>NC_080833.1:72399672-73755506 GCF_030435755.1 Ochotona princeps
GGCATATTAGCATAAATCAGAGTAATCTTCATTAAAAGTGTGATACAACTCTGCGTATTATAATTTCTTAGCAGGAAAGCAATAGCGGTCTAAGTACTGATAAGCTAATAAGCATTATCATTTTTATGTGATCAATGATGTGTTTATATATATACATTTATACCAACAAATCACAAGAGAAACTACATAAAATATATAATCATGAACAAACTTTTGAATAATTTTCTATTTAGATGCTGAGAAGTACATTTTGAGTGACAGGAGGCATGGAATAGAGTATGGGAAAAAAAACCAGAAGGTATTATATGTGATTAACTTCATAAACTTCAGTTTCTTCAGCTTAAAAAAAAAGGAATGCTTATTTTTGAGGTCCACTGCAAGAATTAAACATGAAGAGTCCTTTAGAAACTATCAACTGGATTATATATAAAACCTTAAACAAGTCGGTTATTTCTCAAACTGGGCATGGAATCTACCTTTCCTCAAAGAATACAAAATTTGCAATTTGTTTCCTATGAATTGTATCTCAACTCCCATTAGTTGCCCATTAGCTTTTATAGCTCACACTTGACATCGAATACACAGATGTAAATATATAGCAGACTTTCTCTTTTTCAACCATTATGACAGCACAGAAAATATTGGGGTAACTGTACTGCCATATAGGATATCAACTGATAGTTTTAATATTAAATTGTCCTAGAACAAGAGAAGTTGCCTAATATTCTTAAATTCAAAAGGATACCTTTTAGGTACAAATATTGTTTTTAAATAATAATTTAGAAACATAGTTCTCAAATTTCAAAGATCTATAATCAAAGAAATTAGATTTTTAAAAAATCACTTATTTATTTAAAAAGGAAAGAAAGAGAGGGAGAGAGAACTAGCTCCTCATGTCCTGATTAACCTACCAAATGCCTGCAACAGCTGAGACTGGGCTGCATCAAAGCCAAGAGCCCAAGAATTCAATCTAGATCTCCCATGGGTGGCAGGAACTGTATTCCTGAGTTATCACCACTGCCTCGCAATGTCTGTATTAGCAAGAAGATGGGAGTCAAGAGCTGGAGCTAATTAGTATTATTCCATATTTTAATACTGCAAATAGGAAGTAGCCCTATGGTATATAATTTGGTTAATCAGGGGCAAACTGAATTTTAGGGTCTTGATTTCTTTACCTGTGAAGTAGGTATAACAATATCTGTCATAGGATTTTTCACTTTTTTAAACTTTTTAAAACTTTTTCTAAACTTTTTTTAAACTTTCGTTAAAAGTTAACCTATTAAGCTATTTCACTTGTCTCCTCTACTGAGCAAATAAACCAATATCTGTGCTAATAAATTAATATTTCTGAGTTAGTTGATATAAATTTACTATTGATGAACTGGTACAATTTCTGGTTCAGGTTTTGGCCCATAGAGACACATCACTTAGTAAGACCCTGCTTAGGACACGTGCTAGGCAGGCAGCCAACTTCTTAAACTACTTAATTAATTCATAACTTAATAAAAGTAGAGTGAATAGATTCAATTAGTGAGGAAGCTTAATATAAACAATAACTTAAAAGTAGTATTTGTTAGAGAAGTCTTTCTGCGTACAACCCATCCATAAACAATTAAGAACTGAACTTTATGTGACAGCACCAATTTTCCTGGATTCATTGGAAATCATGAAAATAATTAACACATTTATAGCTGAAGGAATGTTAAAAAGTTTTTAAACAATTCTTATGAGAACACTTCTCAGTAATATTGGAAATTGTTGCAAGAGATATGGAAGGACCATAGAACTGTAGCAATTTGCCTTTTTATTGAATATTCTGTACAAGACACTGGGTTTCACTGTAAAGGTCTCCAAGATTCCTTTCCTCCTACTTACCTTGCCTCTCCTTTCTCCCCACACTGACCTCAGCCTCTCCTGCTCGTCACAGAGGTGCTACTCTGCCCAGGCACTCTCCAAAGTTTTCAAACATTTTTTTCTTTTCAGTTTTATTGACCAATTCATTAAAATGAAGAGTGAAAAACAAGAAAACAGTAAAGAAAGTCTATACCAAGTAACTGTTGGTGGAACATTTATCCGATTTACATTATCTACACTTTGTAAGTACAGGCACTAAAATGCTCACTGGAATTCTTAAGACTCTAAATTTTGCAGCTCTTTGAGAAATGCTTCCTCAGCACTCTTTTGGACACCTGCCCTTGAACTGGGAAAACACAACTATTTGTCAAAGTGTGGTCTGCAGAGCTGTGGTTGCAAGTAAGCGTCCTCCAGGTGCTGCCTCGGGGTGGTCGCTGGTCTGTGCTTGTATTAACACAACATTACACGGTTGATATTTCTTTTCCTGGTGAGTTAATAAATATATTGCCATTCTTTGCTGTACTTCTGGTGACATCTTTTTTTTTTTAAAGAAATAAAATATTGGTGGTATTTTGCCTGAACTCATCTATGAACTGAAAAGGACTGAAGTCTACAAGTGTTCTTAGGAGTTTATACCTTAAAGGTGGTTTATGAAGTTAGTAATTTTGAGGATACTAATTTTAGAGACTCTTAAGTCCAACAATAAGCAAAGCAGTATGATTTCAAGGTAGGCAGGATGACTTCACACTTACTCTCTGTCCAGGAGGCCCTTTAGGACCCGACACTCCAACACTGCCAGCATCCCCCTCCGGACCCTGAATGTACAATAGAAAAGGTCAGGACATTTAATTGCAAATCTCATTGATTTATCAAGAACTGGATCTTTAAAAAATCTAGATAATTGGTAAAAGTGTAAAAGTCTCAATTTTGTTGTGTTTCACAATAAATACATGGAAAAAAGAATGAGAGGATAAAAGAATCATGCAATGAAACTGATAGAAAATATATAGTTACATGAACTTTAAAATTAACAATTCCAAAACTTATGTTTATGAAGAGACCTCAAAATGTTTGTGGAAAAACAGAACTAAAAGATAAAATCCACCCCCCAACACACATATTAGAAGAACTTTTGAAAAACCCTTACGTGTATGGACTTCAAACATTTTTTGCACTAAAATAAATTCATTTAAAAATATTTATTTATCTGAAAGGAAGCGTGACACAGTAGAGGGAGAGCGTTGGAAGGAGAGACAGAGATTCTCCATCCACTGGCATCCTCCCCAAATACCAACAAGAACTGCACTTGGCCAGGCTGAAGTCAGGAGCCAGAAACTCCCTCCAGGTTTGCACACGGGTTGCAGAAGACCTACTGCTTCTGGCATCAGTGCTGCCTTCCCAGATGTGTAAGTAGGAAGTTGGCCTGGAAGCAGAGGAACTTGAACTCCAACTGGTGCTCTGATATGGGATGCGGATATTCTAAGCAATGGCTTAACCCATTGTGCCTTAGTGCTCACACCAACAAATTTACCTTTTAACTCTATTTTCCACAAATTTTTGAAGGATGATAACATTTTATACCAATAGAAAATTTACAGGTTAAAAAATAGCTCAAGTCAGAAATTACCGATTATTTAAGCATCTTTTTTTTTCTAAATAGTTACGAAGACCAGTAGAAAAATATGTGAACATACTTTGGGGCCTGGGAATCCTTGAAAGCCTGTCAAACCCTGATCGCCATGCTCTCCCTGTAACGTGAACAGATACGCTGAGTATGGTTGTATGATGGTGGTGTGGTCTGCAACTTAAGTGCTAAGTGCATTTCTGAATTGGCACATACAGGTTGCCCTTTCAGGCCAGGATCTCCGCGTGGTCCTTGATCACCCTGAGCTCCTTGGTGACCTCTTTTACCTTGAATTCCAGGTTGACCAGGTATCCCTCGTTCACCCTATGGAAAGGAAAAAGAAAGGTGACCTTGACTTCAGAACCTACAAACATATGGGCTTTTAAATGAAACCCAAGTACAAGTCCATCAGCAGGCATAGTACGAGGCACTGGGGAAATACAATTCTGCATGGTCATTTTCTTATTACATTTGACTATCATAAAAAGGAAGTGTAGCAATGGAAAAGAAACTTCCAAAGACTGTAGTGGTAAACACAGAAAAAGAAAAGAGGAAAGAAGAACCTATAAAACTAAAGAGGGACACTGTAGGTCTACAAAGAGGATGGTGAGGTATGGAGTATGCATGTATATGATGCAACTTGTATTTTACATGAATTGCTATTGCTTTGCCATTCAAAGATGCTGCAGCTGATACCCTGAGCAGTCTCCTGGTGCAGATTCTGTTTTTTGATATGACTGCCTTGTTGATTCTATTTTCAAGAAATGTCCACAATGTGTTCCTCTAGGCTCCTTTAATATAAATTGTCTATTTCTTACAAGTTCATTTATAATGATGTTACTTATTGTTACCTTAATATATCATTTAAAATGTCATCTTTCATTTCTTTTTATACTTTGCTTTTGAAATGCGAGTTGGAATATCTTTCACACTTTCTAAAAATAAATGTATTACCTAAGTCAATTGGTTAATGAAGAATAATTTTTGGTACACTTTGGCCAAAATTTAATAATTTGAAACAAGGCTTAATTTTGGGATTTTTTTGTACTTAAGAAGTATACTATGTCTTGTACATAAGAGGTAGCATCTTTCCCATTTATTTTCCTAGTTGCAACATTTGCTCAGTTGTGTTTGGTACTAATGGAAAGAAATTTCCATTTTACAACTGTTAAGAGAAGTAGAAATAAATAGGAAGCAGCTGAACCATCATTTTCAGTTTATCTGAAGAAACAATAAGGACAAGGGTACCAATGTTTCACTCCTAGCTCTATATCGATCCAGTCATTGGAGTAATCTGTATTGTCGCTGTCAATGTTGAATTTCTTGGAGAAGTTCTATTTAGAAAGTCTATTGATACAACACCTGCTGTCAGGGGTAGGGAATGTCCAGGCTACGGGCTGCATAAGGCCAACAAAATCATCTGGAATGGTTTTGCCAAGGCAACCACAGGTGGGAGTTGAATTTGAATAAATGTATAGCATACTAATTTTTAAGGTGATAATTTTGTATGTCGCATAAATGGTGTTACAGATATCCAAAAGGTCTGGGGCAGAGAAAGGGTTCTCTATCTGACCTCCTCACCCCCATATGCAATGAATGTCAATGATTGCTTATTTTCTATCACTTTTGCTTACTAGTCAGAACAAGCATGTTTTGTCTTCAGATTTATTAATCTGTTAGTAAGGTTTGAGCTTTGAGGAACAGGAAATGTATTTGAGGAATAATGCATCTGAAAGTAAGTCCGATTTTTTTTTTGTTTGTTTAAGAGCAGAACCTAGATAACAGAGAAGGTAAAAGAACCAAAATGATTAGAATGTAGCATATTTTAAATCACAGCTAGTTGTAGGTTTCCAGGTTGTTATGCCATTGCAGGAAATGGAAGCTGCAAGGTCGTACACTTTCCTTTTTCCATAACATGCTTTCTGTCACAGCCAAATTTTATTAAGCACTAAGTGAACACAGGATCATTGGATGGTCAGCACTGCTCATCTTTACAGTACCTTGGGACCTAGAATTCCAGCACTTCCTGGCAGGCCTGTGGAACCCTTTATTCCTCTAGGACCTGGAGACCCAGTCAGTCCCGGTCTTCCCTGGTCGCCTCTGATGCCCTGAAATAAACAGAGATAAGACATGAAAACTGTGACGTTATTAAGAAAGCAGTCTCGAAGCTCAGTAAACAAAGGAAGGGAGGTGTTTAAAAAGGTTGCAGCTGACACATTGCTCAGGTTTATGAATTACTCAGACATTTTCTCAAATAAGTGAACCAATTTCAATAATATTTTGGTAGCACTGATCAATCATCTGATACCTATAATTACAGTTAATGTAGTTATGGTCTGTTTTTTTTAAGACTTATTTATTTTTATTAGAAAGTCAGATGTACACGGGGGGGAGGGGTGGGGTGATTCCCAGTTCCAATGAAACTGTATCACATAATACAATGTAATCAATGAATAAAAAAAAAAATAAAAAAAAAAAAAAGAAAATCAGATGTACAGAGAAGAGGAGAGGAAGATTTTCTGTCCAATAATTCATTCCCCAAGTGACTGCAAGGGCCGGAGCTAAGTCAACCCGAAGCCAAGAGACAGGAGCCTCCTCCAGGTCTCTGACGCAGGTACAGGGTCCCAAGGCTTTGGGCCATCCTTGACTGCTTTCTCAGGCCACAAGCAGGGAGCTGGATGGGAGGTGGGTTTGCTGAGATTACAACCGGCAACCATATGGGATCCTGGCGTGTAGCAAGGTAAGGACTTTAGCTGCTAGGCTACCACACTGGGCCCCCATGCTGTGTTTTTAACAAGGAAATGCTGAGGTAGTACAAAGTCCCCTAGTACTTCCTGACTTATCCAGCCAAGGTACAAGGTATGTGGTTTTTCTAACTTTTAAAAATTTTACTGTGGTGTATATGGCAACTTCTGTAATCAACTAAAGATTAATGTCTCCTTAAGAATATCCTGCTCCTCAAACACATATGGTAACATAAAATTTACTAGAATAATAAACTGATTGGGTTTAAAGTAAAGCAAGCAGTATATCCTTAAAATAAAATCCTAAATCAAGGTTGGTAAGCCATATTTTTCAAGCCAAACCCAGTCCAGCACTTGATTTGTACCCAGCTCATCATTTAAGAACAGCTTTTGCACTCTGAACTGTTGAAAAAAATGAACAGAATACTTACAGATATGTGGACACTATATAAAATCAAAACATCATAATAAAATTTTATTGGATCACAACCATGTTCATTCATTCATACAGTGCTAATGGCTGCTTCTGTGGACAGCAGCCGAGTTGCATAGCTAGGGCAGAGATCTTAGGTGGCACTGTAACTGCTCCTTGGTATGCTACACATTGTAGAAATGCAGTGATAACAAGAAAGTGTTTCAAGTGGAACCTACATTGTCTTACTGTCTCATTTGATTTCTTTTGAAACCAGTGCATACCTCTCTTGCCAAAATAAGAGAAATGTGGACTTTGCATGTTGTGTTTCTAAGGTGCAATGGAATATGTTAACAAATTAGATGGCAAAACTGCATGTTCATTATAAATTGGCTGTGCTTAACAAGTATATATCAACATTATCAGACCAAGAATTCAACACCATATTCTTTACTCAGTGCAAGAGTCAGCAAAAATTGGTATATCTAAACACAATAGATTAAGCCATTGCATGCAATGCAGGAATACTATATTGCAGTGCCAACTTGAATCCCGACTGCTTTGCTTGCAAATTAACTTTTTTCTAATGACTAGGAAGGAAGGTGGTGATAGCCCAAGTGCTTGACCCTGTCCTCATGTGGGAAATGAGTTCCTGGGATAGAGTTGCAGGCTCCTAGCTTTCACCTGGCCCAGCCCCAGCCATTACAGCTATTTGGGGAGTGAATTAATGGATGGCAAATCTAACCCACAGAAGAGAGTTAGCTTTTTACACTTGAACTTCACCAAAAGGCTGAGATGTGATGAGATAATAAACTTTTTAATAAGAACAAGTGCTTGAATTATAGAGCATGCTGGTACAGCATTGTTTGTGAGCTAGAAACCAAAGCAAAAGTTTGTAAGTGGTTACCTTTCAACTCAAAGAATCAATGCAATGCTGGTCAATTGTTCATCCGGGGAGTTCACATTGAGTTTAAGTGATTGAGTTTAAGTGACTGAAGAATATACTGAGGGCTTGGCATGGTAGCCTGTTGGTTAAAGTCCTTGCCTTGCATGTACCAGGATCCCATGTGGTCACCAGTTCTAATCCCAGCAGCCCCGCTTCCCATCCAGCTCCCTGCTTGTGTGCTGGGAAAGCAGTTGAGGATGGCCCAAAGCCTTGGGACCCTGCACCCGCGTGGGAGACCTGGAAGAAGCTCTGTCTCCTGGCCTTCGATTGGCTCAGCTTCAGCTGTTGTGGCCACTTGGGGAATGAGTCATCGGACGGAAGATCTTCCTCTCTGTCTCTCCTCCTCTCTGTATATCTGACTTCCCAATAAAAGTAAATATAAATCTTTCCAAAAAAAAAAAAAAAAAGAATATACTCAATCAATGCAACCTGATGTGGAAGCCACAAAGTTGTAACAGAATGGGTAGCTGTGCACAGCATTTGGGAACATATTTACAAGGACTCTGAAAACATAAAGTGTGTAAATTGTTGATAGTCATCATATTATGTACTATCATGTTCTTCAAGAAAAATTTATGAATGTAGCATGTGTACAGAACTCACTGTTAAGTGTAAACTCTATTTGCACTTGTGGTTTAACCTCTGTTATTTCTGAGATGACTGTCAGAAACAGAAATGAAGCATTTCGGCTTGTTCCATTACACTGCAGTTTGATGGCTTAACAATAGTCATGTTTTTCCGAGATTTTCTATTGAGGTTAAGATAAAAATTTTTCAGAATAAGAAACTGCCCTCAACAGAAATGAAAGTGAAGAGATTTGAAATTATGATTTACTTCAGACTTCAGAATGTTCATAAATGGATTAAAATCACAAAGCAAAAGAGTATTTATATGTAAAACATATATTGCAGAATCATTTTAATGAGAACCAATGTTCAAACCAAAATAACTATTAAACAACTGTGTGCTTCATTTGCTATAAAAAATGAAAACAATCAGTGACATCTCCACTCTCACAGAGATTTATAGAGTATTTTCTGAGCTCAGTATTAGTAGTGAATTATAGACCTAGATTCAATCAATCTCTGCATTTCAAAATCTATTTAATTGTGTAGATAAAGCATTTCTGTATATAATTTAATTGGAAACAATTCGTGTACAATTAATGACATGCTAAAATAGCACTAGAAGGAGCTGACAAAATTTCTATAAGTTCTACAATATTCCAAAAGAAATTAATATTCTTGGTTAAAATCATATGCTTGGGAACTGTAATATTTGGCAGTAAGTATTAGTGTGAAAATAATTATTTAAGTTGAAATATATAAAACAGGCAAAATCTGATTACAGGATTGATACCGGAGCAGAAAAATTTAAAAATAAGGAACTGCAATAAATGAACTGTCATTCTCTCCAAAGTAATATTTTTCTTAATTAATTAATTTAAATAGTTAATTTAAATACAAAAATTAAGCTCAATTATAATTAAATTTCATAAGTAAAAATTTTGTCAGTTTTTTTTACTTCCTGTTGCATAAATTCCCAAGTGATATCCTGGATTATGTTGTCATGCAAAAATCAAAATATTTACTTATATTTATAAAAAAGGTTTGCTGACTCTCTTCTAGAAGATGATTGCTACTTTCTAAGTTGATTCTTGGGATACTGAATTGGGTCATGCAACAGTTCTTCCATGTATCATGTGCATAGGAAAAATAGGAGAAATTCTCTGGAAATACAAATAAGATATGGCACTTGTTTGCAAAAAGTTGAATATTAAATGAAAAAGATGAAATATAATAAGTAATGGCTGTAATGAAGGTAAAATTATGCAAAAATCCAGAGAAGATTTAAACAGTGGAGTGCTCCTGAGGAGGAGACATCATCTTTAGTAGTAATCAGAAAAAGAAAAGGTGAATGCCACTGTATTAGAAGACAAAAATAGTGCCTTTAAAACGGCAAATGTGAAAAAGGAATGGAAGATAGCATATAGTGACTTCTATGGAAGGTCTGGCTGAGAAAATGGATTTAATAAATGAAGTCAAATGTGAATTTAATGCTATAGTATTTCTCCTTTTCCCCAAATAGTATCTACTATGATTCATAGCATAATTATTATTCTCTTACTAAAAATTCAACATATTAAAAATTACGTTTTCCAGCTAGATTTTCTTCATGACTACAAAATCCACTAAAACATTAAATAAACATACAGCTTTTTTTTTTTAAAGATTTATTCATTTTATTACAGCCAGATATACAGAGAGGAGGAGAGACAGAGAGGAAGATCTTCCGTCCGATGATTCACTCCCCAAGTGAGCCGCAACGGGCTGATGCTGCGCCGATCCAAAGCCAGGAACCTGGAACCTCTTCCGGGTCTCCCACGTGGGTGCAGTGTCCCAAAGCTTTGGGCCGTCCTCGACTGCTTACCCAGGCCACAAGCAGGGAGCTGGATGGGAAGTGGAGCTGCCGGGATTAGAACCGGCGCCCATATGGGATCCCGGGGCTTTCAAGGCGAGGACTTTAGCCGCTAGGCCACGCCGCCGGGCCCAAACATACAGCTTTTAAATAACAGATGCTATGCACATCTATATGTGACTATATACCATAAAGTCACATTCCTGTTATTTGTTTCTTTACCCCACATTTGATCACAGTCTACATTGGCTGTCTCTTACCAAGTGTATATTAGTGGTGTTCAACATTTGCAAGGAACCATTATGAAGACAAAATCCCTATACAGGGAAGGAGGGTAGAAGAAAAGGAGGAGGGAGAGAAGAGCTAGTGGGGCTTAGGGGAAGAAGCCGAGTTGGAGGAAAAGAAGGTGGGGGGCAGGGGAGAAGAAGAAAGATCTATATTGTGGATTTAAGTCTTAAATTTCCAGTGGGGTGATTCTTTCACATTGCAATTGCCTTACTCCAAGAGTACCAAACTATGTCATTTCTTTCCTCTTTCTTCTCATTATCTAACACTGATTTAGTGTGGTTTCTAAACCTTTTTGTGCTAATCCTCTGGGATAGGATATCTGGTGGTGTCTTTTTCACACGAAAAAAATAAGATCCCTGAAGGTAATGAAATGGTGCCATTTTAGAGCTTGTCTATGTAAATGAAAGCAAATTCAGTTAAGGTCATCTGATACTTTACAATATACTTTAAAAAAATGTTCAGTGAAGATACAGGTATTGGTCCTGGAATGGTAGCCTAGTGGCTAAAATCCTTGCTTTGCATGCACTGGGATCAAATATAGGTGACAGTTCTAATCCTGGCGGCCCTGCTTTCCATCCAGCTCCCTGATTGTAGCCTGGGAGATCAGTTGAGGGTGGCCCAAAGCCTTGGGTCTCTGCACCTGTGTGGGAGACCCGAAAGAGACTCAGGGCTCCTGGCTTCGCGTTGGCTTAGCTCTGGCTGTTGCGGACACTTGGGGAGTGAATCAATCGCTGGAAGATTTTCCTCTCTGTCTCTCCTCTTTGTATATCTGACTTTGCAATAAAAAAATCTTTAAAAAGATGCAGGTATTATAACAATAGCCAGACTTATAATGGGGATATGAATTTACGGAGAAGGCATGCTTAAGAACAAAATTCTAATAAATAATACCCTTCCCAATAAAAACAGAAGCAACTAAACAGAAGGACTTAAAAAATTACCTGCAGAGAAAGTTTATTTTAAAAGGTAATCATATACAAGTACAAAAGATGGAAGAAAATGCATGTAAAAGACGAATCAACAAAGATATTCTTGAGTTAAATTATGGGAAAACTTAAGTTACACATATAGGTGAGTATAAGAATTTTACTTCTAAAAATGGACTAGGCTGCCTTGTAAGGTTGTGAGCATTCAATACCTAGATGTACAAAATTTTTGCAAGTCATGAATGTTGTAGGGAGATGCAAGACCTTAACAGATTATCAGAGATGATCTCAAGATACCACAGAACTTCATAATTATAAAAGAATATGATTTTATCTCATTTTTATTATAAATTTAGGTGCATGTTAGGATTTTTATTTTCCAAGAGGAAAAAAAAGTACTTTCTGGGTGATACATAGTCAGTGGAAACTCAGATAGCACTGAATATGCCTCAAGTCAATAGGTATTTGAACAAAGAATAATAAGGAACATAAAATTTGTTGTTAGGGCTGCTTGAAAGCTTCATTTTACTCGCAGTGTTTATTAGATGTTCAACCAAGCCCAGTGAATCTGTTCCAAGTCCTCGTTGTTCATGTTGGTTTCTTAGAGAGAAATTTGAGGATAGCAGCAGAGTGTTCTGTACAAAGTTCCAAGCAATGTTTCATTCAAGTGAAGAACAAACATTTCTTATTATGAATACACAGATGGATGACTCATTTTGCTTGCAAGAGAAACAGATGCTAATCCCTCAGCATTCTTTCCAGTGTCTTCTCAATGATTTGCCTCAAACCACTCAGCAAAGGGCAAGTCATTCTGTGCACATTTTGAAAAGTAAATAAAGCTGTTAATAACTATAAATTCTGGCTAAAGATACAAAAATAGAACAGATTACCTGAGTTGTAAAAGCAATCATTCAATGATAGGCTATTTAATGGCCAGAATTTTCCATTATTCTCAGGTAGAGTAGTTCCTTTACTGAAAAGAGTTTTGAGTTCTGCAGAAAAATTATGTGCATTTTGACAGGACTGAAACTGATAGCTACCTGAGTCCTGGGACTGGAAGGAAACAAGTGCTGTACTTGGACAAATGCTGACAACAAAACAACATCAACCAAACCTAGAGTTACCTTTTATTGAGTGCTTCTTATATGTCAGGAATGCTAATTGCATGATATAATTTTAATTGCTCTGATATTACTTAAGGAGAGAAGAAGAGTTTGCCTTTCATACCGACTTCCCTCTGGAGAAAAGAAGGAATGGTATGAGTGTGTCTTTATTTTAGAATTCATTTGTACATGTTTAGAAGACACACAGGAGAGATTTGGAATGATGGTAAATGGCGTGCATACAAATAACCTGGCTGCTATTCCATTTACTCTTTGGTTTTGCTGTTTTATTCTTTGGATTGAAAGAAACATATTAAGTAATAGTAAATACATTTGTTAAGTCCTGGCAGCAATACCAATCTGTGTTTTAAAAAGTAGCTATGAAAATTCTTGAAAATCATGCTCAACTTATATTTATGCCATTAATTTCAGTTATTTCCAAAGTACAATTTGAGAGTTTAAAATGACACTGAACTGCAAATTATTGCTTAAATGCTATCTTGAAAATTTTCTAGGAAAACTTTATTCTTTTTTTTCTTTTGCTAACTGCCAAGAATATTCTGTACACATAGCATTATATTTATATACTTAGTATCTCTGTGAGAAAAACTTGAGTTAATTCACTTTCTATGGTTCAGAAATATATTCAATGTATCAATTTTTTCATTATTAGAACAGATAGCAGATTTTTCCTGACCTATCAAATTCATTTGAAATAAAAGTAATATTGTTTCCTTTATTCCAGAAAACAAAAATACTGTAAGTGAAATTTTCTCTTTTTATCTGGTTTAATATATCACTATACTTCCCCAGGAAAGAACTGGCAATTAAAAAATATGTGGGGTGGTAATTATTAGGTCACTGTATGCTGGGACCCATTATATTAGCAATAAAGTAGCATTCATAACATTTTCCTACATTATTACTCATAAGTAACACAACCAGCTGCTAGAAATAAGATTTATGAATGAGCTAAATACTAGAGTTAGGAAGTAATTTTAAATTTGAATCCTTAACCATATTAAAGTTTGTGAAACAGAGTGAGGCAAGTCTTAGAGCAGTGAAAACAGATATGCCTAACTTCAGTGTTTTCTCAACCCTCTACAACACTAACCTCTTGTTCAGTGCCTCATTTCGGTCTTTTCTCAACTGTGTAAAACACTATCCTCTTGTTAAGCTATAAAGAATTGGGCATATTGACACCACTTTATCCCACAAAACTATTAACATATTTTGTTAGAACAAAAGATGCTTATCAATCCTGAAAAATGGATCATGCAAATACCACTATGATACTGGATTGCAAGATGAGTATTCTATGAAATCTCTTTTATTTAGGTCTTAGCACGCAGTCACAGGTCTAATCCAAACTGCAAGAGAATGTTTCATTCACACATTGGCTCTTACACATGTTTGGGATCACACTACTTTGAATAAATAATTTCCATTCTTTTATGTAAAAAGTAATAAACCCTATCCTCAGGCTGTATTATTTGATCTTTCAAAGATCTTGTGAACCTGTCAAGCTTTCTCCTTTCTACAGATGTGTTTATCTTTGTTCCTTTCACATGACAAGTTACTCTCATTCCTGGCTCAGTCTTAAGTGCTCAGCTGCAGAATAACCTTCTGAATGAAGTTGCCCAAGCTCACTCCACAAATAACCTGTCTCTCCCATAACGTGTTATTTCCTAACATTGCTTACTTATATTTCTGCTAAAGCACTTACCACAATTTGGAATTGTCTGCTTTATTTCTCCTCTATTACCCAATTACTATTCTGATTCATATTAAATTACAGTCCAATATCAACAATTTCATAGGATGAAGGGATGATGTTTACTAAGTTCATATGCTGAACTAAATACATTCAGTATTTTGTCTGACACTTATAAGAATCTTATGAGTATGCATTATAGATGGTGCTTAAGATGTTAGTTAAACCCATGTCTCCAAGGTCATAGGTCTTGTGCAAATAATATTCACTGCACAAAATTTATTTTTTTCCTGTGGATTTGACACACTTACAGGGTTAGGGATATAAAGATGAATAAAAAAGAATGATGCTGTATAGGAATCCATGATTTCTTGGAAGAGAATGACACAAAAACAAGTAATTAACATTCATATTTTCCATTCTCTAATGGAAAATTGAGTGTATGAAGTTCTGAGCAGATAAGCCTAACTGACAGATGGAGTGCATGGAGGACGTAGTTCTTCATTAAGTCCTAAAAAATCATGGAATCATTCATAAAGACAAAGGTAGAAGATCTTTTCTAGCTAACAGAAGAAATTCAATGCAGTAAGGCAACAGAATTAGGGAAATGTCTAGAATTTGGTCTGATAAGCACACGAGGGAATATAGGTTCTGAAATTTAATACACAGGCAGCAGGTAGCACCTGGAATAATACCTGGCCCATAGTAAGCATTTAATAATTGTTAGCTTTTATTACTATGGAAAAGCACAGGAAATGGGAGGAGCCAGCAGACTAAGTTTGAAAATGTAAACAGAGGCCAATCTTGGAAAATCACCATTCCACAAAGGGTATGAACTTTATCTGATTGCAAGTTACTGAGGACTCAACTAGGAAAGTTTCATCCTTTAGCAAATCTTTTATTTGTCCCTAATAAGCTGACAGACTGATTCTTTTTGTCTGTTCTGGAAGAGTCCCTAATGAGCAGAAAACAGGCCAAAACAATGAGCAAAGAGAAGAGGGAGATAGTGATATTCTGAATAAACAAAAACGTCTTAGTAAGAGTTGACAGGATTAACAAAATGCAGTTCTGGCCAGTGCAGGTATGTTTCTGTTTCGAAAATACGAGGAATAAAGAAATGTAGCTGAGAAAGAGAAGTTTTATTAATGTGACTTGCTCACAGACTAGAGAACACACAACTCCAGTAGGTGGCAGGACCACTGGCATTCTTAACAATGTCCCATGGTGATCCTGCTACTCTGTGCTGGGATTATACATCGCCTAATGAAGTGTGGTTTTCCTTCCTATGCAGTACCTGATACAATACACAAATGGAAAATTGAAGATTTTCATGTTATTATAAAACAAGATTTCATTTTATATTATATTTAAGCCTATGCTTACCTGAAAAACTGTAAAGTCAAGACAGAAAGGCCTTGATTTGTCCTGAGTTGCTAGCTTTATTTCTTTCCTTCCTTTACAAATGGTTAGTTTTATTAGTTGCAGGAATAAAAAAAAGTAGAAACACTAGTAAGCTTTCATTTTGGTGACAAATGGATTTATGATCTTTGCAAGGAGAAGTTGTTTTCCTTTTTTCTAAATGATTGAGGTACTGTGTTTTTACAGAAGTTCAATTCAACAAAAACAGAATGGTAAACTCATTTACTACAGATGTGCTATGTTGACTGCCCTCAAAACACCCATCTGTACAGAAGGAAATTTACAAGGCAACAGTAAGTCTCCCAATATCATCCTCCAGTTATAGTCACATGACCTTAGGAAAAACATTGGAACTAAAGAGGGACTATGCCAGAAATTCTTTAATTCTTTGGCCACAAAAAATTAAATAAATAAAAGAAAAAGAAAGAACATTGTTTAGGAAAATCAGGCAGTTGCATAATGCTAGAAATCCCAGAATAAATATTTTTCTCAGTGGATAAACCAGCAGTCTTTAAAGGTAAGCCAAGAAACACCATAGTGCCATGATTTAAAAAAAAAAAGACCAATGGAAAGATGTTCTTATTCTTGGATAAAAATATTTCAGGAAGCTTGCTAGTTTTTAGAGATGATATTATTTGCTCTATGTTGCTCCTCTATCATCACAGTAGGTTTCAGAAATAATGCTGTTGGAAATAACTTTCTCACCAGCCAGCTTGCCACTGAACAGCATTTCATTTTAACATCTCACTGAAAAATAAATTCCTTACAAAGCATTATAATCCCAGTTTTGCATTGAATTAATGTTGCCTTAGGTTCACTGTTAAGTGGGAAGAATAAGGAATATAATTGCAGTTGCAATCACTGGGCTATTCTTTTTTTTTATTCATTAATTACATTGTATTATGTGACACAGTTTCATAGGTACTGGGATTCTCCCCACCCACCCCCCAAACTCTCCCACCATGGTGGATTCCTCCACCTTGTTGCATAACCACAGTTCAAGTTCAAGTTCAGTTGAGATTCCCCCATTGCAAGCATATACCAAACATAGAGTCCAGCATCTTATTGTCCAGTCGAGTTCAACGGCTTCTTAGGTCTACCCTCTCTGGTCTGAAGACAGAGCCAGCAGAGTATCATCATCACTGGGCTATTCTTAACAGTGTCTTTCAATTTATGAAGATTGATATCAGAAAGCAGATAATATCTATCTAATTTGGTCGCGACAAAACCAGTGCATACTATGGAACGCTAAGGTGAGTTTGCCTGTACTGGATTTGACTGCAGCACCCAACCAGCATGCGCGAGATCCAGAAAGGGAGGGGCAGAGCCTGCGGGGGGATTAAGGGGCTGGTCCCCTTGCCAGACAGCTACTCCCACTGGAGAGCTTGGGCTGGGAAGAGGACAGACAAGACTAAGCAAGGCTGCAACACCTGTGCACTGCACGTGGACTAGATCAGGGAAAAGCCAGGCTAGGCGGATTATTCCTGCGGGTGCAAGCATAAATTAGAGTGGGTGAGGGATGTCTGGGCTTAGTCACAGCATCAACTGGCAGAAACTGGCACTGGAGACTAATTCTGTCAAGTCAAATCACAGAACCACCCGAAGAGTGCATAAACCAGGAGAGAGACCTGGGAGGGAAATAGTGGGTTACCCCCTCTTGGGTCACTACTCGCGCGGGAGGGCATGAAAACTTAGACGGGGGCTGGGATGGCTAGACAGAGAGGCACTCAACAACATCCGTGAGGGCTGGAGAGTTGAGTTGGTTAGATGGAACTAAGCTTTAATACCCACTGACAAGTACAAGAGCCAGATGGGATGTGGGACAGACTGGACTAGTCTGCTATACATACTGGCAAACCAGGGTAGGGGGCAGGCCTGGTGGGGGTTATTGTGGGTCGCCCCGACTAGGCTGCAGCTCCCACTGGTTGATGCAAGGGCTGAGTGCGTGCTGGGCAGAGCCAGGCTGGACTGCAACACCCATTGGTTCCAGTGGAAATCAGGACTGAAAACAGAACCAACCCAGCAATTGAAACCACCAGCTGATCGGGGTGATGGACTGTGCCGGGCCCTGTGCTTGCTAGAGCATACAAGAATCTGGTCTGGGAATACCTCAAAGTTTCTTTGGAGATCTCCCCAATCGAACTGCTGGACTCAGAACCCTAGCCAAGAAAAGACAGAGGACAGAGCAAGTCAATCAACCACCTCAGCTATATGTTGGCAGCGAAATACTGGGCAAATGAAGATTCTATGATGGACTGTGTCAATCAGCGGACGACCTCGTCGAGTGAAACCAGCAGCAATTCATAACTGGAGAACTATTAAAACCATTTGAGCAAGGATCTCAGAGCATGCCCCACACCCGGGACTTGGGGTGGGTGGGAAACTGGGTGGGGCTTCTCCGTCAATATCCCCCTTTACCTCAGATACATGATGGAAACAATATGGACATAATACTATTACCCACTTCCTTATACCCCCTGAACCTTTTTTTTTTTTTACCGTAATTAACTATGTAAAGATTGTCAACAAAAATACAATAAAAATATATATATATAAAAAGAAAAAAAATATACTAAACTTCATATGGAAAAGCAACACACCCCAAATAGTAAAACCAAGCTGTAGACATCACTATATCAGATTTCAAGATACACTATAGGGCAGCTGTTGTAAAACAGCCTGGTACTGGCACAAAATAGACATACAAATCAATAAAAGGGAATAGAAACTCGATAAAGTAACCCACAAATTTATAACCAATTAATTTTTCACAAACTGAATAAATCCCATGGAGAAAGGACAGTCTCTTCAAAAGATGGTGCTGAGAAAGTTGGATCTATGTATGTGGAACTACGAAACAAGGCTCCTGTGTTACACATTATACAGAAATTAACTCAAGATATATTAAAAATCTAAACTTCTGAATATATACCATCAAATTACTGCAGGAAAACATTGCGGAAACTCTGTAAGACATTAGCATAAGCAAAGATTCCCTGGATAAAGGCCACAGCAGCATCGACACTCAAAGCAAAAAATGAACAAATGGGGTCACAAACCAAGAAGCTTCTGTACTGCAAAAGAAATCATAAGCAAAGTGAAGAGGCAACCAACAGAATGAGAGAAATTGTGTAACTAGTAGAGGATTAATGTCCAGAATCTTTAAAGAGCTCAAGAAACTCAACAACAAAAAAAGAAACAATCCAGTTAAGAAATGGTCAAAGGGCATGAATAAGCATTTTTCACAGGATGAAATTCAAATGGCTAGCAGACACACGAAAAAACACTCAATCATTAGCTATCGGGAACTGTAAATAAAAATGATGATAAGGTTTACCTTACAAGGTCTACCTTACCCCAGTTAGAATAAATATCACCTAAAAATCAAAAAGAAAAAAATGCTGGTGGGGACATGGGGAAAAAGTACCCTAATTCATTTTTGTTCATTATGGAAGACAATATGGAGACTGCCCAATGATTTAACATTAGGTATTCTATGACTCAGTCATCCCACTAAAGGGAATTTACCCAAATGAAATGAAACTCTCAAATGAGAGAGGTATTTTCATGTTAACTGCAGCTCAATTCATAATAGCTAAGATAAGGAATCAGGGCCCGGCAGCGTGGCCTAGCAGCTAAAGTCCTCACCTTGAACGCCCCGGGATCCCATATGGGCACCGGTTCTAATCCTGGCAGCTCCACTTCCCATCCAGCTCCCTGCTTGTGGCCTGGGAAAGCAGTCGAGGATGGCCCAAAGCTTTGGGACCCTGTACCCGTGCGGGAGACCCGGAGGAGGTTCCAGGTTCCCTGCATTGGATCGGCGCAGCACCGGCCGTTGCGGCTCACTTGGGGAGTGAATCATTGGACAGAAGATCTTCCTCTCTGTCTCTCCTCCTCTCTGTATATCTGACTTTGTAATAAAAATAAAATGTTTAAAAAAAAAAGATAAGGAATCAACCCAAATGTCCATCAATTGATAACTGGATAAAGAAAATGTGTTAAATATGCACACTATGGAATATCATTCAGCCATAAATGAATTAAATCGTGTGCTTTGAAGCAAAATAGATGCAACTGGAAACCATCATGCTTATGAAATAGGCCAGTCTTAAAGAGAAAAATATCATATGTTTTTACTGATATATGGCAGCTAACATAGAACACACCAAAAAATGTAGGAAGGAAATGGTCGCTTTTGGATATGATTGCCATTTTAAGTCCATGTTTATAACCCAGTGGAAATGTGATCTTGTGATCTTTTTACTTTTTGAATTCTATGACTAATGGCGTATAAAGCCTGCAAATAGAGAATGAATTAATATTATGATTGCAAATACTGTTGAAGTGAGGGGAGGAATGAGAGGTGGGAGGAAACCAGGGGAATGAAAGAAGTGTGGTTGACTTCTTGGAGCTGTGCTTATGAATGCAAGGAATCAGTTTTCTTAATAACAGTAAAAAAAAAAAAGCAACAGGAAATGTGGTAAATATTTACTATGGAATATTATGTAGACACAAAAAAGAATGAAATCCTATTTTCACAACAAAATGGATACAACTGGAAAACATTATATCTTGTGAAATAAGCCAGTCCCCAAAAGACAAGTATTGTATATTTTAGTCCCCAAAAGACAAATGTAACATATTTTCTCTGACATGGAGCAACTGGTACAGAATACAAAAAAATCTATGGGAATAAAATGAACACCTTGTAATTTGATTGTTGTTTTCATTCCTTGTTTATACTTCTGTGGTGGTCTTTCTACTTTTTACTAGTTGACTATTATGGTTAGTGGTGCCTTAAATATGTGACTATAGAGTGGATAAATTATTTTTTGCGATAATTAAAGGAAAAAGGAAGGGAGAAGATTGAGAAGAGAGAGAAAAAGACAGGAAAACATGATTATCTTCTTTGAATTATATCTAAAGCACATGAAATAAGTAGTCTTTATAGTAATAAAAATAAATAAATGATCGGTTCTGTTCTGCTGGAAATAATGGAGAGTGAAATTCAAATTTAATATAATTTTTACATGTCATAAATACCCTTTCTTTGTTTCTATCATTAAAAATGTAACAATTTTTATTCATACTTAAGTCATACAATTATAGGCCAATTTGGTTCACTGGGTATGTTTTGCTAACATACACAGACTCATGAATACACAAGAATATATATATATATACAAATTAGATAGATATTATCTGCTTTCTGATATCAATCTTCATAAATTGAAAGACACTGTTAAGAATAGCCCAGTGATGATGATACTCTGCTGGCTCTGTCTTCAGACCAGAGAGGGTAGACCTAAGAAGCCGTTGAACTTGACTGGACAATAAGATGCTGGACTCTATGTTTGGTATATGCTTGCAATGGGGGAATCTCAACTGAACTTGAACTTGAACTGTGGTTATGCAACAAGGTGGAGGAATCCACCATGGTGGGAGAGTTTGGGGGGTGGGTGGGGAGAATCCAAGTACCTATGAAACTGTGTCACATAATACAATGTAATTAATGAATAAAAAAAAAAAAAGAATAGCCCAGTGATTGCAACTGCAATTATATTCCTTATTCTTCCCACTTAACAGTGAACCTAAGGCAACATTAAATCCTTAGGAAAACTGTGTATATTGTCCAATTTCCTTTGAAAAATTGTATTATTGTTGCATAAAGACTTGAAAGATACAAGAGTAAAGATTCCTTCTGTGTCTTTTAAAAAGATTTCTTTAATTATCATTATTATTTTTATTAGACAGTAAGATATATAGAGGAGAGACAGAGAGGAAGATCTGTCTGATGATTTACTCCCCAAGTGGCCACAATGGCCTGAACTGTGCTGATCTGAACCCAGAAGCCTGGAGCGGAGCCTCTTCCGGGTTTCCCACGTGGGTGCAGGGTCCCAAGGCTTTGGGTTGTCCTTGACAGGCCACAAGCAGGGAGCTGGATGGGAAGCAGGGTTGCCGGGATTAGAACTGGCACTCTTATGGGATCCCGGCGGTTGCAAGGCAAGGACTTTAGTCACTAGGCTGCCATGCCGGGTCCTCCTACTGTATTTTATAACCATTTTATTCACCTGTTTGGTTTGGAGACCACTAAAACTTGTTACACACAATATTAGGTGTTTATGTCAATCACAGCTTTTGTTCTGCTTTAGCATTTTGATAAACAACATAGGCACTGGCAGCAGTAGTGACCCATACAGCAAAAATATTTCCTACCTACATCCCTACCAGTGGAGACAGTCCTGCCTTCAGGTGGCAGGGACACCATATGTCATCACTGGCTTTGTTAGTGTGATGGTATCCCAGTTTTCCCCTGTCATACAAAAGAGCAAGCAAATATCTTTAAAGCTCTGATACTTCACTAAATATCATTTAGATGTATTAAACTGATGACTTGGAGATCAGAAAATAAATATCTTAAGTTAAACTGAAAGGCAGGGTTAAGAAGCGCAGGGGGCTACCTAATGGGTCAAGTTTCTAGGAACAGTGGTTTAGGGGGATATAAGGTTATCTGTCCAAAAGTAGAAGCAAATTTTTGCACATTGAATTGCCTAATACAATAACAGGGGTGTTAACGAGCCTCTTCAAATTTCGGCATCAAGTTATTCCAGATTTGTGTATGATGCTTCACTCATTTATTTGGTAACTTACAAGGTGTCAGAAGTTTTTGAAAAACACAGAGGCAGAGAGAAAGTGAGAGACACAGTTAGTTCCATCTCTTGGATCATTCCTCAAATGCTTGTAGCAGCTGGGGTTGTGCAAATAGAAGCCTGGATCAGGTAACTCCTTTCTGAGTCTCCAACATGAGTGTCAGGGATCCAATAACTTAAGCCACTACCTGTTGCATGCTAGGGTGCATGCTAACAAGAAACAAATCTGGAATATAGTCAGGATCAGAGGGATTGAAACTCACGCACTGTCATACAGGATGTGGGCATCCCAAGTGGTGTCTCAACCACTATACCAGATGACTGCTTCCCACCTTAGCCATTAAGTGTAAAGCTCAGTGATATTAAGTCAATTCACATTGTTGTACAAATATCACCAACACCCATCTGTAGAAGTATTTATCTTCCCAAACTGAAACTATAAACTGATTAGGACATTCTCCAACTAACTTCTACAAAACCTGGATGACTACATATCTACTTTCTGCATTTCAATGAATTTGATAAATGGTATCTTATACAAGAGAAATAATACAATGTTTGCCATTTTGTGTCTTATTTATTTCATTCAGTGTAATGTCTTCAAGGTTAATCTATGGTGTAGTATGTGTCAAGACTTACCTTCCATTTCAAAGATGAACATGCTATTGTATGTTTATGTTATAATAATTCAACTATTGGATATGTGGTTGGCTTCCATGTATTGGCTGTTATTAATAATGCTGTTATGAACACCTCTATAAAATATCTTTACTGATTGATATTTCTTTGTTCCACTATTGTAACTTGTGATAATTATGCATTATTTTTTAATTTACATTCTCATGACATTTTTGAAATGCCCTTTTATATTTCATACTGGCTCAATTATCAATGATTGGAATGAATTCAAAGCATAGAGAGATTATATAGTTCCTAAAGTTCTGCTTCATCATAGTTCTTCACGTGACTTTATATGTATGAGAACAGTATTAGATTACCAATACCAAGGGTTATTAGATATAAAATATACAAAAGATTTTATTGATTGATAGCCTCTGGAAATCATAGGTATAATTCAACACTGTTAAAAGATATGATTGGGTTAATTTGGACAAATATTACTGGTAAGATATTTAGCCAAGATATCTGAAATCTAGGAAGGAGACATGCAAAAATAAAGAGCAAGAAGTTACTACTCACAGGAAGTCCATGTTTTCCTGGTGGTCCAACTTTTCCTGGGTTTCCTGAAATCCCAGCTGGTCCAGGGTAACCTTGCCTGCCCTTCGGCCCAGGGGAGCCTGGAAGTCCCTTGATAATTAAAAATTATTTAAATTATAGAGAGATGACTGGCAGATGTGTAAAAAACAAATATACATCCAAATTTATTGGGGAGTAGGATATTATAATATGCATTTTCTGGCTTTTTAGATTCCTCAACAATTTAAGATTTGGATTCTCCATGCCTTATATTACAGAGAATATATGATACAATGTCCTTTTGGAATTAGCTTATTTCCCTGAGCATAAAGGTCTCTAGTTAGGACCATTTTACTGCAAATGGCAGAATTCCAATATTTTTCATTGCTGTGGAGTATTCCATGGGTTAGCTGTACCACAGTTTCTTTATCCATTCCTCTTTTGACATGCATCTAGGTAGTTTCCATGTCTTTGCCATGTAGATTGTGCTGCTATAAATATTGGATTGTAGGTCACTTTTTGATATGCAGAATTCACTTCCTTTGGCTATGTTACTAGGAGAGGGATAACTGGATCATACGGTAGATCAATTTTCAGCTGTCTTAGCAGTCTCCATACTGATTTCCATAGTGGCTACATTAGCCTACACTCCCAGCAACAGTAGAATAGGGTGCGCGTTTTCCCACAACCACATCAGCTATGTTAATTTACTTCAAATGTAGGCTAGGTGGAATCTCAATGTAGTTTTTATTCGTATTTCCCTAATAGGGAACCTGAGCATTTTTCATGTCTTTGAATTTTTGTTGAAAAATATCTGCTCAATTCCTTTGCCTATTTCTTAACAGAGTTGTTTGTTCTGCTGTCATGTATAAATAGGCAAAAAAATATATACTATATTCTCATAGATGAATTGTATAACGGAGACTAGCATACTAGGAAGTGAAGAAACATTATAGTATCCATCTCTCTTCCTAAATAAAAGAAAAAGTACATATGAAACTGTTAAATACACCTTGACAATATGATACTAGATTTTCTACCATTGCTTAGACCTACTATGCCATGATACACTCAAATAGTATAATGTTGGACTGTGTTGCTTATGGACTATAATATATATATAGTGTGTATATATATATATATATGATACATATATCAAAGCATCAAAGTATATAATACACTATATAATATATATTATATATAATATATTTGCTATATTATTACTACTGTAATAGCATGGTGGAAAATAATATGGGGAAGTGTATTTTTATAATAATATGGGGGAAAAGAATAAGAAGGGAGGAATGGGAGATTGAGGGGGGACTCCTTAAACTTATAAAACTGCATCATAGAAAATAGCAGTTAAAATATTAAGAAAATAAAGTTCAGATTCAACAGACAGCTATTTTATTTTATTTTTTATATATACATTTTATTATTATTATTATTATTTTATAGTACAGTTTCATATTCCCTTATCCCCTCCTCAGTTCCCTCCCCCACCAGTTAGTTCCTCTATGTCATTACTAACATATAGTTCTTCATACTCAGTCATATGTCCATCATTGCGGGCCTGGACAATGGCAGAGAGTCCAGAATCCTATTGTCAAGATATAGTAAATAGTTATCATGACTTTTCATTTAAGGGGATGTACAGTAGTTGTGTTGTGTAATGGAGACTGTCATATCTAGTAACATGTCATTTAACTTCATGGCATTGTAAATTTTCCCTTTTCTTTCTATTGTTGATTTTGAAACATGACTTTTCATTTAAGGGGATGTACAGTAGCTGTGAAATGGAGACTAACATTCAGATGTGAGGATGTAGTGTGGTATGCATTCCTGCTTCCAGATAAAAATAGACAGACAGCTATTTTAAAGAGTTACCTGAGAAAAATGTCAAACAAATTAGCAATTTATTGAATAGCTATTGTACCTTAGTGCAGTTCTCAGATATTTTTCATAATGCCAGTACCTGCACATCCAGCTGTAGAATGAAGGTCTCAAATATGCAGCTGTCAACATAGGATACATGCCTACTCATCATCTGCAAACCCTTATATGTGCTATCTTTCCAATAAACCAATTACGAATTAAGCAGTTACATAAATGAAGAAAGGCTTGAATTTTTGGCTTCTCCTCTTGGCCAACCAGATTTTATATGTAGAAATCTCTGATCTGAAACTAACTACATCTTATGTTTTTTTTCTCTACTTATTTTAAACCAACACAGGCTATCCAAAGCAGGCATCCAAGCCTTGACTATGGCACCAGCAGGAAATCTATGCCAACAAACCAGTTGACACATATCTGTTTGGCCAGAGGAACAAAATGATGACTAATGTAAAATTCATCTTTTTCTTTGATGAAAGGGCTTCAAAATGTTGCAAGACATTCTGTTTAATTTGTCGGAAAAATGAGAGGCTGAATTTTCTACTTAAAATGTAGCTCATTTCTCTTAAATTATGCTTGAAAATCTCTGATTTTTCTCATTATTTATTGAGTTATGATCCAAGTTCCTGATTTTCGGTGGTTCACCAACACAGTCCACAGAATGTGCTCCAGAACACAGCTAAATAGCATCCTTCAGTCCCAGGAGCTTCGATTTAAATAGCAGGTTTGGTAACTGGTCATACTGTGTTCCCTCTGTGTTTCAGCATGGATTTAATTTTTCTTTGATGACAATCAGATTTATCCAACAATGATGTAACTGGCCCTAAGCCTTCTACTTGTTAAAGCTGAAGTTTCCATTTAGAAAGACAAGGAAGATGAAAGAAGCCTATTACTTACAGGAATCCCACGTTTTCCATGAGGACCAGGAGTTCCTTTTTTGCCTTTAGGACCCTAAAAAAGGAAGCACAGTTGTTAACTGTCTATATCAAACTTAACCTGAAGCCAAAGAAAAGAACACCCAGACTGGGACAACCACTTTATTATAAACCATTGGGATTGCCATTTAGCTTTCCTGGGAGTCACTTTCTTCCTCTGAAAATGAGAATGGGCATTATTTTTCTTCTTCCTCTAAACACATTAATTGAAGAACTCAAATCATAATTCTGAAAGGAACTTCTCCAATTTTTAGGCAAAGCTTTCATCTTATTTTGGAAGAGGTAAAATCACTGATGCAGTAAACACTAACTATCAAATATCAAGAACTCGGTGCTGAGAATTCAGACAATGGTCTGACCCACAAGATACATACAGTGTGGGAAGCGGCCAAGACTGAGACCCTAGGATGTGCTTCTCTGGAAGCAGAGATAACTGTGAATCAAGGTAGTTTTTCCATGTGTGATATTTTTAAAGTCATAACTACTTCAGCAGTAACTGTTCTGCCAGAACAGTTATGAACTTTTCCCTTGAAAGTTATGCCATTGTCCTAATGATGTTCTAAGATTATTTACAAAATGTGCAAAAGGAACCTTGTTCACAAAGGTGAGAAAGAATCAGATTGCTATTACATTTCCCAGAATTCATCATAGGTTTCCAAAGGAGGATAATTACACCAAAATGGGATGTTAAAGGCATTCAAATTTAAAGAAGAACCATGTCAGAAACTCAATTTGACAATAGCAACAACAAAAATAACTTTAGAAGATACTGTATATTCTGAGAATAATATAAATACTTCTGAGAGCAGGATGAATGTCCTTGTCTACAGGCTTCAGCAGCATCTGGATGCCAATAAGGAAAAGGAGGAGGATTTGGGGGAGAGGACCCAAGAGGAAGCCTAAGGAGGTGCACCCCCATTGCCTCATGTATCTCAATTTTCTGTTTTCAACTGCCCTTATCTTCAGAATTTGTGTTTGCTGCCACCATCTTATTTTTGCCTCTGCTTTGGGATGAGGGCTCTAGAACACTGCATGGCACACAGTAGGACCTTAATCATCTTTGTTGAATGTCTTCTCTCTTTCTATTCTGAGAAACCTAACTTTCTGCCACTCTGGGTTGCCATGTATTTCATCCTGGTGCCCATTCTTTCCCACCTATCCAGTTCGTACTTTTTTCTGGTTCCCTATCCCATGTAGAATCAACTGTGGACTGGAAACACAAATAATCCAGAGCAGTAGGAGAAAGGAAAATAGGTAAAAGTCATTACAAGGGAAGGGATGAGAGTTTTCTGTCAGTTATCAAAAGCAGTGATCTAAGCATTTAAAATAATAATTTCCAGGAATTTCCATAATCCATCTCAACCTCAACAGAGGTGTTAAGTGTACAATCTCCATTTCCAGTCTCCCTCCAAGCTCTGTCTTGAGCTCTCATTTTCCTTTGGAGCTACCTGTCCAGCTTGTGAAGCCGGACCTGCCCTCTCCCACTTCATCTTACCTATTCATTGCTTTCCTTCCATTTTTCACTCTGATCAAAGTGACAATCAAAAGAGGAAAGAGATGAACCTTTGACTCTAAGTCTCCAGAAACACTATCCCTGCCTTTTCTTTCCCATTCCCGAATTTTTACCTGACATGTGTGAAAAGATATGTTTTACAACCCAAATTTATTCAGTCATTCTCCCAGACAGAATTGGGAATAGGGCATCCTATATTTTTCACATTTCATCTCTTCTTTTTGCTACCGTATCTTGCCCATTTATTTAGTTTTGTCCTATCCTACAATTAATATTCCTATTATATGATAGTCTGGCTTTTTCACATTGAAAAGATGAAATTTCCCCAAGAGTAAAAAGTAAACAAGAAATGAGGTACATTTTCAATGAGAAAAGCAATATTTTCTGTAAGAATATCACTTTGCTGGAATTTGGTAGCGGGGAGGTATATGGACCTAAGTGTTCTAATTCCAACTTTTAAAACCATTTTGTTTTTCTTAAAAGTTCTAATGCAGATTTTTTTCACATGTGGGTAATTCAGAAAATAGAACAGATGGAGACCTTGGTTAAGTTGAAGTATATGCAACTTCTGGAACTTTTAAAACCTGTAGTAAGAGATGTCTTTCAGAGCACAATAAAAATAGATAAGCAAGTAAAGACTATTTTCAATTTTGAAAATTATTATCTCAACCAACTTGAAATATTTAAATATGTAAAAATAATGTAAATTGTGATAACATTCATGTTGTCCTACTCCCCTCCTTTCTAGGGACTGAATCACTCACTTAGGTTGCAGAACACACCTTTTCATATGTGCAAGAGATGACTCATGGGATGGGGAAGAAATATACTACCTTTAATGCTTTTTTCCTTCATGGTATTTTTAAATGCAGATCTATCTGTTGTAGACCTTTGACTTTCAGATTAGATACTTCCTTAGTTTGTGAATTTCAAATTAGTTGAATGCAACTCAGAGTTGAGGTAATGGTTTGAGAAAAATGTATTTTCAGGTGCAAAAACAGTGTGGGATCACAGCAGGTAAAGTGGTAAACCAGGAGCTGGGACTATGGAGACCATGGTGGAAGTCTAACATAAGAGCCCAGATCTGAAAGTCATTGGAGGGAGTGGCACAAGTGACTGCAAACAAAGAATGGTGTATCAATCACAACAAGTAAAATCGAATTGCAGACCTGTGGGTGACACACTTTGGAAACCTGCCCTAAGGAGAAGAATCTGCTAATCAGAAGTACAACCAAAAGCAAAAGAAGAGAAAGAGACACAATGGATGTTACTGAAAACTCCCCTGCAAAAGGGCAAAAGCCATTGCCAACCTCAGAGTTAACTGAGGAATACATCAAGAAAATGGGGGATACAGAATTCAAAACACTTGGTACACAGCTTCTTAACAATGAGAAGCACATGCAGGAATTCAAGGAATATGTCATACAGCAAATAGCAACACTGAAAAAAAATCCAAGCTGAGTTATTGGAAATAAAGAATGCAATAGAGAAAATTAAAAATTCAACAGAAAGTCTCAGTAAAAGAATGAAGAAGGCAGAAGAAAGAATCTCAGAATTGAAAGATATTTACTGTCAGCAGGGGGAAACAATCAAAAAGCTGGAAGCAGAGCTGAGTAAAGCTAAAAAAAAGTATTCAAGAATTAAGAGACATTGTTAAAAGATTCAATATAAGAGTTATGGGAGTTCCAGAAAGTGCAGAAAGAGAAACTGGTATGTTGTGTATAAACCTAAATTGAAATGTCAATGAGGTGGTCACAGAAGGTGGATAAGAAATCGCATTTACTTTTACCATATTGGTTACTCGTTACTATGTCAATTAATTCCATGGTGATGTAAATTTTTGCTGATGGTATGTTGGAGCTTTTAATTGATCGGGATGATAGTCTGCTGGCTCTGTCTTCAGACCAGAGAGTGTATACCTAAGAAGCCGTTGAACTTATCTGGACAATAAGATGCTGGACTCTATGTTTGGTATATGCTTGCAATGGGGGAATCTCAACTGAACTTGAACTGTGGTTATGCAACAAGGTGGAGGAATCCACCATGGTGGGAGGGTTTGGGGAGGGGTGGGGAGAATCCCAGTACCTATGAAACTGTGTCACATAATACAATGTAATTAATGAATTTAAAATAAAATTAAAAAAAAAAAAAAAAAAAAACAAACAAATATATTTAATGAAATAATAAGGGAAAATTTCCCTAATCTAGAGAAAGAATTGAGAAACAACATTCAGGAGGGGTACTGAACTCCCAACAGGCTTGATCAAAAGTAATCTTCACCATAATACATGATAATCAAGCTCTCTTCAATTGAACATAAGGAAAAGATCCTTAAATGTACACATCAAAAAATCAATTGACATATAAAGGAATGACAATCAGGCTCACAGCTGACTTCTTACAGGAAACTTTAAGGCCAAAAGAGAATGAAGCAACAGATTCCAGATTGTAAAAGCAAATAATCATTGGCCTAGAATAATGTACCCAGCTAAGTTTTCATTTGTCTTTGAAAAGGATGTAAAATTCTTCCATAGTAAAGAAAAGCTCGAAGAATACACTTCTTTCAAGACTGCCCTATAAATGATACTTACAGATGTTCTCTTTACAGAGAAAAGGAATAGCACCCACCAAAGCCAAAGGCATATGTAAAGAACATCCCAGTAAAATAAAAACAGAAGACTAAATCAATGAACAACCCATTCCTAAAATGACAGGACCAAATTTCCACCCATGCATAATAACCCTGAATGAAAATGGCTTAAACTCATCAGTCAAACATCACAGATTATTAGACTGGATTAAAATCACAAAACCCATCTATTTGTTGCCTACAGGAGACACATTTCACCAACACAGATCAGCGGAAAATGTATTTCATGGATTTTGATGTTCTTGTTTTTAGTTTCATTTCTTCTAAACACTTTCTTCTGAATAAATTCTTCAATGACTCGTAGATCATACAGTAGCAATATTTACTTCAAGAATGTTCTTGATTTTCTTTTTCATTTCTTCAGTGACACATTAGTCATTCAGTAGCATGTTATTTAACTTCATGGTGCGGCCATCACAAATTGGATTACTACCCTTATGAAAGGTACCACAGAGAGCTCTCTATCCTTCCTCTGTCATGTGAAGACCTAACAAGAAGTTGGCAGTCCACAGTGCAGCAAAGATCTTGTTTGAATCTTGCCATGCTGACACACTGGTCTTGGGTTTCCTGCTTCTACAACTATGACAAATAATTTTTCAAGGTTTGTAAGATATCTGACCAACAATATCTTGTTATAGTAGCTTGAAATAGTTAAGATAGTGACTTTTTTGTAATTGTACATTAAAAAACTCTTAATTGAAGTTGCCAGATAGTTTATTAGTAGAGAAAGATGCAAATGTTAATCCTATACAGGAATTTAGAGACTGGGCCAAAGGTAAAAAAAAATATGTTATAATGTAAAGTGCCAGAAAATTATTACTTCAGCTGGTAGTATAAGAAAGGACAAAAGTCACTCTTCTATCAGTCACTAAAATTTAAATATAATTAAGGCTAAAGTTCTCTCTCTGCTACTTTCAAACCTAATCATATTACTTTTAATTTAAGTATATATACTTTACAAATCAGTGAATAGACATCTGGTTTTGTAATAAGACAGGCAACTGGATTTAAACTGTTGTCTTTGGAATATATGTAAAATTCTACTTGTTATTTTCTTGCCCAGCATTGAAAAATAATAGTACAACACATTGGAAATCAAGTGCATTGACAAAGCCTTTGATTCATTGTAACTGCTCAAGGTAATAGATAATTAAAGGCTATCTAATTTTTGATACGGGATATTACATTTTAAATATGATACACTGTTGCAAATCCTTTTAAATTAACTTTTTTTGTTTACATAAGGCTGAAGGACAGTTATGTCAATATGTGGCTTATTCTAGATTCCGTTGAAAGGGCAGTTTTATAAAGCAAATGTATTTACAGAATTGAGAAATATTTTTTTCTTAACCAAGAAATTTCAATTCATTAAAATCTGGAATTTTGTGTTTGGAGCAAAATAATATTTTGGCTTGAGTTCTGGTCTTTGAGTACATTATGGAAAAGTTAACTCACATTTGCATTACAAACGGTTTTAAAAATATAATGGTTCTGCAATTGGTTTTGACACATTGTCTTTATAGTTGTCTAGACTCCTGCCCAATGAATGATTCAGTTGGTTAAGTCAAACTAATCAAATTTTACTTAATTTATGAAAAATGTCAAGGCAATAGCAGGATTTTGTATAACAATGAGAGTCAAGAATTAAAATTTCTAGAGCTCGGCATGGTAGCCTAGTGGCCAAAGTCCTTGTCTTGAATGCATCGGGATCCCATATGGGCGCTGGTTCTAATACCAACCCCGCTTTCCAACCAGCTCCCTGCTTGTGGCCTGGGAAAGCAGTCGAGGATGGCCCAAAGCTTTGGGTCCCTGCACCAGTAGGGCAGACCCACAAGAGGCTCTGGGTTCCTGTCTCCTGGCTTCGGATTGGCGCAGCTCTGGTGGTTGTTGCCACTTGGGGAGTGAATCATCAGACGGAAGATCTTCCTCTCTGTCTCTCCTCCATATATCTGACTTTGCAATTAAAATAAATAAATCTTTTTTAAAAAAAGAATTAAAATTTCTAGTGTTGGTTCTATTGCTGATTATTATTGGATCTTAGGAAACTCATGACCTCTCCGGCACTTAAATTTCTTCAACTAAAATTGAGGAAGGTGGAGCTGTCTAGATGACTTTTTTTAAAGGTTATTTTCATATCTACAAAAAATCAGTTTAAAGCTTTATATTAATAAATTGACAGCAACTGAGCATGACCCTCTAGCTATCTCTGCCCCTACTGAATAATACATGGTGGCTATTCTAGTAGAAATTAATACTATGTTTAAGTCTAAGTGATTTTGAACATGCCTTTTGGTACTCCAACAATACTTCAAGTTGGAAAGAATGGATTTCCCTAAATTAGAGAGAATTTAAACCATGCCTTCTTAGTGCTCTTTGGCTGTAACATGGGGGAAGGTTGACCATGTGGGCTGGAGTTGTCCAAGCAGAGTATTAGATTTTCATTGGCATAATAGGATTATCTACTAACAAGCATAAAAAATTTCTTCCTTCTGAGATACATCAGAGAGTAAAAAGACAATTCTGTAAACAGGAAGGAACAAATTGTAAAAGATTAGGCCTTTTAGGATCAACTCTTGGGAGCACTCTTGCATTTCTGAGGTATGGAATGCGAATATATGGAAGTAACATGTCTGCAGTTGCAGTGTCTAGATTCACAGTTTATTCTATAACCTTTTCTATTTTTTATCTTAAGAATTCTAAGTGAATGCAAAAACTGCTTTTTGTCTCTGCATTCTTTTCTTGTCTAGGGTTGCCGTCAACAAGTTACTATAATTTCTTATTTATTAATTCCTATTAGGGAATTAGCCAGAATCATTGGACAGATTACAAGGTTATTCAAAATGGGTTTAAAAAAAGCGAAAGTCCACTTAAATATATCTGGTTCAATTTCATTTTATTTTTTTCTCTCACAAGTGAGAAACAAAAGTATAGGTGAAGAGAGTTTAACAAAGTGCAAGAAACATGATCTCAAATTCATTACTTTTTATGCATCCTCATAAAATCTAGCATTAAACTATAGCACATTTTCTTAAGAATTTGGTTTACCATAAACAGTTTTAATGCTACAAAAAACAAGTCAACAATGAATGAATAGTGTAAACGATAAAGTTGGTTGTTATACAAGATTGAAGCAATATCTGTTGATGTGCAGGGAATAAAAAGAAAAAAATCAGCAAATGAATGGTTTTGTAGCTTGCTTGATACCAAATAATTTGCCTTGTAGAAAAGATCTTTGAAGCCAATTAAGAGTCTATATCACTTAGTCAAACTATTTTCACTCTACATCATGACAGATTTTTCCCATGGGTCAAACTGTTAGACTCTTGAAAGTTCTTATAGGCCCATCTAATTCCTTCCAAGTTTCAGTTTTAACAATGACCTCTGCTAAGTTCGTTCAGCAATCCACCCCTGCTCATATCTGCACATTCTCAGTAATCAATTATTTTTAATATTTGATGCTGTTTGTCATCTTCACCATATCCCCAGCTGATGTCCAATTACACAGGGCTGTACTCAGCAAGAACTCTGTTGGGTTGGCTTTGCAGAGTCCCCGTTATTCTTGATTTTCTTTTTAGTAATCTTTCCATTCACTAACATCTCACCCTGCTTCTTGACTATAAATTTCCATTCCTCCATGCTGTATTTGAAGGTTAGCCCAGTTTTTCTCCCTATGAGATCCCACTGCAGTGGTTTCTACATTATTTTTGTTGTTGTTGTTGTTCTTACAATATTGGTTTTAAGTTTGTTTGGCGTTTCTGTTTGATATTGCAAACACAAATTAATACTTTGGAACAATGTTAGGCAATTTTCACAAAGTTAAATAGAGATGTCAGAAAAATGAAATTTGGGTTACTGTCAAATATATTTATCAATCAATAAATCATGTTTTAGCACAATCACTAAGGAATACCATATTTAGAGGCTACAGTGATTTCCTGTTCTGAAAGGATGAATGAGAACTTGATTTACAATAAATAGTAATTTCTCATGCTCCTGCTTTCCCAGGTCAAAATGAATTTCAAATTGTCTGAATTTTACTTACTTCAGAGCCCTTTTCTCCTTTTAGTCCTTGTTCACCCTGGTCACCTGGCTCACCCTTTAATAGGAATGAAAACAGAATTCACATATAAAATTAAGAATAAATAAATTTTTAAAAATGTAAACTTAAAAATGCTAGAATTATAAAGAATGCTTTCAAAACATACTGGGGGTCCTTGTGGTCCAGTGGCACCTCTTAATCCTGGTATTCCCTCATGACCCTAGGGAATAAAGAAGATTATATTATTAAACGCACATGTGACTTGTAGAATAGAGTACCGCCACTTAAAAAGCTATCAAAATGTTATGAAACTTTATTTAAACTTCAAAGAAATTGTGATTCTTGGGAATAGGGCAGAACACAATAATGGCTGTAAGTTAGTATGATTGAGAACAAATATATACAAGATTTTTTTTAACAATATGAGTTAATGTAGCATATTGAATGGTACTCTTTGGAAAAATATGTCTATATCCTTGTAGACTTGGTAAATGTGATCTTGTTTGGAAGAATTCTTAGCAGATGTCCCTAAGCTAAGGATCTCACAATGATTAACCTAGGGTATCCACCAAGCTGTGCATCCACACACAAGTCCTTGTAAGAGACACATGGAGGAAGACAAACACAAACAAGAGAGGGCCAGGTAAAGAGAGGCAGAGGCTGCAGTGAAGCAGCTGCAAGGAATGGTGACAGCACAGGCAGCTGGGAAAGGCAGGGAGGCTTTCTCCCCCAGCACTCAAGGAGGAGGCAAGGAGTGAGGGGACAGCTCATGCCCTGCCTTCAGACTTTAAGCTTGTAGAACTATGGGAGGATAAATTTCTGTTTTCAGCTATCCACTTTCTAGTAATTTGTTACAGTAGTCTCATGAACTATTCCTTTATGTAAAATGATGTAATATTTGTATATATCTACACATATTCTCTCCTTTAAACAATCTCTGATTACTTAAAATAGCTAATATAATCTAAAAACCTATATAAATAGTCACTGTATTGACACAGGCTTTACATGTTGTTCAATGCAAACACAATTTAAAAAGTTTTCCATCTGTGCTTGGTTGAATACATGAATGTGGAAACTGCAGATATGAAAACCCAGCTGAATGATCCATAATCAAAGGAACAGGGTTTGGATAAATTTCACAGTTGCTTGTATAGATTTACTGACCTAAAGACTGATCACAGTTACCATATATAAGAATGAGAAATAGCAATTGACTCTGACATGCAGAAAACGGTCATCTTAGTTTTTCTTTTTTTTTTTTTTTTAAAGATTTTATTATTATTATTGGAAAGCCGGATATACAGAGAGGAGGAGAGACAGAGAGGAAGATCTTCCATCCGATGTTTCACTCCCCAAGTGAGCCGCAACGGGCTGGTACACGCCGATCCGATGCCAGGAACCAGGAACCTCTTCCGGGTCTCCCACGCAAGTGCAGGGTCCCAAAGCTTTGGGCCATCCTGGACTGCTTTCCCAGGCCACAAGCAGGGAGCTGGATGGGAAGTGGAGCTGCCGGGATTAGAACCGGTGCCCATATGGGATCCCAGGGCTTTCAAGGCGAGGACTTTAGCCGCTAAGCCATGCCGCCGGGCCCCCTCTTAGTTTTTCTAGGAAGGAATGCCGACATACATATTTCCCTTTCTAAGTGTGTGAACCGAAACCAGGAATAACAAAGGGAGAATTCAATATGTAATCTCCTTTTCCCCCTTCTTTATTGTCCTATTTGCCCAAATTCTTCCTTCCTACTCTCCACATGTATATTACAGAAAGGATGCATGAGGAAATATAGCTATCGGGTTCATGTCCTTTTTTTTGAGTTAAGAGAAGAAGGTATTGCATATAAAATCCAACAATATTGCCACAAAAAAGTCATTTGAAGCCTCTTTGTTTGCATTCTCTGAGGCAAATATTTACAGTTTTAAGTTTCAACTTCCTGCTAGAGAAAATAAATCCTATTAATGAAAATTAGATGAGTGAGAAAGACTGGTTTAAAAAGCTTTCTATATATCACATGGCCACCCAAAGAGAAAAACCCTGAGCACAAGTGGCATTCAGCAGAAAACATGAGAAAGGTCAGTAAATACCAGAATCTAGCCAATCAGGGGGGAGAATGGTATAAGTAAATATGACTACATGCTGGCTGCTTACGAAACATCATTTAGGGGAGAAGTGGCTGATTAAAAAAAAGCTAGAATCATCAAGTGAAGTGAGAATAGCATGGCCAATTATAGTTTTGCCGTCAGACTTCTCTGCTGCACAACAGAAAGCTTTTCAGAGTGATCATGGAATAGCAATTGCCACTCCTGGCTTTGTGAAATCTAGAACAAATCTCATAGACAAACCTTTCAGCAGTTGCACTGATGCTGGTTTATTCCACCCCAATCAAAACGTACAATATATAACAAGAAAAAGTTAGATGTGCTACACTGAATATTATTATAAAGTTTGTTTTTTTCAGGGGAAGGTATGGGAAATGACAGGTCTTGTCTGATACTATGGTGGGATGAAATAGATAGAGAAGTTTGTTGAGAATTTTGTAACAGAAGTGATAGTTCAGACTTGAAGGACTCATATTCCTGGTACTAAAGTAAGAATATTCTGCTTGGGGCAATATCATGAAGAATAAATATTCAGCCATCTGAAAGAAGACAGTAAGTGGAGTATGGATTTGAGAAAGCTATGATGAGACAGAATCTATTCAGCAAGCCATAGCAACAGTTTAGTCAAACATGGTGAGATTTTGAACTAATGTAGGGCAATGTGGCTAGATTTCAAAGATGTCTGAATGCCAAAATAAGTGGTAGACTTATGTGGGACACCAGCATAGGGGAAAAAAGATAAACACAAAAGGGTTGTGGAGGGGAGAAAGAGATTTTATTTACTCATGTGAATACCTGCTTGGATTCACTAACATTGAGGACATAACAAGTGGAGGATGAGATCAAATTTGGGAAAAATTTGGCTTGGAAATTATGGCTTGGAATATACTGACTACAAAGTGCCTGTGATGATGATCGACATAGCATGTAGTTATGCATGTTTGAGGCTATGGAGTAAAGGCCAAATGGGGATTAATAGCTCTTATTTTATTGTGTGCGGCGCTCATTTCAGCAGCACAGATACTAAAACTGGAACAATACAGGAATTTTATTGTCTGTAAAAAATTGTAGTGACCTTTGCTAAACATAAGTTAAAAGAATTTGAGATGCAAAATGATTTATTCAATCTATTTTTGGACTTCCTTTCATGTGAATTCAGTTTGGCTTAATACCAGTATTTGTGTGCTCGTGTTCAATCTTTGAAAATTAGATGTTGAAAGGATAATAAGCTACTTCCCACATGAACTGGACTTTTATGATTAAAATAAAGTTCTCTTGATCTATGTGATATGGACTTTGATGGATGGTAGTTGAAACCCACTATGTCTATTTCTACAATGATTAAATGTTCTTACTGTGTCTTATTGATGTTATGTCTACTGGGGCACAGCTTGTCAAGGGTAATCTTGTGTTATATCTAAGCCATCTATCTTTGCTCCTGGTGTCTATGATGACATGACCAGAAACTGAATTTGTAGAAATTTTATCATACATGACACATAATTTTCACACACACACATATGTTTGGGCAGAAACAATCTGAGAACATATACATGACACAATTTTATGTAAATCTGTCATTTTAGTTAAAGGAAGCAAAAACAAAGCATAGTGAGAAGAATATGTCTTATAGGATAATCATGAGTTCAGTAAGAATGTAAAGATGTTTGTGAATGTAAAAGTATTAAGAAGTTCAGTGTTTGGGGATGGCATTGTGGCATATTGGGTAAAGCCACTACCTGTGAAGCCTACATTCCATATGGGCACCATATGCCATACTCTAATTCCCAACTAACTCCTTGCTAATGGCCTAGAAAAAGTAGTGGGAGATGGTCCAAAGCTCTGGGCTGTTACCAGCAATTAGAGAGACTCAGAAGAAGCTCCTGGTTCCTGGCTTTGGCCTGGACCAGCTCAGGAAATTGAGGCCATCTTGGAAGCAAAGCAGTGGAAATGAACTAGTGAATCAGTTTCTCTCTTGCTCTCAGGAATTCTGAATTTCAAACAAATAAAATATACATTTTTAAAATAAAAGGTTGGTGATTCATTATCTATAAAATGGAACGAAATATTAACACTCTATAACTAAGAGAGGCTTTCCAAACACTACCCCATGTGAAAGAAAACAGACCTGAGAAATTGGATACTTTAAGATTGCACTGATACAAAATATCCAGAATACACAAATCAATAGAGACAAAATAGTGGTTGCCAGGGGCTGGGAGTAGCAGAGAGTGATTGCTTAATGGGTAGGAGGCTAACTTGCTGGGAAGTGAAGAAAATATTCTGGAACTTGAGTACAATGATGCTTGCATATGAATAGGTTCAAGACATATCATCACCAAATATGGCATTTAGGATTACTGACTATTTCGGGCTGAGAAAATCTGAGAAGCACTATGTACAGGAAAACCTTTTTGAACTTCCCCTGAATTAGCGTATCAAATTCTTGGAAAAGAGGGCCCTTCCCCCCAATCCCCAACTGGGTATAAAGGAGCACCTGCTCTTAAGTTGAAGTGACACAGAAATCTGAACGAACAGGACCTCCTAGGTTTCCCTATTTTACATTCTTCCATCACTCTCCATCTTTCATCACTCATTCATCACTCTCCACTCTTCATCAGTTGTAGCATACAGTCAGGTTTAACTGTTCTTTTAGATTTTCATTTCCTTATGAAGATTCCCATGTCTCATAAAATTGACAGTAAATAAATACCTAGGCTTTCCTTCTGTTTTTCTGTCCTGTTATAGGAATTTCAGACAAGAATTTAGAAGAGCAGTAGAGAAAGATATTTTTTTGTCTTATGTACAACCATGTGAATGTATTAAATATCACAGAACTGTACATTCCTAATGCTAAATTTTGTTATTCTTAGCCACAACTTTAAAAATTTGGTGGTAAGCTATTATGTGATTACTTAACTCTACGTAAAACATGATTTCTTTGTATAAAAACAAATCCATGCTTAAAAAACTGGATTTGGGGATGAATGTAACTCTCAAGTATTGAAGTAATGTAATTATAGTGTGGCTTTCTGGCATTAGCTGGCTGACAGTTTGGAACAGAAGCAATAACGAATGATAAAAATCCTGTTAAAACCTAAAGACTTAAGATGAAATCAGACAGAAAGGAAAATGTGGATTAAACTGGCACACAAAATGTCCACAACTGATAGCTTTTTCAGGAGTATACGCCAGAGAAAGAAGGATTCTGCCATGAGCCTAGGGAACAGTTCCCTCTGAGGGATTTCTGAAGAACGCTTGTCTAGAATAACAAACTCGTGGCTCCCTTCCTTCTTTCTCCCTCTAAATGAAATAGTTAACTGCTCATTTGCAAAGAATTACATTGACTGAGCCATGAGATATTTTGAAATTGGTACAGGCCAAAGACAATATTGGGGCTGGGAGTGGTAGCTCTGTGGTGCAGCATGCAAAGCCAGGGATTGTAATGGTGTCATCCCATATTGGACCTGGATAGAGAGTCCTGGCTGCTCTACTGCCAGTTCAGCTCCCTGCTAAAGGCCTGGGAAAAACAGCAAAGATAGCCTAAGTGTTTGGGTCCCTGCTGCCTAGGTGGGTGACTTAGATAATTCTCCTGGCTCCAGGCTTTGGCTTATCCCAGTGTTGGCCATTGTGGCCATCTAGGGAAGGAACCAGGTTTCTCTCTTTGTCTCTCTCTCTCTGTAACTCTCACTTTCAAAATAAATGAATAAATGTTAAAAATAAAAAGTATCTAATTTTCCTGGGATTGTGTGAAATGAAATGCACAGAAAAAGTTGATGACATTTCAGAAGGTTTTAAGTTGTTCTAGAAGCATCTGGCTAGCAACAAAAGAACAAACCAGCAATAAACACACAAGTTCAAGTAAATCCACTGGATAACTTGGATTAGAAAAGACTTGTAGATGCAAATATCATGTAAAATAGAAATAAAACATAAATTAACTTCTAAAATGTTTGTTTAAAAAGATGGATATGAAAAAGCCATTACAATAATTTCAGAAGTATTAAGAGCTATCCTTAATATTTGGTGAATGAGAACTTTAGGAAGTAAAAATTAATTTTTCTGATTTCATTGTCCTTAAAAGTCAGTTTATAAATGACATTTATCTTTCTTCCAGATTGCCCTGATGTCTGGCTAATGTAATATACATTTCAGACATGATCACAGAAATTTTACCTTGAGACAAGAATGTATTGATCAGCTAATCCACAAATCATCAGAAACATAGTATGTATAGGGTTTAGGACCAGACATTATATAAGAAAAAAAGAAGTTATATTAAAAATATAGCATTAAGACATCTGCACATCAAAGAGCAATTAGGAATAAAAGAAAACCACAGCAGCGTATGTATAATATTTGCGTTGAATTACTTTTATAAAAAATGGCTTAGGAGTTCAGAAGAGGGCAAGATTGCTGTTAGAGTAGGTCAGGGAAAAAGAAGTTCCAGTGAATTTGTAAAGGACAGATAGTATTTATGTGGGTAAAGATTGTATAATATTGTGAAGAGGTAGAGTATGAGCAAAAGAATCGGATAGGATCTGTAAGGAGTTAGTAGATGACACTTTGTTTAGCAATTGACATTGTAAATGGACAGAGAAGAGGAAAATACAAGGCTAGAATACAGAACATCTTCAGCACAAACAAGATTCCAAAAAAATGACAATAGACTCCACATGAAGTTCATATAATTCAGCTGATGGGTTTTGTAAAAACTTCCTAAAGAATAGAAGAGGATATGAACCACGGAAACCTTGAAAGTACAATGGTATTTTGTTTATCTGTCAAAACATTAAATTTCTACCACATATCAGAAACTTTGTGTTGTGGAAGTTGGGGATACAGTGATGAAAAAGAGACAAGATTTTTATTCATATAGATCCTACATTTTGGTGGATGAAGAGGCAATAAAGAAACAAAAATATTAAACTATTATAATACAATATTAAATGTCGTTAAGGAAATCTGGTGATATGATATAGGTGGTGGTTATAGACCCATCACAGACAAGACAGAGTATCCATCTCAGGAGGTAATGTTTCTGTTCATATCTGAATGATGAGAAAAAAGCAAGAAGGGGAACAAAGATGGTTTTAGGTGAAAGGACCATGAGCTAGAAACAGCTAGACTAACCTTGGGATCAAAAACTGAGGATATTATGAAACATCATTGATGTTTGTTGTCATCTGAATTTGAGCAGAACCAGAACACTCTACTCAATTAGAAGCCAGGCGTATTACCTGGAGTAATTACCTTATAGCCCTCTGCTCCAGATTCTCCTCTCTCTCCTCGCTCCCCTACTGGACCCTATAAGGACCACAGACAAAAACAATTGCACAGTTGGACTTAAGTATTTTGAGTGAGGATGACAAAGTTAGTGTGGCTAATCCTTTTACAAAAAAAAACCCCATAAAATAAAATATACAATAATGTATCAGTTCCACTAGGTAACTTCAAAAGCCTGAATTTCAATGACATCAACAACATCATCAAAATATACTAAGCACTGGTCTATATAAATATAACCTCACAATGATTCTGGTAGGAAAATGCTTAAGAAATATAGGTTGTTAAAACATTTGAATTTTTAGATGACTAAAGTTTTTTTATTAATGATGCCAAAGAAATGTATACTCTATCTGATGTTTAAATGATTGAAAAAGATTTAAGACCATTTAGCTACTTACTTAATTCCATCAGTGATCTAGAATATTTGAATGATCATTTAAAAAGTAAAAGTTTTTTTTTCTTCAAATGTCTATTGCTTATTCTCTTATCTGGGAAATTTAAAATTTTCAAGGCATATGCTAATTTAATAAGGTGCACTTATTAACTTCAACCCTTAACATATAAACTGACCTTAATTTTTTTCGAATATTACTATCATAGAATCTTGTTATGATGAACTATTCAAAATAACTAGTTCTAACATGTACTAAAGGTCAGAATCACACCATAAAGTTAATAAAACTTGTGAAAAAAAATTCTTGAAAAGATGATTAGTGCTATAAACTTATTATAGTAATTATATAACATCTTAAAGCAGCAAAATGATTTTAGATAAGACCTACTGGTTCACCTCGAGGCCCAGGTGGTCCTAGGATTGTACTATCTTCTCCTGGGTAACCCTAAAATGAAAAAACTGGTTTATAAATAAAATCAAGTTAAAAGAATTAATTACAGAATATGTACCCCATATTTTTCTAATTTGTTCAGAATTATCCTACTTGGTTTTCTTTTTGAAGAGGAAAATTTTTTCTAAGAAACGAAGAACGAGATGTTTCATACATAGTTAGAATTTACGCATATTTCTTGCATATGTCAATCTGCTTCATATGTAAAGAGACTTGGCTGGCTGATGTCAAGCCTGCTGGTTAAAGGCACTGGTTAAGGATACATGAGTCCCACATCATAGTGCCGTCCCAACTCTGGCTCCTAATTCTTGCTTCGTGTTAACACAGAGCTTGGGAGATAGTAGTAATGACTCAAATATGTAGTTTCCTGCTACCCATGTGAAAGGAAACCTGAATTTGAATTCCTGGTTGCAGGCCATGGTGTGCCCTGGCTCCAGCCACTGCATACATTTAGGGAGTAAAATTTTAAGTCTCTGTCATTCAAACAAATAAATACATAAACATTTTGCAGACGAGTGGCTTAGAAATTTTCTAAGTGTTAGAACTTTAAAGATATCTAGAGCAGTTATTTCTAAGTTATCAAAAAATTTAATATAAATATACTATACATTACTAATTTAACCTAGAGATTTAAGTTATATAGACTTTAAAGCCATTTCATGTATATTATTTCATCTCAATTATGCAATTTCCCATGGAAGATATTTTAATTTTTTCAAAATTTAGTTCCTCGATATTTATATATTTTTTAAAAAATATCCAACCCGAGAAGTGCTTCTTTTAGAAAGAATTCATAAATCAAATGTTTAGGATTAAAAGTCAATGCATATACACAAACCTTCTCCCCTTTAGGTCCTGGTAACCCAGACAGTCCTGGTTGACCTCGATGGCCCTACAAAATGACAATTAGACATTCTTTATTTCCTTTAAGCATGTTCTACCCAATGTCAGTCTGCCCATTCTGTCAGATACTGAACCACTGTGCAATGAAAAATAGTATTCATTTTATAGGGGGGTAAGATTAAACATGTCAGAAAGATTTATTTAGGCGATCTCATCTTAATTTGCATAGCTGGAATATTGCCTTTGATATAAATATTGTCATGCAAAACAATTTTTTTTTCAACTAGAAATGCTTACATTATATCCTGGAATTCCGGTCTCTCCATCAGGTCCCATCAATCCTAGGGGACCCTAAAAGGGGAAGGCAAATATCAGTGAAATAGAAAACAGACAAGGAAATTATTAAACTTGTATTTCTTGGGCCTGGTGCCATGGATTAGCAGCTAAAGTCCTCGCCTTGAATGCACTGGGATCCTGTATGGATGCTGGTTCTAATCCTGGCAGCCCCGCTTCCCATCCAGCTCCCTACTTGTGACCTGGGAAAGCAGTTGAGGACGGCCCAAGGCTTTGGGATCCTGCACCTGCATGGGAGACCCGGAAGAGGATCTGGGCTCCTGGCTTTGGATAGACGCAGCACCAGCTGTTGCGCTCACTCGGGGAGTGGACCATCGGACGGGAGCTCTTCCTCTCTGTCTCTCCTCCACTTTGTATATCTGACTTTGCAATAAAAATAAATAAATCTTTGAAAGAAAAAAACCCCTTGCATTTCTATTATTTAAATTGTTACCTTTACATTTCCATGTTTTGAAATACCTTTTTTTACTTTACACATTTTTAATTAGTTTTAAATAGATTCAATATAGTTCATAAATATAATTCTAATGGTTCACTCACCTAAATAGTCAGGGATGGACCAAACCAAACATAGGAAACCAGAACTCAACCTGGTCTTCCACGTGGGTGTCAAGAATTTAAGTACTTGAATCATCTGCTGTCTCCCTCCCTCCCTTTGTGTCCCTCTCTCCTTCCCACACTCCCTTTACCTTTCTTTCTTTTTTTTTTAGTTTTTGAGATAGCATATTTTAAATTTACATTATTGCAAAAAGGCTTGATGCTAAACCAAATAAGATTAGCAAGCACAAAGAAAAAGTGGGAATTTCGAAAAGGACTAGAAACATAATTTGAACATTGTCCATTTCACTCACATACACTAAATTGTAAGCAATTAAAGATTATTAAAAATTATAGTACACTTTTTAATGAAGATTTGTTTTTTTTTTTTACTGGAAAGGCAGATATACAAAGAGGAGGAGAGACAGAGAGGAAGATCTTCCGCCTGACGATTCATTCCCCAAGCGGCAGCAATGGCTAGAGCTGTGCCAATCTGAAGCCAGGAGCCAGGAGCCCCAAGACTTTTGTGGGTTTCCCATGTGGGTGCAGGGTCCCAAGGCTTTGGATCATCCTTGACTGCTTTCCCAGGCCACAAGCAGGGAGCTGGATGGGAAGTGGGGCTGCGGGATTAGAACCGGTGCTCATATGGGATCTCAGTGCGTTCAAGGCGAGGACTTTAACTGTTACGCTATAGCGCCGGGCCCCACTTTTTAAAAACTTGTCCAAAGTGGACAAATTTCATATACATCACAATAGAAATCTAGGAGCTCAGTGATGCTTCCCAGCCCAATTTCTCACTCACCCTCCTCCTTCCTTTCTTTCATCTCTTCTTTTCTAGTTTTTACAATAGCATTTTTTAACTTCAAATTTTTTTTATCATATTATTTTATGGCAAATTTCCATAAGCTCCAGGATTTCCCTCATCTCCTTCTCAAATCCCCTCCCCACTACTTATTTCCTCTATTTCATTACAACAGTATAGTCCTTCATAAACAGCCATAAGTCCATCAATCTTATAGCATGCTTTCATTCAACTTTTCGATCACAGGTTTGACACTTCATTGGGTAAAGATATGAACACAATGTAAGTAGAAAATAATAACAAAGAACAACAGCCACAAAACCCTGCTGTTCCTCAGGGGCACAAACAAAGACTGTACACATTCATCAGGTTCCAGAATGTCATTCTCCCACCTATCGATTAAACTTTTTGAACTCTGTGTGTCAGCTATCACAGATTAGGGAAAACATACGATGCTTGTTTTTGGGGGACTGGCTTATTTCAATAAGTATACATGTTTCCAGTGGCATTTATTTAGTTGCAAAAGACAAAGGCTTCATTTTTTTAAATGACCGAGTATTCCATAAGGTATAGATGCCACACTTTCATTATCTAGTCGTCAACTGATGGACATCTGAGTGGATTCCATATCTGCATTATTGTGAATTGAGCTGATGTAACACAGGAATACAGATAATTCTTCCTTATGCTGACTTCATTTCATTTGGATGAATTCTCAGGAGTGAGATGCTGAGTTTTATGGTATGTTTAATCTCATATACCTGAGGAATTTTAATACTGTCTTCCATAATGATTATAATAGTTTATATTCCCACCAAATGTGACTTGGAGTTTCTTTAGAAAGTCTTAATTTGAAAGGGAAAACACAAAATAATATCTCAGCATTTGCCCCTATTTTTCTTCTGAATCACAAATCTCTACTTGGTTTACTTCTGGTATGAACATCCTTAATTATTAAAAAGAAATAATTTAAGTATTCAAAAATTTGTTCCTAGAATATTATTGGAAATGCAGTTTGTAGTTGTTAAAGTCTGTGGTAGATAGGTGTCACTTAACATTAAAGACAGAACTCTAAGAGTTCTTGATATCATCACTGTCAAATTCAGGAGATTGCTATAACATTCACTGATAGCTTTAGAGGGTTTGACCAATATGATTTCAATTCTGGCCAAAGCTATTAGTACAGAAATACCACGACAACTTATGTGAGATAGTCACTCTCTTCTCAATATTTTATGGATGGGGGAACCACATTAATTAAAAAGCTAATCAGTAATGCCCCAACATATTGAAACGATGACTCAGACAATTGAAAAACAACAATGACCCTAAAAATGCCATCGCTTTCATATTATTAAAAAGTTTCCATGGCATCTCTCCAATAGGAGTCTCTAAGAAATAGGAGATAAGAAAATTATAGCACAGGATAGGTACATGACTTGTCAAATACCACATCAAATAAACACAAGAACTGTTTTCTCAGTCCTGCATGCAGAGTATTGCCTCTGATCATACTGCTTCACTACATGTGATGATTTCTTTAAAGTATCAGCTTTGAGAAAGTTTATATCACAATTATTACTGATTAGTCAATGTATTTAGGTTATTTCAGTTAAAATCAAATTATGGACTCAGAAAAGAAATGCACAAAGTCAATTTAACATAATTTTTAAAAATGAGGTGAGAGGTATTTGGGGAAGTCATTAATGTGCTACCTTGGGATCTGACATCCCATACTGGAATGCCCGAGTTTTGGTACAGGTTCATTTCCTATTCCAGCTTCCTACTAAGGTGTATTCTTTGGGGGCAGCAGATGATGGTTCAGGTACTTTTATCTTGACACCTAGTTGGAAGACCCAGATTTGAGTTCTGGGTTCCTACTTTTAGTTTGGTTCATTCGTGGCTATTTTAGGCATTTAGGGAAGTGAATCAGTGAATGTAAGATCTCTGTTCCTGTCTCCCCTTTTCTCTGTTTTGTGACTTCAAATATAATAAAAATAGATATTTTAAGAATATAAGAAAAGTGACCCAAGCTTCCCCCTTGCCTCATGACATATGCTTGCTTCACTAAAGAGAGAGAAAGAGGGGCTATTTTGCTTGTTCATCTGTGTTAATACTGGACAAAAGTCAATACACTCAGAGGACCAAAGTTTTGTGATTTGAGGCAGGAGAATGGAGCTGAAAATATGTAAAGAGAATTCTTGCTGTTGTGAAAATGTTCTTAAGGAAGTTTCAAACAGAATCAAGTTAGATTCATCATGACCAACCAGGGAGAGGAGGCAGAATGTCTTCTCACTCCCCAGCTTGTGCTAGATTTTTGAGAGCAGCAACATTTGCCTTAGAGGATGAATGATGAGTGAGTGTGGGAACTATGGTCAGAAAAGCAGGCAGTGAAGAAAGTTGCGGCTGAGTCAAAAAATGGACAGAATAGGATCCATTACAGCCAGAAACAAATTTGAGATTCGCACCAAAAATAGGAATGTTAATGAACCTAAGATTATATAAACTTTGCAATCTGCAAACAATAAGTGTGAAGAAATTACCATTAATAGGGAGATCTCAAAAATCTGTCAGAAACAAAAAAATCAAGTAAGGGAGGAGGGAAAAAAGAGGCGTAAGGACTTGAGCAACTAAGTCAAAAAGCTTGGTCTGATAAAAATACATGGAATTGTGGACTCATCCACATTTTAAAAAGTCCAGTGTTTGGATGATACTTGCATATATCACAGGCCTCAAAGATTTTTTTAAAAAAGATTCATCCATTTTTAGTGGAATGGCAGATTGACACAGAGAAGGAGACACAGAGAGAAAGATCCTCCATCCATGGTCCACAACGGTCAGAAGTGAGCTGATCCAAAGCCAGGATCCAGGAGCTTCTTGGCCAGGTCTCCCATGCAGGTGAAGGACCCAAAGCTTTGGGCCATCCTCAACTGCTTTCTTAGGCTTCAAGCAGAGCGCTGGATGGGAAGTGGAGCAGCCAGTACAGAAACTGGCGTGTTTATGGAATCTTAGTCCATGCAAGCTAAGGGGATTTAGTCATTGAGTCACCAAGCCGGGCTCTTTTTCAGTTACAAAAAAAAAAAGGAAAGAAAGAAAAAGTTACCTTATAGGGTAGACAGAGTTGCACTGCTCAGATAATATCTGATTCCCTTCCCACCTTCTTTTTTGATTTATTTACTTATTTTTTTACTTGACAGTTACAGACAGAAATCTTTTATTTGCTGCCTCACTTCCCAAATGACTGCAATGGCCAGCATTGGACTGGTTCAAAGTTAAGAGCCAGGAACTTTTTCTGAGTGTCTCACAAGGGTACAGAGACTCAAGGCCTTGGACCATCATATACTGCTTCCCAAGGACATTAGCAGGGAGTTGCATTGAAAGTGGAGCAACTGGGACAAGAACTGGCATCCATATGGGATGCAGGTGCCACAGGTGGAGGATTAATGCACTACGCCACGCTGTTCAAAGAAAATTTCAACAAAGTTTCTTAAAGTAAAAACCACATTCTCTAGACATGAATACTATGCACCAAAATATCTACTTGCAAACTGTAGCTAAGGAAAAAATAAAATCTTAAATTAAAAGCCCGTTTTAATGAATGATAGTAAAAATATTAACAGAAAGATGGCTGAAGTGGCCTCTCAAAAGGAAACAGGTAGCTTCATATGCATTTGTTGAATAAATTAAGGGAAAAAGTGACAAGGGTATTTATTTCATTAATGCAGCTTTCATTGTATTTCATGTCAGCTCAAAAGATACAAAAAGAATCTTAAAATGAGCTCAAGAGACAGAAACTAATATTAAAGCATAAATCCATAAAAAACAAAGCCATAAAATTGAGTAGAAGTATTTTTTTGCACTGCCTAATAAATAGCTAAATATTTGGCAAATCTGATCCAGAAAGAGAATGGGTATGAAAGAATATCATCAGGACTTAACCACAGAAAAACATTAAAAAATGAAAACCTGGTAATTACAGCTTTTAGCCACCAACTTTGAAACTTCAGATAGATAACCTTTTAGAAAAAGCTGAAAAATAGTCAACAGCCAAACCTTATTACAAATGGAAACAGAATGTTTGCTCTAACCACTCTCAAAAGATAGTACAACAATATAATAATAAAAATAGGCTGTTACTGACTCAGACGACAACTGAGAGCAGACAGAATGAAAAAAGATCAGTGAATATTTGGGGGCTTACTTAATGGAAAAGGTAGCATTAAAAAAAAAAACAAACGGGAGACAGTACAGCTGTTTGAGAAGTGGAACTGAGAAAATCATCAATCTGAAAAGAGGAAAATTAGTCTTCTCCAGCTCATGTAACAACAAAAAAGTAAACTCTATATGCCTTACGGACTTCTACAAATAAGGTTATGAAAGTATTAGGAGAAGAATATTGAAGAATGATTCTACATACTTTAGGTAGAGATGACATTTGTAATGAAGAAATTGTGAAGAAACTCACAATCTGTACAGCAGAAGCCAGAGCTGGGCCTGGCCAAAGCCAGGAGTCAATGATAACACCTGTGTCTCCCCTGACACGTTTGAGACTAAACACTAAACTATTCAACAGGAAAAGATAGCACAAGCAAAATTAAAAGATAAATGGCAGAGGAGGAAACATTTGTAATACATTTTGCAGCATATTTAATAAAACCGTGTTATTTAAAATACATAAGCAGTGGCAGCAGTTCAATAAGAAACAGACCACACCTAATAGTAAAACTTGTATAAATAGTCAAATGTCAAAGTAAAATAAAGAAATGTAAATAAAAAGGTATGATACATTTCTAATTAAATATGCAGGCAAATACCAATAGATTAGCAGGAAAAGTTAGAGGTGGGAGTTTAAAGAGGGTGAAACTTAAGAGCGTAGTTTGGGGCATGTGCCACAATTTAAAAGTTGAGTACTTTAATATAGCAAAAATCCAAAGTAGGTATTTACTTTGAAGATAGTATTCTTTGTATTCTTTGACTATAACAGTTCTCATTTTTTAAAAAAAGATTTACTTATTAATTTGAAAGTCACAGTTCACAGTTTGGGAAGACAGAAAGAGACAGAAAGATGTTTCCACGTTCTGGTACACAGATCTGAAGCCAGGTGCCAGGAGTTTTTTCTGGGCTTTACAAATGTGAGTAGGAGCCCAAGCCTTTGGGACATTCTTTCCTGCTTTCCTAGGCACATGAACAGCAGCTGGATTGGAAAAAGAGAAGGTGGTGGGTTTATCTGCTACTTTGCTATGCCAATCCTTTTATGTTTTGTAAAATATTCACCTAAAATAAAGCTCTGAACACAGACCAAAGACAAAAACAAAAAACAAAAACAAACCAAAACACAAACAAACAAAAAACAACACAAGGGCACTGCTTTATGTTTGTGGAAAATGAAATTTAAAAATAAGTTTGTTTTGGTGCAAATATTTTTGAAGTCCAGGCATATGTGGAGTGATAAAGACCTGGTGTAATAAGTTGATTAACAGAATAAATTCTTAAATTCTAAACAAATTTAGGGAACTTCTTTTTTATTTTATTAGTATTTAAACTTTCTATGTATCTGCAAGATAGAAAGTGGGGCAGAGAGAGAGAGAGAAAATGTATCTTTTGTCTTCTAGGTAATTCTCCAAATGCTTGTAGTAGCTGGTGCTGGGGCAGGCCGAAATCTGTACTCAAGGAGTCAACCCTGGATCTCTCATGTGAGTGGGGTAGGGACTCAAGAACTTGAGTCATCACCCACTGCATCGCAGATTGTGTATTAGCAGGGTGCAGGAATCAAGAGCATAGAAGAAATTTGAACCAAGGTTATACAATATGTGCTAAAAGTGTCCCAACTGGGATCTTAACCATTGAACCAAACGCTTGCCCCAGAAATTAAATACTTAAATTAAATCCAAGGCAACCTTCCCTACAACAAATGGATTATACAACTGTCTTCAAAAGGTCTTGCTGAATTTGCAACATTTAAATGAAGCCTGGGGAGCCCCCACCCCCAGGCAGGATGGCTCAAATGGCCAAATCCTCAATTTGTACACACCTGGGTCCCATGTAGGTGCCAGTTCATGTCCCGGCTTCTCTACTTCCCAGTCTTGTGGCCTGGAAAAGCAGTAGAGGATGGCCCAAGGCCTTGGGACCCTGTGCCTGCATAGGAGACCTGGAGGAGACTCCTGGCTCTTGGCTCCTGGCTCCTGGCTTCAGCTCTGGCCATTGTGGCCACTTAGGGATTGAACCAGCAGACAGGAGATCTCTTCTTCTCTCTGTATATTTGCCTTTCTAATAAAACCAGTAAATCTTTAAAAAAACGTAAGTGAGAACTAGAACATACACATGTATTTGATAAATAGGTTTATATAGGACAGAAGATCAAATAAGATCATTTAAGGATATTTTGGGTGGTTTTTAGTCTGTGACTTTCCAAACAGATACAATTATACTAGCAATATAATTGTGATACTATGGATTCAGAAATACCCTTCACATCTTTCCCAACACTCTGCACTGTTCATGCAAATGATTAAAGATATAATTAGAAACTAAGGAAATCTATCACAGGTGGTTAGAAAAAAGTCTTTAGGTAAAGCAGGTGGAATTGAAGCATAAAAGAAAACTCATTTCAAGTAAACCTAATTTTCAGGGCAATTTGTCAATAGTGGCATCTTGAGTTTAACTGTTCGGTATATAAATTTTCCTACTACTTAGGTTAGAAGTCATAATCTTATTTTTCAAACCTTGTTTCATATTTTATTTCCATTTTCATCTTTCCCCCTTTCCTTTTTCATGTCCAGAAACCACTAAGTCATTTAAGTACTGTGGAATGCTTACAACTCCGCACATCCCTAGGAGGTAGATTAGTTTCAATGGAACTACTGCCTTCTCTGTAAAGTCCATCACAGGATGAAACTTTAAGGCCAATGGATACAATTATTTTCCATCCACAGTGACTCAGTTCTGGAAACAAACCAAATACTGACCACAGCACCTCTAGTTCCTCTGGCACCCTTAGGACCATTTTCCCCAATTTTTCCGGGAGCACCTCTGCTTCCAACTTCTCCTGTGGCTCCAGCTTCTCCTTTATCACCCTGTGGATAACATTAGCAAGAGAGAAGAATAAGAAAAGACAATTCTATACTTAGACTAATGAACTATATAATGCACTGAAATGACTCCATAGATGATTTGGTAGACAAAATTTTAGGAATAGCAATTTTGCTTAAGTCATTATAACTAGAGACCACCTCTAACAACAGCTCACTACCACCAAATAAGTTGATAAAGGTAAAGGAACAGTGTGGTTATAAGTACATTAAGCCTGTGATTTTATAGTAAGGTGAAAATTATGTTATTGCAGCAATTAAAGGTAAAAAAAAAGGAAGGAAGGAAAGAAAAGAGACTGAAGAAAGAAGGGAAGAATGGTGATTTTGTTAGAATTTTATCTATGAAATCTATTCTCTTTGTACTAATATAAAATTTTAAAAAGCAATTTTGAAACAAGAAAGTTAAAAGATTTTTTTTGCCGACTAACCAAGCAATTTATAATATTCATGTTGAATTCTGGATAACCTAGCCTGCTTCTAATAAGTTTTTCATCTTGAATATTATTATAGTGAATATATGTACCCATATATGTGTTATCATGAGAAAATACAGTTCCCATGAAATGTGTGCTAGAGAAATCAGTCTATTGCAAAAAAGAAAAATCAATGGAATGTAAAACAATAATAGGTTCAAGTGTTTACACTGAGGATTGTGATTCAGTGGTTTGGAATGTGCATACCTTCAAAAATCTGTAAGATTTCCATAACCTTTGATTGATCCTGCTCTAGCATTAAACTATAGCCCCTCATAAACGACATCAAGTGTTATGATCCACTTTCTGAAAGGTAAAAATGACTTGTCCTATTATTGGTCATCAAGAAGACACAAAAAAAACCTAAACTTGGACCAGTCATTCAGCAAGTTTTTGGTATCTATAGGCTTTCTTCTGCTGTATCATAAGGCCCACCGTGGAAGTCTGTGTAGGCAAAGATACAGCTAGCAAGGAGGGGCTGAGGTCATCAGTTGCTTCATACATCCTGCCTGCTCCACCTAAACAATTCATTCTCGCTTTTCGTGTTGAAGAAACTAGGTTGCACAGAAGCACCACTGGCTGAAAATTAACCAACGTGCTGCTGATTGCATTCCCACCATGATGTATAACGAATTTGATCTCATTGTAATATGATTACTATCGCTGGCACTTTTATTTCCAATATGCAAGTAATGCCATGACACTTCTGAGACTTCAAAAAAAAAAAAAAAAAGCCAAGGGATTGGACAATGCGTGGTACTCAAACCCCAAGTAAATTCTACCCAGATACCACTATCCAGATCCTACAAAAAGATGACCCTCAAGCTTGCTGAATGCAGCTCACTCTTCATGATGCCCACATTTCCTCCACTGTATACTCTTGAGCTTATTATTTGTATTACTCAAGAATTTGGCCCCAGTCATCCCATGACAATAAATACCAGTACTGTCTCACTTCTGGGTTTGATTCTAGACATAAATTATGTATGAAGAGAGACATCAATTTGGCATTAATTTCATATGCCAGAATGGCAACTAAAAGGACTACCTCCTTCATTTCTCTTTATTTTTAATTTTCCCTTCTATTTCTGAGAAGTGCTAGAACTGGACTTCGGAAACCAGAATATTTTATTATGTGAAATTAATAGGGGCTGGCATGATGACTCAATTGATTAATCTTCTGCCTATGTAAATGTTGGCACCCCTTTTGAGTGCTGGTTCACATCCTGGTTGCTTCATTATCTATCCAGTTCCCTGCTTGTGGCATGGGGAAACAGAAGCAGTGAAGAATGGCCAAAGCCTTGGGACCCTGCACCCATGTGGGCAACCTGAAAGCTTCTGGCTCCTGGCTTCTGATTGACTCAGTTCTGGATGTTGTGTCCATTTTGGAAGTGAAACAGCAGCTAGAGGACCTTCTTTTTTTCCTCTTCCTCTCTGTAACTCTGCCTTTCAAATAAAAATAAATAAATCTTTAATTTGTAAGGATAGGTCTTTTAAAGACAAACTTACAGTTATGTACTTTTTAAAAGTTATTTACAATTTTTTAAAAATGAAGATTTATTTATTTATTTGTTTGAAAGAGACAGAGGGGAAAAAAAGCTTCTATCCATTGGCTCCTTCCTTAGATGGCTACAATGGCTGTCTGGGCCAGGTCAAACCCTAGAGTCGGACACTGCATCTTGATCTCACACATAAGTGGCAGGATTTTTCAGGATGGGAGAGGAACCAGCACTCATATGGGATGCTGGTGTTGCTGGCACTGGATTAACCTGTGGTGTCACAATATGATTCCATCATGCACATGAAAACAGTACAAATTTTTTGAGCTATGGGTACCTCAGAAGAAATAAAACTGATCAGAAGTACATAAATAAAAAACTTACCTTTTTCCCTAGATGACCTCTTTGTCCCGGAACCCCCATAGTTCCTTCTGGTCCCTGAATATTCAATATACAAACAAAAATAAATGTTTAAAGAAATGCCATAATGGAATATTTAATTACTCCTGTCAGATAATCATTGAGTTGATTATTAAGATTTTTTTTAACACAACTTTGTTTACACAGTTATTCAAAAAGGTATAGTGTTAGTAGTGTAATATGGTTAGAAAAAGAAAATTCATTTGTTCTTCATGAAAAAATTACTTGGTTTTAGTATACCATTTATACAAACAAGACTACGAAATAAAACTAAATGAATCCATGTCAGCACTTCAGTGAAAAATACAGAAAACCGTTCAGAAATATTTTAAAAATATCCTGAATATCCATTCAAAGAAAATTTCAAAACTGCAATGGAGTAATGAGGTTTAAGGGATATTCTACAACTTGTGGGGTAAAAATAGGGGAGAAGGGAATACAGAGAGAAAAAGAGAGGTAATCATACAGTTTAAAATAGTATTTTCATGTCAATAGGTATGTTAGTTAAAGGTGGATTAAAATTTTCAATTTTTTTTGGTAAAAGAGGGAGATTAGTATAAACTTTCAGATTAACAATGATTAGGCTTCGGTGAGATACATGGTAAGTCAGTTTGTAAGTTCTAAAGTGGATAATAATTTACTAGAACACTCATTTCATTAGTTGGAAATGAGAATGGAAATTTCAAATTTGTGTCCTTGAAACTTGGCAAACTGTGAAAATGAGTTAGCCCAGAAATAAATTGTGGTTTACCACTGTGCTATGTAGGCTCTTGATAAATATTTGCTGAATGAATAAACAGATACCTAAGGAAGTGACTCATGCCCTGTGCTCCTGAGCAGACACACTGGTAGCCTCTGAGGCTGAGTTAGGAAGCCACTGGTGTAGTTACAGCTGCATCCAGAGGTGAAAACAATAGATGCACTCTTGGGATGACGCCTGAAGTGTTAACAAGACTGTGTCAAAAAAAGCTTATGAATCCTCCAGAAATTAAGGCTGTGAGGTGAGCTTTTAACAGTCAGACTATAGATTTATACTCAGGTACCTAATAGCTACATGAACCTGGGTAGATTAGCTAACTTCTAACAGTCAGAATTTCCTGTTATGAAAAGTATAATAAAACTTCTTCAAAGGGTAATAAACTTTAAATGAAATAATGAGTATGAATCTTACAGAGGGTGAGACTTAACAGAGAGTTCAATAAAATGCTAGTCCTTACCAACCACTGTTGGCTTTCTAAAAGTGAATTATGCAATAATACCTATAAAGATATTAAAAGTTGCAATGAAAATTCATGTCCCTTCCACATACTTCAATAGAACTTAATCTTGTATGTATATATAGTATAGAACTCAATGCCCATATATATTGCTTATAATAGTTTTTTATGAACACAACTTATAATTATATTCACCAATATTTTATTTTTGTTTCCTTTATTGTTTTCTTTGGATCCTTACTGCTTCTCTTCCCAACGTAAGTTCCCCAAATAGCCTCTCTCTTTCCTTTTGAAAGCCAGAGTTACAGAGAGAAGGAGAGACACACAGAGAAATCTTTCATTCTCTGATTCACTCTCTAATAGACTATTACAGACAGGGCTAAGCCTATTTGAAGCCAGGATCCTCTGGATTTCCTGCAAGAGTGCAGGGGTCCAATGACTTGAATCATTTTCTATTGTTTTCCCAAGCCCAAAGCACAGAGCAGGAGTGTAAGTACAGCTTTTTTTTTTTTTTCCCACTTGGATAATAAATTCTAGTAGTACTGGGAATTGAATAGATCATTCTTTCCTTTCAGAAATGAATTGCATAATCAATTTATTAAAAATTGAGTTTCAAAATACACTTAAATTTGGTTTTAGGTTATCTTTTATTCTACTGGTCTATCTGTGAACAACATGGCAATAAATTACACTTCCTGTGAGCTTTAAGTTTTCTTGATACTAACACATTGTTTTTATACAGAAACCTTAAAATTACTTTCAACAATCAAATTCTACAGCAACAATCCGGTGGTAATCTTGATTCAGTACTAAGTTAATAAAATAAGTTTAGGTAAGAACAGATCATTCTATGATACTGAGTCTTCCTATTAATGGATATAAAATATCTGCTGTCAGTAAACTTAACACTCTTTTTATTTGTGAAAATATTTGTTAATTTTATTCAGATTTATCCATATGTACTTAATTTGTTTCTGTATTGGTAACCATATTTTACAAATTGCTTTTACACTGCCTGCTGCCAGTGAAGAAGAATGGAATCTATCTGTGTGTATTTTTATATTTAGCTTCCTGCTGAACTCTCCTCATTCTTCATCGTTTGTCGATTATTTTGCTCTGTTGTACTGGCAGGGGCTCTCAGTCAGAGTCAAACAGGAATAGTGCATAGTAGTTAACTCATTTGTTCAAAGTCTCACCATTAAAAATGGCAGTTAATTTATGGGTATTAAATAATTATATACTTTTTGTTTCTACTATTGCATGTTTTTTCTTTATTTGATATGTAAGATACATGAGTTGAATTTGTAATTTTTAAAAATTAAACATTTTTTGTGATACTCGTACGAGGAAGTCACCAATTACTTGTTATTAATTATAATCAATATTCCACCATAGTATTGAAATAAAATGTTCTCATATTAGTTGGTACATACTGAAAATGAGGAGAATCACAAGGTTAAATTTTCCTGGGCCGTTTTTTTGGTTCCTTTATGTAGATGGGAACTCAGGCACAGGTGGGAAGCTTACAGGTGTCATAGACTGGCCACTGCCATGGGAAAATATAGTTCTATAATAAGAGCTAGAAAGCAGATTTCTTGGACTAGGCCTGGAAGGGAATCACAGAGACCCTGGAGGAATCCGTGAAGAAAAGTAGTAGCTGAAAGGAGGCCATTTTAGCAGGGAACTAGCCATCCACCATCATCACCTCCCCAGCCCCTGTCAGAACCACAAAAACAACCAGCCACAGACATTATCACCAGAGGCCAGCAGGGTAGGAAGGAAACAAATTTACAAGGGACATAAACCTATCTTAATTAGTCTGAACAACACTGTGTCCAGATCCAAGGCTCCTTATCCTTGCCGTCACAAGACACACAGTCCAATATTGAAAGGCCCGGAAGAGGGAGGTCAGGAAGTGATAAGATCAAGAGATTAATATACCTGAGCATTACTTGAATATTCTACTAAATTACAGATCAGACTAAGTTTAAGCACTCAGCGGTATAGATTCTAAGTTTTCTTGGCCTCCATTCCACCACTGCATCCCGTGAGTCAGTAAACAGGGATGTCGGATGAGCCAGGGAAAAATCCTCATATGCAGGAATGTTTGAACACAATTTAAACCATGTATTACCCTTGCTAAACCTCCATTACTCTGTTAAATCTTTTTATGTTTTCTAAACAACCAAGCTATTAGCAAATCAGGAACCTGATCACTACTCAGTATCTCTGCTCCCTTGAGTTCCCACTCATCAGAGCCTCCCAAGTAGCTTGGTCCACTTTTACCCCCATGATTCACTCCTCTACTATGGGATAAATGACTATAATTTTTAGTCATCTCTCTCTCCCTGTTTAAAACCCTTCAAATAGCTGTCTGATGCAATTAGAATGATCTCCAAACCTCTTATCATATTTTATAATATGCTAGATGATCTAGCTCCAACTATTTTTGTGACATAATGTTTTCCAGTTATTTACTGCACTGTAGCTATAATAGCCTTTGTTTATTTCCAAGTAGGTCAAGGCCTTGTCTGTTTTGGATACCATCACTAGATACCAGAAGGCCCTTAATCTTAAAACGTGACTGCAACCACAAGCTTCCCAACTGTTTCCAGCAATAGCTCAGGAACATTAGCCATACAGTTGTTCTTATTCCTGCTGATAAGTGAATACCTTAATTCAGTAGTTGTAGAGCATTGACATAATTAAGGGTTCGTGAATTTCTTCTTATACCAATACTCCCTCTCAGGCAGTACCTTAGTGACTACTCCCACTTAAGACAGCCCTGCTACTTGGTCACATTATATCTAAATAATGTATTTTGTTTTCTTCATAACATTGATAACTGCCCAAAATTATTATTTTTATTATAGTGCCTTCTCATTTTATGATAACAGGGATTTTTTTTTATTTTGTTCACTTTTTCTGAACTCAGATCTGTGCCCAGCATTCAACTGATATTTAATAATTAATGAATGAGTAACCAGGTGACAGAATGCATTCTGAAAGCTGAATATTCTCAGCTTTAATCAGATTAGTAATAACTAGTAAGGAAATGACACTTTAAAGAATATGTACTAAATATTGGAAGTAAAATAAAACTTTGCAAATAAAAGCCGCATACAATGAGAGGTTTTCAAAAAGATCTTTTAGCTTCTAGGGGATGGAATATATGGTTACATAGAAAATTTTTTATAAAATAAAGCTTTTTATATATTTTAAGAAACAATTATGCATATGAAAAGGAGTTCCATCATTCTATTTTATATTTTTGTGCTGCCAATTTAATCACAAAAAACTCCCGAGTCTTTCGTTCATACATTTTTTTTTTCTTTTTCAGGATATTATATTATTTTCACTTTTCATGGAGGATGAGAAGGAGTAAACTTGTTCTGACATTAAGCTGGTTTATTTTAATCCTTTCTTGAAATGCATGAATAATATTTTGTTTCAAACTGTTGGCTTTTACAAGCTAACACTGCCATCTCAATGCATTTGTGTATTGAGAAACTTGCAGGACTCATGGGAAAAATAACATTGTCTTCATTGTGTATGCTCAAGCAGATTTCTTTGATAAAATATTTTATATAACATGTCATACGAGGTGACTTCAAAAATTTATGTAAATACACATCATTTTTAATTCCATTTTCCCATGGGCGTTTTGAAACCTCCTCATAAAGATGTCATGTTTATAAAGAATAGTTTGGTTTGTCTCCTTAACACAGAGGAACAAATTGGTATTCTCCACTGAATAGTTTAAGCCTTGTAAAAGTAGCTGTCTTGGGCCCGGCGGCGTGACCTAGTGGCTAAAAAATCCTTGCCTTGAACGCGCTGGGATCCCATATGGGTGCCGGTTCTAATCCTGACAGCTCCACTTCCCATCCAGCTCCCTGCTTGTGGCCTGGGAAAGCAGTCAAGGATGGCCCGAAGTTTTGGGACCCTGCACCCACGTTGGAGACCTGGAAGAGGTTCCAGGTTCCTGGCTTCGGATTGGCATAGAACCGGCCTCCTCACTCACTTGGGGAGTGAATCAGTGGACGGAAGATCTTCCTGTTTCTCCTCCTCTTTGTGTATCTGACTTTGTAATAAAAATAAATAAATCTTTAAAAGTAGCTCTCTTTCTTCATATTCATACTTATTTTTCAAAAGAGCATTATTGAGAATCAGTGTACATACCAGATATATAAAACATGTATCATGCAGAGTTGTGGAACTATTATTGCAATTGAAACATTTTCATCATTCCAAAAAGAAATTCTGTACCTGTAAGAAGTCACAATTCTTTCTTTGCCCATCTGCCCTAGGCAATTAATTCATTTTCTGGATCTATGGATTTGCCTACTTGGAGTATTTCATAAAGAGGGCTCGTACAACATATGTAATCTCTTGTGACTTCTTTATTTTTCATTGTATTATCATTCATTTTCATCATCAAGTATACTCCATTATATGAGCATATCACATTTAATTTATCAGGTGATGATCATTTAGGTTGTTTTAACTTTTGGTATAATGAATAATGTACTGTGAACATTTATGTACAAGTTGTTTGAAAATTATCTTACTTATCATTCCTGGATTATCTTACTTATACTGGAATTCTTCAGTCAACTAGTTAAGTCCATGTTTAACATTAGCAGAAATTCCTAAGGTGGTTTTCAAAACAATTACAAAATTTTACGTCATGAGCAAGGTATGTAAGGATTCTAATTCCCCTATATCCTCAATAACATTATTTTTTACATTTTTGACTGCAACCAAGCTACTGGCTATGAAGAGGTTTCTCAATGTAGTTTGATTTGCATTTTCATGATGAATCATGATGTTGAAGTATCTTCTTATACACTTTATTTGCCATTTGATATCTGTGGAGAAATTTAGCTCTTTAGCTTATTTTTCAATTGAGTTGTCTTTTTATTGTGCTGTTAATACAGTCTGCACAAATTCCTTATAATTTAAGTATTTGGGTCATCTTCCACTGCCCTGAAATTAGGATAGCTGAATTTGAACCAGCACTGTGACATGGATTTCTAACACTGCAAGATGCAGAATAACCTAAAAAGCCTTTTTTTTTTTTAAAAGAAGGGGTGTGTGTGGTGGTTATTTGTGCCTAACCTAAGGCCATGCAGGTTAACTCCTATATTTTCATATTAGGCTTTAAGATGAGAGGTTCTTAAGTTAGCTGTTAAATTTAGATCTATGGCCGCTTTTCAGTTAATTTTTGTAGTATTATAAGAAAGGGTACCACTCTTTCTCTTTTATGTGGATATCTAGTTGTTCCAGAATCATTTGTTGAAAAAACTGTTTTCTCCCTCACTGAATGGTCTTGGCATATGATGCACTTTTATAATTCAAATTTATTTTGCTCTTTTTTTGAAATTTGATTTCATGCCATGAAATAGCCAAAACCACTAGATTTTATTAAACATAATTTGAAAACCAAAGTGTGATTCCCATCAGAGACTATGTTCCTCTTTTGTTTAAAATCTTTCAATGACTTCTCAATATACTTTCAATAAAAGGTAATCTTTTTAATTAAAGATTTATTTATTTTTATTACAAAGTCAGATATACAGAGAGGAGGAGAGACAGAGAGGAAGATCTTCCGTCCGATGATTCACTCTCCAAGTGAGCCGCAATGGCCAGTGCTACACTGGGAACCAGGAACCTCTTCCAGGTCTCCCACGCGGGTGCAGGGTCCCAAAGCTTTGGGCTGTCCTTGACTGCTTTCCCAGGCCACAAGCAGGGAGCTGGATGGGAAGTGGAGCTGCCGGGATTAGAACCGGCGCCCATATGGGATCCCGGGGCGTTCAAGGCGAGGACTTTAGTCGCTAGGCCATGCCACCGGGCCCCATAATCTTTTTACCATGGTTTAAAAAGTCCTTCACAATCTTATTCCTACCTGTTTCTTCAAGCTCACTTTGAGGAAATTTTTAATATTCATTGTACAGCAGCTGCAAAACTTTATTTAATTTTCTAAAAATTCTTAGCTCATTCTCATCTCAAACTCTCGACTCTTGCAACCTTGAAAAATCTTTCCAGAGCTCTTTGCATGGAAGTTTCCTTTTAATTCTCCAAGTCTCTATTTATCTGTTCCCTTTTCCGAGAAGTCCTCTCTCTCACCCTCAGTGTACTACATTCTCTAAGCTTAGTCGACTTTCCACATTTATTCAGCTATTCTCTTTCATTATCCCATTTATTTCCATCATTGCATGATCACAGTCAGCAATGACTTTCAATCTGTTGTTGTCCCTCTCTTATAGGGTATAATACCTGAAACCTGGGTTCTTGTTAATGTTTTTACCCTGGTACTTAGCAGAGTTCTTGTGTAAAAGAAAGCAGTAAATACTTTGTTGAACTAATGCACAAATACATTTTATAGAATCAACCTGTAAACTGAACAAAATACTTAAAATCCAAGATAATTTTTGTAAGGGTATACAACTTTTTTCCCCTCAAAGAAAATATACATGAAAGCTAATATGTTAAAGAAATATATAAGGATATTTTTCTGACTAAAATAGGGCTATATGGAGTTCAGTATGCTAATTCGGCATTCCACCAGAGATTTTGAAAGAGGTCTCCAATCCCTTTGTTATGTGCAATACATGAACTAAGAAACCACAGACTTAACAAGCACAACCCTTTAGTAAGACAGCAGATGTTTCAATGATGGTGACAGGGTTGACAGAACAGTTTTATGTATATTTCTATTTTGCTTTAGGATAAAATGATCCAAAATAAAGAAGCCTAACACCAGAGTCATAGGAACTATTTAAATGACAGAAGACTTAGATAATTCTTCACTCCCTAATGCCACTCATCTCCTATTCCCCCAACTGATTGTTTCTCAAGATTTCCAATAAAGTACATATATATATTATCATTGTTTTCCAGCTATAAATATTCCTGTCATCTTTATGCTTTTACTTTTAAGATCCTTTTAAAGAGCCTCTTAGAGAAAGGGTCCTTTGTGTTATTTCATCTCTTAAGATACTCATTTCAAATATCACCTTACACATACTGGGAAAACCACATTTCAATAAATCCAAGAAAATTTTGTCCCAAGGAAGGAAAATAATCCATTTTTATCTTGATGAGTTTAACTTTGGAGTTCATAGTGACACATATGTCTAGATCTCGGACACCACTGTGGCAGACTGCTTTATAGAAACAGATGCCGACTGTGAGGCAGATGTTTCTTTTTTAACTCTTCTCTCATGAGCATTTAAGTATTTAGGCATAGGAAGTAAGAATACATTCTCTTTTCTTGAAAACAAAAGTTTATTTACTTTTCTTTCTTTCTCTTGTTTACTTTGTAAGAATCCAAGAGAGCATCTTTGTGACACTGCCTAAGGAACAATTTTAAAAGTAAAAAATAAGCCAACATCAGGCTGTTTCATTAAGCAATAGCCCCTTGGATCATAAGATTCTTTTGAAAACACACACACACATACACACAAAAAGCCAGGGTATTTTTTCCCCTGAGTTTATAAGCTAAAAGGCATTTAAAATTCCAAGGAGAACAACAGAAGAATAAAGAAGAAACACACATGTGTTGTTACTAAAAAAAAGGCACCAAAGATGTGTACTAGGCAGGACTGTTCCTGGGAAAAATTACGAAGCAGATGAAATCTGGGTTTGTCGTGTTTCCATGCCTGCACTGAGATCCTTTTCCATCTTTGCTTTGCCCATCACAAACTGTCAAACTGCATCATCTCTCCCTGGCTGTCTTGCTGTTAGTTCATGGTACCTTTTGGTCTTTCTTTTTCTTATCTCTGTGTTTCCCTTCCCACTAATCCTTACAACTCTGCAACAAAAGTTTGATAAAAATTTGTGCTAATTAGGAATAACTGTTAATGGCTTCTAAAATATAAAATCAACTTTGACAGCAACTCTCAGGAAAACAATTACACTTTCTTGGCGTCCATTCCTTGGATTCTTTGTGGGCTTTTCCTTGACCATAATGGAAGAGGGCTGAGCATTCTCCAAAGAGGAAAATTAGCAATAACATAAAAAAGATGAAACAGGGGATTGAAACTGGTTATCTTTTGAATAAGCGAGGCTTAGAGACATAGGAGTCAGAAAATAAAGGAATTAGTGCCACATTGTCTTATATATTAAGCCTCTTAACTTTCTCTGAGGCTGTTTCTTTCAATTGTAAGATGTAAGAGGATATAAGGGAAAACACATCGTTTGCTGTCTAGGTCAATGGCATTTAACATAATTTTGTGGAGGACTCTCAGATGCTTTGTATTTGTCAGGGAAGAATATCTGTCATAATTTTCCAGGGCTGAGAGGGTGACATGGGAGAAATGGATACTTTAACACTACTCTGAAACTGGAGAGAAAGATTTAATTTGCCCAAGTTTAAACACAGGGACACTTCTACATGATTCAAATTTTTCAAATGTCATTTTGAAAAACACTGGTAATATTATCTATCATTTGAGGAAAGATGTGTTAGGGCATTATTTTAATTGTTGTATAGTCATGCACACATGTGAAAGTTGAGATGTCAGTTTATGTTTCTTTTATGAAATATGTTATATTGGTCTAGTTAGAGCTTACTTCAGCATACCTAACTGTGCCCTTTGGACAGGGGCTATCAAAGATGACATTCAGTGATTTGGAAGTTAGAAGACAGAGGGGAAAGAAGAAAGACTCAGTATCTCTACATCATGGGGGCAGATATTTGGTAAAGCAGGACCATTGTTTGATATGCCTTCATTATCCATCAGAAACACTTGTTATTCCATCTTCCTGATATGCACTCTGGGAGGCAGCAGTTGATAGCTCATGCACTTAGGTTCCTGCCTGGCTTGTGCTTCTGGCTCTCAGTTTCTCCCCAGTCCAGCCCTGGGTGTTGTAGGTATTTGGAGAGAAACCTCTCTCTCTCTATAAAACCAATATATCTTTGTTTCTTATATGAACAGAATAAATAAATAATTGAAATCACTACTTTGTCTTCCAGGCTGCAGTATCAGTTTATTCATGATTAGCTCCTTAGTCCTTATTGAGTCTCTGTGTGGTTTATGCTGAAAGTTAAGACAGCATTAGCTTTTGTTGTTGTTGTTATTTAATTTAAAGACTTATAATTTATTATTTTTTTTAATTTTCATTTTTACTTGAAAGGCAATGAGAGTCAGAAACTTTGCTGGTTCACTTCCCAAATGTCTGCAAAAACAGATCTGCGTCAGACTGTAGCCAGGAGAAGAACTCAATTCAAGTCTCCCACCAAGCACTGGAGCTGTTACCTGCTGCTTTCTATGGCATGCAACAGCACAAAACTGAATGAGAATGGTGTAACAGGGACTCAAACCAGGTACTTCATTATGGAATGCAAGTACCCAAGCAATGTCCTAACTCTGTCCCAAATTCCCACCTGAAACTCAACATACGAAGAACTGTGATCACTGGAGAAAGAGACCTACATGACAGAAGATTTCATTTGCACTCTCCAAGGGGCTGAGTAAGACTTCCAAAGTCCCTAGCTGCCAGGGTAACAGGATAAGAAAACTTAAATAAGAAAACACAGATAGTCTTAGGGATAACCTATGTTGAAAGACATGAAACAAGAACGAGGGAACTGCAATAAATGAAGCTCTTAAGCACGTAAGAGCTGTGCTCATTATCTATTAACAGCTTCCATTTGTCTTGAGGTGAGAGAATTTATTCCATATGACATTTAAAATTTCTGCTACAGTTATGTCTCAATTTAGATCAGATACCCGACACTGAGCAGATACTATGCTTGCAAAGAATTTCATTGCAAAGGTAGGATATTGTTCTGTAATAATGTCAGTTATATGAATAAGCACCAAAAGTGCCCAATCAAAGTAAGTTTTGACAACACAAAGAATTTAATGTTTTTTTGACAAAAGCTACATGGTTTATGGAAAAAATGTCTTCCTATTGTATATCTTAGGAAGACAAGTATTCTCCTTTTGTTCCGCTTTCAAGCCACCATTCCACACTTCTAACTACCCACTGAGTTAAGTCAGTGTGTGTGTGTGTGTGTGTGTGTGTGTGTTCATGTGAATGCGCACCAAGTTCACTGAAAATGAACCTAGAAGGACTTACCGGAAGTCCCACGTGACCTGGTTTACCCAAGGGCCCGGGAGTTCCTTTCAACCCCATCTCTCCTTTGTCTCCATTCTCTCCAGGAAATCCCCGATCTCCTTGATTTCCCTGTAATTCAATATGGTTTTTCTTTTAAAAAGGAGTATAGTGAAATAGTTATACTTCACAACAAGTAGACTTTTGTTTGGTATCCCAAAATAATTATGTTTCTTACATCAAAGACTTCATGAAACATTCATTTTCTATATAATATTACAAGCATGCTTCACCTTGAATCCATCTTTTCCTTGGAGACCTTCTTCTCCAGCAGCTCCTGGTTCACCCTGTTTTGCAGCAGAAAATGTGAGACTAAATTTTTGGCTACATCATTTATCTTTTTTTCCTTTTACCTCTGGAATATATAGAAAACAACAGGTTTGTGCTTATTTCTACTTCTACTTGATTTCTAAAGGAGATTTGACAGCATGATTTAATTTACCTTGAATAGCTCTGCAGATGATTTAAGGAGTCAGAGTGTTATCAATTCAAGTACAAGATGGTTCCAGAATATGAACAGATTTTAGCAATGTAAAAGTAATATGCACTCACTAAGTAGCTCTGAAAATTGAAACAGGCAGATTTATATTCCTGAGCTCAAGGAAAGTAAATATTCATTGTATAATTATAATGTCTTGTATGCTGAATTTACACTGGTGAGTACAACTTCATACAGCTATGATTACTATACTAGATTTTTAGAGCTTTTGTATTTTCTTCCCATCAGAGAAAAGTAAAGACTAACATGCCAGACCATAAAAAATCTGTCTTTTAAATCCAGAACTTGCAGAAATATACAACCGTAGTGTATGGTGCTACCAAAGGAGTCATGCATCTCTCGATGGGTAAAGACAATTAATGTTTATTCATTTCTGCTCTACCTCTCCCATCAGTAACAATTTCACTATTCTTACCTCTACTCCTCCTTTTCCCTGCCTCCCCACTCCTGCACAAAAGGGAAAGTGAAAAGAAAGCAGATGCAAAACTCTTTCCGTGAATGAATGCCTAATTAATTATCTTCGACTCTATTTTCTTGTTGAAAACAATCTCACCACAGCTTAAAATAAAGGCTATTTGTATTAGCATAATTATAAACAACTTATAGTTGGATAAAAACTATCCAATTATAGCTAAATACATTTCCCTTGCATGTAACTTTGAAAATTTTCAATTTTTTGTTTGCTTAAAAAACATTAAAATTGGGCCCAGCACGATATCCTCATGGCTAAAGTCCTTGCCTTGCACGTACCAGGATCCCACATGGGTGATGGTTCTAATCCTGGTGGCCCTGCTTCCCATCCAGCTCCCTGCTTGTGGCCTGGGAAAGCAGTCGAGGACAGCCCAAAGCCTTTGGACCCTGCACCCATGTGGCGGACCCACAAGATTCTCCTAGCTCCTGGCTTCAGCTTGGCTCAGCTCCGGCCCTTACGGCCACCTGGGAAGTGAATCATCAAAGAGATCTTCCTCTCTTTCTCTTCTTCTCTCTGTATATCTGACTTTCCAATAAAAATAAATAAATCTTAAAAAAATTAAATTAATATTTCATTCCTTTGTCTTGTTAGATGAGAAAACATCCTGAGAGTTGGTCATTGATATTTGTGTGAATCTTCTTAATGGTATCATGATTGACAATGACAGTGTCTCACATTTTTGGAAAGCATTCTGCAGAGAACACTTGTTTTGGAGGAAAGCGTATGAAGTTACAACTGTAAATGCTACAAAATAAGAATATGAATAGTGTTTACCATGCAGTTTTTGGAATTATGAAGTAAAGATAAATATTTTAAATAATACGTCAGAAAGGTTTATTATGCTTGTTTTCAAGTCTTATGAAGCTAAGTTACTAAGCTTTGACTCACTGACATAAGCAGACAGGCGAGTTATTAAAAGGGTTTTCAGGAATGGACATTTAATCTAAGAGTTAAGAGTCCATATCCCATTATCTAATTACCTGTGTTTGGTTCCTTGATTTAATTTCACAATTCTTGCATCTGCTAATGCAGACCTGGGGAGGCAGTAGTGATGGCTCAGGTAATTAGATTCCTGCCACTTGTAGGGGGGACCTGTTCCCTACACCTAGATTGGGTGCCAGCTTAGACTCAGTCATCGTGGACATTTGAGAATGAACCAAATAAAATAATGCTTTCAAAATGATTTCCAATAGGCACCTACCCGTAACCCTGGTTCCCCAGCTCCTCCAACACTGCCTGCTGGTCCAACATCTCCCTGAAGAAACAATGAGAAAGATGAAACTTTATGCTACTAACATGGTGTCTAATTATGGAAGGCCTAGAATAGAGGACTGCGAGTTCCAAGACACTTCCCATGTTTATCTGCTGGCATTCACCAGCCTTTAAGATGGTATTTGCCAGGAAGTGGCAAATGTTGGGATATAGTGGTGGAAGGTTATTGTCTCTTTACTTGCTGGGAAGGTTACCTTTGCACCTGGCTCGCCTTGCAGACCAGGTTCTCCCTTGATGCCCGAAGGTCCCTACAAGAGAATGATTTGACAAATGACAAAGGCAGTAACAACCTCATAAGATGGCAGGTTATTTTATTTTTTTGAAGCTCACTGGTAAGATATCTGGGTTCAAAGCAGATTCTTTGCTACCCCTTCATAAACTTCAAGGCAAATGACCTTTTAATCGTTTAAAAGGTCAAAACAACTTAACTTGGAATCAGGAGTTTTAAGACATTTCTTCTAATCCTTCCTTTCACTTCTAAGCATTAGTTGAAAGCAATCCAACTCCCTATTTCTTCTTCTTACCCTCATACACTTAGTTACTTTGTTTCTATAACTTTTGTTCTTCCTGGTAGAATCAACTTCTTTAAAAATTCGTTTTTCGGGCCTGGCGGCGTGGCCTAGCGGCTAAAGTCTTCGTCTTGCATGCGCTGGGATCCCATATGGGCACCGGTTCTAATCCCGGCAGCTCTACTTCCCATCTAGCTCCCTACTTGTAGCCTGGGAAAGCAGTCGAGGACGGCCCAAAGATTTGGGACCCTGTACCCACGTGGGAGACCTGGAAGGGCTCCTGGCTCCTGGCTTTAGATTGGCTCAGCTCCAGCCCCGCTGCGCTCACTTGGGGAGTGAACCATTGGACGGAAGATGTTCCTCTCTGTCTCTCCTCCTCTCTGTATAACTGACTTTGTAATAAATAAACAAATCTTTTTTAAAAATTCAATTTTCTTTACTGGTGTTATTTAAAAATTGTATAAGAAAAAGAGGAATTTATTCACATTATAAAAATGGTACACACACACAGAGCTGCTTTTCCAGTTTTCCTTCTTACCCAGTTTCACTGGGATATTTTTGATTTCTTTTCCTTGGAAAGCCCAGTTCTCTGCAGCCTCTGGCTACTTCCAGGTTCTGAGCTCCTGCAGATGCTCTGTATTGTTTTTCTTTCCCAGAGCCATTTATCTTGCTTTGGAGCATGTTAATGTATTCTCCACTCACCCACACACTTCTCCCCTTCCTTCATTCCCTTCTTATCCTTTTTTTCTCCTTTCTTTCTCCTTCCTAACTCTTGCCTTCCCTCTTGTTTCTATTTGTCTTCAAGATCTCAGAAATTCTTCAATATTTCTGATCCAGAGATGACAGTCTTTTGTATTAGGAAGCTTGGTGTTCCAGTTCGACTCACCTTCTGCAATTCACACACACCTTGTTTTCTTCAAAATAAAGAAACAGCAGAGCAAGGCCGGCTTCTAATGAAAAGCCCCAGTCCCAATCCTCAGATGCAGTTTTTTATTTTATTTTGTTTTTAGTTCTAATGATTACTTCTATACCTCAATTAGTATACCTCTATCTTTTGCTAGAAGGTAAGTCCTCATATATACAAACTCCCTTTTATTATGGATTTGCTATTCTGATTTTGTTATGAACTATACTACTGTAACAATATGGAGGAATTCAATATGGGGGGAGGGTTTGGGGAGGGGCTCAGGAAATCCCAGAGCCTATGAAACTATGTCATAAAATGATATTAAAAATAAATTTTAAAAATGTTGCTTATTTTTGGGCCCGGCGTGGTAGCCTAGAGGCTAAAGTCCTTCCCTTGCACACGCTGGGATTCCATGTGGGCACTGGTTCTAATCCCGACGGCCCCACTTCCCATCCAGCTCCCTCCCTGCTTGTGGTCTGGGAAAGCAGTCGAAGATGACCTAAAGCCTTGGGACCCTGTACCTGCATAGGAGACTCGGAAGAAGTTCCTGGCTCCTGGCTTCGGATCGGTTCAGCACTGGCCCTTGTGGTCACTTGGGGAGTGAATCATCTTCCTCTTCGTCTCTCTTCGTCTCTATACATCTGACTTTGCAATAAAAATAAACAAATCTCTATAAAAAAAGATTTGTTTATTGTTATTGGTAAGGCAGATGTACAGAGAGAGAAGTAGAGACAGGAAGATCTTCCATCATTGATACACTTCCTAAATGGTCACAACAGTCAGATCTTAACCAATCTAGTCAGGAGCCAGGAACTTTTTCTGGGTCTCCCATGTGGGATCAGGGCGCCAAGGAATTGAGCCATCTTTGGCTGCTTTCCTAGGCCATTAGCAGGGAGCTGTATGGGAAGAGGAGCAGCTGGAACTAGTACTGGCACTCATATGGGATGCTGATGCCATAATCGTTAGCTCTGGCACAATGCCCCATGTCTTGTTTTAGAATAACTGCTTTCTTGTCCTCTGAGGCTCACCTCTTGTAATCCTGTAACTCCTTCACCACTAGCAGCAGCAGTTGTATACTGTGCTTAAGACAAAGGACCCTGAAGCAAGCCTGCCTAGATATTCCTGCTTTTCCTCTGAGATGATGTTTACTTGTCACTAAGATTAAAACTCTCTTGAGAGAAACCTTCAAGACTCTAGATTTCACTCCCTTTGGACTGCTTTATTTACTTTCTTGGACTTTTATCTTTGGATTTCTCTGGTAGCTCTTTTTAAAAACCAATTGGGAATCAGTGCTTGCAACTGACACTGGTTTTTCTAATCCTAAATGATCACTACTGGCAATAATTCCATTCATGCATAAGGTAGCATCATTATGTATTGAGGGACAGTGGCCAAGAGCATGGGTTTGGGAGACAGAATGTCTAAGTTTAAACCCAGGCTCTTCTACTCTTGGCTACTGTTATTCAGTGAGTTATTTACATTTCTCATCTATAACACAGGGATAACCAACCACCTCTTACTAAGAATTACTGTGAGAATCCATTGATGTAGTAAGGCACCTAAGTACTGCTTGGAATACAGACATCTCAGTATGGGAGGCAGGTGTCCCAAGTAGCATCTTCACTGCTTTGCCAATGGCCATCCTCATTTTTTGCTTTAGTGGAATTGTAGGCTTTATTTTCTAAATATTAATTTTGTGATGTTTTAAGCTGGAGTTACAGAGAGAGAGTGAACAAGAGCGAGCAAGAGGGAGAGAGACACTTCCATCTGCTGGTTACTCTCCAAATGACCACAATAATTAGGCCTGCACCAGGCTGAAAGAAAGCCTTGAAATGACTTGAGTCTCCCATGTTGCTGTCAGGGACCAAAGACCTCGAGCCTTTTGATCCAGGTAGTTACCTACCTGGATCAAAAGGGGAACAGCAAAAACTTGAACATGAGCTCAGATACAGGATCTGAGTATTGCAGGCAATGACTTAACTCTTTTCAGTCACAACACTGGCCTTGGGTTTTAGTTTTTAAATATGTAATGAAACACTACAGAATTGTTCTTCACAATATATAACTACTATATTAATTTTACATAAGAGTTTTACAAAAGTAGTATTGGGATTGAAGAATAAGAAAGAACTAGAAAAATATTACCTCAGCCCCCATTTCTCCAGGTGGCCCAGTCTCGCCTTGCAGTCCTCGTGGTCCCTATATTAAAATTTAAGATATGAGAATCAAATTTACTTCAAAAGAGATCTGAATCTAGATAAGAAACTCATAATTGATAGACAATGTATATGTATCACTTTATGTAAATTGCAACTTCAGCTTGTTTGTGTCAATAGTATTAAGTTATGTTTGGAATCCAAAGAAGAAAGAAATATTGTTCATTATTTTATTTTCTATGCCATTCAACAAACATTTACCAAACACCAAAAAATAGCATCAAATACCATGCTAAGGATGTTCACAGGTGTCTTATTTAAAGGGTAGGGCAGTCATATATCTACTTAATATTTCTGAAAATACGTGACAAACAAAATGACATTTTTAAAACAGATAATGTGTGATTTTTTTTCCTGCAACAGTGGTTTTGCCATTTTGTTAGAATGTTATTGGAATTACAGTTTGTGTCCATATCAGATAGGCTTCTTCTACTTTGCAATATGCATGTAGGGTTTGTCAGTGTATTTCTATGGCTTAATAATTAATATTTTCCAATTCAGTTTGCTTACATATTTTCTTTTCGAAACCACTGCTTTAGTCTAGTCAGGCGTCTATGATAGACTTCTCTAAATTAAGAGTTCACAGAGCAGCAAGTTGTTTTTTTTAATATTCATTTATTCATTAATTACATTGTATTACATGACACAGTTTCATAGGTACTGGGATTCCACACCCCCTTCACCCCAAACCCTTCCCCCATGGTGAATTCCTTCACCTTGATGCATAACCACAGCTCAAGTTCCGTTGAGATTCCCTAATTAAAAGCTCACACCATACAGAGTCCAGCATCCCACTTGTCCAGTTTAAGTTCAACGGCCTCTTAGGGAGGCCCTCTCAGGTTTGAAGGCAGAGCCAGCAGAGCGTCACCTCGATCAATTAGAAGCTCCAACTTATCAACAGCAACAGTCCAGGTATGATGAGGCTGGTGTAGAGTCCACTGATTGACATAGTCCATCTTAGAGTTTCCCCTTGTCCAGTTTTCCGCTGCAAACATATAGCTGAATTGGTTGATTGATCTACTCCATCTTCCATCTTTTCTTGGTTAATGCTTTGATTCCTCCATTTTGTTCAGGGGAATCCCCTAAGAAACTTTGAGGCATTCCCAGTCCAGGCTCCTACATGTACTACTAGTAAGCACAGTGCCTGCCACCGTCCATCACTCCGATCAGCTGGTGGTTTTAACCGCTGGGTTGGTTCTATTCTGAGCCCCGACCTCCATTGGAACCAATGAGTATCGCAGCTCTCCCTGGCTCTGCCCATCACACTCTCGTCCCTCACCTAAACCAGTGGGAGGTGTGCTGGTCGGGTGTTGCATTTCCTACTGGCACAGGCCATTTCACCTTGGCATTTTGTGTTTTGTACTTTTTTTTTTTTTTTATCGCAACCCAAACCCGGCCAGGCCCCCACACAGTTCCAGCGCTTGGGCTTGCCAGTGGATGACGTGAACTGACTCAGCCCGGTCTGCCCCAACGCGAGCCAAGTGTGTGCCAGTGTTTTTGACAGTTCTGGAGGCTGGGGAGCCTGAGGCCGAGGTGCTGGCATATGCAGTGTTTGGTGAGGTTCATTGTCCAGTTCATAGATGATGCCTTGGGGTTGTATCCTCCATAGTGGAAGGCATGAACATGATTGGCAGGGTCTCTTTATAAGGCTACAAATCATTGTTGTGATGGAAGAGCCCTCATGGCCATGTAAGCACTTCCCAGATATCCCCACTCGTAACAGCATCACTTTAGAGGTTAGGATTATTACATGTAAATTCTGGAGGAACAGGTGAGACTAAGGCAGACATCACAGGTTGCTTCCAATTTGAGCATCCTCTGCATAAACTGCTATAAACATTTATGTGTAAGTTTGGGTGTGAATCTGAGTTTCGTATTCATTTGGGTAAATGTCAGGGGCAGTGATTATTGTATTACATGATAACAGCATACGCAGTTGTAAGGAACTGCCAAATCTTGAAAAGTAGTCATACCATTTTGTATTCTCACCAATAAAGAATGAGTCTCTGTTACTCTGTAGCCTCAATAGCATTTAGTACTAGCAGAAAGTAGCCATTATTGTTTTAATTTGCAGTTCCCTAATGACATTTTATTTGAAACAGGTTTTCATATGCTTCTATACAATTTCTGCATTTTTCTTTGTGTGGTTCCTGATAAGATCTTCTGCCCACTTAAATATTTTATTATTTTTTTTAAACTTTGCTTTCTTGAAAGAGTAATGATGAAAGGAGGTAGGCAGGGAGAAGGAGATAGAGAGAGACTTAGGTACAGAAAGAGATATTTTTCATGTGCCGATTTATTTTCCAAATGGCTAAAACAATTCAGCCAGGCCAAAGTCAGGAGCCTGCAACTCCATCCATGTCTCCCCCTGTTACTGCCAGTGGCCTAGTACCATCTTCTGTTGCTGCTTTTCCAGGTGGCACTAACTGGGAACTGGAACAGAAGAGGAATAGTTGGGATTCAAATTGACACTCTGTTTTGGGATGCCGGCATTACAAGTGGGGGCTTAGTCAACTGCACCATAATGCCAGCCCATTAAAATTATTTTTATTGTTGATTTTTTAAAGAATTATTTCTATATTTTGGACAATATGCTATTTTTTCTTTTGTGGATTATACTTTTGGTGTTATATGCTTTTTATCAAGTCAGAGTCATAGATTTCACTCATATTTATCTTCTAATTTCACAGATTTTCATTTTGCATTTAGGCTTAGGATCCATCTTGAGTTCATTATTTGTGCGTTCATGATTTGCATGTGGATATCCATTTCATTCCAGGAACACTTGTGAAAATGACTATCCACTATTCACCTTTGCTTCTTTGTGAAAGATCATTTGAGTGAGTTGGGACTATATATTTTATACTATGTCTGTGGTCTATTTCTGAAGTTCCTATTCTGTTGCAATGATCTGCTTGTCCATTTTACTTTAGCAACTTCAATACTGTCTTAATTACTGTAGTTTTAGAGTAAGTCTTAAAGGCAGGTACTCTCAGTCCTCCAACTTTGTTCTTTAAGATTACATTGGCTATTCTGGACCTTTTGCCTTTTCATATGAATTTTAGAAGCTGTTTGATAATCTTTACCATAAGTAGCTGGAATAAAAACTGAAATTGTATTGAATTAACTGAATAGAACAAACTGTGAAAGCTGATATCATAACAATATTTATTCCTCCTATAAATGAACACAGACTAGCTCTCCGTTTAGATCTTAGATATCTCTAGTTACAGTATCTGTTGTTATTTTCTTTGTGCTATATGACATTTTTAATTTTAAATTCCAGTTACAGTGGTTCCCCTTATCTACAAGGGATGCATTCCAAGATACCTGGTGTGTTCCTGAAACTGAAACTGATACTGTGTACAATTTTAGTGTATACACATACACATAAACACACAGTATATTTTTGCTCTCATGTATACATAAATTAGTTATTTGAGAATCTTGCTAAGTATCTTTTGAGACAAATTGATTTCTAGTACTTAGCTAAGAAAGAATATCTAGAAAATTATATTTAAAAAATACTGGGGATATCATAAAGCAATGATAAGCAGAATTCATTTTTAAAAGTATAGTATTTATTTTATCACTGATTTTAAGGTAGTTTTAAATACTGACAGGTACTAATAATATTTATTTAGGACGGGAGACACCTTTTTTTTAATTCAATATTTCTGAAAACGAAGGAAGAAATGTAGGAAGGAAGAAAAAAAAGGAAGGGATGAAAGTAGGAATGAGGAATGGACCCCATTGATTCACCTGCACTAAGATTGTGAAAAGTATACAAAACTTGTCATAATTAAGACAGGAGTCACTTGTGTTAACCCTAACAAAAATTAAAGAAAGCCAGGATGTCATGAAGGGTTCATATGCCGATTGCCCAGGATAACTTCCACGACAGTCAGCCAGCATCTCCAGCTCGTGCAGAGACTGCTGCAGCCCTGCATGGAAAGCACTTCTCTGAGGGCATCTAAACAACTCTCCGTCTGCTGAACAATGAACTGACACCATCCTGATTATTAGTCATTTTGGCCAAAGATTCTCGTTTCAAAATATCTGATGTAATCCTTCTCTCTTTTTATTTTGACATTAAAAACTTCCCCTTGCCACAATCTCTTTGGATACACCCATAGTTTTGTTCAGCATACGTGTACCCCTTGTAATGCTCTGCTCTTACCAAATAAATAGCATCATTTTTTGGAAAATATCTGATGGCTGTTTTAGATTAACAAGGGTCAACATGTACAATTTTGCAAGTTGAATGGTGCATAAGCCAAAGGACATTGTTTGCGACAGTTTTTTACTTTTCATTCTTTTTTTTTTCTTCATTTGTGTGACTGGAATCCAGATTGAGGTAATCAAACTTTCAAGGGCCAGATGGTATGTTCTTTAGGCTTGTGGGTCACGTGGTCTCTGTCAAAAGCTACTCAACTTTGTTGCTGCAATGTGAAGGTAGCCATACATAATCTTAAGTGACTGGTGTGCTGCGTTTCAGTAAAACTTGACTTAGAATAGCAGTGACTGGGAGTAAAGGCTATAGTTTACACACACCTCTTAATGCCTACAGACCTCTAAAGGAGCCCAAGCTTGCCATGAAAATTATAAGCAAGGTGATGGTTCAGATTGAGCCTCTTGACTTGTATATCTGATTTTTTATTGCTTTTATTATCTCTTTCAGCTTCCTCTGCAGTTTCAGCCCCTTCTACCAACATTTTTAAAATGCTGAAATCCTTTAAACCTCAGTGTTTGATCTATTACAGGAGGCTGTTTTAGACTGAGTTTCTGCTCCAGGCCCTACCAGATCTTACCAAAAATCAAAATGGAGTCAACTAAAAGTAAGTTGTTATCTGATCTGAAAAAAAGAGGAGAGAAAGATCTAAATTCCTTAAACGTACAAAAACTGTGATAATGAGGTTTCTTCAGCCTTAATTCTTACAAAGAAGCAACTTGATGTCAATCAGTTTTATTGCACTGTTCTCTCTATCCCTGCCTTATAAGAAAAATAACTATGATTAATCCATTCTTTTGCTCTGCTTTTGCTTTCTTCAGCCTTCTTTGTATATAAAATCAATCTCTTCTGCTTAGCTCATTAGAACATTTAATCCCACTTTTAGAATGAATCACTGCTTAATTTTAAAATTGAAAATAAACCAATTAGGCTGTCTAAACTAAATTCATTGTAATTTTATCTTTTGAAGATTTTTTCTCATTTCTATATTCTCTCCACAGGCAGCAAATCCAGTATTCTTAATTTCAGTGCATTCCTCTTCTTTGAATCCATCTTACTTTTCCTAAAGGCACTTCAAATATGTCAACATAACTAAACTGAATTTTCAATTTACCACTCACAAACTTAATTGTCTACTGGTTTCCCCTGTCTCAATGAGTGGTGGGATCATCTCTTTACCATGACAAGCCAGAAACTTAGGTGCTATCCTTCACATATCGAGTCTCTATCTCCTAATGATTTTATGGTTTTTTTTTTAAATTTTTAAATCTATCCACCATGTTTTCTCTGTTATTAAAAAGATTCCACCATCTGTTACTTAGATTACACAACAGGGAGGCATTCTTGGATCTTTGCACCTTGTGATTTGAATGAATTTCACAAAACAATCTGATCAATAGCTAGCCTTACCCCTCCACTGACATCCTTGTGTTCTTAAGATAAAAACACAAAACCTTGGGTATAAAGCTGTGTATGTCTTGCAGCCTGCCTCCCTACACACCCTTTGCCTACACTTACTTCTCATTTGACTTTTTGTGCCATATCCATGCAGTCCTTCTTTGAGAAAATGTTCATCCTTTGCATCCAACTATAGATAATCAACTCCAAAGTGTGGCATTTGGCATATAGGATACTTCACCCCTAAACTGACCAGATGTGAGGACCAATCTTGCCTCCTGTTAGCATATTGCCCAGTGAATTCCCAGCCTCTAGCATGATGAAGGCATCACCTGCCCAATCAGGCAAGGATTTTGAGTCTCACCACGTCCCCCATAGCCTTCTCAACAGATTATTAATAGACCTATGTTCAGTGCATGAACAAATGGCCACGTATTCAAAAACAAAGGCTTGCACTATAATGAGCAAACCAGTTTTGAATCTTGAATACAAAAAAAGTTATAGACTTTGAGTATCCTAAAATATAAAACATATATTTTAATATCTCCTTTGTCTCTTTTACTTTATCAGTTTCTTTGTTTTCCTTCCATGAGGAGATAAAGCAGTTCAAATACATATCAGGCCCATTTATGTCTCTTATAGTCTGGTTTATATTTTACCTATCAATCCCCTGACTCAGTGACTAACATTTTAATTTTTCGGTGCTGCAAAGGTACTTAGTCATTTAAGGCTACTGTAACAAGTCTTCTAAAGCCACTGATTGTGTAAATCCTCATAATTTCAACTGGTGTTGTCAGAGTTCTAGAGACACACTTATACTGACCTAAATGTCTTCTAAGTCTCACTTGGTTTTCAACCCATTTTACTTTATGTAATGTTACCTACCAGCTGAGCAACTATGTCTTTGATTACAGAAACTTTTGTCAATTCAGTTTAACAAACACTAACTGAGCATATCTTATATGTAGCCCTTATGCCAGGAAAGGAGATTACAAAAGTGAAAATAAGTGATCTCTGACATACAGGAGTTCACAGATTTTTTGTTTTTAGGAGTGAGAACTAGTTAAGTATATAGTGTTACTGGGAGTTTGGGAGTTGAATTATTTTACTTCAAATGAATGTCAGATTGTGAAGATAGAGACATTGCAAGCAAGGAGAAAAAGGTAAAAAAAATTAGTTGGGTGAAAGAAACATCATGTGTAAGACTATTTAGAAGAATTGTTCATTATCGGCAGATCTTTACTTATTTTTGTGGAAAGTCTTCACCATAGCTTAAGTAGATAAAGGAGAAAATTAATGCAATTTAGTAACAACAACCCTTTGTTAGTATTTTCCATTTGGTATTATCTAAGTGAATTATGCAAAGACCATCTGTAAAACCTTTTGTCAATTGATGATAAAATCATGTGGTTTTAAACACTGTATTATATTGTAAATTTGAGAAGCACATTATTCCATATTACAACTGACACCATTAACTAGAAGAATGACTTCACTGGCAACAAAAATCACTTGTAAGAAAGTGACTGTGATAAAGTGTTTCCTTCTCTCAGTTTATTTCCCAAAGAAATTCTGTAAGTGAAACATATTTATAGAACTGTGATGCAAGGTTTTGTATTGTTGATCTAACAACATTTCTGTTATATTTATACATTTTCTCCCAAAAGATGTTGAGTTTGGCTTCTGTGTAAAGTTTTATATCATAGAGTTGGTCTCATAAATGTAATTGTGTTTATGTATGTGACTCAGTAAAATAGTTCTATTTGCTGAAAACAGAAGACAGTCAATTTTAACAGTTCCAGAAAAGCAGTATCAAATACTATGATTTGCAATTAGAAAAGCATTAAAAACCATATTAAAGCAAAATAATCATTTTGCACAATTTATCTATAGTTGTCTATGATAAATGCTGTTCTTAAAACATTTCTCACAGCACAACCAGGCAAAAACAATAAAAATGTAAGCATACATCATGAGAAAAACACTATCAGAAAAGCATAAAGATAAACTTACTGGTTCTCCTACAACCCCCTTATCGCCTGGACTTCCAGGGACTCCTTGTAAACCCTAGAAAAAAGAAGGCAAAACTTGTTGAAAGAGTGGTGGTTTTTGAAAATATTTCAGTCAGTTTCCTTAACTGTGCTTTCCTTAAAAATCTATTCACCTTTCACTTGTCTATTTCTCTTCTTTGTGTGTGTGTGGTAAAATAGCTTTACCGAGTTTAAAGCACTGTGGTATTTAGGGCAGTCATGTTGTGCAACTACCCTTATCATCTACCCTGTAACTTTCATTCTCCCCAACTGAAACTCCATAACCATTAAACACTAACTTATCCATTGCCTCTGTAGCCTTATTTTCTGGAAATCACTCATTCTAATTCATATCTCAACTCATTGATTACTCCACATAGTTCAAGTAAGTGATATAGCTGCCCATTTGCATTTGGCATATTTTACTTAGCGAAGATCTACTTCAAGATTCATCTGTGTTATAGTGTTAATATTAATACTCTTAAAGGTTGAGTAACATTTGATGGTCTGATAAACAGGTTGAGCATATTAAACAACCTAATAATTTGAAATTCAAAATGCTCCAAAACCTTTGAGGTACTAACAAGACACAATAAGTGGAAGATTCTATATCTAACCTCACATGAGAAGTCATAGTTAAAATGCAAACTCACTAACAATACTGTATAAAATTATCTTCAGACAATGTGTATAAGGCATAAACATAAACAACACAAAATGAATTTTGTGTTTAGACTTGAAGCTCTTAAGATATCTCACAATATATATTCAAAATTAAATATATTCAAAATATTTTAAAAATTTGAAAATCTAAAAACTCCTAGTCTGAAATATATTGAATGAGGACTACATTACCTGTACTACATTTTGCCCTGCTCTGTACAGGAGTATACAGGTATTTGTTTGAGTTTCCGTGATGTTTTCTTCTACTAAATTATTAAATCAAGTAATATATTTGGATAATCAATTCATTGTTAGTTGAAGATTTTTTTGTTTGTTTTTTAGGATGTAAAATAAGACTCTTGCTTCGAACTTCCGCACTGGAAGATAAAATTTTCTCAACTGGAAAATTAATTATTGAAGAGAATGTTCCCTTTATCCAGAAACTGATTTTAGTTCATTTGTCAAAGATTAGCTTGTTGTAGCTGCATGGATTAATTTCTGGGATTTCTCTTTTGTTCCGTTGGTCCATATATCTATTTTGGTGCCAATAGCAGGCTGCAGTGTGTCTACAAAGCTGATATTGTGATGCTTTCACCTTTGTTTTGTTGCTTCAGATGGCTCTAGCTATGCTGAGTATCTAGTGCTTCTATATAAATTTAAGCACTTTTTCTGAATCTGAGAAAAAAATTGGTAAAGAATCTATAAATTACTTTGGGTAGATAGGACATTTTGCTGATATTAAATCTTCCAATTCATAAAAATGGATGATTTTTCCTTTTATGTATGTGCCATTATCTGTTTGTTTTGTTATTATTTAATAATTCTTATTGTGGATTTTTATATCCTTGGTAAATCTGTTCCAAAGTATTTAGCTTTTTTTGTAGCTGTTGTAAACGGCACTGATACTACAATTTCTTTCTCAGCCCAGTCATTGTGTACACAAACTGTAACTTTACCAAACACTTTCAATCATTTTACTTCTTGACTATATTCCTCCTGAATTAGTGCTTTTTTACATTTTTACTTTTTGAACTCATTAGTTAATAGAGAATTGAACCTTCTTTGTAATGTAAATTAAAATATGTAATCTGAAAAATTAAAATGAAAGGAAGGATAAAGTAAGAAAAGGAGAAAGAGGAAGGAAAGGAGGAGAGATAAAAGGAAAAGAGAAGGAGAAGGGTGGGTAAGGCACAAAAGGATAAAGGGTGTATCATACTCGTGAATTGTATCTGAGCGAAAACTCATAAAAAACACATATTATAAAAATCTATGGGCCCGGCGGCGTGGCCTAGCGGCTAAAGTCCTCGCCTTGAACGCCCCGGGATCCCATATGGGCGCCGGTTCTAATCCCGGCAGCTCCACTTCCCATCCAGCTCCCTGCTTGTGGCCTGGGAAAGCAGGAGAGGACGGCCCAAAGCCTTGGGACCCTGCACCCGCGTGGGAGACCCGGAAGAGGTTCCTGGTCCCAGCATCTGATTGGCGCAGCACCGGCCCGTTGCAGCTCACTTGGGGAGTGAATCATCGGATGGAAGATCTTCCTCTCTGTCTCTCCTCCTCTCTGTATATCCGGCTTTCCAATAAAGAAAAAAAAAAATCTATGTTTGAATTTCAAAATACTTTTACATATAAATAAAACATTTTTCAATTTCATTAATTTTTTTAAAAGATTTATTTATTTATTACAAAGTCAGATATACAGAGAGGAGGAGAGACAGAGAGGAAGATCTTCCATCCGATGATTCACTCCCCAAGTTAGCCGCAACGGGCCAGTGCGTGCCGATTCGCGCCGATCCGTGCCAATCCCAAGCTGGGAACCAGGAACCTCCTCCGGGTCTCCCACGCGGGTGCAGGGTCCCAGTGCTCTGGGCCGTCCTCGACTGCCTTCCCAGGCCACAAGCAGGGAGCTGGATGGGAAGTGGAGCTGCTGGGATTAGAACCAACGGCCATATGGGATCCCAGGGGGTTCAAGGCGAGGACTTCAGCCACTAGGCCATGCCGCTGGGCCCAATTTCATTAATTTTTGAATCTCCCTTATATATGTATATAACACACAAGCTATTATAGTGTAAAGTACAGTGTTGGCAAATGAACCTGCACGGTTGCAAATTTCTTTCACTTACATTATTGATTTTAAATCAGTAATTTTAAGAAAAAGCCAATAGGCAAAAAGGAAGCAGCCAGAAAGATTCCAGGTTAATAACAGGTCAAGGAATTTCAAAACAATAGTACCAAGAAGAAAAACAATTTTTTATATAATAAAAGTCAGACATAATAATCAGACACGTGAAAATACTTAGAACAGAAATGGATAATATCTGAAACAAAATTTTGACAGAAATAAAGGATAAATAGAGAAATAAAAAAAAATCATAGCTAGAATTTTTTCATATTCCTTCTCATGAACTGTTAGAACACCTAATTAGGAAATCGGTAATGTACGAACTTTTTAAGTTGTTTCCTAATTTATAAAAACTAAATCAGTGGGGGATGGGTTCGAGGTTTGAGGTTAGGGGCAACTGCAGCTCCCTGCAGTGTGGCGGCTGTGGGGGGTCACCTGCCGGGTCGGACCCAATTCTGGGGACTCATGCCAAAGACACTGCAGGAGGGCAGTGAACGAGTCTGTGGCTTCCCCCAGGGTGACCAGTGCACCAAGAGTTGCCAGGCTTTGCTTGCTGGCCGCCCGGTGGCAAACTCTGGGGTTTTTAAGATATGTAGTTGCTGCCTGGGGACACCCATGAATAAGGCTAGTTTTAGTGTTGGTGAGAAGTGAATTTTGGTGGATACCCACTGACAGGGTCATGAAAGTTTCAGGCATGCGTGGGGACTGAGGCTGGTGGTTTGGAGGGAAGTATCCAGAAGATAATTCGGAAGAGACAGATTCACCAACCCAATTAGGAAACCAGAGATGGGCTGTTAGCATAGAACATCACTGATCGCCACACACCAGCCTGCCACAAAGCTATGGATGGGGGCCTCTTTGGCAGGGTTAGGTACCATTACCCAACTGGGTGGTGGAGTGGTGGAGTGATCACATTTGGCAGGGTCAAGACACTATCTAGCATATGAGAGAACTTGGTCTGGGGGTAAACTCTGTGGAGTTGTGTGGGCCCAACCCTGTGGAAGCACAAGTCACCCTCATTAGCTCGCAAGCTAGGGTTGCGATGGACTAAGCTAGGTGTGACCATCCCACCTGCCATCACTCACGGTTGTAGGAATCCACAACAGTCAGGGCAGGTCAAGGCAGCAGCACCTGAATGTTAATCCTAAAACAAGATGTGGGGTGGGCCAGGCTGCAACTGGAAGGCGGCAGAATGGGCAGGGCCAAACAAACCTTAACTCACAAGAAACATCAGAAATCAGGTTGGAGCACAGGTCATGCTGAGTAGGCCCTTGCACCTACTGATCTGCGTGAGACAGGGACGCTAAGCCACAGCATTTAAGGGGCCAGGACAGGTGAGGGGCTCTGCCAAGCTGAGTCAGAGCAACCACTGGCATGCACATGATCTAAGCCTGGGAATAGGCCCAGTTGGGGAGCTAAGGGGACACCCTAGCTGGGTTGAGTTTCCCACCAAGGAGAGCATGGGCTGGAATTGGGACTGCGTTCTGATCAGGATACGGTTGTAATCTCACTTGGCACAATTGTGGACTGGGACTAGAAGCGCCAAGCCAGGCCAGACTCCAACACCATCTGGTGCTCTGAAGGACCAGGGGAGATATGTGACAGACTAGGCTAGGTCTCAGCCCTTACTGAACCATGTGTGAGCTGTTTTGGGGGTATGGAAGAGCCGTGGCTGGGTTGAAACATCCGACAGTAAGAACCAGATTGGGTTGAAGGCCAGTCAGGAAAAGCCACTGTTCCTGCTAGGACAGGAGGTGAACTGAGTAGGGCTGGCTCATGGACCCTCTGGTATGTGCGATATCTGGCACTGGGAGAGTTTCTGATGGAGGAGCCTGGACAATTCCTCTGGCAGGACACAGTCCCTGCAGGTAAGTGCAAGAAACACAATAGGAAACAGCTCAGAACGGGCAATAGAAATTATCCCACTGGCATACACATGGCATGGGTTGGGGGCAGACCAGGCTGAACCTGTTCACATCACCCGCTGGCAAATCCAAGCACCAGAACAGAGTGTGGGTTGAGCCAGGTTTCGTTGCGACACATACCAGTACACACTAAGGAATGCCAAGGTGAGATGAGCCATATCAGATGTGGTTGCAGCGCCCAAACAGCACATGTGAAAACCAGGGGGAGGAGGCAACGCTTACAGGGAAATGTAGGCTCCCCTGCTGGACAACTACTTCCATTGAAAAGTGTGAGTCGGGATGGGGGCAGATCAGACTAGGCAGGGCTATAACGCCAGTGGGCCTCATGTGAGCTAGATAAGGGAAGGGCCACGGTGGGCTGACTGTTTCGACTAGTGCAAGCTAAAATTAGAGTGGGTGAGGGTTGGTTGGGCTTAGCCGCAGCATCAGATGGTAGAGGCTGGCACTGGGAGCTAATTCTGTCAAGTCAAATGCCAGAACCACCTGGAGAGTGCATAATCTGAGAGTGGGTGCGGCCTAGAAGGGAAATAGTGGGCACCTTCCTTGGGGTTATCACTCTCACTTGATAGCATGAAAACCAGTACAGGGGCAGGGGTGGCTGTACAGAAAGGCGCCTGCCAGTAAGTGTGTGGGCTGGATAGTAGGTTGGCTGGGTTGAACTAGGCTTCAATGCCCATTGACATGTGCGAGAGCTAAATGGGATGTGGGACAGATTTGACAAGCCTGCGGTACATACTGGCAAGCATGGGAACCAGGGTAGGGGGCAGAACTGTTGGGGGTTATGGGGAGTTGCCCCAACTAGGCTGCAGCTCCCACTGGTTTGCATGAGGACTGAGTATGAAGTGGGTAGGATCGAGCTGGACTTCAACACCCATTGGATCACAAGGAAGACAGGGCTGGAAACAGAACTGACCCAGTAATCGCAATGACCAGCATGTGCATAAGCTGATTGGTGTGATGGACGGTGTTGGACTCTATACTAGTAAACTTATGCAAGAATCAGATCTGGGATCATCTCAGATGAAGCTGCTTTGGAGATCCCTCCAACTGAACTGCCGATCTTAGAACCCTAACAATGAAGAGACTGTCAACCAGTGTACTCTGAATAGATTTCATTGCAATTGGAACGGTGAGATTGGCAGCAATCCAGAACTGATGAACTATCAAAATTGTTTAAGCAGGACCCTCGGAGCGCGCCTCCCGTTGGGGATCTAGGGTGGGTGGGAGGCTGGGTCGGGCTTTTCCCTTTGTTTCTCCCCTGACCCCAGATACAGGGAAAATGATAGTATTAGTGTGGAAACAATGGTATTACCCACTTACACCCTGTAGCCCTTGACCCTTTGTACCCTAATCAACTAAGTAGGATTATTAAAAAATAATTAAAAAAATAAAAAAACACAAAAAACTAAATCAGTGAGCAGAGCTTTACCATCTTACTATAAAGCATTGCAGCCTTTCATTCTGTTCCTTCCTTTCAGTCGTATCTAATGTGAGGATAGATGGCAAGTATAATAATCAGTGCTGGCTTGTCCACAGACAAAAGTACTTTTACTGCTTATCTGGACCACCAAGTATTATGTGGACTGCCAGTTTCAAGCAATATCTGGAAATAAAAGTGTGACCATTTGGAGATCGTATCATCTATTTTACAGCTAAGCCAGCTAACTTTTATTAACGTTAAGGAGTTTTCGAAGGAGTTTTCAGGATTATGCCCTAGCGTAAAAGTCAATCTGAGCCCCAGGAGATCTTCTTATTGTATAGCAATGTCTGCCTGGTTTTAGTGCTTAGATGACTGGCAACACTCTAAAGGATCATACATATCTTTGGGTCTTGTCTGTCTTTTTTTTCTCTTGACTGTTAACTGTGTTCTCCAAAATTCACATTCAGTCCAGGAGGAGACAAGCCGATGTAGAGCTAAGTGTATTTTGACAACTATGACAAATTCATAATTAACATCCAATGCACGCCACCACGAAGATACCTTTACTCTTCAAGTTTATTTATGATTCTTGCTTGCCATAAGCCAAGGTTAAAAAATGATTCTAGTATCTTTCGTTTGATTGAGGCAGTCAAACCCCAATATCACATACACCTAATGGGAAGAAAATATAGATAAATGCTAAAGGTCGGGCCCGGCGGCGTGGCCTAGCGGCTAGAATCCTCGCCCTGAACGCCCCGGGATCCCATATGGGTGCCGGTTCTAATCCCGGCGGCTCCGGTTCCCATTCAGCTCCCTGCTTGTGGCCTGGAAAAGCAGGAGAGGACGGCCCAATGCACTGGGACCCTGCACCCACGTGGGAGACCTGGAAGAGGTTCCTGGTTCCTGGCATCGGATCGGCGCAGCACCGGCCCGTTGCGGTTCACTTGGGGAGTGAATCATCGGATGGAAGATCTTCCTCTCTGTCTCTCCTCCTCTCTGTATATCTGACTTTGTAATAAAAATAAATCTTTAAAAAAATGCTAAAGGTCAGCATGTGCAAAATGAACAAATTATTTCCCTAGGTTTCATGTTTTTAATAATGCGAATACTGACCTTGAGGAGCTCTGAATTTCTCCACTCACTGAATCATGTTAACTTTGCATATAGTATACAAAGTAATTAAAATCGATCTAAGCAGCATTTTTAGTGATATAAAAGAATTTCAGATGATGGATATTAATGATCAAGGAACTGTCTTTGAATATCATTTTAGTTAATAATGCAATGCCACAAACAAATTCTTTCCCTGATCATAGTCATCTCTTTCTTAGGTTTGACCAGTTTGACATTCTGATAAACAACAGGCAGGGGGCAGCAGATTTCAGAGGACAAGCAAATGCAGTCACATCACTGACAATCACTGTAATAGCTAAAACATTTAATCTTATTCACCTGTGACTTATTTATGTTAAATAACCTTAATGTGCAAGTATGTGATAATTAAAATGCCGTTCATAACTATGATTCCTAATGAAATTAAAGATTCCCATACATCTACAGTTATGTGCTCCCATATATGCAAGAATTGTAAATAGGAAAATATGAATATATATGTACCTTCACTTTTATTAATATTTTATCCTTTACTTAATGATCTTATAGCCAACAGAACTTGTTGCCTGTTAAGGAAAAAACTGTAATTTCGATAAACAGCTATTATAAAATACTAAGCACTCTTAAGATTGGTACCATGAGAAAGTCTGTTATCCCATGGAAGAACTAAAGAGCACTCTAGTTGATGTCAAGGCAAACTAAGAGGCTTAAAAGAATTTCCTGGTGTAGTAGTTTTATTAATGTTACATTATATTTATATATTGAATTGTGTTTTTGAAATGGACTTTATAGAAAAACAAACTTCTCATAGATATCATCAAGTAATGATTAAACCCACCATTATATATCCAGTATAAATGGGCACAAAGAAGGCCTCAAATAGGTAAACAGTTTGCTCAACTAAAACAATGCTTCAAGGAATAAAAGAAATGATGCTTTCTTATCCTAACACATTAAATACTAAACAATGTGTTAGGGAATAAAGCAGATAATAATTTCAAAACATATAGTATAAGACAATATGTAGGTATATAACATTTTTATTTGTCAAAAATATCCCAAAGTATTATGTAAGCGACCCTATCCCAAAGAGGGTACAATTTTTATGCAGTCTATTTTTATACTTACTGATTTTCCTTGAATTCCTCTCTCTCCAATATTTCCAGTCTTACCCTAAACAAGAAAACAACACTTACATCAAGTAGATCCTCCCAAACAGCAGGGGGAATCAGGGAAGATTTTAATGTGAAATTTGAAAATTTTAATTTTTTAAAATTACTTACGGTAAGACCAGGAGGACCTCTTTTTCCTTGATCTCCCTTTTCACCCTAACAAAGTATCAGGACTAGATGAATAAATATGAATCTGAATTATGGTTTCACACATTACTCAGGTTAGCATACACTCACAATAATGAAACAACTCTAGAGCTCCAAATTAGGAAGAAATTATTTCTGTATGTGTTGTAAAAGTTTCACAGATGTTTCACACTTAGACAAAGAAAAAATTTAGTACCATCATTTGTTAGGTAAATATTTCATTCTCTGAACAGGGAAGACATACACGTTCAACAAAACTTAATTCTTTTGAAATGGGGAAACCAATGATTACCTTGGCACCTTGCACACCTTGCTCCCCTGGAAGGCCATCCGGGCCTCTTGGACCCTACAGGTGGAAACAGTCTTGTTAATTTCAAATGTTCCTTTCTTCCATTTTTAAAAATTCTCAGATTATACCTTATCCTTCTTTAGTCAACAAGCTCTTTGTTTAGTCAGATGACAAAAAAACTTACCTCAGGAAGTTATTGAGGTGGTAATAATACAAATTTGTTCTTGAAGTAATGTGTCCATGGGGATTTATTCTAAGAACAACTCTAATCTAAAAGTGTCTGATATGTCTTAGCAGTCTTTTAAAGGTTCACATTTTAAAAATGCTGCTCTTTTGGTCGCATTATAAGAAAACAAGTGTTTAATGCATCGTACCTCCTGTGGACCTGCTTGGCCCTGCATGCAAGGAGAGGACAGGGGCAGGAGATGCCAGATATATCCATGTATAGCTGAAACTGTTCTATATTCATTCAGTAATTTGATACAAAAGTTTTTCTTTAAAGAAAAAAAAACAACAGAAAAGCTATACTGCCTAAATAAGGTTCTTCAAAATTAAGCTTCATTTTAAGGAGCTTAATTTAATTCTACAGCTTCTAAATGAACTATACACTTACATTTAATGTGATATGAGAATAGAAAATCATGAAAAAAATTCTTCATTGTGAGTCTTTTAGAATGAAAATATGATTTACATACATATTATAGTTATATAAAAGAGATAAAACACAAAGAATGAAGATACTGAAGTAGGTGGTGCTCAAGCTCTCAGGGGTTTGTTTACAAAGGGATGGACTTTACATAGGAGGACAGCACAGGAAGAATGTGCAGAAAAATTAAAGGCATTTAAATAAAAGTAATTTACTACTTATTGTATGTAGCAAAATATGAAGATGTAAGTGCAGAAAGGAATATTGGAACTTAAAAGGCACAGACAGGAGTTTGTACTTATAGCAGGAGGCAATAGGGAACCATTAATGATTTCTGCAGCATAGTCATTACATATTTCACAGCACAATACATTGATATGAAGTAAGCTACTGGGCTCCACTGTTCTACCTTTGCACTGCATTTGAGCTGAGAAGCTTTGTTTTAGCTTTGTATTCTTATAAGATGCTTACTTTTATAACACTCTCAGCTTGTATACTCTTAAGACAGCTTCATTGCTTGATCCTCTTGGGTATATTCATGGATTTGGAGGGGACACTGTTTGAGGAGCTCAAGTTCCACTGGTTCCATGAAAGTTAAAGCCATAGCTCTGACCTTAGCCGTTTAAATCTGCATTCAATGCACTCCATAATTTGCCTCCGAAATTCCTTTGCTGTCATATTTTCCAGTAAAAGACTAAGAAAAAAAATCATAATCCTACTGTGCAAGACCATGCAGGTCAAATTAAAGGGAGAATGGACTTATTTAATAGGTCAGTAATTTTTGTAATGGGTTATTCAATTAACAGGCATTTACTGAGTGCCTATTACAAAACATAAGTTATCTTAAACCCAGAGAACCTGATATGGAGAAAAGAAAAGCTTTGCATTCTTAAACAAGCAAATTGTTACATAAAATTAAAGAATAATTACGTCTGAAAAATATTTGTTCATTTCCTTCCCACATTTTGCCACAGGTTTTTTTTTTAACTGTCCTTGGGTTTCTGAAGTTCTTTGTAAATCCTGATTATTAGTCCACTAGCAGTTGTGTAGTGTACAAATTTTTTTCCCATTCTGTTGGTTGCTTCTTCACATTGTTGATCATCTCCTTTGCTGTACAGAAGCTTTTTAGCTTGATGTGGTCCCATTTGTTTATTTTGGCTTTGACTGTCTTTTCCAAGAAGTGTTTCACCATTCCTATATGCCAGAGAGTGTTTCCAATGTCTTCCTTTAATAGTTTGATGGTTTCTGGGTGCAGATTTAGGTCCTTGATCCATTTAGAGCTGAGTTTTGTATACTGTGGCAGGTGGGGCCTTGCTTACCTCTGCAGGCAGCTTTCAGTTGTCCAACAGCATTTGCTGAAGAGATCAGGCTTTTTCCTGGATTGTTTTCAGTTTTCTTGACACAGATTAGTTGGCTATAGATGTGTGAGCTCATCCGAGAACCAGACATTTTTCAAAAGAACAGATTCAAATGGCTAACAGACATATATATGAAAAGATGACTCCCTAGTTCTCAGGGAGATATAAATAAAAATCACATTGAGGTTCTACCTTATTCAAGTGAGGTTAGCCTACATTCAGAACTCTATTAATAACATCTGCTGGCATGGATGTGGGGAGACAGGTACCCTCCTTCAGTGCTGGTGGGAGGTTAGGTTAGTACAACCACTATGGAAATCAGTATGGAGAGTGCTTGGAGAACTCCAAATAAACCTGCCGTATGACCCAGGTATCCTCCTCTTAGGAACATAACCAAAGGAAATGAAAAACTGCATATGAGAAGGGGATCTGTAACCCTGTATTTAGAGCAGCACAATTGACAACAGAAAAAAAAAAAAAAAAGAAAAGGAAACAACCCAGATGCCTATCCAAAGAAGAGTGGTTAAAGAAACTGTAATACATCTACTCCATGGAATACTACTGAGCCATTAAAAAGAATGAAACTATACGATTTGCAACTAGATGGTCCTAACTGCAGACCATTATGCTCAGTGAAATAAGCCCATTCCAGAAGGACAACTACTATATATTTTCTCTGATACAAGGCAAAGTTCATTCAAATTATAGGATCAATAGCCCTTTCAATACTATTTTTCCTGCAACCAATAGCTTTTGAAATTTTTGTTCTTACTTTCATTTCTTCCAAATAGTTTCTTTTCTCTTATTAAATTCTTGACTGACTCATACATCACACAGTAGCATCATTTTACCCAAGAAGCTTTTTTGTTTTCATTTTCATTTGTTCATCGACACATTGGTTATTCAGTAGCATGTTATTTAACTCCACGGTGTTGTCGATTTTTTGTTTTAACATCGTTGTTGTCGTTAACTTTATTTCATAGCTTCTTAATTAAGGGAATGTATAATAGACTATCATATCCAGATGTGAAGATACAATACAGTATACATCTCTACTTCCAAAGCAAAGATGGACAACCATTGAAAGTGTTGGATATATCTTGATAATAGGAAGCTGGGTTGTTTGGTATTGTTTGTGTCAGCAATGTCAGGGAACACTTAAATAACAGACTGATGGACTTACAACTCCTTAGGAAGGACTATTCTACTGTAATAATATTGGAAAATCAGTCAGGGGCTGGGAGTTTGGGGAGGAATTAGAAAAATCAAAAGCCTATGAAATTGTACCATAAAATTCAAAATAGAAACAAATTTTTATAAATTTAAGAATAAAACAAAAATAAAAATAGATAAGCATGATGAAGAAAAAGAAAGACGGTGAAATGACTAGAGTATCTTAGGTGGAGAATATTGTTGTACAGTAATCTGGGAAGTCTCTTTAAAGAAACATGTAGAGAGATATTTGAAGGAGGCTGGATTGCAGAGGACAAGGGCAAGATCACTGTCACAGAATAAACAGCAAGTATAGAGCTCTGGAAGTGGCATGTGCTTGGAATAGTTACTAACTGAATAACAGAAGATAAAAAAAGAGAAATAATTGAACAATTACTCTAAAGTTTTAAGTGAAAACATCCCTTAAATGATGTTAATTTTTTTGAGTAACATAATTAGAAGGCTGAGAGAGTCAAAACATGAGTGAGTTGTTGACATTCTAAAATACTATAGATGGATGGGCCTTTGTCCGCATGGTTAAGAGGGTGATTTGGATGCCCATGTCCCAGCATAGACAGAGAGAGAAATCTCTCTCATCTGGTGGATCAGTCCCTGCAACAGCTAGGGCTAGTTTAGCCAAAGCTACAAGTTGGGAACTTTATGCAAATTCCCTACGTGGGTGTTAAGAATCCAAGGGTTATCTGCTCTCTTCCCAGGCGTGTTAGCAGGAAGCTGTATCCAAAGTAGAAGAGCAGGGAATTGAGCTGCTCATATGCTATGAGATGTGTGTGTGTCCCAAGTAGAGCCCTGACCTGCTGCACCTCAAAGCCCACATCCAGTATCCCTGAGTTTCATTCTGATAATTCTCACAGAAGACAAAATACATTTTAGGATATGGCTTTAAGAAAACTAAGAGGCACCTACTTTAGTGTAAAGTAGGTTTGTTTATTTATTTATTTGAATAACTGCCTTAAGATAGCCCATGGATATCTAATGTTATTTTCTTAAAGCATGTTGGCTAAATAGAAGAAGATGAGCTTTTCTCTATTGTCTTAGCAAAGCTAAACTGTACCACAATGAGCTATTAATGCATTATTAAAGGTAGAGCAAAATCCTGGTAGCTCAGGGATTAAAAAGTAAACATGCTACCTAAAGTAACAGTTACTTGAGCTGTGGGCAACAATCTGAGCCAACCAAATTCACGAATGAGCTTTTCAATTCCACATGCATTAGCGGAGAGGAAATAATACTGGCACTTCATATAAATGCTAAAATCAAAAGCCCAAACCCTGAGATGAACCAAAACACTGACACAAACTGCATGCTCATTTATTTAGAAAGATTTCTATAAGAACTCCAGCCCCATTTCTATGACCTATGGAAGAACAAATAATGGGATAAGTATCTATGAAAGATGGCAACAGCCCTTATTCACAGAATAAATGTTTCTGTAAGTTGAGCTCGGTATATTTATATTGCCTTTTAACCATGTTTATCTATTTGATCCCTTTTATTTATTTTAAATTATTCACATGCCTAATCAATTATGTCAAGCCATATTTTCTGGCTCTTGATTTACACAGTTGGAGCAAAATATTCCCTTAAACAAAAATTAACATTATTAGTGATTTCAGGGGGAAATTTTTGATTCCTTTCTTGAGATAAATTTTATTTTTGGAGAAGAAATTGTAGAGGCAGCTTTGCCTTGTCACTTGGGAAGCTCTAGATTTACAAGCAGCGTATTACAGGTGGTCATTTTCTCTGCTACACTTTGCATTTCCTTAAAGGGGCCAACATTCAGAATTCCTATAGTCCTCTCCATTTTCTTCTGCCACAGAAAACCTAAAAACATTACACATTTCTTGCTGGCAGTTACATTTTCTGCCTCTATACCATTCAAATCTTAAGGAGCATAGTCAGAACAAACATTTCCTCAAATATAAGTCTTGGTATCACCCTTCTGAAGAAAGAGTGACACTTTAAGGTATCTTATGATCAAAGGCTCAACTGATGAGTTAAGCTTTGTTCCATGTGTCATCCCTCCTGTTTAGGAGGCAGCTAAACACAGCAGTATATACTGGAGAGATCTAAGAGCAGCTTCCCTACCATGAAGAGTTAAATGGGAGTGGGAGGAGCAACCCCTGATGGTGTGCTGATGCCTAATTTCAGAACAGATAAAATATTGTCCTGATACTGGAGTACGGAGTTGGCTAGCTTGTATTGCCTACAAAAGAGCCACAATTTTGTGCATTATCTTAATTAGATTTAGTATATTTAACTACTTAACTTGATTACTTTTCAGATACACACAGCAGGTGGAAACAAAATTCAGAATTTATATGACAAATAATACTTTACAGTGGTGCTCTAATGAAGCTCCAATGAAGAATCTTTAAGAATGCTATTACTTACCAATCATGTCCTTTTCTTAGCTATATAAATTACATAACCTTCACAAAATGAAAAAACTTTCATGATACTAAAGCATTTATGCTATTCTTTTGGATGACAGAACAATGTTACATGAAGTTTTTGAATGTAATGGAAAATGTCAGTAGAGCATGGCACTTCAAAAAGCCACTAGACTGTAAACCATGAAACTAAACTCCATGTGGTCTAGACCCAAAGGAGCATTAATCTTAAATCCTCTGTTGTTCTGGTAGAATATCTGACAAATTGCAGGAAATCAGGAAATTATAAATGGATGGCAGAAGGAAAGTATGTTGGGTTGAAATAGGAAGATTCCTGAGAATGACCCTATGAGCCATGACGGTATAAGAGCGCTAGTCTTAGGAAAGGTTCTCCCTGTGGTCACAGTGCAAATGTGCTTATGGCAGAGCTTCTCCTTCAGCCTACTGAGACACACATGTGTGCACAGAATTCAGATGTACTGCAAATATGGACTGCCTCAGCCTTTGGGTTGTCTGGGGAAATTTGGGTACAGAAATCCACAGACACATAGCTTTTCCATTTATCTCAAGGAGACGAATGTTCTCTTTTGGGGGAGCAAGAATCATTGGGAATGAGAGGTCTAGAATAACAGGTTTGAAGGAAGAAAATATTTTCTAGTTAGAAAAAATTACTTATTTGAGAAGTAGAGATGGGAGGGGTAAGAGAGAGAGACTAACTGCAATTTTCTGGTTCACTCCCCAAAGCAGGAAGTGACCAAATTTTACTTCTGTATTGCAGTTCCCCCTCTTTTTTTTTTTTTTTTTGTATAGTCAATGTTCATTGGTTGTCTAAACTATTCTGTTAAGAAATGCCCTAACCACCTTATTTTTAAAAAGCAAAGCCTTATTTAGAAAACTTCTTTATTTAGAAACTATCATGTGGAAAGTTTAAAAATTATGAGAAGTCCTTTTGAGAGGGAATCTGTAATAGATTTGGAGAATGAGAGGAAAACAGATCATCTTGGAGCTGGGAATTGACGACAAATCAGCAGAGTAATAACCTACACGGGGTCATGGTGAGGCTAGAAGACCACAAAACAAAAGAACTTCCCTTGACTTACGAGATAGCAAGTGGTTCACCATGTACTGTCAGATTCTGCCTAGATAGTCAATGAGACCTAAATTATATAATTAGAAAGGCACAAATAAAGATTTCTTTTTTCACTTGTCATAAAATTAGTAGAACTTTCCCAGTATGATTCATACAAAGTTGAAAAAAAAAATCTTCAACCTGACCAAGTATTGAATCTTAGCACAAGTAAACCACTCAATAACAGTTAAATACAGATCATTTACCATTTTTATTTTATTTTAAATCTCATTTAGGCTACCAAGGCCTAAATCACATTTATGCCTACAAGGTTATTTTTAGACTGCAAATCTGTAATCCAGAAAGGACAGCCAATTTTCAGAAGAGAAATATTAGTATAAACTTTCTTTCTTCAATCTTCTCCAAAAAAATAGGACATGAAGTTTAAAGCATTTTCAAATTGTGAATTCCTAACGTCTTTCTCTCATTTGAGACCTGGCAGATGTAGTTTTTTTTTTTTTTTTTAAAATCTCTATCAGAGGACAGATTCAAACATTTTAAAATTATTTTTTCTTTTAGAAGTAAAATTTAAATCAAGGTGAAGCCAACAGAAAGAATCCTTAAAACCCACATGTTCATATTAATCTTAAAAATTCCCTAATATTCCTTGTGGTATTAAAAAAGCATGGGCTTATTATGGCAGACATGCAACCAAGGTTTCAGTATTGGTTGGGCCATTTCTCTCCCTGTCTATAGAACAAGCAGGTACTTAAACTCTCTGAGCCCTGGTTTCTTCATGAAATAAAACACCCTCTTCCTGGAATGTTATGTTCGTATTGCTTAGAATGTGAAAAGGCATGCAATAAATAGCAGCACTTGTCTTTTTCAAGGATTTGAACTATTTAAGAGGCAATATAGAGATTATTTTTTCCACTTAATACTATATGCATAATTAGTAAAGAATAACAATTCTGATTTATAATTAATAAACTATTTTTCACCTTTTTTGTTTATACTCCATTTCTTGGATTTGTTGGTCATGTGTTACATTTCTTTCTTATGTATGTGTGCTCTGAAAAGTAATTTATTTAAAGGTCTACAGATTTGTACTTCTGAAAGGTTAATAGGAATTGTGATTAGGACCGAAGACTCTGGATTAGCTGTCTGAGGCTGTTTGGAGCACTTGTCTTCTTTATATCAGAGTGCCTCAGCACTTTCCAGTTCTTGGCTAATGTGCACCCTGGGACACATGGCTCCAATAGTTGGATCCTGGCAGCCCATGTGGGAGAGATGAATTGAGCTCCTGACTCCCGGCTTCAGTCCAACTCAGCCCCGAATGTGGAGGGCATCTGGGGAATGAGGCAGCAGAGCAGATAATCTTGATTGCTCATGTCTCTATCTTTCTGCCTTTCAAGTAAGTAGAGGCACATTTTTTAGATGTTTAAAAATAATTCTGTGTGGGTTAGTGATCTATGTAATAATTAAAATAGAAAAGTATGTTTTCATTAGTAAAGATAATTATTAGTCATGTTTTATTTATTGTAGATAATCTAATGTAATGAAAACCAAACAAAGTCTGACAATTCCTAAAGCTAATTTTAGAAGTTATGGATGCTCCTTGAACACATCGTTACTTACACGTTCTATTTCTCGTTAAATGACTTACCCTTTGCCCTTTAGGACCTTGACTACCAGGTGGTCCTCTTGCCCCCACAGGACCCTACAAAAGTTAAAAATGCAAAAGCAATGGTAGGATTCTCAAGAATGTTATCAAAATAGCAGTCATAAAGTTTCTTATTACATTCTCATTTTCCTGCAGAGTTTTAAAAAGAAATTGATTCATTCCCTTAAAAATGTTCTTTAATTTTCAAATACCAGAGCTCTCCACTAATATTCTGATTTTGAAATATTCTCCTATTTGGAAATGTTTACGGTCTGAACCAAACAGGGCAAGAGTTTAATATTCACTTCTCACATAGTGTTCAAGAGGAATACACACACAGAGTGATAAAAGAAGAAAACATGTAGTCTACAAGCAGAGATGGGCAAACTCAAGCTATCATGGTGTATCCCAGAACACTGGGAGAAGCATTTTCCATTAGCTTATACATGACTTACTTTGATAAAATTATGAAAGCATAACAAAAGGGAATGGATTTAAATGAAATTAAACTTTGCAAAATGTGCCTTAGAATAGTTTCTATACTTACAGGTAATCCCAAAGGACCCACGGGTCCTGGAATCCCAGGAGGACCTGGATATCCCTACAATTTAAGAAAAGTTTGAAGGAAATAAAAGCTCCATCACATCTATATACTTTCACTAAAGTCAAACCAGTAAATTGTAAACAGTAATAAAAGGGATAATTTGATATGATGTTCCTCTCTTACAGAGAGGCCTAGGACACAGAAATAAAATATCTATCTATCTATCCATCTATCTATCTATCTATCATTCTGGAAATGGATAGAACATAGAAATATCTATCTATCTATCTATCTATCTATCTATCTATCTAAACTAGCTTGTTTGTGAGCAAACATTTATTAGAAGAGTTTTGCTGGGAAAAAGAAATTGCCATCCAGCATTACATGCTGTAGCCTATTTAAAAGAGAACATTCATTTCATCTTTCTGTAGTTTGTTTTCTTATGTAGTAGGTTTTGAAACAAGATCCATTTCAGAAAGATTAGGAAATTCTGTGCTTAAGAAATACATATGCTTATAAGCGCTCAAGCCTGTTACATTTCAGATGGACAGCACAGTTTTTGCCTTTTAATACTGATTCAGAACATGCCTTAGGAAAAGTAAGAGTTGCTGAAATTTATTAGTCTAAATTTCTTAGTACACAGAGCTGGAGATAACTAAAAATCAAGGTGTAAATAAACCTTGCAAGGCTCTTTCGTCATGTTAAAACTAAGAGCAACAAAATAAATTTTACATAATATAATGAAATCCATTATAATATGTATTCTGAAAGGAAGTTTCTTTAGTAGATAATGTTAATTCCAGTTACTTTTTTAAGGAATTATTTAATACAGTTAGAAAAAGGGGGAATGCCAGATATAAATTTGTCAATGATCTCAACACACCAGGGAGTAAGATCAATTTGTGTTCTGAGATTCTATATATCAAAAACTTATAACACGGCAGCAAAGTGGAAGAGAAATGAAGACACATGTTGCATAAATAAATGATGAGCTGTAGAAGAAAAGGTAGTATTTCTTCATCTGTTTCTTGCTAATGTGCCGTGGTATAATTTTTCTCCTGAAACTACAGCATACTTTGAATAAGCCATCTCATTTATATGCTTTTTAGCATTTTCTAGAAGATACATCAGTTTAGAAGCAAACTTCAGTGAAGTTTTATTACAAAATAACATTTTCTGTTCAGTTAAATTCCAGTACAGGCAATTCCATCTTTGGAAAGATAACTTCACTGTGTTTTTTTGGGAAGTATTATTTTTTCAAATCACTGAGCTCTTACCATAGCACCCTTTTCTCCCTGGGGACCCACGGGCCCTGGACTGCCACGATTTCCCTTTAAAAACACAACAGAATGAAGAGTGATGTTAAGCCATGCGGTGGTAAGTTAGTATCACATATGATACAGTATCTCATCCTAATTTCAATTATATCAAGGTATAAATCTATATTTTTACCATGAAATTGCCAAGCATTTAACAACTTACAAATACTCCTTAGATAACTTTTAAAGGGAAAACTGCTAACACTTATTAAAACGATAAAGCTAAAAATCATGGATTAGGACTAAAACTGAGCTGGCATCATTTGTTAAAGTTCTTTAAGTGGGAATGGCTACAAGATAATGCAAGTAAATCACCTAGTTTAGTGAACGTTTGGCATTTGACAAGTATGAGCTACTAATATTTTTAAAAGGAGATGAATACCTTGGGAATATCTATATTTTAAACTATATGATCTTTGCCTAAATCCAAGAAGAGAATCTGGGACAATTCATAAAGCTGAAACTCAGGTGAATCATCTTTTTTTAAAGGTAGCCCACAGAGGGAAGGCGAGACAGTGAGAAAGATCTTTTGTTTACTCCCCAAGTGGCTGCAATGGACAGAGCTGAGCTGATTTGAAGCTGGAGGCTCTTCTAGGTCTTCCAGAACCATCCTCTAGTGCTTCTCCAGGCCACAAGCAGGGAACCAAATGGAAAGTGGAGCTGGATACTGTTGTAATGATTTTGGAGAACTCAGGGGAGGTGCTTTGGGGAGTAGGTAGGGAAAATCCCAGGGCGTATGGAACTGTATAATAAAATAGTAATAAATAAACAAACAAACAAACAAACAAATAAAATAAAGTGAAGCTGGGACGGGAACTGGTGCCTATATGGGATTCCAGCAAATGCAAAATAAAGAATTAACCACTAGGCTGCTGCGCTGGGCCCAACAGTTTGGTTTTTAAAGAACACAGGGAAGAGGTGGGAATATTCTACATTAAGGGAGCATTAAGAATTGGGAATAGAATAGGTACTTGAGTGGGAGATAGACAAGATAAAAGGTAAAATGATAACATTTTTCTCTTTCAAAACCTTCCTACAGGAGAGTGGCTTGACCACAAAAATTTGATTTAAATAATATTTTTCTAGTCATACATTCATTCTTGCATACCACATCTTTTAACAGAGTATTTGTCCCTTTAAAATTAGAATCATGTATAGAATTAGCTATATTTTAATATACTTAAGGATACAGTAAAGTAACATGTTAGAGATATCAATAATTTCTAATTAACATAGCTTGCTGTATGAAAGCTTCTTCTTTGAATTAGGTTCAGAATCCTTATTATAAAACAAAATATGAATATACCTTTTCACCAGTGTTTCCAGTTATGCCAACTTCTCCAGGTAAGCCAACAGGTCCCTGGGGGGCGGAGTAGGTAGGGAAAATAAAAAACAAGAATGCATCTGTGTTTAATTGTTATTATAGCATATTGGTCTTAAATCACCTGTAATTACTATGTTTTCAATTCAATTTCAACTTCATTCAACTAACAGAAACACGTGGTGCTTATTTTGTGCCTGGCCTGTACTGGTTGCTAGGGTTTCATTAGTGAGCTAGGTAGATGCACGTCCTGTTTTCATAATACAAATAGTCTGGCAAAACAGAAGTAAAAAGTGACTTAGAGAAAAATAGAATAACGACAAATTTTGGTAGAAGTTCATCAATGAAGCAATCGTGAGGCTGAAATGGAGAAAAAAAAAGAGGTAAGTTATTTCAGCAAAGAGGATGAGGGAAATTTTGTAGCCTGAGAGCTAAAGAACCAAATGAGTCCAGTCAGCCAAGCCCAGATGGGAGGAGTAGTGCTGCAAGCAGAACAGCCCATGAGGAAGTGCTTTTGATATACTCTAAGTGGACAAAGACAATCAGTAGCGCTCATTTAGGTCCACAGAAGCTCAGAGATACTCTTTACAGAGCATCTGTTATTCCTCCTTCAAGTTATAGAAAAAAAAAAAGAACAGCAACAAAACAGCAAAGGGCATACAACATGGCCATAATCCCTTTCGACATGTCCTCAATCAGAAGGAAGTTACTTCCTTTTCCAACAGCTACTAGGCAAAGATCCTGCTTAGTGAGATTTTCATACAATAACATATGCTAGTATTTAGAGAGCAATGGGTAATGATCAACAGCTTGTTATGTTGACTGTAACCAAAGTTAATGCATGGAATACAACTGTATCCATATCTGGCATGCCTGATTCAATCCTCACAACCACTATAGGTAATGATATCATGATTCTCCTTTGACACATGAGTTAGGCAGCTTGTCAAGTGATTGAGTCAATGAGTCAAAGTATTTTGTATGCATTTAAGTGGCTATGTGAGATGCGGCTAGTCCAAGTTCATGTGACTGCCTGACACGTGGCTAGTCTAATTTGAAAAGAACCGTAAATGTAAATGACAGAGCATACTCTGCAGATTTCTATAAATATGTGAAATATCTAATGATTATTTATATTGATTACATATTAAAATAATATTCAAATTACATTTAATGTTCCAAATAAATACAATAACATGGTCATAATACTGCTAAAATGATACAACTATACAGCAATCAAAACTCTCACTGCTCATGCCTCCAAACCTTCACACATGAAGGTTTGAATCACACATTTCTTTGTTCATTCAACTGCTATCACAAAAATACCACAGACAGGGAAGTTTCAGCAAGAACTGATTTATCATAGTTCAGGATGTCCGAGTGTGTAAGATCAAGGCACCGACACATTTGGGGTCTGCTGAAGACCTGCTTCCTACCTGACAGATGAAGATGACAAAAGCCTTCATGACATAATTAGCTCCTAGGCATCCCACCCTCTAATACCATCACATTTGTGCTTAGGATTTCAACAGGGGACTTTTGGGGAGGGAGAAAGGTAAAAAATCCATTGTGACACCCTATCAAGTAATGCACATAAGAAACAAAACTGCTAGCTGAAATAAAAGGGCATAGAGAATTGGTCGTGGGAGAAGGTAGTTTAACATGAACAATAATCATGTGATCAGTTATAGAAATGATGACTTTGATTGTTACTAATATTTCCTCCCTAGTTCATTATGAATATATTTTGTGTGTAGGGGTGCTTATGTAGCAAACTTCTTTTCTTAACTCTTACTCCTTTATCATATAAGCTTTACTGACTTTGTATTCTAGTATTTAAGATTATAAAAAGGTTATATAAGGTTGCATAAAAAATAAGTTTATTTTTTGTAACAGCATTTAAGGTACAGGATATAAAAAGGAGAAAAGTAAATATCACTGAAGGATTTTATCTCCTCATCTAGGGAGGCAGGTTACAGTTTTAGATTGTTTGCAAAATAGCTGTATCAGGTTAGGCAGAATTATGATGTTGCTATTACATTTATTCAGGCATTAAATGTGATCTATGGAGGTGTATTTAAATGTCAAGTTGACAAAAGCTAGACTTACAAAGGTTAATTTTATGTGTCAAAGTAATTGGGCCATAGAACTGTCTAGATATTTGTTTAAACATAATTTCTTGGTGTATGTTTCTGGGTAACTTTAGCTTGAAAATGTAAACTAAAAGTAAAGCTGACTTTCTTAACTAAATGTAGTTAGACATCATCTACTCTGTTGAAGGACTAAATCGAACTGAAGAGCAAAGCAAAGAATCTGTTCTTTGATGCATAGAGCATTCTTTTCTTTCAGACTGAGACCACTGGCAATTCTGGTTCTCAAGTTTTGGATGCAGAACAGAAACGACACTAGTGCTCCTCAGGTCTCAGGCCCATGAATTTGGACTAGAACTTTAGTTTGCAAATGACAGACCATGAACTTTATCAGCCTTCATGATAATGAAAGTCAATTCAACTCTGATGAAACTTAAAAAAATTTGCACAACATATATTGAGAATGGCCCCCTGTGCTATTGTGAGACTTTAGAAAACCTAACTAGGGCCCGGCGGCGTGGCCTAGCGGCTAAAGTCCTCGCCTTGAAAGCCCCGGGATCCCATATGGGCACCGGTTCTAATCCCGGTACCTCCACTTCCCATCCAGCTCCCTGCTTGTGGCCTGGGAAAGCAGTCGAGAACGGCCCAATGCCTTGGGACCCTGCACCCGCATGGGAGACCCGGAAGAGGTTCCTGGTTCCCGGCTTCAGATCGGCGTGCACTGGCCATTGCGACTCACTTGGGGAGTGAATCATCGGATAGAAGATCCTCCTCTCTGTCTCTCCTCCTCTCTGTATATCTGACTTTGTAATAAAAAAAAGTAACAAATAAATAAAAATAAAAAGCCTAACTAAATATGATAACACAATAAGTGTAACATCACAGGAAGAAATACATAGTTGTATAGTCACGTTGGAGAGCTTTTATTGTACATAATAAAACAGAATATACATTCAACCTACAACTTAGCACTTTCATTTCTAGTTATTTATAGGGGTTTCTGCTCTCACATTTAAATATCAACAGGCATACATAAATACAGTTATTGAAGCATTATTTAAATACACAATAGAATTATCTAGTTTATTATATGGAAACAAACTGAAGTCTATTTATAAAATGAAGAAAATTAAACACTAGTTTAAATTTACAGATAATACCTACATACAACAACATGGATAAAACTTTTAAGAACAAAATGTTGAGACAGCCTCCATAAAGCAGTGAGAAGAGAAGACCCAGTGCCATCAGCCATTCTTGTCTCTACACTGGTGATGGCAGCGTAACAAGATGATACGTAACTGTGCTAGATATGAAAAGATGGATTTTATGAAACAATTAAAAATAAACATTTTTCCCAGTTAACTAAAAAAGGGATGCGACCCAAATTATTAAAATCAGGGATTAAAAAGGAGTTGTTACAACTGATAACACAGAAATACAGAAAATTACTAGCAATTTTTATTTATGCCAACAAATTAGAAACGGATATATGAACACACACAATGTACCAAAATTGAAGCATGAAGGCATAGAAAATCTGAATATAAAAATAACCAAGACTGAGATTGAAGTGGTAATAAAGAGACTCCCAGCAAAGAAAAACACAGGACTGGAAATCTTCACTATTAAATTGTAGTAAACTCTTAAAAAACAACTAATCCTTATTCTTAAAATTACTGAAGCAACTGAAAGGAAGGGAGTCATTCCAAACTCATTCTATGAAACTAGAATTACTTCAATTCCAAAATCAGGGGAAGATACAACAAATAAAGAGAACTGTAGATCAATACACTCAAAGAACATAGCCACAAAAATGCACAACAAAAACCTTGCACACAGAATCTAATAATACAGGAAAATATCATCCATCCAAACCAAGTGATATTTATACTAGAAACGCTAGGAAAATTCAACATATGCAAACCAATAAACATAATACATTACACTGACAAACAAGAAACTTGTGTATCTCAATAGATGTAGAGAAAGCATTTGACAAAAGTACAATAATATTTGATAATAAAAACCTTAAGCAAATTGAGTACTGAAGTAGTATATCTCAATATCTCAGTGAGAGCAAGATATGACAACACCACAGCCCAAAATGGGAGAAAGCAGGAAACATTTCTGCTAAGATCCAAAGCCAGAGAAAGGTGCATATTCTTACCACCATCATTTAATATAGGACTAGGGCCCATCACGATAGCGTAATGCTAAAGGTCCTCACCTTGAATGCACCCGGATCCCATATAGTCGACAGTTCTAATCCCAGCAGCTCCACTTCCCATCTAGCTCCCTGCTTGTGGCCTGGGAAAGCAGTCGAGGACGGCCCAAAGCCTTGGGACCCTTCACCCACGTGGGAGACCCGGAAAGAAGTTACTGGCTCCTGGCTTCGGATTGGCGCAGCATCGGCCGTTGCGGCCACTTGGGGAGTGATTCATCGGATGGAAGAGCTTCCTCTCTGTCTCTCCTCCTCTCTGTACATCTGCCTTTCCAATAAAATAAATAAATTTTAAAAAATATATATATGCCTCAAAGTTTTAACTAAAGCCCTTAGGCAAGAAAAAGAAATTAAAATGCTATAAACTGAAAAAAGGAAGTCCAGTTATCCCTGGTTGCAGATGACATGAACTTTTGCTTATGGGATCCAAAAGACTTCACTAAGAGATTATTATATCATAACTCATAAGAGAATTTGACAATGTTGCAGAATATAAAATCAACATGGAAAAATCAGCAGTATTCTTTAAAATAAAAAAATTCAAAAAAATTTCATGATACAGTTCCATACATTCAGGAGTTTCATCTTTCATTTTCAGCTTTCTGCCTCTACTGCACTGTTTTCACCCCATATCATTACAATAGTATAATCCTCCAGCAATGATATTCTTAAATACCAACAGTGATCTGTTTTAGGGAAAAAAAAGTAAGATCAGGCTAATTCACAAAAGCTAGAAAAATAATTTGAATACCTTGGCACAAAATTAACTATGCATGTTAAAGATTTCTGCAATGATTATTGTAAAACATTACATGAAAGAAATAGAAAAAGAGAGATGGATAAAAATGGAGCAACCTAGCATGCTCATGGACTGGAAGAATTAATATAATCAAATTGTACTACATAAAGGTTCAATGTGATCCTAGTCAAAATATCAAGGATATTCTGCACAGGATTAGAAAAAACAATCCTAAAATTTAAGATGAAAAAACAAAAGACCACGAGTAGTCAGAGCAATTTTAAACAATGAAAACAAAGAAGGAATCAGCACAATACTAAATTTCCAGGTACACTACAGGGATATAACAATCAAAACAGGCTGATACTAGAATAAAAATAGACATGTCAACCAGTGGAGCTGAATAAAATTCACAAAATTCAATCCATTCATTTACAACCAATTAATTTTGGACAAATGAGCTAAAACTATTCAGGAAAGAACAGACAGTATCTTCAACAACGGTGTTTGGAAAATTGAATCTCTGCATGCAAAAATACGAAACAAGACTGCTACCTTATACATGATGTGAAAACCAATTCACAATGGATCAAGGTTCTAAATCTGTAATCTGGTATCAAATTACTCGAGGAGAATGTTAAGGAAATGGTAAGACACAGACATAGATAAAACCTTCCACAAAAGGGTCCCCGAAGCATAGGCAATAAAAGTTAAAACAGACAAGCAGGATTAAATCAAAATACATCACAGGTAGTGGCTTAACTTTCTATGCCATAGCATTGGCCCTATTTCTTATTTAATATATATTTTTTTGGTCAGCTATGAGACTAACCATGTCCAAGATACATACTGCTCCTTATCCCCAGATTTCAGGATGCAGTTGACATATCACAGAACCACAGACAACTCACAGGAGATCAGACTGTACACACACCCATAAGTGCCTGTTGATGATAAATCACTGATACATCAAAGTTGTTTTCTATTGCACCAAAAGTTAGTAGCAGACAACTGTTGCAATCATTACCTTAACATTGAAAATTTACATAGTAAACAAGCATTTATCTTTGCTCTCTTTTACCACATGTGACAATTAATTCAGGGAGGAGAAGGCACAAGAAAGGAGCCTGGATTATTAATCATTGTGCAGGAGAGGGCATTTACAATAAGCATTACACTGCAAACATAAGAAAAAATCTATCATGCTAAGAATTTTAGATTTGTTATAGCAGTTAGTGGTCTAAAAATTACAGTAACTTAAAATATCTGTGGACATGATATTGAAAAGCTAACCTCATAGAATAAAACTTTATATTGGAATATATCCAAAACTCTGCTGAAACAAATTCTTGTTTAGGTCATAAATCATGCTTTCTAATATATTTAAGATTAGTTGGTGAGAACACAATTAAGAATTTATTTGTTTTTATAATAGGTCCTGTGCTAACTGTTGCGAAGGATACAAATGTGAATAATGTACACTAAGGAACTCAAAATTCAGTAAAATGGAATAAGGTAAATGCTTATTTTCTGTAAGAGAATAAAAAGAAAACTGTATTAACAAGGGCAGAATAGATTACCTCTGGATAAGAACAGAAGGAAGGGAATTTACAAATAAAGCACCCTTTTTGGTATGGCTAAATGTTGGCAAGAGGAAATGGTCAAAGTGCATTCCAAGCACAGAGGATTTGAACAGAAGGTGGGAAGTAACAAATCACAACTTATCTGGAGTATTAAAGTGAATCCAAATGTTTGGAAAACATGACTTTTATTTCATAGATGAACAGACTGGGTTAGATATATTTGTTGTTTTAGTATATTGTTGAGGACTCTGAGTGTCACGTGGACAATGTGATTTTGTGGTTTTTGGAAAAGAGTGTGTCTGTACAGAAATCACCGACTTTTGAGTAAAGGAGGGATGTAATCTTATCTACACTGAATGGATTGTAATGTACATCACTGCCTTCAATTCTGCAGAAATGACAAAAATAGAACAGGTTAGGTGTGATGATTTCTGTTAGGATGATGGCTTCATTTTAAAGAAACAGAGAGCTGGAGAGAAAAGCAGGCATTAGAAGAAAGATAAATGAAATTATGGCTCTTAGAGTTTCCTATCACTTTTTAAAAAGACAGGTTCGTTATTTACACAAAGAGAACAAGTGTCAGGTACCTCATATATACAATTTAAGTTCATAATGATACTTTCCACCCCATTCTTCCCTTTTCTTTTTCATTTCTACAACTGCACACTTTCAATCTGCTTTACAGTCACAGAATTAATCCCCCATTAATAAAAAAAATGTCAAGTAGGAAATAGAAAGACCTTTAGTTCGCAGGGTATGAACAACTAAGTCTGAAAATGTCAATTTCACTCATACATTACATTTTTGCAGTCTAGATATTAGCCACATACCCAAGAAAACATGGTATTTTTTTCCATGAACATAATAGTTTCCTATCTTGAAAAGTTACTTTGTGACTGAACTGTTTAAATAATAAGACTGATGTAAGTGCCCAGGATAATGATAAAGGAGAACGCAAGAATGAACTTTAATGAAGATTCCTTGGATGCAACAAGTAGAAAGGGAGAGGACGAAGCATATAGGAGAACCATGAATGTGCCAAGAGTGAGGGACAGACAGGTCTTAAGGAGAGAGAAACTAGTACATATGGGAAGACTTCAGAAGTGTGAGCAATGAAGATTTGGCTGTGACAAGGCTACTGGTGAGGACTGAGGACAATTATAGTAATGTGTGTGTGTTTACATATGCAGTTTGGACACAGGATCTTTCATGTGGTTACAATCAAGATTTGGCATGGGTTATAGTCATCTGAAGAGTCGACAAAGCTAAAAAATCTATCACTATGCTAGTCAGTTTAGAAATAACCAGCAACTGAAATATAAAGTAGGCATGAAGGACAAAACAAAAACTCTGGAATATTACATAAAGCCCCCTCCCAGTTAAGTGCTGGCTTTCTTCAAAATGTGATTAGAACAGAGCTAAACCCACAGACTGTAAGGTCTATGTTTACTTTCCCATCAAGAGAGATAAGCAGTTTCATCATGGACCATATAAAATCACACACACACACACACACACACACCCATAAATGTTTAAATTTTATCGATTTTTTCTTCTGAAGAAAGGCTCAGGGAGGGAGAATAAGTTCCCACTCGTTGATTGGTTCAATTTCCAAATGCCCACAATCGCTACAGCTGAGCCACACAAAAGTCAGGAGTCAGGAATTCAATCCAGGTCTCCCATGTGGGTGGCAGGGGCACAAACACTTGAATGCCTCCCATATTCTACTCACCAGTGTGTTCATTAGCAAGAAGCTGGAATGTGAGTGGAGTTGGGACTTAACCTCAGACAAATTATAACAGCTAGGTCAAATGGCCATCCATAAACTTATTTTTAATTCTATTTTTCACAAAATTTAAAGATGTCTTCATACACCTTTTTGATCCAGAGTTTTCATAGTTTTCATTAAAAATGCTCCCAAACACTGACTACACATCTAACAAAGAAGCAACATGAATAAATATGCAAACATTAGACAATCCTATAGTAATTGGAAATATTTTACTTTTTGTAAAATAAGCTATTTAAAGATTTTGTTGGGTCCAGCATGGTAGTGGCTGAAGTCTTTACTTGCACACGCCAGGACCCCATATGGCCCTGCTTCCCATCCAGCAACCTGCTTGTGGCCTGGGAAAGCAATCAAGGATAGCCCAAAGCCTTGGGACTCTGCACCCAAATAAGAGACCCAGAAGTTCCTGGCTCCTGGCTTCAGATTGGCTCAACTTTGGCCACTGCAGCCACTTAAGGACTGAATCATCACACAGAAGATCTTCCATTCTGTCTCTCCTCCTCTTTGTATATCTGACTTTCCAATAAAAAATAAATAATTTTTAAAAAAAGATTTTGTTAACTAAAATAAAAATTTAGGAGGACAAAAAAAATTGTGTTAATTTTGGCCCTGTTGCAGTAGCCTAATGGCTAAACTCCTCGTCTTGCACGTGCAAGGATCCCATAATAGCACCAGTTCCCGTTCACATCAACCGATGGCAAATCCAAACGCCAGCAGACTGAGTCAGGCCAGTTTGGATCACAACACATACCAATGCGCATTAAGGAATGCCAAGGTGCGGTGAGCCGCACCAGATGTGGTTGCAGCGCCCAAACAGCAAATGTCCAAACCAGGCGGGGGGGAAGGGGCGGGCGGAGGCGGGAAGAGGTAAAGCTGGCAGGGGAATGTGGACTCCCCTGCTGGACCACCACTCCCACTGGAGAGCGTGAATTGGAATGGAGGCCAACCAGACCAGGCAGGGCTACAACACCTGTGGGCCTCATGTGAGCTAGATTGGGAAAGGGGCAGATTAGGCTGACTGCTCCGACTAGTGCAAGCAAAAATTAGAGTGGGTGAGGGTTGGTTGGGCTTTGCCACAGCAGCAGATAGTAGAGGCTGGCACTGGGGGCCAATTCTGTTAAGTTAAATGCCAGAATCACCTGGAGAGTGCACAATCCAGAAGTTGGAGTGGCCTAGTAGGGAGATGGTGGGCACCTCCCTCGTGGGTTACCACTCCCACTGGAGAGCACGAAAACCAGGACAGGAGCAGGGGTGGCTACACAGAAAGGCACCTGCCAGTAAGTTTGTGGGCTGGATAGTAGGCTGGTTGGGTCGAACTAGGCTTCAATGCCCATTGACAAGTACCAGAGCTAAATGGGCAGTGGGGCAGACTGGACAAGCCTACAGTACATACTGGCATGCATGGGAACCAGGGTAGGGGTTAGGCCTGGTGGGGGTTATGGGGAGTTGCCCCAACTAGGCTGCAGCTCCCACTGGTTTGTGTGAGGACTGAGTATGAAGTGGGTAGGATTGAGCTGGACTTCAACACCCATTGGTTCAAGTGGATGACAGGGCTGGAAACAGAATTGACCCAGCAACTGCAACGACCAGCATGTGCATAAGCTGAATGGGGCGACGGACGGTGCCGGACCTTGTACTGGCAAAATGACACAAGAATCAGGTTCGGATTTGTGTATTTTTAGATGTGTGAACACTTGGAGAGAGTACCTACGAAATATCTCATTTTATGCATAAGAAAACTGAAGTCCCAAAGGGTGAAGCTATGTGAAGTTTTATCCCTTATTGATTTGCATCTTACTTTTCATAACTCACATGTATCATACAGATGAATCTAAACAGTCCTTTGAAGGCAAACAGAAGATATTTTGTATCATGCTATCAAAACTACTTGGATAATGCTTCAGGCTTAATTTTAAAATATACTTTCATTATGACAAACTCTAGCTTTTACATATCTGGATGTAAAAGTTATTTGTGAACATAAGAGACTTTAACTTGATAATTTCACATTATGATCATAATTTACAACAGTTATCCTCAGCTAAGTTTTTGGTATTATCACTGAACAAATGTATGAAATTCATGCATGTATAAGTAATCAACTCAGACTTTTATTTTCCTTTAAGGGATTTGTACACAACCTTTGTCCCAGATCCACAGTTTTTTCTGGCTTTGGAACTCATGGGTTTCTATTTTAGGCATTGTTTTATAGATAAACATATATTTCTCCATTCCCTTTTTCTCCTTTGCTTTCAACTCTGATAAAACAACCCATGGGAATTTAAGTGGAATCCATGGATTTATAAAAGTATGTAATTTGTATAATTTTAATCATTGATTCCACTCTAAATCTCTTTATAACTTCTTTCCAACAAGAGGAAAATAACTTCCTCATAGAACACGCAGGAAGAAAGGAAAAACACACACATGGCAAAGTAGTCACAGATTACCTCTAAAATAATTAAGACTTTCAGCCAGAAAAATTAATCTTTTGAAAACAAAAGTATAACAATAACAAAAAGCCATATTTCACACCTCGTACTAACAGTAAACATTCATAGTACAAAATTATCTATTAAAATCAAATTCCTATATATTGAAAATATTGATATCATCAAAATATGAGGAAGATATTCTGACTTTGTAGATGAAACATGCTTATGCTTTATTGTACAAGAAGTCTTATGTTTTTAAAGCAAATAAAGGTGTTTAAAAAAGAAAAAAAAAGAGGAAAATAACTTTTTATTTGCGAAACAAGTTCTTAATTTTGTCTGAGTAAAGTAAAGGGGGATATTAAAAATCAGTGTTGTATCTTGTAACAACAACAACAAAAAAGAATCAGGTTTGGGATCATCTCAGATGAAGTTGCTTTGGAGATCCCTCCAACTGAACTGCTGATCTCAGAACCCCAACCTTGAAGAGACTATGTCAGCCAGTGGATTCTGAATAGGTTTCACTGTGATTGGAACAGTGAGATTGGCAGCAATTCAGACCTGCTGAACTATCAAAACTGCTTGAGCAGGACCCTCCGAGCGTGACTCACATCGGGGACCTGGGATGCATGGAAGGCTGAGTGGGGCTTTTCCCTTTGTTTCTCCCCTGACCCCAGATACAGGGAAAAAAAATGATATTAGTGTGGAAACAATGGTCTTACCCACTTTCCTGTAGCCCTTAACCCTTTGTACCCTAATCAGCTAAGTAAGATCATTTTAAAAAATAAAAATAAAAAAATTAATTTAAAAAATAGCACTGGTTCTAATCCCGGCAGCCCCACTTCCCATCCAACTCCCTGCTTGTAGCCTGGAAAAGCGGTTGAGGCTGACCCAAAGCCTTGGGACCCTGCACCTGTGTGGGAGACCCAGAAGAAGTTTCTGGCTCCTGGCTTCTAATCAGAGCAGGTCTGGCTGTTGTAGCCACTTAGAGAGTGAATCAACAGATGGAGGATCTTCCTTTCTGCATATCTGATTTCAAATGAAAATAAATAAATCTTATCAAAAAAGTTTGTGTGTAATCACTTGTTAGAACAAAGAAAAATACTATTCCTTCAATAGCCCTAAAAAGCTTTAAAACATTGTAGCTCTGCTTTGTAAAATAAATATATACTACTCATTCACTAGATACCAATATAAAATTAGGACATTTCCTAAGAGCTAATGTATTTAAAAGTATTTTTATATAAGTTTCTAGACTGGAAAAAATCTTTATGAAATCATTGTGTCTTTACTGTGGTCTAGAATGACTTCATGTTGTGTTAATTTGTTTTCAATATGTAAACAACTGTATTTATAGGATAAAGAATTTCAGATATCAGCTCTCTAAAGTTACTTAAAAATGCAATATTTGAAGTTACTTCACAAAGGTCAAGGACTATGGAATTAAGAGATAAGCTAATTTGGGTGCATAAGGTTTTAAAATACATATATACGTAGAGGACTATTCTCTAAAATTTAGTTCTATCTCATCTTAGAAACAATGAACTTCAATATTTGTATTAGTGTTATTGCATTTATTATCCCTTTAAAGTACTGATAAGCAGTTGCCATTTAGTGATTGCAATGCTGATTAAGATGCTCATGTTCCATGTGGAGTACCTGGGTTGGAATCATGGCTGCAGCTTCCAGCTTCATGCTCATTCAAACTCTGGAGGCAGTAGGTCCTTGCCATACATGTGGATGGCCTGGAATGGGTTCCTAGGTCCTGCTGTGGCATCACCCAGTCCTGGCCCTTGCAGGCATTTGGGAGAGTGAACTAGCTCACAATGTCGGTCTCCTTCCCTGCCCTATTCTCCCTCTTTGTCTCAAATACATAAACATTATTTTTAAGCACACCAAAGGATTTAAGGTAATACTTTACCACAACAAAGGAATTAATAGGTTACAGTGTACACTGTTGCTGATAGTCAATCATATTTTTCCCTTAAAATAAGCTACATGGTTCAATTTAATAAATGCAGGCCCCGGTCTCCTAAGGATTAACTCCACAGCTTAGCTTGTTTCTCAGAGCATAACAGGATTGGCAATTTTGGCCTGATACATCTAGCCACTGGCTTAACCGCAAGTTCCTGCTTCCTATTTGTCAAGTTATCTGTCAAGGGATTGGATAAAACTCAAGGGATTTAGGGTGGCCACTAGAGGATTGGATAAACACTGGGAGGAACTCAAGGGATTTAGGGTGGCAACTACTGGGAGGAACTCGAGGATTTAGGGTGGCCCCTTGAGGACTGGATAAACACTGGGAGGAGCTAGGGAGAGTATAAAAGAAAGCCTGGAGTTGCAATAAAAATCGAGCTATCATCGATCAGCATTCTGTGTACTGCGTGTTGTGTTGTCTCTCTGCGTTGTGCTTTCTTGTAACCCTAGTCCCTCCGCTCAGCTCGGGGTACGTGGCGACACAGGCGTTGCCAACAAATAAAAACTTTAGAGGACATGAGATGCAAATGATTAGTCAGAGATGAAAAAAACATCAATTTTAAAACGTCAATTCAAAGTAGCAAAGGTGAGGTGTTGTCCAAGAGTGCAGGTTATCACCAGCTAACACAGGAAGCATCCTACTTAATCCTAGGTTGTGTCTGTTTCTTGAGCTCTTCAGGTCTCATGTGTCCAGGCACCAGCAGGCAGGAAAAATTCACTCTCTTGGTACAGTGAGTACACCCTAACCACCAGGAAGAGAGAGATTTACACCATTTCCAGTCCTCAAACGAGGTACCATGCTGAGGACTGTCATGTACACCACAAATTTTTCTTTAGGAAGAGACTGCATTAGAACCCCAGAAAAGTATCTGCTTGAAAGCAGACAAGCAGTGAATTCAGGCAGCACACTGGGGGGGATGCGAACACCAAAATGCCTTTCCAGGCCATTCTTTAATGAAGAACTTGTGGCCCACATTATCAGCAATTGTTTCTTTGGCTCCAGAGAACCTTCTGAATCAAAGACATTTTGTTCCCAAATGACCCACACACAATAAATGTCCGCAGTGAAAGAAAAAAGCCCAGCAGGGTCTCAGTTGTAGAGGACTGATTGCGATTTATTCTTCCTCTATCTTGTACTTTGTCTCTCTCCTTACCACAGCTGTTACCTCCTAATAAATACTCTGGTACAAAATGTCATCCCAGTGGTGGTTTGCTTCTGGAAAATCTTGCACACTGTTTCTGTTCTTCCTATTTAGTAAAGGCTACGGGATCACATGCAGCACAGTGTTATTGAGTCTACATATAGATGAGTCGAGAATAAATACATAAAAGCAGAACTAATGATTAGCAGTCTATAAAGATCAGAATCAGTAGACACGCTATGTCTGCATTAATAAATACTGGTAAAAATGTTTTTAGTGAAAGTCTGAGGTTCTGGAAAAATGAGAAGTTATCATCTTTATTCAGTGTTCTCTTATATTTGATGACACACCTAGCATTGTGGCTTATAAGATTCACACTGTAAGTCTGGCTTTAGTGCTTGGGTAAGGACTGCTATTATTCTTAGGGAAAATAGCATATTCTGTCCTATTACAGGGAAGAAATTGTTAAATGCATATATATAGTTTCTGAGGATGGGTTCCCAGGTCCAAGTGTAAGAAAATAGCATTTTGGCAGTATTACACATTCAACCTGATGGTGACTCTCTTGGGAAGGCATCTGGAGTATTTTAATTTCCCATTACATTAATAAATCTTTTCCCAAAGGTTGGCTGGAGTTTTTGAGCACATCAAAGATTGAAGATACTTTGGCAGCAAAAATTATAGCTTATATAATTTGTCCTTTAGAATATGAGACTTAATTTAACACATAAAAATCCTTTTGGTTTCTTTTTACTTCATTATGTGCTCACAGAATTTTACTATACTGATATCTGTGGAGCTCACATAACTAAATCAGGACACAATAGATGCACAGAGGTTATGCTAAGTCATACTAATTATTGAGCACAGGCGAGATGAATTACTTCTATTTTTTTCTGATGTTACATGGCAGAAAAACTAATTGAAAAGAATGATTAGTCACTGAGAAAACTACTTACTGAGTTGGATTTTAAAAATACAGATATGCCTGGTTTGTCTTACTGATTTAAAGGTTCCAAAGATTGAAGATGAAGTAATTATGAACACCCGTGTCTAACAAAAGAAAAAACAATTCTACAGAAACCTTGTATTCATCAACAGGTTAAGAAAGCGTAATAGTGTCATAAAGTAAATTTATTCACTTTTTTGGTCAAAACTATTTTTGAGTGCATAATTAATGCCAGCTATACTAAGTGAGATATAGTGTTTCATACTGTCAACTACATTTAGAATGCAGGTGAATGCTCTATTATTTTGGAAGGTCCTTAGTAGTAAAGTCTACTGTGTTTGGGGGGGGGGTCACAATTTCTGCACTTCATGCTCCTGAAACTTGGATAATAAGGTTTCCAGAAAGCTAGTGAAAGTTTCCAAATAGGAACGTCAGCCTGTGATGTTTTCCTAACAATGTTTTGACTTATTTTTCCCTGAGTCAAATGTGTAGTCATAAAACAAAGTTCAGAATGAAGCTCTGCCTCAGGAAGATCTGGCAATGATCAACAGAATATGTCTGGAATGTCTACGTAACAGATGCTTTTGCTCACATTTATTTTATGGGAAACTTGAGAATAGAAAGCCCATTTGTACAATATTTGCTGCACTAAATTTGCCTGGCTACATTGTTGACCTCTTCTGTCCATTTAAATGAGTCTCTAAGCAATAAATCAAAGGCGACAATATGAATGTCACTCCAGGATTACCACCTTTCTAGGTCATTATTACTTAAGAGAGAAAAGAAGATGCTGTATGAGAAATAAGATGAACTCTACTGCTCTGATAGTTGGAGTGTCACAAAACGTTTGAATGCAAGCTCCTCCTAACACCCTAACAACAGACAAGACAACATGTACTTAAAATCATGGCAAGGTTTTCTACATAAAAAAGCATTACATTATTTCTATATTTCTTTCAGTATGTATCAGAATTGTGATTTTTGTAAATTTCTCTCTAAATGCAAAGCTAGAGTATTTTACTATCTGATGATGTTCATAAATACACCATTCCCTGAAAATTTTCTGCCTAAAATGCAGAAAATCTTAGCATGATATTGTAGATTACAATGTAAAAACTTATACTCCAGCTTATATCATCAGCTCTAAAGCATTCATAGAACCAGCTTGGGTCATTCCTTCCTAATTCTAAAATAGAAACAAATACACTGATACTTTTTGCACTTCTCAGTTCTAATACTTATGGTTTTAAACATAAGAGAGATGAAAAACATACAAATATTTAGAGCTAATCTCTTTTTTACAGGTGAGAAAGAGAAGTGTTAACTGTTTTAAACAGGATAATAAAGCTGCAATAGTGAGGAAGGTGTGTACAGAACTCTGGATCACCTCTAAGAGATTATTTAGCAGAATCTACATGAGGCAGTATTTGTAATCTCTCAGAGTTTACTTTATTATCCCCCCCACACAAGATTGCTTTCCTTCAATTTTGAAGCAATTCTTAAACTTCTTTGTCATCTGGCTGTCTGAATTGGCAAAGGTTTTCCTCTCTCCTAAATATCTCCGTAACTCCCCCTTTGCTAACCACACCCCAAATTACATACGAACCCTCTTTCAAATATTGCAATATCCTATTTCTTAGTTTCCTTTTACCTCCAAGTCATCCTCTACCTTGCTGATAGAACAGTATTTCTAATGGCCAATATGACTGCTTTACTTCTTCCTTTTTTTGACTGTATGAAGTGAAATTTCTTTCTACCCAGTAGAAGCAAACCAACAGCAATTCTGTACCCATCAGTTCACAGAATTCTCTGCCTTTGCTCATGACCATCCTGCTCCCTAAAGCTTTCTTTTATTTTTAGGAAAACTCCTCAGCATTACACAAGGTCCTGCTGAAGTTCCAAGAGTTCATGACGCACTTCCTGTGCTTCCCCCATTCACAGTGCAATGCTTTTCCTTGCGGGTATTTAGTGTGAGAAGACTCCAAAACTTTAAAGAAAAATGAAACTAAAGCATAGCTTTAGAGCAAAAAATAATCAGGCAGCAAATTTTGTAACATACATACATTTTCATACTTTTTGAATATTTCTCATCTTGTGTGGTAACTCTTTCTTGCTGGTCTCCTGACTAAAGTATGAGAAGCCAAAATATATTTTTTTTTTTATCCATAGTATCTAATAAAATATCTTAACAAATACTTGCTATTCCATAAATATTTGTTGACTAGTAGGAACATGAAAAATCAGTGGATTCAATTTATAAAAAATGGAGGCAAATGTAGAGTTTGTAAGAATTAATATAAAAGTGAGCATACAACAAGTTACAGACAAAAAGTTGAGATGCCAATACTTGGCAACTGTAAGAGAGTGTTTCCAATTCTAAAACAAACAAAAACACAAACAATTCTAAAAGGAGAGTTTGGAATGGATTTTAGAGAGCAGATGAATATGAAATAGAATCCTGTGAGTGTGAAACACAATTTCTAACTTTACAGAGAGCTATAGACAAAGGATTTTTTAGATTTACTTTCATTTGTTATTGATAATTTACCCAGAAATTACATTTCAGGATTTGGTTATTTAGTGTTTATTTCAAATTTATTTATTCAGAGTTTACCAAAACCCAATAAAATTAGGGAAAAATCAGAGCATATAAACTATATGCTAATGCTGTTTCAATTCTAACTGAAATAAAATACTACTTGTTTACACAATGAATTTCTAATGAAAATTTTGGTTGTATCTATACTAACAATACAATTCAGATTTCACTTATCTCTTCTGTAGACAAAAGAAGGATGTTAATACATTTCTGAACAAAAACACTGGTGAGCCTATTAGGCTGTTTAGTCAAAATAATAAAAATAATGGAGTGCAAATGCAAAAGTATCACAACCTAAAAGAAAATGTGAAAAACATCCCACAAAAATATAATGCATATCTTTGAAATACTTTTGAACAAGTCTAATGACATTCACTGAGAACTTTTCCAAAATAAGAAAGAAAAAACCTCTTAAGTTTAATATGTAGAGATGGTTTGACCCTCAAAGCAAGACTTCTATAAAGAATACATAATTCTCAGAAAAAATATTTCTAGTGAACACTAGTGCCAAAAATTCTTAAGACTATTTTCTGGTAAGTTACTTTTTATGTTAGAGGAAAATGACAAATCCTAATTGAGTAGCCTTTGGATATATGTGTGACATACATAGAAGAGCAAATTGATGTCTATACTCAGCATACAAAATCAACGAATGTTGGCAACAATCTTTTGGCCAACTTGAACGTTTTTGATTTTAAAGAAATTCCTGAAGAATCACATGTGTTTAGCACCTGTTCCATTAGAGATAAAAGATTGATGAATTAGGATCATATGCGGCCAACTTATTTAATTTAACTTGGTTTATTGCAAATAAAGTCTAACTTTCTACAACAGAAAATGGCAAACTACAGCTTGCGATACAAATGCTGCTAACCATTTGTTTTGCAAATAAAGTGTAACTGGGAACATAGCCATGTTTTTCCACTTATGCAACATCTATGACTGACTTCATAATACAATAGCAGCACTGAGAAGTTGTGCACAGACACCATATGGCCTGAAAACCCTGCTCTACATAACAAAGTTTTGGTTAGTAATGGCTCATATGTACAGAAAAAGTTCTGTAAGATTACAACGGTGGTGGAAAATTCCATTGTCTATCCCTTATAACATCACAGCACAATACATCACTCAAATCTTCATGGTGATGCTGGTGTGAACAAATCAAATGTACTACCAATAATGGCACACAGACTCTTGAATGGTCCACAGTACTTGACAATGAGAAAAAAGAATATATAGCTGATACTAGTTTATTTTTATTATTACTTTAGAAAATACGTTTTCTTTTCATAAAAAGTTTACACTAAAAAACATGTAAATAAAATGGTATGTTACACTGGAATCTGCCTTCCGTGCCTCAAATTTGCTAAATCTTTCGATTATGTCAAGAATGGACATTGAGTCATTGGTCTTACAACATGTAGGTTTGTGTAAATACGTGTTATGATATTTTCCCAAATGATGAAACCACCGAACAAAGCATTTCTTCGAACATATCTCTCTTGTTAAATGACACTTCACTGCATATACTCCTTGACTGTATACTGACAAGTTTCCTGATCACTGTTCAATAGAGTTTGTATAATGAACTTTTGAAAGACAGTACATTAGATAGGTTTTTAATACTTTTATGTAATCAGAAACACAAATATTTTCCACTAGTCTTTCTATCTAATTATAATAATCTCATCATTTTCTGTAATAATGGTAGTATGTACAAGTGTTCCAAGGCAAAGCTTTACCTTGGCTCCAAACAAGAGTTCCATCTACCTATCATATTGTTTAAAATAAATAAATGCTGTGTTTTTCATTTTATTTGTATCCTAAACACAAAAATATCACTAGAAATGTTTGTTATTTTAATGACATGTGATGACACCAATAAAAATAAGTCAGTATAGCACTAATAAATGCAAATTAGTTTCCAACAGGACGGGAGGCAATCCTTTCAAACTCTTTCTATGAAGCAAACTTCAATGTAGTACCAAATCCAGACAGAGATACAGCACAGAAAGAGACCACAGATCCAGAAAGAATAAAAATAAAGCTTGAACCATAATTCCAGACCTTCACACATACTGCATGGAAGTGGCAATCAAAACAGACGGGTACTGGTAGAGAAAAAGGGAAGCAGATCAATGGAAAAGAACAGAAATCTGAGAGGTGAGCCCACATACGTACAGCCAAATAATCTTCAACAATGATCCATGGAAAAAGGTTAGTCTCTTCAACAAATCATGTTGGGACAATTGTATATCAGGCTGCAGAAGTAAGAAACAAGACCTGCACCTGTCACATTATATAAAAATCATCTCTAAATGGATCAAGGACATAAATGTGTACCCAGAAACCATCAGAGGAAAACATAGAAGTACTCTACAAAATATGAACACTCATAAAGACTTTTTAGAAAAGTCACCAACAGCACACACATTTAGAGCCCAAATTAAAAAATGGGACTGCATCAAACTAACAAGCTTCTGTACAGCAAAGGAAGTGATGAAAAAAGCGAACAGGCCACCAACAGAATGTGAGAAAATATTTGCACACTATACAACCAATAGGGGACAGATACCCAGGAATCACAAAGAGCTTCAGAAACTCAGTGCCAGCAAGACAAACAACCCTGTGAAGAAATGGGCAAAGGAAATGAGCAGACATTTTTCAAAATTAAAAAAAATTCAAGACTAATAGGCACATGACAAAAATACTGAGGTTTTCTTGCTAGCAGGGAAATGCAAATAAAAACACTGGAATTCCACCAAAGTCCAGTGAGATTGGCCTACATTTAGGAATTTACTAATAGCACCTGTTGGCATGGATATGGGGAGAAAGGTATCCTACTTTACTTTTGGTGGGAGCATAGACTAGTACTAGCTATTACGTGTAGTTGGTGGGAGTGTAGACAAGTAGACTGGCCACTATGGAAATCAGCATGAAAAGTTCTCAGACAATTGAAAATTGACCTATCATATAACCTAGCTATCCTATTCCTGGGAATATACCTGAAGGAAGTGAAATCAGCATATGAGTATGTGACCTGCAAGCCCATATTTATAAAAGCAGCACAATCTCACAATAGTGAAGATATGGAAACCCAGATTCCTGTAGAAAGAGGAATTGATAAAGCAACTGTAATGTCTCCACTATACAGAATATTTCTCAGACATTAAAAAGAAGGGAATTCTGCCATTTGCAACCAAATGGTACCTACAAGAGACCATTATGTTCAGTGGAATAAGCCAATCCCCAAAGGACAAATATCGTATGTTCTCTATAAAGCCACATCATGCAAAATATAAAGCAAAAAGATACATAGCTAAACATGTATATACAGATATTGTTATAGAAGAATTATATAATGGATTCTAGCCCATCGGGAAGTGAAGATACACTGTAGTATGCATCTCTATTTCTGAATAAAGGAAGACCCCAATGAAGCTGTTAAATATTTCTTGACAATATGATACTAGATTTCCCACCACTGACTATACTTACAATGCCATGATACACTTAAATAGCAGAATGTTGGACTTGTAACTATTGCTGCAGGACTATACTACTATAATAATATGGGGAAAAATGGTGTGTGAGGGGAGACCGGGGAGGTGGAACAGGAGGTGGAAGGAAGAATTCCTATACTTACAAAACTGTATCAGGAAAAATAATAACAATAAAAATGCAAAAAAATAATTTCACAACTATTAACACTGCATGAATATTACATTAGAGATTGTAAGTATTCTATAAGTGACTTAGACTGTGTATGTGTAGGTCATATGCAAATCCCATTTTATATGAGGAACTTTCAAATTTGAGGATGCTAGTACCTCATCTGGTCATGAAATAAATTTTCAAGAATAAAAGTGATATTCTCATTTCTGTCATTTGCTTGTCTTGCTTATGTTTTGGAGGTCATATTAAAAAATGTCCTGACCAAGGGTACAAAATTTTTCCCCTATGTTTTCCTCTAATAGTTTTACAACTGTCATTTTTATATTCACATATGCAATTCACTTTGAAATGAATGTTGTGTATGTTGTGAGGTAAGATTCTAAATTCATTCTTCTGAATGTATCTAGTATTCCCTATACCCGTTGTCAAAAAGCCTATTCTTTTTATTTTGTGTGCTCTAAGTACCGTTTTTGAAAATAATATTTATTTTCACGTTGTGACTTAATATGTTAATATTGACATATTAATAATCTGTCAGTTAATAATCCATCAGTTAATATGAATGGGTGGTAATTTGGTCCTGTCATTTTACCAATGGGATTTTCATTGATTTAATCTTCTGTTATTATTTTTTTCTAATTTTTAAAACATTTCATTTATTTTTATTATTATCGTCTTATGATAGAGTTCCATAGACCCTGGGATTTCCCTTATCCCATCCACAATTTCTTCCCCCCTCACTGATTTCCTCTACATTATTACTATAGTTCCTCTATATCAGAACTATAGTATAGTTCTTAATACACAGTCATATGTCCATCATTGCAGGCATGGACAGTGGCAGAGTCCAGCATCCTATTGTCAAGATAGAGTCAACAGTTTCATTGGGAGTCCATCTTTGATCTGGAAGTAGAGATGCACACTGCAATGTATCCTCACATCTGGGTATGAGAGTCTGCATTACACAGTTACTATACATCCCCTTAAATGAAAAGCCACAATACAAAATCAAGAACAGGAAGAAAAACAGAAATTTACAATGCTATAAGTTAAATGATAAATGACATGCTGCTAGATATGATAGTCTCCATTATATTGGTACTATACATCCCCTTAAATGAAAAGCCACAATACAAAATTAACAACAGGAAGAAAAGTAGAAATTTACAATGCCATGAAGTTAAATAACAGGCTACTGAATGAACGACTAATGTGTCACTGAAAAAATGGAAAAGAAAATCAAGAACCTTCAAGAAAATGATGCTACTGTATGATCTATGAGTCACTGAAGAATTTAATCAGAAGAAAGTGTTTCGAAGAGATGAAACTAACAGAAAAATCTAAATCCATGAGATAAAGTTTCCATTCCACTTATCTTTGTTGGTGAGATATGTCCCCTGTAGGCAACAAATAGATGGGTTTTGGATTTTAATCCAGTCTTTTAATCTATGATGTTTGATTAATGAGTTTAAGCCGTTTACATTTAGGGTTAATACAAATAGGTGGTAATTTGGTTCGGTCATTTTAGCAATGGGTTGTTCATTGATTTAGTATTTGGTTGTTGTTTTACTGGGATGTTCTTTGCATTTGCCCTCGGTTTTGGTGGGTGCTATTCCTTTTCTCTGTCAAGAGAACATCTGTAAGTATCATTTGTAGGGCAGGTCTGGAAGAGGTATAGTCTTTCCACTTTTCCTTACTGTGGAAGAATTTTATTTCATTTTCAAAGACAAAAGAAAGCTTTGCTGGCTATGTTACCATGAGCCAATATTTTTTTTTGCTTTTAGAATCTGGAATATGTCACTCCATCCTCCTCTGGCCTGTAGAGTTTCCTGTGAGAGGTCAGCTGTGAGTCTGATTGCCATTCTTCTTTAAGTCACTTGATTTTTTTCATGTGCACATTAAAGGATCTTTTCCTTATGTTCGATTGAAGAGAGCTTGGTTATCATGTGTTGTGGTGAAGACTGCTTTTGGTTTAGCTTGTTGGGAGTTCTGTATTCCTCCTGGATGTTGTTTTCCAACTCTTTCTCTAGATCAGGGAAATTTTCCCTTATTATTTTATTGAAAATATTTTTAAACCCAACTTCTCTTTATACACCTTCTGGGATTCCTATAATTCTTATATTCATATTAACCCTAAATGTAAATGGATTAAAAAAATCAAAACCCACCTGTTTATTGCCTACAAAATAGGTATCTCACCAGCAAAAATCTTTGTAACTGTAATTCATGGATTTTGCTTTTTTTTAAGTTTCATCTCTTCAAAACAGTTTTTCACTAAATTCTACACTGATCACATAGATCATACAGCAGCAGCATTTTCTTTGAGAAGATTCTTGATTTTCTTGTTTGATTTTGGTATCAGGTTTTTATTCTTTTAAATTTGTATTGGTATTTTAACACAACAAATGGCTAAATACTAAAATGAAATAGACATGACACAGCTGAATGGTACCTTATAGCCATTTTAAGGTATATAGCAGCCAGTCCTGTATATAAACTAATATTGAAATGTCAATGAGCTAATCATAGGTTGTGGTTAGGACTTGCTTTTTTTTTTTTTTTACATACTGGTTACTCAAAACCATGTCAATTCCATAATATTGCAAATGGCTGTTGATGTTATATTGGGACTCTTAATTGACTGGGATGATATTCTACCAGCTCTAACTTCAGACCAGAAATGGTCTCCCCAAGAAACTGTTCAACCCATCTGGACAATAAGTAGCTGGACTCTATGCTTGGTATATGTTTGCAAGAAAAGAATCTTGATTGAATTTGAACTGTAATACTGCATCAAGGTGGAGGAACCCACCAGGGGGGAGGGGAGGGGGAAGGGTGGGGGGATTCCCAGAGCTAATGAAACTGTCACATAATGCAAAATAATTAATAAAAAAAAATTTGTATTGGTATTTCTTATTGCTTTTCTAGTGTCTTTTTCATTTATTTCTGTTTTGATTTTACTGTTTCCTTCTACTAATTCTGGGCTTAGTTTGGTCTCTCATCTCTGTTTCCTTTAGGTTCAATGGCAGATTATTGATATCTTTCTTTTTTGATACAGGCATCCATTGCTGCAAATTTCCGTCTTGGAAATATTTTCAATGTGTACCACAGGGTTTGAGATATTGTGCTTCATTTTTCATTTGTATCAATAAATTTTAATTCTTCGTTTAATGTCAATTGTAGTTATTCAGGAGTATGTCTCTTATTTCCATGTGTTTGTGAATTTTCTTAATTTCCTAAGATGTTGATTTATCCTTTCATACTACTGTGGTTAGAAAATATGCTTGATATGATTCAATACCCTCCAATTTATTAATCTTTTTACATGGCTCAGTGTATCAGCTATCTTTGGGAATGTTCCAAGTGTAGGTGAAAAGAATTCGTATTTAGCAGCTTTTGGATCAAATGCATATATGTTTGTTAGGTCTTTGTTTCCTTAGAATACCTGATTATTTTTATATTGTGGTCTATCTCTCCTTTCATATTATTAATATATAATTAATTTATTTAGGTTTTCCAATACTGTGTGTACATATAGTTATAATTGTTACAACATCCTGTTGAATTATTTTGTCATTACCAATGACATTTTTGTCTTCTATATTTTGGCTTAAACTTGGTTTTATTTGATTTTTTTGTTTCAGTTTGTATAAAGTATTTTTCCAATACCTTTACCTTCAGTCTATGTGTTAATATCCAGATTAGGAGAGTTTCCTAAGTGTCTAATGGCAGCACATATCTGAGTCTAGAAATGGCATCCAAATTCAGGTTCTCTACTACTGAATGTGGACATATTAACTGGTTTAAAATGCAAATATCTGATAGTTTTCACAGCATTGATGAGGACTAACTAACATAATTTATACAAAATAACCTAGTTTTTCAATATTATTTTGTATATCTTCAGGTAAACATCTGTATGATACGTTATCATGAACACATTTTTTATACAACTTTTCTCAGCAAAAATATCATTCCCTATCTTACAGGTATGTCTAGCTTACAACCCAGAGATAGAAAGTTTAGATTCAAAGGCAGCACTGCAATCACATAGGCCCTATCTAAAGGCAGTGGCAAAAGTTTAATCTTAATTCTTTAGATTTGGCCAATTGTAATCCACCATATTCTTGATCTTTCTCTTAAAGAAACATGATTTCTTATGATTTGAGAAAACCCCTCTAACACCGGAACTTTCGTTGCAATAAAAGGTAAAATGGAACTCATTAAATAAAAAATAACTTCGTATGAAACTAACATCATGCTAATGCTAAGGCTACTACGGAAGAGGAAAGCTCACCACCATATCAAAACAAGGCCTTGTGCAGAATTCTGCTAAAGTTTCTTTTTTCCAGCTCCTCAAAAATCTTTCCTGTTTCCATTACTACATTAAATTATGTTTCCATATTTCTCTGAAACTAATAAAATTTGACAATTTTAAAGTTAACTTGCCAGTTTGGCTTAGGGGAATATGTAGTGAAATTTTACTTTTCCTCTAAAATTTTTTCCTTAAACATTGCTTTAAATTTTCCTAACCATTAATTCTCAAGGAGGCACTTGTTGATTCTAATTGAAGACAAGACAAATTCATGATTACCTGATTCAGGAAATACTGCTTCTGCACTAAAAATTATAGATTGTAAAATCAGAACTGCTGCCTACTAGTTGTGCAAAGTTGGACACACTCAAAACTTTGATAAATCTCATTTCCCTCACAGAACAGCAAAAAGACAACTTATCTTACAAATTTTTGTCTCAATATTGAGATAATGATTCTCTAATAAATACTACTTTTAAAAAAATTTCTTCTTCTGATTACTTCTATTTGTTTCTGAATGAATTATTACAGTCTAACTTGGAATCAGCCATCAGGTCTTCGATTCAAAAGGCTTATAATGAAAATGCAGCATCTGATTTGGGGGATTACCCATAGATTTCTCTCTTCTTGCAGTCTTTTCCTTGGGTATTCACTATAGCCCAGGACACCGGAGGGGAGGCAGCACAGAGTCAATGCTCACAAAATCATTCTAAATTCATAGATTAAGATAAGAATGAGGTGAAATTATATTTAATTTCATTTATATTTAATGAGGTGGATTATATTTAAAAAGATATATCAATGTGGCAGAGCACAGCATGGTCATGAATATGTTTAAGTGGGCAGAAATGTGACAAATGAAAGTTAATGTAAGCAAAGGTACTGTATAAAGCCCACATTTTACTGACTGATTGATTGATGATAAAATGTAACTTTTATTTGGAACAGACTGCTGTGGCACATAAAGTGAAATATGGCTGCCTAATACTCTGCGAATTTATAAACTTCAAGTAAAATCATGTACAATGAAGAAACAAAAATATGCATCTTTCTCAATATTAAAAATTTTCTTGATCTTTATATCATTGTTAAAAATATATAGTGTCGGATTCGGAAAAAGATGGCCGACCGCAGAGAGCTGGTGTAGGGTTGAATAGGGAAAGAGGGGAACTGATCCAGCAGAGAAACAGGCCAGGAAACACAAAATTGTAGGGAGAAGAGTGAGAAGGTCACTGGTGGGAAAGAAAATACAGCATGCTACGCAAAACTTGGTGAGTCAAGATCCCAGGCAGGGGGAAGGCGGCAGAGTCTCAACCGTCCCAAGGACAGAGGCGGCTAGAAAGATAGGCGCCCACACCGACAGGGGCACCAGTCCTCTGGAGGGCAGGAGCCCCGAGAGGAGGCTACTAGACTGATCATTGGGGGCATCATCCCCTGCAGAAGTGGAGGACAAGCAGGGGAGATTTCCCAGAGGCGTGCCTCTCAGCAGCTCAGCGGCTTTGGGAGAGTGCAGAGGGAACTGGAGCGGCGCTGTGGGACTGGGGCTCAGAGATCCCCGTATTGGCTCCGAGCTGTGGACTGGCTGCTGGGGAGTCCAGCGGATCCTGTTGCTGGGCTCGGCCTGAGCTCCAGAGGCTGGGCAACGCTCGGCAGGGCCCTCATGTCCTGGGCGGAGGAGCAGACTAGTGGGGGCACGTCTGCGTGCCCCTCACAACTCTGTGCCTCTCGGGGATCCGCTTCCACCCTTGAGAGAGTGCAGCTGAGGAAGTGGCTTCTCTGGGGCGGAGTCCCCTGCTGGGCTCAGCTGGAGAGGCCTGACTGGAGCAGGCTCAGTGGAATTGGCCTGACCGGTTCCCCCAGCAGGAGCCTGCGCAAAAGACCTGCCTGTGGTGTTGCCCGCCTCTGAGTGGGAATCCCGGAGAGCCAGAGATTTCCAGCCCAGCCCAGCCCGGAGTTGGGGATTTCAGGCTTCGACCAGCAGGGGCCTCTGCTGTGCTAACCTCAAGCCCTGAAGGAGAGTCTCGGCTCAGCACTGCCGCAGAAACCCCCCGCTGTGCTAGCCTTGTGACCCAGAGCCCAGGCACGGCTAGGCAGTGGGGCACCGCCTTTGAGAGGGAGCCACAGGGGAAGGGGCCTGGCACTAGGGCTGGCCCACAAAGCCTCCTGACCCAGCTCGGGGCTGTGATCTACAGACCCTGAAAGTAGCTGGTGACTCAGGCAGTACGCCCTACTGGGCTCAGCCAGAGACCCCAAACCAGAGCCGGCTCAGCTGAATCAATGCTAAAATCCCAAAACAACAAGAAGCAAAAACACAATGAGGAGAAGTATCAGAAAAAGCAATGACCCAGAGGAAAGATCAAGCACTCCCTCCCAATACAACCAAAAACTAATCCCAATATCTGAGATGCAAGATGAAGACATAGAGGAAATACCAAATAAGGAATTTAAGAAACTAGTGATGAAATTCATCAGAGACAGTGAGAAGCGCTGGGAAGAGTCCAAGGTATTCGAAAACCATGTCACTGCAGAAATAAATCAAGTGAAAAAGGGAATCCTCGATATAGAGCACAAAATTGAAAGCCTAACCAACAGAATGAACACAGCAGAGGACAGAATATCAGAATTGGAAGACAATCAGAATGAAAGGCAGCAGCTCATCAAACAGTTGGAGACAAATCTAGAGAAAGCCAATAGGTTCATACAGGAAATGAAAGACAACCTCAAAAAATCAAATATTAGAATAATAGGCTTCCCCGAAGGAGTGGAAAAGGAGATAGGCTTGCAACGGGTGCTCAATGAGATAATACAGGAGAACTTCCAGAACACTGGAAATATAAATCCAGCACAAATCCAGGAAGGACAAAGAACCCCCAGTAGATACGATCCAAACAAATCGTCACCCAGACATGTGGTCTCAAGCTACCTTCAAGTGAATACAAGGAAACTATTCTAAGACAAGTAAGAAAAAAGGATAAGATTACTTTCAGAGGAAGGCAAATCAGAATCACAGCAGACCTATCAGAAGAAATGCTCCAAGCAAGGAGAGAATGGGGTAAAACCTATCAAATCCTGAAACAAAACAACTGCCAACCAAGAATAATGTACCCAGCAAAGCTCTCATTTGTATTTGAGAATGAAATCAAATACTTCAACAGTAAAGAGAAACTCGAAGAATACATCAACACGAAACCAGCTCTGGAAAATCTCCTCAGGAAGGTGCTAAACCCAGAAAGAAAAAATGCAAACCAAAATCAAAGATGGCAAATGGGAAGACCTCCCCACTAAAATCCATACAAGGAAAGTCAACCAATCAGAAACTGTAATAGTCGCAAATACACACTTGCACACTTACACACACTCATGGAAGCCCAAAATCACACCCTCAATACTATCTCTAAACACAAATGGCCTAAACTCACCAATCAAAAGGCATAGATTAACGGAATGGATCATCAAACAGCACCCAACAATCTGTTGCCTACAAGAGACACATCTAACCAGAAAAGCCTCTAAGAAATTTAAAGTGAAGGGATTGAAAAAGACATTTCATGCCAATGGACGAGAAAAAAAGGCTGGAGTAGCTGTTCTAATCTCAGATGGCCTAGATTTCAAGGTGACAGACATCAAAAAGGACAGGGAAAGACATTATATATTGGTGAAGGGACTGATCCATCAGGAAGTAATTACAATCGTGAACATATATGCACCTAATTCCAATGCACCTAGCTACGTGAAGCAATTACTTACAGACTTAAGGGGAGACATAGATACACACACAATAATAGTGGGCGATCTTAACACTCCTCTAACAATTATAGACAGATCAACAAAACAAAAACTCAACAAAGAAACAACAGGGCTAATACAAACATTAGAACAACTAGACTTGGTAGACATTTATAGAACTTTTTATCCTAAGACCACAGATTATACATTTTTTCAGCAGTGCATGGCACCTTCTCCACGATTGACCACATGAAAGGACACAAAGCAAATCTAAATAACTTCAAAAAGATAGGAATCATACCATGTACCCTCTCAGACCACCACGGAATGAAACTGGAAATCAGCAATTCAAAATGCCCAAGGAAATACAGAAACTCTTGGAGGTTGAACAATATGCTATTAAATGAACAATGGGTCGTGGAAGAAATTAAACATGAGATCAAAAAATTTATGGAAACCAATGAAAACCCTGACACAACATTCCAAAACTTGTGGGACACTGCCAAAGCAGTGCTGCGGGGTAAATACATCGCAATTAGAGCTCATGTCAAGGCCCAAGAGAAGCGCCAAATACAGGAACTAACCACACACCTCCAGGAATTGGAAAAACAGCAGCAGATGAGCGCCACACACAACAGGAAACAAGAAATCATCAAAACAAGGGAGGAAATCAACCAGATAGAAATAAAAAAAAAACATACACAAAATCAATGAATCAAAAAGCTGGTTTTTTGAAAAGATAAACAAAATAGACACCCCGCTGGCCATGACTGACAAAGAAAAAACAAGAGAAAGCAAGAATTAACAGCATCAAAGATGAAGAAGGCAACATAACAACAGACATTACAACCATTAAGAACATAATTAGAAATTACTACAAAGCACTGTACTCCAACAAATCAGAAGACCACCAAGAAATGGAAAAGTTCTTAGACTCACACAACCTGCCAAAACTTAGCCCAGAGGCAACAAACGACCTGAACAAACCCATAACTGAAGCAGAGATTGAATCAGTGATTAAAGACCTCCCAACAAAGAAAAGCCCAGGCCCAGACGGCTTCACTACAGAATTCTACAAAACATTCCGAACAGAGCTAACCCCAATCCTTTACAAACTCTTCAAAACAATAGAAAAGGAAGCAACCCCTCCAAACTCATTCTATGAAGCCAACATTACCTTAATCCCAAAACCGGACAGAGATCCTACAGAGAAGAAAACTACAGACCTATCTCTCTGATGAACATTGATGCTAAGATACTCAACAAAATCCTAGCCAATAGAATTCAAAAAATCATCCGACAGATCATTCATCCAGATCAAGTAGGATTCATCCCTGGAATGCAGGGGTGGTTCAACATAAGGAAATCTATCAATGTGATACACCACATCCAAAAACTGAAAAACAAGAATCACATGATAGTATCAATAGATGCAGAAAAAGCTTTCGACAAAATCCAGCACAACTTCCTGCTAAAGACCCTAACCAAGGTAGGCATAGATGGAAAAATCCACAACATAATCAAAGCAATATATGAAAAACCCAATGCCAGCATCATACTGAATGGAGAAAAACTAGAACCCTTCCCACTGAAATCTGGAACAAGACAGGGATGTCCGCTTTCTCCACTGCTATTCAACATAGTTCTAGAGGTACTCGCTGAGACCGTAAGACAAGAAAAAGAAAACAAAGGAATCCAAATGGGAAATGAAGAAGTCAAGCTTTCACTATATGCAGATGACATGATTCTTTATATGGAAGAGCCAAAAGGCTCAACACAGAGACTACTAGAACTTATACGAGAGTTCGGTAGAGTGGCAGGGTACAAAATTAATGAACAAAAATCAACAGCCATAGTGTATGCCAACAGCTCCAAGTTGGAAAAAGATCTAACCAGCAAGCTACCATTCAAAATAACAGAGAAAAGTATGAAGTATCTGGGAATAAATCTAACCAAAAATGTAGGAGACCTATTTGAGGAAAACTACAAACTACTTAAAAAAGAAATTGAACAAGATCTAGAAAGATGGAGTAACATCCCATGCTCCTGGATAGGTAAAATCAATATCATTAAAATGTCTATATTGCCAAAAGCAATATATACATTCAACGCAATTCCAATCAAATTGTCAAAACATTCTTCACGGAACTGGAAACAATGATCCAAAGGTTCATCTGGAAACACAAAAAACCATGAATAGCTAGTACCATCCTGAAGAATAGGAAGTTAGCAGGGGGAATCACAGTCCCGGACCTCTAGACATACTACAGGGCAATGGTTATCAAAACAGCCTGGTACTGGCACAAAGATAGAGAGGAAGATCAATGGAGCAGAATAGAAACACCAGAAGGGAACCCACACAGATACAGTCAAATAATCTTTGACAAAAGGACAAACAATAATCCAGGCAAATGGGAATGTCTCTTCAATAAATGCTGTTGGGACAACTGGTTGATAGCCTGCAGAAACAAAAAGATAGACCCACATCTCTCACCATATACTAAGATCAAATCTAAATGGATAAAAGATCTAAACCTGCATCCAGAAACCTTCAAACTTTTGGAAGAAAATGTTGGAAACACACTGCAACACTTAGGGGTAGGCCCTCACTTCCTAAAAAAGACTCCAAATGCAGTAGAAATCGAGACCAAAATAAACAATTGGGACCTCATCAAACTAAGAAGCTTCTGTACAGCTAGAGAAACAATCAACAAAGTAAAAAGGCAACCCACAGAATGGGAGAAGATCTTCGCACACGACATAGGTGATAGAGGGCTGATCTCCAGAATATACAAAGAGCTACAAAACAACCAAAATGTCAAAACAAACAAGCCACTCAAGAAATGGGCACGGGAAATGGGCAAACACTTCACAAAAGAACAAACCCAAATGGCAAATAAACATAGGAAAAAATGCTCAAGTTCCCTGGCAATAAGGGAAATCCAAATTAAAACATCAATGAGGTACCACCTAACGCCAGTAAGGGTGGCCCACATGAAAAACACCAACAACACTTGCTGGCAAGGTTGCGGGGAAAAAGGAACCCTACTCCACTGCTGGTGGGGCTGCAGGCTGGTACAGCTTCTATGGAAATCAGTATGGAGAATATTCAAATAACTCAAAATAGACATACCGTATGACCCAGCTATAGCATTCCTAGGAATATATCCAGAACACTTGTTTTACAAGAAACCAACATGCACTCCTATGTTCATAGCAGCACAATCAGTAATTACAAAAACATGGAAACAACCAAAATGCTCATCAGCAGAGGATTAGATAAGAAAGCTATGGTTCATCTACTCCATGGAATACTACTCAACTATTAAAAAAAACAAAATGCAGTTCTTTGTGGCCAAATGGGCCAAACTGGAAACCATAATGCTAAGGGAAATGAACCAATTCCAAAAGGTTAGATACCACATGTTTGCCTTAATTTAATATGATATGATGTTAAGCATATCATGTTATGTTATGGATATTATGTCATATGTAGTATATAAACTAAAATTGAACTGTGAATGGGGGGTCACAGAAAGTGGTTAAGAAATCGCATTTTTTTTTTAAAGATTTTGTTATTATTGGAAAGCCAGATATACAGAAAGGAGGAGAGACATAGAGGAAGATCTTCCATCCGATGTTTCACTCCCCAAGTGAGCTGCAAAGGGCCGGTACGCGCCGATCCAAAGCCAGGAGCCTGGAACCTCTTCCACGCGGGTGCAGGGTCCCAATGCATTGGGCCGTCCTCGACTGCTTTCCCAGGCCACAAGCAGGGAGCTGGATGGGAAGTGGAGCTGCCGGGATTAGAACCGGCGCTCATATGGGATCCCGGGGCATTCAAGGCGAGGACTTTAGCCGCTAGGCCACGCCACCAGGCCCGAAATCGCATTTATTTTTAACATGTTGACTGCTCAATACCATGTCAATTCATTCCATAACGATGTTAATTGTTGCAGATGGTATACTAGTGCTTTCGTTTGACTGGGATGATACTCTGCTGACTCTGCCCTCAGACCAGAGAGGGTCTACCCAATAAGTAGTTGGACTTGACTGGACTATAAGATGTTGGACTCTATGCTTGGCATATACTTGCAAAGAGGGAATTTCAACTGAACTTGAACTATGGTCATGCAACAAGGTGGAGGAACCCACCATGGGGGGAGTGTGGGGGGAGAATCCCAGATTCTATGTAATTACAACACAATGTAATTAATGAATAAATTTAATAAAAAATATATATATAGTGTAGGGCCCGGCAGCATGGCCTAGCGGCTGGGGTCCTTGCCTTGAACACCCCAGGATCCCATATGGGCGCAGGTTCTAATCCCGGCAGCTCCACTTCCCATCCAGCTCCCTGCTTGTGGCCTGGGAAAGCAGTCGAGGACAGCCCAAAGCTTTGGGACCCTGCACCCGCATGGGAGGCCCGTAAGAGGTTCCTGGTTCCCGGCAACGGATTGGCGCACACTAGCCCATTGCGGCTCACTTGGGGAGTGAATCATCGGATGGAAGAACTTCCTCTCTGTCTCTCCTCCTCTCTGTATATCCGGCTTTCCAATAATAATAATAAAATCTTTAAAAAAATATAGTGTAAATGAGTTTAAAATTTCTATGCTATGTATTATATTTGATGCTTTCCATGAGTTGGGAAAAAAATACGTATTTTATTTCAAATTCACACTGAGCAATGGGATTATAGAATTGAACTAAACAAAATATCAGTCTGTGACAACCTCACAATATGTATCACAGTACTGAAATGGTTGATTTATTGATTGACATGTACCACTGATGCTTACATTTTAGATTTAAAGCAACAGGTCAAGAAAGAATTTTGGGAGTCACTATTGATTATTTTCTGCAGAATCCCCATGTTTTCTATCGTAACGAAAGACTTGCATGATTTTGAGTATCACCACTAATAAATCACAGTACAAATTATTACTCCATTCTGGAGAAAGCTGTGAAGTATTGCTCCAAACCACTGAGTCTATTCCATTTGCTTCAGTTTCAGAAACATATGGTCACATTAGCAAAGGGCCAAAAAAGGAAGTCAAACAGGCATATGAGAGAAAAATGATAAGCATTCATTTGTTAAGAAAAGAATCTTAAGTTCTCAGATTGGAAAAATCCTTATGTATCACATATATCAATTCCTTCTGCTTACAGAAAATATTCTTGATATGTCTCAAATAGTTCATTTATCAAAGGCCTAGTGTATGATAAGGGATGACTATAATTTGTCCTTGTTTTGCAATACACATCCTGTCTGTCACCTCAAGTATGACAATTTTATAACCACGGTAATCACCATGGTATAAATATCTCTCATGTAGACAACTGAAGTAGTATTCTATTTATCCTCCTATTTTTGTTGCTCACAACAGTGTTCTAACTTCTAGATTCATTTCAATCAGAGTGATCTTAAAACGCAGATTAAGCCATGACATTGTTTTACTTAGAATCTAGAATTCTTAAGACATTTTTCATTATCTAGCATCAAATTTAAAGTGATAAATATAACCCTACATGATTGGTTCCTGTTCTTGACTACTTCCTTCTCATGTGGGATGTTTGTGCTGGGTATGCTCTATTGCAAACTGTGAGGGAGGGAGAGGGAGGGATGTGTGAGGGAGGGAGGGAGGAGAGGAGAGAGATGGAAAAGAAGAAAGAAGTGGGAGAAAGAGAGAACGGGGAAAAGAAAGGGAGGAAAATAACAAGAAAAGAGACTCAAAGAGATTTAGTTAAAAAGATTTAGATGAATGTACAAAAGATCAGAAAAACAAAAAACAGCTGGTATAAGTTCAGATGCCTCAGAGTTACACTACCGATGTCATGAACTACAATCATATCTTCTCATATGTCTCACAAATTTTCTTTAAAACAGAACTGTGAATTAGATTTACTGCATTTACAGTATCTGGAAATTAACAAGAAAAACACAAAAGCTGGGAATTACTGAGTAAAAAATTAAATATTTTCTGTTTTCAAATCAACTTGACACAGTTAGTAATTTTTAAAAAAGACTATGTCATCCACCCATAAGTAGCAAAATAGTTACTAATATCAAACTGTCTTAAAATGAATAATTCAGAGATTAGGCCTGTGAGTTTCAAGCTCTGGGTTTAAAGCTTAGTTCACCGATTTATTAGCTATGAAACACTGAATTACTGACTCTGCTCCGGTTTCCTCATTCTAAAAACTGGAATCGAAAAACACATCTCTTAAATCATTTGAATCAAACTGAACATCGTCATGTGGAAAATTACTGAACATTATGCCTAACACAAAAAGATTAAGCAATAAAGGTTATTTTACCTCTGGTGAAAAGACAGTCCTTTTCCTTTTTCTGGATAGCACTGGTTTGGGGTTCTTACACAAGTGGAATCAGTCCAGCACTTTTAAACAAACAGTACTTAAAAGTTTAGTATATGTCAATTTTAGGAAAGGATATTCATTATTCTTCACTGCTAGTTTAATTCTGGAAGCTAACTTGGCATTTCTTAAGAAATCTGCCACTATTCAGACATGGTCAATTTCTTTGAGTTGTCCTAGAAAAATGTAAATTAAAATCACATTTGATGAGAAGCCTTAAATAATTGAAATTAGCATTATATTAAAATATTTATAGACAAAAAGCAGGAACAACAAGTTCATCTTTTAGTAATTTAGGATTAGCTGAGTGTGGCAATGATCTTTAAAAGAGGCTATCATCCATATTTATTAAAAATTAAAGAAAAAAGGGTATTAGAGGGAATTTGATGCTTTATTCAAATACTAGAATTTATAGCTATTTAATTAGGGCTTTGAAGAAAATGTTACTTTAGTTAAATCATAAGTTATAGGGAGCTGAATTTACTCACTTATGCTATTAAATTATATCCAACAAATTCACTTTCCTGGTGTTAATTTTTCACTCTATGTAAGTGATGTGGATTCACTCCTATGACAGAAAGTATTTTAACTAGCATTCCTCATAGTAGAAAATAAGTTTACTTCTAACTTACACACCTGATTCAAATAAGACTTGGAGTGTGCACTTTCATGATGAAATAAATTAAAATAACTCAAACTTTACTTGCAAAAAAGATTTATACTTTGCTGCTCATCGTTTCTTAGTTTACTCAAATTTTCAAATCCTAAGGGAAAATTTCTTCAAACTATTAAAATATTTTATGATTTAATAGGTTTTGTTATACAAAATAAAAGATTTACTTGTTTCTTTATTTGAAAGGATGAGTGACAGAGACAGGGAGAGACACACAGGAGGAAAGATCTGTATCTGTTGCTTTACTCCCCCGATGCCTGCAACAGAGAGTTGGCCAAAGCCAAGGAGCCCAGAACTCCACCCTGGTCTCCCACTGGGTGAAAGGGCACAAGCACTTGTGCTATGTTCTGTGGCCATTTGCTAGCACACGAGCAGAAAGCTGGATTGGATGCAAAGCAGCTGGACTTGAATGAGCCCTCATACTGGATTCCAGCATTGTAAGTAGTAACTTAATAAACTATAAAACAATATCAATCCCTGGTAAGCTTCTTAAGCAAGAAAAATGTTAAGGTCAAATTCAGTTTGGAATTGTCAGAAATAGAACTGAAAAATAAATACTGGAAATAAGAATGCTTCTGCAGTCTTATAAATTTGATTTATGCTGGAAGAGAATTCCATCCATTGTGTTTCCCCTAATTCTGTTCTTTCTGTCATTAGGAACATTACAATGGATTTAAATTTGCTGTAAATATGAATTGTTTGCATTATAGCTCACATAATTATGAGTAGCCTAATTACTGAAAGTGCTTAAAGCATATCAAGAGACTACTGGAACTTACAAAGACTTTGGCTGCGTAGCAGGATACAAAATTAATAAACACAAATCGATGGCATTAGTATACACAAATAATTCCATGGCTGGTAAATTGCAAGTACAGGCCTCTTTAAAACAGTGGAGAGGAATCTTAACTATCTAGGAATTAATCTAACCAAACAAGTGGAAAACACTGATCATGAAAACTATAAAATATTTTAAAAAGAAACAGAAGAAATGAAAAAATGGAGAAATTTACCATATTCCTGGTTCAGCATTTTCATAATCAAAATGTCCATATTACCAAAAGTAATATATAAATTCCATGCAATCCTAATAAAATTCCAACAATATTCTTCTACAAAATGGAAAAGAAGATGCAAAAGTTCATTTGGAAACACAAGAGACCATGAACAACCAAAGCTATCCTGAAGATAAAAATCAAGCTGGAGGAATTACAATTCCAGACCTCAAGACATACTACAGAGCAAAGATAATCGAAACAGTCTGGTACTGGTAGAGAAACAGAGAATAAGATCAATGGAACAGAATAGAAACATTAGAATGGAGCTAACACATGTATAGCCAACTAATCTGTGACAAGAAAACTGAAACCAATCCATGGAAAAATCTGGTCTCTTCAACAAATGCTGTTGAGACAAATGGACTGCAGCCTGCAGAGGTAAGAAGCAAGACCCCACCTGTCACATTATACAAAAAATGAGCTCTAAATGGTTTCTGCACCCAGAAACCATCAAACCAATAAAGGAAGATATAGGAAGCACTCTCCAAGATATAGGAATGCTGAAAGATTTCTTGGAAAAGAGAGCAAGAGCACAGGCAGTCAAAGCCAAAATAAACAAACAGGATCACATCAAACTAAAAAGCTCTGTACAGCAAAAGTTTCAATCATCAAAGTGAAGAAGCAACCAACAGAATGGGAGAAAATCTTTGCACACTACACAACAGATAGGGGACTAATATCCAGGACTTACAAAGAGCTTTATAAACACGACAGGAAAAACAAACAACCTTGTGAAGAAATGGGCAAAGGAATAGACATTTTTTAAAAGAACAGATTCAAATGGCTAACAGACATATATATGAAAAGATGATCAGGCTCCCTAGCCATCAGGGAGATACAAGTCAAGGCCACACTGAGGTTCCACTTAACTCGAATGAGGTTGGCCTACATTCAGAACTGTATTAATAACATCTGCTGGCATGGATGTGGGGAGACAGTGCTGGTGGGAGGTTAGGCTAGTACAACCACTATGGAAATCAGTATGGAGAGTGCTTGGAGAACTCCAAATAAACCTGCCGTATGACCCAGGTATCCTCCTCCTAGGAACATAACCAAAGGAAATGAAAAACTGCATATGAGAAGGAGATCTGTAACCCTGTATTTAGAGCAGCACAATCTACAACAGAAAAAAAAAAAAAAAAAGAAAAGGAAACAACCCAGATGCCTATCCAAAGAGGAATGGTTAAAGAAACTGTAATACATCTACTCCATGGAATACAACTGAGCCATTAAAAGGAATGAAATTATACGATTTGCAACTAGATGGTCCCAACTGGAGACCATTATGCTCAGTGAAATAAGTCAATCTCAGAAGGACAACTACCATATGTTTTCTCTGATATAAGGCAAAGTTCATTCAAATTATAGGATCAAAAGACCTTTTAATACTATTTTTGCTGCAACCCATAGCTTTTGAAATTTTTGTTCTTATTTTCATTTCTTCAAATTAGTTTCTTTTCTCTTATTAAATTCTTGACTGACTCATACATCACACAGTAGCATCATTTTACCCAAGAAGCTTTTTTGTTTTCATTTTCATTTGTTCATCGACACATTGGTTATTCAATAGCATGTTATTTAACTCCATGCTGCTGTAAATTTATTTAACTTTATTCCTGTTGCTGATTTTGTTTTATGGTTTCTCATTTTAGGTAATGTATAGTGATGGTGTAATAGAGACTATCGTATCCAGATGTGAAGAAACAATGCAGTATGCATCTCTACTTCCAAATCGAGGATAACTCCTAAAGTACTTGTGAATATATCTTGACAATGTATACTGGATTATCTATCAGTGTCTGTACCTGCAATGTCAGAATACACTCAAATAGCAGAACTGTGGACTTATGACTGCTTATGAAGGACTATACTATTGTCATAATGTAAGGGAAATCAGCTGGAGGGAGGGAGTTTTGAGGAGGGGTTCAGGGAAATCCAATAACCTATGAAATTGTATAATAAAATTAATAATATAATAGGAGAGTAAAAATAAGCTTACTGTGTCTCCAATTCTTCCAGTAGCTCCTTGATCTCCTACTTCTCCCTATTTAAAAAAAGATAAAAATATAAAAATGATTAGTTTTGAAATAATAGTATTCATGGAAGCTCTTCCTCTGTCAATTCTAATGTAATTCTTGATGGCCTTTAAAGGGGAAAGAAAATCTCTTCCTCGAAATCCTTTACAGTAGTGAGAACTTGGTCTCTGTGCTAAAATTGTTACATTCATTCAAATAGTATTATTTTATTCAAATAGTAATAATAATCTATTTTACTAAATTATTTTGTCCTGTTCATGACTTTAAATCACTTTAAAGCAATTGTATAAATAAAAAAATTAAAAGAAATATATATTGAGGTAGGTAGAGTGGTAAGCACTTTGCAGTTCACAGGAATATTCACTTGCTTGAGTAGAAGAGAAGTTGTATCACAGGAAAATCCTAAAGGAGCCCAAAGGAGAGGTACTCTGTGTTACATCAGCTAGAGTCTGTTTTACTGGAAAAACAACTAATGCTCATAACACAAACAACAATTTGCAGTCAATCCACCCCTGAAAACATTTCATTTGGCAACAATCCTCAGCTAATCTGAATTTATTTGGCAACAATGACTAGAATGATATGATTGAGGCCATTTAAAACTTCGATGTATCCCAATTAATCTGAACATTCTTACATTTCATTCCAGGAATGTTAACGGATGTGTGCTAATATAGCCTTCTGGCAGCATCAAGTAAGCCACTGTCTATCCATCATATTTGAAAAATTCAAACATCGATAATTCCAAATAATGGGTTATGAAATTATTTGGGTGCCCTGTGCAGTAGCTCAGTGGCTAAATTCCTCTGCTTTCAGGTGCTGGGATCCCATGTCAGCGCCAGATCTAACCCTGGCAGTCCCACTTCCCATCCAGCTCCCTGTTTGTGGCCTGGGAAACAGTCTAGGATGGCCCAAAGCCTTGGGACCCTACACCCATGTGGTAGATCTTAAAGAAGCTCAGGGTTCCTGGCTTCAGATTGGCTCAACTCTGGCTGTTGTGGCCACTTGGGGATTGAAATATCAGATGGAAGATGTTCCTCTGTGTCTCTTCTCCTCCCTGTATATCTGACTTTCCAATAAAAATAAATAAATCTTTCAAAAGCAGAAAAAGAAATTACTTGGGCCCTAAACAGTTGCTACATAATGATAGAAGTGGCCATTTTGTGTGATATAGAATGACCTGAATAAGGGTATGGATTACTGAAAGGTTGAAGGTTATATTGGTAACACATACCATGAATATGACAGGAGTTTATATTTTCTTTTACAAAGCTAGAGATTAAACCATTACTCAACATCTGAAATTTATAACGATACTGCATTATGGAGTAATGAGACATTAACATTACAATATTAAAGCCTCTAATGATAAATGGCTACTGACTACCTGTAAAGGGATGATGTGAACTGAAATGTGATATCAATAAAAGTACAGGTAAGAGTCCAAGACTTTGTACTAAAAACATTTCAAAAAACTCATCAATAATTCTAATGCTGGTTACATGTTGAAAGGTTAATAAATTGATATAATGGGTAAAATAAAATATATAAAATTAGTTTTATGTTTCTTTTTACTTTTTTGCATTTATTTATTTTCCAACAGAACAATTTTCAACCTTTTGCCATTTCTGTTGCATTTATAAACACACACATACAAATTGGAAGCTGGATGTGCTGGAGGCTGTTCTGAGTGGATATCAGCAAAGTGAGAATGAGTAAGACAGGAACAAACTAAGCAATCCAGAAACAAACTCAGCTAAAGTGTTCTGCAGGCAAAGCAATATCTGGCCAAAGAGCCAAGTGTTCAAATGCAGGTGTTCTTCCTCAGAAAACAAATTGTTTGTGTACTCAGTGAGACATCCTTTTCTCTTCCTCCCCTCATCACATGATGATCTCTTGGTGGTCTCAGAGGCTAGTTATCAGTGGAAATGAGGATGTGCCATATCTGTAGAGAAATTTGATACTTTGACCAAGAAAATAAAATCTGCTGGTAACAACTCAGCAGTTTCCTCTCCCTTTTGTTGAGGAGAAACCTCTGTCCCCTCCCCTGCCATCATAATCTGTATTTTGTGTCCCTATTTACTTTTTCTATTTGTGCATCACCTCCCCTTTGAATTTGGCTCATACTGCACAGGTCATGTTAGGGTTGGATACATAAATATCATAAATATTGGATTCAAGAGAAAGCATAAAATGAGAGAATATAGTAAGTTATCAATTTTTGTATATAATTGCAGACAACATTTATAAATATCTATAAACTAAGTATATACACATGCATACCACAAAAACTTAGATCTAAAATTAAATATATAGCATTTTCTCTTTCTCTGTCCTATTTATTTTATTTATCTCAATGATCTCTAATTCTAAGCAATTTCCTATAAATGTCAGGATTCCATTCTTCTTCACAGCTAAATAATATTCTAGTGTTCACATATACACATTTTCTTTATGCATTCATCCATTGATGGCCATCCAGACTGGTTTCACAACTTTGCTACTGTGACTGATACTGCGATTAACATGGGAGTATAGGAATCATTCTCATATGCTGAGCTTATTTGAACATATATCCTGAAGTGGTACATGTTTTATATGACAGATTTATTTTTAGTATTTTTAGGAAGCTACATTGTTTTCCTCAATGGTTGTAGTACTTTGAATTCCCAGCAACAATGCATTAGAGTCATCTTTTCTCTACAACCAGGGCAGCTCTCACTATTTTTTGATTTTTGATAAGTTATTATATCTGTAATGAGATGATACTTCTTTGTGGTTTTTATTGTATTTCTCTGGTAGTCAATGACATTGAGCAAATTTTTCATATGCTTCTTGGATATTTGTACTTCTTTTGAAAAATTTTCAATTTCTAAATACTAAATTATTTAATTCTGCCTTGTAAATATGAAATATTTAACAGATCTTTATGAACTCCAGCATGTTATTTCAATATATCTATATGCAGCATAAACTGATTAAGACACAATTTCTTTATCTTCTGTCTGGGTTTGAAATCTACTGTTGCCTATTTTCAATTAATGTGGCTCACATGTGTGATGCATGTTATTTTTTAATATTTATTTTAGTTCTATTGGAAAGGTAGATTTACAGAGAGAAGGAGAGAGAGTCAGTTTGTTGGTTCACTTCCCAAATGGCTGCAATGGTCAGAGCTGCGCCCATCCAAAGCTAGAGCACGGAGCTTCTTCTGGGTCTCCCAGGAGAGTGCAGAGTCCCAAGGCTTTGGATCATCATTTACTGCTTTCCCAGGCCACATGCAGGGAGCTGGGATGGAAGTGGAACGGTTGGGACCTAATCAGGTGTCCATATGGGATCCCAATGCATGCAAGGCGAGGATTTAGCCACTGAGTCATCACACTGGGTCCTACATTTCTATGGGATAGTACTGATATAAACCACTGAAACTCAATGATTATAAATAATCCCTTCGAAAGAAACTTACAAAATCTTTTTTTTTAAAAGTCCACACAAATTTTCTCGTTAATTTCTGTATGCATTCCGATAATGAAGAGTGAAGCTTTGTATGTAGCAGGCTATAATATGTAGTTTTTGATAGACTGCTTTACATAAATGGATGGCAGGATAATATGAGCAGTATTTTTTCCAGTATTTTTCACTCCTTCTTTATAAGTGGGTGTTCTCCAAATTAAAAAAGGGAGATGGAATCTGTGTGTTACTGATTCATTTGAAACACTTTGGGTTAGATGGCAAGCTGAAATTGTTTGCAGATGGCTTTTTTCCTGGAAGAGCACAACCAGAGAGAAAAACATAAAAAGTATGTCCCCCAGGCTTGGAAAGAGTCCTGCGAAAGGTGGTGACTTTAATTATCTCCCAAATTCTCTCCCAGGAAGTCGTAGGCCATAGACTAAACAGATTGAACAGATACTGAAGCTCATATGTCAGTGAGAGCTATGGGGCACTGAACAGCAAAGAACTTCCTTCATACAGTAGCCTCATGTTAATAATGACCAAGACTCACTTGGTGCTAGTTTGACTGAATGGTAGTCCATATTTGGACTTCACTAAAGCATCTGGCAGTCCAGAGTAATCCCAGTAAAGGATAGTTGATTATTGGTAAATATTGAGCTTTAATTTTCTGGGACTTTTAAACATTTTAAAAATTCTTCCATGACTTATTTTTTATTGTTTTAAAACAACTTGACTGAAATAAATATTTACATGCCAAATAGCATTTAAAATGTGCAATTCTGTGGTTTTAGTGTGTTCACAGATCTGTGCAATCATCCCCACAATTCACTCTAGAACATGTTCCTTACCATGAAGAGAAACTAGGCAATCTTTTGTAATTACTCATCTATCCATCCTGAAGTCCCCCAAATAAGCACACATCAACTTATTGTCCACAGATTTGCCCATTCTGTGGATTTTATATGCATAAAATCACATAATATGTGATCTTATGTGAATGGCTTCTCTCAGGTTCACCCACGTTGTAACATATGGGTGCTGTCTTCCTTTTTCCAATCAGATAATATTCCACAACATACAGCAACTTGTTTGTAATCCATGGACTTATGGGCATATGGTTGCCTCTTCTTTTGGCTATTGTGAATGGTGCAGCTATGAACATTTATGTAGAAATTTTTGCTTGGACAACTGTTTTCAATTCCTTTGAGCATATTTCTAGAAGTGGAATTGCTAAGCATAATGTAACTATGCTTAACACTTAAACATTTTAAAATATTTTATCAATTTTAAAATTTATTTATATGCAATTTTAAGCACATAATGATATTGCCCTTACTCTCCTTGTATCTGCCGGGATCCCATATGCACATTGGCTCATATTCCTGTTGCCCCACTTCCCATCCAGCACGTTGCTTATGGCCTGGGAAAGCAGTTAACTTTGGCACAAAACCTTGGGAACCTGTACCCATGTGGGAGACCTGGAAGAAGATCCTGGCTCATGTTTTTGGATCAACTCTGCTCTGGAGGTTGTGGCTACTTAGGGAATGAATCAGCAGATGCACAATCTTTCTCTCTGTCTCTCCTTCTCTCTGTAAATCTGACTTTCAAAGAAAAAAAAATTTTAAAACACCAATTCTTATAATGTCTCCTTATGGCCTTGGTGCTGTATATACTAAACTCCTCTGCCATTTTACATTTATTGGTTCTATAAAAATCACCTGATCATGGAAATAATGAAAAAGTGTATCCTTTTAATGTCATCGAGTACTAAGGGAAACTCAATGATCATCTTGGGAATCTGTCTGATTCTGTGTTCACTCCTGAGTACGGTTATTTTAATTTAGAGGCTTCTTCCCAGTGGAATAGGTAATGCCTGAAATTATGACTTATTGACCTGTATCCGGCCTATAAATCTTACTCAAACTTACTCAAACATTTATTTACTAAATTGCATAACTACAATGGTAGATATGTACATTGTCATAGAAATATATCATAGAGAGAAGGAGAGGAAGAGACAGAAAGAGGAAGGGAGAGAGAAAAGCTGGAAGAGAGAGTGAGAGAGAGAACCTCTCAATTACTATTTAAAACACTTTTAATATGTAACTGACTCCTTGCAATTTGCTTTTTTCCCTAGAAGTTTTTCTTTAAGTCCGTCCTTGCTTTGATTGTTCCTTACACATTGTTTACTAGTAAATCATTTGAATGCTTTTTAATTTTGATTTTTCATGATACATTTTCATAGGCTCAGAGGAAATTCTTGATGCCCTGTATTTGACATGAGTTCATCAGAAATCTTGAAAGTCTTTTTATTTTTCTGGAAATTGTGTTTTAAACTGGAAATAAAATCAGCTGCATTACCTTTAAGCCTTCTGGTCCTGGCTCACCTATATTCCCCTTCTGACCTGGCTTTCCCTGGAAGAGAGCATAATAAAACAGATATGTTTACTTATCCTAATTATTGAAAATTTGCTAAGGTTTATGAAATTTAGACTATTACAAAATGAAACACATAAAAATCATCTGGAAAGTATATTTTACTGTGCTCTTTAACCATTCAGTACACATTTACTCTAGGTGCTAAGGCTTGAATAGTACACAAATAAATTGCCCCTAAAGAGATTATAACTTAGTAAGCACGACAACATTTTAACACTAAACTGAAATGTAAAATATCTGAGACAGTGATAATCAGGAAGGAGAACAAATTCAGCAGGAAAGGAAGAAATAAACTGCTGCTGTCTTTTATTGAAACTTTTAAGATATTTCTAGGGAAAAACTTTACTTAAAAGGTTTTATGAACCTTTGGATCATTGTTTCCAGTTCCATGAAGAATGTTTTGGGCAATTTGATTGGGATTGCGTTGAATGTATATATTGCTTTTGGCAGTATAGACATTTTAATGATATTGATTTTACTTATCCAGGAGCATGGGATGTTACTCCATCTTTTGAGGTCTTGTTCTATTTCTTTTTTAAGTAGTTTGTAGTTTTCTTCAAATAAGTCTCCTACATTTTTGGTTAGATTTATTCCCAGATATTTCATACTTTTCTCTGTTATTTTGAATGGTATCTTGCTGGTTAAGTCTTTTTCCATCTTGGGGCTGTTCGCATACACTATGGCTGTTGATTTTTGTTCATTAATTTTGTACCCTGCCACTCTACCAAACTCTCGTACAAGTTCTAGCAGTCTCTGTATTGAGTCTCTTGGCTCTTCTACATAAAGAATCATATCATCTGCATATAATGAGAGTTTAACTTCTTCGTTTCCCGTTTGGATTCCTCTGATTTCTTTTTCTTGTCTTATGGCCTCAGCGAGTACCTCTAGGACTATGTTGAATAGTAGTGGAACTGGAAACAATGATCCAAAGGTTCATCTGGAAGCACAAAAAACCACGGATAGCTAGAACCATCCTGAAGAATAGGAAGTTAGCAGGGGGAATTGCAGTTCCGGACCTCTGGACATACTATAGGGCAGTGGTTATCAAAACAGCGTGGTACTGGCACAAAGATAGAGAGGAAGATCAATGGAGCAGAATAGAAACACCAGAAGGAAACCCACACAGATACAACCAAATAATCTTTGACAAAAAGACAAACGACAATCCAGGCAAATGGGAAGGTCTGTTCAATAAATGCTGTTGGGACAACTGGTTGATAGCCTGCAGAAACAAAAAAATAGATCCACATCTCTCACCATACACTAAGATCAAATCTAAATGGATAACAGATCTAAACCTACATCCAGAAACCTTCAAACTTTTGGAAGAAAATGTTGGAAACACACTGCAACACTTAGGGGTAGGCCCTCACTTCCTAAAAAAGACTCCAAATGCAGTAGAAATCGAGACCAAAATAAACAATTGGGACCTCATCAAACTAAGAAGCTTCTGTACAGCTAGAGAAACAATCAACAAAGTAAAAAGGCAACCCACAGAATGGGAGAAGATCTTCGCACACGACATAGGTGATAGAGGGCTGATCTCCAGAATATACAAAGAGCTACAAAACAACCAAAATGTCAAAACAAACAAGCCACTCAAGAAATGGGCACGGGAAATGGGCAAACACTTCACAAAAGAACAAACCCAAATGGCAAATAAACATAGGAAAAAATGCTCAAGTTCCCTGGCAATAAGGGAAATCCAAATTAAAACATCAATGAGGTACCACCTAACTCCAGTAAGACTGGCCCACATGAATAAAAGCACCAACAACACTTGTTGGCGAGGTTGCGGGGAAAAGGGAACCCTACTCCACTGCTGGTGGGGCTGCAGGCTGGTACAGCCTCTATGGAAATCAGTATGGAGAATATTCAAACAACTCAAATTCAACATACCGTATGATCCAGCAATAGCACTCCTAGGAATATATCCAGAACACTTGTTTTATGAGAAACCAACATGCACTCCTATGCTCATAGCAGCACAATCAGTAATTGCAAAAACATGGAAGCAACCAAAATGCCCATCAACAGAGGATTGGATAAGAAAGCTATGGTTCATCTACTCCATGGAATACTACTCGGCTATTAAAAAAAACAAAATGCAGTTCTTTGTGGCCAAATGGGCCAAACTGGAAACCATAATGCTAAGGGAAATGAGCCAATCCCAAAAGGTTAAATACCACATGTTTGCCTTAATTTAAGATGATATGATGTTATGTATAACATGTTATGTTTTGAATGTTATATGTTGTGTATAAACTAAAATTGAAGTATAGGTGAGGTGGTCACAGAAGGTGACTGGGAACTCGCATTTACTTTTAACATATTGGTTACTCATTACTATGTCAATTAATTCCATAATGATGTAAATTTTTGCTGATGGTATGTTGGAGCTGGCTCTGTCTTCAGACCAGAGAGGGTATACCTAAGAAGCCGTTGAACTTGACTGGACAATAAGATGCTGGACTCTATGTTTGGTATACGCTTGCAATGGGGGAATCTCAACTGAACTTGAGCTGTGGTTATGCAACTAGGTGGAGGAATCCACCATGGTGGGGGGGTTTGGGGAGGGGTGGGGAGAACCCAAGTATCTATGTAACTGTGTCACATAATACAATGTAATTACTGAAGTTAAATAATAAACAATTAAAAAAATATATACAGGAAACTTATAAATTAAATTCAAATAACTGAAAATACAAAAGTAGTAAAAACTATTTCTTTTTTAAAAAAAAAAGGTTTTATGAGTAATGACAGAAAGAAAAGGATGAGTTCAAAGGATGTCTGAGGGAAGAACTTTGTAGACAGGGGGAATGAGCATGTACAGAGGTAATATGGCAGGGATACATGCGGTGAACTGGAAGAGATATGAGGTTCCATATCGTGGGAGAAGGATTCAGAGATCAGATAGGCCCAACAAGGGAATAGTGACTGTGAATCCAGATCATATGGGATCTTCTAAGTCATAGTAGAGGCTGTGCTTTTACTGAGAGACAGGAAACCTTAGAGAAGTTTGGAGAAGAAAGGAGACATGGTGTGGATTTCAGCAGGATCACTCTGATGGACGAGAAGGAGTCTAAGCGGGAGTTTATCACAGTAGTGAGTGACAGATGATGGTGGTGTAGATTGGGTGGTGGCACAGCAGGCTGTGGGAAGACAGAAGATTCTGGATATAACTAAAATAGAGCTTCCAAGAACTGCTGGTGAGGTATATATGCAATAAGAGAAGGAAGAGTCCAGAACAAACTCAAGGAATTTTAATTGAACTAAATGGCCATATGAAATGAGGAAAACTGTGAGAAGAAGATATAGAGTTATATACAAGCTGAGTTTTAGACATTTTAGCTTTATATATTCATTAGGCACCTAAGAGTAGAGCTCTTGTCATATTACATGAAGAGCAGTGGTCAGGGAGTGAAAGTACTATTTTGAAGATACACTCATGAAAATCAACAATGCATTGATGATATTTAAAGCCTTAACACTAGACTATCTTATTTCAGCAGTGAGTAGCCACAGAAGAGAGAAGTCCTCACATCAAGACTTTGTGCAGTACAAAGTTTATATTTTAAAGAAACAAACAAATCTGATGATTAATAGGAGAAAATCATACAAGTAAAAAGGTATTTCTTTTCCCCTAATTATTATTATTACTATTATTATTATTATTATTATTATTAGATACAGTTCCATAGAGTTCCATAGAGTTCCATAGGCACAGGAATTTCCCTGACTCCCTGTGCAAATCCCCTCCCCTACACACTTAGTTCCCGTATATTATTTCTATAGAATAGTTATTCATAAACAGTCATATGTCCATCAATGTGGGCATGGACAATGGCAGAAAGCCCAACATCTTATTGTCAAGTTAAATTAAACAGCTCCAATGGGAGTCCATCTTTAATCTGGAAGTAGAGAGGCATGCTGCATTGTATCCTCACATCTGGTTATGACAGTATTTATTACAAGTTACTCTACATCCCCTCAAATGAAACGCTACAAAACAAAATCAATGACAGGAAGAATCGGAGCCAGGAGCCAGGAACTTTCTCCAGGTCTCCCACATGGGTGCAGGATCCCAAAGCATTGGGCCGTCCTCTACTGCTTTCCCAGGACACAAGCAGGGAGCTGGATGGGAAGTGGAGCTGCTGGGATTAGAACCGGTGCACATATGGGATCCCGGGGCGTTCGAGGAGAGGACTTTACCGCTAGGCCACGCCACCGGGCCCGGTCCTGTCATTTTAACAATGATTTGTTCATTGCTTGATTTAGTCTTCTGTTATGATTTTACTGGGGTGCTCTGCTATGTTTGCCATTGTTTTTGGTGGGTGCTATTCCTCTTCTCTGTCAAGAGAACATCTGTAAGTATCATTTGTAGGGCAGGTTTCAACTTTTCTTATGGTGGAAGAATTTTATTTCATTTTCAAAGACAAAAGAAAGCTTTGCTGGCTATGTTATCATGGGCCAACATTTTTTTCGCTTTTAGAATCTGGAAAAAGTCACTCCATTCTCCTCTGGCCTGTAGAGTTTCCTGTGAGAGGTCAGCTGTGAGTCTGATTGCCATTCTTCTTTAAGTCACTTGATTTTTTTCACGTGCACATTTAAGGATCTTTTCCTTAAGTTCGATTGGAGAGAGCTTGGTTATCATGTGTTGTGGTGAAGACTGCGTTTGGTCAAGCCTGTTTGGAGTTCTGTGTCCCTCCTGGATGTTGTTTCCCAATTCTTTCTCCAGATTAAGGAAGCTTTCCTTGATTGTTTCATCGAATATAGCTTTAAACCCAGCTTCTCTTTCTACATTTTCTGGAACTCTCATAACTTTTAATTTGGCCTTTTAATAGTGTCTCTTAATTCTTGAATACATTTTTTAGCTTGGACCAGCTCTACTTCCAGCTTTTTGATTATTTCCCAATTGTGGCAAGAAATATTTTCCAATTCTGAGATTCTTTCTTCTACCCCATTCATCCTGTTATTGAGACTTTTCACTGAATTTTTAATTTGGTCTACTGTGATCTTCATTTCCAATATTTTGGCTTGGTTTTTTTTTTTTTTTTTCAGTGTTGCCATTTCCTTTGTGACATATTCCTTAAACTCCTTGAATTCCTGCATGTGCGACTCATTGTTGATAAGAAGCTTTATAACAAATTGTTAAAGTTTTTTATCCCCTAGTTTCTCAATTTATTTCCTCAGTTAACTCTGGGATTGGCAAAGGCTTTTGCTCCTTTGCAACGAAGTCTTCAGTAATATTCACTGTGCCGCTGTCTCTTCTTTTGCTCTTGGTCACTGTACTGGTTATCAGATTCTTCTCCTTAGGACGGGTTTCTAAAGTTGTGCCACCCACAGGGTTATGGTTTGATTTTACTGATTGCTTTGGATAAGCAGTTCTTTGTTTGTAGTCACTTGTGCCACTCCCTCCAGTGACTTTCAGTTCTGGGTGTTTTTTTTTTTTTTAGATTTATTTATTTTTATTGCAAAGTCAGATATACATAGAGGAGGAGAGAGAGAGGAAGATCTTCTGTCTGATGTTTCACTCCCCAAGTGACTGCAATGGCCGGTGCTGTGCTGATATGAAGCCAGGAGCCAGGAACTTCCTCCAGGTCTCCCACGCGGGTGCAGGGTCCCAAGACTTTGGGCCGTCCTCGACTGCTTTCCCAGGCAAAACGCAGAGAGCTAGATGGGAAGTGGAGCTGCTGGGATTAGAACCGGCACCCATATGGGATTCTGGTGCATTCAGGGCGAGGACTTTAGCTGCTAGGCCACTGTGCCGGGCCCAGTTTGGGTTCTTCTGTTAGGCTTCTGCCATGGTCTCCATGCCCCAATTCGTGGTTCACCACTCTACCTCCTGTGATGCTGTGCTGTGGTTGACCGCTATCTTTATAATCTTTCTCCCACTTCTGGTTCGGGCAGTTCCCAGGATTAAGGAGACTCCAGGTATCATAAGTAACTAGGTTGTTGGTGGTGTTGATCTTGCTAGAACCTGCTGATTGTCAAGTCTGAGGGCTACCCAGACCTATTTTGTCTTGTATGATACAATAGTCAGGATTATTTTTGCTGTAGGACCAATGCAATGAACTGACCTGGAAGTGAGTTTGCTTCTAGCTCAGCACATATGCATTGCCTTTGCTATTCTGCACAAAATAGCATGTGATATGCCACAGGTGGAGATCTGGATCTTCTGGTCATTAGGTCTGTTAGCTACCTGGACCTATTTTGAGTGGAATCTGTAGTTTGCCACATAATTGCAATTCACTGAGCCAGAAATGAGTAAACTCCAATCTTAGTGCATGTGCAGTCCTGTCCCATAACCTTTGCTTCCCTACATCTAACACCACCCAGTGTGGTTCTGGTGGGGGTCTGGGCTGTGATATCTACCCTGTTTCCACACCACCTGTTTGAAATCTATTGCTCTGTTTCTGCTCCTGCTCGAATCAAACAAACCAGCGGGACAGGCAGTCTCTGCAACCATCTCAAGGCACTTTCACCCCCCTTTGCATGGACACCTGCCCACACACTGAGAATTCTGTAATCTATTGAGGCATTGTTCGCTGTAGAGTGGGTTTTTACTATCAAGGTGAGCTTGGAAGTTGATGTTGCTGATATTTCTTTACAAAAGGGCCTTTTACAATTCATGCTGTCTTGGCTGCCCCTACTGACCATCCATAATCTTTAAGTCCCTCCTGTGATGCATTTTTCCCCTAACTGATTCAATATTAAGTTGTAGAATGAGCACTGCAGTAGGAATGTATTACTGATTGATACACATGTCTGTTGAGAACTTCCTGATTACAGGGTCAGGACGGATAACATCCTGCTTTAAGGTGAAACAAACAGCAGAATTATCCTTGGAAACATCCACTTGACCGTGATATAAAAAGTCTGTGGCAGAGCTTGTGAATGCTTCCCTATAAACAAAGGGGACAGTTTTCTTGCATTGTCTATTATGATCATGAAATTGTAGTGGTCTATTTCTTTTCTCTTTACGCCTGCTCCATGCACCTTCTCAAGTTCTGAACTCAGCTGGAGCTGGCCTCCAGCAAATGGCCACCAGTGGAGTTCAGATCATTGCTCGCTAACTGCTCTGGGGTATCTGGTCTCTGCAACACCACACTGCTGTCTCTGCTGCTTTCCTGTATCCATCATCTCCAGGTGCACCTCTCTTTCGTCGGTTTATCCTTTCCTGTTTTCTGGAATGTGCGCTCTCTGCTTCACTTTGGCTAATGATTCTGTCTGTTTAAACATGTCCTTACCCTATTTCATCATCTTTATTCTACTCAAGAAGGTTTTTCTAAGAGAGAGTGATTTTGTCAAATCTAGAGGGATCTGAGTGTTGAGAATTTGAAGTGAAAAATTGTCAATAGAGGCCATGAAGGATATTTACGTGATTGTTTTCATTGGATTAGGTACCAAAACAATAAGGTAGAATAACAGAAAAACTGATAAATGCATATATAGACAACATATGTGAGAAGCCTTACCTAAAAGGCAAAAAGACAAATAACTGGACTGGAAATGGGATAAATATAACTTACTTTTGTTTTTAAGCTGAAAGAAATAAAGAAGGCCATATGTCCTCAAGGAAAGAGAATGATATATATTTAATGTTGGTCTAACTCACACCACTAAAGACATGTAATAAATGCAACCTAATTAAATTTGGTCACACAAAACAAAAGTTTTGATACTTTATTTCAGAACTAGAAAATAGTAATTCATGTGTATCACATGAATTTATGTGATGACAAAATGACAGACCATACTTATTTTGGCTTTCTATACCTTTATGACACACAACAGTTTCCAGAGTATTACTACAGTGAATAGTGTATTTATATTCTTATTAAATTTTGAAGATTTTGCAAATACTTTTCACAAACTCCTGGTATCATTAAAAAAAAACCCAGACATATAGTAGGCATAAATTCATTCAAATTATACATAGAGAATTCATTATTGGCCTGTTTTATTTCATGAAATTCTGTGGCTATAGCTTGTTTTAACTTTTATCCTTTGTCACAGTTTAAAATGTCATGCTATAAAAAAAACCCTCAGAACAGCACTTTTCAAGATAAGCAAGTATGAAAAACTAGTTCTATGATATGATACTTACTCTAGGCCCCAGTTCTCCAAATGGGCCCATTGGTCCTTCTTCTCCCTTAGGAAAGAAAAAAAAATTAGAACATATGGTTTAAAGTATTTCAAAATATAAAATCTTATCCACTTCATTTATTTTAAAATCAAGCTCACGGTGAGATATGATGAAAACAATACTTGAAGTTTTTGTTATTTAGAATTGTATCACCTCATAATATTTAAATTTAATGTGACATACATTCATTATATGTATATATGTGTATATAATCATATTATGTATATAAATACCTTCATTAAATGTATATATAACTAGATTATATATATGTGTGTATGCACATATATGAAAAGCATGTATGACTGGATTACTTTTAATTTAATAGGACACACTGTGTCAATGAGAGACCCAGAGCACCAGGTTTGTAGCAGCACTTGTTACAACAGTCAAAGAATCAACCAAGGTGCTCATATAAGATGAATGGAGAAGAAAATGCGTTATGTATATATATGCAACAGAAAATTATTCAAATGTAAAACAGAATGGAATTCTATCATGTGCATTAATACAGCTGCAAATGGAAAATACTGTATTGAATAAAATGTCAGACAAGAAAAATACTGCAAACCATATAAACAAATACATATGTGTGTCACTAGTATTGTAGATTAGCTTTGTCGAAGTTTTAAATATTTTTCAATTATTAAGAATGACATACAACTACAATTTTAATGAACTTGATTATTAAAAAATCCACTGTATGTGAGTTAAATTGTGTTTTGCTAATGACCTATGATCTTTTTATTTTTATTTGTTGTATTCCTTATTTAATGGAAGTTAAGCCTTTGATTATGTATAATTTAAATTTTTATATTATCTCAAACTTATAAAAGAAAAAACAATTTACTGTAAAAAATTAAAATTCATATAAAGAAAATTGGGAGTTAAGAAAAATGAAAGTGATTACAATCCAATGAAACCAGGAAGTAGCACTTCCTGGACATTCTTTTACCTTTTTTGTTTTAACATTTCTTTGATACTGGCAGGAACTCAACTAAGGTCTTACATGGAATCAGAATTAAATTCATGCATTAAAAAAATGACTTACCCAGAAGATACTTGTTGTACAACTTACAAACTTTATTTACTCAATAAAAATGGTTTGGGGTCTTAGTTCTGTCTGAAGATCTAAAGATATAAGGTCCTTAAGTAGGTCCTACACAGTTTGTGGCACAGTGGGTAAAGCTGCTGCCCATGAAATTGTAATCCTATATGGATGCCAGATTGTGTCCCAGCTACTCCACTTCTCATTCAGTTCTGTGCTAATGCACTGGGGAAAGCAACAGAAGACAGTCCAACTGTTTGGAGTCCTGCCACTCACAAGAGAAGTCCCTTGTTCCTTGCTTAGGCATGGACCAACTCCAGCCACTGCAGCCATTTGGGGAGTGAACTAGCAGGTTCTCTGTGTCATTCCCTCAAAAAATATTTTAAAACATTCTAATTTAATTTATTATATTGTTTTATACTATATTGTCTATTAATTTTATTCATACTGTGTTTGTATGAAAGAGAGAGTGAAAGGCAGAGAGCACATGAGAGTTGTGGGAGGAGGGCTGGTGGACAGATAGAGAGCTTCCATTTGCTAGTGCACTTCTTAAATGCTGGGCCAGGCTTGGTTGAGGCCAGAAGCTGACAACTCAGTCCAGTTCTCCCACTGCGTGACAGGGACTCAACTTGAGCCATCTCTGGCTACCTCTCAGGGTATTCATTAGCAGGAAACTGGAAAGGGACGGGTAGCCAGGACTTGAAGGCAGACATTCCAATATGGAATGTGGGTGTCTCAAGTACTGTCTTCACTGTTGCATCAACTGCCCCTACAGTTAATTACTGATTGATTTATTGGTCCAATATTCTTGGGGATAAGTCAGATGCAATATCATAAGATAATAAAATTTGATACACTATTGTGAAGATAAAAAAATATATGGATGGAGACAGAATATCAACACAGAGATAAAGAACTCCCATTATTTTCTAAGAGAACAAAGAAGTCATGAAGGTTTGTACTCCAGCTACAGTTATACTTAATAAATAAATGAATTTCCTCCCTTTCAAATAAATAGTTGATGCTATCACATTCATTCAACATATATAGACCCTAGAATCAAATGTTACTTATTTGCTAAGCATTTTGCTCAAATCATAATTTAATCAAAAACACACACACTTAATTGGGTCACAAATAGAAAATAGTCATAAAAAGCAAAGGTAAGTTGTATATGAACTTTCAGCTTCAGTTTATTCAATAATCTTTTATAGGTTACTGATATTAACCATTTAGTGAATTCAGAACACTGCGGCATTCCACTCCATAAATGCCAACATTAAATGGTACTGGGGAGAAGGAGAGCAAGGGAAGTGAGGTTGTCTTTTTTGGAGCCGTACTTATGAAATGAACAAAACCTATTGTTTTGCTCTTAATATCTTTAAAAAATATATACATGTATAACTTAAAATCCATTATGCTAAAAATTTTCCCACATTATGGCAATTTTTTTTAACTGAAAGACCAAAGTCTCATCAAAAATAAAAGGGGAAACTTTGCACTAAAATAACTGTTCAGCATCTTTTCATTGCTTTCATACCTGAGTGCCTTTGAGACCAGCAGGTCCGGGAGGCCCTCTGCTTCCAAGGAGTCCCTATAAAAGCACACAGAGTGAAAAATCTGGATCAGTCAGTTTTCATTAATTCAGAGATGGTACTGTTTGTATTATTCAGTTCCCATATGAAGGTTACCGAAATGAAATGGTAAGGTAGACAGTGAAAAAATGTAAGTCACCAAAAGAACTGAGAACAAGAAAAACATTTTAAGTAGTATGTTAATGTGCACATAATTTTCTGAGTATGCTATACTGGGACATCTCTTTATAAAAAGTATTCAAAAATTTAAAGCAAGGAATCTAATTGCTAATCTGTTAATAATTCAATAAAATATAACAGAGTGTCCATGCAGTCTGAAAGCGGATAGATGGTATGGATCTGTTATATCAAGAGAGTCTGGAATTCATTTTCTTCCAGCTACAAGCTCATCAACATTTTCCTTACTGATTTAAGTTATTAAAAAGAGAAAGCAACTTGCAAACAAGGTAACAGTCTAAGTTTTTGAGACTACAAATTGTTGTTACATATAACCAAAAGAATACTGCTTAATACAATGACTTCAAAAGGAAAAAATTAAATATTTAGGCTTACTATAGTATAGAAGACTGTGACATTTTAATTTTACCATATGGTACCTTACCTTAAATTATTTGATTAATATGCTTGCTAATCATATCTAACATGTTTCTTATTTCATTCAATGTAAGACCCAATGAACAGAAAAGACCCTAAAATACAACATATATATGACATAGTCTCTGTTCTCAGTGGATTTATAATATATGTAGGAGATAGCCCTTTAAGAATAACAATTGAATAAAAATTGTAATAGAATAAAGGTATGTGTAGAATATAATGAATTTTAAAATAAGAGTAAAAATTCCAGGGAAAATGAGAAAATGTATGTGTATATTGCTTGTATTAATTCAGGACAAACTAATAAAAAATTCTTGATTAAAATTAAGGTCAGACTATAATTTTAAACATATTTTAAGGGCTAGATTAGGTAAAAATATCTCATTCTATTCTGCTTACCACAAACTAAAATATAAATAATACAGGAAGGTTGAAGTCAACTGAATTTAAAAAGATACGCAAAGTATTTATCAACCCAAAACACCTCAAGCAATTATAGTCACAGTAGGCTTAGTAGACTTTACCATGAAGATCATTAGAGTTCTGACACTAATTTAAGCTAAAAATATCACTTCACCATGAGGAGTTGAAAACTGACAATTTTGTTTCTTGAGTTAATTCCAAATTAAAAATATATAATTGGTTAAGATAACTTGATAATTTCACTGTCAAAAGTATAGATTCTGACATTGATTTCTTGATAATCAAGAGGTCAATCAGAGAATATCATAAGAGAGGAGTCTCACATATCAAATTAACATGCTGGATATGAAGAACTATACATAAAACATTGTATCTTGGAGAGTTTACACAGTCTTTGCAAGCATACATGGAACATCTGTGAAAGCCAATCATAAGAAAATGATAAATGTCTATTATTAATAGAATCAATTAAAGTTATATCTGTATAATCAGATATAGATTGAAAATGAGCAACCTATAATTTCATGCTTCAAAACAGAGAAGATTGAAAGGAAGAAGGCAGCGCTTAAAGAATATATGCATGCATATACATATTGTGATAATGTTCATATTAATGTCCAAAACGTGAAACAGTATGTTAGTAGGAACATACATGTATATTGGCAAAAGCATAGGAAAAAGAGAGTCATCATCTCTACATGCAGATAGGGAACCTTAATGATTCTTGCTTTCTGTCCTCACTGTTTTCATATTTATACTACTTTAATGTAAAAAATTTCTCCTTACAAAACACAGAATTAGGAGTTAAGAGTTTAAATTCTTTATTTCCAACTATTACTTCAAATGTGAATGAATTAAACTCCCTAAGTACATACAGAGTGGCTGAGGGGTTAAAAAATTAGTTCTAAATAAACTATATCTATAAGAGAGTTTAAATTTAAGGACAAATAACAGTATCAAAACTGAAGGGAGAAATAAACAGCAATATGATAATGGATACTTCCACACCTTGATTTTCAATAATTGATAGAATATCCAGACAGATCAGTAAGGAAATGGAACCAGCACTACAGTTAGCCTTCTGTATATAAAAGCCTTCTGACTTTGGGTTTCTGTATCTATGGATCCAATTACCCACAAATTGGAAATAGGAAAAAATTTAGTCTGTAAAGAACACATGCAGACTATTTTCTTTGTAACATTCCCTAAATAATACAGTACAACAATGCCATTTTACATAAAGTACTTGACCATCCAAGGATCTTGAAAACCAAGAGTGTCTTTAAATCAATTCCCATGGATGGTGAATGAAGACCATATTACCCATACAGACATAAGAAACCAATACAGAGTATTCTACCCAAAAGCAGCAGAAAATACATTCTTTTAAAATACATATAAAATACTTTCCCCAATAGATCACATGTTAAGACACAAAACAAGTCTGAGAAAATTAAAGAAGACCAAAATCAAAACAAGTGTTTTTTCCAAAGGCTATGGAAAACTTGATATCAAAAGCAAAAGGAAAACTGGCCCATATTTATCACTTCTATTAAAAATATAATGGGACCGGCATGGTAGCCTTGCGCTGAAGTCCTCATCTTATATGCGCCGGGATCCCATTTGGGTGCCAGTTTGTATCCCAGATGCACCACTTCCCATCCAGCGTCCAAGCTTGTGGCCTGGAAAAGCTGTTGAAGGCAGCCCAAACCCTTGGGACCAGGCAAGGAGACCCAGATGAATTTACTGGCTCCTGGCTTTGGATTGGTTCAGCACCAAACTTTGCGGCTACTAGGGGAGTGAACCAGCAGATGGAAGATCTTTCTCTTTGCCTCTTCTTCACTCTGTAAATCTGCTGTTTCAATTAAAAATAAATAAATCATACATATATATAAGATTTGTGTATATGTATGTATATATATATATATATATGCACACACACACACACACACACACACACACACATATATTTCCAGATAGAAGTGATAGTGTAAGAAGAAACAAAAGGAATTTCAATTGGATAAAATAAAGGATGGAGTGAAATTATGTTTGCAGATGACATAATAGTATATGTAGAAAATTCTAAAAATCTGAGGAACCACTGCAAGAAATAATAAGTGGGGGCTGCTTGTGTCTGTTGCCTGTGATCTCAGCATCGCATATGGGTACCAGTTGGAACACTCTCTTTCACACTCCAGTCCAGCTGTCTGCTAATGCTCTAGTAAAAAGTGGAGGACGGCTAAATTCCTTCAGTCCCTGCCACCATGTGGGAAATCCAGACTGAGTTTCAGGCTCTTTCAGCTTGGTCCAACCCTGGCCATTGAGGCCATTGTAGCAGTGAAAGACCAGAAATAAGATCTCTCTCAGCCTTTCTCTATTGTTTTTTATCTCTATCTCCCTTTCTCTTTGTAACTCTGCCTTTCAAATAAATAAATAAATCTCTAAAAAAGAAATAATGAACAATTCCATCAAAGTTGCAACATTTAAAATCAATACATATTCCTATATACTAACAACAAACAATCTAAAACAGAAATTAGGAAATAATCTATTATATTAACATTGAATACTTCGGGTTGAATTTCACCACCAGTAAGCTAAAAAGACTTGTAGACTGAAAACAGTAAAATACTGTCAAAACAGACTTAAGAAGACATAAATAATTGTGAAGACATCCTGTGTTCATGGATCGAAAGACACCTCTGTTAATATGTCCAAAACACTGAATGTGATCAGGAGATTTAATGCTATCTATCACAAACCCCAGGGATACTTTTTGCAAGAAATGGGAAAAATTACCTAAAAGTGGCAGAACTGCTCTGGACATGAAAAGCCATAACAATTTTTAAAAAAAACAGTGCTGAAAACATAATAGTTTTTGGCTTCAAAGTGAGTTACAAAGCTACAATACTGAAAATGTTGCAGAACTTGCATAAAAGCAGTTGTATAAAGAAGTAGGAAAGAATACATAATACCAAAGCAAACCTCACTGGTAGTCAAATGATTTTTGATGAGGATGGCATGACAAATAAGAAAGAAAAAATAGTCTTTTCAATGAAGAGTTTTAAGAAACTTGTGTATTCACTTGGAAAGATTGAAATTGGGTCCTTTTTTTACATCATACACAAAAATCAACTAAAACGATTTATAGACTTAAAAGTAAGTCCAGAAGAAAAGACAGGTTACTACATTGGTTACATCAACAATTTCTTGGCTCTAAAACCAAATGCACCACCAACAAAAGAACGACAGACTATAAAGCAAAATAGACAAATGGGACTATAAAATTCTGAAATCTTCTCTACAATCTGCAGAATGAGCAATATCAAAAACAAATAAACCTACTGAAAATGGACAAGGCCCCAGCACAATGACTCCGTTGGCTAATCCTCTGCCTGCAAATGCTAGCATCTCACAGGGATGCCATTTCTGTCCTACTTGTTCCACTTCCCACCTAACTCCCTGCCTGTGGCTTGGGAAAGCAGTGGAGGATGGCCCAAAGCCTTGAGACTCTGTACCCACATGGGTGACTTGGAAGAAGCTCTGGGTTCCTGGCTTTGGATCAGCTCACTTCTGGCCACTGTGGCCATTTGGAGAGTGAAGCAGCCAGCTGATGGAAGATCATTATCTTTTCTTTCCTCCATGGGTCTACATTTCCAATAAAAATAAATAAATCTTTAAAAGAAAAGGAAAATGAGCTAAGCAGATAAGTAAATAACCTTCTTAACAATGGACAAAGAATCCTGGGCGTTTCCCCCAAAGTACTGAAAACAGGGTCTTAAAGACATACTTGGTTTCTTATGTTCACTCCAGGATTACTTAAAATAGTTAAGAAGTGTGAGTAACTAGATGTCCACTGAGAGAGAAACAAGTAAAAGAAATATGGTACTTGCAAACAATGGAATTCTATTTTGCCATAAAGCAGAACATTTTGTTATATGCTACAATATGGATTAATTCTGAAGATGTTACATTAAGTGAATAATAGGCAAGTTACAAAACAACAAATACTTTATAATTCTACTTATATGAGGTATTGAAAATAGTCAAAATCACAGAAACAAAGAGTTGAAAGGCAGTTTCCAGAGCCTAAAGATAAAGGACAAGAGAGAACTGTTCAAGGGGGTGCTGTGTTTATACTGCAAGATGAAATGCTTCTAAAGATATTCTGCACACCAATGTACATTCATTTTAAGAGTTACACTGCTATGCTGTGTATGGAAACATTTGTTAAAATAATGAATCCCATGCTAAAACCACACACGTACACACATACATGCATGCACAACCTTCCATGTGAATTATTAATATTCAGTTTCCATTGTATTATCAGTATTCAACTTTCTCAATTGTGTTTAATATGTCACATTCTGTTCCTTGCATTTTAAAAGTCAGATTTACTTCTGTCCTCTATGAATATTTTCTACCTGTTACATAGACTACTTCACTCCATTGCTCCACTTGACTAAATATAAGCAATTCAAGTCAAATTCCAATTCTTCTACAAAGTATCTCAGAAAATGACTACATACTTTGCTTTTCTTCCTATCATAGCTGCTCACTTATCATAGGCTGCCAAATTGTTATGCTTCTTAGCTTTTTCAGATGTGGAAATCTCATGTTTCTAGAAGATTGTAAGTTTCTATTACACAGAGACCACACTTTAATCTTGTTTTCAAGTTGCTACTTACATGACAAACAATAACACAGTGGAGTATCTGTCCACTGGACACAACTAAACACACATTCTTAACCAACTCAATGCTGTCTGCAGATTTAAAGAGTTACTATACAAATCTGTGAAAATTATGATGTAGAGTCACTTCCTCTTAGGAAGTCAGCTCACGTCTACAGGTAAATACGTGACATGTAATAATTCACCATAAGACGTATTTCCATGTATTATGAAATATCTTTTCACTAATGATAGGTTTTCTTTGAAAACTTACAGAGGTTGGAGATGTTCACAATGAAGACTGTCATTAGCATTCCTAATTCCATAAAGCAAGAAACACATTATTCCTCTGTTTACTGAAGGAAAGACAGTGCTGGCTACTCCTACGTTTTGCAATAAGCAGCAAAGGATTTTTTTTTTTTTTTGATGTTATGAGATTCTCAAAAGCCAACTGACAGATGGGTCACTCTCAAGAAAGCTTACTAACATGTTTGTTTCTTATGCACAGATATATTTATACATATAAGTCCACAATGCATAGAATAATTAACATAAATTTCCTTAGTTTGAGATTTTTCTGTCAACTGGCATAAAATAAAAGACTTCTTTAGAGATGTGCATTCTCTGAATATGTTTTTTTGCAAATCAGATAAATACATATATCATATTTTAAATACAGTATGCATGTTTTTCTTGATATTCAACATATGTAAGCTCAGCAGAACTTCGACAGCTTATGTTATCTCCACTTTTCAAAAGCGACTTCTTTAGAAAGAAAAGTTTTAAATGCTTCAATGATATATAGTATACAGCCAAAGAAACGTAACAGACTCACTAAGTTAGGCTCTGTTTCCAGAAACAATTTCTAGGCATATGGGATGTTTCAAGAAGATAAGTAGAGATGTCCTTCATTATTTTTGTCTTTTTAATCTTTCTGGTTCTTTTCTTAAAAATCATCCTTTCTGTGATATTGTTTTAAGATTCAGTGATGTGTATATAATTGATTCATCTCCCCTTGTTGATGCTGCTGAAACTATAAACTCATGTTTTTTGAATACATTTAGATCAAGTAATCCACACAGTTAATACTCACCAAAAAAGTAACCACTGTTGTTCATTGAAACATGTAGCTTTTTAGCCTTAGATTCAGTTTTAATGTTTCAATCTTATGACTGATAGAAGTAGTCAAAAGGAAGATTTAAAGATCACTGTTGTAATTGTAGCCATTTGGCTTTCTTCAGTGTAAAGAAAAACAAAATCTCCAAACTTTAAGAAATTTTTGTAGCTGTTTTTTCACCTACTATGGTGTACACCCTTCAAAACATTATAAGGTCAGTGCCTACGCCCCCAATGCATTTCCTACTTTCTCACAACAGAATCTGCTGTCCAATTACCGAGGCTCCTACAGCCCTCTATTAATCCTTTTACATAAAACTTCTTATACTTTTTGATAACTTCCTTTTGTATTTCTAAATAAATTGTTATATCACTGATGGATCAATTTGCATGTCTTTCTCAGTGTCTAAAATGCTCCTCCTCTCCTGAGTTCCCTATTTAATTTTCCTGTTTCTGCTTCCAAAATAGCTCTCAGCTATAATCAATCAATCACATCAACCACTCAACCAATATTTATTTAATTCCTGTTATATGCTATGCATATCATTCTGGTTACCAAGACATGCATAAAACCAATTAATCTCTCTTCTTCACAAAGCTTAAAGTTTAATAATGATACTAATGAGGTGTCAACTGTTTTCATATGAAAATATAGGTGCGTGTATACATATACAAATATATATAGTGTGGGAAGACTTATTTCATTTAGATTTGAGAGGATCTGGGAAGCCTCCCAAAGTGCTATGGGCTGTAAAGATGTTAGGTAAATGAAGAAAATGCTGGACTGCAGTCACATACCCACACACACAAAAATCAGCAAAGAAGTTGAGGGCTTTCAATAAGTATGGCATGCTGTGCTATCCTAAATGCTGTGGTTGCAATAACTTTGGGAGAGTGATGGCAGATGTTGAGTAAGTGACAATAAAGTTGTAGAAAAGGTTTAGGTCATGAAGAACCTTGTCTAATAAACGAGGGAAAGGGCAAGCCATAGCGAGAAATCTGTAGAGATGACTGAGAGATTTAGCACAAGAGTGATATGGTGACATTTGTACTTCATGAAGATAAATGCACCAGTAGCTTGGCAGTGAATGTGGAGCATCGATTAGACTGCCTTACAATTAACGTCTGTCACACTGATCTTGCTAAAACATAGAGAGAGCCAAAATTACAACATAAGAATGGCTTTCAGAGCAAAGACAGGAAATTTTGAGTCAAATTAGAGATTGAGATAAACGTGATAACTGATGGCAAGAGGTTGTTTGGAAGTCAGGAGGGGATTTGACGTAATATGTGGGGAGCATGAACAGACAGAGAATAATTCCATGGAGATACAGAAGGAAAGGTCATTGAATTTAGGGCTAAGTTTATAGCTTTTCCACATTAAAAAAAAGCCAGAATACCCAGTTGAATTTCAATTTCAGATAAACAATGGTAATTTTAGTATAATTATTTCCCAAACATTGTGCCTCCATTCCTTCACAAGTTCCTTTTTCCTGCATGCCACTTAGCTCATTTGTCTGCTCTGCGTATTTCTACTCCATTGTAAAATCAAGCATTGTCTTTCCTGTGGTCTGTGTTCCCAAAAATCTGTGTTCTTACAATATCATATATTATCATTATTAATTGTTTTTCTCTAGATTTTAAATATTTTGAAATTAGGGGTAAGAATCTTTCATCATGGTGGCCCTACAGCTTAAAACAATGAATGTCTTATTTAAGGCGGCCAACAAATATTTTTGAACAAGTGGGTGTCCTAAGTCAGTTCTTTCTTCTGCCTTTTTTCCAAACTATCTTTCACACTGGCATGGTAACTTTTTTAAAAAAAGTATGCCAACTAAGATTTTAACAATTAATTAAATATCTTTGATTACTTCATGATGCCCAATTAGATAAAGGAGAAACACTTCAGCATTTTATTGAATGCTCTCAACAATTCAAACCAAAACTGAATGATTAATATCTCAGACTTTGAGATCACATACATATTAGAATCATAACTATTTGAATTGATAGAGATATGTTTTTAATGAATTATTTAACCATTTATAAATAACACAAACACACCTTAACATGTTGATGCAAAAATGTAATGTTTTTGAGGCATGTTCTATAGCTCCAAATTCACTGACACTTCAGCACACTAACATAATTATTTTATATATCCTCTGTAGCTTCATTTATCATTTACTGTCTATGTAGTTATCTTTCACAGCATCTGTATTTCATAATTTACAAATCCTCCAAAGTTCAACCTATTTAGTCACATTACTTACTTGTTAATGATGTCCAGCTTGCATGGTACCCTGCAGGGCAAAGCCTGGCATTTAAAATTTTGTGATGGGTAATTTCTAGTATCCATTTATAACAATAGCTAAAGGTAAAAAGGCTTTAAAGTCTTCAGGTATTCTGTGCTGGACAGGTTCCAAAGGTTCCAAAGTACGTAGGCTTTCATCTCTCTCTCTTTCTCTCTCTCTCTCTCTCTCTCTCTCTCTCTCTCTCTCTCTCTCTAGTTACTTCATAGATTCTAAATAGTTTACATGATCAGAAAAAAATCTCATTTGCTTATTGAAAGTTCTATCCTCTCCTCCCTATAACTTCCAAGATACCCATTTGCTCCAAGTTGAGTCTACACCAAATCAGGAAAATTGTCTTCAATTACTTAATTCTGAACTCTGAAAGAAGTTTATTGAATACACCCAAGACAACTGGAAAAATTACTCAGGAATACCCCGATATATCTAAGGTCTTTCTTCCCATTCTTTAAGAACTGAGATTAGAAACCTCTACGTAACTATACTTCAGTGTCCTTACTTCAATCCTTAAAAAAAATTTTTTTTTTTTTTTACCTTGAGTCCTTCAGGGCCATTGTGTCCAGGAATCCCAATATCTCCTGGAAAACCCTACAGAACAGAAAAACGTAAAGGGTTTATTCCATAGAAATTTACTTTAAATAATTATCATATAAAATTAGACTTGCCTTTCCTTTATGTTCAGTTGAAGTGATGTATATTCTTCATAAGCTCAATATTAAAAAATTATTATAATAGGAAGCTGTACAACATGGGAATACAAAGTGTACAAAGTCTACTAAAACTGAATTGACTTCACCAGTTATCCACAATCTTCAGACCTGAAGAAAATTATGTAATCCAGAACAAGACGGTAGAAATCTTCCTAAAAAATCATCTTCAGTTTAGAAATAAGTCATAAAGGTGTGCGACATGACCTTCCCAAGGAAAGCAGGATACTAGGCCATCCAGGTTAAGATGAGTGTACTTTGTTAGAATCACTATTGATTCACTACATGTTAATTACCAGATTTTAAATGCTTTAATTATTTATTTAAGCAGTAGAGAGATGGAGTTGTTAGCCAATGGTTTGTTGCCCAAAACCGACAGTAGCTCCTGCCTGATGAGAAGACAAGGCTGGACATTGAATCATGGTCTTCCTCATGTGTGACAGCCCCCTACTTGAGCTGTCACGTACTGCCTCCCAGAGTAAGCATTCAGAGAATGTTGAAATAAGAAGCAGAGTCCAGACTCAAACGCAGCACTCTTAATATGGGATGTGTGCATTTCACGCAGCATCTTAGTACCAGGGCAAACGTCTACCTTGTTGATTTTCATTAGGCTTCAGATACAAACAACTTATGTTTGGATAAAGAAAAAAATCCTCAAGGATTATGGCTAAATCAGTTTTGTAACTAACCCAGCAATCTTATCCCAACATCTCATAATTAATTATATTTAAACTTGGCTCCTCAAATGCTCTTGAATTCAACATTTTGCTAGCTCTCTCATTGACTAATGAGTTAAGTAAAATCTTAAGCCAGTGTACACTTCATATTTGAGTGAGAATCATTTTACCTTTTTGGAAATTGCAGTCGCAGTCTAAAACAGTTGGCTCAAGAAAGAACTGGAACAGTGTTAAAGAAAATCTGTATTGGGTGAAGGCCTAGAATGCTCTCAAATGGTTACCTCAAAAGTTTTTTGAAATTATGACTAATGGATTTGATTTGTCATAATCAATTTCAATAAAGATGATCACCTCATAACTGTGGTTTAACTTGCATTTATTGTTTTGAAACTTAAGCTGTTCTTGTGTTTTCCACTGATGCTGGCAAGGACAACAAGGCTAAGACAAATGTAAGCATCAGTGTCTATGAAAGTGAAGGCTGAAAATAAAATATAATTGTAGGCAAGAAGAGGCATTTCAGTAGAAGTGTAAACACAAGGGGAATAGAGATCTCCACAGATATGAAACAGGAAGGATAATTCAGTGATACTCATTCTGGGAAGAAAAATAAGAAAGTGATGCCAAAATTAATTTCACTGGACTAGGACTCAAGCATCATCACAAATTAAATGCCAGACTTAAAACTTGGATTCTTGGAGAGAATTATGACTTTGGGGTATTTCTCGCACACACAAAGACAGTGGTAATAGAAAAGACTAATTGCAGTAATGGATTTTGGAAGCGCTGGAATAATAACACAGGTATGTGTAATACAGACTTTGATTTACTAATTAAGGGGATTTAGACTCAACTTTATTAGCACTTGTGTATACAATTTATCAAATGCTTTTCTCTAAAATTTCCTAAATTTTCTCTTAAACACTCTCTTGGTACACTTGGTGTGGGCAAAATCCCTGTGGATCCTTGAGGTCCTTCTGTTTTATTTCCTGCAATAATAGTAGTCAGCTGTTCAAAATTGAATCCATCATACCATTTGCAATGATTCTCCATTATCTTGTGTTTTTTACTCGAATGGCTAGTACTTCAATACATAAGTTTCTAAGTGAAGAAGCTGTGCATCATCTCCAAATAGTGGTTTTTCCTTCTGTTTTTCTTTTGCTTTCTTCTAATAACTTTTATGCAACCCTAGGGTGTGGCAAAGTCACATTTTCTTTTGTGTCTTTTATTTACTTTGTCAGATATAAATCACTTAAATGCATTTTTATCTGATATTCACTGCCATATTCCCAGAACCTAATAAAATACCTGGCTCATCAAACGTATTTAAATATTTTTTTCATTATTCGATGACAGGATTTTTTTCTTTTGAAAATAAAGACGTGTTTCATAGTTACTTTTGACCCCCAATGCACTGGTTTATGAATGTATAAGAACCTGGTTAGAAACCATCCCTCTGAGAGAATGAAGATGGCGGAATAGGGTAAGGACACGTTTATACAGACAGAAAAACATTTAACCAGGATGAAGCAGAGAGGACATATTTCAGGAAATAGGAGAAGACAGAACAACAGCAGAGGGGTACCTGGAGACTGACAGACACAGGAAAGCAGCTGATACAACGGTGTGGTGTTGCAGAAACTGATACTCCAGCACAGCGTTCTGAATTCCACAGCAGCTGGAACTCCAACAGCAACCAGGTGGGAAGGGACTTTCACTGGGCGCTTGGGAGGTGAACCCAGTCAAAGAACTGTCCATCCTGCTGGTCCATTTGATTTGACAGGAGCACAGACAGAGCAGCAGATCTCAGATGGGCAGTGCGAGAACAGAGTGGATTTCACAGTCCAGTCAGCCCCCTAGAGCTGAATTGGGCGCCATTTTGCGTAAAAAGGAAAGGGCAAGGGAGAGGAAAGAGTATGCGCTGAGCTGGGAGTGAACTCATTTCTGTCTCGGTGAATTGCAACAACGTGGCATTCTACTTGTTCCACTCAGGGCAGGTCTGGGTAGCCCTTGGATCTGACAGCCAGCAGATCAAGAAACCTTAGTGGTTGTACATCAGGCACTATTTTGGGCACTGTGCAATAGCTTTGGGACTGCAGGGGACAACAGTGAACTGCACATGTGTCGATCTCGTGAGAACTTGCTGACGTCAGTGATTGCACTGGTCCCGCAGGAAAATATTCCTGACTGTGGCATCGTACGGGTCAAAAGAGGTCCGTGTGGCACCCAGACCTAACGTCCAACAGGTTCCGAAAAGATCAGCACCACCAACAACCTAATTATGTAGGACACCTGGTGTCTCTCTAATCCTGGGACCTGCTTCAACCAGAAGTGCGAGAAAGGTTGCAGAGACAACAGTGCAGTCTCAGCACGGTATCACAGGAGGTGGAGAGTGGTGAGCCAGGAGCTGGGGCTGTGGAGACCACGGTGGAAATCTGACATACGAATCCAGAACTGGAACTCACTGAAGGTTGTGGCACAAGTGGCTGCAAGAAAAGTTGTGAACCAACTGCAATAAGTAAAATTGCATTGTAGACCTGTGGGTGACACAGCTTAGAAACCTACCCCAAGGAGAAGACTCTGCTAACCAGAAGTACAATGACCAAGAGCAAAAGAAGAGACAAAGGCACAATGAATATTGCTGAAAGCTCTCCTGCAAGGGAGCAAAACCCTATGCCAACCTCAGAGTTAACTGAGGAAGACATTGAGAAAATGGGGCACACAGAATCCATAAGACTGATTTTAAAGATTCTGATCAACAATGAGAAGCTCATGCAAGAGTTCAATGAATTTAAGGAAGCAATAAAGCAAATCAAGGCTGGTATGTCAGAAATTAAGAACGCAGTAGAGCAAATTAAGAGTACAGTGGAGAGTCTCCAAAACAGATTGAAGCAAGCAGAAGAAAGAATCTCCGAATTGGAAGGTATTTCCTGTCATCAGGGGGAAGCAAACAAAAAGCTGGAAGCAGAGCTGAATCAGGCCAAAAAAAGTATTCAAGAATTGAAAGACACTATTAAGAGGACAAATCTAAGAGTTATGGGAATGCCAGAAGGTGCTGAGAGAGAAGCTGAATTTGCAAATGTATCTAATGAAATAATAAAGGAAAATTTCCCTAATCTGGAGAAAGAGTTGGAAAACAACATCCAGGAGGGACACAGAACTCCCAACAGGCTTGACCAAAAGCGATCTTCACCACAACACATGATCATCAAGCTCTTTTCAATCAAACATAAGGAAAAGATCCTGACGTGTGCACGTGAAAAAAATCAATTGACATATAAAGGAAAGCCAATTAAGCTCACAGAGGATCTCTCACAGGAAACTCTACAGGCAAGAAGAGAATGGAGTGACATATTCCAGATCCTAAAAGAAAAAAATTGTCGGCCCAGGATAACATATCCATTTTCTTTGAAAATGAAACAAAATTCTTCCACAGTAAAGAAAAGCTAAAAGAATTTGCCTCTTCCAAACCTGCCCTACAAATGATACTTTAAGATGTTCTCTTGATGGGGAAGAGGAATAGCACCCACCAAAACCAAAGGATAATGGGAACAACATCCCAGTAAAATGACAACAGAAGACTAAACCAATGAAAAACCCATTCCTAAAATGACAGGACCAACATCACACCCATGTATATTAAACTCTGATTGCAAATGGCTTAAGCTTAATCAAACATCATAGATTAGTAGACTGGATTAAAAAACAAAACCCATCTGCTTATTGTCTGGAGGAGACACACTTCAACAAAGATTAGCGGAAACTATATCACATGGGTTTTGTTATTCTCTGTTAGTTTCATCTCTTCAAAACACTTCCTTTGGATTAAATCATTCAGCGACTCGTAGATCACACAGTGGCATTATCTTCAAGAAGGTTCTTGATTTTCATTTCTTCAGCTACACATTAGTCATTTAATAGCATGTTATTTAACTTCTTGGTGTTGTGAATTTCTTTTTTCTCCCTGATGTTGATTTTGTTTTGTGGCTCTTCATTTAAGGGGATGTATAGTAGCTGTGTAATGGAGACTGTCATGTCTAGTAACATGTCATTTAATTTCAGGCATTGTAAATTTCCTCTTTTCTTTCTATTGTTGATTTTGAATCATGACTTTTCATTTAAGGGGATGTACAGTAGCTGTGAAATGGAGACTAAAATTCAGATGTGAGGATGTAGCATGGTATGCATTTCTGCTTCCAGACAAAGATGGACTTCCAATGAAACTGTTTACTATATCTTGACAATAGGATTCTGGACTCTCTGCTATTGTCCATGCCCGCAATGATGGATATATGACTGAGTATGAAGAACTATATGTTAATAATGATATAGAGGAACGGGGGGGGAGGGAACTGGGGAGGGGATAAGGGAATATGAAACTGTACTATAAAATTATACCAATAATAATAGATTGTACAGGCTGATTCACTCAAGATGGCCGACCGCAGAGAGCTGGTGTAGGGTGGAGTAGGGAAAGAGGGGAACCGATCCAGCAGAGAAACAGGCCAGGAAACACAAAATTGTAGGGAGAAGAGTGGGAAGGTCACTGGAGTTCACTAAAGCAAGAAGATCTACACAGCGTGAAGGAACAGCCGCAAAAAGTGGGAAAGAAAATACAGCATGCTGCGAGAAACTTGGTGAGTCACGATCCCAGGCAGGGGGAAGGCGGCAGAGTCTCAACCATCCCAGGGAAAACAGAGGCGGCTGGAAGGATAGGCGCCCACACCGACAGGGGCACCAGTCCACTGGAGGGCAGGAGCCCTGAGAGGAGGCTACTGGACTGATCATAGGGGGCATCATCCCCTGCAGAAGTGGAGGACAAGCAGGGGAGATTTCCCAGAAGCGTGCCTCCCAACTGCTCAGCAGCTTTGAGAGAGTGCAGAGGGAACTGGAGTGGCGCTGTGGGACCGGGCTCAGAAATCCCCATATCAGCTCCGAACAGTGGACTGGCTGCTAGAGAATCCAGTGGATCCTATTGCTGGGCTCAGCCTGAGCTCCAGAGGTTGGGCAACACTCAGCAGAATCTCACAACCTAGGCATAAGAGCAAACTAGTAGGGGCACGGCTGCGTGCCCCTCACAGCTCTGTGCCTCTCAGGGCTCTGCTGCCACCGTTGAGAAAGTGCAACTGAGAAAGTAGCTTCTCTCAGGCAGAACCCCTGCTGGGCTCAGCTTGAGTGGCCAAACCAGAGCCGACTCAGCTGAATTGGCCTGACAGGTTCTCCCAGCAGGAGCCCGCTCAAAAAAAAAAAACCTGCCTGCCACTTTGGGAAGTCGTTGCACAAAGCCCCTCCAGTGGCAGCTAGAGACTGCAGGAGTGCTGAAACCTCTAGCACTGGTGGCGATATTGGTAACTGTGGGGAGCCATGCAGTTGGGTCGGATGGCATGGGTGTGTGATGAGCACTGCTCCTTGGTTAGCAAGGCTATGAGGAGTTTCTAGCAGCGAGGCAAGGCCCGGCGGAATGTCTCTGGTCACCTCACTGCTGCCTCACCCCATTGTATGGACACTCAATTACCTCTCTGATGTTTCATAGAATTCTCCTGAGGGTGTTGTTGTTTTTCTGCTAATGGGAAGTGATTCCTGTAACTAGTATGACACCTCAAATTGATCAATCATGTTATGATAAAAACATCTTTAGCAACGTAAGGCTATGACACACAGCTAAAAGTATACAATAGTACAATTGAGCCCACAACGTCTCCAAACATCCTGTTATATGCCCACTTTTGTCCTGGAATTTGCCCTAGTATAAGTAATGTTTTCCTTAAGAAATGGCTTGATAATATCTTGCAACTGATGGCAATAATGGAGGTACAAAGAGTTTGTTTACCATGCGCCTCGAACTGTTATAACACATGATATGACGTATTCTAGTTTCTCACCATAGAAAGCAAAAGTATATGTGGCATCTTCTAAAGGGAAACAAATGTGAACCCCCTCAAAGTGGCTTAAAATCTCTATCTTATATTGGTACTTATGTTTAGGGAAAGAAATCAGTTTATAAAAACTTTTGTCTTATATTGGCACTTATATTAAGGGAAAGAAAACAGATTATATAGATAAAAGGAAGTGTTTTGTAAAGGCCCTCTGTAGATTGGCTGAGCTGCCTTGATCCCTTTCACTGCCCTTTAACAAAAGAACAAAAAACGATTGAATCAGCACTAGGTGAAGGTGATGGTAATTAACGCATGACTTGATTATAAGATTTAGCAAAGAATCTATGTTATATGCTTGTATAAGATCCTTTCATTTATAATCTTTTAATTCTGTATTCTTAATATTTTAATCAATATTAGTTTGTGTTTAGTAAAAATTGATTTTGAGTATAAGATTAATTTTGAGTATAAGTAAACTACTTCTCACTATGTAACTGCATGTGTTGCCAACCGTGGAATTCCTGGCTTTAGCCAGGTCACTGCAGATTTCAATGAGTAATGGTTTGCCAAAAATGTTTTCTTTAAAGTAAATAATATGTTTTAGGATTGTTTTTTGCATTTTTTAACCATGATGTAAAAATGAAACAATTGGATATTGTGCAAAAGTTTGTGATGATTTGTGTATAAATAAAGAAGGCAACTTTTCTGAGTTGTCCATTATGAGCATCAAGCCATAGTGGTCCGTGTCTTATGTTTTCCTCTTACAGTCTCGCCGATCCACGCATCCTTTGCAAGCTCTCAGTCAGCTGGAGCTGGTCTCCGGCAGGTAACCTTGGAGGGACCCAGGCAAAGACAGGGACGGCTAACACACATTCTCCCATAACGAAATGCTGCGTTACCGGAAGGGCGCTAGGTCCCTGAAGTGTGGTGGCCAGCAGCTGCGGCAGCCAGGGTGAAATCCCCAGGACCACAACTAAACTAAATTCTGGGCCAACCCAGGCCAGGGGAAAGAGGGGCAGCCAGATCCCGTACCTCAGACAAAAAAACCTAAGGCGCTGAAACCTAAGGCGCTGAAACCTGAAACCCAGAAGGGAAACAAAAAAACAAAAACTCCCTGGGCCAGAAGGAAAACAAAAACCGAGGCTAGCAAGACCTCAGCCCACCCACCAGGTGGCAACAGAGGTCAAGGGTGAGAATCCAGCAGCACCTTGGGCCACAAATATGAGGCGGAATAAGAGAGTTAGTGACGTAGACACAGCTTGCTCCACCCCAAAAAGCCACCATAAAGCCTAGTCAATCGCAGAGATTACAGATGAAGAAATTGAAGACGTCTCTGATAAGGAGTTCAGAAAAATAATTCTAAAACTCTTCAGAGATAATGAAAAATGATGGGACAAGCTCAAAGATTTTAAAAACCATATAATCACAGAAATAAAATCACTCAAAAACGAGATCCTAGACTTGAAGAACAAAGTTGAGAGCTTAGCCAACAGAATTACAGCAGCAGAAGACAGGATATCCGACTTGGAAGATTCCCAGAATGAAAGCAGGCAGATTATTAACCAACCAGAGTCACAACTACACAAGGCAACCAAGACAATCCAGGAGATGAACGACAACATCAAGAAGTCAAATATCAGAATAATGAGGCTCACAGAAGGAGTAGAAAGAGAGACAGGCATACAACCAGTACTTGAGGAAATTATGCAGGAGAACTTCCAAAATACCCGGAACATGAACCCAATCCAAATTCAGGAAGGCCAGAGGACTCCCCACAGGGTGGACCCAAAACGATCCTCCCCAAGACACGTGGTAATCAAGCTACCCTCCAATGAATACAAAGAAAGAATCCTAAGGTTAGCACGAACCAAAGAGAAGCTTACATTTAGGGGCAGGACCATCAGAATCACTGCCGACTTCTCAGAACCGACACTCCAGGCAAGAAGGGAGTGGAACAAAATCTTTCAAGTACTGAAAGAGAACAACTGTCAACCAAGAATACTCTACCCAGCAAAGATTTCATTTGTATACGAGAACGAAACTAGATACTTCCACAGCAAAGAGAAATTAGAAGAATGTGCCAACACAAAGCCAACCCTACAAAATCTCCTTAGAAATGCGCTACTTCCAGAGAAAAAGGAAGCAAGCCATAAGCAAGGATGGCAATCAGGGAGATCTCAATAAAGTCCATCCACAGAAACGACAATCAATTAATCAATTACCAACAACCTCAAAAACACAGGCATATATCACGACAAAATTATAATTTCTCAATATTAACCCTCAACACAAATGGCATAAATTCATCACTCAAAAGGCACCGATTAGCAGACTGGGTTAAAAATCAGGACCCAACTATATGCTGCTTGCAAGAAACAAATCTAACCAGAAGAAACTTTAGGAAACTAAAAGTGAAAGGGTGGAAACAAATATTCCATGCCAATGGACGAGGAAAAAAGGCGGGTGTGGCAGTCCTATTCTCAGATGATACGGACTTCAAAGTAACGAACGTCAAAAAGGACAGGGAAGGGCGCTACATCTTCTTGAAAGGGAGGATCCAACAAGAACCAATCGCAATTCTTAACATTTATGCTCCTAGCCCAGATGCACCCAGCTACGTGAAACAACTACTTTTGGACTTAAAGGGAGACATAGATGAACATACAATAATTCTGGGAGATCTGAACACCCCACTAACACCAATAGACAGATCAACGCAGCAAAAGCTCAACAGAGAAGCCACAGAACTCACACAAACAATAGAACAACTGGACCTAGTAGACATCTATAGAATATTTCATCCTAAGGCCATAGACTACACCTTCTTCTCAGCAGTGCATGGCACCTTCTCCAGGATAGACCACATAATAGGACACAAAGCAAGTTTAACTAACTACAAAAATATCAGAATCATACCATGTACCTTCTCAGACCATCATGGAGTGAAACTGGAGATCAACAACTCAAAATGTCCCAGAAAACATGTAAACTCCTGGAGGCTGAACAATATGCTATTAAACGAACAATGGGTTAGAGAAGAAATTAAAGACAAGATCAAAAAATTTATGGAAACCAACGAAAACCCAGATACAAAAGTCCAAAACTTATGGGACACTGCCAAAGCAGTGTTACGTGGTAAGTTTATTGCAATTAGCACGCACGTCAAAGCCCAAGAAAGGCAACAAATGCAAGAATTAAGCACACACCTCCAGGAACTGGAAAAGCAACAGCAGAAGGACCCCACAAACAAGAGGAAACAAGAAATTATCAAAACAAGACAAGAACTAAATCAGAAAGAAATTAAAAAAACCATTCAGAAAATAAATGAATCAAAAAGCTGGTTCTTTGAGAGGATAAACAAAACAGATACCCCACTGGCCCGATTGACAAAGAAAAAACAAGACAAAGCAAGAATTAGCAGCATCAAAGATGAAAAAGGCAACATAACAACACTACTACCATTAAGGAAATAATTAGAAATCATTACAAAGAACTATACGCCAACAAATCCGATAACCACTTGGAAATGGAAAGATTCCTAGACTCCCACCACTTACCAAAACTCACCCCAGAAGCAACAGAAGACCTGAATAAACCCATTACTGAATCAGAAATAGAATCAGTGATTAAAGAGCTCCCAACAAAGAAAAGCCCAGGCCCAGATGGTTTTACCACAGAATTCTACAAAACATTCCAACCAGAGCTAACCCCAATCCTTTACAAGCTCTTCAAAACGATAGAAAAGGAAGCAACTCTTCCAAACTCATTCTATGAAGCCAATATCACCTTAATCCCCAAAACGAATAGAGAATTAACAGAGAAGGAAAACTACAGACTGATCTCCCTGATGAATGTTGACGCTAAGATTCTCAACAAAATCCTAGCCAATAGAATACAGATAAACATCAGACAGATCATCCATCCAGACCAAGTAGGTTTCATTCAGGGAATGCAGGGATGGTTCAACATAAGAAAATCCATAAATGTGATACATCACATCCAAAAACTAAAAAACAAAAACCATATAATAGTATCAATAGATGCAGAAAAAGCCTTCGACAAAATTCAACACCACTTCATGTTAAAAACCCTAACCAGGGTGGGGATAGAAGGAACAATCCACAATATAATCAAAGCAATATATGAAAAACCCAATGCCAGCATCATACTAAATGGAGAAAAACTGGATCCCTTCCCACTGAGATCTGGAACAAGACAAGGCTGCCCACTATCACCACTGCTATTCAATATAGTCCTAGAGGTACTTGCAGAAGCCATAAGACAAGACAAAGAAATCAAAGGAATCCAAATTGGAAATGAAGAAGTCAAGCTTTCACTATTTGCAGACGACATGATTCTTTACATAGAAGAACCAAAAAACTCAATACAAAGACTCCAGAACTCATACGAGAATTTGGCAGAGTGGCGGGATACAAGATAAGTGAACAAAAATCAACAGCCATAGTGTATGCAAATGGCCGCAAGATGGAAGAAGATATAACCAACAAGCTACCATTCAAAATAACAGAGAAAAGCATGAAATATCTGGGAATAAATTTAACCAAAAGAGTAGATGACCTTTATGAAGAAAATTACAAAACACTCAAAAAACAAATAGAACAAGACCTAGAAAGATGGAACAACATCCCATGCTCCTGGATAGGCAAAATTAATATCATCAAAATGTCTATACTACCAAAAGCAATATATACATTCAATGCAATACCAATCAAATTACCCACAGCATTCTTCATCGAACTGGAAAAATGATACACAGATTCATCTGGAAACACAAAAAACCACGAAAAGGCAGAACCACTCTGAAGAACAGGAACTTAACAGAGGGAATCACAGTACCGGATCTACAGACGTACTATAGGGCAGTGGTCATCAAAACAGCCTGGTACTGGCACAAAGATAGAGAGGAAGATCAGTGAAACAGAATAGAAACAACAGATGGAAACCCACACAGATACAGTCAATTAATCTTTGACAAAAAGACAGACAACAACCCAAGCAAATGGAAAGGACTGTTCAATAAATGCTGTTGGTACAACTGGTTGATAGCCTGCAGAAACAAAAAGACCCACATCTCTCACCATACACCAAGATCGAACCTAAATGGATAAAAGACCTAAACCTACATCCAGAAACCTTCAAACCTTTGGAAGAAAATGTTGGAAACACACTGCAACACTTAGGGGTAGGCCCTGACTTCCTAAAAAAGACTCCAAAAGCAGTAGAAATCGAGACCAAAATAAACAATTCAGACCTCATCAAACTAAGAAGCTTCTGTACAGCTAGAGAAACAATCAACAAGGTAAAAAAACAACCTGCAGAATGGGAGAAGATCTTTGCACACTACATAGGAGATAGAGGGTTGATCTCCAGAATATACAAAGATCTCCAGAGAAACCAAAACAACAGAACAAACAAACTGCTCAAGAAATGGGCACGGGAAATGGGCAAACATTTCACAAAAGAACAAACCCAAATGGCAAACAAGCATATGAAAAAATGCTCAAGTTCCTTGGCAATAAGGGAAATCCAAATGAAGACAACAATGAGGTACCACCTAACTCCAGTAAGGATGGCACACATACATAATACCACCAACACTTGCTGGCGAGGCTGTGGGGAAAAGGGAACCCTTCTCCACTGCTGGTGGGACTGTAGACTTGTACAGCCTCTATGGGAATCAGTTTGGCGAATACTCAAACAACTGAAAATCAACATACCATATGATCCAGCAATAGCACTCCTTGGGATATATCCAAAACATCTCCTACACAAGAAACCAACATGCACGCCTATGTTCATAGCAGCACAATCTACAATTGCAAAAGCATGGAAGCAGCCAAAATGCCCATCAATAGAAGACTGGATAAGAAAGCTATGGTTCATCTACTCTATGGAATACTACTCAGCTATTAAAAAAAAACAAAATGCAGTTCTTTGTGGTCAAATGGGCCTGACTGGAATCCATCATGCTAAGAGAAATGAACCAATCCCAAAAGGTTAAATACCATATGTTTGCCTTAATCTGAGATGAAAAGATGACAACTTGGAAGATAGCACCTGTATATTGTAATATTAGTGCAATCTCTAACAACCTGTATCCAACGCAATAAGATAATGCAATATAATCTATAAACCAGCAATTAATGTCAGAATATTTAAGATCTACATCGTAAAACTGTAAAACCTACTATACCCTCAATACGCTATGTTAACCTGTAATGGGGGGGGGGAGTGCAGGGAAATCTTTCAGGACCATAAAAAGAACGAGAAAAAAGTACAATATAGCCTATCAAGATCAAATCTGGTAATTCATAGACAACAGACTCAAAGCGGCACTAAACAACAATAAAACTACTGTACCAATGCATGAGGAGGGAATCGGGTGTGATCCTGACAACCTCTTAACAGGAGGTCATGTGTGTGAAGCGGTGGGGCACTCCAGAATGGAGCAGGTGGTAAGGAGGAAGCTTGGATCCCAACCATGAAGACTCCCAGACCTTCACCACAAACTATTAATATGAGCAACAAGGACTATATCCCAACTGCCAAGGAGGCCACAGGGAATTGGATGCCCTCAGAGGCCGAGTACTCTGAGGTCACCCACCCCCAACTGGAGCTTCCACAGGGGATGGAAGAAGTCCAAACACTACTGTGCAGAAACCAACGTCATCGGAAAGACAACCAGAAGCCCTGAGCGGTCAGCAGAAACAGAAGAACAATAAATGTCCTTCGGGATCAGGAAGAACAGCTTTCTCTGGTCCGAGCCTGGCTCCACCGCTGGACCCCCGCCCTCCCTCGCAATGACCATGGGGATTGCTTCGAAAACCCCTCACAGCAAACAAACAATCATACAAACTAAAAAAAAAAAAAAACCTAAAGTAAATAGACAAACAACAGAAAGTACAGCTTGAAATCTGACAGGAAAGAGCTGGTGTGGATTGGCTCATGCCTCACTGGGTGGGACACAAAGATTAGTTACTCCTCACCACGGTGTTCAGGATTTTCCTACACACCGCCCCCCCAAACAAAACAAAACAAAACAAAATGTTCTGCACCTTAAATGCCGACAAATATCTTGTTAGAGTTACAAGCCAGTCTAGATTATCCTAAAATCTGCCAAGATCAGTAAAATTATACTTCAACACAACAAATGGCTAAATACTAAAATGAAATAGACATGACACAGCTGAATAGTACCTTATAGCCATTTTAAGGTATATAGCAGCCGGTCCTGTATATAAACTAAAATTGAAATGTCAATGAGCTAATCATAGGTTGTGGTTAGGACTTGCTTTTTTTTTTTTTTACATACTGGTTACTCAAAACCATGTCAATTCCATAATATTGCAAATGGCTGTTGATGTTATATTGGGACTCTTAATTGACTGTGATGATATTCTACCAGCTCTAACTTCAGACCAGAAATGGTCTCCCCAAGAAACTGTTCAACCCATCTGGACAATAAGTAGCTGGACTCTATGCTTAGTATATGTTTGCAAGGAAAGAATCTTGATTGAATTTGAACTGTAATACTGCATCAAGGTGGAGGAATCCACCAGGGGGGAGGGAGGTGGAGGGGTGGGGGGATTCCCAGAGCCTATGAAACTGTCACATAATGCAAAATAATTAATAAAAAAATAATAAAATATATATATATATATATATAAATTAAAAAAAGAAACCATCCCTCTGCATAAATTTCACTTTCAGATAAGCCAGAGACACTATGTCACACAAGAAAACAAGTAAGCCATAAAAGTTATCAAAATTAGAGACATTTTACAAAAACCCAGGTGACGTTAAAAAGGTCAGATGTGGGAATGAACATTGATAAGGATAACAACTGCAATGAATTTATACATGGCAAATACACGTAAAGTTCATAATAAACTGACATACATCAGTAAAACTGTCCATATTCAGAGAATGAAAGGGAACTAATTCATTCTTTTATGAACTGCACCACTAGTAATCAAAGAGCAGACAAGAAATATTCCAGTCAATAAGTGAATCTGTAAATGACAGACCAAGAAAACCTTCATTTTACAATTCTACAAATCCTCTAATAGATCCAAGCAGCAAGCATCATCAGTTACCAACATGACAAAGTGGGGATAACCAGACACACTTTCTGGTGCCAGGACAGACTATCACAATCTTGGCACAAACAAGGACAGAACTAGACCTCTGTAATGTGACTACCAATTTGCTAGAAAAATGCAGGATCAAGAAATATGGAAAAAAAATATTATGAAACTGTACTCAACAAAATATTGCAAGGACTTGGAAGATGTAAATTATATTAAAATGACAGAAAAACAGATCAAAATATCCTGGAAAGCATGTGTGTGGGGTAGGACCAACAGAAAGAAGGGATTATAAAAAATGAACTATAATTTGTTGGGTTTGACAGCTATATTAATTATTTTAATCTCAGCATGGTTCCACAGGTTATATATATATGTGAAAAGGGTTCAAACTGTAAGATTTAAATATATGTAGCTTATTATATGTCAATTATACCTCAAGAAAGATAAAAGTGGTAATTGGTATTGAATACTCTAAGTAATCATTTGCCTGTGATAGGCAATGGTTTCTAGTCCTATTTAAAGACTTTTAGAGAGAAAATAGAATTCATTCATTGAAGTAGATCTTGGATAGGACCATAGAAGCTCAGATTTTGGAGATAATACATGTTGAATTATAGTAATAATATAAAACAAAATACATCTATTTTGGAAAATTAGATTTTCTGATATTTTATCAGTATAGCTTTAAAACACTTCATTGTAATATATTAAAATATTATGTAGATAACTAAAGTCTCATGGAAAATTTCAAATTTTCATTGATGTTGATACTCCTTCTGCTTTTAGTATGCAAAATACAGTATGATTTTGCTTACATTCATCCTGTGTATAGTTTTTAAGTTTGAACAAAATCTAGTAAATACAGTTATTTTAAGGACAGCAATTTTAAAATATAAAATTAATAAAAGCAATATGTAAATTGTAGATTCCCAGAGGGTAATGCTATTCAAGAACTGATCTGGTGTTGGGCATTTGGAACATTCACTAACCATTTGATAACCTGAATTGATGACCAGTTAAAAATCTATTTTGTCTGAAAAATTATTTTGTAAATGAGGCAGTTTCACAAGCTACCCTTCACCTGTATAAAATATGTTCTTTTATAGTGTTTCTACAAACAGAAAAAAAAACAGGAAACCCAGAGGCTAAGAGATTTTGTAAGAGGAGAGTTTGTTTTAAAACAGGAATCCAGGTTATAGTCATAAGGTTTTATTTTCTAGCACTCATACAACTACATGCCATGTTAGTAATGTGGTCAGTCCAAGGAGGAAAGCAATAAAAAAGATTAAAATGCCTTTTTTTTTGAGTGAGAATAATCTGCCCAAATGCTACTGCCAAAAAAAAAAAATTAAAGGAAAAGAGTAATAAATTCACTTTCTCAATATGCTAAAGAAATTAAACTTCAGCATAGAGCAGCACACAAGTTGCAAGTGAAGGAACTTCTCTGTCTTGAGAAAACCACAGAGAGAATATATGGACTGTGGAAAAATAAATAGAATACCCATTTGTATTCTTCTGCTGGTTTAGATCTAAAATGTCATAATAACCAGATTTCAAAAAAACTATTACATGTTACATGGTTGAAAATATTGCAATTGAGCATTGCCACTCTATTATTTTCCCTTTCATAATACTCTGCAGTTTAGCAGAAAATTTAGCATAACTGCATTATCCAGATGTTAAATTCTAATATTCTAGCATAGAAAATTCACAAAGCACTAATAACAATATTTCATAAAATTCAACACAAAATCCCTATTGCTCCAAATAAGTCTTTGCTTAACTAGTATTCACAATTTCTGAATTCACTTTTAGGGATATTTACAAAGGCATGGCAAGGCCATTTTCATTCTTCTGAAAGGCACATAAAGTTATATTAAATGTTTTAAAATGAACTTGTCTATTATCTGATATTTAGGTTTGCATATTTCCTATTGACAAATAGAAAGTAGCGTGAGGGAGGAGATAAGAGTGACAGTAAAGAATTTAAAAGGAACAAGGAAACATTTGGGTTTGATGGATATGTTCAATATCTTGATTTGAAGTATGGTTTCACAACACACATAAATGGATGAGATAGGCAATGTGGCATAGTAAGTTAAACCAATGCTTGGCACACTTACAGCCCATATGAGAGCACCAGTTCAAGTTCTGGCTACTTCATTTCCAACCCAGCTTTCTGCTAATGGGTATCCTGAGAAGGCAGCATGCATATATATACTTGTATGGCAAGTATAGCTCAATAAAACAAAAAGGGAGATTGGTATCAACTCAACCACTCAACATATAGTATGTGTCAAATATTGTATTTGTTATCCAAAATATATTATAGAATAAAAAAAAAGGTACTTCCCTGAACACATATATTTGTTGTTTTTTTTTTTTTTTTATCTCAAATATGTTCTCCCTGCTAGTTTATATATATCAGTGAAAGGAGTGTGAAGTTAGGTGATTAAGAAAAGCATGGTACATTGTTCTGAGTAAACAGCCTGAGGCTATTGTTGTTCAGACATGTAAATGTGTATTTAAGCCTCATTGAAATGAGTGCACCTAACTCCAAGTACTTGATTTCATCTAGGAATTGTAACAAACAATGGGTCCAAGAACTTTCCTTTAGAAAAACAGACTATTTTTAGCTATCAGAGGCTGCACTATATTAGACAAAGTCATTTTAAACACTGTACGAGTGTGAAAAAAGTATACATGATATTTGGTCGCAAGATGTAATATGCGAAAAGGCATTTTTAGAAATTTTTTCACAATCTCTTTGGGTTTCCATTCTTCTCCCCTTCTTGGTTCATGTGCACTATTTCCATACCAGAGGTGAGTAAATGACCCAAATCATGCTGACTACAGTATCCACTTCCTTTCTATAATGACTCACATAGGATTAACACATGTGACCCAGGCCAGACTGACTGCAGCTCTAATAATTTGCTACAAACATAAATAAGGAACCTTGTTTTTTGCTGAGATTGTCAATCCTGGGGACAAGAAAAGCTAGAGATGCCAATGGTCACCTTTCTCACTTTGTCTTCTTGTGAACAAAACAAAAAGAAGTAAATCAAGTGAGTAGAAGATCTTTTCACTCAACAGGTTGCTGTATCCAGAAAATCTCTTGGGCCATGCTCTCCTGGATTTTTTTCTGAGTACATTAACTAACTGTGAAAGTCCTGACTTCTGACACAGCTATCTGATTTAGATTTGTGTCACTTTTAATGGAAAAAGATTTGGACTAAGACATTGAACTGTTTACAGTGTGAATATATCTAGCTCATTTATAACTTCGTGCATTTTTATATATTAGTTCCTCTGCCTGGAATGTCTTTGTTTCCTTTTCCTAGCTGACAAATCCCAACTGTTTCAGTAAGTAGCTGTTTAAGTTGCCATGCTTCTTAGAAGCCTTCCCTAACTTCCTGTTGCGCAATCCTCTATTATACAAATTGTTACCATGAGCAAGCAACTCGTGGTTTGCTTTGTTCAGAATCAGTAGCTTGTTTTTCATATTTGTACATTGCTTTATTAACATGGCTAATTAGCACTAATTATACGATATTGTAATGAAGAGTATGTTTCTCTATTCCAGTAAGATAGTTGAGCTAATGGAAGAAAATAAATGTATTCTGCCCATCTTTATACTTTCAGTATTCGACTTTAGCATATCACTGGAAGATAATTCTTCATTACCATTAGCATTTCAATCATTATGCAATGAAGTGCTGACTAATGATTATTATGGTATGTCTTCTCAGTGACTTTCAAAAATAGAAAATATAGAAATAGTGGCTCTCTTCTATAGCAAAGAGAAAAGATGCTTACTGCCCAAAATAATACAACAACATCTCTTCCTGGATAACACCAATTTGAATTATCATTGTAAAGATTCAATTTCCATGAACTCAAGTTTACTCAGATAAAGAATCTCATTGCAAATGCATCACCTAGCCCTCTACTCATCACTCTATGGGAAAGGGAGCACAGTGAATCAGTGCAAATGTTAATTCTTACACAACTGCTGGGTAATAATCCCTTCACCTTTGGAAAAAAAAAAAAAAAAAAAAAAACCTCTTGTGACTTCTACCAAAAGAAGCTTAGAAAAAAATCAGCCTAACTTGTTGGCTGGCAGGTAGAATAAAATCAGAGATTCTGGTGTTTATGTTGATGAGACCAGGATATTGATAAAGACACAGCTCTCTGGAGGGGATGTATGAGGACCTTACAATAAGATTAAAGGAATTTGACATGTGAGGGAATCGGCAGATGTTAAACAAATTGTATGATCAACTGGGCAATAGATGGTCCTTTATTTTATTCCCTATTAAGGGAGAAATTAGGGGAGATGTTGTCATTTGGGGAATGATCTAGCAGACAGAAAATTCTCGTTCCCTCTCTCTTTATAACCTTTTGAAATACAAGTTTGTTTTCTTTAAACAATAAAAAAGAAGTAACAGCTATAAGCATAAGGAATCCCTTAACACTGTTATCAATTTATATAGCTAACCATACATTGGGTTGTTCCAGGTAGTTCCATTTAAGTGCTAACTAAAATGGACATTCAGAAGCAATTCCTCACTTGATACAATCAAACTCCCAAAACTTAGTTTCTAAAAAAGACCACCCTGGTGGAAATGACTGCCCTCTTCTTGGCTGCTTTCGGCATCACTGTGATTAGTGATCTTGACTAATTTCTTTTTTGTAATAAACAACTGGCTCCATTTACCACTGAAGTTATCCAAAATTCAAATATTTGCAACCTCTGTAGCTGTGGGATACTAGGGAGGCACTAACAGCTGAATCAACAAACGTTTAAACTATCTTAATACCACGTTGAAGATGGTCTGCTGCCAGAACTAGGAGGATTCACGGAGAAAGTCTGTGAAGTTGATACTATCATGCTGAAATGAAAAACACTGCTGTGTAGCATTTTCCATTGTTTTTAAAGAACGTGAAATAAGAGCCAAAATTGGAAATACTAAATTTTACGTCAAGTGATGTTTTATCTTGGAACACTTTTAATACAATTCTATAGAGTTACATACAGAGATATATTCACTTTGTTGTCACAGCAATTTAATACATGTAGAGCAAGTGAAACATTAAGAACAGATAGGAAAAACTTGAAAGTAGACTAGAATATTAGTTTTTTCAGGTTGTCTATAAAGATGAATAATTCCCTTAAAATGCTAATGAAAAATATGTAGTGTTTATGACAAAAAACTAAAAAGAAAGGAGTATTTACAAAAAAAAAATGAGAGTACTGACTAGAGGCTTTTAACAAGAATACCGGCCAGCTCTTACGGCCTTGCTGGTTGTGTGGACAATCACTTGTCCTATATGATTACTTTGAGGTATATCCAATTCCAACCACCCACAGATTTTTCCCTGTTCACCCAAAACTCTGCAGCTAGAGAATTCATACACTGGTTTCAGGCCTCTGCACAGTATTCAAATATAAATATTCTTGAAAGGGGACTATACTACAGTTAGTTCATCAGTTGCTGCTCAAAATGAAATATGTTTATCATGTCTTATAAGAAAAGACAGGCTTTGGCAGAGAGGGCAAATTAAAGGTAGAAAAAAAAATCATATTGATTATAGGAGATGAAGGTCATGCCCAAGAAGGAAAATACACACACACACACACACACACACACACACACACACACATATATGTAGTCAGGAGCCTCAGGAAAAAATATTACTTAACTATTTCATAATTTTCTTTAAAGATTTCACCTATTTTAGACTTTAAAGGAATGAATCTCACTTTTTTTTCAAACCTGATCAAAGCTGACTCTAAGGAATAATGTAGATATTACAAGCCTTGGCTTTCTAAGAATTGACTACTGTTACTGTTACTTATATGTAAGTTCCTTGAAGTCAAGTTCACTTAAGAGTTTCCTTTTTTAATTATTGATGTATGACAGATACTCCAAAAAAGCTTATGTAAAATGAATAGAAGGGGATTGTCTAAATTGGAGCCTAAACAGCAGGATGCTCTGAGAGACAAACTATTAGGTTTTGAGGATACTTCACTCATACTTCCACAAAATTATTAGTGCTACCATTATTGTGAGAGGACATAAATCTTCATTGGAAATCTCGTTGGTATAAAATCATAACCTACCGTAATCTTGTGAGAAAGCTCCAAGAATTCAGGAGTGAAAATGCATGGGTTAGGAACCTTGTAGGAAGACAACTGATTAGCAGAGGACAGTGGGGAACCTGGCTGATATGAAACCATAACCAGCTGTGAACCTGTGAAAAAGCTCTGAAAACCCAGGACAAAGGTTCTGAAGCAGATGGAACAGAAGAGCATAGGCACAGGAACTCCCCAGTCATCAAGCCTGATAGTAGATCAGAACACATTATTTACTGACTGAGCCCCTTTGCTGCTAGCATGTAACTCACATCTGTCTCAAACCCTCCCTCCTTACATGTATGTGACCCTCAGTCTCAGTAAGTCTTTTGCTATTAATAAGCTTTGGCTATTGACCATAAGTCAACAGTCCATGTGTATGATTATTAACTCCGTGTAACAAGTCTCCTTGCTGCTAGGTAGCAAACAATAGGGGTGTTGGGTGCCATCCTACCATTGTTCAATTTGCAAGGCTGGCTGCTACAGCAATCAACTAGATATTGAGAGTGTTTGTGGATGATTACAGCCCAATTACAGCCTTTGTTCGATTTAGTATCAGTGCGAGAGCAGATCAATAAGATTTCTCAGAAACAGTTTGTAGTCATTTATTTGGCAGATAGGTTGTGTTTCTTAATAAGAAAAAATGAGAATAAAACCCATTTCTGTTGAATGTATGACAGACACTAATAGATTTGCTATGTTCCCTTGCTTCAGTAATAACAATATATTATTTAAAGAGATCTGGATCTTTAATGCATGTTATAGACCATCATTCTGATTTAGCCAATGTAAGGCATCATGTTGATTAAAAATGAGCAAGAGATGGTCAATGCAATGGAGGACTTGGCAAGGCACACACACTCCAGATGTCAAAATATAAACTCTAGAAATATTCATGTGGTGGCAAATTCTCTAAAGATTTTAAGACGTAATGGTCAGGCATAAACTGGAATACTCTCTAGGAGGCAAAAGCAGGTTTAGACTCTTACCACAAATTTCCACCACAAAAAGGGAAAGGAAGACCTCTTTGCATTGAGGGACATATACCACCTCGCAGGAACATGGCTACAGCCCATAAGCAGATGACCTCAAAGGCTGCCAGCTTTTAGCGGACCCCAGAACAGGAAAAGACTACCATAAATAAATCAAGGTCATGGTATATTCAGCTTTACCACTTCAGCTCTTAACCCAATCAATACTAAGTACTGGTGGTATTAAGAGTGTGAAAACAGTACAGATAACCTTACAGGAGACTGTTACGGTAAAGTTACATGATCTGCAACACAAAATATTGTGCTGTTTGAAATAGCTCTTGATGTTATTTTACAGTATAGTAGAGGCAGAACAGTTGACCATGGGCATCAAGTGATCACACACCTGGGACCTTCCACCATGTCCTGGGTCCTGTCTTAGCTGATAAATCATAAATTCAGTTGGTACTAAGCAACAGTTCACTAAGGTGGAAATGCTATATCCAGTACTGAACTTATACAGAACAAGAGGCACGAGTAAGCTCCATTAACAGGCAACTCAGACTTCCATGTCACTCCTCAGAGCAGCACTCCTTCCCTTCTTCTGCTTTGTATCCAAAGAAGCAAGGATCAGGGAGGAGAGGCAGGTCTCACATAGCCGGCTCAAGGAAAGTGAAAATGCAGCATCGGGCCGGCGGCATGGCCTAGCGGCTAAAGTCCTCATCTTGAACGCCCTGGGATCCCATATGGGTGCCGGTTCTAATCCCGGCAGTTCCACTTCCCATCCAGCTCCCTGCTTGTGGCCGGGGAAAGCAGTCGAGGACGGCCCAATGCACTGCGACACTGCACCCGCGTGGGAGACCTGGAAGAGGTTCCTGGTTCCCGGCATCGAATCGGCGCTCATCGGCCGTTGCGGCTCACTTGGGGAGTGAATCATCGGACGGAAGATCTTCCTCTCTGTCTCTCCTCCTCTCTGTATATCTGGCTGTAATAAAATGAGTAAATCTTAAAAAAAAAAAAAAAAAAGAAAAGAAAATGCAGCATCTGGCTTATGTTCGGTAAGTGTGTGCTAGCTAAGAATGGCAGTAATGTCATTAACAGGACACTCTGAATACTGACGTTACAGTCCATTCTATCCACCTAGAAAGTTAAGTAGACGAAAAATAAGTAAAAAATAAGGAAGCCCTAAATAATAACCAACAAGGAACAAATTATTATATACTAATGTTATAAATAACAATAAGAACATATTTTCTGTCATGTGCATATTGGACATTTCGAACTGACCTTATATGAATGCAAAAAGACAATGTCAGCAAATTCTATAAAACAACAGTATCCTGTCACAATGCAATAAAATCAGAAACTACTAACCATTAGAATTAAAAAAAGTCTCTTACTTGGAAATTTTAAAAACTTATTAATAACTTTTTGGGTGAAAGAGGAAAATTAAATTTTTACACAGTTAAAAATAATAGTATTATAATTTAAAGCAGTTATCAGAGGTTATGTTATGATTACAAACAAAGCAAGAATTTCTCTTCTCCCTACCCCTTTTCAGCATCATATTTTAAGTCTGTGCTAATGTATCAATACAAGAAAAAGTATACAGATTGAAAAGAAAAACTGTCTCTGTTTGTACATGGCATGATTAGCTATATAGAAAATTTAAAACAAATACCAAAATCTCCTGGATATTAACTAACAAACAAAAATCCATTACATTCCTATCTAACATCAGAAAACAAGTGCAATTTGAAATTTAAACAAAAATACTATTTACATTAACACCAGAAGAGAGAGCAAGGAAAGGAGGAGGAGGAGGAAATGCAGAGGAAGAGGAGCAGGGATGGAGCAGGCAAAGGAAACGGGAAACAAGAACTAAAAGTAATTACATCTGAAAATTATATGATAGCATACCTACAAAAATGCAAACAAATTGTAATTGAAAATGCCAGAAGCAACCTAAATTAACACACATAAAAGAAAGATGGCACAGGTGCAATCTTAGAATGATTTTTTAAACTTTTATGCAACTATGAAATCATTTAAGTATACACAGTTAAAAATTCAGTGTTTGCTTAATGCAAGTGTTTTTTAAATAAGCCTCCTTATTTTTTTTTAATAAAGAAAGCACTTTATTTTTTAATTAAACAACTATAATAACTTGGAGGTGAAAGTTGTGTGCCCTTTTGGCACTGTTCAGCTTCTTTTTTTTTTTAAAGATTAATTCATTTTTATTACAAAGTCAGATATACAGAGAAGAGGAGAGACAGAGAGGAAGATCTTCCGTCCGATGATTCACTCCCCAAGTGAGCCGCAACGGCCGGTGCTGCGCCAATCCGAAGCCGGGAACCTGGAACCTCTTTCAGCTCTCCTACACGGGTGCAGGGTCCTAAGGCTTTGGGCCTTCCTCGACTGCTTTCCCAGGCCACAAGCAGGGAGCTGGATGGGAAGTGGAGCTGCCGGGATTAGAACCGGAGCCCATATGGGATCCCGGGGCGTTCAAGGTGAGGACTTTAGCCGCTAGGCCATGCCACTGGGCCCTGTTCAGTTTCTTTATCCTCATTACTTGGACCACATTGATTTATACTGTACCACATTTTAGCAAAGCAATCACCAGATATATTTGACAAAGATGTGAGGTGGATCAATTTGAGTTTATTTTATTTATTTAGAAATTATTTTTCTCTGTATCTCTTAGTTAGCTAAAAAATAAACTCAAACTGCCCACTGATATATACTACCACTGAAGAATATGTAGCCTATGTTTTAATCTGTATAATTTAACTTGATTCCTGAGTGAAAACATAATGACTGAAAAAGAAAATTGTATTTATAATTTATATTTATATACTTATCTATTTATATTTATTTTAAAAATGAAAACGTATTTGGCCTGATTATTAAAAGGCCACTTAGAAAAGCATATCTAAGTTTCCTGGGTTTGAGTGATGGTTTATTCCTGACTCTAGTTTCCTGCTAATGTGTGCCTTAGGTGGCGACAAGGAGTGACTGATGTAGTTGGGTTCCTGTCACTTATGTGGGAGACTGAGGATGAGATCCCAGCTTTAACTTCCCTGTGACTGAGTCCCAGCTATTTGCTTTGGGAGAACAAACTGAAGAATGCAAAATTTCCATCTTTCTTTCTCTGCCTTTAAAAAAAAAAAGAAATAAACAAACTAATTCATTTTAATGAAATAAAATAGCAGATTATTTTATGAGTATAAAATATTGATGAAATAAATACACAGTTCTCTGGGCTAACTCAGGCTAACCATTTTTCCCCTCTGTGAGGCTATGATCTTGGTTGCCTGCCCTCTCTCACTCAGCTCCAGAGTCTCTACACGCTCTTGGTATTGTAAAATGTCTGCCTTTGGGTCACATTCACCTTGTTCTCCTTGGGAAGTTCAGTCCCCCTTTTCTAAATGAAATGTTAACTGGGAAAGTGTCATAATATAGATATAAATGTTTAATAGTGGTTTCTTTTATTATTTTGCTTTAAAAATATTTATAGAATATTTAAAAATATTTATAGAATGGTATCTCTACCCCACGCTGTACTGGAGTAAATAGTAATAATTTTCCAAGGCTGGTAAAACTACAGAGGTCAGACAATAACTTACAGGGGCAGACGGGGAAAATATTCTGAGTTCCTTTGCAATCTTATCTCTTACTGGTTTTGAAAACAATTTCTTTCTGTTGGATTACAGCCCTGCTGCTTTATAGAACAGAAAGGTGAAATGTTACTTATCATTGCTGTTAACCAATAGAGTATCCTGATGGTTTTATTTCAGTATTTGGGGGATTGCCTCCGGATCTTTTTTGTTTCTGTTAAACATTTCACAGCCAAGGTAAAAAATAATTCTTCTATATCTGGCAGGATTTTACTGTCAAAAATTTTAAAAACTTAAATTATCATTTACCTAAACAGGAGGTTTTTCCCACTTCTACAACCCTACCGAAAGATATCATTAAACTGTGTGCAGATGACTGAAATAATCTTGCATCATTTTTCTGCTTCAGTAGTCTCTCTCTCCATGTTCTCATGTATACACAGGAGACAGAAAAATCTTTTCAAAGCATAAATCATATCATTGATACCACTGCCTTCTTCCAAAGACTCTGAGAATTTCCTGTTGAACTTGCAACTGCAAGAGTATACTGTAGGCCTGGCATGGTAGCCTACTGGCTAAATTCTCACCTTGTAAATGGCAGGATACCATATGAGCACTGGCTCCTGTCAGAGGAGCTCCACTTCCCATCCAGCTCCCTGATTGTGATCTAGGGAGGCAGGGGAGGGCATCCAAATGCCTTGGGACCCTGCGTGGGAGACCCGGAAGAAGTTCCTGGCTTATGACTTTGGATCAGCTCAGCTCTGGCTGTTGCTCATCACATGGGCCATTAAGAGAGGTATTTTTTTTTTTTTTTACTAACTTGTACTTTGGTGTTACAACATTCATCTATGCCAAAAAGTAGAAATCACAGAGCTTTAATACATTGAATTAATACTCTCTTTTGAACAACACATTTGTTTTTATTCAAGGGAAAGACAAATCACATAAAACTGGTAATATTTTACTGTTTTAGTCAGTAGGAGCTTAGATTCAAATTTTCAATAGTTTCCAATAAAATGTACACGATTTTTTTTGGCTGTATTTGAGCAAAAATCTCTTCAATTTCAACCTTAACAATCTCAGAAATCACTTAACTAGTCACCAGTCACTCCGCTTTGCTTTTTCACAGACCTCAAGATTCCTCTACCCGCACATTCGTCTTTTACCATTCAGTCTCCCACTCCTAGAGAAGACAAAGCTGTGGTCACTGACTTTCAACATTTTTTGTCCTTTTGAAACAAATCCCTATGCTTAACTTTCTTCATAACTTTGTTTTCATTTTCCCTGATTTTCAGAGAAATCGATTTCACTGAATTATTCACTGTTGCTTTAAGCTTTCAGCACTCAAATCGTTAGTCAATTGCTCTTCAGTTCTAAATATTTCCTAACTTTCACTGTGAATGTTTTTTTCTCTTTAGATCATAACTTATTTAAGGACACGTTTTCTACTTAGCAAAATGTATTTCCATGCCCTTTTCTTATCAGATGAAAATTTAACTTCAAAGAATGTGGTCTTTTAGCAATGATGGTCCGGGTACAGTATTTTCTCACTTTGTTTCATGAATTTTTTCCCTAAGAGATCTCATCTGTTACAACTGCTTCACCCAACGTAGATGACAATATAAGCAGTGACTATAGTCCATTCTTCAATTCTGAGACTTGGGTCTACAGTTGGCATATGTGCATTAATTATATTACTTTTTCAAGCATTTTGACCTCAACAGATTCAAAATCAAATCATTATTTGCAACCATATTCAATATCCTCTGTTTCCTCTCCTCTTTTTTCATTCTATGTATTTTAGAATACTCTCTCCCAAACTGAACGAAATGAACTGAATGGCTCAAATGCTATAAACGACATTTGTATTCTGCCCACTCCATTGCCACAATGTGCCATCCTGAGTTTCTAGTTCTACCAGCAGCATCCTTTTAAATAGGCTTTAACTTCTCTTATTATCTCTCTCTCCCTCCCTCATTTTGCCTTACCTCCTGCTACCAAGTTTAAGTGTAAAACACAAGCCTGATAATTCCATCCCTTGTTTAGAAATCTCTGGTTACTGTCCTATTATGAAAGAGTAAATTTACCACAACACAGGAGACTCTCATCCCAAGAAACGTTATCTACTGTGCTAATACAAATTTTTAGGCTCATTTATTATTATATATACTATTTTGAACTCCTTGATGTAATTGTATTAAAAGCCTAATGCTATGGAGAGTTTGGGAAAAGCATTGCTTCATACATTATTGCCTAGGTAGTATATGTTTATAATCATGGAAAACTATAACCTTTGGTTTAGCCCCATTCCTCAAAAACAATTTTGTATCAATTCTTGAGAGAATGTATGTCACATACTTGGCCTCAAATGAACTGTTTAAGAGAGGTAAGGAGGAAAAATGAGTACAATCTGATAAGGGACTCAGGACCTTATATTAATCCAAACATCAAAGACAATAACAATGTTTTGAATATTGATGGCAAATCATAAAATTTCTAAGAATACAGAAAAAGAAATAAAATTGGAAGAATGAGCAATCAGTGAATAACAACAAAAACAAAATGACTATTACATCCCTTAACCAACTTCATGAGAAACAAAAAATTATCTCAAGCCATACTAATTTCAAAGAGGAAACCAAGTACTTTCCATGGCATAAATCATCTGCTACTATAGTGACAGTAACAATAAAAAGAACAAGTTGCAGTCATAATAATAACCTTTAAAGATAATGACAGCTAAGTTAGATCCTGAAAAGATAGGTAACTTTTTAATTCTCATTAAAGATGATTAAAAGAGTATAGGTTCATACAAAGAGACAAACATATTCATCTGCGGTTTTAATTACTCCAAACAATGTCCTTCTATGATGATGACATGAACCCCCTGCTGTATGTGCTGTGACCTCCCTAGCAATAAAACAAGGTAAGTGCATTTTTTTTTAGATTTTCAAAGTATCAATACTTACTGTTTTTCCTTTTTAAAAAATTAATTACATTGCATTATGTGACACAGTTTCATAGGCTCTGGGATTACCCCATCCCCTCCCTGTACCCTCCCCCCATGGTGTATTCCTCCACCTAGTTGCAGTATTACAGTTCAAATTAAGTCAAGATTCTTTCGTTGCAACCATATACCAAGCACAGAGTCCAGCATCTTATTGTCCAGACAATTTTAACAGTTTCTTGGGGAGACCTTCTCTGGTCTGAAGGCAGAGCTGGCAGAATATTATCCCATTCAATTGGGATAATATCAACATCAACAACAATTTACAACATTATGGAATTAATTGGCATGGTATTGAGTAATCAATACGTTATAACAGTGCAAGTTCTTAAATATATCTTGTGACTACTTCATTGACCCTTCAATTTTTGTTTGTACACAGAACCGGCTGCTATATACCTTAAAGTGACTATAGGGTACTATTCAGCTGTCTCATGTCTGTTTTCATTTTAGTATTTAGCAGTTTATTGTGTTGACGCGTAATTTTGCTGCACTTGGTAGGTTTGTCCTTTTTTTTTTAAGGATGTATTTATTTCATAGGCAGAGAGAGAGAGAAAAAGGAGTGCCACAAAGAAAGATATTCTGCCCATTCTCTCCACAAATGACCACACTAAGCAGGGCTGCCCTCGCTGAGGCCAGGGGCTCCCCTCTGGGTGGTAGGAACAAAGCTTTTGGGCCATCATTTGTTGTCGCTCAGGCACATTACAGAAGCATGGAAAAGCTGCATACACGCATTAAACGAAGCAGTTGTTTAATTCAGGATTCCACATGTTACCTCCAACATGTTTCTAAATTAGACAGTAAGTAAGAACTGGCATTTGTTAAAATATCAGCCAACCCAGAAAGACAGCTATGGAGTAAGGATTAGATCTTAAAAGCAGAGAGAGAGAGAGAGAGAGAGAGAGAGAGAGAGAGAGAGAGAGAGAGAGAGAGAGAGAAAGAGAGAGAGAGAGAGAGAGAGAGAGAGAGAGAGAGAGAGAACGAGTCAGCACAGTACTATTGCTAGAAAACAGCCTACTGCTCTGTCCTTAGAGTGATTTTATTGCTTTTTTTCTGATACTAAATTCATTTCACAGCTTTAATCTTGAATCCATGAATCTGAATTAACTGTATACTTATATGTGTGTGTATGTATACACACATGAGAGTATTTCAAAATATTTATGGAAAATTGAAATTCAAGGAATTTTTTTATTCAAGTATTTTTAAAATGCTTCAAAAAGTCAACAGAAATACATGTGGTAAGAAATTAAGGATATATTTAAATATGTTTTGCTTCAAATAAGTTTATATTTTAATACCACTCTCCATGAACTTTTGGAAGTACCATTTATGTGCTGATGTCTTTTGTGTTACTAGAGTGAGATTCACAAGATTTTATAGCCATGTTGAGCATCTTGATGACGCATAATGTAATGCAGAGTAACCTGTTTCTTCTGGGAAGCCAATGTTCCATGTCAACTTTCAGAAAAGAAAGTGCTCTGCATCATGCATTAAGCTAAATTCAAAAATTTTAATAATCTACAAATTTGATACATGTTCTATAGACTTAATTATGGCTATTTTAGAATATGAGAATTACATGATGCATACATATCTTTTAGAAGCATTTTATATTAATAATTCAGTGGACTTTTGTCTTCCACTTTGATTTCCACCCCTAAGTATGCATCATTTTTTTTTCAAAGTGAATTATTTCATTTAATCAAGATCAAAAATAAAAAGCTGGGGATGTTTACAAAGAAGTGTATAATTGTACATGTAATCATATCTATGTAGTACACATCTTTCATTTCAAAATTTAAGTGTGGCTATACCAGAAATATAAATAATGATAGTCTACTATTTAATAATAACATTTAACCTTATTATTTACAATGAACATGAACTTCTGCTTATGGTTCACACTATATGAATGGGCAACTGGAATATTTTACAGTATCAATAAACATAAAAATTCTTAAAAACTAATATAGTAAAGCTATCAACTGTTTCATTTAGTGTCATTATTAATAGCTGCTCACTAATAACATTTCACAGATTTGTATTTACTTTATATCACATTAAATAAAGACCCCTAAGATAAACTGTGAAATCATTAGTTTATCTCTGTTATGGTAAAATAAGAAGTTCATACAACTAGTGAAATTTGTTATTTACCAAACATCTATTTTCTATTTATTTAGCTTCTACATTATGAGATAAGAAACAGAATGTTTGATCGAAATATATAACTAATAGAGCTATTTTCTTTAAAAAATAGTATCATAACATCTTTATTCATTGTCTTTAACCTTTATTGGGTTTCCCTAGTATCCTTGACATTTTATTTCTTTACAACATGAAAAATATTAGCTTTGTATTATTTCAAAGAGGAACATCATAAAGTTGTTTTTAAAGATTTTTTTTTATTTGAAAGCCAGAATCACAGAGAAAGAAGTAGAGACGAAGAAAAAGAGAAAGACTATCAGTCCACTTGTTCACTCCCAAATGATCACAATGGCCAGGAAAAGGCCAGGATGAAACCAGATGACATATATCTTATCCAGGTCTCTAATGTGGGTACCAGGGCCAGTTACTTGGGCTGCCTTTTGCTTTTCCCAGACCATTAGCTAGGAGGTAGACAAGAATGGAGCATCCAGGACTCGAACCAGTGTCCATATGAGATGATGGCGTTGCAGATGGCATTTAACTTAATAAGCTGTTATAACACGTCAGAAACTAAGTATGCATCATTAATGGCTTCCGGGTAGCGTTAATAAACAGCTCTGTGGGAAGCACAGTGTGCAAAAACTGTCTTATTTCCTTACAATCACTATTATAGAGCACCTGACATACCAGAAAAAATGTAGTCCAACCTATTTACACAAATATCAACATTGCAGAATTTTTCTTTAACCTACCATGTAAAAACGTGTTTTACCAATTAATTTTAATTTTCAGTATCTTTGTTTCAAATTTATTATCTTTCCACAAATACTTTACCTCTGGTCCTGGAGGGCCAGGTGGTCCCTGGGGTCCTGGGTCACCTGGTTGGCCCTAGGTGAGGAAAGGGGAAATACAAAATATAAACATTAATCTTTAAGATACAATTAAAAGAGGAAATAGGCATTGGTAAGCAACAGTGCACATAGCATATAGCAACTAAGGTGCTAATGACTTCAGAGATTAAATTTATGACCATCATCACAGTGAATGAAACTTACTTAAATACAGTATTTTGGATATCATATATATTTATTCCTATCAACATTTTGATGAGTTCAATGCTAAAATATGCTTCCTGCAGAGCTATAAAAATAAAGCTAAACTCAAAGAGGTAGCAATTTCTAACTGAGGAACTGACTTCGGTTATTAACAACCAGAATCCTAGGACTTTATCTGTAAACGTCTCTCCCTTTTACTACTCGTAGTGGCCTGATTCAGTATTAAAAGCTCAACCGATATTGAAATTCTGGTTCTCGAATCTCTTTAATTCCTCCTTTTTCTTATCAATAAGCTATAAATACGGACAATACTACTAACATTCTCATGGAGTGTTTACAAGCGTTAACTGAAACACTATATGGAAAGTGCCAGGCACAATGTCTGGCATAGAAAGTACTCATTAACATCAATTGGGTTTGTGATCATGAATTCCTTTTCTGTCCCCTTGTAGTCTCTGCTCCTTACCATTCTCTGGGTGACACAGAATTTTTGGGCTGTTTTGATTCTTCCGAAAATTTATGTTGCAGTGGAGGTCTAATTTTATTGCATTGAGTTCAGAAAAGATACTTGATATGATTTCTATTCTTTTCAATTTGTAGGAACAGTGACCTACCAAGTGATCTATCCTGGGCAATGTTCTGTGTGCTGTTTATATGTGTATTCTGCAGCTGTTGGGTGGAATGTGCTGTTGATGTCTATTAGATCCAAATGTTCTAGGGTGAAATTTGTATCTGCTGCTCTTTTGTTCAGTTTTGTTCTGAGGATTTATTTTCAACATCTTGACTTTCATGTTACAGATGTGAAATCAGGGACAGAGAGGACAATGAAAGCAGAAAACAGAAGAGGTTGCTATGAAGTCTGAAACTTGATCAAGTAGGTAAGAGCTGGAACAACTAAAGTCTTAAGTGTAATGATTCCCTTGTTTTCCTAACAAAAGCTATTGAATTTGTTATTTATGTGATGTAAAATTTCTAGATGACCTTTACATTTTATTTAAGTAGGTGTTGGGTCACAAAAAAAAACTCATACAACTAATTTCCCTTAAGCACTGGATATATTTCATTGTATCAGATACCCAGCCATGAAATAGAACAAAGCAATAAATTAAATAAAGCCTGGAAAGAGTTAATTAAATGTTATACAAAAATCCACTTAAGTTTCTTTTCCTAAAGAAACAAATAAACACTGATCCATCAGAATCAGGGCTTTAGAGTCTCATTCGCCTCTTTATACACATGGATGGGGGTTTCACTGAGGCCCTCTAGTGGCAAAATTCAACCAAGTAGCTAAATTTAAAAGCATTAAGGAAGAAAACACCATACTGTATTTTTCAGAAAAGTTGATTGGAACTCAGATATTTTAAAATGTACTTTACGAAATAATTGTAGTCATTCCCTAAAACAATTACACTTTGCAAAATCTCTATCTCAAAGCTTTCTCTGAATGTCAAACTTCCATTATAAAAAATATAAATTTTCAAGTAACTACTGGGGAATTTGATAATGCTAAGCAAACTTTACAAATTATAGAAATGTCTGGTCAAAATTATGAAAGACATAATTGTCTTTGTTTTTTAATGCTTCAACAGAAGAATATTTCCAAAGAAGTTCAGAGTGGTCATTTAAATAGTTTTTGAACAGTCATAGAACAAAGTTTTCCTTTTCCAGAATGTAAAAGCCATCTACACCAAAATATTCATTCTTATATCTCAAAAATATTCTTTCATATTACAATTTGTATCATCTGGACACAATGTTAGTAACACCAATATCTTGTATGACTGAAATATTGGTAACTATTGGGAAATAAATATTAATAACTATTATTAGGAGAGAAAAATATCAGATTCATGGAGGAATAAGGAATCTTAAAGATGACGGACCTCTTATCTTTTGTGCATCTGCTTATTGTTGTATACTTAAAAGGAAGGAAGGCAGGGAGGGAGGAGAACAGAGAGAGGAAAAGAGGGGGAGGGGTAGAAAGGGAGAGAAAGAGAGAGAGAGAAATTATCTATCCACTGGTTCACTCTCCCAATGCCAAGCAAAAGCCGAGGGACTAGAATCCCATTCTTGTCTCTCACATAGGTTTAGGGGTTCAGACACTTGCTGTCTACCAGAATGCACATTAACAGGAAACTGGATCGAAAGTGGAGTAAATGGGATGTGAGTCTTTCGCTCTAACATGGGGCGATGGTATATCCTGTCAAATCCTAACACATGAAGTTCCTTTACTCTTATTTTAAACATGAGAAACTGGATATCACAGTGGATGATGCTCAGGAGCACAAGCGAAGCGTTAGAACTGGAACTAGACTCATCTCAGTCTCTCAGATTAGAAGTTTTATCCTTCCATAAGCATCTTATCAATGCAAATTCAGTCAAACAGTCAGGAACCTTAAAAATGGTTTGCCTTATGTAAAAATGAAATTAAGTTGTGGTTTTCTTAGAAAGTTAACTGTGAACCACAGATAGAGTATTGATACAATTTATTAATATTGATCTCAAATGGTGTGTTCTTTCAATTCTGTTTACTATCAAAAGCTAGAAAACCATCATATTAAGTGAGAAAGAGATGCAAAAAGTTAAAATCTAATTTTTCCAACCATCTCAGATATCAGAAGTTTGAATGTAGTTTGAAATCATTCTCAAAAAAAAAAAAAAAGGAAAAAAAGGGGGGGAAAGCTGTCTGCTAACTTTATGACCTGTACTTTGTATGTACTTTGTAGTTTCTGAATTTCAAATCTGGGAAAACTACTGTATGTGGGACCAAGTTAAATGCCATCCTCCCAGGGCAGAAAGCCAGTAGATGCAGAGGTAACCACTGACTTGTCATTAAAGATGTCGAAATTGCTTTTTGGATGAAATGATCCCCAAGAAGCATAAGTAAATTACTGTTACTGTTAGAAGAAGAAACAAAGAGTGGGTCCCATAAGGCTCTGAGACTTAACAATGCCTCCTGAAAGGCAAAAATAATTTATTTATGGCTGGGACAGTGGAATTAGAAGGAATGTGATGTATTGTTCAGGTAAACAACTGTTCCTCTAAATGCATATCTGAATGTCATATCAACAAATTATAATTCTGTTTCTATTTTTCCCAACTTAAATCACTTTCATAGAGTTGTAATCAAGATCCTCAAGCAATCTTAAACTTTTTACTCTAAAACAATATAGCACAATAGCCAAGAATATGAGTCCTGATAAACTTGATTACCCAAGTTTTCCTGGATGGCCACCTACTATCTTGGGCAGATTATTTAATAATCTGTGTCTCAATTTAATCTAAAAAAAAAAGTAGCAATAACACCAACTTCATAGGATTGCAATGATCATTAAATTAGATGACAGTCCCTTGAATACTGCCTTACACATTGTACACAGTAAATGTTAACTATCACTTTTAATATTTAGAGAAGTGTTATGTGTTGCACTTTAATCATTTTATTTAAATCATTAAGTTAATTCTATTTCAATAATTCATGGATTATGTTGATTAGAGCATAAGGTGCTTTTTTTCTAAAACTAATTGAAGTCAGGGGGTTGGAAAAAAAGGGTAAGAAATAGAATATCTGGGACCACCAAAGAGTGCAACATATTATCTTTTCTTGAGAATGTTTCCTTAAAGGACTGATATTTGGAAAATTAACCATGTTATTTAAAATGCTTCATGTCTATTGAGTTTAAAAACACCATGTGCAGTTTAAATATTGCCTGTAATGTTTCATTTAGAGAACTAGCATAACCAAGATCTTTAGAATGCATTCAAACTCAGCTTTGACCGAGATTCTGGGTGAGGGAAAGTTCCAACATTCTATGGAATATGAGGTCAACACTTCCGGGATATTCTAAAACTGAAGAGCAAAATTGCAAGACTGGTAGTCTAATAATCAGCTTCTGCTCTCATCAACAAGCATCAATCATGCCACGGTTCACTACAAAAAACAAAGAAAAATTTCAAACCTACTGAAAGTCCGGGCTTTCCTCTTATTCCCGGTGGTCCCAGCAAACCAGCAGTGCCCTAGAAGAAGAGAATCATAAAGGTAGAGAAACTATTATACCACGAAAGGAAGATATACCTTTATTCAAACAACCAAAAATCCTTAGGTATATATTAAGAAATTTTAAAAAATCAAACAATAACTTAAAACTGTATTGATATCTCATCCTGACAAAATACAAGATTAAATTATTTCTTTTGAATTTATACAATGTCATATTTCTATAAAATCAATGTTTCAAGTGATACCTTGTCTCCAGGATACCCTGGTTCTCCTGGCTCTCCTGTAATGCCTAGTTCACCCTAGAAAAAACATGACAATGTTATAAGAAAACAAATATTAAGAATAATAATTTATCAGTTTAACTGCCTCCAAAAATGCATATACTTCATTATGCAAACTGGACTCCATTATTAAAAACAAGTTTCTATATTATATTTATTCAAAAGAAAACAGAATAAATTTGCTCTGTGATAAAATATTAACATTTAAATCACCTTATCACCTTTGATTCCAGGTAGTCCCTTATTCCCTGAAAGACCCTAAAAAAGAGAGTGAGAGAGAGATTTTATAATATAAATTATAATATAAATTAAAGTGAAATACATACCCAAAATGCAAATAAAACCATACCATTGGGCCAGGAATTCCAGAAGTTCCAATTGGTCCTACAGGACCTACACTGCCCTGGAAAAGCAATAAAAGGCATCTTGAAGCATTTCACTGTTATCAGAAAGAGATTGTGGCAAAATTAATAAATTACTGAACCTGGAGTATTGCAGCTCACTAAGCTCCCACATGTGCCTTAATCTTTAATAACTTATTTTTCTCTCTAAACTTACAAGGCATAGCAAACTTTAACCTAAAGTGCATCCTATCTTCTGAAGCCTTGTCAACGTGGAGTAGTCCACAAGATTTCCTTCTGAGGAGCTCATGTATTCTTGCCCATGACTTCATCTTGCATATTTCTCTAACCAGATTATATCTTATAGAAATATATTGATCCTGTGCTCCTAAGAATTCAATACACTCCGTTCCATTATCTGAGGTTTTATCACTCTTATTAATTCAGCAGATTCTTGTTGAGCATTCCTATAAAATGTACAGTCTGTGACATTCATCCTGTGATATTTCTCCAGCTAGGTAAAATCTTGAAGAAATATTTTAGCATCACACTCTAAGGAAACATTTTTTAAAATCCTTTGTTTCATTATCCTACATTTTAATTTTACCCATTTATAGCAGCAAATATTGAGGATGCACTGTGTGACAGCAATTCGTGATGTAATTTTATGACTTCAAATTTGCAGAATGAAAAATTGTACCATAAAGTTAGGAATAAACTGAGTAGAAGACAAAAGACCTTACTCTTCTAAGCTTATTTCATTTATTCATCATTTAATACTGACTGAGCATTAACGTACCAGATACTGTGGTAGTGTGGAAGAAACAAAGTTGAAAAGAACATGTCTAATGCTAGATTTTTCAAACTAATGCTCCAATTTTTTGAAAACAGACCTACCATTATCATCTGCAAGCAAACACAGTAGTAACAGTTATTGTATTCCAAAACTGTGGGTATCCTTGACAGTTTATGGAAAAGCAATAATTTCTGTGTCACTGAAACCTATTTCTAGTTCTTTCTCTCAACTCCTCACTGTGTCCTCCACACAATTCCTCATTCCAAATGTTTTGGAACTTTTAAGGCTGCATTTGTGAAATGTTAAAATGCTGTCCACTGCATATGGAATCCATATTTTTCCTTAACTGCATTTGTAAAAAATCATTTTGTTTGAGACAGAAAAGTGAGAGACAAATCTATCATTCATTATGCCAATGCCCTCCACAGCTGGGGCTGGGCCACGTGTAAATTAGGAGCTGAGAACTCAATCCACGACTCCCATGTGGGCTGCAGGACCCAGTTACTTAACTGCCACATGGTTCCTCTAGAGGTATACATCAACAAGCTGGAACTGGGAGTGCAGCTGGAGCTTGACCAAGGTGCATCAATAAAGGATGCAGGCATCCCAAGTGGCATCTGAACCACAAATCAATCCCAATGGCACCAGGTGTCTTAGGACAGCTTTACAGGTCTTCTGTATTAGATTTCTATGAATCACTCCAGTCTCCTTTCCTTGCATTTTCTTCCCTTTGCCCTTTCTATCTCCCTGCCCGAAATCCTATGTTCCAAGCACAACTGATCATTTTTCATTCTCTCAACATGTTTTCTCTTATTACAGGACCTCAGCCTTTGCAGGCATAGTTTCCTTTGTTGGTACATCACTATTAGTTACGTATCCTGCGTTGTCTTCCTGGTTTGTGTATTCTGTGTGACTACAAGCATGCTTCATTTTTTAAAAATCTCCCAGGTCCAAAATAATAGTTTTGAAATAAAGTATGGATTGCCTGTTGAAGGGATTACTGAAAAAAAAGTCTCAAAAGCAATTTCTGGAGCTCTTTTTTTCCCAACATAAATGAGCATTTCTAATAGGCTGAATTTAAATAATACAAATCTCCAAACGGAAAATATGACTTCTTTACTTTTGGATGAATCATATAGTCTGTGAAACACAACTAAGACAAATTGTTTTCAACATGCTTAATCTTGAAATATATGAGACAACTAGGGGAAAAAGGTAATTCTTTCCAACCCAATAGATATGTAATACTAATACATCATTGCTTGTAATTTCAAGTTCTATCAACCTAGGAAACAGTTACTCGTATGATTACAGTAGTTAGTTTATTCAAAGTCCATGGATTTAAAGTTTATTATCATCTCAACAATGTAATAGAAACATTTTCTTGAAAATTATGCAGAAATTCATGTTAAGTCTCACAAACACAAAAGCCCTTATGTCTTGTTTTTTTCCATAGGTATAATACTCTAAATTTGCTAGTTACTGCACTTAAGCCAGGCATCTTCAAATAAATGTACTTTGTGTATAATAATATTCTATTTGAGTTTTTAGTGACTCCATAAGCAAAATCATAAAACTTGATTATTAGTAAATACCAAAAAATACATCATAGAAAGAAATTAGTCAGATGGGAAGTTATGAACTAAAATTTGAATGACATATACAGACACATCAAAGAAACACCAAATTTATTGTGGCATGAAAAAAACTGCACAAAAATCCTGATCCTCAAAACTATGCTTGGGGTGGGGGGTGTGCCATAGAGGTAAAGCCACTGCCTGAGATGACAACATCCCCTCCTGGTGAAGACCCAGCTGCTCCACCTCTGACCCAGCTCCCTCATAATGTGCCTGGGAAAACAGCAGAAGCTATCTCAAGTGCTTGGGCCTCTGCATCCATGGGGGAGTCCCAAGAGAAACTTCAGTATACTAGCTTTGGACTGGCCCAGCTCTGGTTGTTGTGGCGTTTTGGGGGTGTAAACCAGCTGATGGGTGAGCTCTCTCTCTCAATTTCTTCCTCTCTCTGCAATTCTTCATTTCAAAAAAATAAAAAAGAAATAGATACATAAATACATAAATAAATAAATAAATAAACTGTCTTTTAAAGAAAACACACCAAAAATGCCTTTCTGAAAGCATTTTCGGAGACTCCAAGGATAGGTTGTTCATCACTGAAAACAGCAGCCACTGGCCAATTAAGAGTTCTAATAACTATACTGTAGAAAAGACTGATTTCCTCATGGTTTTTCAATCATTATACAGGTAATAATCTCAGTCACTAGTGTAATTTAAAAAGCAACTGACAATTTACCAATGACCTGCATGAAAATTACATACAACAAAACATCTCAGGTCAGAAAGTCTTCCTGATGGAAGGAAGCATGCCAGAGAGAATCCAGAAGCTAAAATTTTGAACAAGCAGACGAATTGTTTATTAATTGCAAAGTTTCTTCATAATTGTTCCCAACTACTTTCAAAGCATCAGTTCTTCAGTATCCTGCCAATGCTCTGATTTTCTACGCTGCAAGGCCATTATCTACTTTACATTCCCTTAACATTCATCTTCCCTTATAGCCCTCTTTTGCTTGTAGAGCCCTTTTCTGTTTTCCACCTCTGCATCCGTATCTATATTGTTTTGGTCTTTTTTTTTTTAAAGTAAATGGTAGTAAAAATATATGCTCTTTGCAGCTTGTTGACAAGTAAATGAGACATGCTTGTGAAACTACTTTGCTAGTATAAAATGCTATTTATATGATATATGTAACATATATTCCATATTTCACGTATAAATATGTATATATGTGTGTAGAAGAGATGAAAAATATAAAATACAAAAAATGAAAAGTATATAGTATTATTACCCACTTCCTTTTCTAGAAAATATCTTATCAAGTGATGAGTGATTAAAGAAAAATAAGAGAAGTAAAATATTTTTCTGTGCACTACTAGCATAGAGCTATGCCTAAGAGCTCAAAGATACATAATATTAAGCTTTTTTAAATAAAATGTGAGATGAGGTGCCAGTAGTGGCATGGCAGGCTAATCCTCTGCCTACACTCTGGCATCTCCAAAAGATGCTGGTCTTTGTATCCTTCAAAATACTGGAGAAAAACCTTAAGTACCTTGAATTAAAGTTAGCCAAAGTTGTGTAAGACCTCTATGACAAAAGTTACACTTAAAAAAGAAATAGAAGAAGACATTATAAGATGAAAAAATATACCATGTTCCTGGATCTGTAGTATCATCATCATCACAACTTCTGTATTATCAACAGTCGTATACAGACTCAAGGAGATCCCAATCAAAATCTTAACAACATTATTCTCAGAGCTTGAAAGATGATATAAAAATTGAACTGGAAACACAAAAGACCATGAATAGCCAAAGCAATCTTGAAGAACAAAAATAAAGTTGGAGGACTCAAAAGTTCAGATTTCAAAACATACTACATGGCAAGGTAACCAAAAGACTGTTACTCGTACAAAAATAGAGAATAAAATCAATGGAACTGAACAGAAACGCCAAAGGTGAATCCACACATATACAGCCAACTAATCTTTGACAAGAGAACTGAAAATTACTCTCTTTAACAAATGATGTTGGAACAAATGCATAGCAGCTTGAAGAAGTAAGAATCAAGATCTGTCACCTTTCACCTTATATAAAAATCAACTCTAGATGGATCAAGGACCTAAATCTGCACCCAGAAACCACCCAACTACCAGAACAAAACATTGGAAGCACTTTACAGGATATAGGCATAGGCAAAGACCAACAACAAAAAAAATGCCCCAAAGCACAGTCAAAGCCAAAACAAATAAATGGACTACATAAAACTAAGATGCTTCTGTACAGCAAAGGAAATGATGAACAAAGTGAAGAGGCAACCAACAGGATGGGAAAAATTTTTTTTTAAACCCTACACGACAGACAGGGGACAATATCCAGAATTTGCAAAGAGCTTCAGAAACTCTACAACAGTAAAACAAACAACCCTGTGAAGAAATAGGCAACGAAAATAAGCATTTTTCAAAAGAGCAAATTCAAATGCCTAGCAGATATGCAATAAAAAGGTTTCAGGAACCTTAACTATTAAGAAAATGAAAATAAAAACTATATTGAGTCTCAACCTAACTACAGCAAGAATGACCTACATTCACAAACCTACTAACACCTGCTGGTGTGGATGTGGGGAGAAAGGTATCCTACATTGCTGTTGGTGGGAGTATAGATTAGCACAGCAACCATGCAAGCCTATATGGAGAATGTTCAGGAAGCTGAAAACCGATCTACCATATGAACCAGCTATTTTACTACTGGGAAAATATTCAAATTGGGTGAAATCTGCATATAAGAAAGCATCCTGTACTCCTGTATTTATAGCAGTACACTCCACATTAGTAAAGACATGGGAACAACCCAGATGCCCACTGAAAGACGAATGGAGAGAAAAACTGTGATACAACTACTGCATGGAATATCACACACAAATTTTTAAAAAATGAAATTCTACCATTTATAACAAAATGGTCCCAACTAGAGACCATTACTGTCAATGAAATAAGTCATCTACAGGTTTAATTCTCATCTATATTCTGTATTTTTTATTCTATATTCTTCCAGGTCCACTGTGTTCTATATCCACATGGAATTCTCACAAAAAAAAGTCTCAAAAGTAAATAAGACATGTTTTAAGCTAGTATAATTTTCTGGATGTGGCATAACATGATAGAATTTTAAATTCTCGACTTAAATCACTTTTTTCAAATTTAGATGCAAAGCGGTCATGGGCTGTTACACTAGTTAAATATTAACCATTGTCCTAAGTACCTAGAAAATACTTCACAGGAGTGAGATTCTATTGCTGATGTTGTTGCTGCTGCTGTTAGTATTATGTAACTGAAAAACTTAGTGTTTAAATGTCTTGGGCTCATTCAAGTTGTCTGACTCTAAATTTCATATTTTTGTTTTCACATGATATAAAGTTAGAACCTTTGACACTGACTAGAGTTTTCCTAACCAAGCTCCTGACTTATTTCTTTGACCAAACTGTCATCTTGTGCTTTGGGGCACTTAAAGGTAGAAGAAAGAACATTTAAAATTGGGGTCAGATTTGTGTTTTGCTTTAGTCTCGCTCCTTTGTTCAGTGATTTTCCTAGCAATTTCTTTGATTTTCTTTTATAGCCTAAAGTCCTAGTGCTTGTTTTCATGTGTGCTAAATTCCAGATCAGATGGCACAGGAAATAAGTGGCTATTCTATGTCACACTTTCAAGGAAACTACCCATGATTAATAATTTCTTAATCACACATACATATACTATATATGTATATATGTATACACACATACACAAGTCTACAGAAACATATCTCATCTTAGTTTATTACAAACTATCATTTTCGTGTTCACACTAAACCAGATAACATTATTTTTCAGCAAGGCTAGTATCCAATGAAACTTATCATTTCCTGAATTTTAAAAACACATCTAACAAGCATAATTGTACAGTAAGATATTTTTTGAGAATAATATTTTGAGATACTCACTCTAATCCCAGGAAATCCTGGAGGACCAATGCCACCTACAAGTCCCTATTGTAAAAGAAAGGTCCAAAATTTATTATATAAGACTTACAGTCACTAAAGATATTTTCTGAAGATGAATACAAAATTTTCTAGGACATTTTAATTTATCTCAGATAACTACTGTAATTCCTACTCTTAAAATACCTTTAATTTATGCAGAAAACCATGGAAGCAATTTTTAAATAAAAATGCTACTTACTTCATGTTTTGGGAGGCAATGACTGCACCAAGTTTAAGATACAGAACTCCTAATTTCTCTTGCATATTTGATAAAGCAAGTGAACTCCAACATAATCAATATTAAAGACATAACTAACCTATAAGTTGGCCTTCAAAAAGTTCATACAAAAAGTTTATTATGATATAAGAATGCAAAGATTTCAATTGGCTTTGCACTAAAATAAACTTGCCTTTAATTTCGTTTTCCACTATCTTTTTTGAAATGTATGAAAAGTTAGGTATTTACCTATTTACTATTCACAACACTGTAACTGCCGAAGCACATTATTTAAAATTTTTAAACTGCATTTAGAAAATAAATAAAATTTCTCGTTGCTGTAAATACAATAAAAACACAACTTTCCTAATCATAGAAGGTTTTGAACATTTTTACAAAATGCTATGCAGATGTAAGGAATTACCAACATTGCTATCTTATTTACACAAGGTTTTTAATCATCATTATAAATTTTCAGCTGGTGTTTGATTAGTCTTTTCTTTTTTTTTTTTTTAAGATTTATCTTATTTTTATTACAAAGTCAGATATACTGAGAAGAGGAGAGACAGAAAGGAAGTGGAGCCGCCGGGATTAGAACCAGCGGCCATATGGGATCAAGGCGAGGACCTTAGCCACTAGGCCACGCTGCCGAGCCCATTGATTAGTCTTTAGAACTCATTTTATTATATTTGTAGTCTTTAAATATCCCTAACCTACTCTAAGCCAGTGCCTTATTATTAAGTACACGAATAGCTTTTGCGATTTTTTTCATACTTCAAATTCTTAAAAATCAATGAACTAAAAATATCTACTGTTGCATCTGAAATATTTCAAAGACTCAAAATACTCAAAACAATTTTTAAAATATTTCAAAAACGTTTTTAAAATTTTGAGTTCAATTGTAATATATTTCATGCATATGTAACTAAAAATTAAAATGGTTTTATATTAGACATGTAAAATTTACATTTTTTAGAAATAAACCCTAAATAATGTTTACTTTATCATTCCTAAAATAGGAATATTCCCTAGAATTCCAGGCAAGAAAAAATGGTTAGCATCATACCTCAAATTAGTCAAGTTTTTGACAACTGATTTGAAAGTCAATTCCACTTATATTTGTCATTCCTTACAATAAGTAAAAACTTGGTTAGATTCACTGAATTGCTAACACAGATAATTTGGAAGAGAAATAAACAAGAAACTAGTCTCAAATTACTTACAATAGTAGTTTAAACATGTTTAAATATTGAAACTATTCCCTATTTAGGCTACAAGACTTTGTGGCTGCTTCTAGTTCAGCTTTAAAAACTCACAGAGAATTAACCGCAATGTTTAGGATAAGCTGTTTGAGAACAAAAAGCGAGGCTACAGCCATCTCTCAATATTTACTGATAATAATATTAAACTGAATTTAGAATGGTAACCCTTTCCCAATTTGAATATTGGTATCTGAATAAACCCAAACTACAAGACTTTTTATAAAATACTAAGAAGTAGGGCACTGAGGACAGGTGGGAGTTGAAAAGCACAAGCACAGAGTGTGCTGATTTTAACATGAGGTATGTCAGCCTCTTCATTTCTATGTCATTGTTATGATCACAACCTTGCAATATTTTAAGCAATAATACTTAACAAAGTCAAAATAATCAATGGTTGTGATTATTTCATGATGCAATTTATCCAAAATATCTTGGATTCATCTCCTATGTTGAAAAAAAATCACAAACTGAAGCGTGCCCCACAGCTTAGAAATTGACCTACAAGTGTTTATTCACAAACATGATAATGAGGATGGCAAGTACACTTGCTGTGGAATATGAATAACCCAGACAGTAATGTTGGACTATCACAATGTACTCACAGGGCTGCCGTCAAGACCAGCTGGGCCTCGTTCCCCAAAGTCACCTGGAAAACCCTGGCATAGGGAAAGAGGAAAGATGCTGTTAAAGCCTTTAACACATAAAAATCTCTTTCTTGTCCTGTTTCCTAAAGAAGAAAATAGTAGAAAATATAACCTCTGAATTATGGTACAACTTCATTAAATATTATAAATCTGTACTTTATGAAAATAATTATACATTACATATTGCAAAAGCTAAGTTGAAGAGCATAGAAACTTGTTCACTCCCTATATAAAATCACTAAATGAGAGACTGTAATCAAGATGTCCTGGTGACCACTATGGTTAGTGGTCTTTGCTACCTGATACCACAGACAATGAAAAAGTCTTAGCATGTGATAAAACTCTGATACATGTTATTTTATATATTTCATCTCCACACTGAGCACTATTATGCTCATTTTGCACTTGGGGGAATTAAAGCACAGAGACGAGAGCTTATTACACAGGTTAGACACTAGAGATGGATAGGATGGCGGGTAGTGGCAATCTAAGAGTTCATCATTCTCTACTATGCTATACTGAATACTCTAACTCATAATTTCAAGTTACAACATGACAAACAGAAATATTTTTATGAGTAGATTTATTGGAGAAAGCTACAATACACACACTCTAAATATAAAATGTGTTACCACTGAAAATTGAAGCCTTTCAAATACCTACTGTATTGTAAAATTATGAAGTATAATAAAGTAAAAACTGTAAAATAACTCTCAATATGCAGTTATTGCTAGTTTTTTATGAAGGAACTGTACTTTTCAGTACTTGTACAGAACTGGAATTGAAACAAGAAGTACAATCTTTATTTCTTAACATAAGCTCTACATGTCTCAAGACACTTTTGCAAGTAATGACACCAGCCACTTAGCCCATTCCGAAAAAGCTCAGGGTGTTAGGCATTTAATCATTTCAATAAAATGTATTTAATGTCATCAACTGAAGAAAAATGGATGCTTTCAAAGTGTTTTTTAAGATTAGAAAGCAGAATTCATAATGAGCCAAATCAAGACTTGAAGGTGATGCCTGATGATTTCTCATTGAGTCTGGAAAACAACTCTTGCTCAATGAGAGGACTGACCAGGAGCACGGTTGTGGGCAGAAGCACTCTAAGGGAAGCTGTTGCTAAAGCTTTGGTTAGTGTTCTCAAAACAGTCTCATGGAATATTTTCCATTTTTTGAGTCTTCTATTTTCTTTCCTTAATATTTTGCAATTTTAACTGTAGATCTTTCAACTGTAGGTCTTTTACATCCATATGCTATCATTCTGTGTCCTTTTAGAAAGTTGAAAAATGCTTCAAACATCCAAAAACAAACAAAACACCCACTGCTATGGCTTTTGCTTTTGACTAGTCTACTTCTGCTCTGTTTGGGCACATTCTTCTCTTGGTAGTCATTGCTTCATTTATGCTTTGCTTTCAGGACTGTGGTGGCAAAGCCATGTTCTATATCCCATTTCAATTATTGTAAGTAATGTCTCATGATCCAACTGACATCTCTACAGTGTTGGTTCTTGCTTCTGTCAATCACCAGTTCTCTTCAATAAGAGTATAGTTAACTTTTTCTTACAAATTGAACTAGATTTTCTGATTTGGTACTGCAGAAGAGAGGATAGGAGAGAAGATGAGAGAACCTTCCACCAATTGTTCATTCCAAAACACCTTCAACAATCAGGGTTGGGCCAGGCTGAAACCAGGAATTAGCAACTCAGAAACTCATCTGGGTCTCCCGCCCATGTGGTAGAGACCCAGGTACTTTAATCAAGTTACATTGCCTTCTCAGCTGCTTTAGCAAAACACAAGATCTGAAACAGAACAACTGGAACAGAACAACTGGAACTAGAATCTGCCCTCCAATGAGTGATACCAGTGTCTAAAGCAGCAACTTAGCTTGCCAAACCACATGGTTGGACTCTTGCCTCTGCTCGAAATAAGTTACCAATCTGTAAACTGTTGCTTTCTTTAGGCTATTTTCACATAAACTTCAAAATTATCAAAGGTTTTACCACTCTTTTATCAATTTGATGATGCTTCTTGCTTCAATTTAAACAGAATTCAATTGTCTGACAGGATTTTGTTCAAACAACTGTCTTAACCATCTTAGTGACCCAAACTAGATCTTGTTCAGATATTTTCTAATGAGATCCTTCATTTGTTGGTTCACTCCTCAAATGTCCATAACAGCCAGATCTAGAGCCAGATCATAGCCATGAGTTAAGGGTGTCTTTCACGTCTGTCATATGGGAGCAGGACCCTTGGGTCATTTTCCATTGCCTTCCCAGGTGTGTTAGCAGGGCTTGATCAAAAGCAAAACAGCTTGGACCTTAATCATTGCTTATTTAGGATGCTGATGTCACAAATGCCTCCTTAATTAATTGTGCAAAAATCATGGCCCCAAGACTTACTATTATAAACATTTCATAAGACACATTTAAAAAGTATAGCAATTACAGAAATTAAAGTTCACCTTTAGATTTTATTACCACTTTAAATAAGTCAGTGTCAAATATTTTTAGCAGAATTCAAAAAAAAAATCATTGTTTACCCAGTATAACCATTAATGGGTTAAGTTTAAGAAATAGTTTACTTTTGAACAAAAAGAGTACTCCAAGTTAAACTGTTAAATATACCTTTACAATATGCTACTGTATTTTCTACCTTGGCCAATAGCTATAATGCCATGATACACTTAAATAGCAGAATTTTGAACTTGTGACTGGTGCTGAAGGACTATACTACTGAAGCAATATGGGGAAAATGGTGGGAAGGGAAAAAGGGGAAAGAAGAAAGGCAGGGGGAAGGTGGGAATCCCTATACCTACAGAAAGGCATCATGGAAAATAATAACATTAAAATATAAAAGGTACAAATAAAAATGATATTTTAATGGGGTAAAAATACATTTCCACTTGGTTATCTCATGCTAGGAGCACAATTTCTCGTACTCTGCCACGAGAAGAAAATGTGAAAACCATGTGTGTGGTCAAACGTATTGTATACATACACTCCCTCAAAGTCAGCTCAAGTTCAAGCAAGCATCTGCTTTCAATGTCTTTGGAAGTGACATTCTGCTGTCAACAAGCTTCAAATCTGTAATATATTATACTAGTCATTATGAAGTAATATTTGTACTTGAAACAGAATAAGGAGGTAAATGGAAAAATAGGGGAAAATACTGTAAGAAAAATGGAACCCTAAAGATGATTAACTCTTTAGATGGACCAGAAGTAGGTTTTCCAGAAATCTTAAGGAAATAAGTAAAAATGGGGGCAGGCATTGCATAACAAATCTCCAGAAGAGGCACACCATATAGACATAAAGTAGATTAGTGATCTCTTGGTGCTCAGAACATTGGCAAAGAATGGCAAGTGACTGCGCTTGAGTGCTGGACTTCTTTATACGTAATGGAAATGTTGTAAAATTAGTGTTATTACTATGATGCAACTCTCAGTTGCCTAAAACCACTGAATTATTCACTTAAATTGATGAATTTTGAGGTATGTAAATTTTATTTCAATAAAGTTTTTCTTAAAAAAAAAAACCTACAGGGATTATCTGTCTAAGAAAATGTATTAAATACAAAATGAAAAATTCTTGGGTAGTCACACAAAATTGGCCAGAGGATGTAATTAATTTAGAACTTCTCCTCTCTCCTCTGTCATATTCCCTGCTCCATCCAGTGGAAGGAGCTACTGTCCAGCTCAGCTTCCCATAAAACTGGTGATTATCCCCTATCTAGGAAAGAGAACAAAGATATGAAGAGGTAGTATCATAAACAGCTTTTTTTTTTAAATCTTACCGCACAAATTGTACGTTCTACAACAAGCATTAAAAAATGGAGAACTCGTTAACATCAAATTCTTGTTCTTCCAGTAGTTTAAAATAATATATAGGTATTAGTTGACTTTGCTCCTGTAACAACTTTGCTGAACTGAGTAATATATACTTTTAAATTTCAAACATTAAAAGGCTAAAATAAAGGCTTTTAAATATTTTCACCAAGAAATGATGTATTTGAGTAGTTGAAAGGCTTATGCTGATGCATACAAGATATACACGTTTCAAAATATCACATGGTACCCCCATAAATATGCATGATTGTTACAATTTTTTAAAGTTGGAAAAACCATATGCCTTTTATCTTTATCTTTTATTTATCTTTTGAATGCATTTATCCATTTACACCATCCTTCATTGAATATTTCATTTAATTTAAATTCTATGTAACAGAAATAATTTGTTTTTATCACTCTTAAATGTCGATCATTTTATCATTAATTTTTGAAATAGTTCCCACCAAATCTTAAAATATTCTACAGTCACTGCCAGAAAATCATTAATATATTTGGCTAACTAATTCCTGTAAAAGGTCATCACACCAGCGTTTTGTGTTGTCTAATACATCATTGCTTGTTAGTCATTCAGTTGTAACCACATACCTTATTTGTTGTAAGGAAGTTTTAAAATTCTTCTAATCATGAATCTAAGAGTTTGTAGTCACATATTTTCATTGCTAAAATTTTTACAGAAAAGCAAATGGTGCATATTTTTCCATGAGTACCCCAAGTACTTTATAAATGTGGTATTATTAGCTTAAGTTATTCTTAGATTGCATGATAGCATATTTAAATATCTTTAAAAAATGGAAAGCTTCTACGCTTAGTAAAATGTCTCTCTTTAGCTCTACAAAATAATGCATAAAATAATTAGGAAAAGACAAGGGCCAAATAACCATAAAATGGTTACAATGGCTCCATCCATGGCTTTTAAAAGTAAAAGCAATTTTGGACAATAAGATGCTGGACTCTATGTTTGGTATATGCTTGCAATGGGGGAATCTCAACTGAACTTGAGCTGTGGTTATGCAACAAGGTGGAGGAATCCACCATGGTGGGAGGGTTTGGGGAGGGGTGGGAAGAATCCAAGTACCTATGAAACTGTGTCACATAATACAATGTAATTAATGAATTAAAAATAATAAATAAATAAAAAAGTAAAAGCAATTAAAAAGTCCACTAAGGAGTATATTTTTTCTATGGTAAGATTTAAAAATAACATATTCAATTTAAGTAAAGCAACAGTCAAATGGTCACAGAAGATACTTGCAGTAAATAGGCATCAGTGATAACACAAATACAATTTGCTTGTTTTGTATTTGCATAGGACTAGAAACACTAAAATAATACCTAAAATCACTGTTATGCATTACAAATATACAAAAATATTGTACTTTTTATGATATGGTTCCATAGGCACAGGGATTCACCTTCCACACTCCAAGTTCCCTCTCACTGTTTTTCTCCATATGACTACAATAGTACAGTCCTTCAGCAAGTTACAAGTCCAACATTTTGCTATTTAAGTGTATCATGGCATTGTGGGTATAGACAATGGTATAAAGTCTAGTATCTCATTGTCAAGGCATATTTACCAGTCTCCTTGGGATGGCATTGTGGCACAGCAAGAAATACTGTCATTTCAAATCCTTCAAGGATGAAGCAAGATCACTGTAGGAAAAGACTGCAGTGTGGAGCAGCATAAAACGAGGCCGTCTCTGCAGACTTCTCATAGCTGAGGCAATTTGATTCATACTTGAAAGGTCAATCCTGTTCTCATAATTGGGACTAATTTTAAGCATCAGTAGGAATTCACAGTTCAAGTTGAACATCAAGGCAGGCTGAGGACTAAGGTAAGTCTCATTTCTTAGACTGAAATCCCTGCATTGTTCTTAAACACAAGTTACCACCTTTCTCTCCAGGTATGAGAACTGCAATCTTTCCTTTTCCTTTGTCTAAGAAAGTCCGATTAGGTACCCATTGTGTTCCATCTCAGTCATAATGATCTTGCCTTATTGTATCCAGTTTCTCTCAAAGAAAACGCTAAACACAACCCTTGACCTACCTGTCAGAAATACATTCATACTTCTGATTTTGAATATTTGTAAGACAGAGTTTTTCTTTATGTTAGCCATGTTAGAAACTAAATAGAAGCTAAATATTCAACTCCTGGCATTACATCTTTATGAAAGCATTTGCTTGCTTCACATGTCAGTTTTGTTGATTGGATGTCCTTATGTTTAGTGTCTATCAACCTTATAGACTGGATTAATTCCAATTCATGAAATCTTCCATACATCTCTTCATAGTATATATTACCAAGTACAGTTCTTAAGGTTCTACCCAGTAAGTACAATGTAGAAAATACATTTTCTTTGAATACAGTTAAAAATTAATGACAATCGGGGCCCGGCGGCGTGGCCTAGCGGCTAAAGTCCTCGCCTTGAATGCCCCGGGATCCCATGTGGGCGCGGTTCTGGTCCCGGCAGCTCCACTTCCCATCCAGCTCCCTGCTTGTGGCCTGGGAAAGCAGTCAAGGACGGCCCAAAGCTTTGGGATCCTGCACCCGCGTGGCAGACCCGGAAGAGGTTCCTGGTTCCCGGGTTCGGATCGGCCCGTTGTGGCTCACTTGGGGAGTGAAACATCGGACGGAAGATCTTCCTCTCTGTCTCTCCTCTTCTCTGTATATCTGGCTTTCTAATAATAATAAAATCTTTAAAAAAAAAATTAATGACAACAATTTCCCACAATGTTCAAATAATACTAGTTTACTATAATAATAATTGCAACTTATTCCAAAGACAAAGAAAACACTGTCATTAAATCCTTCCTAAAATGTATGTGTCTGAGGGACCAGCACAGTGGCATAGTATACTAATTCTCTACCTTATGGCACCGGCATCCCATACGGGTGCAGGCTCATGTCCTGGCTGTTGGACTTGCAATCCAGTTCCCTGCTCATGGCATGGGAAAGCAAAGGAGAAGGTGGGAGACCCAGAAGAAGCTTCTGGCACCTGGCTTTGGAACAGCTCAGTTCTGGCTGTTGTAGCTGATGGTTTCCGCGATCACGGAGGTGGATGGAGTTTGCATCAACCTAATGAGACATGCGGACCTCAGGCACGACCCAGAAGAGGCAGCTTAGATCCACAAGTCATATGGCAATGGACCCTTGGCGGACCAATGACGGACTCCGACAGGCACTTCTCTTCCCAATAAGATCTGGAGCAGCACTGCTTCCGCTTCCATGCCACCAGAAGCATAAAAGCCTCTTGCATGCGTCTTTGTCCGCAGTTTTGTCAGTGTGGCTCCCACTTTGTGCCTCACCATTGCGTGGAGAAAAGGCCCCCAAACGGACTTCCCTTCCCCTCCAGCGAAAGCCTCTTTCCAACAGTTGACTGAGACCTTTCTTTCTCTGTGGGTTGGCGAACCTGACAGTAGCCATGTAAGAAGTGTAACAGTCGATCTTCGCCTGTCTCTGTAAAATCTACCTTTCGAATAAATAAGTAAATAAATATTTAAGTGATGCATTTATGACACACTACTGTGCTATGTATATTTAAGATCATCTTGGACTAAGAATAGCAACTGTCAACAGATGTCAAGCAAGATTTTATATTCTGATGTTCTAGCACTGAAGTTAGAAGCTAAATAGAGTTCACTTCCACCCAAATCATAGGAGATTCTCCTGTCTACAGTTAGAAAAGTCAGTATGTCTGATACCTGGATGGCATAAGGGGGTTATTTTTGTTCACCATTCTAAGGCTGCGATGTTTTTATGTTCAAATAAAAATTTAAAAAAACTTTTCAAATATAAAATGTGCTATAAGTTGATTATAATTCTAGCAGATCTGGTAAACTCCTGGAAGAAATTGACATTTTCTAGATCTTGAAAGAAAATCTCATTTCAGCCTTCATATTTACATTCACTCTTGGCAAGTCAATTCTCGCTCTTTTTTTTTTTTTTTCAGGTCTGTAGATCCATATAAACAAACACACATGGTCAATTTAGTAACAAATTTCTAGTTAAATCAAGCTAAAAGTTTAAAAATGCTTTCTTAAAAGCACGTATACAGTTTTCTGTCTGTGATACTACAAAAAGTTTGGAAACTGCACTGAAAGGAAGCCATTTGAGCTATTTCCAGTTAGGTGTAACAAATGAAACACAAAGTTGCTAAATGCATAGGAATGCTCTCTCTCTCTCTCCTCCTTCCCTATTTTTTAAAAATAGCATTATTCTTTTATAGTATGAACCACCGGATGGTTTCATGCTTTAAAGAATCTGGTTTATATCAGATACATTCCAAAAAGTTTCTCAAATTAACAGAGTAAACCCATGTGAAGTAGAAAAACAGTTATGCTGTTTTAAAAAGTCTTGATCAACATAGATTGTTTATATCAAGTTTTTAACTGGTGTCTCTAGAAAATGGACTTTAGTTGAACTCAAATATCTTAAGAGAGAGAAAAAGGATGGGTTATTAATGGTCTCTGGGTCTCTCTCTCTCTCTCTCTCTCTCTCTCTCTCCCCCCCCCGTTAAGGATTTATTTATTTTTATTGGAAAGGCAGATATACAGAAGGAAGATATAGAGACTTTCATCCGCTCGTTCACTCCCCACGTGGCTGCAACAGCCAAAGCTGAGCTAATGTGAAGTCAGGAACCCAAAGCTGCTTCTGGGTCTCCCAAGTGGGTGCATGATCCCAAGGCCTTGGGCTGTCCTCTATTGCTTTCCCATGCCACAAACAGGGAGCTGCTTGGGAAGTGGAGCAGCTGGGACACTAACTGGCACCTAAATGGGATCCCAGCACCTGCAATGAGGGGATTTAGGCACTAGGCTACCGTGCCAGGCCTGTTCACCTTCTCTTAAGCTTAGCTTTACTGAAGGCACCTAGAGCCCAAAGAGTGTCTGTAATATTAACTGGCAATGAAAGCTTTTGATGCAGCTATGACACGGAAGGAGAAACAAGAGGGAAGGAGGGGCAGAGCACTTAAGGATGACACCACATCACTATCTGGAAACATGAGGACACATGTAAATTGGCTAGTATGTAACTATGAGCACAGATGGTCACTGCAGTGATTAGGAAGCATTTTATGCTATTGCTCCTGAAGTCAAAAACAGCTTATGCAAGAAGGGAAAAAAATCTCAAATGCCAGCAACTTAAGACCAAGTTATAAGTGAATTTATTAATGTGACTGTTTTCAATTCTCATTGATTTCAAATCACACCAAATTCCTAACAAAAACTGTTTTCCTATGTTAAGCTGATGTCATTGATTAAAAAAAAAAACACTCGTTATGTTACAAATATCAACTAAATCTGTGGGCCCTAAGTGAATATACTGTTTTATTTTGGCAAAAAGGAAATCATCTGGGAAATGCTATTTAAATAGAAATAATTGGAGTAAGTATTTAGCCTGGCAGTCTAGACATCTGCATGCCACGTGGAGTACTTGGGCTTGGTTCCTGACATGGATCCTGGCTCCAGCATCCTGGAGTCCCTGAATCCCTCCCACCCAAATGGGATACTTGGACGGCCTTTCTGGAGGTTAGCTTAGGTCCCAGTCCATGCCAGCTGCTGAGGGCATTTGGGGAGTGTTCCACTACATGGGTTTGCGCCACCCCCCGGTCCGCCTACATCTCTCTCTTGCCCTCTCCAACCTCCACTTCTCATATAACTTATTTTTAAAAATCTAAAACGAATATAGGTAACACAAACATTAACTTTGAAAATTAATTTGGAGCTAAACAATAATTATTTTAAACCTTGTACATTTCAAGAGAAATTACTTGTTATTTATACCATCTAGGAGAGCCACTTCCTTTTGCATTCCTATAATTTTGTGTTCAAACAATACAGACGCCATTCAGTTCACTCGCAACATTGTAATTCCATGCTTTATGTCAACACAGGGGAATAAGTGGTCATTTGGAAAACGGACTGAGTACATGATCAGTAATATCTTTCTAAACCTAAGCTTAGTAACTTACCCACTGGACAATTTTGGAAAGAAAAAAAGACCTTCACTTGTCTAAGTTTGTGTGCTATATATGTGTATATAATATGATGACAATAATTCATATCAAACATGAATTTTTAGCTGATGATCCAACTTGGTAATAAGACAGTTATTCATACTAATATTTAAAAATACCCAAATATAAGTTTTCATGCTTATTACCTTCCATATATTGACTGGCAGAGTATTTGTATCACATACACAAAGAAAACTGATTCATTTCACTGATTTCTAGCCTTACTTTCAGAGATTTCAAAACTCAAATTCTAAAATATACAAAGCTGCTCTATAAATTATAAGAATTAAAGTGAATAATACTTTGTGTTCATGAGACTGTTTCCATCTACCTAAAATCTGAACAAATAAGCTGCTTGTAAATCTAGAAATATTACATAAAAATAATTAAGCAGGAGATTTAATTATAATGAAGTATATTTTCTAATATTATTCTACTAATAGCAAGTGATAGATTCTAATATATATTCTAATATGTTGTACTAATATTCTACTAACAGCAAGTGAAATAATATGAATTACACACAACAGACCTATAATGAAACATCTACCATAAACTTTAAATAGCTACCACCATCACAACAAAAATGGAAGTAACTGTCTTAAATATAGCCAAAATTTCCTTAGACAGTGACATATTCAGAATTCAGCATCTCAATGTTCCTGCATTTAAAAAAATGTTTAGGAATTGGTCTCATTTTTATAACCTTGAACCCTTTAGTTCTGCCTTTATATGGACATATGCCTCACACAAAACAAAAACTAAATTGTTCAGCCACTTGAAAAAATTACCAAGACAAAAAGGCTGTATTCATCTTCATTAAAAAAATCTTTTCCTTTTAGTATTATAAAATAGCAAAAATTACAGTTTTTCATAGAATTTGAACCATTTAAAATAAATTTATGTGTCCTTTGCTGCAAAATATCCAATCCCAATTTTCCTTTATTGTTAAAGCTACTTGAAAATGATTTGAAATAGAAAGCATGAAGAGGAGCATTTATGCACAAGATAATATTCTGGAACAGTCTCTAAATTCAGTCTTGTCATAATTTAACTTGTGGTTGTAACTGGATCTTTTTCTAAGTACCGTACTCAGATTTTCTTTTTAAAAATATGGCCTAATCACTTTGTGGCAAAAATAAATCAATGTATGCATAGTCTACATGACATATTACAGCACCAGACAGATTTCCTATTATGATTTTTAAGCTCAGAAAAACAGAATACACATTTTTTCCAAATATAACTTTTCTAAGGATCCAAATCCATGATAAATGCATATATTTTAAATCACTAAAACTTCACAAATTTTGTAAAGAATAGTTCAATCAAACAACAGGCCTGGTAATCATTTCATCATTATTTTACCACAGTTCCAACTCTTTCTGAATCTAATGGAATCCTGTTATCCACTTTTATAATCCGCTATACTATAAGAAATTAGAAGCTATCTATGAATTTACATCGGTAATTTTATAAATTATTTTGAAGTATGGTATTGTAAATTATTTATACATTCTGAAGCCAAGTTCAAATTAATATTTATATGAGATCAGCCATAAAAATAAGTAAAGCTTATATTTAATAAATGAAAACATGATAGGTGATATATAACAGGGACTTTACAAAATTCTTCCATCAATCTCAAAATTCCACATTGCAGGTTACATATTTTCTTTTTAGAATTTTTACACTTAAATTAAGTACTGGAATTGGCATTTTCTAGTGCAGAGGACACAGCCAGCACCTATAACACCAGCATTCCACATGGGCGCTGGATTGTGTCCCTGCTGCTCTACTTCTGATCTAGCTCCCTGCGAATAGCCTGGGAAAAGCTGTGGAAGATTATCCAAGTGACTGAGCCCTTGCCAACCCTGTGGGAGATCTGAATGAAACTCCTGTCTCCTGGGTTTGTCTGGCTAAGTCCTGGCTGTTGCAGCCACTTACGGACTGAGCTAGCAGATAGAAGATCTTTCTCCCTTCTTAACTCTGATTTTCAAAAAATTCATAAATTTTTAAAAATACAAAACAATGTAGTATATAGTACATTTCCCTTTGGAAGTAATTTACACATTATTGTAAATGATTTATTAGCTCTTTCTTACGATAAACTTTGACAGAAGGAAGATTTTTAAAAAATCAGAAGATACAAAATAGGAGTAAAATCAAAATTGGTCTACTATCAACTTTAAGAAAGCTCTGATCCAAAAATTTAAATTAGAAATCTGACATACAATGAAGATGTATTTCTGCTTAGGTATGCCTATCAGGTCTAGATCATTAAGAAAAACATACCAAATGTATTTTATATTGTTAAAGTATTGTCACATATAACATTGTATTATTAAATGAATTAGCATACACAAAATTTGGCATAATTCTAGATAATAAAGCAATGATGATAATTTGGTAGTGGTAGTTTCTATTTTAATTGTTGCAAGATTACCTTTAACATTGACTATAAACACAGGACAATGAAACATTTGGCTTTCTTTTTTCTAAAAGTTTAGTAATTGCAGTATACTACACTCTATAACAATTTATTATAAATGTTATACACCATGAGTCTTGTAAGTTCAAAGGTTACCAGGACAAAGAAATGATAAATATTCAAGAAGGTGGAAATGCTAATTATCCTACTTCACTAGACATTATACATATGTATCAAATTGCCATACGTACCCTAAAATGTCCATTTATGATATATCAATTTTGAAAGTTTATCATAACACATATGGACACATTAAAGGAAATCTTTAAAGAAATTTTGGTTAAGCATGAAGAAAAATAAAATTATGCCTCTGCTAAGCAGGGTATGTAGAGACAAAACAGAAATAAAGAATGAACAGGATTCTGGATTTAGATTGAGAAGAGCTGTGCTCAATTCCTGACTTTATTATTTTTTAAGTTTTATTATTTTTTGAAAGCCAGAATGACAAATAAAGAGAAAGGGACACACATATCAAGAGAGAAATCTATCCATTGCTTCATTCCCCAACACGCAGCACAGCCAAGGCATTACAGGTGCATTCGCAGGAAGCTGGATTGGAAGTGAAGATAGGATTTTATCCCAAGAAACTGTCCAAACAGCAAATAAACATTCTATAATGCTTTAGCATTATGCTCATGACTTAATTCAGGTACACCAACATTTTAGAAAAGTTGTGAAAAATAATTTTTTTGTTGTTGTTTCTCATAGACTGTAGAACACACACACTATGACACTGAATATCTTACCCTAATAAATGTCTTTGAACAGTAATGAAAGGAGTTCATGTGAAAAGCGGGTGTCTAGGGCCCGGCAGTGTGGCCTAGTGGCTAAAGTCCGTGCCTTGAACGCTCCGGGATCCCATATGGGTGCCGGTTCTAATCCCGGCAGCCCCACTTCCCATCCAGCTCCCTGCTTGTGGCCTGGGAAAGCAGTCGAGGACGGCCCAAAGCTTTGGGTTCCTGCACCCACGTGGGAGACCTGGAAAAAGTTCCTGGTTCCCGGCTTCGGATCGGCACAGCACCGGCCCGTTGCGGCTCACTTGGGGAGTGAATCATCGGACAGAAGATCTTCCTCTCTGTCTCTCCTCCGCTGTATATCTGACTTTGCAATAAAAATAAATAAATCTTTAAAAAAAAAAAAAGAAAGAAAAGCTCGTGTCTAATTCACTGCAGTAACTTAGTTAAGAAAATCTGAGGATATTTCCCTGGACCAGTGTCCTCATTTATTAATACTCAGGTATTGAATGGTGTCAAACTGCCTCTCATTTCTGAGATCAATGTATTACCTAGTAAATTCACTTTTTTTTTCTATTTTTTAACTGAGACTATAAGAAGTTCTAGCTACCCAGTCTCTAAACGGACAGGAAAAGTATACATACTAAATACCTCTGGATCACCAGTTACTAAGCCGCCACCAAGGACCCAGGAAACTAACCCTGGAGTCCTCTCATTTCTTGATGCTCTGTCTCTGATGACCCCAGTGCTATTTTCATTGACAGCCTTCCACATTCTGAATTCCACCAAGAAAAAGAAACCACACTGTATGCCTGCTATCGAGGACCTCCACCCTTTCCAACCCTTTGCTGATGCAGGTAAGGATGCTGACCAGTCTCCTACTGGCGCTGAGGATTGCGGCCATGGGACAATGACACAGACATAGCCAACAGACCACTACCATCATCTCAGGATGGTTGATGATTAGGGTAAAAAAAGAAAGTAGTGAAAGCTTTTAAAAAGAAGTTTGTCTGCAACGATACTGAATTGAGCATCCAGAATACACAGCATCCAGAAGCAACTCAGCTAAAGGGTAGCCAGTTCAAGACCATATGTCAGTTCCTGGTAGAGACTGGACCATGCAGGGAGGTTGAAGGCTCTTGGGTTTTCAGTGTCTGCGGCTCACAGAAGCTGCCGTGAAAATTTCCTGGCAATGAGTAGAATTGCCACGCTGCTCCCTGTTACAAATATTTAAGACTTCACAGTTTGTATAATGTAACTGTTTGGAGTTTTCTTTTAACTTGGACAAGTGAAACTCCATGCAATAAACCGAAAATAGCAATTAAAAAGCCTCTCAAGCCTCAGAACAAACGAAAAAAGGCTGAAAAGTTTCACTGTTTCATGTTGTTTCCCAGGTTCTGTGACATTTTAGCTACTTGCCTTGGAGACAAGAGTGTCATCCATTAATAGAAGTAATAAAATCAATTATTTGTAAGTCTAAATCTTCCCATACATTCTTAAGCATTGCAGAATATACTTTTAAGATGAAAAAAAAAAAACAAGCTGTCTTAATTGACATAGATTATGGACCACAATAATAACAAAAGTAACATACCCTGATGTGTAAACTGCTGAGAAACAAAACAACTTGAAGAAAAATAACCAAGTTACCTGCCTTCCCTTAAGACCTCTCTTCCCACGGCTCCCAGGACTACCCTAGAGTACAAGAACAGTCACATGTAAATATTTATTCAATGAATCAGTGGTATACTATAGAGCACCTTACCTAAACAACAATTAACCATGAATGCCAAAATAAGAGAAATAATTTGTTCTATGAACATCTGTGATGTTCAGAAAAGACTCTTTATGCACATTAATTTACAGGGACACTATTCCCTCAAGAAAAGAATCTCAATTTTACTCATGAACTTGCCCTATGTGACCTTCTATATGACATCACCTTGCTGGTAGTTTTATATTCAGAGGTAAAGCATACTAACAAAGTTGTTGCAGCTAAACTGCAAGGCCTTCAGCTACTCCTATAGGGTCAATGTCATCTTCCACATCCTCCCCAACCCTATTATAAACAAAGACAAATTACCACTGGCACTGGCAGCTTTGAAATCATAAGGGTGACCAATGCCAGGGTAAAAACAACATTGGGAAAGGCAAAATAAAGATTGATGATTTTGGTGATGGAGTGGAAGTGAAACAAGCTAATCCTTCATCTGTGGTGCTGGCATCCCCTATGGGTGCTGATTCTAGCCCTGGTTGCTGCACCTCATACCTAACTTCCTGCTAATGATCTGGGAAAGCAGCAGAGGATCCTCTAAGTTTGGGCCCCTGTACCATGTGGGAAAGTCAGAAGAAGCTACTAGTTCCCAGCTTTAGCTCAGTCCAGCTCTAGCTGTTGTGGCCATTTGGAGAGTGATTCAGCAGATGGAAGATCTATGTCTCCCCTCCCCCCTTTCCTGTCTCTATAACTCTGACTTTCAACCAAAATTAATAATCTTAAAAAACGGATGATTTTTGCATTGCCCAAGACAATCTTGTACCTAGATCCTCCTACCCTTGAACAACTAGAAGCATGGGATATAGTACTTAATCCTGTATCCAAATCCTGACTCTCTTTCTTCCATCTGTAAATGGTGTCGGGCAGATTACTTCCTCTATGTGTATCTCATTTTCAGCTACACTGAAAATAATAGCAGTAATTATCTCATTTTATTGGTGGGCACTAAAGGAGTTAACACTCATAAATACATGTATCTTGAATATATGTGACCATTTAAAAAACAATCTGCTGCTATCATTATTCAAAACTTCCTTGCTTTCATGTCAGTTGGGGGTTGTTACTTCCTCTCAAAATTATTTTTACCTGATATAATTATTTTGGAACTTATAACCACTTAAGGCATTGAAGACAAAATACTTGTCAAGACAAGGTAGCTTGGGATTGCTTCTACATACTGCTTTTTAGAAAACATCAATGGGTGATATATCCAATTTCAAGTCAGTGGGGTTTGATAAGTTAACTCTCATGTCTCTGATATACAAAATCTAGTTCACAGATGAGCGAGAGGACTCATTTCAATCAGAATTTGTTTCTTTATATAATACATTCAAACTGCTTAAACAGCTATCCTCTAAAACTGTGGAAGATCCCCTAAGCCACAGCATTAGACTTAGGGATATTACCAAGAAGTAAATCAGCATATCATACATGCACATAAGTATATATGTATGTATACAACAGTGACATAACGAACCACAGTTTCTTTCCCTTTGTTTTCAGGGTTGATTGACATTAGTATTAATATTAATATTATTTTCCTTTGCTCTTTTCTTCTTTAAAGGTATTATAATCTTACAACAATTCTCAGCTATACCACTCAAGATTATAACGAATTTTTTTAATGTGACCATGTATTAGGGCATAGCACCTCCAACAGTCACTATTACCTGGAGGGGTCTCACACATACTGATTGAAAGGGTCTTTATATTTTCATGAAGATTGGTAAAAACCACTGAAAGTGATTATAGCACAACATTTAGTGATGGCTAGTGCAACACTGGCTTTAATTTCTTAAACCTAAGATGATAACATTTTTCTGACATAAATGTAATTTTATTTGTTCAATCATTTACTAGGGGCCTAAATGTAATTTTATTTGTTCAATCATTTACTAGGGGCCTTCTGCATGCACTGGGTTCCATATGGGTGCCAGTTTGTGTTCCATCTGCTTCATTTCCCATCCAGCTCCCTGCTTGTGGTTGGGGAAAGCAGTGGATGACGGCTTAAACTTGGGACCCTGCACGTGGGAGATCTGACAGATGCGCCTTGCTCCTGGTTGGAATGCCTCAGCTCCAGCTATTGTGGCCACTTCGGGAGTGAACCAGTGAAGGGAAGAGCTCTCTTTCTGCCTCTACTTCTTTCCCTGTAAGTCTGCCTTTCCAATAAAAACAAGTCTTCAAAAAAATTTACTAGAGATAATTTCATGCAAAAAAGGTCAGAAAAAGATTCAATTATGAGTTTTATTAGTGTAAACTTTATATACTCCCTTGGGTTAAGAAACAGCAGCTCAATTATTTGCATTATTGATGGGATGCATCTTCCATTAGTCTACAGAATTACATGACAGCTAAGTGGATTAACTATGGTATTATGTTGAAAATTGGATTTTCCATTATTTCAACACATTCAAATTCTTTCAGTATTTTTCCATCTCCAGGAGCATTTGCAGCTAATTACTAAAAAAAAAAAATCACTTAACTATTCATTCAAAACACTACACATTTGAAAAATTCATTTAGCAAAAAAAATTAGCCATGATGGTACAATGCAGGCTAAAGGTCTTGATTAATCCTTTTAAATATTTTAAATTTTTGCATTTTGCAAAGATAGTACCCTTATTCACAACTATCTGCATTTATGGGCAGCTATTTCTACCTACTCAAAGCACATCTTCTGAGGCTAAATTGTTTACTGTATATTATGTTGCCCTATACAAGGCCTCTTAAGAATTTATGATTAAATTAAAGGTGGTATTTTATGGTGTGACATAGTTAGACATTTTAAATTTTAATGCAAATTTGGTAAGGTTTTAATTGAAAACATAACTGTACATTATCATATCACATTTCTTTCTTATATTAAAATTCAGTTTCCAAGGCTCAGGGCCATAACCTAGTGGCTAAATCCTTGCCTTGCATGCACCTGGGATCCTATATGGGCATCAGTTCTAATTCCAGTGGCCCAGCTTCCCATCCAGCTTCCTGCCTGTGGCCTGGAAAAGCAGTCAAGGATGGCTAAAAGCCTTGGGACCCTGCACTCACATGGGAGACCCGTAAGAGCTCCAGGCTCCTGGTTTCTGTTCGGCGCAGCTCTGGCCATTGTGGCCACTTGGGGAGTGAACCATCGGATGGAAGATCTTCCTCTCTGTATCTCCTCCTCTCTGTATATCTGACTTTCCAATAAAAATAAAATAATCTTTAAAAAATTCAATTTCCAGACTAAAGCAACTCTAATTATATCTCTGGTAGGTTATTTCTCTTTCTTTCTTTTTTAAGATTCATCAATTTATTTGAAAGAATTACAGAGGGCATGAGAGAGACAGATATATTCTATCTGGCGATTCATTTCCCAGATGGTTGCAGTGAACAGCACTGGCCAGGCTGAAACCACTAGCCATGAACTTCTTCTGGTTTTCCCAAATGGGTGCAGGAGCCCAAACACTTGGGCCACCTTTCACTGTTTTGCCAGTGAAAAATCTGCAGTGAAAGATTTGCAGGAAGCTGCAAATATAGGGCAGCTGGGACTCAAACTGGCACCCATATGGAATGCCAACATCACAAGCAGTAGCATTACCAGCTACACCACAATGCCATTCTCTAGGTGATTTTTCTTAAACCTGGCTTACTCACACAGTAAGACAACATCGGTGACATCTGAATTTACAACTGCTGTTATGCACTATCATACGTATCAATTTCAAAATAACACTTGAAAAACTGGACTTACCCGTTCTCCCTTAGGTCCCAGCTGTCCTGCTTCTCCGGGAGAGCCAATAAAACCCTTAAAACAAGGAAACAATCCTTACATTATTTTATTTGAACATTCACTTTGGAATTCTAATAGAAGTCCTTAACATTTATTCACAGTAATATAAAAATATAAGACTTAAAAGTAAGTTCCACCAGACTTGCATCATGGCCCAGCGGCTAAAGCCACCACCTGCAATGCCAATTCAAGTTCTGGATGCTCAGTTTATGATCCAGCTCCCCGCTAATGGTCTGGGTAAAGCAGCAGAAGATGATCCAAGTGTTTGGGTTCCTGCCACACATGTGGGAGACCTGGATGAAATTTCTTACTCCTGGCTTCAGCCTAGCCCAGTGTTGGATCTAGTTGTGGCAGCCATTTGGTGGATGAACTGACGAATGGAAGAAGCAGTGAATGGAAAATTTCCCAATCTCTCTCTTTCCTTCCCCTACACCCTCAACTATTTCAAATAAGCAAATAAATATTTTTTAATATAAATGAGAGAAGCCATGTATCAATCAAGAAAAGCAGAGAATATAATTTAAGACACGACAGCTAATATGAGTCCATAAGACTACGCACCTTCCTTCACTGAACATCATGAGGCACAAAGAGAAACAATTTAAAAATATTGTATCAGGATATTCAAAGCATGATTACATCATAGGATTTATGGCAAATATGGGACACAACGTGACTTTGGGAAGAACGATCCATTTTGCCTGGAGACTTATGTTGCTTTATACAGGAGGTTAGCATCTGAACTGATTCCTAATAGGAAGGAAAGACAGGGCTGACAGTAAGTCATCTATCAACCAACTGAAATGAAATGATGTGGTAGTTACAAAGTATTTCAAATTGTTCTTTGTGGTTGGTTGACAGGAAGCTGGGATTGGTGTCAGGTGCTAAATCAAGAAAATAGAGTGACATATCTTTGATTTGTTAATTTGAAAGACAAGCTGTTGAAGAAGGAGGAATTTTAAAATGAAGTATACAAAAGTGATTGATATAAAGGCACTTATGATTAATGGTAACCTGTACACATTTACAGAATCATTAGTTACAGGTGATTTCAAATATGGTAACAGTTAAATTGGGTATCATATACCCAACAGAAGTTTTGATAATAAATAAAAGGGACAGGGTCCAGTGTGTGAACCAGTTTATGGCAGATCTTTCTTTCTGTCTCTCTTTTACTCCATAAGTCTGACTTTCCAATAAAAATTAATAAATCTTAAAACAATAAAAAAATACATAAAAGGGACAGGCATCCTAACCAGTATACAATTTTTAGTTAACTAGGTAACCAGCTAAGAACTCAGAAATTGAAAAGTCAGACCTTTACGCTACATAGCCTGCACAGAGTTGTGATCTTTACAAAATTAACACCACTGAACTAAAATTTAGTGTGTACCAAAAGAGGAAACACAGAAAAATCAAATGCCACATATGCTTTTCCTTCTCATGCTGAAGTCTGTAGATTTCAGTAAGAAGTAATGTGTTTTCATTAGTATTAATAAAAGAGTCAGGCAAGGTCCTAAATACTTCTGGTTTTGAGCTTTTCTTTTTTCCTTACTACACAAAGTAATGCCAAGAGAATTTGACTGCAACAGCCGGTACTACGCCAATCTGAAGCCAAGAGCCAGGAGCTCTTCCAGGTCTCCCACGTGGAAGCAGGGTCCCAAGGCTTTGAGCTGTTCTCCATTGCTGTCCCAGGCCACAAGCAGGGAGCTGGATGGGAAGTGGGGCTGCCGGGATTAGAATCAGCGCCCATATGGGATCCCAGTGTATTCAAGAGCAGGACTTTAGCAGCTAGGCCATCATGCTGGACCCAATTTTCTCTCCCTGGAACTTTTTGTCATTTTACTGGAAAGTGCTTTTTTTTTTTTTTTTTTTTTTTTTGAGAGAGACAGAGAGGAAGCTCTTTCATCTGTTCATTAACTCCCCAAGTAGCTGCAATGGCTGGAGCTGAGCTGATCTGAAACAAGAGATCGGAGCCTCCTCCTTGTTTCCCATGCAGGTGCAGGTTCCCAAGACTTCTGGCTGTCCTCAACTGCTTTCCCAGGCCAAAGGCAGGTAGCTGGATGGGAAACAGGGCCGCCGTGATTAGAACTGATGCCCATATGGGATCCTGGGACTGCAAGGTAAGGACTTTAGCCACTAGGCTATGGTGCCTGGGCCCTTTTCTGTATCTTATCTCTCAAAAAAATAAATTGCTGTGCTGACAAAAAGATAATTTAGCATATGGTTTTTAATAAAAGATGCATTAATAATACAATGTGCAAAAAATTATCCAGGAGTCAAATTAAATGAAAAAACCTTATAATCCTGGATGTTTCAATAGGCTTTTTTTTGTCTTTTTAAATAAATTTAAAGTTAATGTTAAAGTGAAACAAATTCTGGATTCTAGTCACATTCTCAAAAGTAAATCTTCTCAAGATAAAATTAAAAAAGTGGAAATTCCTTCAAAATATATACATTTCTATATAAATGATAATTAACTGATAAGGACACTGCTATAATTTAAAATAACTTTGAAATCAATCAGGGAAAAAAGCTAGATCTGAGATTTTTTTAAAAAATTGATGTTATGAAGCTAGCCTCAAAATGTAAAAGTACAACTTAAAAAGCTGCAGTTTAGTTTGTAATTTTCAATGCAAGTGGGAAAAGAAAGCAAGCACGAAAGGATGAATAATGTGCAAAAATAGTAAGAAGACCATAAAAAGTCGAACAAATCATTGTAGAAAGAAGACAAAGTGCAGTAAGAATAAATTGAACGTGTGTTATACATGTCTTGGAGTTATAAGCTCACACATGGAAGAAATTGTCACATCTAAATAATAGCCATAGAATCCACAGAGTAACTATATGCCATTTGTTGGTGCTATACCACTATTTAATAATGTTAATCTCACTGAATTCTCACCACTACCTGAAAGGTAAGTTTCATTCGCATAATGTCATAAGATAAGAAAAGTGAAGCACAGGAAGGTGAAATGATACCTAGGGCAGAAACCTAATATAAGGCAGCATTAAAGGAGAAAAGACAGCCTAAATCCAATGCCCTGTTCTTGATCGCTAATTCCATATTGCTCCCTGAATCCAACTAAACATACTTTCAGTATAACTTCTAATATAAAAGTGTATAAGTTCCCTCATATTTTGACCTAATGCAAAGATAGCCTAGCAGAATGGAAAGAATGTAGAGAACAAGTGAAAAAAACTTGATTCTAGTTCCAGCCAGCCATAATTGTTTCGTCAAATAAGCCAAGTTTCTTGGCCTATTGTTTTCTCAACTGTAAAATGGCACTAGAACACTTATCCTCATACTTCACAGGAATGATGGAAAAACAAAATATATATATGAAAATTTGAGGAATGCTAAAAATGTACAGCATCATTGTTGCATATATTGTTTAAATTCTTTTGCTTTAATTCTCATATGTATTTTTGTACACCAGGAGAAAACACAAAACATCTGTGGAAAATTCATGCATGGGTTTCAAAGCCTTTTTGCATCAAAATAAATTACTTTAAAATTTTTACAGATTTAGTTGAGAGACAGCTAGGGAGAGAGCTCCCATCCACTGGTTGACTTTCTGAATGTCTGTAACAGTTGAGGCTAGGCCAAAGTCAGGAAGACAGTCCAGATTTCCTACATGGGTGGCTGGAATTCAATTACTTGTAGCCATGAGCCTTACCTCCCAGGAGCTGCACTGGCAGGCAGCTCAACTCAGAAGCCAGAGCCAGAAATCAAACACAGCTATACTAATATACAATGCAGACATATTCAGTGCCAGGTCAAATGCCCAATTCATATATTTAAATATTTTTTTTAAATTTTTTACATCTTATTATTATTGCTATCATTTTATGATACAGTTCCATATTCCCTTATCCCCTCCCCAATTCTCTCCCCCCCAACCTAGTTCCTCTGTATCATTACTAACATATAGTTCTTCATACACAGTCATATGTCCATCATTGAGGGCATGGACAATGGCAGAGAGTCTAGAATCCTATTGTCAACATACAGTAAACAGTTTCATTTTAAGTCCATCTTTGTCCGGAAGCAGAAATGCATACCACACTACATCCTCACATCTGGATGTTAGTCTCCATTATACAACTACTGTACATCCCCTTAAATGAAAAGTCATGATACAAAATCAACAATAGAAAGAAAACTAGAAATTTACAGTGCCCTGAAGTTGAATGACATGTTACTAGATATGACAGTCTCTATTACACAGCTACTATACATCCCCTTAAATGAAGAGCCACAAAACAAAATCAACATCCAGGAAAAAAAGAAATTAACAACACTAAGAAGTTAAATAACATGCTATTAAATGACTAATGTGTAGCTGAAGAAATGAAAATCAAGAACCTTCTTGAAGAAAATGATACCACTGGAGAAAGAATTGGGAAACATCATATATTTAAATCTTAATTCCAATTATAGAAACATTCAAAGTGTCTTGTATAAGGCACAAACATTAGCTCTAGAAATCAACTATTAAAAATGTTAAGTGGAGATACTTTGCCAGGTGCATCTGCACATCTGAATAAAAAAATGGACTCACATTGAAACTGTTAAATTTATCTTGACACTAGAATGCTGGATTTTACACCGTTCTCTATACCTGCAACATCAGGATGCACTTAAACAGCAGAACGATGGACTTGTGACTTGATGAGGAACTAAATTATTGTTAAGATGTAGGGAGAAACAGTGAGGGGGAGGAAGCCGTGCAGGGTGGAAGGGAAAATCTCTAAACCTAAGGAACTGTACCATGAAAAAGAAAGAACTGAAAAAATAGTTTGCTTTCACTAAGATAAGAGCAGGTGTTTTTAGACTTCCTTAACACTTGCCTGTAGCTGAGATTTCCCTCAGTAGTTTGTAGGTGGAATGGGATGTTCTTCATATTGCCCTTGTATGATAGTTTTTACATCATTAAATATACTATTACATAAAACAAATCCATTACATAAAAAACTTTGAATTTCTTTGCTTTCTCATCTTTATTCTTTGACCGAAGAGATTCATATTTGTTCATGGATAAGTAAAACTGCATATGTTATGGAGTACTTTCTAATATGCCAGACACTGTACTAGGAAATGAAAGTCAATAGAAAATAATAATTTAAAAAAACCACCATTATGAAGATATTCTAGAATTAGAAAAGGAAAAATAAATGTAAAGCAAGTGCATTCTTTCAGACTCGCTTTGCATTAGATTCCATGCTCCTAAGAAAGTTTAAAACTGATCAGTATTTTGTGTATTTCATTCTACTTTCACGCAAGCATAAATATCACAATGATGAAAATGCATACTTACTCGGACACCCTTTGGACCTGGATTACCTTCTGGTCCAGCTAAACCCTAAAGCAGGAAAAAAAACTGTCATCTTATAATTTTTTAATTTAAATAAAATAGATTAAATTATTAATAAAATATCTGTTAACAAATAGATGAATCAGAGTAAACAAAAATAATTTCCATAATTACAAAAATCAAAACTCAACCTACTTCATAAAGATTATGAATGTTCAAGGAATTTTAGAATTTCAGAACTAAAACAGCATTGGCTATATCTATGCACAAATGTTTTGAACATCTAAACATATCACATTAACATGTATACAATAATTTTTCACCTACATTATTTTTATTGGAAAATTCTTTATGTTGTTTTAAACATTTATAATTAAAGATACATTTAATTTCATATCCATAAGTTTGAATATTCATTTTTATATTTTTAGCTAAGACTTGAAAAGGATAAGATACAGTACCTCCAGGTATTTTTAAAAGCATAAAAATAGAATTTTGTTAACAAACAGATTTTTTGTTGCCATTTTATTCCCTTCATTCATGAGTAAACAAAAACAAATAAAATGCCATTTTCTATATTTAATTGATTTCAGATGTAATAAATACATAGAAACATATGAAGGGAACTTGCTCTGTTCTTATTCTACATAAAAGAGATAGCTAGATTAGAGGGGAAATATGAAATGATTAAAATGAGCTTTCAAAACTAAACTAAGATTTGAATTCAGTTTATAAAACAGTATTTTGTATTTGTATATGAAGCAGTATATGTAACACTCTATATCATTTCCCATAATTTTATAACTATGTTATTAAAGGTGATGTTTATTACAGAGCATCTTAACTACTACTAGTAGTTTACACTGGTCACTGGAATTATTGTCTTAAGGTCTTACTGGAGCCTAGGACATTTTAATACTGCTTTAGTTGACTTATGTATTTAAGAGGCAGAGAGAGGGAAGGAGACGTACAGACAAAGGCAGGTCTCTGGTGGTTCACTCCCCAAATGCCCACAATGGCTGGGTTCAGCTGGAAGCCAGGAGCTAGAATGCAGTCTAGGTCTCCCACATGGGTGGCAGAACCCAATTACCTGGGCCATTGTCACTACCTCCCAGGGAGACTGCAGTCAGGAACTGCAGCTTGAAACTGAACCTAGGTCATCTGATATGGTACTTGGTGTCTTTAACTGCTAAGTTGAAGTTGCCTCTGAGCCACCTCAGTTTGGAAGATCCCATTGTAATCAGCAAGCCCACTGCCATTTTAAACAAAGCTTTTCACAGTAAAACCTTGGCAAATTTTTACAACTTTTATTTTTGAAAATATTTCTCTATTTAGCAAAATAAATCCCCTGGCGCAGGCGTTGTGCAACAAATTAGGCAAATGCTTTTGATGCCAGCAGCCCAAATTGCAATACTGATTCAAGTCCTTGCTATTCTGCTTCCAACCCAGGTTTTGGCTAATACACATGGGAAGGCAATAAAGGATGGTCCAAGCATATAGGCTGCTTTCACCCATGTGGCATACCAGGATGGAGTACATGCCTCCTGGCCTTGGTTTGTCCAAGCACTAAGAATTGTCGCCATTTTGGAAATGAACCAGCTGGTTAAAGTATTCTCTCTCTCTTTCTCTAGGGCTCTGTATTTCAAACAAGTAAATCTTTAAAAAACAAATACATAAAAGTAAATCCACAGTCACTTTAATGTTAACTCTGAAAATCACAGCATAATACTACATTCATGAAGAGGAACATAAAAGGAGAAGGGTGAATATAGTTACTGCACCTGCCTGCCAGGGTAACCAGGTGAACCAATATTACCAGCAAATCCTGGGATTCCCTGAAATGAAAATTAAAATAAATACCCAATACAGCAAAGTCAAAGAAAATCCAAGGACATATATTTGGTGCATTTATATATCCAAGTTTGGAAATATTTTTTCCAGATAGAAACATTGAATATGCTAAATTGCTTATCTAAGTGAAATAATCTAATTGAAGGAAAATGGGCCAAAATCACAAAATTTAAAAAATTGTCAGATTAGGGACAATAATCGTTGTTAGGCTGAAACACTAATCATTAACAAGGATAAATCTAGGATGGAAAAATCAAATGCTAAGTAACAAAAGAAGACATTTGTCACAGATGAAGACATTGCATTCCTTAACAATCCTTTAATAAGCTCTAAGTAATCCATGATTTTTAATATCTTAAACTGATTTCCTTATTTTCTCAATTATTCTGCAACACACATTAACTGCCTCAGCATGAGCTTTAGAAGACTAACAGGGACAGTGAAGTTTAAAACCAATCTTTTGTTCCTTTGCAAAATAAGCCTTATATTCCAGAATGTCTGATTTGGTAGATGAACAGTAAAGTGGCAAATACACACAGTGAATATGGATAGAACTATGAACTGAATGTTTGTGTGCCCCAAGAATTAACCAATTGCTAATGGTAATGCCTAATGGTATTAGAAGGTGAGGACTTAGGGAGGTAATAGTTCATTGGAGTGGAACACTGAAAAATTGGATTACCACCCTCACAAGGGAGACTGGAAAGCCAACTAGCTCTCTCTATCGCAAGAAGTGAGCAGCCTGTAACTCAGAACAGAGGCTCTTACCATAACCCAACCATGCTCATCTCAGACTTTCAGCCTCCAGAAATGCAAGCAATAAGTTTCTGCTGTTTATAAGCCTTCCAGGCCACAGTATTCTTATACAGAAGCTCAAACTGGTATTTTCATAGACAGTAAATTCATTTGGAATGGACAATTCTGAATTCTTAATTTAAAACAAGGTTTCTTCAAGGAAAGTTGATAGAGATCTGGGGCATAAGAAAGGATATATTCTATAGAACTTATGGGAAAGCATAACAAAATATTTTTTTCTATTTTCTTTCTCTAATACATTCTTCACTATTCATGCATTTATCAGTATATTCAATAATTCTCAAACAAAGGAAAAGGCCAGAACAATATATGATGAGCTCTTTTTACTTGCATTTGGCAACATTTCAAGTTTTCTAAACTCCTTATTTATCATGTAAAAGTAACTTCCTGTTTGATCTTTGCCAATAAATAAATAAGCAAATGAGCAGTTTTTCACTCTGAAGTAGATAGAAGAGTGTTATTCCAGTCTAAATTAATGAAACACTACATTTCTTCAAGACTTGGAAAATGTAGGACAGCTCAAATTCTTCTCTTCTCATTTTTAGGATCTATCTCTTCATTTTGTTCTATTTTTCTTTCAATTTCTTCTCTCTTAACTTGATCCAATAATCATCATCTACTGAGTCCTCTTTTTTATGCTGAGGTTTTTATATCTGTTACGTCTGTAGGACAGATTGCATTTTTGTCATCTACATTTGAGGAAACTAAGAAACCGAGACATTACAGTAGGCAATTTAGCAGATTTTGAAAACTAGTGACCTTCTGAAGATTCCTTAACAAAGAAAGTCCTGCTGACATTTGCAGAGATTATATTTAATGATTTTCAGAAACTATGCTTACATTTTAGATATTATTAGTATGTATTTTATTCCTGCAACATTTGCTGAGTACTTACCGTGTACCATGCACTACTCACTTGTCAGTTATTTTGTCTCATTCAGTTAGCTCAAATAACTTACAAAGTACACCACATTGTCCTTATACTTCAGTTGAGAAAAACTGAGACAAATGCTGAAGCTTCTCTGGGAAAGGCCAGTCAGCTAGTGGGAATCCAGGATTTAAATCAGCAAGTCTAATTCCAGAGACTGCCATTTAAGGCTGCCTCGCTAGTGTGCGCATGAAGTACAAATAACCTGGAACAGCAAACTAGGAGAAGCTTTCTGATTATTAGATTTGCTCAAGTACATTTACCGTGGCCTTTCTCTATGCCCTAGGCAATTCCATGAGATGGAGACTTGCTCCCAGACATTCACACAAGCTTATTGAATATGCCAATAAAAAGAATAAAACCTACTTAAGAGGCTAATTTTATTCTGCAATCACTTTCTAATGACAAATCTCAATCTTATTCTTTTCCCAGCCAAATAAGGTTAATTGATGTAATAAAAAAGCAAATCTCTTATAGGACACAAGTAAAATTTGATTTTGAATGGATTTTCATAGAGGATATAAAAACAACATGTAAAAGTATAACATATTCCAGCTGCACAGAGAAAAAGATACAAAAGGATTCCACTGGATGTCTAAGCTCTGAGATGCTAGAATATCAGTAAACAAAGCAAACAAGAAAGGCTTTTGCATAGTCTTAAGTAAACAGTCTGAGCAAACCACACCCTAAAATCATTGCAACCACCACAGAATCTCAAAGGAAACACAACAAACACCATGACTCAATTCATTCTGCACTAAAAAAAAAAAAAAAAAAAAAAAAAAAAATTAAGAAATGTTGGCTTCCTCAAATGTGTAGACTAGACGGACGGGCAGAGATAGTTGTATCATTAGTCCCATGAGAAATTAGGAATGGGAAATTACAAAGCCTGCCCCAATCTCACTTCTCACTCTAAGCACTGAAACACTGGCTCTGATTCTTACAGACCTCTCTCTTCATGTTAGCCCTGCTACTACTGGCTCTGCCTTCATCTCAGTTCTCGCAGAAAAATAAAATTAATCAGTAATCACACCCAAGACCCAGAATGATTTTGGGGGAAAACAGAACAACGTGTAGAAACATATTTAAGTAGCCTAAGTTACTAAGCATTAAATTTGTAACATATATGAAATATTGAAGACATGCTATCATGACATTTATGTTTGCTGAATAATTTAGAAATGTTTTCAAGTTCTCCAGAAGTAAATGTCTTTTAGCAATTATGTTATGCTCCTCTTAACGTACAGAGTGTTTTCACAGTTACAATGCAAAATTATTTCAGTGCTTTCACAAAGCACAAAGGTTTCAATTTTTCTGGAAGCAAACAGAATAGAAAGTAAGAACTCACCACAAAAGACATTTTCCAACCTTTAAAACTGACTTCAAACTTACAAACCCTCAGAATAAAAACACATATTGAATACGCTAACGGAATTGCAATAGCTGGGAGAAAACTGTCAGTTTTGTTACATGGTCAGTTTCTCACTTGGGAAGTACCAGGTTTCTTTCACTGAAACCCACACAGTTCTTCTAAGGTTAAATGGTAGGAGTTTATTTCATTTTATTTCATTTTTAAAAAATTTTATTGTTACCTAGGGACTCATTTCTACCATCCTTCTCATTTTCTCCCCTATAAATGCCCAAATATTTTTCAGTATCTATTTGGTCTTCTGGAAACCTAAAGCACATCTGTTGCTGAACTGATTATTTTGATTAGCATTTAGCAATCTTGAAAAATTGCAACTTTCGGAACTGAAGCACATAGATACCAATATTAACAGGAATAAGAGAGAAATTTGGCTTTGTTTGTTCATTTGCATTTTTCCCTCAGGGACTGTCCATGATGTTTCTTCCCGAGGTTCCCTTTAGGACTTCATGATGATGTTTACAAAATCCTTAATAATATTATCCATCATAATCTCCTACCATTTTCAGTGTTTTATTTATACTGATCTAGGATATACTGAATTCAAAACAAAATATATAACTTCACTTTTTTCCTACTATGTAATGTTATATTTCTTGGGGAGATGCAAAAAATATTGCCAAAAAATAGCTCAATAATTGTTTTGACTCATATATATAGGGTGTATGTATATTTAGACAATATATGCATACCATTATAAGCTGTTTTTTAAATACATTTGCATTCCCATCACAGGGTCACTGAAACCATACATAATACCAGAGGCAAAAATATGTGTGTGTGCATGCATATGTACTAAAGTATTTGAAAAAGTTCATGACAAATGAAATTAAAGGTATGTTTATTGTGGTATGAAAAATTTAAAATTCATGTATATGAACTGTCAAAACAGTTTATAGAAAATGTGTAACATTAAAACATTACAGTTTTCTTTTTTTAAGTAAAATAAACTTATTTCTTAATTCCACTTTTCCACAAACTTTTTGAAGTATATTTTTGATTCACTTATATATATATGAATATATATGTGAATATATGTATTCACATATATAAATATATATATTTGATTCACTTATTTTTATTGGAAAGGCAGTATACAGAATGTGATACAGAGAGAAAAATCTTCAACCCTCTGGTTCACTCCCCAAGTGGTTGCAATGGTTGGAGCTAAGCCAGTCTGAAGCCAGGAGCGTTTTCCAGGTCTCCCAGGCAGGTGCAGGGTCCCAAGGCTTTGGGTCATCCTCTGCTGCTTTTCCAGTCCACAAGCAGGGAGCCGGATGAGAGGTAGAGCAGCTGGGACATGAACTGGCACCCATATGGGATCCTGGAGCATGCAAGGTGAGGATTTAACCACTAAGCTATCGCTCTGGGTGATACATAAAGAAAGTTTCAGGGCATTTATTAGATTCTCAAAGGTATCTGTATACTGCAGAAGAAGCTTAAGATCTACTCTTCTGAAACATGTTTTGCTAAGTGAATGTGAATAATAGTAACACATTATTTCTATGTAAACACTTTTAAAAGTCTATCGTTAATGAAATAAAAGATTACCCTGCACTATGTACAATGAAAATTACTATGGAAAAAAATGCAAAAAGTTAGAAAAACTGGAAAAGCAAGGGGAACTAATTCCTCAAGAGAGCTCTTTAAACTGTTCATTTTACATTGTACCAGACATAGGTCATATAATGGAAGCACTTACTTGGTCACCTTGGAGGCCTGGGAGTCCCATATGTCCTTTGGCACCCTACAGGGAAAAAGGTGAAGACAAACTATGAAAAGTAAACTTATATAAGCCAGATAAGCAAATGCAGGTTTAAGTTGGTTTTCTAAAAATTTGGTATCCCTGTCAATAGATATTTAAGCCTTATTAATTCATTTATTATTGATATCATTGATTAAACATGAAATGTTAATAATAAATTGATTATTATAGCTTCTCGGCCTTTTGGCTAAGACCAAGTGTAATAATAAATTGATTATTATTAATTAGTGACTTAATTATTTGACTGTTATTTGAATGATTTGTTATTCTTAACCAAAATGATAGCATAGCATCTAATAAAAAGTAACATCCTGTTATAAAAGGTTTACATCTAGTAACAAATCTGCTGTTTTCAGAAAGCTAGTTTAAGTTCAGTAACACTGAACTAAAATGCTTTCAGATTCTATAGTTATTGAAAAACTGGACCATATTCAGGCAGATAATCCAGTTCTCATCATTGTCATAACATACCATGAATGGGCTAACGCAGATGAATGAGGATGCTCATATGATTGCCAAAAATTTTTACAAAGCTGTCCAGAAAATTAGTAACAAAAATGCTTTCCAAATAATAAAGCCAAAACCAGTCTTAGCCTCTTATCAATTAACACTCAAATTTCAAAATCAGTAAAATCCTTTTTTTCTCTAAAAGAATATTCTTCTAGAAGGAAAATGAAATAACCTTAAAAAAATAACAGAAAGAAAGACAAAATGTAAGACTTTGCAGTTTACTTGTGTAGCTACAAATAACAGTCAGTGAATTTGTCTTTTGCTTACCAGAAGATTGCAATGCATATAAAATATCAAGGGAAGTTCCATTTCTTAAGTACCTCACAAAATTTTTAAGAAAAATGTAGGGACACCTCAGAAATTTCATGGAAGATGCAACTAAATGGTAAAAAAAAACATCTATGCATTTGAGTCTTCACAACTTCATGAAATAAAGGTATTTTGAAGAAACTATGTATCCATGAAATGCAAAATGTTTTGCACCAAAAGTAATTTAACTTTTAATTATACTTTCCATAAACTTTTTGAAGTACTCTTGTTTAACTCAAAAGTATGAAATAAATAATACTTTACAAATATCAAATCTCTCAATATATGTGAACTGAAGATATGTATATAGGGTTTCAAAATATGCCATATTCAGGATTAAATTATCTTCAATGATTAGTTACTGATGATTCATCAACAGAGATGATTTCAATCAGAGAAATAATATCCTGGTTAGACAATGAGAAAATTAGATGAGTTTATCTATATGAAAAATCAGGAGTGATTTCAGCAGGTTTTGCGGAAATAAAACAGTAATAAATATTTAACAAGCCAAGAGGTCTCTTGTAAACCAAAGAGAGGAATGGAAATTAAGTTTGGAGACAAAAGGTTTTTATATTATTTATAAAACATTTTAGAGTCAGGAAAGGACCAACATGCACCCCTATGTTCATAGCAGCACAATCAGTAATCGCAAAAACTTGGAAGCAACCGAAATGCCCATCAACAGAAGACTGGATAAGAAAGCTATGGTTCATTTACTCCATGGACTACTACTCAGCTGTTAAAAAACAAAACAAAACAAAATGAAATGCAACTCTTTGTGGCCAAATGGGCCCAACTGGAAACCATTATGCTAAGGGAAATGAGCCAATCCCAAAAGGTGAGACAACACATGTTTGCCTTAATTTAAGATGAAATGATGTCAATCTGAAAAACAGTACCTGTAAACTGTAGTATTTTTTTCAACCCCAAACAGCCTGTATCTCATGCAATAAGATATTGTGATGTAACCAATGAACCAACAATCAATGTGAGTCAGACTGCTTATGATCTACATAAAAAAATTGTAAAATCTAACTTTTAAGACCCTATGCTACTCGGAAATGGGGCGGGACAGCAGAGAAATCTTCCACCTCATTAGAATGTGTGAGGAAGACGTGAAGTATAACCATCAGGAACATAACAGGTAACTTACAGACAACAGAGTCAAATCAGCATTAGAAAATAGTAAAACTACGAAGACATACAAGCAGAATCAAGAGCATTCCTGATAACCTCTTAACAGGAAGTCATATGCACAGAGCAGGTGGGGACCCCCAGAGCGGAGCAGGGGGACAGGAGGAGGCTTGTATCCCAACCCTGGAGACTCCCAGTTCCTCACCAATGACTATCTATCAGTACGGACACTAAGGAATACATTCCAACTGCCAAAGAGACCATGGGGAATTGGAGTGCCTTCGGAGGCCGAGAGCTCTGAGGTCATCCACCCCCGTTTGGATCTATCACATGGGATGGAAGAAGCCCAAATCCTTCCTTGCAGGATCCAAGGTCATCAGAACAACAGCCAGGAGCCCTGAGTGGTCCGCAGAAACAGAAGAACAGCAAACTTCCTTCGGGATGAGAGAAAGGATCTTTCTCTGGTCCTTGCTTAGTTCTAACTTTGGATCCCCACCCTCCCTTGCAATGACTATCAGGGTCGCTCCAGAGCACGCCCCCCAAACACACACACACACACACACACACACACACACACACACACACACACATTAGAATAGATAGACAGAAAACGACAAGGAAAGCTAAGAACCAGACAGGAAATGGTCAGTGTGGACTCACACATACCTTACTAGGTAGGACACAAAGATTAGTTATTCCTCAGTAACGTATTGAAGATTTCTCTGAACACCCTTCCTAAAACTGTTCTGCACCTCAGCTGTTGACATATGCCTTGTTAGAGTTATAAGCCAGTTTAGACTATCCTAAAATCTGCCAAGTTCAGCAAAATTATGCTTCAACACTATAAACTGCTAAATACTAAAATGAAAATAGACACGAGACAGTTGAATAGTACCCTATAGCCATTTTAAGGTGTATAGAAGGCGGTAGCATATAAACTAAAATTGAAATGTCAATAAAGTAGTCACAGGAAGTAGTTAAGAACTTTCATTTTTTTAAACATACTGATTACTCAATACCATATCAATTAATTCCGTAATGTTATAAATTGTGTTGATGTTATGTTGGGGCTTTTAATAGATCGGGATGATATTCTGCCAGTTCTGCCTTCAGACCAGAGATGGTCTCCCCAAGAAACCACTGAATGTATCTGGACAATTAGATGCTGGACTCTATGCTTGGTATACACATGCAATGAAAGAATCTTGACTGAATTTGAAATGTAATACAGCAACAAGGTGGAGGAATCCACCATGGGGAGGGGGTCGGGAGAAGGGTTGGGGGAATCCCAGAGCCTATGAAGCTGTGTCACATAATGCAATGTAATTAATAAAAAAATTTTTTTTAATTCAGGAAATGGAGGGAACCATAAGTTTCCTGTACAGTATCAGGAAGATGAAGACTAAAAAGCCATGGTAGAAGGATCATAGGTCAGAGCCACCAGATTATTCTACTTCCCATTTCTTAAAAAGGGCTTACCTATTTAGTTTCATTGTTTCCATGAATATGTGAATCTACTTATATGTTTAATTTTCTTAAAATAACCACTACCTACTTTTTAATCATAGTTTCTTTTTTAAATTTCATTTTTCTTATTATTTTCCATGATATATTTTTGTAGATACCAGGGATTCATCCTTCCCCTCCTCTTCTTCCTCCTTTCTTCCCCCATTAAATTACAGTGGAATGGAATGCAGTGGTGCTAGAACTTCTCAATTTACTCTTCCCAAAGAACTTGATAATAGTGAGCTTCATCACTGAAGCATAGTGCCTTCTGAATGTAAAATTCTCATTTAGGATTCCTCTTAATTCAGAACCCTGATAAAGTAAAATCATCCCGCAGTCCTGGTCTGCTTCTCATGAGCTCCCTACTCTGTAGTGGGACTTAAAGGAGGACAACAGAATTTCTGCCTAGGGCCCTAAGAAGGTCACTTGGAAGGAAGACTTCTGCATAAATGAAGACCAGCTGGACTAATTAAATTCCTTTTTTTTTCTCTAACATGAGTTTTAAATATAAATAATAATAGATAATTTTCAGGGACTTATCATTGGAAAATATTCACAAAGAAAGGTTAAAAAGAATTACAGAAGCATTGAGATGCTATAAGGAAGCCAAAATACAAGTAAAAACTAAGAACAAGCAGAAATTATGTTGACAAAGGAAGTTGTTCAGAACAAAAGCAAAACAACAAAAAGACAAAAAACAGCAATATATAGAGTACAAATATGCATATGAGCAAAATTGACATTTTGAGGTGTGATTATTGCTACATAGCTGTTGTCTACACTTTTGAGTAACAGTGGTTTTTCTACTTACTAGTTGTTAAACTATTTAGCAGAAGGTGAAGTTTGAGATCATGAAGCAAATTTAAATTTTGTCATTGAAAAACTTAAAAGAAAAATAAGGAAAGAGGAAAGAGTATGTTGGGCAAAAAGTGGAAAGAGTGGGCTGTATCATACTGCCCTTAAATCCGTACATATGGATGGAATACATGACATTTGTTCCCATTATATGATAAAAAATTAAAAACTTCCCAAATCAAACAATGCAAATCCACAAATGAATACTGCTAAGATGCTCAGGGCTAGCTGGAGTCAGAGTTTCTCTGTGAGACCCAATCATATGATAATACCCATTTTTAGATTTCAAGGGGTCCTTGTTTGTCTTAATGCTACGGAGAGGACCAAAACTATTTACTCTCTTCCTTAAGATAGCCTAAGACTCCATTATATCCATAAAAAGAGCCCAAGTAAAGCAATGTGATTTTTAAATTTATTTCACTTGTTTTTAGCTGCTAATAATAATAAAGAACAAACCTAGCATACTAAACTTCAGATTCAGTTTTACCACCAAGCAGTCAAATCATGTATCTTAAAGTTTTCAATTAAAAAAAATGACATTTAATTTTGCAAAAATTTCATTTGATGCTGGAGTTCTGTTATTACTGAAATCTATTAGGGTTGTTACTTTTCAAAAATTTAGTTTTCACTGAACGAAAAATATGACTTTCAGAAAGGTGGACTCATGGATCTCTACAAACTACAAAACTGCTGAAGAAATTCTGGGGTGTAAAGGATTTGCCTCTAGAACTCTCATTCTTAAAATCTCACAGTATATATTTACCACAGGCCAGATGCTCCAACAGAGCATGCAAGGCCTTTCATAACTTGGCCCTTGAAGAGCCCTCAGACCTTAACAACTGACACCTCCTGCCTTATATTCCAAGATTCAGGGACAAGGAAATGCTTCTTTACTCCAATCCTTTGTTGATGTATTACTCATGCACAGACAGCACACCTATCCACCTAGAAAACTATCATCATTACCTACAGTCAAGCCTTTATCCTGGATATATTCACTTTCCCTTCTCCCTGCACATACCTGCACATCCTCAGAAAGCTTATGTAACCCTCAAGTACTGTACAATCCTTATTACCCTTTCCAACTTTATCACATGCGTGCCTCATCTTTATCATTGTAAATGTCATAGCATCATATAATTTTTGTGATACACTTTTGAAAAAAAAGAATCTGTAAGTATCTATTCATTTACCTGAAAGACAGAATTACAGAGAGGAGAGACTGAGACTTGCAACTATTAATTCACTCCTCAAATGGCCGAAATGGCAGATGCTGGGCCAGGCCGAAGCCAAGAGCCTGAATTCCACTAGGCTTCATCAAGTGGCTGATACGGACCCAGGCACTTGTGCCATCTTCTGCTCCTTTCATAGACATCCACTCAGAGTCTTGCACTTGTGGTCAGATGGGGAGCAGCTTCATGCACAACACCCTGTGATTTACTCATATACCAGTTTCCTTGGTAAGACAGAGAGCTAGTCAGAACCAGGAACTATCTCTTATTTATACAGTACCGCTCTGCTGAATGAGTTCCATCATGAAAGACTGTGTTTAAAACATTGGTACCTGGGTAGAATTAGTGATAGAAATTATCAGAGGATGAAGATGAGCCTTGTTAAAGCAATGCCCTTGTCTTGGAAAGCTGAGGCAAAGGTAAGCCAACTATTGTGCACAGTCATGTGAAAGGAAATTTCACTGAATGGTTAGTGGTTAGTAGCACAGGTGCTACTTAGCTGGTTTGAAATTGAATGATGGCTGTTGAGAGACAGGAGACTTGGAAAATAAGACACTGTGTTTTCAAGAAGCAGATGATATGTTTGAAGATGCAGGATCAGGTGAAGAGACAAAGACATTTGAATTTAAGAGCAGCTATGAAAACAGCTATGTTGGTTCATTCACGAACTAATATGTATGAACTACATGTTAAGACAGTGGGATGATACCCTGCTTGTTGTGAATGGCATGTTAACGACATGCCGTCACTCGGTGCACTTAAGCAAACTGCACCGGATTTCCTAAATCATGCATTTATTTCCCTTCAGCCTCTGCCATGGCATTGTGACCTAAAAGCTAACACTGGATTTTATGGGAATAATGAACCAGTGAGAGATGACTTATGGAATTAGTTATGAAATGTTAGAAATAATATTTCTCTCTTTAGGCACTGATTTAGGCCTATCCATATTTTCTGCTGTTCCTGTTGTTTTTATTGACATTCATTATTAATATAGCTCCTGCATACTGCCTCTACTTTAAACAGTTTATGAAAAGCTTTATTTTTTGGTAAATCACAATTCATGCCACTTGATGCTTTTATCTATTTGCTTTCTAACTTAGAAGAGATATTTATTGTGATCCTGTATCACAATATTACAGTATATACTATAATGAAAATACTTTTTAAAATAATTAAGGTATCAAAACAAATAAGAAATCACACTGATTCATAACAAATTGCTAAAACAACACACATCAATATTCAGAAAAATGTTGTGATGAATTATTTATAAAATTACATTTTAAATCCCTTTGGCTCTGATTACTACCACTGTGGTCAGCAAGTGCTAGTACTTGACAAAATACCACAAAAATGCAGTCAAGAAAAAACGAGAATGACTCCTTTTCTAGGAAAAATTAGTATGATATGAAAGCACCTTCTATATTCAATATGCACTGAAAAAAACACCAGGTAAGAGAACTCAAAAAATCAAAATTGGATCTAATGGTTCACATGTTTGCAGTGAATTTTTCTATCTGCAAAATGATGGATTACATTTACAAAATTCAGGATAATTATCAAAGATGCTAAAAACAAAAACTGTCTAACTTCCACAGCATGAATCTTACAACAAAATGTGTTCCGCAGTCAAAAACCAGGAGACCATGACAGACACATGTTGATGTTGGTACTACCAAAGTTTATTCATGTCAACTATTCTCTGCTGATTTTATTTTTTTTTTAAATGCAGCAATCAGATACAGAAGACTTCTTACACTCAACACCAACAGGTCAGCCAAATCCGGAAGATGATTATGGAAATCATGACCCAAGAGGTGCAAGCAAATGACTTGAAAGATTTGGTCAACAAATTGATTCCAGACAGCATTGGAATAAAAACAAAGAAAAAAGCTGGCCAGTCCTCTCCATGTCTTTGTCAGAAAAGTAAAAAATGCTGAAGAAGTTCAAGTCTGAACTGGGAAAACTCATGCAGTTTCATAGTGACAGTGAAGCACAAATAGGTTTTAAAAATGAACGAATGATGAGAATATGTTCAAAATTTAGTGGTCACAAATAAAAGACTTTAATGGCCGCAAATAAAAAGGCTTATTTGCTTAAAAATTGTTTTATTAGCATGGGTAAATGATATTTCTCAATGGCTTTGACTTACATCCATATGCCAAGTTACACTTGACCTCTTCTAGCTGATCTATCCTCTCGCACCTAGAAAAAAATTGTCTTTTAATTATATTGCTAATATTATCACTGTAAACAATAGGCTTCCAATTTTAATATAGCAACTGATTGGATATTTTTTAAAAATTGAAACTGTTTCTTGATTCCAAGTTTTGAATTTTGAATTTTGCTTCCCATCCAACACAACATGCACTCTGGATCCAATTTACTGAGTCTTTTGGCATTAAAAAAAGACAGTAGTGGGAAACAAAAATAGACATTGTTCTTAGGAAAATAAATTATATGAAGGTGACTAAACTAAATCATTGTAACCAGTCAATCTGAGGGAAACACTACTTGTTAAGTGTGTTATGTTAATACTGCTTTACAAACTGTACATAAGAGTTAAGTGGTGAAAGAGAGAAAAGAATGGAACAAACCAAAAATAATCTAATGAAACATAAAGAAAATATTATTGCTGATTTTCTGATTTCTTATTTGTCTCAATGATAACTTAAAATTTTTAAAACTCTATTTTATATTATCTTCTATTCGTTGATCACAACAGCATTAGTGAGCTGTAATTATGCTCTATACAACTTCCTTATAGTCCTTTTGGCTTTAAAGACTACTTGACTTAGGTTTACATTTGACGAGTTTTAATATGTCCAGAAACAATCCAAAGAAATATAACAATGAAGTCATTATTACTTATTATTTGAAACTGTGTTTATTCCCTTAGTTTTCATAGAAAATAACATTTTACTTCCCCTTGCATTCATGTGGAAGATGGAAATATTACAATACCAGAATTTAACAAAAATTGACTTAAATAAGAGGTTCACAGGGAAGCAGTATGCAAAATTATCAAACTATAGTCATCCATGCCAAAAAGGCCTGCATTCTGTCATTTAGAAGCTGTGTGATCTTAAGAGACTTAACCCTTATGCACATAAACCAGGTTTTAAAAAAGATTTATTTATTTATTTATTTATTTATTTATTTATTTATTTATTTATTTATTTATTTTGGAAATTCAGATTTCCAGAGAGAGGGAGAGACAGAGAGAGAAAGATCTTCTGTCCACTGGCTAACTCCCTAAGTAGCCATAATGGCTGGAGCTAAGCCAATCTGAAGTCAACAGCCAGAAGTTTCTTCCAGGTCTCCCATGCAGATGCAGGGCCACAAGGCTTTGGGCTGTCTTCAACTGCTTTCTCAGGCCACAAACAGAGATGGGAACTGGAACAGCCGGGACATGAACCAGCATCCATATGGTATCCTGATGCGAGGTAGGGCAGGTCTTTAGCTACTAGGCTTCAGCGCCTGGCCCTTAAATCAGTTTATGCCATATGCATCTCTGTTTAGCAATCCCACCCCTATCTTGGTTCCGTGTTCATCAGAGGGGTAGTTGTGACTCACTGGGTGGGACACAAAGATCAGATACTCCTCTCTGGGGTGTTGAGGATTTCTCTGCACACCCCTCCCAAAAACATTCACCTAAACTGTTGACATTTGTCCTGTTAAAGTTATAGAGTTGGACTACCCGAAAAACAGCAGTTCAGCAAAATCACGCTTCAATGCTATAAAATGCTAAATACTAACATTGAAAAAGACAAGAGACAGCTGAATAGCAATCTATAGCCATTTTAAGGTATATAGACCATGGTTGAATGTAAACCAAAGTTGAAATGTCTATGAGGAAGTCACAGGTTGTGGTCGAGAACATGCATTTTCCTAGTAACATATTGGTTAATCAATACCATGTCAATTAATGCCATAATGCTGTAAATGGTTGTAAATATTAGGTTGAGTTTTTTACTTGATTGGGATGATGCTCTGCTGGTTCTGCCTTTGGACCAGAGATGGTCTCACCAGGAAGCCATTGAACTTGCCAGGACAATTAGATGCTGGACTTTATGATTGGTCAAAACCTCCAATGAAAGAATCTCAACTGAGTTTGAACTATGGAAATACAGCGGGGTGGAACAATCCACCGTGGGGTGGGGGGAGGGTTTGGGGAGGGGCGGGGGGAATTCCAGTGCAAAAAAAAATGTAAAAAAAAAAAATTAGTTTATGCCAGCAACCCATATGAGCACTGATTGAGTCCCAGCTATTCCATTTACGATCTAGTTCCTTGTTAATGTGCCAGAGATGGCAGCAGAAAATGGTCTATAGGGGGCAGTTCTAAGCTACTAGTTTTGGTCTGGCTATGACCCGGCATTGTGGCCATTTCCTAAGTGGATAGAAGATCTCTCTTTGTCTCTTCCTCTCTCTGTAATTATGCCTTTCAAATATATGAGTATATCTTCTGTTTCCCTTTTTTTAAAGAAAATGTTTTTATTGATTTACACTCACAGCTTTGGAAGTTCATAGTCCAACACCAGGTGGACCATATCTAGTGAGAAACAATGGGTAGAAAAGAGGGAGTGTTGATGTAAACCAGGAAGTAGACAGGGAGAGGTTAGACACAACTCAATTTTCATAGCCAATCTGAGGGTATCCTCATAATGACCTAAGGGCCCCCACTAGGCCATCCCAAATACTATATTTGGATTAAGTCTATACCCTCTTTAGTACTATTACCTTATGACTATGCAATTTAAACACATGGGTGAGTTGGAGAGCCCAATCACATACAGACTAAAGCAACAAGCAAAAATATGAAGCAAATAGTTGAAATAGCACATTTGATGTCGGTTTCATATCTCAATACAGACATAACTTTTGAGGTTACCCTGAGCTAGTCTTCTAACATATATGTTTTTATGTTGGGTTTCTCACAAAATTGATAATTTAAGTTTTTGTCATGATCTTATAAATACATGCAGCACTTTCAGGGAGAAATGAGAGAATGAAAGAATGGGAGTCCCTCGACTACAGTTGGTATGGGTCATTATTCTAGGTTCTCCTAGAATGAATCTCATTTGCAGCAGCCCACTCTGTAAGTCATTGAAGTAGTCTATAAAAAAGAACCAAATTGCTTAACTTAATTAAGAAAATAAAGTTTGTTATTTATACTATTTATTTCAAATTCCACCCACTAATCAGAATTGCCATTTAATCTTCCAGAAAAACACAAGAACAGTGTATCTAGCTGATCCTGAATGCACCTGCACCTTATACACATATTAAAATAAGGCACCACTAGGCTGTTTGTATAGATTGAATGTGTTCCCCAGTGATTCGTGTGATGGAAGTATGGTCCTCAGTGTGGTGATATCAAGGTGGCAGAATTTTTAAGGTATGTGGCCTGGTGGAAAATAATCAGCTTTATCCCTGCTTGTGGCCTGGGAAAGCAGTTGAGGACGGCCCAAGGCTTTGGGACCCTGCACCCACGTGGGAGACCTGGAAGAGGTTCCTGGTTCCCGGCTTTGGATCGGCGCGCACCGGCCCGTTGCGGCTCACTTGGGGAGTGAGTCATCGGATGGAAGATCTTTCTGTCTCTCCTCCTCTCTGTATATCCAGCTTTCCAATAATAATAATAAAAAAAAATCTTAAAAAAAAAAAGAAAATAATCAGCTTTAAACAAAGGTTAATGCTAAACTCTTGAGACTATTATTTCCCATGAGAATGAATTTTCATATCAGTGTTTGGATGCCCTGGATCCCTCTTCCACATTTGCTGCTCACCAATCTTGCACTTGTGCCCACCACTTTGATGGCATCCATCCTGAGGTCCTCAGGAGAGCTGAGCAGATGCTGGCATGCTCCTGAAGCCCCCAAATCTGTGACATAAATCAATCTCCTTAAGATATACTCAGTATCAGCCACGTTTTGGACCAATATAAAATGTACCAAGACAGCCACGCACAAACAGAATATGGAAACTTGTCGCAGCCTGCTAGGTGCAGAATTTAGATTTATATTGAATACGGATTCAATATAACATCTTATTCCTAACAATGTTTGCCTTTCAAAAATCTGTATATGATTTCCAGTAATAGACATAATCTGAAAAGGAGGAAAACATTCTCAGAAAATCTTAAAAAAAAAGTATCAAATATTTTAACACTATGTTAAACTTGAATAAACCATGGGTACTTCATTTGTCAGAAAATAACTTAGTTTCCAAATACTTTTAATTAAAACTACTCTAGAGAAAATTCAGCAACTCTGCCGGTTGGCAACACATCCAAAATCCCTGTTATACACAAGGTCTATTTCTGTTCGACATTAAACTTAGATTTTAAAAGTTTGAAAAGTAATGTAAGAGAACAAGGAAATCTGTGGAAAAATATTCAATTCATTTCATGGCTCAGTATGTTTAGAGTAATGCTATTTTATCTTTCTAGACTAGTACAGACCACAAAGTCTTCTTACTATTTTAAAATTAACCATTTAGCATGTAAATAGGTATTTGGAAATTAGTTATTTTCTGCTTTAAGTAACACCTGGCAGTTAAGACAATTATTAGCTTTAATCATTAAAAGTAGACCATTTTCTTTTGTTTGGAAACACTTGTTCTTCCCAGAAACAGTATGTTATACACTACTGTCCACAAAAACGACTCAACATTTCCTAATGTTTCACTTTCTGGATTTCTCATTTTATGTAACACAGGGAGAATTTAACCAAAAAAAGTAAGGATTAGTTTATTTATCACTTATGCACAATGCAACCGTGGAGATGTTACAGTGTGCATTTAATATTAAATAAAATAAATGAGATTATATTCACATTTAAGTTGTTCGATGCTACATATCAGTACATTTCCCTAAGAGGTATTTAGGTAATTAAAGGCATACTAAGTAGCATTAAATCAACAGTTTCCTGATTGTGTATCACAACTATTTTGGAAATGATCACTCCAAACTTTCAAGGTAATTATCATACTTTAACTACTGCCTAGTCTACTATTCTGTAGACTATGTAACTCATAGAGTGGTATTGAAGAGACAACACTGTTATGATGTAAAAACCTTTCCATCATTTTATAATGAAGCTCTTTTACACAGTTTTTGAGGAAACATAAACAGTGTTAAGCTTTCCAAAACGCAAACAATGCATGATTAACAATAGTAACTGCTGGCTATCTGCTTGACACTGTATGGCACAAGTTAACTCTCTCCATCTTCCCAAAACTTTTCTATGAAATGGGTACTATTATCTTTACATTTTACAGATAAAATAATTGAAGCCTGAAGAACCGGTATTCACTTTTTTGAATTAGGGCATCATACTAATTTTCTTCTTCTAAGAAAAAGAATTAAAACCATCTGTTTTGGGCTCAAATTCAAAGAAGTAATGGAGTTCTAGATTCATATTACATTCAATAATGTCAAAGTAAATCTACATCTTACCTTATTGCCTCGCACACCAGAGGGACCCACTAATCCAGCGAGACCTTGATCACCCTACAAACCAACCACAGAGGTTTTAAGTTATTAAACGGACTTGAACATTAGAGCTCCCTTTAATCTCAGGAGTCAAACCTACTACATTCATTTCTGGCTCCTTTCCCAGCCCTTATTTCTTCCAGAACTGAATACCCAGTTTGCACTTCCTTACCTCCAGGCGCTTACTGCTTTTGACCTCTCATTCCCAAATCCCCATCAATTTAAGTAACTCCAAAACTTCTCCAAGTGTGTTGTGAGGTAGCTTTAGAAGACCTGACCTCATCTTTGTACACTGAGGCCTTGTCAGAATCCAAGATCTGGACTTAGGGGCCCCGGAGGCCGGGTCTGATTCCTGCAACATGGTCTAAGAGAAAAAGTTCTGCTTCTATGTTCAGCTTGCACAAAAAATTGGTTTGACCTAACCAATTAGAGTAGTCCAGCGCACATCATGAAGGAATGAGAAAGTATACTGGTGAGAGGGAGAGAACACATGTAGAGGAGGTGACAGCAGACACATGAATTGAAATGGGAGACCAGGCATGTGTCAGGAATTGCTGGAGAGAAAGCTGGAGATTGAGGTCTCTCAGAGCCCGTTTGTTCAAGAGACAGTGTATCTTCCCCTCTTTCTTGTCTCTTCTCCTTCCACTGTAACAGATTCATTAATGTTAAATAAATTCTGTAGTAACTAGGTTATTCACTTTTTAATGCATTGTCCATTTTATTTTCTTCAAATTTATTTGGAAGTTGAAAGAATGTTTCTGATTACTAACAATGGCCTGTTTTTCCATTTTGGGGGAGAATCATTATAATATTTCTTCTCAAAGGTATTTGAAATAGTTTTCATTTGAGGCATAATGACTATTTTGTGTGGATTTTCCAAGCTGTATCTTTTTTGTTTGTTTGCTTTGCATTTATTAGTGATAGAGGAAAGGAAATGCACCAGGAGAAGGTGAATCAACAACGGTCTAATTCAATTAGCTTTAATCATTGGCGAATCAGTTCTTCTCCAGTGTTCCTATGTCTGAAAAGTCAGAATAATGCTAATGATGCTGAGGGTTTCCCACTTGTCCTTTGGGAAAAGTAAATTACATCACTTTTAAAAATTGATTTTATAAAAGCCTGTGAACACTATCGAGGTTCCAAAGGGCCTTAAAAACGTTTTTGTGCCTGAGTTATAAATGTTGCTTAGTGGATGTTGCATTACGAAAATGAACTGCTGTGATTTCTTTCACTGCTTCATTTCTTATTTTTATTTTATTTCTTATTTCTATTTATATAAAGTGAAAAAAACATCATGTATTTCACTATATAGGTTTAGGAGCAGAGCAATACATCCCTTCTTATTCTCCAAAAATGGTAGATTAATTTTCCAAGCCCTCTCTGCTCCTATCTCCTATCAATTTAATGTGTTTTTCTTTATTTTCAAATTACATAATCTATTTCTTCCTCATTATATGTGAACCCAATTTAATATAAAAGTAATTTGTAATAGATTGTTTCAAAATATTACCCGTTTAGAAACAGTCTCTCAATTTTAAATGTTGCATTTTACTTATAGCACAAAGGTGATATGTTATTAAATTCTATCATTTATTATATTTCTGATATAAAGTATTAACCACAACTATTACATATGTAATTTAAAAAATAAAACAAAAAACAAAAACAAAAATGCTGACATACTTCCAAGCCTGCACTGCCATGCAGAACCACCCTGTATTTTGTACAGAGAAGCCACAGGGAAAAATAATTCTAACCATTTGAATAGAAACAATGTTTAAACTGTGGGTTTCATTTAAAGCAGTCATTGAAATAGAGTTGATCTCTGATTTTTAACTTGTGAGAAATCCAGAGCCTATGAAACTGTGTCACATAATGCAACGTAATTACAAAAAAAAAGGTAACAGAAATCCTATGTCCTATATTTATATTTCAAGAAATGGCTGTTGGGGTCCGTGCAGTGGATGTGGGGAACACGAGGGTGTGAAGAGCATTGTTCCGTTGTAGGCAGGGCCCTGCGGATATCTACAACCACCTGAACGCAGCTCCACCTTCCTTTGCATGGACACCGGACAATCCCACTGAGATTTCTATAATCTATTTAGGCATTGTCTGCCTCTGCGGAGTTAACGTATAGTACCAATGCGAGCTTGGAGGCTAATGTTGCTGATATCGCTTTTAGCCAAAAGGTTTCTCACTATTGCTGCCATGGCTGCCCCTCATTGACAATATGCTGATCAGGGGTGTTAACTCCCCCTTTGATCCTGTGCTAATCAAGGGTATAGCAGGCACCTATGCTTAGGGTTTTTCTCCCCCATTGATCCTATGCTAATCAAGGGCACTAGTCTCCAGGTGTAGGGGAAACCTATTCTTTCCCTTTTTCTTTTTTTTTTTTTTTTAATTTATTTATTAATTACATTGTGTTGTAATTTCATAGGAACTGGGATTGTCCCCATTTTTCTTTGATCTTTAGGTCCTGCCTCCTGTGATACATTTCCTCCCTTAGCTGATTCAAGACTAGCTATAGAATGACGATTATAGTAGGAATGTGTTACTGACTGATAGGCACCAGAATGGATAACATCCTGCCTTAGGTGAAACAAACTGCAGAATTATCCTTAGAAACACCCACTTGACCATGACGTAAAAAGTCTGAGCCAGAGTTTGACTGGTTCTGTACAAATAAAGCAGACAGCTTTCTCGCATAGTCCACAATGATCAAGGAAGCCTAGTGGTCCACCTATTTTCTTTACACCTCATCCACGCACCCTTCTCGAGTTCCAAACTCAGCTGGAGCTGGACTCCGGCAAATGGCATTTATGTTTCTCAGATTATAGGATTTTTTTCCATGCAACAATTAAGAGAGTACTGGAAATACTGTGTTTCTAGCACTGAACTTTCATACCTTTTTTAAGTTAGACTTAGTGAATTCAGTTACATTACATTGCTGTAATTTCTAAACTTCCACCCTAGAAATCATCAAAATTGTCTAGATAATTTCAGCTGTGATGTATAGCACATAAACAAAAACATGCTATAATTATATCATATTTATCATGTGCTTATCTAAACACAGTTCTCAGATGTTCTCCTAAAGAATCTATTTATGTTTATTTACACTATAAAATAACATCCTCCTCCCAGTAGAGTTTGTTGAAATCTTTGTTGCTGTGTGTGTGTGTGTGTGTGTGTGTGTGTGTGTGTTTGACAGCATTATAATGAAACAAAAGCATAACGGACTGCAAATCAGAAAATTTAAATGTATACGAACTCTTCCACCTCATAGCCATATGACGAGCATTTTAAATCTATGGATTTTATTTTCTCAATTACAAAACAAATTAATGATACTGCTTCTCTCACCTAAAACTGCTGTAACACTTATAAGACAGAGTATTTGGATGTATTCCAAAAGGGGATAAAATAACATTAAGAATTACACATTATTTCATGCATATATATTAACACAAAAAATATTTTTCACAGATGCCATGATGGCAGGTCACAGCAGTCACTCTACAAAATTAAATTAATATACTTTAGTTTTTCAAATTTTTCCTTACTTTAGATACAGTAAATTCTAAATTTTAAAAATATAAAAATCAGTTTAAGAAGCTCAAAATATTTACCATCTATTTTATCCCATGAACAAATAATTACCTTTTTTCCAGAAACTGCTTGTCCTGGGGAAAAACCCGGATCTCCTTTGGCTCCCTAGATTTCAAGTTATAAAACATCGGTTAGGCACAAATTATATAAAACATACTTAATTATGTATCATTATATGCATACCATTTTATGATATTAAATGAAATTATTATAAATTGAGATAAGCAGTGATTTACCTTAGTAATGCTTATTTTTCGTAGTGCTGGTTTTAAATGCTGAGAAAATTTCAAAAAATTTTCTGGATGTCATCCATTTTTTAAAGTAAAGAAATAATGTTATTGAATCATTTCTCTTTATGAGAGAGACAGACTCTATTATGTTTTCCATTTTTGTGACATATTACATCACAGTTCCTATTGAGCATTAGAAGAACAGTCATTTAATAACAGCAAGCTCTTAATATTCTAAGAAGTAACTGCAAGTTTAAATATTTTGCAAAACCTTTTACTGCATATAAATTATATGTACAACTAAGAAAAAAAAAACCATAACAACAAGGGAAATGGAGCAAGATGGCAGCCAAGTAAGATGCTCAGGTGACTATCTCCCCACAGATACCAATTTGAACAGTTGTTCACATCTCCAAGTCACTTGCACAAGAGTAACAGAAAACAGACCACCATGCCTATTTTTCTCCTGAAGAAAACAGCAAGCAAAGAAATACCAACAACACTTCTCCTCCACCTCCCAAGTAGCACAGTGTGGAGAAAAAGAATGAAATAAGTCCAGACCTTAGACTTGATACCCTATACCAGGCCTAAAATGATAAAAACTCGAACTTGGTTAGTACCTGTTGACCAAGCTTTGGGTTCCTGTTTAGTCCAGACCAACTTCATCACTCATCACCAAGCAATGGAAGAAGACTCCTGGTGCTAAGGAGTTAAGCAAGAAAGGGTACCTAGGGCTGTCCCATGGAGTCCCTAATCGGGCTGCTGCTGTGTGACCCAGCACTTAATAAAACCCAAAGATCTCTACTAGCTTAGTTCAGCACTTACACATGGAGCCTGTGCAGCTGCCCTGTGATCAGAGATACGAGCCTCAATGGGACAGACATGCTCTGTTACGCATCAATGCCAGGCTCACATGAGCCTTAGCTGAACCTCTGAAATCGTACCAGGACAGGCCTGATGATTGTGAAATCCGGTTTTGACCCAACTAAGTACCTTCTCAAATGATCAAGGGTTTGTCTTCATCATTTCCCCTCCAACCGTGGGCAGATAAAAAGGAACCACAGAACTGTGTCTCAGGACTCAGTGGTAAGCTGGTGAAGTTCATCATCGGTGCCTGAGGTTAGTGCCTCTAGATCTGCGCTACCATCCAGAGACCTGTATCCAGGTGGAACAGATTCATCCTGGTACCTATTATTGCTAGCCTCATGTGTGTCTAGTTTACAATCCCAGGATTTCTCAGGGCCTAGTGATTATGAGAACCTGGTGTGATTTTGCCTAGTGGAGCTGTATTTATTATCCTTTCCTGATCATTGAGTAGACATCAAGGAACCAAAAGACTATGCTTTGGAGTTCATTTCTGGACTTGTAGAATTCCAAATTAAGAATTTCCTAGTCTTCCTGGGCTCAGATCAGTACCTGCAGGTGGAACCACTGGGCCTACACTGACAGCCAAGTAGATCCACATAGCTCCAGTTGTTTGGTTTTATATTCCATCCACCATCAGATGTGGTTACTGAAAGTAGTCTCAGGCTGTGATTCCATGTCAGAAGACAGACTGTAACAGTATGGGTTTTGGTCCGACCCCCATGGGGAGCTGATCTGAGTGGGCTGTGGACTAGATGGCAATCTAGTCTTGCAGCATTGATGGTTACACAACTGGGCATTTAAGCCTGCCCTGGGTTCACAGGGAGGCTTAGAGTGATGCATGGTCCCTTTTTCCAATGAATTCTCAGTTCATTCTTTTCAAAGCACTGACGGTAGATTTGGGAGAGATCTGAGCTCAAGGGATCACTGAGGCACTAATTGTGCACTGGCAACAGACCTGTGGCAAACCCCAACTTGGGGAGCAACTTAATATTGAAGTCAAGAATCCAGAGGTTCAGCAAAAGCATTTCTGGAAGAACAAGAATAAACCTACCCACCTGGACAATAAGTAGCTGGACTCTATGCTTGGTATATGTCTGCAAGGAAAGAATCTTGATTGAATTTGAACTGTAATACTGCATCAAGGTGGAGGAATCCACCAGGAGGAGGGGAGAGGGAGGGATGGGGGGATTCCCAGAGCCTATGAAACTGTCACATAATGCAAAATAATTAATAAAAAAAAACCCTACATTATAAAGTCTCAAAGAAAATCAATGTGCATACCATGTCATATTCCACTAGCATCAAAAACTGTTAGGGAGTCTGACCTCACATAAAGAATAAAATAAACTGCCAGAAACCAATCTCCCAGGCGCTAACATTGTCAAATGCTTGAATAAATAATTAAAGTTAGTTGTTCTAATAAAAATCAACAAACTCCAAGAAAACAGAGAAACAATTTAATGCTCTAACAGAGATTTGGCAGAGAGATGCAAGTGCTTTAAAAAAAATCAAATTCTTCAAGTTAAAATTAGACTATGGACAAATAAAAACATAACAAAAGACGCTAATATCAAACATAACAAATAGTACAGACTGGTATTTGGTTTGCAAGATGCCAACTGCACAGGCCAGGATGGTGACTTATCAGACTAATGTTCTGCCTTTGGCGCCAACATTCCATATGGATACTGGTTCAAGTCCCAGTGACTCTACTCTCGATCCAGCTCCCTGCACATGGCCTGGAGAAGCAGTGGAGGATGGCTGAAGGTTTTAGGCCCCTGTACCCACATGAGAGAACTGAGAACTCAGCTTCAGACTGGTTCAGGTTTAGTTGTTGTGGGTATTTGCGAGGGAACCAGTGTTTGGAAGATCTCTCTATCTCTCCCTGTCTCTCTGTATCTCTATAAAATAAGCAAACCTTGGGCCCGGTAGCGTGGCCTAGCGGCTAGTCCTCGCCTTGAACGCACTGGGATCCCATATGGGCGCCGGTTCTAATCCCGGCAGCTCCACTTCCCATCCAGCTCCCTGCTTGTGGCCTGGGAAAGCAGTCAAGGACAGCCCAAAGCCTTGGGACCCTGCACCTGCGTGGGAGACCTGGGAGAGGTTCCTGGTTCCCGGCTTTGGATTGGGATCGGCACAGCACTGGCCATTGCGGTTCACTTGGGGAGTGAATCATCGGACGGAAGACCTTCCCCTCTGTCTCTCCTCCCTCTGTATATCTGACTTTGTAATAAAAATACATAAATCTTAAACAAAAAAATAAGCAAACCTTTTTTTTAAGTGAAACTGATTGAAATACCTGCATCCCACATAAGAGTGCCTAGTTTCCTGATAGTTCATGACACACCAAAAGCTATGGTGTGTAATAAAAGCAACCCTAAAAGGCAAATGTGTATAATTCAAAGATTACATGGAAAAACAAATATATAAATAGGAAAGAACTCTTTATAACTCATCTTATGAGGTCACCATTACCCTGATATCAAAAGCAGACAAAACAACAAGAAAATAAACGCAGGGGACAATGTCCTTGATGACTGCCTTGACAGAGAAGAGGAATAGCACCCCCCCCAAAACCAAAGGCAAATGTGAAGAACTTCCCAGTAAAAGGACAATGGAAGATTAAATCAATGAGCAACCTACTGCAAAATGACAGGACCAAATTACCATCCATTCATATTAATCCTGAATGTAAGTGGCTTAAACTCATCAATCAAATGTCATAGATTAGCAAACTGGATCAAAAAACAAACCCATTTATTTGATGCCTACAGGAGACACATCTCACCAACAAAGATCAATGAAAACTGTATCTCATAGATCTTGATGTTTTTGTTTTTATTTGCCTTTCTTCAAAGAAGGTTTTTCTCATATTAAATTCATGGGTCATAGAGGAGCATCATTTTCTTCAAGAAGGTTGTTGATTTTCTTTTTCATTTATTTAGCTATACATTAGTTATTCAGTAGCATGTTATTAAACTTCATGGTGTTGTAAATTTCTATTTTTCTTCCTATTGTTGGCTTTGTTTTGTAGCTTTTGGCTTAGGGGGATGTATAGCAACTGTGTAAGGGAGATGATCATATCCAGATGTGAGGATACAAAGCAGTATGTATCTGTGCTTCCAGATCAAAGATGGACTCCCAATGAAACTATTAAATATATTTTGAAAATAGGATGTTGGACTCTCTGCAATTGTCCATGACCATAGTGATGGACCTATGACTGTTTATGAAAAATTATACTATTGTAATAATATAGGGGAAATCAGTTTGGGGGGAGGGGTTAGAAAAACCCCAAAATCTATGGAACTTTATCATAAAATAATAATTAATAATAATAATAATGATAAATGGAAACAAAACAAAAATATACATAGCTAATATCATACTGGTACAAATTTGAAAGCTTTCTAAGATCTGAAACAAGACAAAAATGCCCACCTGCAAATACTTATTCAATAAACTACTGGAAGTCTAATCAGAGCAACTACACAATGGCAGTAAATAAAGGTCATCCAAATGGGAAGAAACGAGTCAATTTCTCACTATTTTCAGGCGGCATTTTCTTATAAATAGATAACTCTAATACTCCTTCAAAGCATTATTGAAATAAGCAAATTCAGAGAAGTTACAGAATGCAAAATTAATGTATAAAAATCAGTAACTCTGTTACACATCAACAGTGAATTATCTGAGAAAAATTAAGAAAGAAAGAATTAAGAAAGGAAGGATCCTGGATTTTGTAGATTCGGGACCCAGGATTTCTGCCCCACTCACCAGGTGACTGCGGCTGGCAGGATCCGGGTCAGGTACCCCAGGGCAACAATGGCACCAGGCCAAGTCCTCAGGCCACCTGGTGGCACACTATGGGGACTTGAGGGTGTGAGCTTACAGGTGGTCTGGGGCATGGCATAGGTGGGGGTGAACAGGGACCTGATGGTTCATGTGCATGTGAGGAATGACTAAGGTGGACTTTCATGGACAAGGCCACTGTCCTTGCAGGTAAGAAAGAGGGCTGAGACTGAGTAGTTTGGAGCAGGAAATGGGAGGACCCTTAGGGGCTGACTGAAGTACCAGCATACAAGAGAGGCCTAGGCTGGGGTGGTTAGCCTCCACTATCACTGAATACAACTCATAGGCACACACTAAAGCTAGGGCTGGGCTAAATCACAGTACCCATCAGTGAGAATTAGAACAGGGGATGGGTAATGATAGACTGGGACTTGACACTAACCAGCACATGAAGGATTCAGATCTGGGGGCAGAATCTATGTGTCTGGGGGGTGGTATGTGGGCTCACCCCTGTGGGACTGCAATCTCTGTTGGCATGCACAAGATCTGTAGCTGGGAACAGGATTGGTTAGAGAGCTAAGGGGATGCCCCGGCTGGGTTGGTGTTCTCAGTGGTGGTGAGCACAAGAGCCAGAATGGGGGCAGCAGGCTAGTGTTGACACGGCTGCAGTCTCCCTTAGCATGGGTGTAGACTGGATCTGGGAAGTGACAGACTGGGCTAGGGTCCAGCAACCACTATTATTCATGAGAGCCATAGTGGGTGTAGAACAGGCTGGGCTAAGTCTCCACCCCCACTGAACCACAGGAAAGCTGTATGTGGGCATGTCTGGGCTGGAACACTCAAAAGTAAGAACCAGACTCAGTGCAGGTCAGCTGGACTCTGCTCCTGCCAGGACAAGAGGTTGACAAAGGAAATTTGGGCCAAAGACCCACAAGAGTGTGTGAGATCTGCCACTGGAAGATCTGATAGAGGAACTTAGGAACTCCTTCATCAGGATGCATCCTTGCAGGTAAGTACAAGAACCAAAGCAAGGAGCAGCCCAAACCAGGCCAGGTTACAATACCCATTGGCATACACGTGAGTCAGGACTGGAGACAGGCCAGGATGGGCCAGTTAATAACATCCACTGGCAAATCTGAGAACCAGGGCAGGATCTGTAGCTGGGAACAGGGTGTAGGAGGTGCTGGGTCTAGCCGCAATACCAATCAGTTCACATTAAGGCCAGGACTGGGGACTGGCTGGGCCTAGCTAGGCTCAAGCATCCACCAGCAAGAGCTGGAAAGAGGATAGGAGGGGGCAGGCTGCTGAGGTGAGGTGAGCCATGCCAGTCTTGGGACAGTGGGTACTGGGTCCATTAGCCCTAGGAGAAGGGGGTTGGGGCAGCCCAGTGGGACCCTGAGTTCCTGGTTCAGGTTGTTGGATTTGCCTACACAGTGGGTGCTAGATCAATGAGCCTGTGGGACAGGGGTCCTACAGGGCCTAGGTCACCTGCTCTGGAGCCTTGGATCTGCTTGCACAGTGGGTGTCAAGATTGCGAGTGCCGGTGTCAGTGAGTCCAGCAAGGCCCAGGCCACCTGACCCAGGTCTTTAGGTCTGCCTTCAAAGTGGGTACCAATCCATGAGGCCCCAGGGTGGGGGGTTCCAGCAGGGCCCGCCTGAGCAGTAAGTGCCAGATCCATGAGGCCTGGAGGCAGAGGGTCCTACAGGGCACAGGGCACCTGGCCCAGGACCTTGGACCCGCCTGAAAGAACTGGTCCTCCTCAGTGGAAAAGGTGGAATAGTAGACCACTGTCCCAGATGCACATAGAGGATGTGGAAGCCCATTGGAGCCTGCAAAGGATATCAGGTATATAGCAAAGGAAGCATAACAGAACGAATTGGACAACTTCTTCAGCCAAATGATGACAGCAAAAATCAGGGTGAATAGGGACTCTAAGGTAGACTGTCAGCCATTGGGCATTAGCAGGTTTCTCCCATCCTTGGATGAGAGATCGACAGCTGTTGTGGGCTAAGGAGTTGATTAGTGCTCCTTCGGATGGGCAGGAACAGGAACTGGGCTTGTAGCTAAAAACACCTGGACTAGTTGAACTCAACTGTACCCAATTTCCTGGCTAAATTAGGACTGGGGGGGGGGGGAAGAGTATATAAGGAGAGGTGAAGGAGCAATAAAGCGAGACTTCACAGAGACTTGTACCATCACTGGTCTCCTGTTGGTGCTTCATCCCCAGACCCTCTCCCTGTCCACATTACTGGCTCTGCTGGTCGGAACAGACAGCATTTCAGAACTATTGAAACCACTTAGGCAGAATTCTCAGAGTGTGCAGCATATCAGGACCCTGGGCTGATACTGGGTGGCCGTTCCCCATCCTCGGATATTGGGGCAATTGGAAGGCAGGATATGGCTTCTCCCTTTATCTCTCCCCTGCCCCCTGAAACAGGAAGAAGAAATAGAAAATTTGGAAACAATGATCACATCCACATTTTCCTAACTCTTGATTGTTCCCACTCTGATCAACCATGTAAACATCATCTTAAAAAAAGAAAAGAAAACGAAAAGGTAGCTCTTGGTCTTGTGCTTGGTCTTGTGCTTCCATTGCTCTGGCTTTCGGACTCTTGGCCTCCCCAGGACAAGTATTCCCTGAGCATGGCTCCTGTGTGTCTGTATCATTCACCTTCTGTTTACTGCTTAGGTGGGGCAATAAAGATAGCAATGCTAAGATGCTCTGTATTTCTGGTTTGTGTGCTGTCAGGAGTTCCAGGAGAGGGGAGGTCTAGCAGTAGTGGAATGTGGGCAGAGAGGTGGGGGACAGGTGAATGTCTGCAGCTTTGTAAGTGTGTCCGGGTTATTCATTACATGTCTCTTAGGATAACTTCTATTGTTTGGGAAGCTGGGACATAGGTCTTCAGCCTAATGGCTGGACTTGGGGTCACTACTGATTGGATTATGACTGATTGGATTGCCATATGGACTTGTGATTTGCTATTTCGAGTGGGCTCTGTTATCACCAAGCTTGGTTAATAAAGACTCCTTAATAAATCTTAAAAAAAGTATACACACATACACAAAACTTTGCATGAAGCAGACTTACTGGATATGATGACAAGAAATGTCAAAGTAAATAGTATATTTCCCTGCACTGAAAGAAAATTCTTCTTCCATAGTTTGTATCAACCTTCTGATTCTTGTTACATTTTGTCTTACTTGATTTGTTTTCAAATCCTTTTTGGCGTTAATATGATATTTATAAATTTCTTAATTGCAGTTGACTTTGGACATCAATACTGACTTCTGCATAGTCTTCATGACTTTTACTAAAGGAGTTTTATATCTTTTTTTGAGTATGAGTAAGAGAAAAATGAAGTTGCCTATATTTTGATACAAAGACTTCAAAGTTTCACCTATCCCTGATTTAGAAAAGTCCTAAATTCTCCTATTTTACACTAAGTTATTGCAACTTTTAGTTGATTTCTAAAGGGGTTTAAGGAAGAAAAACTCCCTGATGTTGTAGAGTTAGTAATGAATTAGATCAGATTTATTAGTTTAGAGTCCCTACAAAACAGTTAAAAGAATATTGGGATTGGAGATGTAAATACTGAACAAATAATTTAATCTCTGAATCTTATACACTTCCTCTCTACAACGAGAAAAATAACAACTTCTACTTCAATTAGCTCCCAATATTTAGCAACAAATTCTCTCTGGAGAAAGGTGATAGCATTAGAAGTAGCAGTGCTAAAGATAATCATTAAAATAAACTTTACAACTTATTACAAACTTGAAAAACAGAATTCAGCTCTTTCATGAATTTCTCTTCCTGTGTTTTCAGCTTGCTTCATCTACACCTTCACAACTTTTGCTGACAATTAACCCAATGAACTGCTAATCTGTGGGTCCCACCATTTTTTAACTATCTCATCTCCTGTGTGGTCTCACTTTTACCCCTGGCTAGTGTAAAATAAGGGTCTGACATTATAATTGTTCTTTTGCACACATGAACAATCACATTGCCCCTTACTTTTTCTTCTTAGCTCATGTGGCAATTCCTGTCCCCTTGCAGCTAAATGTGACAAAGGGAAAAAACACATATGCTGAAAATTTTCATTCTAAATTTATGGTTTTATACATTGATTGTTGCTTACTATGTGCAGTGATGGCCTCAGTCAATTCATTTTCTTATTTTTATAGATGAGTATTTCATAACTCCTCTATTTTCACTCACTCTTCAGCTGTTGATCTTGTTTTTATTTTTTTTAAAGATTTATTTATTTTTATTGGAAAGGCGGATATGCAGAGAGGAGGACAGACAGAGAGGAAGATCTTCCCTCTGATGGTTCACTTCCCAAGCTGCCGCAATGGCTGGAGCTGAGCCAATCCAAAGCCAGGAGCCAGGAGCTCCTCCAGGGTCTCCCATGTGGGTGCAGGGTCCCAAGGCTTTGGGCCACCCTTGACTGCTTTCCCAGGCCACAAGCAGGGAGCTGGATGGCAAGCGAGGCGGCTGGAATTAGAACCAGCGCCCATATGGGATCCCAGTGCGTGCAAGGCGAGGACTTTAGCCACTACGCTATCGTGCCGGGCCCTAATCTTTCTTTTAACTTTCACAGGCTCTCATGTCTATTCCCTCACCTACATAATTTGCTCCCACCAGTTCTCTGATCATGTTCCTTTCATTGACATCATTCAGTGGCCATTTCTCAAAGACTGCCAAACAGCCTCTGCCTGTGTGCTAGATTTTTTTCAACCTCCTTTTTATTGAGATTGCAAAAGTTGCCTGCCATTTTTAATTATAGCATTTTTGTTTTCTAGCTTTTTCTGTAAAGAGAAACTCTGCTTGATGAAATGTTCAGATAATCTAAGGTTCAATTATACTTGAGCATTTTAAATGCAAATCTTGATTATTTCTCTTTTTATTGTAGTTACCATTTTTGAAAATCAATATTTGCAGCATAATGCAAATACAATTTTGGTCTTTGTCCCTATTTCCGGGTTGGTAAATGTTTTTCAAGGTAGAACTCTTAAATATCTTCAGGTTTGGGAACTGGTCACTAGAAAGACACAAAAATGATTAGAGAGTACAAACTTTCAGCACTACCTCTCTCACACTTGCAGGGAGTACATGGCGCTTATACATGAAGTAACTAAAATACTGAACAAAAAGATTTTGGAGATCCATGGATCAGTGAACACAACAGTGTGCTAGAAAGGTGGTGTGCCAGGAAAGAACATGGAAGCTCCATCCTCCCCATCCCCAGTACTTTAGCATTTTATCATTCTTTACATTTTCATAGTGTTGTCTTGGCCATGTCTATGGTAATTTGACCCAGTAAACAAAGCCGGTCACCATCTGTACTTATATACACATCTAATGAGAATCCAGGAAAAAAAAAGTACTTGTGAAGAAAAATACATAATGGAGACATAGGCACATTCAGTCAAAACCAGAAACAGAGTATTGGGACATTATTTTTTGTGGTTTAATACTTATCACTACTAATAACATTTAATAGTATTGATAGACACTGTCATTATAATGTATTACAGCTGGATGTCTTCATTTAACTGGATTAAATTTGAACGCCCTACTGGTCCTGACTAAATTTAATAGTACAACCTATGAGTGTTTAGGGGAAGATTTTACGTTTCCTTTAAGAAGCATTTCAGGGAAAGATCAATCTTGACCACATATAGATTACCTGAACTGGAATTTTAAAGTGCATAAAAGGTTGAGTATATAGATTCTGCACATATTTATCACTAATGTTCAAAGATTTTAAAGCATAACTAAATATGTGATTAATAAATGACAAGATTTCTGCTACTCCGTAAATATAGTACCCGCCTTATCCATAGTTTTAGTTACTCAGAGGCAATCATAGCCTGGAAATAAGAAATGGAAAATTCCATAAATGACAAACTTATTAGTTCTAAGTACCATTTCTTATAGTATTGATAAAATATCAAATATAGTATAGTAAAATATAAAATTATAGTATATTTAAAAATTTTATATTATTGCTGTTTATTTATTACTGAGTCCAATTTGTGAATTAAATTGTATTGTAAGAATACTTATACAAGAAAAAACAACCTACATAGATCTCAGTACTATCCAAGGTTTATGACAACCACTTGGGGTCCCAAAACACATTTGCTACAGATAAGCAGTGACTACTATTTTAAAAACACACTTCATTAAGTAGGTAATATGATAAGTTAAGGGCTCAGATGGCATTTGTAATAAGAGAAAATGCCATCCTCTCTTGTAAATAGGAAAAAGTTTACTTTCTTGTAATTTTTTCAGAAAAATATTATTTCTAATATGAGTCTCCTGATGTCAACGCTTTCAGTTAGTGAGCTTAACAGATCTCCTCTGTTTCGTATCATTAGCTTTACTAAAGCTGAACCAAAAAAATAAGAGAGCGTGAGAGAGAGAAAATATTGTATATCCCATGAATTGTCATGTGGCACCTATTTTTTTTTCATAAACCAGAGATAAATGTCACTTTTTACAGTGTGTAAATAACACAAGACAAGCTGGAATTTTGGAATAGCATTAGTCTGTTACAATTACAAAATGAAAAAGTCTTTTGATAGCAGAATTCCTCACCATTAGGAGAGACAATCTAGTGTGAAAAAAAAAGACTATCATATCTAATTTGAATCTAATGGTACTGTTTAATGCAACTTTTACTATAGCTAAGTGCTTCTTTGAGTGATTTCTGCACAAGGCCTTAGATAATAAAATCTACTCCCATAGTACTGTTGATTGAGATGAGACTAAATGACATGGCATACGTGAAGTTGGCAAATATCTGATACTTAATAAGTACAGTTAGCTCTATTTCACTTATGAAGCTAATGCTTCAAGACTATTATTAGATTGGTCCTCTTATTGGTTCCATTTGTCACTTATTGAGTGCCAAACACAAGCTGACACTGGGCTGGGAACAAACATGAAGTCGGATTAAGATCACGGTCCTACACTCAACTAAGCATCCAGTCTATTGAGGAGGACAAACACATTAATAAGGCTCATTTTGGCTACAAATGGAGCTACAAACATCACTTTAACCTTCTGTCCTTTATGATAATACTAATTTGATTCTAAATGTGTAATAGTAAAATAAAATGTATTAGTCTAAACTATTCCAGCAATGTACTTAATTCAGATTTTAATTTGCCAATAAATAAAATATATTTCTGTACTATCTTAAGATATTTTAATATAGACTATAAGATCGTGTTTATTTGTGTTACTACATCTTTAGTAACAATTGCATTGCTATTTGTCATAGTCTCCTCATAAACAGTTCCTCTGAAAAATGGAAATAGTATACTGCCAAAGATGCTGAAGCATTTTGTGAATTTTTAATGGGCTCTATATCATTTAACTTGTATAAAGTACTTTTTGTCTCTAATAATTTTTGCAAAGCAAAACAACTCAAATATGCTTTTAAAGGTTAAATAATGGGTTACGTTTCCTATTTCAGTTAAATCTGCTGGACACCCAAACTTGCAATTGTCTTAATTTACTCTTTCACAAGTTCAAGTAACCACCTTGAACATTTTGAAATGGACAGATGATTTCCTAATTAGATGACAAGATAATTCTCTGAAAATACATAATTTCTTAGGGTTAATAATTCTAGTCATGTCACTTCTGTCAAACAATACAGAAAAGCAAAAGAGAAAGAATTGTCTTTATATCTTAATATCCTTTAACTTCAAGCAAACCTTTATTTCCAAGAACAAAAATAAATTCTGATTAAATATCAAAAATTACTAACAGTAAGAAACCTGCATTTTTATTTTTCTCTAGTAAACATGGTAAAAGGATTATAAAATATAAAACTTGAGTGTTCAATTAAACCTGACAAGAAATATGTAGGGAAATTGGTTTCACGTACTCAATCACTATCAGCTTTATTTGATATATTTGGGACATTTTAAACATCTGTCATACATCAGATATCCTCAAAAATATGTGCAGTTTAAAAGCAGTCTGTCTGGTGTACAGTTATTAAACTGTTGGTTAACAGTTAGTTAATTTACAGACTGATGTTCAAGGGCCAACACATTCCAAATAACTTGGAATACCAAAGCATGCTGAATTTGATTTTGTCACTAAATGTAAAACTCCAAGTTTTGTAGGCTTTCAGAGGAACCTAGTTTTCTGTCGAGCTAAGCCAATACTGTTGAAAAATTGTGAAACAGAGATAACGCATATTTTTTATGTCTCACGTTAGCCTTAGAAGTTAAGAATCTGCCTTTAAAATGTAAGTAAAAGCATGTAGCAATCATTAATATTCACTCACCTTTGGACCTGGTAATCCAGGTAACCCAGGATTTCCATGTGGCCCTGGTATGCCCTACAAATAGTAAAAAGTCAAATTATTCTTAGAACAGAAACAAATACAAGTAGGTGTTGATTTTAATAGTCAAATAAATATTATATAATCTCATTAAAATAAATGCTGTTTTCAAAGTTACTTATTTTTTCTAAGATCTTGGACATTTTAGCTTTGGAAAGAATAGCTACACTGACAATAGAACAAAACCCCAGTTTCCATCTTTTGCTCCCACACATGATCTCAAGGTTTTCACGTTCCTTAATCATCAGTCCTGTTTGTAGCTGCAGTGTGTCTCTAATGCAACATATAAAATCTGTACACTCTAAAATTCTCAAAGTAACACATGCAGTCTCCTCTCCAACATGCATTCTCTCTGTGTGTACTTAAAACTTCATTTACTTTGCTTCCTACGCTAAACTAAATCATTCTTCAAATCTCAACTGACATCAAAATTTATTTTTTAAAAAAGATTTTTTTTTATTGGAAAGTCAGATATACAGAGAGGAGGAGAGACACAGGAAGATTTGGAGTGCGATGATTCACTCCCCAAGTGGCCCCAGTGGTCAAAGCTGAGCCAATCCAAAGAAAGAAGCCAGGAGCCTCTTCTGGGTCTCCCACACAGGTGCAGGATCCCAAGGCTTTGGCCATCCTAGACTGCTTTCCTAGACCACAACAGGAAGCTGGATGAGAACTGGCACCCATATGGGATCTCAGGTGTTAGTAAGGCAAGAATTTTAGCCACTAGGTTACCACGTTGGGCCCCCAATTTATTTTTAAATCTTGCCATACCAGAATAAACTGATTTCTCCTTCTATAGAAATTGCTCCATGTGAAATTCATTTGTCAATTATTATACATTGTACTAGAATATTTTTATACTACTCTAACTTGTTTAAAAATTTTATTGCTACATTGTTACTTTAGCTGTATTATGGTATATGCTATTTTTAAAAAGATGATAAATTATTTGAAAAAGAAGCTTTTGGTGTTGCTAATGTGGTCCTTAACATATATTAGTCACTCAGTATTGACTTGATTTCACATAACTGATAAATTATATGATCTGAATTTTAAAAATGTGTTTTGAAAGAACCTACTGCATAACATAATTTTTTTTTATATTTCACATTAATACTTGTAACAATTCTGCAGGATGGTTATTTTTAGTCCCTATATAAATAAGAAGCCTAAACTCACACAGCCAGTAAGGACAGAAACTGAATCTTCTAAGTGTCAGGCCACTAAACAAGGATACTCAAAGTTAACAGAAAATGGAATTGAGAGATAACTTTATTTTGTTGCCAAAAAAAAAAAAAAAAAATTCTGAAATCCATGCATGCAGGAGTCCATAGCAAGCTAAAGGGAACTGTATGTTTAAAAAAAAAAAACCTAAGCATGAATTTCATTTTTGCAACAAAATAAGATTATCTTTTAACTTCATGTTTCCATATAATTTTTGATGAAAATACCCCTGAACTTCTCTGTGTTGTGTCCCACATCTCTGTTTTCTTTTTTTTTTTTAAGATTTACTTTATTTTTATTGCAAAGTCAGATATACAGAGAGGAGGAGAGACAGAGAAGAAGATCATCCCTCAGATGGTTCACTCCCCTAAGTGACCGTAGTGGCCAGTGCTGCACCAATCCGAAGCCAGGAGCCAGGAACTTCCTCCAGGTCTCCCACATGGGTGCAGGGTCCCAAGGCATTGGGCCGTCCTCAACTGCTTTCCCCGGCCACAAGCAGCGAGCTGGATGGGAAGCAGGGGTGCAGAGATTAGAACTGGCACCATTATGGGATCCTAGAGTGCCCAAGGTGAGGACTTTAGCTATTAGTTCCCATCTCTGTGTTCTTTACTTAAACATCCATTTTAACACATAACACATAGTTAATAATCATTTATTTCTCCAATCAAGAGTTAATTGAGCAGAGTACATCAGAAACACATAAAAACAGCAATGAGGGCTTGGCAGCGTGGCCTAGTGGCTAAGGTCCTCGCCTTGATCCCATATGGCCGCTGGTTCTAATCCCGGCAGCTCCACTTCCTCTCTATCTCTCCTCCTCTCAGTATATCTGACTGTGTAATAAAAATAAAATAAATCTTAAAAAAAAAACAGCAATGAACATATTAAAGATCTGTACCGCAATGTGAAGACAAAGGAAAAAATTTAATTTCATGGCATGTCTTTGGTAACATTCAAAAAAATAAATGTTAATAAAGTAGATGTATAAAATCATGGAAATTAGTGAATAAGTTGATGATATAGAATTAAGGGCATGGCATGTAAAATATTATTTCATAAAGCTTAGTAGTGCAACAGTAAGCCAGGACACCATCTCTAGGGGAGAACTAATATTAATGAACATTCACAATTTTTCAGAGGGCTAACCTCATGTTGCCAATGAAATATATAAAGAAAAAAAAATACTAAGTTGCAACTTCCAAATTAGATATTTGGTTGAGGGGGACAAAATTGGGAAAACAAATGAAATAATTCTTCTTGATAAGAATACTTCTCCTTCCTTAAGGAAAGGAATTTTGGACAAATGAAAAGAAGTAGGAGGAGAAGGGATGTGAGGGAATCACGGAATGGAACTGCTACAGTATGAGAATAAACCAAGATTTGAATTCTGAAGGAATGCTGTTGGGATAAAAGTGTTAGCCGTGGAACGGAATAGAATTAGGGCAAATATGGTTTAGCCCCTCAGGCTAGTAGCAACCCGGATCCAACAGTGAGGAAGTAGGATATGAACTGTTCGAGTACTAGATGAGAATGGGCAAGGTTTGGAAGGGTTAATGAGAACAGTGTGACAGTTGATGAAAGCGTACTAAATGGGGCCCAGCTAAGTGGCCTAGTGGCTAAAGTCCTCGCCTTGCATTCGCCAGAATCACGCTTGGGTGCTGGTTCATGTCCCAGTGGCCCCACTTCCTATCTAGCTCCTTGTTTGTGGTCTTGGGAAGCAGTCCAGAATGGCCCAAAGCCCTGGTACCCTGCACCCGCATACGAGACCAGGAGGTTCCTGACTCCAGGCTCTGGATCAGTTCAACTTTGGCTGCTGCAGCTACTTGGGATGTGAATCAGTGGATGGAAGATCCTCCTCTTGGTATATCTGCCTTTCCAATAAAAACGAATAAATACTTTTTTCAAAAAAAGAAGCATACTAAATCATAGCTGGAGCTGTAGGGAATTCATCATAGTTTCAAATGGGTAAAATCTGGATATGAATATGGATAACTTAAACTAGTATTTTTAGCATAATTTTGCTTTGCATAATTTGTATGATAAATAAAAATCAAGACAAAAAGTGATTTTATGAAGGTATTTTCACTTCTCTATCATTTTTCTAGTTCACTAAAGAAACATAGTGAAAATTCACATTTTTTTAAAATTTGAAAGTAACTAATTCTAACACAGCAATAACACTTTAGTTGGATTTGTGGAATGTGAGAAACAACTGCTTATGTTGACAGTAGCTTTTCTCCTCGGGGCAATTTTTTTCTAACAATAGCTCCAATATTTTCCACTACATAATCCAGGAATTTACTATTTTAATCCAGTCCAGTCCTCTCCAAGTAGCACTGGAACAGTCACTAATCTACAAATTAGATTACAAGAACAGTCACTAATGTACAAATTAGATGATCTTTCTTGAACATGTTCCTAGAGATGCTTTGGAGGAGTATTCATCCTTACATAAACAAAGCTATTGTTTAACATCTCATGAATCAGCAAAGGTAGAGAAAAAATCTGAAGAGCTAGACAGCTTTCTAAAGGAAGAACAGACTTTATAACTTTTAAAAAAAAGCATGCTGGAAAAATTACTAATTTTACCAGCTGAAAATTTTCTACTCACCCTTGGACCTCTCTTTCCTGATGGGCCAGGGATACCTGCTGGACCAGGAGGACCCTTGGAAAACAAATCACAGTGTGTTAGGATTGATAGTAGACATACTGTTTCTCACAAGCCTTAACAAGATTACCACCACAGAACAACTTTTTCTGGACCCAGTTCCCAGCTGGTGATGACTGTAAAGTAACACAAATGCTCTCACCCTAATCAGTAGGGGTGAGTTAAAATTCAAGTGTACTCTTTAATCTGGTCAGAAACGGCAGCAAGAAACCCAAAATTTAAAAACACTGTATCTGTTATTACATGGACTGTAACACCAGTAATTTTGTGGGTGATTTTTACCTAAATTTTCTTTTACTACAAAAGGAGGAATTCAATTCAGGGTTTGAAGATCAACAACAACATCTTTTTGCTTTTTATTTGTCTGTTTTTTAGAAAGGCACATTTTCAAGAGGATTTGATTTGAAAATTGAATACTGTGTTCTTCCAAAAGAGTGATACGAAGGAATTGTGTAATATGTTAAGCAGAGTGAGGCCATTCCTGTAAATCCTGTAAATCCTGTAATTGATCTGCTCTATGCCGAAATGCAACACTTCAGGTCACATACAATTAAATAATGTATTAAAAAGCTATGAAAGCAACACTTATCAATTGCCGCAGTGTTCTGAGCCGTTTAAATATTACTTTTTAAACATAGAAAGTAAGAAACTATCTTTTCTTCCTCATATAATGTTTTACAATGGACTATGGAACAGTAAATAAAAGCTTTATGATTTTTACTTAAAATTTTCAGGTAGAAGTTTGAATTTATTTACTTTTTTAACCTGAAAGAGTTAGAGAGAGAGACAGTGAGAGAAAAAAGGAGACACAGCGATCTGCTGGGTCACTCAACAAATGTCTACAATGATCAAAACGAGCTGACCCAAAGCTAGGAGCTTCTTTCATCTCTCCCATATGCGTGCAGGTGCCCAAGACATTGGGCTAACTCTCCTACTTTCCCAGGCCATCAGCAGGGAGCTGAAATGGAAGTGGAGTAGCTTGCACTCAAAATGGTATCCACATGGGATATTGGTGCTACCAAGCAGAGGATTAACTTGCTAATCCACCATGCTGGCCCTAAAGGTCAATAGCTTAAAATATAAATACTGTTCTCTTCATTAACAAAGTAAAATCACCTAATGTACTTCACTTTTTAACCATAAAGGGTGATTATTACTTAATTGTCAATGGGATCTTTTTTTTCCCAATCTACATAGTTTTTTTTTTTAAGATTTATTTATTTTTTATTAGAAAGTCAGATATACAGAGGGGAGAAGAGACAGAGAGGAAGATCTTCTGCCCAATGATTCACTCCCCAAGTGAGTGCAACGGCCGATGCTATGCGATCTGAAGCCAGGAGCCAGGAACTTCCTCCAGATCTCCCACACGGGTGCAGACTGGGTGTCCTCAACTGCTTTCCCAGGCCACAAGCAGGGAGCTGGATGGGAAGTGGAGCTACAGGGACTAGAACCGGCGCCCATATGGGATCCTGGCGCGTTCAAGGTGAGGACTTTAGCCGCTAGGCCACGCTGCCGGGTCCAAGCCATAATTTCAAATAGTTTAATCTGCAATATGGCCAGGAACATCTAAAAGTTACATTGAGTGTCAAGAGAGAAATGGGGGATTAGACTAGTGAGAAAGTATCATTCCAACTAAACCCACACACACGAGTGAAATGAGGCAGCTAGATGAAAAATATCAGCATTTTTCTCATCTTAATATAAGCTACTCAAAAGATTCTATTGGTCATAGTCACTTTGCAGTTCTCAGATATTATATTTTTCAAACTGTCCTTTTCATACACCAATTGTATTTCCTCCTCCCATTTCTGTAGCATTCAATTTGCCACATGTTTCTACATTTTGAGAGAACAGTGCTCCAGTGGCCCTCTGTATCTGCAGTTCCACGTCTGCAGATTCAGCCAATTATATGGATTGAAAGTACTCAGGGAGCACAATGGCTTCTGTATCGAAAAAGGACAGACTTTTTCTTATTGTTATTTCCCAAACAACATTTACTTACAAAGCATTTTTACTTATTAGGCAATCTAGAGCTGATTTAAAGTCTATAAAAGGATTATGTACACTCTTTACAGATCCACTCTTTCAACAAGAGAGTTGCCTTGCAGATTTCTGTGCCTAGGAGAATCCTGAAATCAATCCCCCACAGATATGTTTGGATGACTATGTTTTTATTCAACCCCAAACTAAGGCATCCTCCTTCTTATGCTCAAATATTTTTACTGCCATTACTGTATCCCTAACTGCCGCCAGACATTGATTAAAGATCTAATTAAGATCCAAAACTCTTAATTCAAGACATTGGAAAAAGCCACAACTTTCTGGATAAGAAAGCAATGAAAGCATAGACAAGTGGGATGACATCAAACAAAGAAATCTGCACAGTAAAGGAAACAATAGAATGAAAGGATAACTGACAAAATGAGAGGAAATGTTTGCAAGCCATTTTTATGATAAATAATTTATATCCAGAATATATTAAGAGCTCAAAAAACCTTTAACAGCACAAATATAAATGTGGTTCAGAAAAGAGCAAAGGATTTGAATAGACAGTACTTAAAAGACTACAAACTGGAGATCTTTCTCCCTGTCTCTCCTCCTCTCTGTATATCTAACTTTCCAATAATAATAAAATAAATCTTTTTTAAAAAGACTACAAATTGAAAATACTTGAAAAAAATGTTCAGTATCATGAACCATCATGGAAATATAAATTAACATCATGAGATATTATCAGCCCTGTGGGAAATTGCCCCTGGATCTCTGGTTGCTACTTGTAGGCATGACCCACAGTCTACCTGCCCATGACCTTAGGCACAGCTTCCAGCCATGTAACATAGAGTGACTTGCGACATGACTGGAGGGTCTAAAGGTATTGATGTACCTTCTAGCCAATTACAATGTCATTAAGGGTGGGAGCACTGTGGGGGAACACCCTGATGTCTTCCCCTTTCCTAGTCTATTTAAGTTGTGCTTGCTCTACAATGAATGGACATGCCCATCAGTCTGCCCCTGGTGGTTCTTGTGGCCAAAGAGCAGCATCTCCCTCAGTGTTCTTGGAGCCAGTTGCAGGATATCCTCCAGAGACAGTCCAATTAGAATGACCATTATATTTAAAACAACTACAACAAAAACAGCTGTTACAAAGAAAGACTAAAAAAAACCTCCGCAAAGATGCGAAGAAAAGAGAGTCCTTTACACTGATGGAAATGCAAATTAATAGAGTTATCATAGAGGACAGGTGGAGTTTCTTTTAAAAAGTAATAAATAGAGGCTGATATTGTTGCATGGCAGGTTAAGTCTCAACTTAGGAGCATGGTTCCTTGCAACCTCTTCTACTTCCTAAACACTCCTTGCTGATGGTCCTGGGAGAGCAACTGAACATGGCCCATGCCATCGCAGGAGACCCAGATGGAATTCCAGACTCCTGGGTTTGTTCTGGCTTAGCCTTGGCTATTGCACTCATTTGGGGAAAGAACCAAGAGATTGAAAAACACTCTCTCTCCCTCTCTCTGTCTCTCCCTTTCTACTTGTAATGTTGCTTTTCAAATAAATAAATGTATTTTCAAAAATTATAACTTTGTTTCAAATAAATACCTTTTTTTTTAATGAAGAGCCACAAAACCAAATCAACAATCAGGAAGAAAAAAGAAATTAACAACACCAGGAAGTTAAATAATATGCTACTAAATGACTAATGTGTGGCTGAAGAAATGAAAATCAAGAACCTTCTTGAAGAAAATGATGCTACTCTATAATTTATGAGTCACTGAATGATTTAATCAGAAGAAAGTGTTTTGAAGAGATGAAACTAACCAAAAACATCAAATCCCATGAGATATAGTTTCTGCTGATTTTTGATGGTGAACTGTGTCTCTTCTAGACAAGAAATAGATGAATTTAAGGGGATGTATAGTAGCTATATAATAGAGACTGTCATATCTAGTAACATGTTATTTAATTTCATGGCAGTGTAAATTTCTATTTTTCTATTATTTATTTTGTATTATGACTTTTCATTTGAGGGGATGTACAGTAGCTGTGAAACAGAGACTAACATCCAGATGTGAGGATACAATGCAGTATGCATTTCTACTTCCAGATAAAGATGGACTTGCAGTGAAACTGTTAACTATATCTTGACAATAGGATTCTGGACTCTCTGCCATTGTCCATGCCCGCTATGATGGACATATGACTGTGTACGAAGAACTATATCTTAGTAATGAAATAGAGGAACTAGGTGGGGAGGATTGGGGCTGGGATAATGGAAACACCAGGAGCCTATGGAACTGTATCATAAAATGATAATAACAATAATAAAATGTAAAAAAGGCAAAATAAATAAATACCTTTTTAAAAAAAACGTAGAAAATAGATCAACATATGAGCTATCTCAGTGCTAAACAGAAATATGAGGAAACTTAAATCAGCATATGAAAAAATATCTGCAGTCCAAGTTCTTTGCAGTGCTATTCACAACAGCCAAGATACAGAATCAATCTTTCCATCGACTGATGATTAGAATATTATTCAACCACAATAAGGAATAAAATCCTGAAATTTGCAGTGAAATGGTTGGAACTGGAGAACCTTATGTAAAGTGAAATAAGCCAAAGGGGAAAAAAAAACACACTCATATGAACAGTCAACTAGAACACAAAATAATGGTTACTAGAGAACAGGAAGAATGGAGGGAACAAATTTGGAGATCTGATAATGAGCACTAAAATGCACTTGAGTGAAAGATAGCAGGCTTGAGTTCAGCAGCACAGTGAAATGACTATGCAACGTACAGTTCATATTGTAAACACAAAGTTCACAATAATATATTATACTTTATATACACAACTGCACAAGAGGCACTGGTAGGCTCAAAATACCAAAAAAGTAAAGAAATGGAAAGGCAAATAGCTTGGTATGATCAATTTATACTGCGTATACACGTGTAGATATTACACTATACCCTATAATAACAAAAATATTATAAAACTGAAGGCTTTTTTTTCAAAGTTTTTTTTAAAAGACCTTGATTTTCATTTGCTAGGACTGTTGAAGAAATTAACAATTTTCAAATTATATCTGGTTCTGTAGTTATAATAAAAAGCTAGCAGCTTTTGGTTTGAGGTACCCAAAAATAAGAGTAGGTAGGAAAAACTAGAACTAAAAATGAAGGTGAATGAATGTGAAATGTCTACTCTGGCTTACTGCCCTGTTTTACTACTCCATTACTAAAGAAAATGCCATTCCATTCACACCCCATAAGTAGTTGATATTATGCTTTGCCCAAAGAGTTGTCCTGTCCCAAAATTCCTATTTCGAAACACTCACTGAAAAATTATGGTATTAGAAGGAGAGGCCTTAGAGAGGTAATTGAATCATGAAGGCGGAACCCTCATGAATGGGGTGCCTTTACAAAGGAGGTCTAAAGAGTTTACTTGTCTATTCTACCTTGTGAGGACACAAACAACACCTACAAATGAGAAAGCAGGTCCCATCCAGACACCAAGCCTGCTGGCACCCTCTTATGGAACGTCTCAGCCTCCAGAACTGTGAGAATAAATTCTGTTTTCTATAGGCTTCCAAGCTGATGACATTTTGTTATACCAAGAACTTATATTTTATGTAATTATTGAAATATGTGTTTAATATTTAGTAATTTAATAAGTACTAAATAAAATTACAACCATCTTCACAATTTTGCATATCCAAATCCTTCATAACAGATTATTTTAAGCATTTTCCAGGAACTAAAGTAGCAATGTAATTCTTATGGCATAATTTTTAGAGGACAATACATTATTTTCTGCAAATAAAGTATTAAAAGTAGCACTGTAACTTTTATATTGCTATTAAATGAAAGCACAATTTTTAAAAATAGCATTGGCTTTGCAATCGCCCAATTTAGGTTCAAACCATGCCTCTAGCATTTACTAGTCAAATGACCATGGACAAGCAAGTCAAGTTTTAAAAATTGTTGTTGCTTATATTTGTTAGTGCCTAAGTGGTGGAGCAGTTAGTTAAGTAACCACCTGTGAAGCCAGCATTCCATACTGGAATGCCAGATCACATTCCAGGATGCTCTGGCTGAAGACTAGTCCAGCCTCAGCTCCTGAGGACATTTGGGGAGTGAGCCAGCAGATGTAAGAGCTTTTCCTGTCTCTGTCTCTTGCCTGCCTCTCTTCCTCCGTCCCTAGTCTCTCTGTGTCTGTCCGTCTCTCTCTCTCTCTCTCTCTCTCTCTCTCTCTCTCTCCCTTTAAATAAATAAAAATAAATCTTTAAACAAATTAAAATATCAGTTTCAAAACTCTTCCTTTTAAGTTTATTAAAAGCATTAAAGCTAATATATGTAAAATGTCCATAGTATATACACAGCAAGCACTCAACAAATAATTCTTTTGTATTTTAATTACTGTATATTGCTAGAGTCATACACACGCACACAAAGGAAGATGTATTCAATACATCAGTTCTTCTAAAAGACAATAACCTTGGGTCAGTTAATCTTGGAAGTTCATCTTGCATCCCTTTTTAGATTCATTCACTCTTACATTCATTCTGTTAAAAAGCATTATAAAGCACCAAGCACTGTTGAATTTTATAGTCTAGATAGAGATACATACAATAACAGAAAAAAATAAGTTATTAAAATTTCATTCGAAAATAGACAAACAGAAAGAGATGGATGTAGTATGTAGTAGACCTAATTTATATTGTGATATTCAAAAGCAATTCTCTGAACATGTTAGATATAAAAGATCCGTTGGAGTTAGAAAATGAATTCCAGAAATTGAAATAAATGAATAAGGGCATGAGTAAAATAGTACAGCCTGGTTGTCAGAACTAACAGGAAATTGACAGAAAAGAGAACATGTAACAGCACAAGATTGCAGAGGGGTTGTATAATGTATGCCTACATGGAAAATGAGTCAGAGTTTTTAATTTAGTCTAAATGTTTTGGCACATAATAAAGACTGAGTATGTATCTGTGGATTGTGAATTGCCTCACTCACTAATATTGAATGGCTACTTTTAGATTTACAGAACAAACCAATATTTATTTTTGAAAGAATAGTTTCCATAACCATTTAATATGTTCTCTCAATGATTCAACTTTATCATCAGTGTTTATAATTAATTTTGATAGTTGAGTTCATTTTTCCCACAACAGTTCAGTCTTCAGATTTTATATCAAACCTCTAATGATTTTAATAAAACTTACTTAATACCTTTGAAATCACTTCAAATAGTAACCACAAACACAGCTAAGAAAGTAGCATCTTTGAGGGGGTCAGAACTGTGATACAGCTGGCAAATCTATCACCTATGATGCGGAAACTCAATCCTGGCTGCTCTACGACTGATTCAGCTCCCTGCTAATGTGTCTGAGAAAGCAGTATAAGATGGCCCAAGAGATTGGGACCTTGCACCCACGGGGAAGACCTGAAAGAATCTCCTGGTTCCTGGCCTTGCACCAGCCCAACTCCAACCCTTGCCATAATTTGAGGACTAAATCAGTGAGTGAAAGACATCATTTTCTTTCTCTCTCCCTCTCTCTCCCTCTCTCTCACGCTCTCTCCCTCTCCCTTGCTCTCTCTTGCTCTATCTCTCTCTCTGTTACCTGTTCTTCCATTGTATTGACCGACAAGCTATTTTCACATAATGCAAGTTAAAGCTTTTCTTAGCCCACAAATACAAATAGCCATATTTATAGATAATGAAATACATTACGCTTCAAGTAAATGAAATTCATTTTAGAACAATAATGTCAAGGTTTTGATTTTTCTAAGTCAATGATTCACTATAGCAGAATTTCTACATAAAATAAATTTTATACTCTGTCGTAATCCATTTGATATAATTTCATTGGAATTATATTTAGTTGGTAGATTTAACGTGTTTTTAGATTTTTTTTCTTTTTAAGAGAGAGCTCTTATGCACTGATTCACTTCTCAAATGCACACTACAGCCTGAGGATAGGCCATGGAGTAAGCCAGGAACCAAGAACTCAATTCAAGTCTCACATATGGATAGCCGGAACCCAACTACATGAGCTATTACTGTTGCCTCACAGTTGGAAGATAGAATCAAGAAATTTGGTCAGATACCAAATCCAGGTACTCCAGTATGGGATATAAGCATCGTAGCAGGTGTCTTAGCTTCTGGCCAAAAACTCACCTTACATTTTCCTTTAGTCTACCATGATTTGTACATCCCTCTCTCAACATGACTGCAGTAAATCTATCAATTTTAGAAAAAAAGAGTGGTGATCTAGAATTAGCAGTTGAATTCCTGGTTATATCGCAATTGAAAAGGTAAATCATTTGGTTTTTCTATAACTTTACCATGACTAAGTTGCTTGTGCAACCTGACAATTAGGAAAAAAAAATTGTGACATTTTGATAGATGGATTACAGAAACCACAAATTCACTCACTGTGCCAGGATACATTGTGATAACTCTAATCTGCTGTGCACAAATGTTTTATAAATTAATATATTAAGACATATATAAAGACAGAAATAAAAAGCAACTTACGGGAGGTCCAGTGTCCCCTTTTGGCCCTCTCAGATACTCCACGTCAAACATTGTATTAAGATCCTCATAATAATAATAATAATCATAAAGCTTAGCTTCATAACTATTTTCGATGGGATAAGTAGCATCAGGATAAAATTCACCTTCCTTCCTTAAGTCAAGGTGATTATTGACAGTTGGCTCATCTGTCACTTTATAGAAAGTTGTATTTAAAATATGCTGCATTTCTATTAGTTCATTAGTATGTAGATTGGCAGTGACAGCATTCTTGTGATCAGTAATTTCATCTTGCTTTATATGTGGAAGAATAGATGACATTTTCTTAAGCAGTGACAAATCAATTCCTTTATCATTCTGTGCTGTGCTATTGTCAAACACATTTATAAGAGAAGTCAATTTGTTGTAGGTGTTTGTTGTCTCACTGAGGTGAGGATGAGTCACTGACAGGCTTAAATTTGTATAAATGTGTTTCTCAGGAATCACTGCTTTGGCCTGAATCCCATGGCTGGTGAAATCCACAGCAGAGACGTCTCTTGAATGAAGAAGAGTTAACTGAGAGCTTGGTGTCTGTCGTTCTTGTGTTTTATGCACGTTTGCAGAACTCAGAATGCTTTTGCCTTCAGTAAATACATCCTCCGACAGTCCTTTTTCACCACATCGTTTGTGCAGGGGAGAGCATTCTGTGATCTTAGTTGGTTTGGTAGTTGTGTGAAGAAGGCTTGATTCAGGCTGCAATCTTTCTTCTGGGTGACACTGCTGTTTCACAGACCTGCAGTAGTCTGGAGCTGCTTCAGTAGAAGGAATAATATCCAACTGACACACTATTCCTTCAAAACGGACTGAATGATTGTTCAAACTTCCCAAGGTAAACACACTGTTAGGATCAAAAGTCTGGACTTCAGAAACAATCTCACTGCTAAAATATTTCTTTCCACATTCAACAAACATGGAAACAAGTTGGTCTGTAACAGCAATGGCGAATGAATGCCATTGCCCATCATGAATACTGGAGTTGAACACGACAGATTGCTTTCCTCCAATATAAACTGCTAACTTTTTAGGTAGTAATTGGACTCCTAAGTGCAGTTTGTTTCTAGTTCTGATGCTGAAGAGAAATGCATTGTTCACTCTATATGACTGTAACCCAACTAATAATGTAAATGACTGTCCTAAGTTGACTGGTAAAATGTTCATGAGAGGTAACTCAATATAAGTGTCATTTTTTAAAATGACACCTGGTTCTGTGAAATGAAACCCTTGAGGTAATGGTGTAGATGATGATGACAGAGCAGTCACTGGCGATGAGTGTGTTACATCTTTGCCTCCAAGGCCTAGTTGATGAAGAATATCTATGCCTGGAAATTAAAAGAGAGAAAGAGAGAGAGAAAGACAAAGAATCTTACTCTTATGCATTCATGTGTTCATACAAATGTTTGGGTATGAGAAAACCATCCTTCTAGTAACAGTAATTGCTACATAAACATGATCCATAAATAGTTTACAGGTAACAGGAGATAAGGATGGGGACAGTAAGATTCTACCCACAAGAGTTTGAATAAATGTGTGCAAGTGCAACCACATATACACCTACATATCAATAGCTCTACACCCAAGATTTAATTAGAGAATTAATTTAGCTCCACAACATTCACATTTGATTAGGTTTCTTATTTGTTATTCTAATTAATTCACATTTTCTGGGATTATCAGATGTCATTCACTTCTATAATTTAGAACTCAGAAGTTAATGATATCTGTATTAAGGGAAAAAGTGGAGTTCAACTTACAAAAACAAATTTGTTATTTGGAAGCTATTTCACTAAGTTCACATAATCCCTTAAACTGTTTTTTTTCAGGCTCTTTTCTATACTTCACACAGAAACTAACCCTGTGCTTGCCAGTGTACCATAATGCATGCTACAGGAAAAGTATGCAGGTCACTAAAATCCCTTGTTAATCCTTGGACAAGAGAATTTATATCTGCTTAGTTGGTGATCATTATACTTTCTCTGTATTTTCCAAGTTTATCTTTCTGCCGTTTTCCCCCCAGTCATCCACAGCAATGTTTTATCTGATTCACAAACTCCTGTTCTGTGTTTATTATATCACATGCATTTTACAAAATACAGATGTCATTAGTTATAACTTTAATTTTTTGCTCACTGTAATATTATGAATGGTATACTGCTTATCTCTCTAACCCAAATACAACTTTTTTGCAAGATACATTCTGTGTTATTCACTATTGAATCTCTAAACTACCTGCCATGCAAACGGTTCTGAATTTTCTGTATGGATTTACCTCACCAGAATCTGATGAAACCTCAAGTCATGTTAAAGTCAATACCACTTTTACAATATGGTGACTCCTTTCTTTAAGATAAACCATTGCTCACTCTGCTGGATAAACTTTATCATTCTTTCACTTATAAAGTTCCATCTGCATCTTTCTTTACAAAAAGACACTATACATAAAATATATAATCATCCTTAATTTAAAATATCAAAGTATCTCAGTAAGTGAAGAAAAATTAAGTCTTCAACATTAATTAGAAATGTTTTAAATTGCCTTAATTATTTTTACAGAAAATTAGTAGATATTTGATAATTTGGGTTCATTAAAAGTAACAAAATATAAGAAAATGCTCTTTGATAGCTCTGCTCAAAGATAAAGTGATTATTCATTTCATTTCAAAAATGAAATATTCATTTAAAATGCAGAAATATGTGGGATCCTCATCAAGTTAATGGAGAATGCAGACTATGAAAAACACTGCATGGATTCTAAAATATTTTGCACCAAAATATATTTGTCTCATAACTGCATTTTTCCATGAATTTTTGAAGTACCCTTACACAATTAAAATGTTTCATCATGTAGATATTTACAAAATACTCAAATATTTGATTTGAAGGTTAGAACAATCATCTTACCAATAAAACAGTTGCATTTTTAGAGCTATTTCAATGCATACAGGGGGTTTAAAATTTCTTGACTGTACAATCATGTACAGCAGAAATCATACTTCAGATTTTGAATTTTTATTTATATCCCAAGCTAGCAATTGTGATAGGAACTCTCTTGTGATGGCAGTGAACCCAGCTCTAAGTCTGCTCTTGATCACAATAATACCAATTGATATTCTAAAACTATAATAAGCTGCTGTGATGCCATAATATTCATTTGGTTAGGTATATTTTCAATTTAGAATATTTTTATTTTGAGTTAGAAGACATGCATGACTTCATTGTAAAGAGAGGACCTTCTCTTTAATGTCCATATCTCAGATATTCACAGTGCGTTTTAAGCTCTTTCACATCTCTGCATTCCCAATTGTAGAATGATAAGCATTTCAGAGATTTGAGGTATATGTTAAAGCAGAACCACAATATCACACACGCACAAAAACAATCCTATGACTTCTTATATTTTATAATTTTGCTATATGTAAAATTTTAATCCATACACAGCCATGCATTCTAACACACTATAAGTTACTTATCAGCTAATCAGCTGATTGCATTTATTTTCAGACATTAATGAAAATTGGTATTCCTGAAACCCAGGTACAGTAGTCTGTGACGACCTCCCCTCACTCAAACTTTCCTGATTTCTGAGGATAGGTAGGTCTCATTCTGAGAAGCAAACTGCCAGTAAACTGCACCAGGAAAAACCTGCAGGGCTTCAAACTAAAGAGTGTGCCATCAGAAAGCTATACAAAGCTGTAACTACGATGCTAAATAAGCTACTCAAAGGAAAACTCACATTTAAGTGAAACAGCAAGGGCTGTTCCTTGTCTTAAAACAATTATTGTCTTTAGCAGGACTCCTTGTCATTTATTGCCTCAAATTTCTGACCCTGCTAAAAAGGAAATATTATTAAGAAGTGAATATTATTAAGAAGTGTTATCTGAATGCCCTTTTTTTCCTGCCTTTTGAGTGACCACTAGGACAGGAGACCTCGCTTTCATTCTCTTAAATAAATCTTGTTTTGCACACTGAAAGAAAAAAAAAACAGAAATGCCATTTGAAAACTTTGGAGTCTATATGCTTTCAATACTTCTTTATATGCAATTAGTATGTTCCCTTGTTCTCTTTTTATTATTTTTATGACACATAGCTTTTTAAAAAATGGATTTTGATCATTTAATATTCAGTAAATTTGGCATTAGTGAAATAATTTTGTATTCCTATGATTTACCAGTCATACGATATTCTTTTGAATAACTAGTTGGATTCTTGACTGATAAGTTACATAGAATCACTGCATTAACATTTATCACTGCATTAACATTAACATAATATCAAAACTGAAGACTGGAGCCTGGAATTCAATTCATATCTCCCACGCGGACGGCAAGAATTGCGCCATTACCAGGTGTGCATTTGCAAGAAGCTGAAATCAGTTTCTGCAAGAGCTGGAACTCAAAACCAGGCACTTTGATACAGGGTGTTGGCATATCAAATGCCATTTAATGGCTGTGTTAAACACCCACCTCTGAGCTTTGCTTATTCTGCACCAAAGTAATTTTATCTTTAAATTCCATTTTCCATAAAATTTTGTAAGAACACTGATATAATGCCCCCAGTCCTTTCTTGACACTTTTATTCTTTCTTCCTTTGAGTAATCTTTTCTTATTTTCCATATTCATTCTTCCCAAATCATCTAATATTAGTGTATAGGAGTTTTCTTTTAATGCTATAATTTTATTATTAAATATGTTGATGCTATTTTTTTCAATTTTGATTATGTAAATCCAATTTCTACAGACAAAACAATCAACAACATCAATTTAATCCCCGTCTTTTTTTCTCCTGTTTTTTGGCGGTTACTTTATTCCCACATGTTCAATATGGTATTTGTATACTTCTCTATTGCTGCATTTGCTTCTGATAAATAGAGCCAGCGATTTGCAGTTCTTTAAGTCCTTTTCCCTTTGTGTATCACCTGTTAGTTCTCTCAATAAGCATTCAGGGAAACAAGGTTTACAGTGTCAATCCTCGCAGAATTGTTTTATGCAAATTATGCCTTCAGTTTCACTGTATATAAAATGCTGGTTTGTCATTTTCTTGAATAGCTTATAAATACTGTTACACTATCCTCAATACTTCAGTGTCACAGAAAAGAAATCTGAAGTCCACTAATTTTCTCATTTTAATTGACTCATTTGTACCATTATTTCTAAGAGTTGTTCTGTTTTTGAAATGCAGTGATTCTATCTTATTGATTTCTTATTGATCATTCTGGATACATGTTTCCAGTGCATAGTACACCCATTCATTGGAAAGATTCAAGTTTCAAGTCTGTTTTTTTAACTTCAGCAAAGTTTTCATGATTTTTATCTGAATATTTTTTCTAGTTGACAGTTTTGCTGTTCTTCAAAAGCCTATCATAAGTACCTTGGACCATGATCTTCTGTATGTGCCATTTCTCTGTATTTCTTTTAAAACTATTGTTGATTTTCACTGCTGTTAGAGTTCCTTTAAATATATTTACTGTGTCACCTACAATGTCTTATTTCCTTCTGTGCTTCTTCCAGTTTCACCTCCATTTATGAAGGATTTTCTCTATAACTTCAAAGGTCCCTGAACTCATACATCCTTTTAATGTCTTGCCTTCTCCTCTTTTCCCCTGAGTCCATGTATCCTTCCTTTATCATCTGCTTTCACACATGTGATTGCTTTCCTTGGAAAAATATTTGTTCAAAATATGCATTTGTTTAGTGGCATTTTTTGTTGTACATTCTCATTCTTGCTGCTTTTCCCTACTTTTCCTTTCTGTTTTCCTAATTATACCATATCAGTTCCTTTCGGCTAACCATGGCTTCCTAGTCCTTCAATTCACCGTTGAGGAAGACAAAGAATCCTGCCTCCCAAATTTCAAAACCCAAAGGCTCGGCTTCAGTACTAGCACACTGTCCTCAAACGCCTCCTTTTCACAGCCCCACCTTCCCCTGAGCCAAACCCGGTTCCGTAGAACGTGCGCTTTCAGCTCTGTGTCCAACTTTGTCATTTTCCTTTCCCTGTAATCCACTTGGCCCTGGTCCATGCTTAAAAGTGAATCCTGTACCTCACAGTGTTTGTTTTTTGTTTGTTTGTTTGTTTGCATTTTTTGAGAGCTGTTCTCTGATAGTCACTTAGTTATGATTTGTTCTTTCTTGAATTTTCTCTTAGACAGCTTCCGTCCTCCTGAGCTTCTCTAGCGCTTCTGGACAAGGCTAAAGGTTAAATAATTCAGAGTGTGCTAACTACCTTCAGACCTTACCTTCAGAAAGTCTGTTTATGTTGGTGCTTTTAAAAACCTTACACTGACTTTATTCTTGGCGACATATGTTTTTCTCAGCATGTTTTTAGGGCTTGTGGAAGTGTAAAATGAGGTTTTCAGGTTTACTTATTACTTCATTTAACTTATTTCTTTGCATAAAATCCACAAACAGAAATGCAAAGATCATAGTTCATTATTTCATGTTTAAACTTGCAGTCTATGCCACTTCACAGATTAAATAATTTGGTCAAGGTGAGAGCTGATTAAAGGTAAGGCCAGATTTGGAGAATAGTGAACTCTTAAGGGTAGATGGCAAATACAAGTGGTGTTAGAAAGAACAGAAGACAAAGCAGATAAAAAGAAAGGCTTCCCCCAGAGGACAAACTCTGCAGCATTTCCCTTGGGCCTGATCCTCAGTATCACCATATTACAATTTGAGGTCAAGTTGGAAGTTGGTGTCAGAGGAAAGGGTAGTCTTGGGCCTGCCCCCTAACTTGCTGCTCTCCACTACCAGCTACCTTTCTTTACAAGGGTATAGCTGCTCTCTCCACTGCACTCCCCACTCTGTCCTGGTCATCACTGAGTTTCTTGCCATTTGAAAACCTAGTTGTTCTGGTCATCCTATTCCCTCCAAGACTCAGTGGATGTGAGCTTTCAGGACAAGCTTCATTCATTCTGCAAGGTTCAGCTTCTGCTGTTTCTCTCAGAGTTTTAGCAAAATTTTCCTTTGCAGTTATTTTTTTTAACACTCTAATAAAAATGGATCCTATTTTCTACTAAAATCTGTTTTAAACTTGAGATCCTAATACTCAATATAAGTGTAGACACTTCAAACTTACTTGCTTTTTATTTGAAAATAGTACAGTAATTACTACTGATTAAAAAAAAAAGAAGAGGAAGGGAGAGTTGAGTGAGTAAGGAGGAGAGGGAATAAGAAGAAATTTGATCTAGTAGACAACAAAATTATGACTTAAATCCAAGTTTTGGATTCACAAATTCAGTAGTTTTATAATTGACTCCATGGTGAAATTAGTGAAATTAGTATAGAAATCTTCGAAGCATTCATGCAAAAGGGTCATTTTTAATAAAACTATGCACAAATTTTAAAATTGTGTTATTCCAAAATAAATTTATCCTTCAATCATATTCTTCCATAAACTTTTTAAACTTTTATTCAAATATATCCCTAGAGAAAAAGTAATGGAAGAATAAATGATTTACAAATACAGAGAACCAAAGCATCATTTTACCTGTTATAATTCTATCACGAAGATGTATTTATCCTACTTGGACATTACACAATTTACACATCATACAGTACTGCACAAATATGCACAATTTTTATGTTTTAAAAAATGTTTTAAAAATAATTTTAAAAGACATTTTATGTTGGAAAAGCAGGGGTAGGCCTACCACTACCCTAACAAAATTGGAATTTTTACCTCTCAGTAATTGACTGTTTAAAAAGGATTTAAAAGAAAGTACTTTTTAATAAAAAGTAGAGTGCTAACACTTTATAAAGTATAGTAAATTATCTTAACCAGCACTATTAAATAACTAAGTAAATATAGCATAGCATTAATTCTAATGAATCCTCAATTTTTAAGTCTCCAAGGATGTTTTCTTTCAGGTACTAAGGAATAAAAAGTCAAAATGATTGCTTAAATTAAAAATACAAAGCTATAAATGAGAAAGATTATATGGGCCTTAATCTACTTTTCTTTCCAATGCCAATTTACTTAAACTGAGTACATTAACCTGATAACTGCCTTCCATGCATTCTGCGGTGCTTTGCACAATGTCACTTCAATAGTCAGGGCCTGAATTGAGACTCAAGTGTAAGCTTTCTGACTCCAGTTCACAGAGTAAGGAACTGGAGAAAATAATTTACAACCAAATGTTTTATTTTTCCAATATCATGAGGATATGGGAACAGAAAGACCTTTTTCCCCCCATGGAAATTCACTGTATCCTTGTAGCCTCATTATGTAACAGGCACTGCTAGCCACTGCACATGTGTTATCTCATTTGATCCATGCAAGAGTCTTATGTTGCATTATTTTCTTTGCTTCACAGCTGTTGAAAATGGGCTGAGGGTATTTAAGGAGCTTGACTGAGGTCACAAAGATAACAAGGCCACATGGATACCACTAAAAAGCCCTAACTTCTGGCTCTGAAGCGTCTGTGATGAAGCACACTGGTTGTGCTGCAAGCAGCAGCTGTTTCTTTAAAATATCCCTAATATAAACACATCTGACATATAAGAAGATAAATACAAGCCTATTTATAAAATGATAAATGCATCAACCTAAATTGTGAAAATACTGGTTAAATGCTGTGGAGAGGGTTTTTGACAGCAAGTCCTTGGAGTGACTACAGCTAGAATGAGCTTTGGGTCTGTTAACAATAAACACATTTGGTCAATTTATACAGGAAATACTCTTCTTGAAGATGAACCTCCTACACACAGATTTCTGCACATGTGGTTTTACACCTAGGGATCATGATGTTGAGCATATTGTGCATCTTGATGATTAGCGCACATCCTGCATAGTGTAAACTGTCCCCGGAAGCCTTGCGTCTCTGCCAATCTCTCCCTGGAAGCCAGCCCACCAACAGAGAAAGAGAAAAAAAAAAAGGAAAGTGTAACAGACTAGGTAAGGAAAAGAACCTATATCTGTCAATTCCACAGGAAAAAATCAGCCTAACATAACTCATATTTTCTAGAAATAGAATTATTCTTCAGTTATCAAAAAATATTAAAAATTACATGTATTTATAAGATGCTTAAAATGACTTTTCTTAGCTTTTCCAAGAATAACTTAAACCACTGCAAAATATAGAAGTTTATTCATTATCAGTCTTAAAATGTCTCAGCAATGAGAATAAAGAAATGTGTTTAAAAACTATAGGACAAGTTAAATGAATAAAAGGCCACTAGCAGATAAGAGACATCAACAGAGTTTTTAAAATGAAAAGCATATGTAGGAATCAGCAAGGTTGAGAAACGAACTCTATCAGGTTGCAGGGTAGATGCTAAGAACAGACACTCCAAATATAGTCAAGAGTTAAAGACACCAACACTGGACACCGGAATAAACATGGGATTCAAACGAGGATGGGGATGGTGAGTGGGGAGCAAGGGTTCAAAGTTTACTATGAGAAGTTTTAAGATATTGACAGGTTATTAAGAAAACAATGCAGAAAAAAATGAGTCAATTGTAGCAGAAGATGGAGAAAAAGCACTAGGAACCTGGAACTCGGCTAAAATTTACATTCCAAGTAGAGAGACAACTTCTCCCAGCAGAAAACACTGCATCACTTAACTCTAACAAAGGTGGCAAACCAAAATTCAAATTTACAGGTAGGATACTGGAGGACTTTTCGCTAAAGAAACTCAACAGTCTCAAATATTTGTGGTCCAACAAGATGCGCCATCCAGGCTCCTATTCTACACCCCTTTAGAAGGAACATCTCAGTTGATATTCCTAGCCATGCACACAGTATCCAAGCAACAGACAATGGAGGTACTGCAGACTTACAGAGAATTACTCCTTCATAAACAACAGAGCAAGACAACAAAATTGAAAGAAAAAAAAATGTTACATGAAGCAGAGTGAAAATCCAAAAATACTATCATTCTTTTACTTAAAGCGTTAAGAGTAGATATCACATCCAAGGACTAAGAACAGGGGGCTGCCTTGTTTTTTTTAAAGAAAAAATGTAATGCATCTATCTATATGAATGACATTGACATTTTGATATTTGATTATTGTTTATAGCCCTTGCGTATAGGCTTGAAGAAAAGTGGTTTTTCTACTTACTATTTACTTTTTTTTAATGGAGGGTTAAGCTTGCGATTATAAAGCAAATTTAAAGTATGCAACCATAAAAGAAAAATTTTAAAAAGAGGAGGAGGGAGACTGGAATGTTTGGTAGGAAGTATCACAGCCTTCATGGTCTTAATGTATATATGCAATGCATGAAATTGTTACCGTTATATAAATTTTTAAAAACAATCTGAGACTAACAGCAGAAATTAAAGTGTTTGAAGGGATCTTTGGAACTCATTCCAATATCTAACAGAAATTACAGGAAAAGAGATAAATTAATCCACCAGAAAGAACACAGTAAAATTCCCAGAAAAGAGACCTAAGTTTCCACACTGAAAAGATCTACCAAGAGTCTAGCAAAATGAAATGAAGCTAATCTTTAGTAAAGTACATTACTATGAAATTTAAAAACCTCAAAGATGAACTGATAATACTAAAGGCTTAAAGAGAAAAATAAGAAGTTACATATAAAGAATGAGTGCTTGATATAACATCAGATTTCTTAACTACATGTCTACCAACCAGAAGACAAAAGATGAAAGCCTTTCCATTTCAAGGGGAAAATGTTTACACATAAATGCTACACACACCTCAACTACCCTTAAGTGTAAAGAGGAAATAAACACATTCTCAGAAATACAATGTTGTAAACAATGTATCATCTACGTAACAATTCTCAGTATACAAATGGAAAACACATTCCACTCCAATAGAAACAGACTCTCAAAAGAGAAAGACATGAGTTCAAAGAAACTGTATCTAACCCAAATGAGAAACATCGGCTCTCCTGGAGGCTTACAGATCAAACGGCCCATGGGAAAGCAGGATTTTAGCCTCCAGGAGGAATATCTCCAAAAGGACAAGTTGAATTGTTGGAGTACTGCAACTGCTCTTGGAGAAAGTATTTTTGAAAGAACTTTCAGATTGCTTTTGGAGTATATGAAAATAATTACTGACAGAAAGAGCAAATAAACAAATAAGCAAACAGTGGATCAATCTTGTAATATTGTACAGAAAAGAAAACATAAACATGCATGGCTCAGTGGTTAAAAACATGTATGTGGTCCTAATAAGAAAAACTATGAATATTGAACTCAAAACTTCGATAAAACTGTATTGAGATGAAAACGCACACTCGCCTAGCACAGTGATTAGATAATACAATTCTTGTAAGCCTTAACTGTAATAACAAGAACCTGAAAAGTATAATGCATAATTTTTCTTCATTTCTACCTGGAGTAAAATAAAGTAATAGAAATGCATAGGTCAAGAATCACATTTTTTCCTTAAAAAAAAATCACAGTTCACTTGCTTTTATCTACTTAAAAGGTAGAACAACAGAGTGAGGAAAAGAAAGAGAAGTATCTTTCACTTACTGGTTCATCCTCAAATGCCTGCAGCAATCCAGTCTTGGCAGGAGCCTAAACTCCATCTGAATCTCCCATTTGAGTGTCAGGGGCCCACGCAATTGAAACATCATTTGTTGCCTCCCAAGATGCTTCAGCAGGAAGATGGATGATAGGTGGAATAACTGGGATTCAACATGGTACTCTACCATGGATGCAGCTGTCCTTAACCCACTACACTAGAACATCTAATTCCCAAATCCCATTTCTCAAAATCACAGGTACATGTGGCCTAATTTAATCTTTCCTCATTTAAAAACATGAGAAAATGTGTCTTCTGATGAATATCTTGCACCCTTTATATCCATGAGGGATTGGATCCGGGACCCCTGAAGACATCAAAATCCCCAAATGCAAAAGTCCTTTATGTAACATGATGGTTTATTTGCACAAACCATTTACATCCTCCAGTACGCTCCCAGTTCACTTGAGATCACTTATACTATCTAATACAATGTAATTGCCACATATATATAAGTTGTACTATGCATCTAGGGAATGATGACATGAAAGAAGTCTGTACATGCTCAAGACACGCATTTTTTTCTGAATATTTCTGTTTTGCAGTTGGTTGAATCTACAGGTATGGCAGAAACAAAGGACACCCAGGGCCAAGATATATCTATCCATAAGCACTTCTCAGATTGCTAAATAGGGTACAGTAGCAGCCCTTCCTTTGGGGCCCACTCTTCTTTCCACATGTATTTCATTCATAACTTGTTTACTTGGTTTTTTTCTTAGTGAAAAGAAAGACTAGACTGATTAGTGACCAGATACATTGAATTGAAAAGTTGGTTCTCTCAGAATGGGTAATTTGGCAGCTCCATGCAGCCTTGTTAAATGGAAGACAGAAGAAGAAGAAAAAAAATGGGGTCAATGTGATATTGTCCGTAGGTCTACCACAATTTCAGAATTTTCTTTTAAATATTTCTCATTTTTTCAAAAAAGAACATTTTTCCCTTTGAGGCCAGTGGTACTGTTTAGTTATATTTCCATTATGAGCAATTAGGATATTACATGGGAAATAGAAGATATGTCAAACAATGAATAAATTAGGGTACACATAGTCTCCTAAAAGAATACTAGAGCAACCAACTGGCATGCAAAAATAGAACAAAACAGAACACTAATGTATTTTCAGAAACTCTCTATTTGATTAAATAAAATGCAAGCCAACTAGTATGTAAATTTTATTTTCTCCCTTAATGATGCAAATCCAGACGGAATATTTATTATGTGCTTGGGTTGTTTCAAGAAGTGCAAAGGTAATTCTGTCACAGCTTGCTACCCCCAAGAACTCACACTTAAAATGAAATCACAAGCAAAGGCTTTCTACTGTATAAAACTTCCCTTTTATAGAGTTTGCTTAAAAATGTAGCAATTTCACAGATGGAAGAGCTGAGTAATTTCTTAAAGGTCATATTTCCCTCCAAAATTTACCCTTACGTTCTCATTTTGCTAGATTGAAATATTTTGTTTAGTACTGAGTTAAAGGCAGTACTGCCATAATAGGTACTTTGGCTATCCAGAAGCAGACTTCTTAAACAAGATAATTTCCTTACCTTGTTCTTGTGCATGAACAACAATCCCAGAGACACATAGCATAACAAAATGAAGAAGTCGTTTCCTAAACAGAGAGAAATTGGAAAAACCTATCAGTGAGACATTTACAGCTTAAAAATCATATAAAGTCCAAAATCAACTTCAATATGAGATTAAGAACTAAATTGTTAGTTTAATCATTATAGTACATTAATAATCTTAGTGGTGAGAGCAATGGCTCTGGATTATAATATCAGTTCTGCCAGTTACTATCAGACTTGTGCATTCTTTAACTACTCCTCAGTTTCTTCATCCGATAAAGATAAACCTATCTCGTAAAGTTGTTTTGAGGGTAAACAGAAAACATCACCTGGCATGTAGAAAATGCTCAAAAAATCTGAGCTACCATGGATGACTTGATTTTTGTTATTATTATTATATCAGATTACCATAATAGCAATTTCACACAGAATAGTAAAGATTACTACAGAACACAAATCACAGTTACTTAACCATATTGATTATAATTGACAGATCCTGTTATTTGTTTCAATGACTGCTTATATGTTAAGGCCATTTGAATATCATATTTAAATCATTTATACTCAATTTATGTTTCTTTGGTTCTTGGAAAGCATGGCTCTGAAAATGTCAATGTAATTATTTTTAGCACCACTTTTGTGAGTCCAATACCCTATCTCCATAAGTAAAGATGATCATTCACATTCATTAGCTGTATTTTATTTAAAAAGCTTTGTGCCACTTTAATTATGGCCAAATTTGATAGATTCTGCTGGATAGTCTTTATAATTGACTATGTAAGAATGAACATCTACCTCCCAAATGAAAATCAAGAGATACATTTGAAAGGAAATGATGAACATGCTGAAAATTGATCTTGCTAATACTCTGATTTTTTAAAAATTTTAACCAAAGAATTTTTCAAATGACATTTCTATGAAATGTAAACCTACAGATTTTGACTAGAGTCCCCTTGAAGTCATATATTCTTCTTGTGAAGTTCTAGTATACTAGTAATTATTATGTTTTCTAATTATGATGAACAAGATGGTATAAAGAAACTAATCATTTTATAAAGTCAAGACAGGAAATTAACACTACTCTTGATGCAACAGAACACAAATTTCATTTGTGTTAAAATGGTACTTACCATTTGTTAGTGATAAAAAAGAAAAAAGGCACATTCAGTCCAGACCACAATTCTCTTTGTTTTGTTAGATACCTATCAACTGTCACTAACACCACAAACTGGTCAACTAAATTACTATTCTATTAATTGGCCAAGATGCATTTGAGGTGCTTGTGAACAATCCAGACACCTGGCTCTACTATAGATTATGGTTCAAAAACTGGAGTATATCCCCAGGATGCATACATCTAAACTGGGTTATTGTAAGACAGAATATGTATGTTAAAAACAGAAAAACATCAGAATGTTTATATTTATATTTCAATCTAAATAAATACCATTTATCATATTTATTTGCTATATGACATGACACACTATTTGATCCTTTTCTGATACTTTTTTTACTGTACTTGGGTCTGTAATTTTCAATCTATAGTCCATCAGAATCACTTAACAGATTTGCTAAAAGCAGATGGGTCTCATCCCTAGAGTTTCTGATTCAATACGATGAAGCTCAAAAACCTGCTTATATAGTGAGGTTCGCAGAATCCTGATGTTGCTAATCCAAGGCCCACATTATCAAGGTTACTGATCCTGAATAGAAGATGTACAAGAGATTATGTAAGGCCCACATGTTTTTGGCTTTTTTGCACCTTACCTGCACACTGGAATCACCCCATAGAGCTTTTTTTTTTTTTTAATCTTGAAAAGTAGGGGTTTTTTTTAATTTATTTTTTCTTTTTTTTTTAAATCTATTTTATTGTATTGTTGTTGACAATCTTTACATAGTTAATTACGGTTAAGGAACAAAAAAAAAAGGTTCAGGGGGTATAGGGAAGTGGGTAATACTATTATGTCCATATTATTTCCATCATGTATCTTTGGTAAAGGGGGATATTGAGGGAGAAGCTCCACCCGTTTACCCACCCACCCCAAGTCCCGGATGTGGGGCATGCTCTGAGATATTTGCTCAAGTGGTTTTAACAGTTCTCCAGTTATGAATCGCTGCCAGTTTCACTCGATGAGGTCGTCCACTGATTGATATGGTCCATCATAAAGTCTCCGTTTGCCCAGTATTTCGCTGCCAACATATAGCTGAGATGAATGATTGACCTGTTCTGTCTTCTGTCTTTTCTTGGTTAGAGTTCTGAGTCCAGCAGTTCGATTGGGGAGATCTCCAAAGAAACTTTGAGGTATTCCCAGACTAGTTTCTTGTATGTTCTAGCAAGCAAAGGGCCCGGCACAGTCCATCACCCCAATCAGCTGGTGGTTGCAATTGCTGGGTTGGTTCTGTTTTCAGTCCCGAGTTGCACTGGAACCAATGGGTCTGGTGCGGCCCTTACATCAACCAGTGGGAGCTGCAGCCTAGTCGGGGCAACCCACAATAATCCCCACCAGGCCCGCCCCCATCATTGCATAAAATGTGTGTCTAATGAATTCAATTTTTCTGGCAAATGTTGGGTTTGGCTGGGGTTGTTTCTTTGAGTTCCCATGCTTCCACCTCTACTTCAACTAATGATTTATATACTATATACTACCTTAATTAAGAAAAAACAAGTTCCCATAATTGCGGTGAATGTAGAATATTAAAGGGCTTTATGCTTTGGAGTCCTTGAATTTAAGTTCTGATTAATAACTATTCAGAGAAAAGTATGAAATATCTGGGAATAAATCTAACCAAAAATGTAGGAGACTTATTTGAAGAAAACTACAAACTACTTAAAAAAGAAATTGAACAAGACCTCAAAAGATGGAGTAACATCCCATGCTCCTGGATAGGTAAAATCAATATCATTAAAATGTCTATACTGCCAAAAGCAATATATACATTCAACGCAATCCCAATCAAATTGCCCAAAACATTCTTCACGGAAGTGGAAACAATGATCCAAAGGTTCATCTGGAAACACAAAAAACCACGGATAGCTAGAACCATCCTGAAGAATAGGAAGTTAGCAGGGGGAATCACAATTCCGGACCTCTGGACATACTATAGGGCAGAGGTTATCAAAACAGCCTGGTACTGGCACAAAGATAGAGAGGAAGATCAATGGAGCAGAATAGAAACACCAGAAGGGAGCCCACACAGGTACAGCCAAATAATCTTTGACAAAAAGACAAACGACAATCCAGGCAAATGGGAAGGTCTGTTCAATAAATGCTGTTGGGACAACTGGTTAATAGCCTGCAGAAACAAAAAGATAGATCCACATCTCTCACCATACACTAAGATCAGATCTAAATGGATAACAGAACTAAACCTGCATCCAGAAACCTTCAAACTTTTGGAAGAAAATGTTGGAAACACACTGCAACACTTAGGAGTAGGCCCTCACTTCCTAAAAAAGACTCCAAAAGCAGCAGAAATCGAGACCAAAATAAACAATTGGGACCTCATCAAACTAAGCAGCTTCTGTACAGCTAGAGAAACGATCAACAAAGTAAAAAGGCAACCCACAGAATGGGAGAAGATCTTCGCACACGACATAGGTGATAGAGGGCTAATTTCCAGAATATACAAAGAGCTACAAAACAACCAAAATGTCAAAACAAACTGCTCAAGAAATGGGCACGGGAAATGGGCAAACACTTCACAAAGGAACAAACCCAAATGGCAAATAAACATATGAAAAAATGCTCAAGTTCCCTGGCAATAAGGGAAATCCAAATTAAAACATCAATGAGGTACCACCTAATGCCAGTAAGACTGGCCCACATGAATAAAAGCACCAACAACACTTGTTGGCGAGGTTGCGGGGAAAAGGGAACCCTACTCCACTGCTGGTGGGGCTGCAGGCTGGTACAGCCTCTATGGCAATCAGTATGGAGAATATTCAAACAACTCAAAATCGACATACCGTATGATCCAGCAATAGCACTCCTAGGAATATATCCAGAACAATTGTTTTATGAGAAACCAACATGCACTCCTATATTCATAGCAGCACAATCAGTAATTGCAAAAACATGGAAGCAACCAAAATGCCCATCAACAGAGGATTGGATAAGAAAGCTATGGTTCATCTACTCCATGGAATACTACTCAGCTATTAAAAAAAATAAAATGCAGTTCTTTGTGGCCAAATGGGCCAAACTGGAAACCATAATGCTAAGGGAAATGAGCCAATCCCAAAAGGTTAAATACCACATGTTTGCCTTAATTTAAGATGATATGATGTTATGTATAACATGTTATGTTTTGAATGTTATATGTTGTGTATCAACTAAAATTGAAATGTAAGTGAGGTGGTCACAGAAGGTGGCAAGGAACTCGCATTTACTTTTAACATATTGGTTACTCATTACTATGTCAATTAATTCCATAATGATGTCAATTTTTGCTGATGGTATGTTGGAGCTTTCAATTGACTGGGATGATACTCTGCTGGCTCTGTCTTCAGACCAGAGAGGGTATACCTAAGAAGCCGTTGAACTTGACTGGACAATAAGATGCTGGACTCTATGCTTGGTATACGCTTGCAATGGGGGAATCTCAACTGAACTTGAACTGTGGTTATGCAACAAGGTGGAGGAATCCACCATGGTGGGAGGGTTTGGGGAGGGGTGGGAGAATCCAAGTACCTATGAAACTGTGTCACATAATACAATGTTATTAATGAATTAAAAATAATAAAAAAAACAAAAAACAACAAAAAAAGAAAAGTCATGACAGCTATACACATTTTACTCTCATTGTAAGATTCAGAAATAGTAAAAATTCTGTTCAGCATCAAAATAAGTGGGAAAAAAAGATTTTGTTACAAAAGTGGGGATGAAGTTGGATGATTCAAGGAGTAAACTGATGTCACTAACTTATACGATGAATCCTCAGATTCTCAATTCAGCTTGGTAGAGTGCGCTTGTATAAGCTATCCAATGAAGCACACTAGAGTTTTTCTTACATTCTAAGTGTTAGAATAATTCACAAAGCACAAATAAGATAAATGTTCAAGGACCTCAAGTGAGCAAAGTCTTAGAATCCAGGTAGGAGGAAGGAAGAAAAACACACCTAAACTAGCCTGTCCTGATAATTCCAGAGAAGGTGAGATCATTGCCAGTACTCTGCTACATGCTAGTGAAAAACATAGGTCTTTAAATGAAAATGTGAGAATGTTGAGTTCCAGCAATTACATAACTTCCTCACATCTGATACCTGTACCCTGATCCTCGAATCAAGAAAACTTCAGTCTCCCCAAACTTAGCTAAAAAACTAACACAGTTTACATACCCTACACTATCTGGTGTGTTTCTGTCTTCAGCTCTAATCATTTATTCCCTAGAATGTGTGTTCTAACCAACTGCATCTGGTTCAGGTCTTCAAAAGTCATGTGCTGTCCCACCTCTGAGCCTGTTAATGCCTCCCTCATCTGAAACATGTCATGTCTCCCCCCACACACTTCAGTTTCAGTCTGGTCTTCATCTCTCTGGCCTAGCATCTCCTTCCAGGAGGTGCTCCTCCGCTATACATATCCTTAACTCATTTTATTACACTGATTCATTTAATTTAGTATTTCCTCAATTAGACTGAGAACACTGGGTAGGCAGCAATGGCTCCTGCGCTGCTCAATCGGCGTGTCCCTACTGCCTAAAATGATGCTGTGCACTCAGCGAGAGCTTAGTCAGTATTTACTGAACAAAAAAGTGAATGAATGAGGTAATGAAGGAAGGAAGAATGGTAACCTTTTATGAAAGGGAAATGAAATGGTCCTCCCGCCCTAGTGTCACAAAAATCTAAAGTAGGTCACAATTGTAAGGTATGGCAAGGAAACGAGCATAGCTATTCTAATACTGGATAAAACTGACTTTTTCCCCCTGAGATGTCACAGATTATCAAGAATGTTCAACTAACTCCAAAAATTATCTTCAAAAAACATGCTTACCCTCCCTGAGACATCATTTTAAACATTCATTTGAACAAATGTTTAAACAAAGACAACTGAGTAATGCAAAAAAAAAAAAAAAAACAACTAGGAATTCACACCAACTAAAAAAATAAATCTGCATATCCAAACCTTTTTCTTTCTTTCTTTTTTTGGTTGTTGATAGTAGAAACCCTTAACAACTGCCTTAATCCTGTGATAACATGTTGAGTCAGTGTATCTAACCATGACTCTTAATTTTATTTTATTAATTCCACAAATTTACATTAGTCAACTCTACTAAAATCGTCCTCATGAAACAAATTGTGCTTAAGAATACAGTTTTGAAACTACAAACACTTTTTGGTGAGTAATCAGAACTGTGATTTTAAAAAGCTGCTCCCACTCTTACAAAACATTCCCACAAAAGGATGGTGGAAAATTCAACCCTCAGGGGTTTCATTAGGGACTGGAAGGCTTAATTCAGTGGCCTGCCATTATCATCAGCTAATCAACTTTTTTTCCTGGCCTTCCCTCCTCAGGGGTGGCTGTCATTTGATTCAAACTGAAAAATTCCTAATTCACGAAATTTTCTTCCTCTAGAAAAAATTCCTGAGCCCAGTAGTTAACTACCTTCTTCCCGGGTTTGTAGTTGGTTGTTCTGGGAACTGAAGTGATGGCGAATCACTCTTCATTCTCGGTAGCCGGTAGACGGTTCTGCAATGCAGCAAGGGCAGCAGGGCCCTGGGCCCTGGGCCCTGAGCCCTTCTAAGTTGTCAAAGGAGATCAGTGGCTTCCTGCAACCCTACATCCCTGCACAAGAGTGCCTTCCCCATCCACGTAGTATAATTCTTCCTCAGAAGTCCCCCCTGTGTAATCCATTCGTTTTGGTTTCTCTGCTCCCCTCCCCCCAATCATCTGGACCCAATTTACAAACCCCAAACTGCCCAAGAATTTATGCAGGGCCTTTTATGGGAGCGTCTAGAAGGGAAGTATAAACCAGACAAGACAAGGGCCAGGCGCAGAACTGCTTCAAAATCCACGCAGTCACAGCGACAGAAGGCAAGGTTAGCACATGGGCCCGGCTGAGCAGCAGCAGGCAACCCTGGCCCGGAGTGGCCAGGAGAGCAGCGTCCACAGGCTGAGGGCCTATGGCCCCACTCACAGCGCCTTGCCGCATGGTCTCTGTCCTGCAGAGAGCTCAGGCCACTGACCCAGTGGGGATGAAGGTAGAGGGAAAGGGGGCGTGCCGTCCAACCAGACAGGCTTGCCTTCGTCCCGCCCTCCTAGACCAACCACTACAGAGCTTTGCCGCCTGAGGAAAAGCGGCGCACATTCCCCCGCCAGGGAACCCGGAGCGACCTGCCCCGGCGCGAGGCGGCACGCACGTGGCTGCCCAGGCCGCGGGCCCCGCGCACTGCGAGGCGGACGGCAGCGGCGAGTTTGGCGCTGGCCAGCAGGCCGCGCGCGGCTGGGGAGCACATGTTCTCACAAACAACGCCACACGGCGGCCTCCTCGCTCGCCAGCGCTTTGGCCCCGGTCCTTCCCACCTCACTCTGCAGCCCCCAAAGACTCTTCCAGGATGGACGGAAGGCAAACCAGGACTGCCAGCCTAGGCCGCGCGCTCCCACCCACGCTCTTACCGCAGTGAGGAGGTGGGCGCCAAGCCCAAGGGGTGTCTTTCAGGGCCCGCCCAAAGCCTTCCCGGGCTCCCCAGTCCCGCCCCCACGTCTACCTTCTGCGCGAGTCACTTGCCCGCCGACAGGCGGCCGTCCCGGCCTAGCCCAGGCTCCACAGGGACAGTGCTCTGGCTCGCCGTCTGACAAGGGGCGCCCGCCACTGCGTCCTCAGAAGAGCCGCAACCCCTCTCTGTCTGCCTCCCCCTGGCCGCTCCTAGGAGTAGCGGGGCTCCAACCCCTGAGCAGCCCGGTGGGGACGTCGGACAGCAGCCAGGGCCCTGCAGGAGGAGAGGGAGGAGGGCGCGCCGGCGGGGGCGCGGCGGGCTGGCGCGTGCCAGCAGGCTCCGCTCACGAGCCGCAGGCTCGCGTTAGCACAAACCGTCCGGGACCCTTTGGCTCAGCTCTGCATTTCAAACATGGTCTTTTACAAATTGAGAAGACAAGGACAGGATGCCAAGGCTGCTCGCCTGTTCCCAGAGCCGAGCAGCGGGGCCACCAGGCGGTTCCGTGGATTCTGGGGAGCGGGTGAGGAGGGGGGAGTCTAACCCCTGCCCGGGCGGGTGGGCTACTTACGTTTTTGCCGTGGGGGAGACCTTTCCACGCCTTGTCCTGTAGGCTCCTAAATGCATTTGTATGCATTTGTCCGTGCAGCAAAGCGCTAACGGAAAATAGAAGCCAACTCCGAACTGCTAAGTGTGCAGGTACTGTCCATGAAAAAGGGGGGGGGGGGAGTCACATGAAAAGCAGGCACCAAAGTTGCAACAGGAAAAATAAATAAATAAATACAAATAAAAGAGGGGGAGGAAATGAGGCTGAGGTGGGAAACAGCACCCGAAGGGAAGGACAAGATTAAGACTTGGGAGCACTGGACTCCGGACTCCGCAGGAGTCCAAGGTTGCGGCTCCCTGGAGAGCGGGCTAGGAGCAGACCGCACTGCGAGGCAGCTGGGGCGCCCGCGGGAGCTGGGCTGCCAGTGTAGCCCTCGAGTTCACTTGCGGTTCAAAAGCGACTCTGTGACTCCAGTAGAGTCCTCTGCTTTGGGCCTGGGAGGAGAAAGGATGGGGGAGGGAAGGAGTTGAGGGCTGGCGGAGGGGAAGGGAGGGAAGTCCTTGGAAACTGCCCGCGCGCAGATATTTGTCAAACAAGCACAACACACCCACTTGGGAAATCAAGTCGGTGCGAGGGGCCGGTGGCTACTGCAAGGCGCTCGGCGTGGACTGCCGCGGGCTGCTTCGCCTGGAAGAAGAGGAGCCGGGCGAATCCGGCCGGTGTTAAATTTCACCGCTCCCTGACTCGCAATGACATCACCGAACACACAGTGCACACCTCCCCCCGTCCACCCCGCAACCTTCCGCCACCCAGCGCCGGCCCCCGCGTCCCAGTGCACCCGCCGCGCCGGCTCGCCCTGGGGCGGCCGCAGCCCGGGTGCACATGCCGCCGCCCGGCCCTCCCTTCCCTCTCCCAGGTGCCTGCTAGCCCTCCTTTTCCCTGCGCCCTGCGCCGCTCCCCTTCTATCCGTTCCAGGTCCAGGGTTGTCCTCTTGGCGTGTCTTCCATCCTGACCTTTTCCTCGACCCGGTCACCCACGCGTTCTGAAATCATGCTTAACCCACGGGGTGCTTCCATCCCCTCCAGTAAACCGCCGGCTTTCCTTGTGGTTCAGCTCTGGGCCTATGTCATGCCATTATCTTAACCGAGTTTTGTCTGCCTCACCTCCTCTTCATTCTGTGACAGTATGTTCTCCTTGCTGCTTTTCACCTCTACTGATTTTTCGCTCCTGTGATGTATCTTTCTGCGTTCTGCTCTCCCCTCTTAGAAGCGTGCGTTCACGAACCACACTTAGGCATCAAGAACATGCTGTCTAGGGTAACCTAACTACCTTGAGTATCTTCTCCAGTTTGGGTAGTGAATTTCTTTTCTGATACAAGTCACCATTACCGCTTCCAGCCCCCAACCTAGGAGACAACCTTCTGGTTTGGGGAGTGGACTGGTACAAACCAAAAAGATTCTGATTTAACTTCTTGTCAGTAAGACTGGAAATGCCAAGTAAAGTTCTCTTGCTCGCTGAAATATTTTCAGCAGTCAACTGGCATGTCTGTTGGATGAATGACCGCTGTCGATCACCGAACATCATTCCCTTGAAGGTATTCTAGCCTTCAAGCTAATACCCAGTTAATGAATAACTCTTTCGCACAAGAAAAAGGCTCTGGGGTCCTTCACATACCCTGTATGGAGTGCAACTGACCATACTGATGGGTGAAGATGAACGATATGCCTCTCAAACTTGGTCATGATTTTACTCCTAGAATACATAATTTATCTTCCCCTTTCCTCAATTTTGCAGCTTCTCTGAAGTAATTTTAAAAGTATAAGAAATCATAAATGTACTTTAGACTTCCTGTATACTTCTCTGGCTTTCCCGGATGTTTCCATGTAACAAAGCCAAATTACAATGATCAAGGCCAGGCAGCTAACACCAATACAATACCAATAACTCATCTACAAATCTTTTTAGGATTTTTGTCAGGTTCTCCATGAAGGCCTTACGTCAGGAGGTTACCCAGGATCCTAAGCTATATTTAGTTCATGGATGAACACGGTGGTTAGTTAAATGGCTGGTTCTCCTGAGTCTCCTGCTTTGTTTGGCAGTCTGTCGCCTGCTGTCTTCAACGACCTTGCGAAACTTTTGAAGGGCACAGAAGGCAATCTTTTGGGATTTGTGTGATGTAGTCTCATGATTACAGTCAGGCTATATGTTACTGATTTTGATCAAGAACGTCATCTTAAGTTTACATTCTGCAATTTAAGGTTTAACCCTATGGGCAATAGGCAGAGACTTTCAAACTGATACATGATTACGTCCCAAATTCCCATTTTTGAGAAGATTAGTTAGCACCAGTTGTCAAGACTGAAAGAGGATAAATTAGGTGTAGATGTCAAAATATGTTAGTAATTGGAGCTATGATAGGGAATTTTTTTAGGAAAGCTCAATAAGAGAATTGTTATTAAAACAAAGAAGATGTGATAAATGATTAATTTGGATAAAATTGCAAGCCTAAATGAAGAGATTAGGACACTGGAGCCATCAAAGTGGAACACAAAAAATTAGATTTGTATATATCATGTTGGAGGTCATGGTCAGTCACTCTGCTGGCACTGTCTAAAGAGCTGTTGGGGGCAGATGCTAGAGGTCAGGTAACAGGCCTGAACCGGAGTGGCAGGTGTCTTCCTTCTCTGCACAAGGTGATATCAACACCCTTGTCAGAGAAGACTTTATTTTTTTCAAATAGGAGACTAGTGAGACAGAAAACAAAGTGCAAGGCTTAAATCTAGGTCCTAGAAATTGAGAGAAAACAGTGCAGAACTAAAGCAGGAAGCAAATAGGATTCTTAAATAATGATAAAATAGTACCAACTTTATAGTGATTATGCATCAACATTGCTCTTATCTGGTTATGTGTATATATCATATGTGCTTTATGTATGTAACTTGACTTTATGCTTTGTCATCTTCCTTATACAGAGAAGAAAACTTGGGTAGAAAAAAGTGAGTTGAGCCACCCCAGATCACAAACCTGGCTGTCAGGATTTACACAAATTCAGACTGTTCATGGATGAAATCCATGCTCTCAACAATCCCTTCCCTTCTGCCCTTTCCCCCATTTCTACTGAAATGGAATAGAACCCCAGGTTCTCACACAGCTCCCCATGAGGACACAGAATTCAGTTGATGATGAAGGCATGGCATTTCAAAACTGTGGAAAGAAGGACCTGTTCTAGTGTTGCAACCACCTTAAAGAGACAATAATATTGTCTGTACCTCAAGAGTAAATTTCAATACATTATGGACTATGAAATATTAAATTCCAGGATGACATTAAAATAAATATATGTGAAATGGTGTCTTCTTTAAAGGTGAGGAAGACCCTTTTAACTATAAAAACAAGGGACAAAACCATTTGTATTTGCTTGTTTATCAAGCATGTAGAGGACAAGAAGGGTTCCAGACAGAGGGCAAAGAACTAGACACAAAATTTGGATGATTTTAGTGGCAGAAACCAAGGGATAGTAGGATGACCCAAGTGCTTCAGTCCCTGTCCACATGTGAGAGACCCAGAGGAAGGAAGCACCTAGCTCCTGGATTTGCACTGGACCAGTTCTGGCCATTGTGACCATTTGAGGAGTGAATCAGAAAATAGAAAATCTCTTTCTTCCCTTCTCTTCTCTTCTCTTCTCTTCTCTTCTCTTCTCTTCTCTTCTCTTCTCTTCTCTTCTCTTCTCTTCTCTCTTTCTCTCCCCCTCCTACTGTGACTCTGCCTTTCAAATAAAAATGGTAAAGTCTAAAAAAAGTCAGTCTTCAGCTTGCTTTCAAAGATGTATAGGCCTTCAGAAAAGCAAATCTGAAAAAAGTAAATTTTTTAATTTCAAAGTAAAAAAATGAAAAAGCAAACAAAAATTGAGTGAAAGACAAAATGAAGAGACAAATGAAAACCTGGGAAAATATTTATGGTGTGTGTTGGACAATTAATGTTTTTTGAAAAATCCATGTATTATAATAAATTCAAATTTATAAAAGCTTGTAAAGCATGGTGTGAAGAATCCCCATGTGCTAACATTTTACCATGTTGACCTCATCAGATTTTCCCTTCTCTTGCTCCCCCAATTGTTTGAGTGCAAATTGCCAACATTATGCTTATTAGACCACTTCAATATATTAATTTCAAGTGTATTTCCATAGCCACAGTTCAGGAATCGGTATCAAAAATTAATTTTTACTGATTTTTTAAATTTATTTGAAAGCAAAGCAACAGAGACAGAGGCAGAGACAGCAAGTGAGATTATCCTTTACCCTATTTCACTTTCTAAAAGGCAGTAAGGACTGGGCCTGAGCTAGGCTGAAGCTGGAAGACAGCAACTCCCTTTTTCAGGGGCCCAAGTATTTGCACCATTGTCTGCCTTCCCAGACAATAGCAGGACGTTAGATTTGAAAGATAGCAGCCAAGCCTGGGACCTGCATCTGATATGGAATGCTAATATTGCCATTAATCCCTTAATCCACTGTACCATGCCAACCTCCAAGAAATGCAGGTTGATGCGTTACTATTCTTGACTCTATAGACCTATGTAAGTTTGACTAGTCATCTCTGTGTCATAGTAAAATCCATCTATGCTTGCTGCTTCAGGATTACATCCTGCATACTTACAGTTGCATTTGGTCTCCCTTAATTTGGAAAGGTTCCTCAGGATGACTAATCCAGCACTATCTCCAATTTTTCTGCTTCTATCTCTAAAAGTCTCATGTCCCAGGAACCCCTCCCAGTACCAGGCAAATTGGGATGATTGGACAGATGATAGTGGCTATTTGTTCAAAATTTCAGGTCATTTTTGCATTGTTGCTACACCGAGATTTTAATATGTGAAATTTTCTTTCTAATCAATAAGTGATGACTAGATACTTATAGAAAAGTGGAGGAAGAATGTGGTTTTTGTGGGAAGAAATCAAATTGGGCAAAAATATATTTAAAATATTTAAACAACTCAATTCAGGAGAGAAATGTAAATTATCACAAGTCCCCTTTTTTCAAAAAATTTGAATGACTAAGACATTTTGTCACTTAGCTCATCCAACATTGGCGAGGGCAGAGTGAAGCAAGTATTCTTAAAAATAGGCATAGATGGAGGAAAATTTGCAAATCTGCAGTAAGAGCTTTAATACTGTTATTTTTTAAATAATTTTTTTTAGTCTCCCAAAATCAGAAAAGGAACTAATAAGAATTTCAAGAAATATTTGGATAGGGCCCCTGCAGAGGATATAGCTGGCTTGGGATATTTTAAGCTAGGATAATATTATAGCAAAGAAGCAAAAAGTCAATAAATGTAATAAAATGTGCTTAAGTAGCTGGTGAAAGGCTTATTTACAAATTGAGCTGGATTCTGGTACAACCAAATAAGTATTGGTTATATACATTCCTGTGTAGTTATGTGTGAGGGGAAGATTTCTGTTTGGTGGCTGGGGGCTCTACCTTGCAAACATTATATTGTTTGCGTTTTAAAAACCTCCCTATAGCTTTTCTTCCATAGCATGCTAAGAAAGCTAGAACCCTCTACTGGAGCAGCATTCTCGGAATGGCAGAACTTATATTTGAAATGATGTAACAGCAGGGCTGCATGGCTCCATTCAGCATGGAGTTTTGTATTCATTTTCTGCAAACTGGACCCTGATTTTCCCAGTGGCATGCAGTGTAAAGAAAAGAGCCTTCTTTATGGTAAAAAGAATACAGTGAATGGAAACAGATTACAGAAAATGCACGATTAGATAACTGGCATTTCTTTGGTCCAGCAACTGGCAGGTGCTTGCTAGAGTATGAACTCTTATTTAGAATAAAACATGTGTGAGCAGGCCAAAGAAATAAAACAATATGGGGGAAAATTCAGGTTTCAACTTTCTTTCTTTTTTTTTTTTTAAAGATTTTATTATTATTGGAAAGCCAGATATACAGAGAGGAGGAGAGACAGAGAGGAAGATCCTCCATCCGATGTTTCACTCCCCAAGTGAGCCGCAACGGGCCGATGCGCGCCGATCCGAAGCCGGGAACCAGGAACCTCCCCCGGGTCTCCCACGCGGGTGCAGGGTCCCAATGCATTGGGCCGTCCTCGACTGCTTTCCCAGGCCACAAGCAGGGAGCTGGATGGGAAGTGGAGCTGCCGGGACTAGAACCGGCGCCCATATGGGATCCCGGGGCGTTCAAGGCGAGGACCTTAGCCGCTAGGCCACGCCGCCGGGCCCGGTTTTAACTTTCAAGTGCAAAGAAGGACACAAAATAGATACTTCTTTGAGGAAGTATTTCAATCACAGTTAACATGTGAAGCTACTGAAAGGCCAAATAAAATGTTTTGCTTCCCTAATGTTTTATTATAGCTTTACTCTTTACAATCAGGTCTCCCACATAAGTGGCAGGAATCCAATTACTTAGTCATTGCTACTTCCTCCCATGGTCTACATTAGCAGAGACCAGAATGGGAGTCAAAGCCAGGCACACTAATATAGGATACAAGCCCCTTAACTTCTTTTTTTTCCCCATTTTTTATTATATTTTTGACAATCTTTACATAGTTAATTAGGGTTACAGGAAAATGGGTAAGACCATTAGTTCCACATTGTTTCCTTCATACATCTGAGGTAAAGGGGGATTTTAAGGGAGAAGCCCCACCCAGTCTCCCACCTGCCCCAGGTCTCTGATGTGGGGCATGTTCCAAGGGTTTTGCTCAGCGGTTTTGATAGTTCAACAGTTATGAACCGCTGCCACTCTCACCACTCCAAGCACGATGAGGTCGCTGAAGAATCCACTAATTGACATAGTTCAGCTCCATTTGCCCAGTTTTTCACTGCCAACATATAGCTGAGGTGGTTGATTGACTTGTTCTGTCTTCTGTCTTTTCTTGGTTAGGGTTCTGATTCCTGCAGTTCGATTGGGGAGATCTCCAAAGAAACTTTGTCTGACGTGTTCCCAGACCAGATTCTTGTATGCACTAGCAAGCACAGAGTCCAGCACAGTCCATCGCCCCAATCAGCTGGTGGTTGCAATTGCTGGGCTGGCTCTGCTTCCAGCCCTGTCTTCCACTGGAACCAATGGGTGTTGCAGTCCAGCCTGGTTCTGCCCAGCACACACTTGGCCCTCACATAAACCAGTGGGAGCTGCAGCCTAGTTGGAGCGACATACAATACCCCTCACCAGGCCCACCCCCTGCCCTGGTTTGCCAGTATGTGCAGCAGACTAGTCCATGCTGACCACCGAACACTGGTCCATGTAAAAGCCCCGTAACTTCTAGGCTAGACACCTGTCCCATGAGTCTTTTCGAAAAAAATTATTTTCCTCATGTGTGATTAGCTCTACAATTTTTCAAATGTTTATGTCAGGTGTTTTTGTATATTTTATGTGAATAATCATAAAATATGCTACTGGTCTGAACAGAGAACATAATATATAGAAACTAATGATATAGTGATATCATCAAAAATCATATAGGAACTAACTATGATGGATCATTACATGCCCGTGTGGAACACAGGATATCTGTCACATCTCCTAATTCTCTCAGCTCTTTAGTTAAAAATTGTCTTTATTAAATACATAAGTAAACCCAATATGGAGCATTTCTGTTTTATCAATCTCAGCAATTTAGAAGTGAATGCAGGGCAATGTGCTATGGCATAACAAGTAAAGCCATTGTCTGTGGTGCCAGTATATTATAAGGGCCCGGGTTCTAGTCCTGGCTGCTCTGTTTCTGATTCTTCTCCCTGCTAATGTGCCTCAGAAAGCAGCAGCAGATGGAACAGGACTTTGGTCCCTGAATCCACGTGGCATATCCTGAATAAGATTTGCACCAGTCCAGCTCTGACTGTGGCAGGCATTTGAGGAGTGAACCAGCAGATAGAAAATCTCTCTCCCCCTCTCTATAACTCTGCCTTTGAGAGAGAGAGAGAGAGAGAGAGATCTCTTTTCTAAGGTCTTTCCTGGATATATGTGGGTCTTTATGTTGCTCTGGGTCATGCAGTACAGCAGGACATTCAGTGATGAGTTTTAGCGGGCCGTGGCCATGTGAGGTTCTGGCAGAGCTGGACCTGAAAACTGGAATCCCCTATGTAGAAACTTAGACAAATCTTGGCACTTTTTCACAACACTGCAAGTCTGTCAGCCCACACATTGAGCACAACTTCAAGGCTACTCAGTTTAATCATTTCACACCTACAGCAGCCTCACCTACTTTTTCAAATGGAAGCTGCAACACTGACATCAAAAATTATCCCAATATTGGTTTCTTACCTCTGTTATTCTAATTACCTGCTTCTCATTCTTCCTGTATTATGCCTCACATTTTCAGCCATATAATCTAGATTACATATCATTTATTTGTGACATGAACAAGAGGGAGGATATCCATTTGAAACCAACTCACTTTTCTCTTGCAGCAAGACTTGATCAACTTTTAGAGCAAAGGGACCAGGACAAACTAAACTTAAACACCAAACAGGTAAAATAGAAAGGGAAATATGAACAATGGATTGTCTCACTAGACACTCTGATATTTTATTTTGGTTTAACAAGTAATTGAGACATTTGGAAGCACCAAGACCATGTCCTAATGTTGAAAGTTTTCACTGATGAATGTATGATGAAAAGAGAGATGAAAAGTGTGTATAGAAAATATAAGGAAGAATAAAACAATAGTATGGAAATATAACCTTATTAGAATCTTTGAATTCTCTGTGTATTCCACATTAAAAAAAGAAACTGAGGGGCAGGTATTGTAGTGCAGCAGATTATGCCATTATTGGGACATCCGGATCCCATATCAGAGTGCTGGTTCAAGTTCCAACACCTCTGCTCCAGATCCAGTTTCCTGATAATACATCCCAGTAGGCAGGAAATGAGGACTCCAGAGCATGTCTCCACATCACCTTTGTGTGGGCTCCAATTGGAGCTTCAGGATCTTGGCTTTTGCCCAGCCCCAGATATTCCAGGTGTTCAGGGGGTAAACAGTAAATGGAAAAATCTCCTTCTCTCCTATAAAGTAAATGAAAATAAATAAATAAACTTCCTTTGAAAACATGAAACAAGATTTAGGTCATAATAATTTTGCTTTTCTGTGTACAAAGAATTAATATTTACTTAGCAGTTCTTGTGAGAGTATAGTTACAGTTATAATATTTCATTCCCCACTGCAAATAAATCCTTGGGATTTTGGCATCAAGCATGTCTGCATTTGTCTGATCGTTCTGTGTCTGCTTCTTTCTCCAAGCAAGGTCCTTGCTTGGAAAGAATACTCCCAGTTCTGATCTCTTTGTGCCAACCCCATCTGTTCACCACAGCTGCTTCCCAACCAATCTGGAAATAAGAAAAGTAGCTGATTAATAGCAAGACTCAGCATAACTATACTTGGTTTTGTTAATTTTGCTCCAACAGGGAAACAAATCCAAATAATTATATTGATATATTTCCAACATAGTCACATTTTTATTTACTCAAAGATCTCAAGAATTTAAAATAATAATTCCAAGATGAAATTTTCTAATATTACTGTATGAATGAAGTCTCTCAAAATTATTTTTCCTGACATAAAATTCTTAATTTTAAAGTTTACTATGTTACAATGTTTTCCACCATTGGTCAAGAAAAATATTAAGCTTATACTAAACATATAAACTAATAATACAGAGGTATTTGCCTTCTTTTCCTGTGAATCTACTGTGTGTGTGTGTGTGTGTGTGTGTAGAGAGAGAGAGTAGAAGAGAAAGAAAGATTATTGAAGAAGCATTTCTTGCTCTGTCCTTCTGTACTTTAAGTCATCTATTCGTCTCATCTTTATGCATTTGGTGTTAGGAAATAGAATGACTGAGCCACATTAGATAGGCAGCATCCAGGTCACTTCTCTCCACAGAGGAAATTGTAATAATGTTTAAAGGATATAAATACATCCTTAATTTGATTAAATTAAATTATTAATGCAATGCTTTATAATAAAAGAAAATAAATAAAAGAAACATAAGCACCATCTGACACTTCCCTGTCCCCAAATTAGTAGGGCCATAGGATGGTGCGTGTAATCATTCATCATTTTCTTCTGTGGGATTGTTTTACTTTTTAAAGCTTTTTCAACCATGTATCGACACTACCTAATGGGTAAAACAAAGTGTCTGTAACCTAGCATGAGGAAATATATTTTGAATATATTCAAAAGGAAAATATTTAGAATTATATCAGTACCAGCACAAAAGGTATGAAACATTACTTTGGTTAAAAAAAAAGTACTTAAATATTTGTGGAAAGAAAATACTTGGGAAATACAAGAAATGAAAAGAATTGGAGGATGGCTTCAAGAATAACCAGAATAATTCTAACAGTGATGGATGTTCTTTCGAAAAATTTTTTGGTTTAGTCTTTGGTTTGAATAAAATACAAGAGAAACATTGCTGGACAGCCATCACTAAGCTGATTATTTTCTCCAATCAGCATTTTATAAAAGAAGACATGTGAAAGGAAAATTTTGAGGCTCATGTAACAGACTGTAGAAAGAGCTGTTTCCATTATGTGAAAGCCAGTATTTTAATATCATGAATGAATAGCTGCTTTATCTGAAAGGCTTCTTTCAAAATGTATTGTGATGTTGAGTACATTTATGTAAATAATGAGTCATGGCTTTTATCATTCTTGCAATGTGATACTTATTCTGAAAGATTGTGCTAACTCCTTATTGTCTCAAGAAATCAGCAAAGCCACATGGACTTTTCAGAAACTCCTTCAGAATATAAACAGTCTCCCTCCTACACTGGACAAAGGACCAACGTACTTTCTAGATCGCTGGACAGGTTATAGGTGAAACATCTATGCATGGTTACATTTACTCATTAGAATGCATTTAGCCTAACATGTATTCAAATGCAATTCTTGCCACTTATAAGTCGTGAGCATCATGTACTTGTTTTATCCTTTTCAGCTTTGATCTAACAATTTGCAAAATGAACATAATACTGCCATATTATCAGGGTCACTGTGAAGATAAAAATGAAACATTCTATAAAGGATACCATGCAATCCCTGCATGTTGCACAAGCTCAGAAGTGTTACTGGCCCCTTTACTCTTCGAAGTTTGCAATATAAACAATTTCAAGCCCAATTTTAGAAATGATCCAACAGGCTTATAAACAAAGCCATAGTAACAGAAGCAGTGAACAGCAGAATCACATTAGGAATTCAGGTTTTTCTGATGATGTCAACAGTAGTAATCTTATATTTGTATAACTTCACACTAGTTGGTTGATAACATTTTGCACTAAAACCTAAAAACATACTTTAGGAATAATTTAATGATTAAGAAGTTGAATTTATTGCAGCATAATAAAAAATTATCATAAATCTCACAATCAATAATGATCTCCTTTTCTTCTTTTCCTTTTAAATTAACTTCTAATTGGTAAGCTTGAAAAGATTATGTTACAGGCATGGAACAAACCAGAGAAGGAAAAGCCCTGTTTCCCTATCCACAGAGTCCAAACCCAAGACAACCAGCAACAACCTTGCTTTCATTTGGAAACGAAGCACAATAAATGCTGTAATTACTTAAGCTATCGATTTAAAACCTCTCCAAACAGTAGGTAACAATTATTGGTTTAAGGCTGCTGAGTTGTCACTAATCAAAACCTGTATTCATATCCTTGTAAGTGAATGTGTATTCACAAAGCTAAGTGTAGATATGAAACCAACATTTACATGAATCCCAGATTTTGTGTTTGCTTCAGGCTCAGTAATTTCACCAGGTATTAGTAAGCAGGAGTTCCGTTTGCAGCAGATACAGTAAAGTTCTCGTGACTAAATCTAATATTATCAGCACAAATTTCCAGCGTAGTTTTTTTTTTCTTTTGTAAAGGAACAACTGTAGATGCATGGTGAAATTCAAGGGTTTATTGAAATGATTACTCACATGCACATACACAATTGCTGACCACAGGAAGCCAATGTGAATTCATAGAAACAGTTTGACAAATTTCTCTAATTTTCTTTCTGTGCAGGTTGGCAAAACTGACGAATCAAAGGAATCCATTTCACACAGTGTATATGGAATTTGGCAAGGTACTAGACTAAATTTCATGCTCACTTATGAAAGAAAGATATCTATATATCTATATATAGATATATAGACATATATATTTGATTTAGACAGCACAAGCCAAATATTATATTATTATTTAAATGATGTTACTTAATGGATATATAGGAACCTACACTAATACCATTCAGATGTTTATATTGCTATGGAGTTCTGATATTGTCCCTTTCTAATTGTATGTTTTCAATTTCTTAGATTAGGAAATGTGAGAATGCTGACCAAATTTATTAGTGTTGGGATTTGAGCGGGGTGACCAGCTTGTTCCAATTCACTTGAGACTTTACTAGTGCACACACTCTAAGTTCTGAGCTCTGAGAAACCCAAAAGTCCCCAGAAAGTGGGAATGGTCATTCATTCTAGATTTGAACAGCAAACAACTAGAAGAAGAAAATTTCAGTAAGTACACAGGAAAATAGGTTTTCATGAGACACTCTAGCATATTTAAGTAATGACAAATCATTCAAGGTTACCGAAACATAAAATGGCCAAGAAGAGCAGATTTGTAAGAATCAAGCTTTATAGAGGTTTTTCTCCCTTAAAACTGGATAAAATATGCATAATATGAGTCTTTTTGTGAGAACAGCTCAGTGGCTTTAGGTGTATTCATTTTGTTACACAACTATCGCTATCATTTAAACCAAATTTTTTTTCTTCTTTCCAAACTAAAATTTTCTACTCACTAAATATTAACTGTCCCTAACCCCTAGTGACCACCAGTCCACCTTTCATCTCTACAAGGTTGCTTCTTCTTGATAGTTCATGTAATTGGAATTATACAGTGTTTGTTATTTGTGACTAGCTAACTGAAGTTAGCATGATATATTCAAGATCCCTGATGTAGCATGGGTTAGAATTTTCTTTGTTTTTGACAATTATTTACTATATGTATATATTAATTTTCCTTCATCCCATTTTTCTGATCATGGACAATTGGATTGGCTCTACCTTTAACAATTCCTGTGTACAGGACCATATGTTTGATTTTCTTACTTTCTATTCTGCTGAGTTCATACCTATAAGCAAAATTTGTGGATCACATGGTAATTGTATCTCCAGTTTTATCAAGAACCACCTTGTTATCTTCCATAGCAGCTGTATTGTTTCATGTGCCTGCCAGCAATGCACAAGCATTCCAAGTTTGCCATAGCCTCACCAATGCTAGCTAGTCTCTCTCTTTCTCTGCTCTCTTGTCATAGCCACATGGCCATTTCAATGGATGTGGAGTGGTACCTCATTATGATTTGATTCTGATTTCTCTAATCACTAATGTTGTAAAATTCCTTTCTCGGGTGCTTAGTAGCTACTTGTAGACACATCTTCTTTTGAGGAAAAAAATCTATTAAATTTTTTTATCCATTCAAAAATCATGTTGCTTGGGATTTTTCTTTTTTCTTTTGCATTCATAGGAGTTATTGACACATTGTTGCTATTTTAAAGATGTGTCCAAAGGATTTTAAATGCCATTAAATGCATGAAGATCATCCTTTTACAAAATGAAACCATTTAAGGATTTTGAAGTAGATGGCATCATGAGAGTTCAGTCTCAGATTCACTTTGTATTTAAGTTTCTCCTTTCTTGGTTGAAATGGATGGGAACCAGGGGTTAAATGCCAATACTTTCCCACAGTCAAGGAAGGCTGTTGGTGTGGATAGTGATTGGAGAGGAAGACACACCTGATGATTTAGCAGGGCGCTATCAAAAGGGCTGCATGACTGGGGGAGCAATCCAAAATTTCCTAATTTATCACTTAGAAGACTAGGTAGAAGGTGTCATTAGAGGCTAAATTCAGGCATAAGCAAAAGCATAACAAGTCCTGAATAAAGTGAACATGAGGTGCTTATGAGATGGCAGGTGATTGAATATATTGAATATATTGAATATATTGACCTGGAACACAGTTTCAAAGTTTGAGCTAGATGTATATACTTCTCACTGTAAATATGAGTTCTGTGACCATAATTTATCTAGGGATAGTGTGTGAAATCAGAAAACTACACAGATTTCTGGGAAATAGAAAAATCTTTGGCCCTGGTATAAGAAGAGCATAAAAGAATATCCACAGTCATGAAATCTATAGGGATAAAATTTCAGATCAGTGTAAGAATTTTGTAAAACATCAGAGTGCCCCAACAAATGGGAGGAAAACCTATCCTTTTGTTTGGAGTGCAATCCTTGCCCCTTGGAGCTGTTGGCACAAAGCAGATCAGCCACTTGTCCAGTTTTGACAGGAAGGAGTCACACCCTGGTGAGAACATGGCTCCTGTGATAAGACCATATTTTTTAATGACTGCAAAAATATACCATTTCATCAGGAAATAAGATGAATTAACAAAACTCTGGGAGTTTTTTTTTTATTTAATGAGTAGAGGTTTCCAGGACTGATTGAATTCATTAAGGAGAAATCCATGATCCTTTTTCAGTTTTCCAAAGGAAGGGCCAAACATTTCCCACTCAGAAATTACTACAAACATTTTGGGAATATTAGCCAAAATAACAACTGGGATTCTCTTATATATAACGCCTGCTTAAAAAAAAGCAGCCAAATACTTTGGTCCTAGTAACATGAGAACTAAAGAATTTACTAGAACTTTGGAAGACAACCCTGCCTGGGTCAAAGGAAGATTCTCTGTGTGTGAGATTTATTTATGATAATTAAATATGAATGGGGAACAAAAATAAAATGTATTTAAAAAGCAGAATTATTCTCATTCTTTGTCCCAGTTCACACTGTCTACAGAATTACAGGGAAACAGAAAACAACAGAGTAAAATATGTCCAAAGATGCACTTGATAAAAATCCCTTCTGGCCTGATGGAGAGATCAATTTTGTCTTTAAGACTTTTACTTGATTCTGTAACTCATAATGAGGCCCACCTGCCCTAATCTGCTGACTGACAACACAGCTGTGTTCTTTCAGACAAGGTCTGCTCCCAAGCCTCACCAAACCTGGATGAGGTTCAGATCACCAGTTAATGTAATCTCGTTGCTGGTCTCCGAGGAATGGTAACTTGCTTTCCAAACAAATGTGGAGAGTCTGGGAATTTTCTCTGTAGTCAATACACAGACAGGGTTGTTTGGGAATGGAAGCAATAGATCCTTGTTGGCTCCAAGTCTGATTATTCACTCTTTGACACCTCCTCATACCCACAAGGAATGAAAAAGTAAGATTTCTATAACATTGTGCCATTTATAATGACCTCCTTTTAATATCACACATTGGGGATTTGAATCTTGACTCTATCATATAGAATGACACATGTAAGAATGACTGTCTTTACTTTAGTTTCCTTATATGTGAAATGAAAAGTGATTCTGAGGATTACATTAATTGTGCAGAGCTCAGAGCAGCAGGAGTATATAGTGCTCAACAAATGTATACAGGACATGTCTACTTGATTTAGAAAGCTCCTGAAAACTGACTCTTGCCATTCCTAGGCAGACTGCAGGAGAAAACCAACACTTAGTAACCTTTGGCTTGTATTGTGAACAGGTTGATGGGGATCTAGGGGCTTAGAGCTCCAGTGATGAGTGCAGAGCAAGAGAAAGCTGGTTGCTGTGAGTGGATATTGTCTAATTGATTAAATTGCACATACTTTTAGGTATCGCCTATTTTAAGCCATCATCATCCACATGAAGTCATACAACTTTGGAAATGGAAGGGGTCTTTTTTTTTTTTAGCCAAATGTTACTCTTCATGGTCACAGTGAGGAAACTGAGATACAGGGATGTCATTTGCTCAACATCTCTGAATCAATTCATGGTAGAAGACTAAAATACATCCCTACAGATCCAGTTTGTTTCACTCATACTTTTGTTAAATGAGTATTTCTGAAGTTTCTTATGAATTGAGACTAAACAGCAAAATACAGTCTCAGCTCTCAAAAAGCTTGTCGTCTAGGGACACACGTTTGGTGCAGTGGTAAAAATCCGTGTGGGGGCACGAACTTCCCCTATCCATGTGTCTGGGTTTGAGTGCCCGCTCTGCTCAGGCTTCTAATCTGCTGCTAATTCACACTCTCGCAGGCAGCAGTTGATTACTCAAGTTAGTTTGGTCCCCACCACATGTATGGGAGAACCTGATTGACTTCTGAACTTCTGGCTTTGACTTAGCCCAACCATTGTGGAATGAACTTGTGAGTTGAAAATCCTTGCATTTCTTATTTCAAGACGAATAAATGCACTTTAAAATAATTTACAATTTAGAAAAAAAATATACTAAGCAAAATGACTGTTTTCATGCAGCCTAACAAACATTCACAGCTATAAAAAGTAGGTGGAAAGATGTCAGAGGAGTATGATTCATTCTACTGATTCTCACATCACTGAGGAGGACCTACTATATCTCAACACTTTCCTAAGTTCCAAAGATGCAAATGTTTCCAAAGGTTGTAAAACTTATAATACAGAGTACCACACTTCATGTTATAAGGGTTGCAGAAAACAGGGTGCTAGTGGAGTTTAAAGGATGAATAGCTTACCAAGGGATTAAGCAACCGGAGGACTGGAAAATGACATTGGACTGAGAAGGAAACAAAAACAGAACAAGGCATTTTATGCTCAGAATTAATTCCATTAAGGCAGAAACATAATTCTTCCTCAGAACCTTCTAAACCTGATTCTTTCCTCCAGTATTGTGACTGTTTCTATGAGTCTTTTTCAAAATGTTGAAAAATTCAGAGCATTCTTTCTGTGAAATATACTCTTCCAGTTATGCATCCTATCTTGTCCATTTTCAAAGATTCCTTTTGTATTTAAACATATTTGCATGATTATTCACTTATTTCCATCACAGCATCCCATTGTAGTTGTCTTTCTTAGCCACTCCCTTAGGAAATACTTCATAGTAGGTAGTATTTTCATATTAAACTTTGTGATAATTTTTAAATGTAGCTTGGTAAATGAACTTCTAAATAGAAATCATTTTGAAACAAAATTACCATATGTCATTATTTACATATTATCCAGCTAAACATGTGTGAATGAGCATGTAAAAATCTGTTTATGTCTCCTTCGTGAGTGAATATTAATGAAACAGAGTAATATTAAATACCTATACATTTTATCTATTAGTGGATTAACTATGGCTTTTTTCCAAATCAAATATGAAATCATCCACCCAAAATGATTAGGAGGGAAACTGATGTAATAAAATCAACTTTTAAATAGTTACCGCATTTTGCATTTCCTAGAAATCTTCAAATGTTTTCTTTACAGTGGCTAAAACAATCAAAATAAAAGATAACAAAGTTCTAAAATAATGCTTTAAATAAATCACATTTATAAATATTCATAATTTTCTCCAATTCTGTGCATTAGTTAGGAAAAAAGTCATATTCTCGAGAAGGAAATGTCACTTTAACAAATCAGTGCAGATTTCCCTTAGGAGGAAATAAGGCAGATAGTTCTAACACAAAGAATTTTATTTGGGAATAATTCACAAATACTCTTTAACTTTCTTGGTGCTAAATAACATTATTAATTCCAAAATGTTTTCTTATTGATGAAGTATTATAATCGAAATAAAAACTAAATCATACAGGAAATTACAATGAAATTTAAAATGTGGCAACCAGAAGCCAAAAATAAGATGGTAAAAAAGTCAGTAAGATGTTCAATGAAGTGAGCCAATTATGATAGATAAATGGATTTACAGATTTCCTGATAGAAGAGATTCTATGAAAGTTTTAAAATGTATCACTGTAAATATAGCACTTGACAATTCTGACACAAGTATATAACCGTGAAACCATCTTCCAAACAAGACAGGAACATTTCTACCACCTTGGGAAGTTCTTTCATTACTCACTGCAGTCAGTCCTCAGTCACTCATATACACAAACCATCTCTGCCCAGTACAGATTAGTTTGATCTTTTTTTTATCACTTTGAACACATATACTCACATATTAGCTATTATCATCTGTCTAGCTTTGTTTTGCTCATTAAAAAAAGATTTATTTATTTTTATTGGAAAGTCAGATTTACAGAGAGAGAAGACAGAGAGAAAGATCTTCCATCTGTTTGTTCATTCCCCAAGTGGCCACAGTGCTGGAGCTGAGCCAATCCAGGAGTCAGGAGCTTCTTCCAGATCTCCCACAGGGGTGTAGGGTCCCAAGGCTTTGGGTCATCTTCTACTCCTTTCCCAGGCCACAAGCAGGGAACTGGAAGGGAGGCAGAGCAGCGGGGGTATGAACCAGCAGCTATATGGGTGCAAGCAAGGGGAGGATTTAGCAAGTAGGCTACTGTACCGGGCCCTTGCTCATTTGTTTTTAAATTCATTTGTATTGTGTACACTGGTAGTTTTACTTTGTGCTGCATAGTATATTTCACTGGCTAGATACATCCCGATTCATTCATTGATTGTCCTGTTTATGGAGACTTGAGTTATTTCCAGTTTGACTATCATAAATAAAGCTGCTTTGGGTATTTTATCATCTTTCTAATTGTTTTCCATTTGCTCTTTCAAACTTCTTATTCTTTTTTTTCTTTCCTGATTACATTTGTTTTATTTATTTATTTATTTATTTATTTATTTGTTTTTCATGATACAGTTCCTGAGACTTAGGGATTTCCCCTTGAACCCTCCACCATCATCTTCCCATCACTATTTTCTTTATATTTTAACAGTTTAGTCTCTCACAACACTCACAAGTCCATCATTGTGCTATTTAAGTGTATCCTGACATTGTAGTTGTAGAGAATGATATTATATGAAGTCCAGCATTCTGTTGTCAAGATATACTCGACAATTCTGACACATGTATATACCTATGAGACCATCTTCCAAACAAGATTGAAGTATTGAATCTTAAGTATGAGTGTTTGCCTATTGTTCTGTTATTATTTAAAGGATGTTGCTCTAGCACTAGCAGCTTCCACGTGTAATTTGTTTTTAAAACTTATTTAGAGTGCACTTTTATTTCGTTCTTTGTACATGGCACTACATACCTCCCATTTTATATCATAAATGCGATAATCTTACAACAGAATAGCTCTATGTGCCAGCCTTACCTTTGTGCCACTGTCATCTTTGACATAGCTTCAAACTCATTTTACAATGTTTCTACTTTTCTTTCAAATGATAACAGTTATGTTTATCCATTTATTTGCCATTTCCAGTGTTCTTTGTTCCCTAATGTAGGTCAGAACTACGTAAGGAATAAGTTTCCCTTGGCTGGAACAATATTCTTCAATATTTATTACAAAGTAAACATTTTCTAGAACAACTTTCAAAACATATTTCCAAATCCTTCAGCAATTGGGCTGGCAATTTTTTTCAGCACTATCATTTTTTTATTTCGTTTTATGACACAGTTTCATAGGATCTAGGATTCCCCAAACCCCTCCAAAAGGCCCTTCCCCATATTGAATTCCTCCATATTGTTACAGTAGTACAGTTCATATCTAGTCGTGATTCCTGCATTGCTGCCATGGACCATGCAGAGAGTCCAGCATCTTATTGTCCAGATAAATTCAACTGTCTCATTAGGAGACCATCCTTGGTTCAGTACTATCAATTTAGCATCCCATTGTTTTGCTGGCTCTCTTGATCCTGATAATGAGGGATTCGTTATTTCTTTCATTGTTACATCACTGTTCTATTATATTAGATGTGTCTCCAGGTTTTCTCCATTTTTTGTGGTTTTCAATGTTAGACTATACTGTGTCTTTGTTAGTTACTTCCTTTATGATACAACTGCTTAGAAGAAATCTAGCAAAATTTCTGTCATTACATCTTTAGATACATTTTCCTTATCTCAACTTTCAGCAATTTTATTATATATACATTGGAACATTTGTTATTGTCCTACAGGTTCAGATGATTGTTTTCTCTCTTGAATCTTGGATGATTGGGTCTTTCTTCGAGATATGCTACTCTTTATGACATCTGTCACTGGCTGCCAAATCACACAGTGAAATTTTAATTTTAGTTCCAGTTATGCTTTGTAGAATTTTTATTTGCTTTTTTTCAGTTTTGAGTTCTCTGTTGAGATTCATACCTCATTAAGACCACATTTTCCATTCTTATTTCAACACATTTTAATCTTTTTTTTCAATATATTTAAAATGGCTGATTTTGATCAGCTAAAATTAACATGTGAATATTCCTGTGCTGAGGTCATGTTAACTCCTCGTTTCTTTTACATGAAATTTCTTTGTCTAGTCATTTTTTTTTCTTGTCCAAAAATTTTTCCTTGTAAAGACACAGGATTTTGTTCTTGTCTTTTGGAGAGTGTTGATTTTTACTTTTTAGTTATTCTAGTTGCGGGTTGGTCAATCTGAACTTAGGTAACCTATGTTTTATACTTGTTAGCTTGGATCTGTGGAAGGCTGCTCTAAACTCTGTACTTTATTTATTCATCTACTTATATACCTAATTATTTAAATTCCGGTGTCAGTTCAGTGCCTAATCCATGGAAAATGTGTTCAACAAATCTCTGCTGCTGAATCAACATCAAGAAAGCATGGTTATTTCACTCACTTTGGTACAGAGGATAAACATAGGTAGTATGTTGGTACTGTGCTATCTTCAGTTCAAACTGTCTAATAAATCGGTTTTCTGTCCCAGTGTGATGTAATTGGCAATCAAATATTCTGTCATAAACACAGAATATGGCCAACTTTGAGTCTGGGATCCTGGCTAGATCCCTTGCTAACTGTGTGATGATGAACAACCTATTTGATAACTTCCAGTCTCAGGTTTCCTGTCTGTCAAATAGGGCTTATAATTAGACTGATTTCACATGATTAACATAAAGAGGAAACAATAAACAGCATTACAGATAGGCTGGACACAGGAAGATTTTACTATGTAACTATTAATATAGTTACTGTTGATATTAAATATTCACTGAGGAATTTAAATTAATAAGAATAGTCACATTTGTAAATGCTTATCAGAAACTTAGTTTGGCTATTAAAACAAATTTGACTCTAGACCAAGTGTTTTTTCTAGAAAATAATAAATTAGTTCTTATACAAGGATTTTTGAAATATTTGTGACCCAATCTCATGATTGAATTTTTCTATTTATAGAGATATGTAGATTATATACATATGTAAATATATTCATTAGATAGCTGAAATTGATTGAATTTACCCCATTAAAAAAAACATGTTCATATTAACTCCCAAATGAATGTGACCTTATTTGGAAATAGGGTCTTGAAGATGTAATCAAGTTAAGATGAAGTCATGTTGGGTGATATTGAATGACTGGTGTGTCTGTGTAGAAAAGAGAGGCAAGTTCAGATACAGAGACATGGCTGCACAGGGAAGGAGGCCATGTGAAGATGGGAGACAGAGATTGGAATGCTGCCATAGCAGCCAGCAACGACAAGGAGCAGCAACCACCAGAAACTAGAAAGAGAACAGAAAATACTCTTCCCTTCACAGAGAGCAGGGCTGTGCCATTACCTTGACTTCAGGCTTTAAGTTCCAGAACTGTGAGAAAATACGTTTCTGTTGTCTTAAGCCACAGTGTTTGTGTTATATAATTCCTGGGAAAATAATAGTTTAAAAAGAGTAGGGCCATGCGTGCTGCTTTTGAAGTTCATAGTGAAATGAAACTTTAAAAATATCCTTAGTTGGATTTTGTTTAAAATGTATGGCTAGTAGGCAGGATCTTCACACTTCATTTTCCTTTTAAACTTTTTTGGAGGGGAATTATATTTATAAACTATTGGACTACAACTGCAGGAAGAGGTGTTTTAAACATGGGGAAATGTTTAACTAGTGTTACTGATCTTGAAGGAGTGTGAGTTACATTATACTACAGTGGAAGTTCTTTATAATGTTTTCCAGGAGACCAAGTTTTTGAACTCTATGTGCAGGAAACCATTACATGGAGGAAAATATTGCTTTATGGGGCTCTGGCTGAGAATTATAAGTGTTAGATATGGGAAAACATTGAATTGGGGAAAAAGGGGGAAAATTGTAACAAAGTTGTCTTGTATTATATTCCAAAAAATGTCCAAAACCAAGGAGTATAGATTCAAACACATTTTTATTCAAATGTTTCCACTCAGATTTTTGGAGTTGATTTTCCTGCTGTTTTCAAAACATACCTTACATGGAAGAAAATTGAGATTTTTTTTCCCGCCATGGAACTTGTTGGTTTTTCCATGGATGGAGTGGAGCTTTTCTATCACTTAATGCAGTGCTTCAACTAATGCTCTGTGGCAGAACTGGAGGATCTCTGCTTAGTTTATAATTCCAGCATAGTGGAAAGATTACTAGATCGTAGCAATGAGAAATAGGCAAGACTAAATCTCTCTAATCTTTGATTCCTGATTCTTTCAACCAAAAAATCAGTGTGTGAAAGTATGGGGCTGGAGAGAATAGATTAACATTCAAGAATATTTTTGGAGATACCTTAGTTGAGGGACATTTTGGAACCAAGAATTCGTTGGTTTGAATCTGAATTCATTAGAGAATGGTTGTTTGATCTTTTAACCTTCCTGATCTTTAATTGCACCAGTTTTAAAATAGGGAAAAAACCTGACTGAAACATTGCTACAACATTGGAAACCAAAACAAAACAAACACCTGTTCATTCTCACTAGATCAGTGTTTTTTCATTCTCACTAGATCAGTGTTTTTTCATGAGTCAGAATCACCCAGGTTGCTTGCTAAAACACAGAAGTGGGGTCCTTAGAGCTTCTAATTAGGTCTAGGATAAAAACCTAAAATTTTACATTTTGAACAAATGCCTAAATAATGCTGCGGGTCCTGGAATTATTGATTGAAAATCATTTGCTGCAGATCAGGGGTTTCACTAGGGCCAAAATTGTGTTTTGCTATTAAAATGTCATGACTTTCGGTTCCCAGATTATCTCTAACTTTTTTGTACTACAGTGGCAGCGTGAAGCAGCTGCTATCGGGACCACGTAGTCTAAAAAACCTGATAGTTACTATCTGTTTCTTTATGGAAAAGTTAGTAGTTCTACTTGAAACTGTCATCTGATTGTCTTCTAAGAGGTTTTGAGACTCACAATTTTTTTTCAATATACAACAGAATTTTTATTCAGTGGTGGTAAAATGATAATAACAAAGGCAAATTGTGAGATCTTTACAAAGCTAAATAATCATTTTAATTCTAAGATTATGCCTTTAATTCCTTTAGTATTAAAATGGATGATCTCTTCTGAAAGAATAGTGGATGATAGCTTTTTCTTTCAAGCTCTTTCTTGGAACAAAATTCAGAGTTATCAGAGTCAGTCCAGCATTTTAAAATTAGGGAGTAAGATGGTACTAGTTTGTTTATTTATTTGTTTATTTGTTTTAAATTTCATTTCATTTTATGACACAGTTTTTTATCTGGACAAGAAGATGCTAGACTCTATGCATGATACATGCTTTCAATGAAGGAATCATGACTGGATTTGAACTGTAATACTGCAACAAGGTGGAGGAATCCACCATGGGGGGAGGGCTCAGGGAGGGGTTGGGGGAATCCCAGAGCCTATGAAACTGTGTCACAATTTGTTTAAAATTCCTTTTCAGTTAAGATTTCTAGCTACTTCCACAAATTCAGTTGAACATTTCACTGTCATGTTGTGGCCAATGGCAGGCTGCATTTGCAGTAGTAGTGCCCCTAAGACTGCCTTGCCTGGCAGTGCTGTAGTTATGTTGGTTTGTGTAAGTCTGCACAGTGATGACATCAACTAACAAGGCATTTCTTGGAAGGGACCCCGTGGTTCAGCAACAGATGAGTGTATGAGGAAGGTCTCTGAAGCTTCATTAACCAAGTCCAGACAGAAGTAATGGTGTACTTGCAAAGCACATGTGTTACCAGGAATCTTGCATTTGAACCCCACCTCTACCACTTGCTACTGTATGACCTTTAATAACTTACACATTAAATAGGAGTAATAACAGTACTTGTGGTATTAGAGTTCTCTTGAGAACGAAAAAAGTTAATAGCTCTGAAGCACTTAGATAAGTTTCTGGCATAATAGAAGCTCTCAGTGGTAAGTTAGCTCTTACCATTAGTATTATTATTGGGGAGAAAAGAACCTTAAGGGTGCTCAGTTCTCAAAACTATACTCTGAGTTTTTCAGACGTCTCAATTGGTGCATTTATGGTAGCAATACAACCACAATGGTTTGAAGTATTAGATCACAAGTCTTGCTGTCTCTAATAAGCATCAAAGACAAAGAGGCTGCACTTCATTTTTGAGAATGATTCATTAGAATTAATGACAAAATTAACAGGACCTTACCCAAATTCTTTTTCAGCACTTCTTTGTGGAGCCTAAAGGCTTTTTCTGAAGTAGGAAGGAGATCAAAGTTTCTATAAATCAGAAAATCCAGCATATCATATTGAGGAATCTCTGTGGTTAAGCTTGAATTTCTACCCCGAGTTGTTTGATCTGAGTGTGAAAGGCTCCAAAAAAGTCTTGGGAAATGATAGGTTCTTTCTGGGTTCCTTCATCGTACTGTGTCATTGCTTGTGGAACTTGGCCTTCTAATAATATTTGGGAGTGAGGCACCAAAGACACAAATGGCAAACTACCAAACCTCCTCTGATGATATAAACACAGTTAATTTCACCATTTCTATCCCATTATGGCCAGACTGCAACCTGGTTCTCTCTCCACATTCAGTCCCTTTCAAGCCCCAAAAGTGCAAGAGTAATGGAGTCAGGCAGATCTAGATTCAAGTCTAAGTTTTTCCCCTCATTAGCCTGGGCCTCCTTTTTGCTAGAATGAGAAAAAAGAATAATGCAAGTTTTGTGGTAACTGACAGTGCAACCACCATGTAAAGTGCCTAGTAGAATTCCTCAGAGAGTCAGGGCTTCAAGGATGTCAGAGCTTTGTGTGCAATGCCTCTGTCACAACCATTTTTGTATGGGGTGAGGGATCTATTAATCTGTCTGAATGTCCTTTGGAACTAATTTTCTGAATCATGAGAGTCAAAGGTACTCTAACTGTAACTCTCAGGAAAAATGGTCACCATTGGAAAAATTAAAAGCAGCTTGGGTCAGGCACCTTTTCTTTTAAAAGCACACTTTTAGGTGAGCTGGAGGGTGCCAGGCACCCAGAGGAATCACTTAGGCCAGTATAAATGAATTGCTGCAGAAGTCTTGCAGTGTTAGTAAGATAGCACTTGGATTAAAATATAGTAACCAAATTTAGGTTGGGGTAGAAGATCATGACATTGACCTGGGGTAGTAACAGGTGAAAATAAAGTCAGCATGCAGGTACTACTACTACACTAGTGAGGTTTTTTTTTTTTTTTAAACAAATGCTCTCCAGCCACAATATTGTAGATATGAGAATGTGACACAGATGGTATTGAAGAATTTATGTGGATTACAATCATGGGTGAATGCGGAGTTTATTCCTAATTCTGTACAAGTACCTCTTCATTCTAGACTTAACTCAAGCTAATTTAGCAATTAGCTAAATTATATTTATATTTATCTACTCTGTATTTATATTTATTTATATTTATCTACTCTGTATTTCTGAGAGATTCCATTGGAAATGCTGGTACAAACCAGCATATGGCCAAGGCTGGCATAATGCTCAACTGGCTAATCTTCCACTTCCAGGTACCTGCATCCCATATGGGTACCGCTTCATGTCCTAGCTGCACCATTTCCCATCCAACTCTCTGCATATTCCCTGGGAGAGTAGTGGAGGATGACCCAAAGCCTCGGAATCCTATACCCAAGTGAGAGGCTCAGACGAGGCTCCTGGCTCTTGGCTTCAGATCTACCCAGCCCTGGCCATTGCAGCCATATTGGGATGGAAACAGTGGATGCAAGATCTTTGTCACCTTTCTGTAACTCTGCTTTTTCAACAACTTGTTATTTGCATTTTTCTCTTCAGTCAAAGCCAAACTCTTGATCTTAAACTTTAAATGTAAATTAGAGTCAAATTTTCATTTCCCTCTACTTCTCTGCTCTTAACTAGATAAAACCTTATCCAAAACTGTACAAATGCTTTCGTATCTCTGATTCCTATTTATAACAACTAATTTCACCTGACTGTTTCAAATACTGCAACCGCTCCTGCTAGGAGCACTCAGAGAGCAGCAGGATTGACTTTGAGATGTAACCTACAGAGGATTGAAAGTACTGTAAGGATGTGTCATGTTTTACGATACAGTCTGGTCTCACTAATACCTACTACAATCTTTAAAACACTTTACTAAAATAATTAAAATATGAAGTAACCCATTTTCCCTAATAGGTAAGTTTTTAAATCTGAGGGCAGAAATAGTTTGTGTTCAATGTCAATTTTAGAAGCAGACTTTTCTATAGGATTATAGATAACTTCTTGTAACCTTCATGTAAACAACTGAAACCTTTCAAAGACACTGCAGAGCTGAATTAGGGTTAGGAAGTTTGAGTATGCTTTATTCGTTACAGAACATGATACTTACACATCCATATTCATCTTGTCTGGAGTTTAAATTTACATCATAGCTCTAATTATCAAGAATCTAAACCTCAGAAGACAAGGAAATTTGACTAGATTCATCTGACCATGGTTGATCTGATCCAGATTCCTTTAAAAACTCAATTATTCCTAATTTATTCCAGAATCTTTTTTCCTTAAAGCAGCTTACATTCAATTGGCCATGAGCAATAATGAATGAGGCTAACCATAAATAGGATAACTCGTTTATTTTGCAGTAAAACTTAGAAACATTCCTAAAACATGACTGGTGACAATATCAAATAGTTCAGAATTTACCTAACAGTCTCGGGTTTTGATGCATCACTCTAATGCCTGCTGGTGTGGTATTGTAATACCACCAGATGCCTTCTTTAGGCATTGGTGGGAATAGAGTAACTGTAGAGAAAGAAAATTCCCCATTGCCAGGTAGATGTTTTCAGTAAAATTTAAAATTTAGATCATACAGTAGCATAATGTTCTTCAAAAAGGTTCTTGATTTTCTTTTTCATTTCTTTACTGACACATTAGTCATTCAATAGCATGTTGCTTAACTTCATGGTGTTGTTAATTTCTTTTTTTTTTCTTCCTTTTGTGGATTTTCATTTAAGGGGATGCACAGTAACTGTGTAGTGGAGACTATCATATCTAGCAGCATGTTATTTAACTTCATAGCATTGTAAATTTCTATTTTTCTTCCTGTTGTTAATTTTGTATTGTGGCTTTTCATTTAAGGGGATGTATAGTAACTGTGTAATGGAGACTATCATATCCAGATGTGAGGATACAATGCAGTATGCACCTCTACTTCCAGCCAAAGATGGACTTCCAATGAAACTGTTTACTATAGCTTGATAATAGGATGGTGGACTCTCTGCCATTGTCCATGCCCGCAATGATGGACGTAGGACTGTGTATGAAAAACTACACTATCGTAATAATATAGGGGAACTCAATGAGTGGGGAGGGATTTGGGAAGGGGCTAAGGGAAATCCCAGGGCTTATGGAACTGTATCATAAAATGATAATAATAAAAAAGAAGTAAAATTTAAAAATAAAATGAGCTTTTAAAAATAAAGCATTGAGAAATCATTGAACAGGATTGATGGAGAACCATCCCTTCTTCCATCACCAATGCCTTGTATACCATTTATTTTAATATTCATCATTCATTGTTTCAAGGTTGAGTCATGGATATTTAATTTCTCCGAAGAGGCTCAGTAGGAGAAAAGAGTTTATCAGGTGGTCCAATTAAATTACACAATGACCTTAGGACAAAGTATAAAAAACATCCTGATGATTACAATGATGTATTTATTCTGTGCCAGAACATCTTAATTTTATTTGGCCTCCTTGCTGTTGGCATTAGAAATCACAAACAGCTGTTTTATATCAGAGATCTCATGGTACATTTCATGCAGTTCATCATGTGAGGAGCAATAGCTCTCAAGTCCCCAATTTTTCAACAAACACAGGGCTGGTTGAGATACTTTTACTTAGGATAAAGCCTTTTTAACTCTGATACTGCAGTATTTTACACTAGCCTATATCTTCCTCTTCCCTATTAATAGGTTTTTCCCCATTACTCTTAACCCCAGGGCTAATAATACCAGGCAGTTAATTCCAGATTGTACTCTTCTCCTCATCTCAATTTTATTTGTTCACCCATATGTATTCTCTATGAAGTCAGCAAGCAGAGATTGAAAAAAATCAGCATAAATTATGGCACTTGGAAAAACAATGGAAATGAAGGGATATTCCTACATTAAAACTGTCCTAAAGTATCTTTCAAATGTAAATATTGGATTTCATTTTCTCTCAGAAAACTGAGACTCAGTGAGGAAAGAGAAAGTGAAGTTATCTAAGGGTGAAGGTGGAGGTACCAGGAGAGGTATGCCAGCACCTGCTTAATAATCACATCTGGGGGGCCTGGCATGGTGGCCTAATGGCCCAAGTCCTCGCCTTGATCCCATATGGGATCCCATATGGGCACTGGATCTGATCCCAGCAGCTCTACTTCCCATCTAGCTCCTTGCTTGTGGCCTGGGAAAGCAGTCAAGGATGGACCAAAGCCTTGGGACCCTGCACCCGTGTGGGAGACCTGGAGGAAGTTCCTGGCTCCTGGCTTTGGATCATAACATCGGTATATCTGACTTTGTAATAAAAATAAATAAATCTTTAAAAAAACCAATCACACCTGGGGGAGTAAAGTCTTAATAAGTAGCATTTCTGCGATGCTAATGTCTATGGTGTGAATATTTCCATGGTAGCAGCAAGTTTCCTTACAATGGTAATAATCCCCTTTGTGAACTGGCAACAGTCATTTCATCAACACATTTGTGCTATAGTTCTGGTTTTAGAGTGACAACAGATGGACTTACTTAGTCCCACTGCCCTGAAACGTCTTCAGGCAAAAAAAAATGTTTAATGCCAGCAAGTAGACATCCCACCATTCCATTATTTTGAGAGCACAAGACCCCCAAGTCAGTGATTCACTGAGTCGGTAGTAAAGACTTTGGGTTTCCTGACATCCCTGGTCCCTACCCTTCTTCCATAGCTCACTTTGCAAATATCCAGTCTTTTCAGGGTCTGGCTTGCTGCCAAAGAACCTACTCACGTTTGACTGTGGGTTTCCATATACAGCAGCTGAAATCCGTTGCAAGGCACACTTATGAGTTTATTTTATTCTAATTTAACGCTTTCTCTAGTTATGCAGGTAGGGACTGAAACCCCGATAGGCAGTTGCAGCTGAACTGAAGAGTGTAGGAGTGGGGGAAGTCTGAGAAATGCTCAGTATGAATAAAGCTTCCAACTCTATAGCCATTGGCGAATGTGCTCTTTCTAAAGACCTTGAGCCCCTTTATCTTCTTTCAGTTGTGACTTATAAAAGACCAAGATGCATATAAAAGCCTTTTATACTGAGTGAAAGAAACATCAGATAGGGTTGTGTACCTCAGTGGTGAACAAAAGGCATTCCAGTATGATGTCATCAAAGATATATTAAATTCAAAGTGCAGCCTGGGAAACTTCTGAACACCTATGATTTGGATACCATAATTTAAAAAATACTGACTGACACAAAAATGAATGGTCGTATACAGCCATGATCACACATCACAGTTCACTGAGCAGCTTAACAGTTCTGAGAAAAATAAGCTCAACAACAGAGAAATGAGTGCACTGATATACAAACTTTTAAACTGCAGTTGTGATGACCATATCTAGTCACATGAATAGCATTTATGATTTGTTAGGTAAAACATTATAAAATTGTGTTACATTGTAATTATAACTCTGCTTAATGATATACCTAGGGGAATAAAGCTCAATGAGTATAAACTTCCTAACTGATACAGGAGGATTGGTGAGCTTCCTATGGGTTTCCTCTTTTCTCATATTCCTAATTTTCTACAATGCAGTTATACTGAAATAAGCAATAAAATTAAAAGCCACATGCGTTCTGATCCTCTGGCCAAGACTGCAGGCGCTATTCCAAATTGTGAGAAAGCTGTTGCACTGATTGGGCCCTTGCCATCCTCCTGCACACCTGTGATAGCTCCTATACTTCCCTGAGACCAGAAATGGCACCTCAAAACTTGTGGCAAAATGAGGACATTTGAGATGTAGTGCTGTCATCCATGCTGTTTTCTCAACTCCCTGTGCAAAGGCCAGGCTGCCTGGTTTGCTGAGCTCTCAGCAACCTGGGACAGCTCCTTTCGGCTACCATGGCTGTCATTCACTATTGGCTGCCTCCTTCCCTTAAACTGTTCTCTGGATCATTTTTGCATGGCTAACTAACTTTATATACCGTCAACCTCTTCAAACACTGAAGGCATTAAAAGAAATATTTGTCCTTTCGCTTTTGGCTTCCCTCAACTGCTTCCTAACCACAGTTCATCCCTACCTTAGGAAAAGTGTAAGTGCATGTTGTTGAACTGCCCTACTTCTCTCACCCCTTGGTAACATCATTCACTATCTCCTGAAGCCCCCCTTCTCATTCACCAAAGGTTTAGGCACATAACTACCTCCCTGTTTATCCCCAACCAGTGAAACTCAAATCTTGATTAATGCTATGTCTGCATTCCATATCCTTGCACCTGAATGAGTAAAAACTGCTGCAGAAGCAAGTGCCTCTGCCAATTGGAACTGCTGTGAACCCATGGTTTCCCCCACCTAATTGCTTCCTCGATCCCTTCTCATTAATCTTTACCAGACATGGAAAGAAAGCTTTCTAGAAAACAAAGCAGGCTGTGTAGAGTCTGTGCCAACATCGATTGTTTCTCAGCTCTGAATTCACCCTTCACTAGATATTCAGTGATAATGGATGGGAATCCATTAAGCATTTCTCTGCTAAGGTGAGCATAATCTGAAGGTTGCCCAGCAGGGAGTGCTGGGGATATTGCAGAAAGAAGGGGCTCAGTGGTGGTATCCCGGCAGCACAGCAATGTGGGAGGGAGGACATGCGGTGGTGCTTGGTCCCAGCCTCTCATGTAGAAGGCATTGTGCCTCTGGGACCTACATTGCCTGGTGAGCATTTTTCTACTGCCTCTTTATACAGAGGATAGTCCTCCAGTTCTCTTGTTGGCATTGTTTCCTGTCTCTTTTTTTTAACTCACTCACTCTCAGGTGCATCTCTCACGGCCCTTTTGATTCTATACTTCTCCCAACTCCATTACCCTCCCCTAGGGACACAACACCAGGTAGTATGTGACACTGGAGTCCCTGTCTTATTGCCTATCAATTCATTGGACACAAGCTGTGGCTTACCAGCCCAGCCTGTGCTCTGCGTGTTTACTCCTCTTATGACTGTAGATCAGCTTTGGTCAACAAACTAGAGAATATTTTTACTATCATTTGGGTTCAACTACACACTAACCAATGAGATTTGAGCCACAGCCTTGGGAAGGAACCATCCTTTCAAGTTCATTTTCTTCTCTCCAGAGTATCATGTAGTATTATTACTTACTATGTTATTCTTCTACTACATATGTAATTATCTTTATTATTAAACTTCTTTCATTTAAAGCACTACAAGCTTTTGGTCTTCAGGTTGGATCAGGACTGCTGGAGACTAAGAGCCATTCTATTTACATAGTGATGATGATCTGCTGCCTCCAATTGATGCTGCCTTATTCATTCTCTACCTTAGTGTAAGCTGGCTACCACACCATAACATTCTCCCCAGGATCACCAACAACTTTAGATCTAATTCTAGTGAGTAGCATTTTGGATTTCACCCTGTTTGACTTATCTTCTCAAGCTGACACTGCTGCCTTTCCTTAATGATACTGTTTCCCTTTCACTTCTTTGACAGTTCTTTCTCAGTCTCTTTCAAAGGGCTTGTTCCATCTGCCAATTTCTTCAGTGTTGGCATTTTTTTTGTTGATTATGTCACTGGTCTACTTTTGGTGTTGTGTAATTTTCTGGGTGATGTCTTTCATTTTCCATGGTTTCAGCATTCATCTAAATATAGATGCATCCTCGATCGATATGTTCAAAGATCTATATTTCTTTTTCTGTTCTGAGCCACATCTGTTCCCTGTACACAACTCACAGGTAGTTCAAATTCAATGTGTCTAAGTGATTGCCTTATGACCCAAGTATGTTTTCCTCTACTTTTCTGCATCAGTCAAATGATACTACAAACCACCTCACCCAAGGCAAGGACCTGGAAGCTTTTGCGTATTTCCTTTCCTTCCCCCAATTTTCAAATACATCAATTGCCAAGTCCTTTGGATTCTCCTGGATAGCAGTCAGTTTTTTAGAAGAAAAGTAAGATCTGAATCTGAATGGCGGTCAAAGACTGCACACAAAGGTAGAAAGATGTGAGACAGCATAATGTGAGCCCTTGCAATACTTTACCATAGCTGCCATAATGAGGATACTTGCACATATCAACTTGGTGAGGTCATAGAACCATTTGACTTCAAGCAAGATCTATCCTCCATAACATGGGCGTCCTCATTCACTATGCTGAAAACCTCAAGAATAAAAGCTGAGATTTCTCAGAAAAAAAAATAAATTCTGCCTCAATTCTAAAAGATCAACACATGTCTGAATGTTTCCAGTTTGCTTACAAATTTCCAACTTTACACCTTCTCTGTTTCTACTCTCTCTCTCTCTCTCTCTCACTCTCTCTCTCTGACACACCCACACACACTTGAAAAGTTCACAGAAAAATGAAAATAAAAGATCATTCCAATTTTTTGTGTGATGCGCTCTGCTCTGTCCTCCCTAAGCATGGATTCCACACCTTGGATTCAATCAATTCAATCAATCCTAGACAGAAAAACACTTTTTAAAAAAAGATTTATTTTAATTTTATTCAAAAGTTAGATATACAGAGAGGAGGAGAGACAGAGAGGAAAATCTTCCATCCGATGATTCACTCCCCAAGCAGCTGCAATGGCCAGATCTTAGCTGATCCAAAGCCAGGAGTCCAGAGATTCTTCCAGGTTTCCCACATGGGTACAAGGTTCCAAGACTTTGGGCCGTTCTCCATTGTTTTCCCTCAAGCAGTGGAGCTGGATGGGAAGTGGGGCTGCTGGGATTAGAACCAGTACCTATATGGGATCCCAGCGTGTGCAAGGTGAGGATTTTAGTCACTAGGCTACCATGCCAGGCACTAGAAAAATACTTTTGAAAACCTCTATCTGTACTGAACATGCATAGGCTTTTTCTATGTCATTATTTTCTGAGAAGTATAATATAACTATTCATATTGTATTAAGCCTTGTGCACAATCTACAGGTTATTTAAAGGGTACAAGAAAATACACAGGTTGTTTGCAAATACTATGCCATTTTATACAGGAACTCGAGTATCTGTCAATTCAGGTAATGATCATGGACTCACTCCTGATGAGTATTGAGGGATGAATGAAAATACACACACACAAATATGCATATGTTCTCTAGAGAGACCTGACACAACTGCAGGGTTTCTGTACTTGGCCTATTTGGTTAGATATGCACAGATGGGTGGCTGCTGTCTTAAATGTGTCTAAAACTCAGAATCACACACTCTGCTTTCAGATCTTTCTACATTCCCCTATATAATAAGACATGAAAGCCAAAGATCATATTTTTCATATCTTACGTGTGGAATCATGTGGTATCTGTGCTAGTAAGTATCCTTTTAACAGTTGGTAATAGACTATTAAAATATATGCTTATGAGAGAAGAGAAAACAAGATATGTAAAGATAAAAATTAGCTTGAGTATCAGTCACTATTTGACAGGCAACTTTCGTTATAGTTAGTAATTAATTTCTTCTTTGAATATAGTAAGAAGTAAAAAAGAAGGAAAAATCAAAACATAATTTTTTTGCCACTGTATTGGTACGCTTAAAAAACAAAACAAAATAAACAAAAAAGAGAAGGTGTAAGAACAATCTGTCACTGAGAAATATTTTCTTTCTGATATACATTTCCTTTAATTTCTACTGTTGAAAATTATTTGAAAGAAAAATTCTTGTCAAGCTGGGGCATTTATATTGAGTAGCTAGTGGCTTGCAATGAGTTCAATATTTTTTTTCTCAAATGAAGAAAGCAACTTTAAAAAATAAAGGGGAAGGTTTTGTAGAATTTAACTATTTTGTGCCCTGCAAGTTTTATTTTATAAATTGATTATACATTTGAATATTTTTAGGAAATTAGAGAAATTTCTTTACCAACAAAATAAAGCAAGCATTTATTTACCAACAAACTCATCAATTCAACAAAAAATCATATTTCTGACAAAATAATCTGGTTTATGCAAACCAATTAATACAAAAATAGCTTGAAATACTGCTAAAAGTACCATGTAACCAATAATGCCTATCTACAGGTTTCAATAAAGTCTTAGTGCATTAGCATCTTTTTTTTTTAAAGATTTTATTCATTTTATTTTTTTTTTAATTTTTTTCTTTTTATTGTATTGTTGTTGACAATCTTTACATAGTTAATTACAGTTAAAGGAAAAAGAAGAAAAAAAAAGAAAAAAAGAAAAAAAAGGTTCAGGGGGATAGGAAAGTGGGCAATGCCATTATGTCCATATTGTTTCCATCATGTATCTGAGGTAAAGGGGGATATCGAGGGAGAAGCCCCACCCGGTTTCCCACCCACCCCAAGTCCCGGATGTGGGGCATGCTCTGAGATATGTGCCCAAGTGGTGCTAATAGTTCTCCAGTTATGAATCGCTGCCAGTTTCGCTCGATGAGGTCGTCCACTGATTGACATGGTCCATCATAAAGTCTCCGTTTGCCCCATAATTTGCTGCCAACATATAGCTGAGATGAATGACTGTCCCGTTCTGTCTTCTGTCTTTTCTTGGTTAGAGTTCTGAGTCCAGCAATTCGATTGGGGAGATCTCCAAAGATACTTTGAGGTATTCCCAGACTAGATTCTTATATGTTCTAGCAAGCACAGGGCCCGGCACAGTCCATCACCCGATCAGCTGGTGGTTGCAACTGCTGGGTTGGTTCTGTTTTCAGTCCCGAGTTGCACTGGAACCAATGGGTGTTGCAGTCCAGTCTGGTTCGGCCCTTACATCAACCAGTGGGAGCTACAGCCTAGCCGGGGCGACCCACAATAACCCCCACCAAGCCCGCCCCCTACCCTGGTTTGCCAGTATGTGTAGCAGAAGACCAGTCTGTCCCCCATCCCATTTGGCTCTGGTACTTGTCAATGGGTATTAAAGCTTAGTTCTATCTAATCAACTCAACCATCCAGCCCTTACGGATGTTGTTGAGTGCCTCTCTATCTAGCCATCCCAGCCCCCGTCCTAGTTTTCATGCCCTCCCACGGGAATATGATCCAGGAAGGGGGAACCCACTTTTCCCTCCCAGGTCTCTCTGTCCCGGTTTATGCACTCTTTAGGTGGTCCTGTGACTTGACTTGACAGAATTAGTCCCCAGTGCCAGCTTCTGCCAGCTGATGCTGCGGCCCTGATCTAGTCCACATGCAGCGCACAGGTGTTATAGCCTTGCTTAGTCGGGTCTGTCTCTATCCCAGCCAACACTCTCCAGTGGGAGTAGCTGACCGGCGAGGGGACCAGCCCCTTAATCCCCCCACCAGCTCTGCCCCTTCCTTCCTGGATCTCACGTGTGCTGGATGGGTGCTGCATTCATATCCAGTACAGGCAACCATGCCCTGGCATTCCATAAAGCGACAAAACCAGTACACTTTATTCATTTTATTACAGCCAGATATACACAGAGGAGGAGAGACAGAGAGGAAGATCTTCCTTCCGATGTTTCACTCCCCAAGTGAGCCGCAACGGGCCGATGCGCGCCAATCCGATGCTGGGAACCAGGAACCTCTTCCGGGTCTCCCACGCGGGTGCAGGGTCCCAAAGCTTTGGGCCGTCCTCTCCTGCTTTCCCAGGCCACAAGCAGGGAGCTGGATGGGAAGTGGAGCTGCCGGGATTAGAACCGGCACGCATATGGGATCCCCGGGCTTTCAAGGCGAGGACTTTAGCCGCTAGGCCACGCCGCCGGGCCCAGTGCATTAGCATCTTACAAAGATACTTTCCATGAAGTCATCAGAATTCAGGGGTAATCACAAGACCAAATAAGATAGATTGTGACTGGTTCCATGACCACGTTGTTATTGGAGATGTGGATCAGTCTTGTTTTTCTTGAAAATATAATCAGAAGAACATTGTCTTTGTTAGGCTTATTCATGCATATAGAAAATTAACCAACTACGTAAAGAGAATATATCACTTACAATTAGAATTTATAAACATTTTATACATTTTTAGGGTTTTTTTTTCAGTAATTCCCATCTTCAACACTTTGGAGTCTTTAAGCATCTAACTTCATTTTTCCTTCTCCACCAAATTATACTTTAAGTAGTTCCACAATAACACATACAAAAACTTATATTCTTATTCTCCAATCATATCTATGACAATGATGCCAATTAAAGAAAATTCCCTAAGCCATGTATTTTGGGACTATATTAAATTTAAGGTTTATGCTCTAAGTAGAGTTACAAAGTTTTCTTATTAATGTATATTTTCTTCTTAGTCACTATCATTTAAGCAGATTTTCTCAATAGTGTATTATTTCTACCCTCATTGGGCATTTGGCAAAGTGTACAGATGTTTTTGGTTTTCACAACCTAAATGAGGCTACTGAAGCAAACTTATCTTGAGCTATGGCATTGATTAATTCATGAACATTTCTGCAAATGTCAGGAAGCCTTCCTAATGACTTCCCAACCCGAGATATTGTTTCACATTTATACTAAGGGGACATCACCCAGATTGTGTTCCTTACTCATGAAATTTCGACAGAATCAGTGGTCCTCAGAAATGCTGATGTGACTCATGCTAATGCCACAGCTTTTACATAGAACTAAGTGGTTTCATTCCTTTGTTCATTAGTCAGACAAATAATTTAAGACTTGTTTTTCTTTTTTACCTCCCACTTTCAGGAAAGAGACAAATAGGAAAAAGCGCAGGAATTCTTTTAAAATATTTTTAGTTTTTAGCAGAAACAAGCTAGTGGTGAATTAAAGTAGAATAAGAAGTTTCAAATGTATGGTTTAATGTTACAAAAAATGCTTTTAGCTTCTTAGTTTCTTGCACATAAAATGTGCATTAAAAATATAGAACTCATGATCTCAAATGTCATCTAATTACAAGCTGAATTGTAGTGGGAAATCACAAGGTAAGCTGAGAAGAATTTTAGCAATCATACAGCTATGCATAATTGAGAACTTGGGGTAGGATTTAAATACACCGATAACTCCCTCTGTAGGATCTTCCAAATTCTGTCTTCTTGTTTAAGTTTTAAAGTAAAATTTGATTTGATCTTTCTCTTAAAGATTACAATTTTCCAAGCAACCATGTTTGTAGTTCTCCTGCTGGTCTTTAAGACAAACTTTAGTGGTATATGATTATAAGAGTCAGAATCTAAACAAAAGCCAAGAATTTTTCTGGTTTCTATTGTGGAAAGTTCCATTTCTGAGTCTCTTCTTATAATTACCACCATCATACCACCACTTTAATGTTATAAACATTTTTGAATGGCATGAAGAATTATCATAACAAGGTGTCAAGTACTCTCAGCATTCAAACATTTTCTGAGATTGAAAGGATAAAATGTAATGGGATTTGGGCAGAAAGGATCATTCTAAACTGTTTTGAATTGTGGTATAAGTTCATTATTCTAACCTGTAATGCTGTTATCATAAATGTTATGATGCTGTGCATACAGAATAGGCTTGTCCCAAGAGTCCTTCAAAGAATTCGATTCTACTTCACTCAATGGCATTAATACTTTCTGCCTCAGTTTTGCCATTTGTGAAAAGAAAACAATACTGTGAGAGAGAAAAATAAAACCAAAAATGACATAGTCACTTTGGGAATATCTAATTTAATGGGATGATATAAGCGTACCTCAAAAAGTTGGTGGAAGAGGGAATTAAAATAAATTACTTCAGTGCAAAAAGCTGTTAAAATTATGCACAAATTTTTTTGTAAAAACATTTTCCATGAACTTTGTGAAGATTCCTCATGTTAGTACTGGAGAATACCATTTAGCACACAGTAAGCACTTGGAGTTTTGGTAAAAACATTAATTAAATAAGTAAGTCTGATTTATATAATGGGGAAATTTTGGAAACTCTTTCATTGTTTAATAGTTAATGTTAACATTTAGCATACATACCAGGTATTTAAAGTTCAGATTCCAGATGAAGTAACTGTTCAGTGTTGGAGGTCCAGCCATTGATTTTGTGTTAGTTACGCATTATTAGCTGATTGTTTGGAGTGGGGTCAATTCTGTATCGTCAACTAATTTATAAAATTACTTTATCCATTCCGAATTTAAAATGGATTTGCCACAGCCTGATCTTTCATTATTCCCCCATTTTCAGGAAAGAGCAAACCACAGGGACAGGATTTGCTTCTTGATAACAACTGAAGTCTTGCCCAGAGTAGGTCCCGGGAGTGGCTGCTGTGAGGACTAGTTATCATTTGGGGAAAGATAGTAGTTGGGGCAAAATGTCTCTGGGGTTTGATTTCATCTCAGTAGCAAGGAGGATCCTGGAAGTGGAGGGAATGGGATGGGTGAGCATGAGATGACTGGCATGTAACCATGGCTGTCAGCTCCCACAAGGTTGGGCTTCGCTCAAATGTCAATACAGACAACCAAAGACAAGGTCTGTAAACAGCCAGAGAGATAATAAGAGCCTTTGTCAAAAGACTTTGGAACTGGGATAACTTATTCCTTTTTTTTTTTAAGATTTATTTTATTTTCATTGCAAAATCAGACATACAGAGAGGAGGAGAGACAGAGGAAGCTCTTCCATCTGATGATTCACTTCCTAAGTAACCACAACAGCTGGTACTGCACTGATCCAAAGCCAGGAGTCAGGAAATTCCTCCAAGCCTGCCACACGGGTGCAGGGTCCCAAGGCTTTGGGATATCCCCCACTGCTTTCCCAGGCCACAAGCAGGGAGCTGGATTGGAAGTGGGGCCGCGGGGATTAGAACCGGTGCACATATGGGATCCTGGTGCGTTCAAGGTGAGGACTTTAGCCGCTAGACCACCACGCCAGGCCTGGGATCATTTATTCTAAAGAAGGTAAGACTGAGCAATATTTATTAGGTTCTACTTGAGACTCAGTGGGAAGAGATAATCCTGTAGTTGCTACACATTTACAGTCGGGTATTTTCAGTATTTAGCTACATTTTATATTAATAGTCACCCTATGGAGAATCATTTAATGGATGAAGAAACTGAGCTGCTCAATAGTTTGATACCATATTGCATGGATAACATGAGCGTAACTGGCATTTTCTCCCAGGTTAGCCTGACTGATAAGACAGTGTAGGAAAAATGACCCTACTCACAAATGGGCTTGGTTCCAATCCCAGAGTTTGGGGTCTAGAAAGTTAGAATTCTCTGCAGAGATTTTTCAGGTCTGTAATTGCCTTGGGTCTACTATGGTAGCATGGATTCCACTTTTCTTCATTTCTCCCTACCCAACAGATTCCACATGTTTTACCAGGCTATAGAAACACTCTCCACTCAATTTTCTAAGTGGCTCTATGATATGGGAACACTTTCTATATACATACACACACTCCTGACACACACAAAGAGACACACACTTGGGCATATACATATACTCCAAGCTGTTGAAATGAGGTCACAGATTTCAACAAGACAGTCAACACTGTCCTATAAAAAAATGTAGGAGTCTGTCTTGGTCAATGAATCTTTGGAATCTGGACACGAAATAAAATAGTCACTACCATTAAGATGCTTCAGGCAAAGATCATACTGGTGGTAAACCAACAGTCTATCTCACCATATGCTGGAGTCATGAGCCTGTAGAGAAGGACATTAGTTCGTAACTGCAATATTGAAAACGGATAAAGTTAGAGAAGAGTCTGGGATCCCCTGGGTCAGTTTCTACATCATTCATGCAGATTCTGCCACTGAGAAACTCTTGGTTTAGATAAAAACAAGGTTACGCTCCATATTGCTGATCTGCTCCAAAATTCTCCCCTAAGACTCCAATGTAACATTATTGCCTTTGAGTCCCAGAAAATGCTGAGTCTCCGCCGTATACTTGTGTTTACCTGCTTTCTTCAGGCTAAAGAGACAGAGTGTACTCTCAGTCATTCTAACTTTGATTTCATCTGCCAGCTACAGTCTCATGTGTCCTGCATGGCCAGCCTCAACCTACTCCATGCAATTTCCTGAACACTCTATGAAGAATTACACCTCTTGACTATTGCTTATACATTTTTTTCCTGGGCATGGAATTCCTCTACTTACTCAAGCTGGAACAATCCTATCCTTCTGTTAAATCCTCTCTGAAAACAGTCATCTCTGTAAAAATTTTCCGTACATATGCTCAATGGAAATTAGTGTGTACCTGTAATATTTTTATCATGTTGCAATACATTTCTCTGCTGCCAACAACTGCCCATCATTATTACACAGACTGATATTTGCACATATGCCACATCCTCATCTCTGTTTTATTTTCCTTTTTCTGTTGTTTGGCATCAAAGGCACTTGCTCCTAGAGATAACTTGTTATCATGGAGATGTTAGAGGGATCAAGGGGAGACTGGAGTATGGGAACCAGGAGACTGACAGTTTCTAAGATTTACTCTGGTTTTAAGACAAAGTAACAGAGCCCTTGAGTTTCTTCCTGTATTACATTCTGGAGGTCACCAGACTTGGAAAAGAGGTAGCAGTTGAGTGCAGAAATTCTTTCTAGAAATGAATCCTACATTTGTTAAACCAACCTTCCAGTTCAACGGGAGCTTTCATTAAAACAGAAAAAAGTCAAACTTTGCCATACAGCTGTACTTAGTAAATATTTGCTGCATTTGCTCAAACTGTGAAAAAGTTTGATAATACTTAAACTTATTTCTTCATCTGGACCTGGTTTGAGATATAGCAAGTTTATGCAAACTTCAAATGTTTTTCTGTGTAATATAAATTTTTGGTGCTAAGTCCCTAAAGGTCTGTGTCATTTGAGAGGAAATAAGGCTTTGTCAACAATTCCTCCCCTGTTTTGACCAGTTACTTCCATTGACTGTTCAGCCAGGAGCTGAGAAATGATGAAAGTTAAACTCTGGGAGCCAAAGCTGTGGTGTAGCAGGTAAAGGCAACACCTGTGGCACTGGCATCCCATGTGGACAATGGTCGGAGTCCTGGCTACAGGACTTTTGATCCAGCTCCTTGCTGAATGCCTAGGAAAGCAGCAGATGATGCCCGTCTACTTCTGGATCCCTGGACCCACACAGAAGAACTGTAAGAAGCTACTGGCTCTTCACTTCAGACTGTTTCAGCTCTGGCCGTTGTGGGCATCTAGAGAATGAACCAGTGTGCGGAGAATCTCACTCTCACTCTGTAACTCTGCCTTTCGGATGAATAAATACATCTTTAAAAAATAGAAGGTGAAACTCAGATCCTTAGATAATATATTTGAAATTGTTTAAAACTGGTCAGACACCAGGGGGGGAAATGTGTTGAAAAACCCTACTGAGAAAATTCCACAGTATGCACAGGTGGGAGAAAGGTAATAGGAGTTCTTAGGTAATTAGAAAGGAGATGAGACAAGAAAAGATAGAACTGAAAACTGATTATCATGTAAATTGACTTTGATTTTTCAAATTTTCTCTAGGTGCAGCCTGTCTCACAAGTCCAACCTGCTAAACTACTGGTCACCACTCAGAGAGTGGGCACATGCCATGCAATAGCCTGCATGAATCTACGCTTATCGAAGAATCTGTCATGGAGTCACAGCAGCACAGAGAATTAGAATTGCCCAGCAGCTGATTTTCAGGTGGGTCCATTCTTTGGAAGAAGGTAAGTCACAAAAAGGACATGAGTTGAAAATTTTATACTTGTTTATTGTGTAAACTGATACTAAGTTACCCGGAGATACTTAAGTGCAAGGGCAGCTTGAAAATGTAGAGTCTAACTGAATAGCCACTGACCCAACTAAATTTCAAAAGGAAAGTAGAAACTGACAGTCTACTCCTGATATCTGTTGCAAACAGAAAGGTGACTCTACCATGAAGTAAAATAGCCAACAAACTAGAAGCTCATGGGTAGGGGAACATGGATGAGAATAACTCAATTACAATATGTGAGTGATTTCTGCATCACTTAATGAATATTCTTTGCATAACCCTTCAGAGCACATAGAAGAAATTGTCAGCTTGTATAAAGAAACATGTATTTACCTTTTGAGTAGTGCTGCAGTATATATTCATTTGAATGAAATAAAAGCTATTATAGCTACATGAAATCTACAATGAATACTACTCACTTGCAAAGAAGAACTCCTGCAATCTGTGCTCCTGTCGAGAAACCCTAAGCGATCGGACTAATTGCCGCAAGTCATACATTCATTACAAAATAACTACTTGGCTTAATCTGGAAAAAAAAACATAGTAATGATGGTCTAACATTTTGTATGAGCAATTAATTGCTAAACAAAATAATTCTTAATTCAATAAGATGATCTTTATAAAAATTTCTCTAGGTGGAGATCAGAACATTTGACCTCATCTATCTAAAAAATACAGCTTCAAGGACTGGCATTGTGGTACAGTAGGTTAAGCTACTGATTGTGACATAGGATTACATAGTAGTAGTCCCTACTACTCTGCATCAGATCTAGCCCCCTGATAATATACCTGGGAAAGTGATAGAGAATGGTCCAAGTGTTTGGGCCCAGGGTACCCATGTAGAAGACCCAGGGGGGCTGGCTCAGCCACCACTGTGGCAACCAAAGAGTGAAACAGTTACTTCTCTCTCTCTCTCTCTCTTTCTCTCTCTACATGTGTGTGTCACTCTGCCTTTCCAATTAATAAATAAATCTTTTAGACATATCCACACAAATTTGAGCAAGCTAGAACCAGTACAGGAGTCCTTTCTTATCCAAAGACATGTTCCAAAATGCCCTTTAGATACTTGAAACCCTAAATAGTACCAAAACTGTAGTACTGTTTTCCCTTATACATCATACCTATGATAAAACTTAATTTATAAACTAGTCACAGAGATGAACAAAAGTAACTAATAATAAAATGGAGCAATTACAATCATATCCTGTAATAAGTTATCTAAACATAGTCTCTCTTAGACATGCAGACTTCCCTTTTTTTTCTCTTGCTCTGTTTCTCTCAGCATATACAATGTGAATAAACTGGACAAAGGGATGATTCATATCCCAGGATAAAAGAAGTAAGATGGCATAGGATTTAAGCAAGCTACTCAGAATAACATGTAAGTTAGAATTTACGAATTGCTTATTTCCAGAACTTTCCATTTAATATTTTTGGTCTGTGGTTGACCATGGGTAACTGAAACCACAGGAAGTAAGAGCTCTGATACAGAGGGACTAGTGTATCATGTGGTTGCATGTACACATTTCTCTTAGGGCTGTGCTAGTCCCAGACTTGCCACTGCTGAACAGGACTATTCAGCCATAGACTCAAATTTGAAACTATATAGATATTAACAGAAATATTTAGTTTCTTATCATAGCACATTAAGGCCATATGGCACAGGCAATACTTTTATTTACTGAGCTCAGCTATGGTCTATATGTGTCCCCAGATTAACAAGTTGAAACTTAGATCACCAATATCATGGCACTGGTAGAGCCTTTGGGAGGTGATTAGGCGGTAAGGCCCACATGAACAGATCAATGCTCTTATTAAAAAGTGCTGTGGGAAGAAAATGGCTCATTCTGCCCTTCTATCTCATCTGCATTTCAGGACTCTGTTGTTCTCTCCAGAGGACATACCACCTGTAAGCACCATCTTGGGAACCGAGAGCAGCCCTCCTCAGTCATCAGGTCTAATTCCCCAGCCTCCAGTGCCATGAGAAACAAATACCTATTCCTTATAAATCACTGTCTTAGGCACAAGTTCTTATTTTTCCAAATACTTCCACAGATTATTTGACTGAAGCTTGGCCACTACTTCACATACTGTTATTCAATTACAGAGGTAAGGAAGCTGATTGCCGAGCAGGTAGGTAACTCTTCCTGAGTGATGCAGTCAATTGCACACTATCACAGACTACACACTTGACTACGTGACTTTGTCTCTTCGATGACAAAGGGGCTCTACTAACTTCTTACCTCATCTTGTGCCACGTCTTGCTCAGTGAACTGCTCTACCTGTATTGAGCTACTTGCATTGTCAAACAAATATCCTACTCCTCCTTGTTTCCTCTTTCTAAACTGCTCTTTTTCCAGCATTGTTATCTGAAGAGTTCCTATTTATCTTCCAGGATGCAGCTAATAGTGTCTCTTAACCACTAGCAAGTCTTCCTTACTTTGTCTACTTAAAAGGTAAAATGGTACTGTCTTCTGTGGCACATCAGCAATTTTTGTAATAACTTTACCTTAATTCTATCATGCTGTATGCATTTTTCTTTTGCTTATTTGTAGTGTGTCTGGAACATGAAAGTGCTTGAGTGTAAGAAATCTATCCCAATGATCTTGTCTGTGGCAGTGTTATAGAAGACTGGACATCTAAAGGTGCTATCTCCCATACTATGTGCTCCAATTTAATAATAACTGCCATAAAGAAAGTGAATGCTGTTTAATGTAGGTATATTAGTGAGTTTTATTCATGATGAGTGCCAAAGAGCACAAAACTGCCTAGCCCATGGAAAGCATTCAGTAAGATGGTAGCTGCAGACAGAGCCACCTTTGAAAGCACATTAGCAAGTCACTTGAACCTTGAGCAGCACAGTCTGGAGGAAGCCTCCAGCCATGAGAAATGGAACAGGAAAGTGAACACAGGGCAAGTTGTTAAAGTTATTACTTATTCCAGACACCTGAGGAATTTACTGCTGGAGAACTTGGGGTCCTCAGTCCCTGAGCACAGTTTGAACAGATGTTGGCCTGTCCCAGGAAAGGAGCCTAGTCCACCTTACACGCTCCCTCATGCAGGTTCCTCTTACCCAGGGTTCTTTGAAGCAGGTGCTTCCAGCAACTCCACAGACCCAGCCCTATGATCCCTGAGAGGGTACTGCCTGCTTTCTTAGCCTCTAAGAAGAAGCAAACAAGGTGAAATATTCTGAACAGCTTCCATAATCAGCTCATCAGAGTGATAACCATTTTTCATTAGTAAGTATTCTTCAAGTTCTTTTATTATTTTCATTCTCCCTATCTTTACATATACATGTATATGTAATATGAATGGTAAATGAGTATATATTCACTGATTGAGATACAAAGATGCATATATGTGTATCTATATTTGTACTGGTAATATACATGAGTACACATCTGTTTTTATAAATAATCTATGCATAATGTCTTCTAAACGCTTGTACTGATTTAGCAATTTATTATGAACAATTTCTCTGCCGTAAACTTTTTCTGCACTGTCACTTCGCCTATTATTTTACAGATTTATTTGCTACCAAACAGTAAACAATTTGATATATCTGATTAAATTGTTCATTTCAAGAGAGGTCTGGCAGCATATGATCAACTATTTGTAAATGGATGAATGTTGCATTTAATCTCTAAGCATAGCTCCAGTGATTTACACTACATATATTTTTTCAGGCTAATGACTCAGTGAGGTATCATTCACCACTGAATGATAGATAATGATCAGATACCTCAAACATGGAAGGAGAAAAACACAAGCAAACAGGAAACAGGAACCACAAATGTTGTTAGCAGTAGTATATCTAATTGTTCTGAGTCTCCAAAGGTCCAACTTGTGCGGAACTGTGAGACAAGTCAAGCTTGCTTTCTGTACTATGCCAGTTAATTTCAGATTCTTCTCTGCTCTGTTAGCTGGCATCTCTCTGCTGTGCAGAAGTCAACTGTTGTCCTGACGCCCTGGAAGTCTTCCTCCAATTCTCAGGAAACAAGGCGTCATTCCCTCAGCATGTTGTCCTCTCTTTGTAAATCTCATGAACAAGACTTTTATTAAGTCACAACTGTGGTGACTTAATTTTATACTCTCATTCCAGAAACATTTAAGAACAGCTTATGCAGTTACCTAATATAAAGCAAGATAGTTCAAGTTAAAGTTGGAATGAGAAGAAATGGTAGGAACATAAACTGAGACCAGGGATTAGGCTATTTTAATAAAATGTTTCTACTGAGAAAGGCTCCTGAGTTTCCTGTAAATATGTTATTAATTTGGCTCAATGTTTTACTAATAAGCACTAAAAAGTAAAGACATCTAGTCAGTTGCCTAATTCACAGTAATTGAAAAGTAGAAAGAAACTATTTTTTCAGAAGTAATTCTTAGGATTAAAACGAGAGTGAAATTATTCCCATATTCCTATAAAGATGACAGAGTTTAATACAATAAAATAAAAAAGTCCTCATAAAAATAAGCTTTCTTGGGCCTCAGTAGAACTGACAACATCCCCAAAGCCAAAGGAAGGATCAGATACTCAGCGTTTTCCAGGGAGGCTAGTTTATAAGGAACATTAAAATGTTGAATTCAACAAATTGGAAATATGGTCAGATTTTTACATGGCTTCATACATATCTGGCAAAATTCAAATTGTGCTCACATATGGAAATCTGCTGAAGAAATTGTTCCCTTGGGTCAGAATGGGGGAGGGGCAGAAATCTTATTTCTTCTTCAGTTCAATCTTTGGTGGTAGATCTGAGGAAGTTTTATGGTTCGATATAGCTATGCCATCAGCTCTGAGATCACCCATCTTTTTAAGCACCTTAAGTTGAAATTCTGATTCTAAACAGTTCGTGGGATTGAAGAATTTACTCAAAAGTTTATTTTTACCTGCATTTTACATAGCTGAGTGTGTCTCTCAAGATGTGTAATTCCAATAACTGCATCTTGTACATTTATGTTCTACATTTTTTAAAACATGAAGTCTGTGGTGTCTTATTTCAACTATTACGAACCTTTTTTCTACTATCTCTACCAGGTAATGATTGCAAAAATACTTTAAAGATATTGATTTGATGGTACCTCAGTCCAGCTCTGATTCTACAAATGATCTAGTCAAGCAGACCTGCTCCAAAGGAGTACTGATGATTTACCATGCTGCTTCTCCCAGAAGACTGTGTCAGGAGACAGGGGAGCGATTCCTAATGTGTGGTTCTGCTCCCCTGTATTTACCAGAGATGAAGACAAGACAGAATTTAACTCGACCATGATCAAATATTACCAAACAAATGGAGATGTCCTTTGGACAATTATTAGCAACTGGTTGGTGCCATCTGATAGCACTGAAAAGGACCCTGAAATATGAAGAGACTGTTCTTATTACTCTACAAATGTACAAATGGACTCTACATATACAAATGTATTTGGATGTGCAATTGGGGTCAACATTTAATTCCTCAGTCTACAAGGAGGAACCAATCAGCACTGACCAGCCCATTACATTTGACAAACTTCTCAAATACTGTGTAAGGGATCATGCTTATCATCTTTAAGAAGGTTTTGACTTCTCTAATTAAAGATCAGATGTTATATCTAAACATCCAAGATGCTACCATAAAAATTTGGTTCAGAGAGAAACTGGAAATATGGGAATTTATTAACAACCTCATTAATAAAATTGTACTGAAAGTATAAACTGCTTGTGAAACGCAAATAACTTCCAGGGATTTTCAGGAAAATTTATTCAGCTTGTTCTACTTTGAACACAGTACAGTACGTATGCTTACTTGATTATCCAGGATCAAAATGCCTGAATCTAATCCCTGAAAGAATGAAATTCTTTCATAAAATCTTTTAAGACTTCTACCACTATATTGAGAATTGCTTCCTGCAATAGCATGCCCTATATTCTTATATACCAAATGCTAAGAAGAAAAACAAAAACAGATGTGGCCAAGTTTTCCTTTTTGAGAAAAGAAAATCATATTTAGGGTTTCCTATCTAGATGCATCCTGCTTCTCTGACTCTACACTATCTAGTCATGGTGCACAATTTTATGTCAACTGACGGATTCTTACTACAAGAGGAGAAAGAAAAAGAAAGATCTTGGATTGTGAAATAATCAATGCCCAAAAGTATAAAAAAGTAGACAGAATGTCGACTTTTTCCCATTTAAATCTTATCATTTAATCTAGTTATTTAAAACCGATGATAAAAACTGAAGAAAAAAGTATGAATCTTTGGGCCTACTGAGTGCCCTATGTACATATATACATATTTATATATTTCACATATATTTCATGTAGTTATAAATTAAACATGTAATTATACAAATGTATAGTTACCATAGAAATTAGCATAGATGTAAATGTCAGTAAACAACACACACACACACACACACACACACACACACATTCCTTAGCTCTGGCCAATAAGATGGTCTAACAGCAAGATATTTCAATCATATTGACATACCTACCACCCGCTTTTTTTCCCCCTAAATTTCAGTATTTACTAAAGGGTAATAGAGTTCTTTGAGAAAATTAATATTTCCAAAGTTATTCAGAGAAAACACGAACTGAGCCTGGAATATTTAGTTGAGCTTTAAGTAAAGTGCTCAAATAGTGATGGAAACATGTTTTAAAACAACATAATATGAGTATTACTTTTCTATGATTACATGGCAAACACTTGAAATGTAAGCACTTAAGACAGTATGCTGAATGTGTCAGTGTGTTGAATGTGTCAGTGTGTTCAAGCGTCAGGGTCGACTTAGGTGCGATCCCTGCTTGGGGTCTTACAAAGCAGCAATCAGAATATCATCTGGCTATTTTCTCATCAAGAAGCTAGGCTGGGGATTGATGTACTTCCAAGTTGCTGAAAGAATGAATTTCACTGCAGCTTCATAAAACTGAAGCTTCCATTTCCTACTAATGGCCACTCTCCGTTCCTAGAGATCATCTATGGCTTCTTCTCTGGGGACCACGTACCGCATGGTAACCTGCTTTTTTTAAGATCAGAAGGAGTATGATGGCAGTCTGATCCCAGGTCAGCAAGAAACTTTTCACTGAAACTTGACAAAGACATTGCAAGAAAGAAAAATTACAGTCCAGTCTCATTCTTGCCTTTGAGACAAAAATGCTAAGTAAATACTGGTAAACCAAATACAGTTGTCTTTATTTTTTAAAAGGTTTGTTGATTTGTTTGAGAAGGAGAAATAGAGAGAGAGAGCTCTTTCATCCACTGGTCCACTTCCCAAATGACCACAATGGCCCAGGAGGTTCCAGGTCAAAGTCAGATCTCCCATATAGTGCTAGGGTGAGTACTTGGGTTCATCAACTGCTGCCTCCTGGGCGTATAAACAAAGCTGGATGTGAAGTGGAGCAGCCAGGACTCGAACCAAGGCTCTAGCATAGGATGCCAGCTTTGCAGGCAGCAGTTTAGCTTACAGTGCCACAATGATGGCCCCTCCCATGATCTCATGACTAAGTTAGACTTACAGAATTGTAATATTGGTTTAACATCCCCATACATAATGCAATAACATAAAAATCAATATGATTATATAATATATATAAAAGCCTGCAATAAAATTTCACATCTGTGATAAATACTCTTAGAAGCTAGAAATAGCATGTTCTTAATTTTATAAACAGCTATCTACAAAGATGCTTGTTGCAAACACTGAGTGGTGAATTGTCTAAAGTTTGCAGCAACACTGTGGAGATAAGTATATTCTCACCACAAACAAAAGTCATTGTAAGTGAAATGTATACATTATAAGTGAAAATACAAATGAAACACTATAAATGAAACATTCACTTTCCAGTGAAAAAATTTTAAAAATACTTCCATATATGACTTTTCCAGCCACCTTATTTCTCAAAGTTTTCACTTCAAAGTGAACAAAGGATGATTCCAAAATCCTGCTGGTACAGTGACCCATATTTCTTCTCTAGGAACTTCACTTTCTCCAAATTAGCTCTCTCTATTGTAATCATGCAGGTGACTCTCATGATTCAGTTGAAAAATAGATCGAACCATTTACTGTATTCAGCTTCTCTGTTTCAATCACTCTGGAAAAGGCTGTGTCCTGTTGCTTGGCACAGATATTCTAGTTTCTTCCATAGGAATTTCCTGATGACTGCATTGCCAAAGCTTGTTTTGGGATTTTGCCTCACTTTATGTGACTGTTTTCACTTAAGAATTCAAACAAATTGGAACAGTCTTGTATTCTACATGTATGCATTTTTTCTTTACTCTCATCTCTTGCACAGGGTGTTGGAGGAACAGAGTCAGTGGGAAACATGAGAAATGAAAGAGGAAAGAACAAGACTTTTTTGTATTATTTAGTCAGGAAAACTTAACTGAAAACAAAATTAATGAATGCATCAGGTTATACAAATGAAGCATCTATCAACTGCACCATCATGTATGAATAGTAAGGCATTAAAAAGTAAGTGCATAATTTTGTGGGACTTGAGCCAATTGGCCTAGATGCCTCTTTACATAAATAACTTCTTTGCATGACACAAATATACTTTTGGAGATTTCTATATTCTTTAATGCATGTGAAACAGGAATATGTAAAAGTGTCCAACTTTATAAGCACTGAATAATGTATGTTTGATCCATTTTTATAATTTGATACATTTTTCATAATTTGATACATTTTTGATAATTTGTTCATTTTTATAATTTGATTTTATAATTTGCTAACTTCTATAAATTATTATAAAACATCTTATGCAAATATCCAGATATGGTATGACAACTAAATGATTAGCTTAAAGTTCTTGAAAATAAAGTTACGAGAGGCCAGCAGTCCCCAACAACACTTAGTAAATAGTAAAATGGCATCACAGACTGCTGCAAGTTTGATGACAGAAATGGCTTTTCCATTTCATTTCCTGATCTAACAATCTTGGGTTATAGAACATGTTTAAAATGAATGAATTTGTCTCCTTGATGAGTTTCCCAGTCTTCAGTTTTAAAGAGGAAATGGAAAAGACTGTGGTTCTTGCAAAAAAAAAGGGGGGCAGGGGGAAAGTTGTGTATGTAAGCTTCTAACATGCTTCATTTTTATTCAACCCAAAATAGCATTTTGACTCTCTGATACTGTAGGTGGCTCCTTGGGGAAGGATTGCTAAACCAAACCAGAGAACAGCTCTGGCAAGTAAAGAAATCCTCTTGATCAGACATTTTCAAAACCACAAACAATATCCCCAGTCTCTTTCCATCATGCAGGTCAAAAATCCCTGGCTACAAATTAAAAATCCTGTTTATTCACTTGAATCTCATGCTTAGGAAAAACTATGCAAAATAATTCAGTCAGATCCCAATTGCCTTAATTATCACAATTATCAACTCCTTTTTTAAGATGTATTAATTTATTTCAAAGGCAGAATTACAGAGAGAAAAGAGAGAGGAAAGGGAGAGAAAGGGAGAGAAATCTTCCATTAAATGGAGAGCTTTCATTAGCTCCACAAGGCTATACAGGTTCTGCCTGAGCAAGGCCAAAATCAAGAACTTTACCTGGGTCTCCCAAGTGGGTCCAAAGGCTCAAGAACTGGGACCATCTTTCATTGCTTTCCCAGGAACAGCAGCAGGGAGATGGATGGGAAGCGGAGCAGCTGGAACTTGAATTTGTTCCCAGTCGTGATGTCAGCTTTGCAGACTAACACACTGTACCACAGGTATGGCCTTGTAGTAATTCTGTGCTAAAGACTTGCACACTTGGATATTTGAGTTACATGAGTACAATGTAAAAATTAATTTCATAGGAAAATCAGCTTGGATCTTGACTCACTTTATTATCTTCCTTTTATTGTATATACATGGAGTGTGTAGATGCTACAGAAATCCATGAGTTGGGTTCACATCCATCACTGGCACTGTTGTTTGGTGTTCTGTGCTTTCAGCAGTGAAACCCTTGCAGACTGTGTCCTGGAGGATTTGAATCACAGTGAGGTTGAACCTTGGTCCAGCTCCAAACATCCTCAGTAAATCATAGTTCCCAGGTTTGCAGCCTGTACCTCAGCTTCCACATCTGTGGAAATGTGACTGTTTTTTAAGCAACGAATGCCTCCAAACATATCGTTGTTCGAAACACCACTGATAAAGTCTTTAAAAGGAAATTAGCTTGACTGAGCTAAGCTGTTATTTTCTTTGTCTTTCCTCACTTCCACCCTTGTCTATATTGAATTCCTCAAAAGCAATGACTTCTGAGAAAATGTTCCCACGCAAAAATGACAAATTCCAGCTTGACTTTTGGACCATCAGAATAACCAGAAATACTTAATATTTTATTTTGTTTGCTTGATTCATTATTATTATAATTATGATACCAACATCTGTAACTGCCATGAGGAGACTTGAAAATCTTGGACAAATGAAATCAAAAGATAATGCATCTTTTCCATAAACATTTTGAAGACCATTTGTATTTGTTGGCTATTATGTAGGATATTTCTCCCATTTGATAGGCAAAGAAATGAAAACTTAGTGCATTTAACAATTTACCCAAAGTGGATTCTTAGCCATTACATCCTACAAGTATTGCTTTTTTCTCTTTTATTCTTTTTAGCTTTATTTTTTTTTTGCTTTGTTCTAAAAAGATTTATATTTTTAGCATATCAGAATCCAGATGTTTAAAGTAGTATTTCTTTCTGTTTATCCATTAAAACACACTGAGAAAGTGACAAATGATTGAAATAACCACTATTAGATTACTAGGCTTAAACAAATCACCTTGACTAGAACAGGAGAGAAATTGTCACACCCTAGTTCTAGATCCAACCTGGTTATTTCTTTCTTTGCCGCTTGATCTTGGCTGTCTAACCCAGGTGACCTCTCTGGAGCGTGTTCTGATTGTCAGAAGGGTTATAGATCTACTTTGAAAATTCTTAAGTGAAACATAGACACCAGATGGAATTGTCACTACATATAGCCTCCTCAAAGTAAAGTCCCAAGAGATCTTGCTCCTGCCCTGGAAGAACTAGCAGTTCATTGTGAGGAACTGAACATGTGTGAGCTACACATACTCAGGATTCAGCCTGACCCACAGTGTGAGCACGGTGCGGGCACTGTTATTGCTCCCAGCTGGATCAGTGTACTCTCAGCTCAATGGCTGAGGGAGTAGCGAACTTCTGGAGTCAGGCATGATGCTTGTACATTCTGTGCCCATCACACCTGGCATGGCACTTGGCCTATGATAGGTGTTTGGCATAGATTTATCCAATAAAATACACTAGAAAAATGAAATATGATCATGGATTGAGAGGAAGAAATTAACTTTATTCCCAAACTCATAAGCGAAGAGCCATTTAGTCCCTTAGAAATGTTCAATTTGGCAGTTTATAAAGTTTTGGAGATTTGGAATCTTATTTCTCACCACACTCCTGCTTTTTTTTCTCTAATTGGGATCAGATTTATGCCAGAATAAGTCTGATATTTTAACCTAAGTAAACATCAAAAATAGAAGGAGCAACTACAACAACACACAGTTCCTAATCGATGTAGCAGTGGGGCAAGAAAGAGAGCAGTGTAGTGTTAAGCTGGGGAAGAAAACGAACAGTGATTGAGAAAACCTGGAGAACTGTCAAACCCACAGTTCTTAGGAAAGCCAGAATTCTCCTTGTGAAAATAATGAAAAGCAACACCTGAGCTGCTATTTTACAAATTTCTATACAAAAGATTTTTGTGATTCTGAGCCGAAAGGGCTGAAAATACAGACCATGCATTGGAAGAGAAAGCTGATCAAAAACTCATGCAAGGTGAGATGAAGACTGAGTTGGGAGGCAATACAGGCAGACTTTGGGTAGGCTTGGTTTGGTCCTCTATTTCATGAAGGAATTTCTCTCCACCCCACAAAAGCGTTTTGGGTTGAACAACTTTACTCAACCCCTTAAGCATCGTCTGAAGGAAGTTTATCAGCTGAGATAACCCTGGAACAGCCCTGTACACCACCCAGGACTAAATATGTTTTTTGCCAGGTCATGCTTCATTTCCAAATTGAGCTAGGATTGATGAATGGAAAGAGACGAGTTAGAAAGGGGAAGAGAGATAGAAGGACCATTAACATCTAAGAAAGCGTTTAACACACATGGCACATTTGGTTAGACTCCAGAAAATCCCACCCAGGAGAGACACACTCCAAAAGCCATTGTCCTCACCTTGCCAAGGATATATCCCTTCTTCTGCATCTCTGAGAAACATGAAAATTGAAACAGAAACAAAATAGTACCTATTCCCCTTGGAGCATGGTGTTTATGCAGCATTGTTAGCCTGCTGACAGTTCTCTATTTCGTGCACCATCCATGCATGCTATCTACATGAATGTGATCTACACCCAAAGGTATAGCTATTGCTATCCCTCAGCTTAACATCGTCTCCATAAATTCATCTGCTTGGTATACAACTATAAAGGGATAGTTTAAAGTTTCTTACTCATCAAAGTCCCAAAATACCTCTGTTTGCCTCTTCTATCCCATAAGGTTGCTCAGATTGATCCTGATATCAGCCCTCATTTTAAGGATGAAGGCTTGGTGGGCTTCAAAAGTGTGTCTGCTGGGAGAGTGGAAACCCAAAGTAAGCTTGGAAAAGTCGTGCCACTCACCTGCTTCCCCTATGCACCTCTTCTCAGCTACTCCTGAGCTGTGACCTGTACCTTAATGTAATAAAGGAATTTATAGGCTTTTCCTGCTAAGACCACAAATTATGTATTTAAAAAGCAGAAATATTGTGACATGTTGAAATGATTTAAGTCATCTAAGATTAGTAAAGCATATGTAATGAAACAACTAGTATGACTTACATAGAAAAAGGACATGTATGTGAGACAGTATCATGGTTTGAGAATTTTAAGCAGTTAAAAATGTGTCTGCCAAGTCAACAAATAGCTATTGTTAACCCTCCTCCACCAGAGACTGTAAACACCATGAAGAAAGGGTGATTGACAAATCAACTGCAGTACCTCCAATAATTTATCCTAAAGACTTTATGGAAGCGTAGTTTCTTAGTGTTGCTAACATCTTGTGGAAGCTGTGAAGATGAAGTTGCCTGGTTGGTAAACCATTATTTAAAAATTCAATGGATTTAAAAATGACTAATAAACACTGCAGGAACAAACATTATGTGAAGGCTTCAGAATGTACAAAAGATTTCAATACCATGTTCTCAACTAGTTATTGATATCAAACACCTAGAAATGACATTGTTTTTGTGGCATAAACTCTAAAGAAGCTGTTTATGCAGAGCTTGTCTCAGGTACAACAAGAGCAAGTAGTAGGTGGTAAGGAAAGAGCTGGAGAAAAAAGGCATGCAACAGAATGTAGCAACTACTTCTATTACAGAAAAAACACTCCCGAATTTACACCAAAATAATTAAGCAGTGAGTGATATTTCTTCCCTCAACATGATGTAAGGAGCTCCACCCAATTCTAACTCACATATTGTGGTCCAAGTGACAAAGATATCAACAGGAAAGAATACATAACTTTTGCAACTTCAGTTAGAGCAAGTAGTGACTCTTATCCAAAACTTACAGAAATAGAAAAATTAGTGGGAATTGCACATTTAAAAAAGAATTTGTCAGACTCTTGGCAACAATATAAATTTTTGAAGCGTGTTAAAGTAATTGAACAATTAAGGCACTATAACGAGACTCTTAGAGAAATGCTTGCAAAAAATATACATCATAATCACAGTGCTTTGATATTCCTGTTGATGTTAATGTTTTGGGACTCTGTAACTATTACGATATTGACAGAAATCCAATGGATCTTAGAACTGTTATAGTAATTGTTACCCTAATAAATAGAGCTTATTTTTTTGTTTTTAAAGATTTATTTATTTATTTTATTGGAAAGTCAGATATACAGAAGGGAGAGACAGAGAACAAGATCTTCCGTCTGCTGATTCACTCCCCAAGTGGCCACAATGGTCAGTGCTGAGCCAATCCAAAGCCAGGATCCAGGAACCTCTTCCAGTCTCCCATATGGGTACATGCTCCCAAAGCTTTAGGCCATTCTCGACTGCTTTCCCAGGCCACAAACAGAGAGATGGATGGGAAGCAGGGCTACTGGGACATGAACTGGCAGCCATATGGAATCCTGCTATGTGCAAGGCGATAGCTGTAACCACTAGTCTATCGTACCAGGTCCGGAGCTTTTTTTCTTGATTATAAAAATGATCTGTCAATATGAAGAAATTAACAAATCCATAAAGGCAAGTAATTGTTTTATCATTGAACACATCTATAGTTTCTTTATTGTAATATTTCAGTCACAATATCTAATATAATATGTACTCTGAATTGGGCTTTGTGGATTATGGACATTTGTCTTGTTATATATGTTAAGAATATCTGAATGCATAATTTTATTTTTTGCTTTCGTAGAACATTTAGTTAGAAATCTCCTTTCTGCCTTTTCATCTTTTACCTGATGGGTAAACATATTTTTATTTTTAAATTTTCTATGAGTATTTTCAATTTATTCTGAATTATTTTACTTTCAAAATTTCTTACAATGCAAATGAATAACTAATATAATTATTGAAAAACATCTTTTTAAATGATTATTTTATTTTGATCATCTTTACATAGTTGATTAGGGCACAAAGGGTCAAGGGCTACAGGAAAATGGGCAAGAATATTGTTTCCACATTCTCTCTCTCTCTCTCTGTCTAGCCACCACTGCCCCCATCCATGTTTCCATGCTCTCAAGTGGGAGTGATAACCCAAGAGGGAGGTGCCTACTGTTTCCCTACTGGGCTCACTCCCACTCCCTGGTCATGCACTCTCCAGGTGGTTCTACAGCTTAATTTGTCAGAATTAGCCCCCAGTGCCAGCATCTGCCAGCTGATGCTGTGGCAAAACCCTCCCAACCCTCACTCATTCTGATTTATACCTACACCATGAGAAACAGTAACCCCAGCCTGGCTTTTCCCTGTTCCAGCTCACATGAGGCCCACATGTGTTGTATCCCTGCCCAGTCTGGTCTGCCCCCATCCCAACTCACACTGTCAAGTGGGAATGGTGTTATAGCAGGGGAGCCCTCCACATTCGCCCTATTAGCTTTGCCCCTCCCCACTGGTTCTCAGGTGTGCTTATTGGGTGCTGCGGCCCAAGCTGGCATGGCCAGTGGGTGCTGAAGCCTGGCTGGGCCAGGCCCACCCCCAATTACAGCTAAGGCTGGTGGGAGCTAAAACCTAGCTCAGCCCAGCCAGCACTCAGTCCCAGCCTTCATATGCACTGGTATGTACTGGTATGTGTTGTGATTGAACCTGGCCTGACCCATACTCAGTGCTGGTGCTCGGATTCTGGTTCAGCCTGGTCTGCCCTCAACCTGTGCCAAATGTATGCCACTGGGTATCATTCCATGGCCTGGTCTGGGCTGCTCCCTGTCGTGGTTCTTGTGTTCACCTGCAGGGGTTGTGACAGAGGAGTTTCCCAAGCTCCTGCATCAGAACCTCTCCCAATGTCAGATCTCGCACTCACCAGTGGGTCCATGGGCCAGCCCTCCTTAGTCAACCTCCTGTCCTGGCAAGAACAGTGGCCTTTCCTGACTGGCCTTCAACCTATTCTGGTTCTTACTATTGGATGTTTCAGCCCAGCCCAGACACAGCTCATACATGGCTCAGCAGGGGCAGAGACCAAGCCAAGCCCATCCTACACCTACCCTGGTCCTCCACAGCACCAGTTGGTGCTAGAGTCTAGCCCAGTTCGGTGCACCCAGCCCCAGTCCACGCTTGTGCCAAGGGACACTGCAGCCATATCCAGACTAGAACACAGCCCCTATTTTGGCCCCCGCACTCAACAATGGGAACCCCAACCCAGCCAAGGTGTCCTCTCAGCTCCCCAACCAGGCCTGTTCCAAGGCATAGATCGTACACATGCCAGTGGTTGCTCTGACCTAGTTTGGGGTAGCCCCTCACCTGTCTTGGCCTTTGGCTTAGATGCTGTAGCCTAGCATCCCTGGCTCTTACAAACCAGTAGATGTAAGAGCCTAGCTCGGCATAACCTGTGCTCCAGCCTGATTTCTGTTCTTGCTGGTGAGCTAAGGTTTGCTCGACCCTGCCCAGTTTGTCCCCTTCCATAGCCAACCCACACATTAGTCACTGGTTGGAGCTACTTTGCCCAGCTTGCCCTACCTCCAGGCCTTGACCATGTGATCATCAGTGAAAGTTGTGACCCACTAGGTGAGTTTTCCAAGTTCCCCCATTTGACCAACTCCCAGACCCAGATCTCATACATGCCAGCGAGTGTTAGGTCAGTGCCCAGCATCACCTGCCCTTACATCTTGTATGAGCTGGTGAATGTTACAGCCCACCCCACACCCTGTTTTAGGCTGCACATACAGGTGCTGCAGCCTGGCCCAGATTCTTGTCTGTCTCTTTATCCATGAGCGATGGCAGGTTCCATGGTTACACCTAGCTCAGCCCATCACCACCCCAACTCTTGAGGTAACCAGCAGGACTTGTATCGCTGCAGGATTAAGCTCACACATCACTCACATCACCCCTACATCTAGACCTGGTTCTCTCACATGCTAGCTAGTATCATGGCCCTACCTAATATGAGCCGTCCCCTATTCTGACATCCTGTCAGGTACTAGAATCTAGCCCTGCTAGACAGGCCCCCAGTCCTAGCTTTTGCATGGACTGGTGTGTGGTGGTCAGCAATGTTTGATGGTAACAAGTCCTACACAGGACTCACAAGTTGGCTGGTGTATCAATCTGACCCATACTGATCTTCCAGGCTCTCCCCTCCAAACCACCATGTTTCAGTTCCCTTGCTTACCTTCAAGTAAAGTTAACCTGTTATTGGAAGTCCTGAAGTATTGATTCCTCACCAACACACACAGTGGCCTTATCCATGGATTTCTCTAGGCAGCAATTCCACATGCCCAATAACCCCATAGTTCACTGATGGGTGGCCAGCAGGCAGAGCCTGGCACCAATTGGCGCACTGGTCACCCAAGAGCCCAGGACATGCTCACTGTGTGGGAGTGGTGGCTGTGACCAGGGACCGAAGCATTGAGTCTGACTTGACTGGCGTACTTCCAGCAGCCTGGCAGCCGTTGGAAACTCTGCACCTAGGCCCTGAGGTCGAACTCCCCTAGGTCCCTCCTGCTGCATGGTGGTGGTGATAGGTGGAGCCAAGACCAGCCTTTGCTCCCAAGAGATCCCCTCCTAGCATACTCACCAGGAAGGGAGATGCCTCTTGGGCCCAGACAAGCCCAGGACTTGCTTACTGCGTGGCAGCTGTGGCTGTGGTCAGGGTTCCAAGCATTGAGTCCGGCCTGGCTTGGTTATTTCCAGTAGCTGTTAGGCTGCTGGGAGCTGATGGGTAAATATATTTTAAAAAATCAATTTATCTCTTTCAAAACATGTAAATAAGGAGATTTGAATTCAGGACTCTAGATGTCAAACGCATACTCTCCCAATACCTGACTCTGCAGTCTAACTGTTGTAGACTGAAAAATTGGCTTACATATTTTATAAATGTGGAAACAGATTCAGAAATTTCTCAAAGATGAAAACCAGATTTCAGGGAACCAGAATTTAAAAGTTTGCCTTGTTCATTCTGTAATCTATATGTTTTGCATTGGACCGTGCGAAACTGCCCAGTGTCACAGCAAGAAATCATGGCAGCTTTAACTTCTAATACTGCCTTAGAACAGATGACATGGCTTAAGTGGACATATGCAAATTAAGCATTGCTGTTATATAAGTATTCCCCTCTGGTTTTCCTAATAATTACATACTCAGCTGACATTTGCCCTTGAGGAAGTCCAGGTCACGGGGTAGTGGTATAATTTAGGTGTTTGTTTCTCATCTTCTCAAATTTAAAACATTTGCCAGTGTTGAGAAAGCTCTTGTGTTAGGCACTCTTTCTAAAACCTTTTGTGGTCTTTTCCCCAGACAGCTGAGAGAGAAAAAAAGCCCAGCACTTTCCCTCCCAGCTCTCTTTCTAATATCCTCAGCGTCATAGTCAACTAGTTGGTATGCAAAGCGTAAATGGCTTCTATCACTTGGAGACATGACCTTGGCAAAGAAATTGGCAAGACAGATTGAAAAAAAAAAAAAACTTCTCATGTTCATTGTTGCACTCAATGAGAAAATAGTAGATTTACATCCTGAAGCCTGAAAACCTTGAAAGTGGTAGCAAACTTTACACCCAGATGAACAGCCAATAATGCCCCTTAAATATTTATAGAAGTGTTCTTTAACTCAAGAAAAATCTTGCACTATTGCCATTGGATTGTATATAGTTCATTTGTACATGATTAAATGGACGGGGTTCAATCGTGGGTGAAGGGCAATAGAAACCCTGCAGAAGGAATGGAATCTGTCAGGTAGACCATGTGTTTTCTCTAGTGGTGTATCATTAGCATAGACCCAGGTTCTGTCACTAAGCAAAAAGTCTCTTCCTTCCTATGATGTACTTAGTTCATACACATAGAGCTGTTGTAGGTTGAAGGTGCCCATCTTGCAAAAAAGATATATTGAAGCCACAGTATCTCAGTATGTGACATTATTGTGAAATAGGGTTATTGCAGATGTAATTAGTTAAAATGATGTCATATCGGGCCTGGCAAGATAGAGTAGCAGCTAAAGTCCTTACTTAAAGGTGCCAAGATCCCATATGGCCGCAACTTCTAATCCCAGCAGCACTGCTTCCCATCCAGCTCCCTGCTTGTGACCTCAAAAAGCACTGGAGAACAGCCCAAAGCCTTGGGATTCTGCACCCCCATGGGAGACCTGGAAGAAGATACTGGCTCCTGGCTTTGGGTCAGCTCAGCAGGAGCCATTGGGGAGTAAACCATCTGACAGAAGATCTTCTTTTCTGTCTCTCTTCCTCCTCCTCTCTGTGTATCTGCCTTTCCAATAAAAATAAATAAATCTTTAAAAAATTATGTCATATTGGAGTAAGATCTCAAGTCTGATATGATTAATGGCAATGTGAACAGAGAGGCAGGAAGAATGTCACATCATGATAAAAACACAGACCAGAATTATGCGGCTGTCAGCCAAAAGACACAGCAGGTGATGTCAACAGCCCCTAGGGGTTGTGGGGAGGCAAAGACAGATTCTGTGACTTGTTTCAGAAGGATCATCATCCTGCTGACAACTTAATTTCAGAATCTTTAGTCTTGTTCATATGTTTGTTTGTTATGAGGGGTTTCTGGAGCAATCCTGATGGTCCTTACAAAAGAGGGTGGGGGCCCAAAGTTGGAAGCAGGCAAGGGCCAGAGAAAGCTCCTCTCCCTAGTTCTGAAGGAAGTTTACTGTTCTTCTGTTTCTGCGGACCGCTCAGGGATCCTGGTTGTCGTTCCGATGACCCTAGATCCTGCAAGGCAGAAATTGGGCTTCTTTCATCCCACATTGTAGATCCAAATGGGGGTGGGTGACCTCAGAGTTCTTGGCCTCTGAAGGCACTCCTTTTCCCCCGTGGTCTCCTTGGCAGTAGGGATGTAGTCCTCGGTGGTCGTACTGAAAGTCCTTGGTGAGGCTCCGGACAGAGAACAACTAGGAAAGCTTAGAAACAGACAGGAAGCGGCCAGCCAGGATGCACTTACAACTCACTGGGTGGGACACAAAGATCAGTTACTCCTCTCTGGGGTGTTGAGGATTTCTCTGCACACCCCTCCCAAAAACGTTCACCTAAACTGTTGACATTGGTCCTGTTAAAGTTACAGAGTTAGACTACCCGAAAAACAACCAGGTTTAGCAAAATCATGCTTCAATGCTATAAAATGCTAAATACTAACATTGAAATAGACAAGAGACAGCTGAATAGCAAACTATAGCCATTTTAAGGTATATGGAACATGGTTGAATATAAACCAAAATTGAAATGTCTATGAGGAAGTCACAGGTTTCGGTCGAGAACCTGCATTTCCCTAGTAACATATTGGTTAATCAATACCACGTCAATTAATGCTAAATGTTGTAAATGGTTGTAAATATTATGTTGGGTTTTTTACTTGTTTGGGATGATACTCTGCTGGTTCTACCTTCAGACCCGAGATGGTCTCACCAAAAAGCCATGGAACTTACCAGGACAATAAGATACTGGACTTTATGATTGGTCAAAACCTCCAATGAAAGAATCTCAACTGAGTTTGAACTATGGAAATGCAACAAGGTGGAGCAATCCACCGTGGGGGGGGGGAGGGTTTGGAGAGGGGCGGAGGGAATTCCAGTGCATAAAAAAAAATGTATCACATAATGCAATGAAATTAATAAATAAATAAATTTCAAAAAATAAAAAAAAAGAATCTTTAGTCTTCAGGTCAATGAGACTTTCGATCTGTGTTGTTTTGAGCAATGTGGTTCATGGCACTTTCTTACAGGTAGCCTTAGGGGAAAAAATAAAAGGATCTACATTTAGTTAGGGACAGAGGATTTAGCCTATCAGTATTGTGGGTATAGCTTTAATTCTAAAGGCAAAAACCCAATACAGGCTAGAGCTATGCCCGAAGCCCTGAATCATCAATATCACAAAAAGTAGAATAGTTCCATAGAGCTTGGTTTTACCCTAGGCTACAGCCTGGAATCTTCTCCCTGTTTTTCTCAGCTTCCCTCCTTTCCAGGGACCCCTAGAAAAACAGTTCCACATGAATTAGTCTCATTATTCATTTACTAGATCACATATCATAAATGAAATTATGAAATTATCCAGTCCAGGCTACCAGCTAGAAATCTTTACACCTGTATATAAAATTTAACTTTTGATCGTAGAGTAATAAACTCTACAAAAACTAAGTAGCTCCACCCTGGATTTTTAATAAGATTTTGCCTGTGTGTGTGTGTGTGTTCAGGATCACACTAGACTTCACTAAAAATTCCAGGAAGGCAGAAGGAGGAAATATTTATAATGAGGAAATGTAAGCAACTTGAACTGTGGGTTTCACAGAGCCCTTTCACTGGCCTTACTTGTGTTTGGATCTTTGACATTCTGAAACAATCTCAAAAATCCTCCACTGACAGGTTAGAGTAGATCTCAAGAATAGAAAGAAATCACGCGGGCTTATTAAATGCCTCAAATGTCTCAGCAATAAATTATCTTCTGTTTCTTCAATGACGTTTCAAGTTGCTGGGCTTATATTTAAAAAGCAAAATGCTCTCCTGCTTTTGCTTAATCACTTTAAACACGGAACTCCTTTCAGATCATTACTGTGTTTTTCTCATTTCATAGGATTTTGATTTGAGTTCACACTTTAACAACTTCAAACACTAGGTCAACTTGACCCTCCAATCTGCAATTTTTCTAAACTCAAACTTGCCAATCATGTTCACTGGGGTTTTTGGAGTCCTCTTAAGTAAAGTCATTTTCATGCATGATCTCTCTGAGATCACGGAAGTGTTTTGTACTTACACGCACACACACACACACACATACACACACACACATGCATATATACATGCGCACTCATGTTTTATTGTATCCCCAAATTACATCCTCTATATTTTATTGATCTCATTTTTCCATTTAAATCGAAGTCTTCTAGGTAAATACTTAATGTTGGGACAGAAGGCAAGTTACTTGGGTATTTGGATAGCTTTTCATTAATTAAGGCCACAGTTATCACTTCATCTCTCCAAACTTTCACTAATCATATTCTTTATGTTCTTCATAGATCCTTAAAATAGAGTATTTCCTTGTGAGGGCTTTTATATTAGTATTCATACTGCAGATTGTGTAGTTCAACTATGTTCCAGATACTATTAAAGACTTGGATAAAGAACTGAATCAGGCTGAGAAACACAGGTAAATTCTTGTAGATTATTTAAATCAAAATGCACTGGAAAGCCTCTATCATTGTTCTCAATATGGACTACACTTCAGAATCACAGGGGGAGCTTTCTGAAGCAATGGTACAGCACATAACGGAGTAGCCTGAACCTGAGTCCTTCCAAGCTGAAACAAGTACACAAAATGACAAGGGAAAGGCATTAGAGAGCAACTGTGTAGGGCTGGAGGGGCTATGATGGTTGAAAAAGGGAGACATAGCACCACAGTTGTCCGTTTTTTCCTTGAAAGGCAAAATGTCAGAGAGCTGAAAATTGCAAGAAATGGAACACAAAACTCTTATGCAAGTTTCTCTTGTAGTGTTGGAGACTACTAAGCTGTGTATGTAAAGGGCATGATTGCAAAAAAAAAAAAAAAAAAAAAAAAAACAACAAAAACAACAACAACGAAACTTCAGAAGCAGCAGACACAGGCTAAATCACTGAACTCAGCTGCATTGTGCTGGTGAGAAGTAGTTTGGCGCTAAGTGGAGAATTCCTGCACAACAGCAACAGAGAGGATTGCTTTAGATTAGTGTTTTTAACAGATCGTGAATTCCTTGACTTCTTCAATCGTGAATTGAAGAAGATAAGACAGAAGCAAGGACATCAGGTGGGGTGACTGAACAGGGTATTAATGTGGTTCTGGTGGGATACGGTGACACGGTTGTTTCAGAGGATATATCTCAGAGCATATGTCTTGGAACAAAATACAATCTAAGGCAAATAAGAGCTAGGTAGGGTAGGACTTACTAGTAGATTATGAGAGGTGAGCTGCAAGAAGTGAATGTCTTTTTAAATTAAGAGATTCTCATACAGGAGCAGTGTTGCCTCTTACGAGACTCATGGAAAAATCCACAGCCATGTTGGTAAATAGTTGGTAATGTATCAATGTACCATCCACAGAACAGTATCTGTTGCAAAGTGTCAATATGGCTGCTACCAAGAATCTCTGAGTTAACTCTTGAAAAGATTATGCCCAGTCTCCACAAACTCTTCTCCTATGTACATCTGTGTTTCCAGTTAGATATAAAAGTCTAGAGAGCAAAGATCGTGTCCTTTATTTATCTCTACCTTTCCTTCCTTGCACATCAAAAAAAAAAAAGATAATCAGTGACCTCATCTTTTGGAGTAGTTTGAAGTTCACAGAAAACTGAGTGAAATACAGACAGTTCTTACATGGTCCCTTTCCTCTATCCACCTTTTATAAAATTAACATCTTGTATTGGTTGTATATTTGTCGCAATTGTCAAACCAATGTTAATGTATTTGTTACAACTAAAAACTATGGTTTGCTTCCATTTAATACAATTAGTACCTTCACTGATCAACTATTGACTAATTTAACAATTGGTCAAAGAGTATGACAATAACCAACAGAAAGGGAGCTGCCCAGCACTTACCACCTTTCATGCCGTGGGCACTTTACTACTCAATACCTGTGCAAATATACTTGCATGTGTATTTAATCTTAGTATTGCCTGTAATCATGTTAGTAATTGAGGCTAATACTAGATTATAATCTCAATCTTAAAGATGAGACAATTAAGGGCCAGGAGATAATATTTGCATATAGTCAGACAGCAAGTAAATGGAGGGTGCTTGAACAGTGTCGGGACCCATATTCATATAGTTATACCAAATCCCGTCCCCCGTTTTCCTTTTTCTACACAATGGGACTTGCATTTACCTAACTTGTATGGCTTTAAAATCTCTTCACCTGTCTCTAGTGCACAGGCCCAGCAAGCGGGAAGTCGCACAAGTCCTTTTCCAGCTGTTTTCGCTTCACTCCGCTATTGGAGGTCCATGTGGTTCTCATCTGTGCCAAGTGGCTGCCCACCCTTGATACTTTAAGCCAGGCTAACACACCCACACAAACCCATAAAGCTAAGCTGCGAATGCTAGCAAAATATTTAAGCATCTCTGCTCCCACTCACACCTCTCTTTTGATCCTTGCCGAACCATACTCTCAGCAACCGGGTTGTGAACTCTTGCTCTCTTTGTGCTGGCCCTGTAGATTTGGAGGCTTAGTGATTCTGCCTTACGGACATTCCCTTCTGTGTCCCCCCTGCATGTTTTCTGGCTTACTGTGAATCTTCCACCTTGGTATTTCTTCTTGTCACAGATGTGTCACAGAGAGACATCTTTATTTATCCTCAGTGCTCGGTCCAGGCTGGAGTCTCAACCCAGAAGGAGTTTTGAGTCTCAGAATATTATGTATGCTAAAACTGGATGGGATTGACCTATGATTTGACATGTGGGAGGAAACTGGAAGATTTTCTTCAGACCAGAAATAGCTCTTAACATTTTCTCTGCCCTCAGTCTTAGGAGTCTCAGGAGGATGAACTTACAGCAACCAAAATGTTGAAGTTCAGAAACAGATCACAGCAGAACACTCATGCTTGAGCTTGAACACTAGGGTTTTTCCAACTTCCCAACTACCTTCACTTATTTGCTTATGCGTGCATCTGTGTCTTCTATCTCTATAAAATTGGAGGGGAGCAAAAATCACCTTCATCACCAACCAAAGTTTTCTTTAATTAAATTGCCAGAAGTTGTCCAAAAGCTTAGACCATTTTAAAAAACACCTTGTTCTCTCTTGCTTCTTTTAAATGACATAAAAATATCAACTCTTTAAGATGTTAATTCACTGTAAATGAGCCCACCATCAACTTCCAAGTTGCCATTGAATATAGGAATTTGAAGAAGAGATTTCAATGATCCTGCTTGTCTTCCTTTCTGTAAGCCTTAGCTTTGTCCTTTTAGTAGATTGTCTTTCTCAGCTATTTTATTATGAACACAACTTTAAAAGTGTGGTTCACTTCTATTCTATGATTTTCTGACTTCATCTTTCAGTTTTAACAGATTTTCAGTGGAATCTTCTCATGTCATTGGCCAAAAGGAAAGTTCTAATGCTTCCATTCTTTTTGCGAATGTCCTTAGTTTTTCTTTCTTGTCTAACTACCATGCTTTACTTCTAATGCTATTTGTACAAGAATGGTGAAAGTCAACATATTGTCTTCTTTCTGATTTGATCAAAATAATTGCAGCTTTTTCCATTCAGTAGGATATATACCATGGTTTTATTGTATCTTTCCCTAATTGTGGAAGCACATGCCATCTATATGTAACTGTTTGGAGGCTTTTTTTTCATTTTAGCATAAAGAAATGCTGAATTTTATCAAAATTTGTTTCTAATTCTGCAAAGATGATTGATTTTATGCTTCATCCTGTCATAACAGGATATTTATTGATATGTATATACTGAGCCAATTGGGTATCCTTGGGATAATTTGCATTTAATCATGTTGTATAGTATTTTTGATGTGCTGTTGAATTTGGGAAGAAAGAAATTTAGCATTTTTGGGCGCAGCGTGATAGCGTAGTGGTTAAAGTCCTCGCCTTGCATGCCCCGGGATCCCATACGGGCACTGGTTCTAATCCCGGCAACCACACTTTCCATCCAGCTCCCTGCTTGTGGCCTGGGAAAGCAGTGGAGGACAGCCCAAAGACTTGGGACCTTGCACCTGTGTGGGAGACCCAGAAGAGCTCTTGGCTCCTGACTTCAGATTGGCTCCGCTTTTACCTTTGTGGCTACTTGGGGAGTGAACCATTGGATGGAAATCTTCCTCTCTGTCTCTCCTCCTCTCTGTATATCCACCTTTCCAATAAAAATAAGTAAATCTTAAAAAAAAGAAATTTAGCATTTTTGTCCATCAGGGATTTTAATGTGTTTTCTTCCTTCCTTTTTCCTTCCTCTCCTTCTTCCTCTCTTCTTCCTCTATTTCTCTCTTCCTTTCTCTTTCTTTCTCTCTCTCTCTCTCAAAGAAGAGTGGTTAAAGAAACTGTGGTACATCTACTCCATGTGGTTCCAACTAGAGACCACTATACTCAGTGAAATGAGCCAATCACAAAAGAACAACTACCATATGTGTTAGTCATTTAAAAAGATTGACAGAGTTCTAGTTCATAGGATGTTAAGATATTATTATGTGCAGCTAATTCCCACAACCTGATTCTTAACCATGAGCTGAAACACACCAGACGCATAACTCTAGACATGCTCAACTCCACATCTCTTTTGCCTAACCTCACTGAGTGCTTCCTCTGTGCCTCACTGAAGCGACCTGTTCTGGCTGCAGTACCCATTATCAACGCAGGCAGCAGTCAAACCCCAAATTCTTCCCAATCAGTTTCTCCTTTAGGCGCTGTTCCCCTATGGGATCCACTGGCTCATAACCTGACTTGCTATAACACATCCAGGACCTATCATAAACCCCTCTCCTGCTCTACTATAGTTCAGGTAACCAAGCCTACTTCCTCTCCTAAAGGCTCATTCATGTGGTGTAACGGTTCTATATATAACACTATCAATTCCACCTCCCGTGGCCCCTGCCTCCCAGTAGTAATTGTGCCCCAGTTGTCTTTAGTTAGTGAGGGAGAACTCTCATGGATGCTCTCTTCATCAGAGCGTCAAAGGGTGTGGTTTTTCTCCCAGTACTTGTGGGGGCGTCCATAGTTGCTTCCTTGTCTTCTCTTGGATTAGCAACAGGGAGCCTGGGATACTCAATCACCTCAATTCGGCAGCTGTCAGAGGAGCTCAAATCGGCCCTAGATAACACTGCTCTCTCCCTAGCCTCTTTCCAGCGCCAACTTACCTCCTTGGCTCAGGTAACTCTTCAGAACAGAAGAGCCCTGGACCTTCTTACAGCAGAAAAAGGAGGCACCTGCATGTTCCTCCATGAGGAATGCTGTTTTTACGTTAACGAATCAGGGGTAGTTGAACAAAATGTTAAACACCTGTTAGACATTAAGGATCGCCTTCAACAGTCAGAAACCAAAAGCAATTCCTGGTATTCTTGGGCTCAGTCTCCTCTGATGTCTACACTTGCCCCTCTTCTCACCCCTCTGATAATACTTGTTGCAGGACTTGCCATGGCCCCTTGCTTCATCAATCTTCTTCAAAAATTTATTCTCGCTCAGTTGGAAAAACTCGTTAACAACACTGCTAACCAGTTTCTTTTGCAGGGTTATGAGCCTCTCCCAGTCTACCATTCCTCCCCCGACCACCAGGAGACCACTGATTAGAGAACACTGCGCCCAAACTCAGCTGGAAGAAGCTACAGAAGAAAACTGCGCCCCTTCTCCTTTTATATATAGCAAAAGGGAAGCATGTGAGGAGCGATTCGAAGGTCATCACGGATAACCTGGACCTGGCGCCATTCCTTCTTCCTCACAGCTCACGAAATTCTCGCCAGCCTAGCTACCCACCAATCAGATGTAACCTGGCATTCTACCTGAATCCCACCCCCCCATCTTCCAGCCCCTCCCCTAGCCCCGCCCACTCACCTATCATCCCCAGGCACTAATCCCCTGGGGCCTGCCCCCCAAGACCTCCCAATCCCCGCCCCCCACACCTTGCGGGCCTACCTGCTTAAAAAGGCCCCAGGTGCTTCCTTTTCCTCTTTTTTCCTCCTGATTTTCACCACCTCTACCCTGTTCCTGCCCCGTTGGAATAAACCTCCTAAGATACCTCGTTGCGCCTGGTGTGTTTCAGCTCACGGTAAAGAACCAGGTTGTGGGAATTAGTTGCACGGGATAATATCGTAATATCCTATGAACTAGAACTCTGTCAATCTTTTTAAATAACTAACAATATGTGCTCTCTTATATAAGGAAACCAGCATGGAAAGTGTAACTTCAATAATCCGATCCATGCTGTTTTTTATTTGATTGCTTGTTTGTTTGGCTGTATCCCATGTGTTTTGATGTTTTTTATTTCAGTTTTGCTTATTCCAAATAATTTATTTTCTCTTGTTGAATCCATCACTGGCTCATGGATTACATGGTGGCATCATTTTTCCCATAAGACTTTTGTGCTTCCTCATTGTCACTCATGTGTTGGTTACTCAGTGGAGTGTTTTTTCATGGTGCTTTTCATGGTGTTGTTGTTGTGGCAGTCTAACTCATACCAGTTGTTGACCTGGTTTCATGGTTTCTCAATTATGGAAATGTATAGTGATGGAGTACTGGGTTTATCATATACAGTTGTTGGGGTATAATGGAACATGCATCCTTGCTTCCAGACAAAAGACAAAAGATGGACTCCCAATGAAACTGTTGGACATGTGTAGACAGTGGGATGCTGGGCTGTCTGACATTGTCTGTACCTGGGGTACACTTAAATAAGAGACTGATAAAATTACGATTCCTTATGAAGGACCACACCATTGTAGTAAAATGGGGAAAATCTGACAGGAGTTGGGAGTTTGGGCGGAATCCCAGCCTTTATCATATAATTCAAAATTCAAAATAAAGATATATTTAAAAAAAGAAAGTACTAAGCTTAAGCAGTGAAGCAATACATTTCTGGGCTTTTATTTTTTGAGGCATTTCATCATGCATTTACTCTTGCTAGTTGTAATTGGATGACTTGGGATTTCTGTGTTCTCATGGTTCAATTTTCTTAGGTTATATTGTCTAAACATTTTGCACTTCCTTTGAGTTTTCAATTTGTTGGCATGAGCTCTTAATAGTAGTCTCTAATGACAATTGTATTGCTACAGTAGCACTATAGTGCGTTATTTTTCATTTCTGATTTTATTTATTGGGATTGTCTCTCTTTTTCCATATTTGCTAAACATATGTAAAATTATCTTTTAAAAAGAATTGCACTTTGTTTCACTGATTTTTTTTTCAGCCTCTGATTCATTTGGTTTTGCTCCTTTTATTTCTTCTAATTTGGGGTTTGCTCTGTTTATGCTTTTCTATTTCTTTGAGTTATATCATCAGAGTTTTTTCTTCTTTTTCCTTTCTTTTGAAGCTTTTCTGCTTTTTTTGGTACACACTCCCATCTTAATTCTGCTTTTACTGTATACTATGCATTTTGGTATGCTTTGTTTAACTTTCAGTGTCTTTTAAGCCACAGTTAAATTTCCTTTGATTTTTTTCATTGATACATTAGCCATTAAAGAAAATGTTAAATTTCCATAGATTTTTAAAATTTCTAAAGTGACTGTTCCTGTTAATCTGTTTTATTCCATTGTTGTAAGAGAATATATATGCTGTAATTTTAACTTTTTACATTTTGAGAGTTATTTTGAGCTTAATATATGGTCAGACCTGGAGAATGTTCCAAATGCTGATGAAAAGAATGCGTATTCTGGATTTGTTGTATAAAATGTCTTGCAAATATCTAATATGGGCAATCTGTCTATCGTATAGTTTAATTCAAGTGTTTTCTTTGTTAGTTTCATCTGGGTGGTTTGTCCATTGATGAAAGCAGAGTGTTAACATTGCCAAATTTTGGTGTAAGAGTGTCTCTCTTTTTATATCTAATAATGTTTGCTCTAAATATTTGAATGTTCCAGCATTAAGTGCGTATTATATTTGCAATTCTTATTTATTCTTATCGTATTGAAGTAACCTTGTTTTTCTATTTAGGTTTTTTTTTATGTTTTAGTTTTTAGCAGATTGAGCATGGTACTAGAATTCTAAAAATATAGCTTTTTTAAAGGATTTATTTATTTTTTTTTGGAAAGGCAGATTTACAGAGATAAGAAGTGATACAGAGGAAGATCTTCCATCTGCTGGTTCACTCCCCAAGTGGCCACAATGATCAGAGGTGAGCCAATCCAAAGTCAAGAGTTTCTTTGGGATCTCCCACGTGGGTGCAGGGTCCCAAGACTTTAGGCAATCCTCGACTGCTTTTCCAGGCCACAAGCAGGGAGCTGGGTGGGAAGTGCAACAGCCAGGACATGAAACAGTGCCTGTGTGGGATCCTAGTGTGTACTAGGTGAGGATTTAACTGCTGAGCTATTATACCAGGTCCAAACTATGGTAGTTTTAAGTTCCTCCTGTTCTCTTTTCAAATCTCTCTCCCTCCCAGCTTCTCTTTTTCTCTTTTTCTCTTTCCTTCTTCCCTTTTTTTCTTTTCTTTCTTCCATCCTTCCATCCTTTCTTTCTTTCTTTCTTTCTTTTTTTCTTAATTTTTCAAGAAAATATATAATTTATATTACAGTCAAGGGATCAATTCTCCACCAAATAAAGACTTTCATGTATAAAGAGCAAAAAGATTCCAATGTAGAGGGAAAAAGAAATGCAGAATAAATAACTGTCAACTGAAAGACTTCTATGCAGTAAATTTTAAAGTAATCACAGATCACTAAATTTATAGTGATATAATATTCTTAACCATTGGTTTGACAAAATATGAAATCAAAATTGACAAACTATATTTGCAGCAATACTGGTACACATGGGCATTTCTTCTTGTATTTTTTTTTCTTGAATTTCATTTCCCACATGCAAAAGAAAGCATGTGGCAATTGTCTTTCTGTGTCTGGTTTATTTCACTCACCATTACATCCTTCACTTACAATCCTTTTGAGGTACATGGTAGCATCTAATTCTTTTTTTTAAGTTGAATGATATTCCAGTGTGTGTGTTTGTGTTTGTGTGTTTGTGCGTAGCACAATTTCCTTATCTGTGTGTTTTAGCTATTGTTAACAGTGCTGCTTTCTTTGACAATGTAGTCTTCGTGTCCTTTCTGTAAATATCCAGAAGTGGAGATGCTGGTTCTTATAAAGAAACCTATTTCTAACTTTTTAGGAAATCACCATGCTCTTTTTCACAGTGATTGTGCCAATATATGTTCCCACCAACAGCGTGTTAGTGCTCCCCTTTTTCTGTATCCTGACCAGGATTTATTACTCTCTTATTCTTGCATAATAGCCATTCTGACATAACTAAGGTGATGTCTCATTGTAGTTTTGATCTGTGTTTCTCCAATGCCTAGTGAAACTGAGCATTTTTTTCTAAGTCATAACATTATAATTATAATGTCGATATTAACAAAACCAGGATTTATGTTACATAAATATTGAGAGGATGGAAAGAAAGTAAGAGTTTCATCTTCCATAAAGGTGAATCAACTGGTAACTATAACATATGTGTCCAGAGGGAGTGGAATCCAACAGTAAGAGCCATTTAGCAGTAAGCAGGAAGACACTGGCAAAAACAGCCTTGACTTAGCAGCTTTTAGAAGCCTGATTCGAGAAGGCTGCTGTTCACTGCCACACTATGCTTCCTGGATTCTTGAAAGCTATTTACATGTATTATTCTACTAACAATAGAAACTGGATTTGAAAAGGGAAGTCTCCATTAAAATTAACAGGACATTCCAAATGATAATTTTGTAGGAAACTACTGACATTTAATATGCTTCATCTTTTTTTTTTCTTAAACATTTTTTAAAATATTTTTGACAATCTTTACATAGTTACTTAGAGTAAAAAAGGTTCAAGGGCTATAAGGAAGTAGGTAATACTATTAGTTCCACATTGTTTCCTTCATGTTTAAACAGGGATCTTAAGGGAGAAGGCCCACCCAATTTCCCACCCTCCCCAGGTCCCGGATGTAGGGCATGCTCCAAGGTTCTTGCTCAAGTGGTTTTGATGCTTCAACAGTTATGAACCGCTGCCAATCTTGCCACTCCAAGCACGATGAGGTCACTGAAGAATCCACTGACTGACATAGTCCATCATAGAGTCTCCATTTGCCCAGTTTTTCACTGCCAACATATAGCTGAGGTGTTGATTGACCTGTTCTGTCTTCTATCTTTTCTTGGTTAGGGTTCTGAGACCAGCATTTCGATTGGGGAGATCTCCAAAGAAACTTTGTCTGAGGTGTTCCCAGACCAGATTCTTGTATGCACTAGCAAGCAGAGGGTCCAGCACTGTCCATTGCCCCAATCAGCTGGTGGTTGCAATTGCTGGGCTGGCTCTGCTTCCAGCCCTGTCTTCCACTGGAACTAATGGGTGTTGCAGTCCAGCCTGGTTCTGCCCAGCACACACTCGGCCCTCACATAAACCAGTGGGAGCGACACACAATAACCCTATATCTAATTTTTGAAAGGTTTTAAAGCTAAGGGGTATTGCATTTTATTAAATGCTTTCTCTGCATCTGTTGAGATGACACTATAGTTTTTATTTTTCATTTTGTTCAGGTAATTTGTGATATTTATTGATTTGGGTATGTTGCACCACCCTTGAATCTCTGTGACGAATCCCTCTTGATAATTATGCATGAGCATTTTTCTATTTTTATATTCAGTTTGCTAGTATTCTGTTGAGAATATGTACATCTATGTCCATCAAGGATATAGCCTTGCATTTTTCTTATTTGTGTTATCTTTGTTCAGTTTGGTATTCTGGCCTCTTAGACTTTAGCAGAATTATATCGTGTCAATGTTTTGGAAAGGTTGAAGATTGTTAGCATTAGCATCTCTTCACATGCCTTTTTTTAGAACTCAGTAATAGCATCATCAGGTCCTGGCATTTTCTTCGATGGAAAAAATTTCATTACTGCTTTAATCTCATTGCTTCTTTTTTTCTTTTTTTATTTATTTATTATTTTTAATTCATTAATTACATTGTATTATGTGACACAGTTTCATAGGTACTTGGATTCTCCCCACCCCTCCCCAAACCCTCCCACCATGGTGGATTCCTCCACCTTGTTGCATAACCACAGCTCAAGTTCAGTTGAGATTCCCCCATTGCAAGCATATACCAAACATAGAGTCCGGCATCTTATTGTCCAGTCAAGTTCAACGGCTTCTTAGTATACCCTCTCTGGTCTGAAGATGGAGCCAGCAGAGTATCATCCCGATCAATTAAAAGCTCCAACATACCATCAGCAAAAATTGACATCATTATGGAATTAATTGACATAGTAATCTCATTGCTTCTTATAGCTCTGTTAAGAGTGTCTATATATGCTTGATTCATTTTGGTAGGGTATATATATCAATGAAGTTATCCATTTCTTCAATATATTTGAGTTTATTTTCATACAGTTTTTCATAGTAATTTCTTATGATCCTGTATATTTAGTTGTACATTTTTAACTTTTAACAATTTGAATATAACATCCTATGGTCAATTCTTGCATCTGATTGTCTGTCTCTTTCAAGACTTGAGAATTTTTCTATTTTTAAAAAATGATTTTTTTTTTGTTTTTTGTTTTTTTTTTTTTAGATTTATTCATTTTATTACAGCCAGATATACAGAGAGGAGGAGAGACAGAGAGGAAGATCTTCCGTCCGATGTTTCACTCCCCAACTGAGCCGCAACGGGCCGGTGCGCGCCGATCCGATGCTGGGAACCTGGAACCTCTTCCGGGTCTCCCACGCAGGTGCAGGGTCCCAATGCATTGGGCCGTCCTCGACTGCTTTCCCAGGCCACAAGCAGGGAGCTGGATGGGAAGTGGAGCTGCTGGGATTAGAACCGGCGCCCATATGGGATCCCGGGGCTTTCAAGGCGAGGACTTTAGCCGCTAGGCCACAGTGCCGGGCCCGATTTTTTGTTTTTTAAAGCAGATTTCACAGAGAGAGGAGCAAGATCTTCCACCCTTTGGTTCACTTCCCAAATGACCACAACAGCCAGAGCTGAATTGATGCTGGCAGCAAGGAAATTCTTGCAGGTTTTCATGTGGGTTAAGGTTTCCAAGGCCTTGGGACAGTCTCTTTGCCATCCTAGGCCACAAGCCAAGAACTGGATAGGAATTGGAACAGCAGGGACAAAAACTGGCCCCCAGGTAGGATGTTGACACCACACAGTAGAGGGTTAGCCTGCCTACCTTGCCAGCCCCCAAATTTTCAACTATTATTTCATTCATTTCAATTTGACTCTTATTAATGACTTCTATCTCCACAGTTAATGTAATTTATGTTACTTACATCTTTAATCTCTCTATATTCCTTTCCATCACTGAGTTTCATTAAAATCATTATTCTAAAATCTGTATCTTCCTTCATGGATTTCCTTCAGTTGAGAGACTAAGCTTCAACAATTGTGTTTTTTTGAAGCATCATGTCAGCGTTTCTTTGTATTGCCTGTGACCTTACATTGGCGTTTGTACATCTGGTGTAACAGTTTCTTCTTTGTGAAGTATGTCTTATTTGAAAAGAGTTTATAGTTTAGATGGACTTCAGTGTATCACTTGGTTTGCTGTTTAGGCTCTGGTCCCAGGTGAACACAGAAGCATAGTCTCAGGGTTATTTCTTTTGCTTTAACCAGTACCTGTTGTATTTATATGTGACACAATAGCCTAGTCTGCTGCAGTTAGTAGGGATAGAGGTGTGGCTTTGAGATGAATGTGCATTTACTAGGGTGTGTCTATCTTCAGGCTACACACACACAAAAAATCAATTTCAGGCACTCTGGAGATCACACAGCCATGGCCTTGTTCTTGTGATGAGGGAGACAATATGACTTTCCCAATGGCAAGAATGAGTAATGCCAGGGTTTATAGTAGCAATTGTTGTGACTCCATGCCTGTGACATGGATGGTCCCTTCCTCAGGCACCACCATGGAGCATGTAGGTGGTTCCAAGGTTTATAACATCAATAGCTCTGGTCCTGGGACTGTACGATGTGAATTAAATCCCACTCCAGTCCTACAGGATTACTGTAAATTATACATGGGATTTTGCTCCAGCAGGTATGAATCCAGGGAGGTAGAGTGAAAGCATGTTCTCCCATAGGTCCATTAGGTAGATTCCAGAGAAACTGAGAAAATTAGAACTTATTTTTACTATCCTGGTGTCGTAAGGAACAGTGGAATCATTACCCCTATCTTCCCAGTTGGGAGAAAACATTTTATGGATTTCTGGTGATGGTCAAAGAAATGGGGACCTCGCTGGGATCACATACACTGAGTTCTGTTCGATGGTTAGTACTGAAAAACTCTCATAGTTTCAGGATGCAGGAGAGTTAATATGCTTTTCAGTTTGCCCTCTTTGGCTCTCTTTGCTTCTGGTAACAGTGACATGGAGATCTGCTGTGATTTTTCCAGGTCCAGCACTCTGCAGGGATACAGGAGGGCAGTGAAGCAATGTGGCCTCCCCTCTCTGATTCAAATCATTGTTCAGACCTAGGTTCAAGTAAAAGTCACTGGGTGACTGTGAAATTTTCTCTCAACTAAAGCTATGGGTGGCAGGACAAACAAGATTTTCCTACCTTGATTTGGCAACATGGTAGTAATGTATAACTGGTTGTGTCATGTCACTGGCCATAACAGAGCTTCTCTCTTCCATGGAGTATTCATTGTCTTGTTGCTTCACCACTAAAAAAAAACTTACATCAGTCCGAATCCGAGAAAGGCATTGTCTGTTTCAAGCATAGTTATTCCTGCTTGCCACTGTTTTACATTTCCATGATGCATCATTTTCCATTCTTTTACTTTCACTTTTACTTATGAAGTAAGTTGCTTGTAAATAGCATTTCATTGGATTTTAAAAAATACATCAAAAACATCAAAATCCATGAGATATATTTTCTGCTTATCTTTGATGGTGTAATGTGTTTCCTGTAGGCAACAAATGGATGGGTTTTGTGTTTTTTTAATCCAGTCTACTAATCTGGCATTTGATTGATGTGTTTAAGCCATTTACATTCAGGGTTAATATGAATAGGTGGTAATTTGGTCCTGTTATTTCAGCAATGAGTTGTTCTTAGCTTGATTTAGTCTTCTGTTGTCATTTCACTAGGCTGTTCTTCACCTTTGCCTTTGATTTTGGTGAATGCTATTCCTTCTCTCTGTCAAGAGAACATCTTTAAGTACCATCTGTAGGAATGGTCTGGAGAGGCATATTCTTTCAGCTTTTCTTTTTTTTTTTTTAAAGATTTATTTATTTTATTACAAAGTCAGATATACAGAGAAGAGAGACAGAGAGGAAGATCTTGCGTCTGCTGATTCACTCCCCAAGTTACATCAACAGCCGGTGCGCACCGATCTGAAGTCGGGAACCAGGAACCTCTTCCAGGTCTCCCACGCGGGTGCAGTGTCCCAATGCATTGGGCCGTCCTTGACTGCTTTCCCAAGCAACAAGCAGGGAGCTGGATGGGAAGTGGAGCTGCCAGGATTAGAAGTAGCGCCCATATGGGATCTCAGGGCATTCAAGGCGAGGACTTTAGCTGCTAGGCCATGGCGCCGGGCCCTCAGCTTTTCTTTATTGTGGAAAATTTTATTTCATTTCAAAGACAAAGGAAAGCCTTGTTGAGTACATTATCCTGGGACGATAATTTTTTTCTTTTAGAATCTGGAATATGTCGCTCCCTTCTCTCTGGCCTTTAGAGTTTCCTCTGAGACGTCAGCTGTGATTTTAATTGCCATTCTTCTGTAGGTGAATTGATTTTTTTTTTTCACATGCACATTTAAGGATTTTTTCCTTATGTTCAACTGAAGAGAACTTGATTATCATAAGTCATGATGAAGGTCATGTTTGGTCACCCTGTTGGGAGTTCTGTGCCCCTCCTGGATGTTGTTTCCCAATTCTTTCTCCAGATTAGGGAAGTCTTTCTTTATTATTTCATTGAATATATTTTTAAACCTAGTTTCTCTTTTTGTGCCTTCTGGAAGTAACTCTTATATTTGGCCTTTTAAGAGTGCCTCTAAATTTTTCACTGACTCATAGGTCATACAGTAGTATCATTTTCTTCAAGAAGGTTCTTGATTTTCATTCTCCTTTCTTCAGCAACACATTAGTCATCCAGACACATGTTATTTAACTTCATGGCATTGTAAATTTCTGTTTTTCTTCCTGTTACTGATTTTTGTTTTGTGGCTTTCCATTTAAGGACATGTATAGCAACTGTGAAATGGAGACTATCATATCCAGGTGTGAGGATACAATGCAGTATGCATCTCTACATCTAGAACAAGATAGACTCCCAATGAAACTTTTAAATATATCTCAACAATAGAGTGCTGTACTCTCTGCCATTTTCATTCCTGCAATGATGGAGTTATGACTGTTTATGAAGAACTATACCATAGTAATAATATTGGGGAAATCAGTAGGGGAATGGGATTTGGGGAGGTCATAAGGGAGATCCAAGAGCCTATGGAACTGTATCATAAAAGAATAATAATAATAATAATAATAATATAGAAAAAATAAAATGTGAAAAAGTATCTGAACTCAAACGACAAATGGAAAATAATATGTTCAGCCAATCTATATCTTTCAACTGACTAGTCATTAACATTCAGGTTATTATTAATAATTAAAAATGCATTCCTCATCTCATTACTTTTTTCTTGGGCTTTTTAAAATATGTTTTATTTTATTTCTGCTTGTTCATATTCATAGTTTTGTGGCATTTTGTGTTGATAGTATTTGATTCTCTTTCTCTCTCTTTTTTAAAAGATCTATTTGTTTTCATTGGAAAGTCAGATATATAGAGAGGAGGAGAGACAGAGAAGAAGATCTCCAGACTGTTCATTCACTCCCCAAGGGGCCACAACAACCAGAGCTGAGCTGATCCAAATTCAGGAGCCGGAAGCCTCCTCTGGGTCTCCCATGTGGGTGCAGGGTCACAAGACTTTGGGTCATCCTCGACTGCTTTCCCAGGCAGGCAGATGGATAGGTAGCGGGGCAGCTGAGACATGAGCCCATGACCATATGGGATCCTGGAGCATGCAAGATGAGGACTTTAGCTGCTAGGCTACCATGCCAGGCCTCTCTCTTTTATTTATCTTCTCCACTGTTTAGATTTATATTTTTATAATTTTCTCATCATGGCTGTTACAATCATTTTGCTTCTAATGTAGCACTCCCTCATGCATTTCATTTAGGGCTAACTTGATGGTGATGAAAACCTTAAGTAGTTGATTATTACAAAGTTTTTATTTTCAATTTTCTAAAAGATAGTTTTACTAGATATTGTTTGCTGACTCTACTTTTGTTTTCAAAACTTTGACTATTTCATCTCATTCTTTCTTTGCCTACAAAGTTTCTGTTGAGAAATCTGACATTAATTTAGTGGCAAGTCCCTTGTAAGTGATTTGACCTTTTCTTAGTAGTTTTAGGATTTTTGTCTTGTCTTAACAGTTTCACTATTATGTTTCTGTGACAGTATATTTTTCAACTGCATTATGATTACTCAGAACCTCAGGACTTTTGATGTCCTGTTTTTCTCAAGATTTGTAAGGCTTTCAGCAATTATTGTGTTAAATAGGTTGTCTATGCCTATCTCTTTCTTTCTCAACTGAAATGCTGTTTCCATTCTCATCTATCTATCTATCTAGATATTCCATTCTCTTTTGTATATATTTTCTAGGTTATATATATAAATATATTTATATTTTATAATATTTATATTTTATATATTATTTTATATTTTATATATAGATATATATAAATATATTTTCTACATTATATATAAATACATATGTTTGTAAACACATATATATATTCTACTAGGTTATATATATCCTAGAAAAAATATATAAAACATATATATTGTATAGACACAATGTATAATATGTATTATACACAATATAAATATATACTATATATTGTTATATAGACCTACTTATACATTATATACTATATATTATACACTGTATATTATATTGTAATATACATATATTTCTTCTGCAAGTCTATCTTCAAGCTCACTAATTCTGTTTACTATCTGCTCATTTGTGTCATTGAGGCTCAGAACTTGCGAGGCATTGGGTAGACCTGGCTTGTGGGTGTTGGTCTCATCAGGTGGTGGGCAGTCCTAGTTTGTGCATTCAGATTTTGCCTGGTGGTGGGCAGCCCAAATGTGTACTGAGATTTTCACCCTTTTGTTTGGTCTGTATGTTAGAGGATATTTGCCTTTTGTCACAGAGCTTCTAATGCATGTACTGCTTGCTAGTAAACATATTGTTTCACTGTGGCCGTGAGACAAAGGAATTCTAGAGATTTGAAATCTGAACTGCAGAGTCAAGCCACTCACTTTTAATTGGAGTGGGAGGATGGTGAGAACCCACCCACTGGGAGCTTGGCTCAGTGCACTGCTATGGTGGCAAATATTCACGTGTTGATTTTGTTAGTATGGCTGTTTATTGACAATATCTGGCCACTCTTGATTCATCCAAATCTCTGATATCTGATCCTGAATTTCTGTTGCCTGGTTGCCCACTTTTTAGATGTCTTTATAAAATGAGAAAAAAGAAAAAAATATAGGGAAAAGAGAAACTAATTGGCTAAACTTGTTGTTAGAGCTTGCAAATTCCACTTTGGAAAGGCTTTTGTTCTGATAGGTGTTTAACAAGTTTATTTCATCTGCATATCCATGGCAACCTTTTGGACCATAGAAGTCAGAGAAAATAATCAGCTCTTTTGTAAATTTTGAGGTTTCGCTGGCCATATTCTCAAAAAATGTAAAATTTTATATCATAAAATAGTTTGGTATATATTTAACCTCTAATGCACTATTAAATTATCTCAAGGTATGAGTTAAATTAATGTATTCATTGTCTACAAACTATTAAAATAATTTGTGTGCTTTTGACTGTTTTATCCAGTTTTTGGCTGCGTTGGATTGATAAAGGTTTTGTATTTGTTTTAAAAGTATTTGAGTGATGATTTCATGTCAACAACTGAGTCTAATCTATAATGTGTTATGCTAATAACAACAAAAAAAATCTTGCTTTAGATATTTTTAGCTATCCTTAGAAAAGCGTCCAGGAATTCAAAGGTTTCAAATTCTGGGGGCTTTCTTTGATATTTTCACTGAGGCTGTGCAAGAATATCAAAGGATTTATCTCCCGTTTTGTTCATACAGTTGATCAGGCTGATCAGATTATGTTAAGATTGTCGCCAAATGGAGCAAAATGTTCTCATATTGGAGTGCTTTTGTGTATGTCCATGGAGTTGTGAGGGTTTGGTTTTGGTTTGAGTGCTTTGGATGATTTGACTCTATACTTGCATCCAGTTGTTTACTACATATTGATAGGATAGTTATATTACTAGGAAGACTGAAATTTGGATTTTTGGCTTGATGGAGGGATTTCATAATGGTGACCATTTTTTTTTTCTCTCAGGGTCTTGATTCAAGACTGTTGACTTGATGGCTTTTTTACTTACTGGTTTCTGGTGAACATTACTCCTGCTGAATTTGGTTGATGATGGCTTCTTCAGTTTCTGGAGTGTGTATGTGTGGCCACACATATGTTTCTTAATATTTGTCTTTTGTAAGAGTTGTTTGAAACTGTTATCATATGTTACTATCTGTGTTTACTGGTCAAAAAAAAAAATTTAGCTTTTGTAAATTAACTTTTAGAGTTCTTATAACAAACGTTGTTTTAAAAAGCAGGTAAATTTACTTGTCTGTATGTCTCCTAAGTTACGTCAATACACTTACTGCCCAACTGCAGTGACAGTGCACACATTTTGCATGTTAACAGCAAGAGCTAATTGGCTTGGGCTGTGGCAGTTCCTGGACTCTACAGCCACTCCCCAAGCTTTCTGACAGGATTATTACAGAGTATGGCTTCACTCTGACAGGACTTCCTAGTGTCTTCTCTCTCTTTTTTTTTTTAAGATTTTATTATTTTTGGAAAGCTGGATATACAGAGAGGAGGAGAGACAGAGAGAAAGATCTTCCATCTGATGTTTCACTCCCCAAGTGATCCGCAACGGGCCGGTAGGCGCCAATCTGATGCCGGGAACCAGGAACCTCTTCCAGGTCTCCCACGCGGGTGCAGGGTCCCAAAGCTTTGGGCCGTCCTCTCCTGCTTTCCCAGGACACAAGCAGGGAGCTGGATAGGAAGTGGAGCTGCCGGGATTAGAACTGTCGCCCATATGGGATCCCGGAGCTTTCAAGGTGAGGACTTTAGCCGCTAGGCCACGGTGCCGGGCCCGTGTCTTCTCTTTAATCGTTTTCTTACAGATCTAATAAAACCTCCTACACTTAATGAATATACATTGGGCAAAGATAAAAATTTATTTGGGTTTTTAAAGATACCATGTGGAGTAAACAGGTGTCTTCTTATTAATTGGTGAGTTTTGTGATTACAGCCACAAACTGCTTGAGGATTGACTACTTGAAGTTTTTTTCATTAAGTTTTGTACTTTCTACCTACATTTATAAACCATCTAAAAATACATGGTAAGCTTATGCTGTTAGAGATAGGAAGTAATTCTAATCAATTAGATATAATTTTAAAAGTGTGTAAATGATTTTAAACTTATAAAAAATTCATTTATTTTGTCATAGAGTAAGGTTGTTAACACAAACATCTTTGATTTACATAACTTAAAGTACTAATAGGCTGTTTTTAAAATATGTTAAGTCATTGATACATTTATATTTAAGTTGAATGATCAAAAAATTTACAATGTAGTTTAATTGTTAACCTATATTCTTGTCTCATTTATAACAAGCAATAGACCTTTGGGGTAAATGTATTCTAAAGCTATTATTTGACAGTTTTTACTTTATACTGTTCCTAAGAGTAAGCAACTTGGTGACTCATATCTAAGGTCTCTCTTCCTATCGTCAAGGTCAGGACATAGTTAAAAAGAAACATCAAATTTTTTAAATTATGCTTCAAAAGCAGAGGTTAATGTACTACCTAGCTCCTGTGAACACATTAATTTGGATCTGTATTCACCTTAAATTTACTTCAGATTCCTTCTTCCAGCAAGCCACCAGCAGTGCATTGGCTGGTGGCCCCTTACTAGCACAATGTAAACGATTTCATTTCTATGGAAGAATTTAGCCATTCAAAATGTGGAAGGACCCATCTCTTATCAACTCTGGGAAGAGGGTCTGATGTGTTATTGCGAAGGCAACCTATGTGGATGCCTGTGCACATATCAAGCCCTGGATGCCCCCTATCGGAGGATACCACTCCAACAAGACAGCATAATCTGGCCTTGGAAGACCCATCCTCAAGGAGACAATGGAAGAGGAGGAGGCCAGCCCCTCTCAACACCTGGTGACATGGGGGAGCCTCAAAGGATTGGTGTACAAGACTCAATAACTGTTCCTGACCTCCTGAATTAAATAAATCCCTAATAAGTTAGAGCCACAGAGAAATCTCCTACCTTAGAATATTTGAGGAAGATTTTAAAATTTCTCAGTTAGATCCTAACTTTGTGAGAAACGGATGATTTATAAATCACAGATTCTTAGCTGCTCTGGACATTAAGAGAAAGCTATAGAGACTTACATTGGGACCTTTGAGCACCCTTACAACATCTTCAAGGTGGTAACATGGTCTTTTATCATAAACCAGGAGGAGTTATCTTAGCAGAGCAGGAGGATAAGAGGAGGTTCGTAATCCTAGTCCCAGTGAGACCCTCGGAAGCCTCCTAAGAGCTTTCGCTGCAGAAGCAACAGACTTCTTTGCCAAGGGCTGTCAAGAACGACACCCAGACCGTGTCCCAGCTGCCGAAGAGATCACTGGAGATTTGACTGCCCTCAAAGGATCAGGATCAGCCACTTCCCACTGAGTCTCCCACTCAGGACTGAAGCAGCCCAAAATTCTCCACAGACTCCTGTGCCACATAAGACCAGCAATAGGAGCCTTGGGTGGTTCTCATGGTGAGGGGAAACTCATATAAGTTTCCTTCTGGACACGGGAGAGCAGCCTTTTGTGTCCCTATCTTTAGCTTTGGTAGTCTCTTCTTCTCATAGTGACCATAATGGTCTCTCAGGAGCCCCTTGATCTTCTAACCATGTCAGAGATCATACTCCTCAGGTGGGCCTGGAAGCTGTGCCTCAGACCCTGAGCAGGTAAACTCTAAGCCTCACCCACCAGGTAGCAGGGCAGGGATAATTGCCCACAAGAGAGCAAGCGGATATGTGAGAAGCCAAGAGCCAGAGCAGAGTTTGAGCAACAAAATGTGTGACCCAGAGAGCAAGCCCCTCCCTAGTAAAAGCTTTTATGGAGCTTCAGAGTGGAATGGTTATGCAACAACACAACCTCTTCCCACCAGGTTCCAGGTGATGACAGGTATGCATTCTTTGATGAACAGGTGGGCAAGCATCCTTACACAGATGGGAGAGGTGTGGCTTCCAAACTTTGAACTAGCTGCCTAAGATCATATCTGTATTAAGAGTATTTCATTGTCTCTGGGCAAACTAGTCTATACTCTCCACCTTTAGTCAATCCAATAGTTGATGGTTTAATTAGAAGAAAGACATTTTTATAAATTTAGTGCATAATAGTTAGACGCTTTTATTTTTACCATGAAGTCGGTAGATTCATACCCTAATCTACAATCTGTTCTGTCTCCTCATTTCCAATCACCAAGCTCCATCCTTGATTCTGACATTTTCTTTAACTCCAGATCCACTCTGATGTGAAGTCTCCTCAGTTCTATCTCTTCACAATCTCTTACCTATCCTTTCCATTCTCATAAGGGCCGTGAAACCCTTATTTCGCCTACAACTTTTTTCTCTATCCAGAATATACATATTCTGAGCAATTTACTCCCCAATTGTATCTGACAGCTAGCATGTTCTCAAAGCATGCCTGAGGATTTTTGTTTTGATGTGGAGATCTGTCAGTTAATCTGAACAAAATAACATTTAAGTAGGCCTAGAAAGAAGAAATCCCTTTGCTTCACAGATTTACTTTATATTTTGTAATATAACGGGAGCCATTTGCTAAGAGTTGAACTTTGCTTCTTTGCAAACTGAAATATGTAACGCCTCATAAAATTGAACCATCACAGCCAAGGCATTATATCACTTAATATAAGCATGCTATACTTTTCTGCAAAACAAGCTTTTTCTCCTGAATGATACTCATAAGTCATGGAGCAAGGATAAACTTCAAAAGCAAAGGGACAGCCTGCAATTTAGAGCAAGTGATATCCAGTTCAAGGCAGTCAGTGAAGCAAATAGTAGAAACGTTTCCATGAAAGAATTTGCTGTTTATCCACAATTCTTCTTTGGTAAATATCAAATCTTTGTTTAGTTATTTCATCTCTTCTTCTTGAGAACAAATATTCTGTGTGTCCTTTAAATATTCCCCATGGTGTCCAGAGAAACCTCATAAGTAACAGATGGAAACTACTTTCTTCTGATTACAACAAACCAATTAAAAAGTGAGTTCTTAGTTCATCATTATTTTTCTTCTTTCTCTCTTTCTCTGTCTCTATTCTTAATTGGGAAAGCTAAAAGAGAGCCACATTCTATTTTGTTTAAAAACCATAAAAAAGAGTTGAAACAGTTTTAAAAAAAAAGAAAAGTTGAGATTTTGAGCCTAGTTAGTGAAATCAAGTACAAAAATAATTAATGCTATGTTATGATGTGCCAATTCTAGGACTTAGATGTGTCCCTGAACTGGTGAACTATTTGTGAACTGAATATCTCCATTGATGCACATATATGCTCCCTGAAATTTTAGGACATTGTTATTATCATTGGTATAAGTATGCTAGTAATAACAACTGTCTATAGTTTACCAATGAGGAAGCTGAGGCTGAAAAAGGATAAATTACTTGCCTTTGTATCTGAATAACAAGTAGCAGAACCAGAAGTTGAGTCCTTAGCATATTCATCCCCTAGGGCCAGTTTTGTGGCATAGCAAATAAGCCTGCTTCTTGGATGCCAGCATTCTATATGTGTACTATTTCATGAACTGGTTTCTCCCTTTTCAAACCAGCTTCTGCTAATGACTGGGAAAAGCAGTGGAAAATTGACTGAATAGTTGTGCCTCTGCTGCCCAAATTGGAGATCTGGAAGAACCACCTGACTTCCGATTCTTGGCTTCAGTCTGGCCCAATCCTGGCTGTTAACAACCATTAGGGAGTGAACCAATGAATGCAAGATTTCTCTACTTTCTCTCATTCTCTCTCTCATTTCTCTCTCTCTCTCTCTCTCTCTCTCTCTCTCTCTCTCTCTCTCTCTCATTCCTCTCTCTCTGATATTCAAATGAATACAAATTTTTAAAATAAATAATTGTGAGAAGGAATAAAACAAAATCTCATCAGCATACAAATTTTTCCTGAAACTTTCATTATCTTCCTTGGAAACCAGATAGGAAAACCTTCCACATTTGTTCACACAACAACCTTTTGTTGAGCACTTAATTGCTTTTTTCCAAGCACTGAACTGGGGACTTGGGATAACAATATACATGAATTTGTCTCGCTTTTCTTAATATATGGATAAGAAAAGCATGTATTCTGAATACATGCTTTCTGCTGCAACTATCTACTTCCTGGATTGCATTGATATGCCCGAAACTGTTGAAAAAATCAGGAATCTGAAATGATCACTTACCAGGAAAAATGTGATTGGACTAAAATTCCAGATGTTCCCAGAATAAGCGTATGTAAAGAACTGCGTCTGAGGGTGGGTGTTTGGCAGAGGTGAGGATGCCACTTGGGCTGCCTGCATGCCACACTGGAGTGTCTGGGCTTCAGTCCCAGCTTCTCTCCATTCCAGCTTTCTGTTAGTGTGCACTCTGGGGGGCAGCAGATTGTGCCTCAAAGTAGTTGGATTCCTGCCAACCATGTGGGAAACCTTCACTGAGTCACCAAGCCAGCCTGGCACACTGCTGTCTTACTGTGCCCAATGAAAAATAAAGAGCAGATGGGGAACACAGAGGATGCACTCTCCCTCTCCCTTTCGCTTTCCAAACCATCTTCTCCCCTCCTTCTTCTGTTTCTGTCTCCCTCTATTTGCCTCTCCCTTTCAAATAATTAAACCAAGAAGAAAAGTTTTATTTTAGCAAAAGAAAAAAAAATTTTCAAAATAGTGAAACTAGTGAATAATTAGATAACAGTTCCAGGTGTTTCAAAAGAAGCAGTTTTACTTGGTTGGCCAAAGTTGGCGGTACTATTCTCAGTATTTGTATATTGGCATTTTCTGGTTGGAAAAATATGGTTCAGGTTGCCTGATGGTCTTGTCCTAAGACAAATTCTACTTAACCTGAGACAGTTTGGAGCACCTGAGGTAAGTGATGGGCGGGGATGCAGTCTGTGGGTGGGCTCTTCAGTCATGACAAAGAGCTAAGGGGAAGCCAAACAACAAACAAGCAGTTTTTCATGTCCAAAATGGAAAATTAAATAACATTCTGATTTGTCATTCCACGCCTTTTAGAAGGTTGGAATTCAGGATTTCAGCAGCTTTTAATGTAAATACATTGCAAACACTACATTGATTTGTGTCATTAGCTGTGATATTTGACTTGAGAATACGCCTTTAAAACTTCAGCAACCAGTCTTTTAAGACTGTAGGGTTTACTCTGTTTTACTTTTCCCCTCTGATGACCCCAAACTTACTATATGTCTTGGACCATTTAGGAGGGAAAAGCCTGAGATCCCTTTATTAAAAATTAGAAAGTCAGCATTCTTGCACAGACAGAATGGAGGAGGCAAGTAACTCCCTGTTTGCATTTGCACATTCCATTCAACAATAAGAGAAGAGCACCTTTTTTTCCCATATATAACCTAAGACATGACTATAGATTCCCAAACTGTTTCCAACAAAAGTGTGAAATTCTGCAAGCTGGGCCAAGTATGCATGGCCTGGGTTGTGTCAGATCATATTCCTTTCCTGCCATGAAGTAAAGGCCCTTACGGAGTTGGGCTTGGCAGGCCAAGTGGGCTTGTCACTACAGTTGTGCTTGGTAAGCAGATGACAAGATAAAACATTGGCTTCACTGGAGCCCTTCACTCACTAGCCCAGGGTACAACTCTGAAGGCCTCAGTGAACCTGGCCCTGCGGCTGTGATCTCCATTAAGGCAATAAAGAGAAATACTCATGACTCTGAGCAAATCTGTGGAGTAAACTTCTCTTGTTTATAACCCAAGATAAGTTGTAAACACATTAAATAACAAAGTCTCTTGAAGACTTCTTAGTTTCTTTTTTCAAAGAAGTTAGGAAGAGGATTTCTTTTTCTTCTGCTTTAGAGGTATACATAGAAAGAGTCAGAAATGAAAACAATTCACTGACTGTATTATTGTTTATTTTAAAAATTTAACAGACATATAAAATGCAGTATTTACAGGGTATTATGTAATGTTTTGTTATACAAGTACATTAAGAAATACCCAATGAGAGAAAAATATATTAATCTTTCAGACATTTAATATCTCTCTGTAGTGAAACCATCCACATTCCTATCTTTCAGGATTTTTTAGTAGATAAATATGCAAGGGTCAACATAGTGGTGCAAGCTAATACTCCACCTGTAAGAGCCAGTATCCCATTTGGGTATCAAGTCATGTCCTAGCTACCCCACTGATGATCTAGCTCCCTTCTTATGGTCTGGGAAAGCAGCGTAGTATGACACAAATCTAGTATTACCCACATGTGAGACCCACATGCGAGCTTCTGGCTCCTGGCTTTGGATTGGCTTAGCTCTGGCCCTTGCAGCCATTTGAGGAATGAACAAACAAATGGAAGATTTCTCTGTGTCTCTCTTTCTCTCTCCTTGTAAAACTTGCTTTTCAAATAACAAATCTTGAAAAAATGGACATACAGTAAAATCCACATGATCTATAGCCAACCTATAGTACAGTAGAACCCCAAAACTTCTTATTCCTATCCTATGTATAACCTAGTATCTGTCAATCAACTTATCCTCACTTCTTCATTCGCACTTTCCTACATGGCTTATGGTAAGCAGCAGCAAAGCATCTACAAGAGCTTCTGTTTCTTAGAAGCCACATGTAAGCAATATCTTGATATTTTACTTTTCCTGGCTTATTTTATTTAATGTTTTATTACAAATGATGAGATGTCCTGCTTTTGATGGCTGAGTATTATTCTTGTGCAAATGGGCTACATTTTCTTTACCCATTCGCCAGTGAATAGACACATTGTTTCCATTTATTGGGTATTGTAAATAGGCTACAATGTTCACAGGAGAGTAGATGTAGATGTCTTTTTGACTGTTAGATATCATTTCCCTTGGACATGTACTAAGGAATGGGATTATAACAATTCTATTTTTAGTGCATTTTGTTTTGGAACCTCCCTTATGTTTTCCATTGCAGCAATAATAAGTTACATTCCTTCTAACACTGTGCAAGGGCTCACTTTCCTCCACATCCTCGACCAACATTTCTTATCTTCTGTCTTGATAAGAGCTGATCTTTCTGGAGAGAGGTAATATGTCATCCTGGCTTTGATTTGCATTTCCCTGATGATTAGTGATGTCACACATTTTGAGAAATGTCTTTTTCCTATTAAGTTGTTAGGATTCCTTATACATTCTCCTTTACCAGACCTGTAGTTTGCAGTTACTTTCTCCTCCCTTTAAGGTATTTCTTCACTCTTTTGATTGTTTCTTTTGCTGTGCAGATGCTCTTCAGTTTGATGAATTCCCATTTATCCCTTTTTTTTTTCTTTTATCAACTGTGTTATTTGGGTATTATCCCATTCCAAAGTACTCAAATGTTTCCCTCTATTCTGATGGTTTCAAAGCTTTGGTCTCACATCTAGGTCTTTAAACCACATTTTAAAAATTCAAATCATCTACTTATTTACTGAAAGTGGTCAAATTAGAAGCCCTAAAGCATTTTTCTCCTCCAACAGTGGATGATTCTACCATTCCATCAAAACAAGTAGATGGGCTTAACATTTCAAATAAGATCATTCAGCATTGCTAGTTTTTAAAGAAACAGATAATGTTAGAAACTAAAGTTTGCCTTGAAAATTTGGGATCATGCTAGTGAAATGAATCTTAATGACCTTATTGAATCTTAATGATCATAGCTAAAATCCAACCTTTAGGATAATCTTCAGAAAAACTGGAATGTAAAATGTTGAGTTTCAATCAGAGACTATCACTGTCTTCATTCTCAACTGCAGTGTCATTGGATTTGCCCAGATATATCAGTTTCATTGATGTTTTTCATTCTCTGAATATTTGCTATGTGCATTCAGACTTGTAGCTTCAACTGCGTTGCATTTTGAAATTATGTCAGCTTTGTTAGCCTGAGAGTCACAGAGACCAACAGTATGTCTGATTTATGCAAAAGCTCTTTTCTCAATTCCTTTTTTGTAAGATTTGCTTTATTTTCACTGCAAAGTCAAATATACAGAATACACAGAGAAGGAGAGACAGAGAGCAAGATCCTCCATCTGATGATTCACTCCCCAAGTGAGCGCAACGGCTGACACTGCGCCGATCCGAAGCCAGGAGCCAAGAACCTCTTCCAGGTCTCCCACACGGGTGCAGGGTCCCAAGGCTTAGGGCCGTCCCCAACCGCCTTCCCAGGCCACAAGCAGGGAGCTGCATGGGAAGTGGAGCTGCCAGGATTAGAACCAGTGCCCGCATGTGATCCTGGCGTGTTCAAGGTGAGGATCTTAGCCACTAGGCCACGCCGCCGGGCCCCTCAATTCCTTTTTTAAAACTCTTTTTTTTTTTTTTTAATATTTTTATTGGGAAGGCAGATGTATAGAGAGAAGGAGACAGGAAAGATCTTCTATCCTGTTATACACTCCCTAAACGACTGTAATGGCTAGAGGTGAGCTGATCCTCAGCCAGGAGCCAGGAGTTCTTCCGGGTTTCCCATATATGTGCAGTGTCCCAAGGATTTGGGAATATTCCACTGTTTTCCAAGGCCACAAGCATAGAGGGGGATTAGCAGTGAAGAGCCAGGACAGGAACCCAAATGGTATGTCAATGCTTATTGATGGAGGATTTGCTTATTAAGTCACAGCACCAGTCCCAATGTAACTCTTTATACCACAAAAACACATTGCTTCTAATTGCCCATTTCTTAACATTTACATCACCTGAACATATTCTTGTCCATCTTCTGAATACCAGTTCTTTTTCATATTCATTTTCATTCTTACCTAAATGTATATTTTTACCTCCTTTACCATTGAGGGTAGGACCGGGCATGGTGGTGCCAATGCCCTCACAGCATCTCTGACTTGTTTCTGGGTTGTTGCAGTGACTGTGATGCCTCTTCCTCCAAGGAGTGGGGGTGGGGTAGATACAAGAAAATACGTGAAATGCAGCAGGAACTAGAAGCCAAGTGATGTACACAGGAAAATCTCACCATTAACTCTTTCCAAAATCTGTCAGGTGCCTACCTGGTTCCATAACCCTGTTTTAATTGGTTTTCATACATAATAGGAGACAGGGATCTAGTTTCACTTGTGGCAGATTACCCCTGGATCTCTGCTTAGCCCTTGTGGGTGGCCTTAGGCACACAGCACACTGTGTCCCAGGGGAATCTCCTGACAATGGTCTTGGCTAAAGGAGACCTCAACCTGGCCTGTTCACTGGGCATGCACCAAGAGTGGTGGGCTGCACCCTAGCCTCTCTTCTCTGTGCTTGGACAAGCTGTGTTAGGACTTCCCCAACAAGTAATTCTAGGTTAATGCAACTTATTCTGTTCATCAGCCATGTGTGATTAATATGCCCCAAGGCATAGCTTTCAGCCCAGTTGCTAGCATTTCTGTGCACATGGATCTCAGCTTACCTGCCCCTGGCTTGAGGCACAGCTTGCACCCTTGCGTGCAGAACATGATCTGTGATTGGAGGATCCAGACAGACAGGCATGCCTATGGCTAATCACAATGACTGCTGGCTGGATGGTTGGGACTACCATTCTGCCTTCCGCCTTTTTCTCTATACAAGTTTGTAAGTTCTCCCTAATAAACGAACATTCCTTACTGGTTTGCTTCCAGTTGTTCTTGGCAGCGGAAGAACACTATCGCCTCACCCCTCAGTGGTCTTGGGGCCTGCTGGGCAGGAAACCCCAGAGTTGACTCTTTTGTATGTGGATATCAAATTTTCTCTCTTTTTAAAAAAGGTTTAGTTACAGATACACGCACGAAACACACACAAATCTTCCATCTATGGGTTCACACCCCAACTACTCCAATAGCCAGGGCTAAGAAAAACTGAAATCAGAAGCCAGGAACTCCTTCTGGGTCTCCCATGTCAGAGTAGGTGTCCAAGCATTTAGACCATCTTCCGCTGCTTCACAGACACATTAGCAAGAAATTGAATCAGAAGTAGAGCAGCTGAGACTCTAACTGGCACCCATATGGAATCTGATCTGACATCAGAAATGCCAGCATAACCAAAATGCCGTAATGCTGGTGCTTCCATTGCCAATGTATATTTTTTACGTGTTTGTCGAAAAACATTTGATGTAGATGTGTGGCTTTGTTTCTAGGTCCTATTTGTCTGTCTGGTGCATGGATTTCATTTTAATGCCAATTCCCCAAAGTAAATTTGCAGTGATGCCAGGTCATGTCCGACATCGAGGGAAGCTGTCCCTCTGCTACTGCCCCATGGGTTATTGTGCATTTTGACATTGTTTATATAATGTGCAGGGATATGAGACAGGTATACAAGGGATTTAAAAATGCCTTGATACACTTATACAGCAGAATGTTGGACTTGTGACTGTTGCTGAAGGACTATGCTATTGTAACAATATGGGGAAAACAGTGGGGAGGGGAAGGGGGGAAGGGGTAATCTCTGCGCATATGGAACTGTATCATAAAAATTTCAAACAAGAGAAAAATAAGCATAAACATTATATTAATGGTGAAGCTTGGGTGAAAGACTGGCAAGTTGATGCTGAAGCTGAAGTCCATTGAGGCAGACCATCCACATCAGTTTGATAGAAAAACAAGATAATCTTGTTCATGTTCTTCTTGGGGAGGACTGATGATAGCAGAAGGAACAGCCAACATGCTAGACATCTCAATTGTTCAGTTTACACAATCCCAACTGAAAAACTGAAGTGGAGTAAGTTTTCTGCTCAGCGGCTGCCAAAAGTATCTTGTCCAGACCAGCTGCACACAAAAACAGCTTTCTCTAAACAACTGGGTTTAAGATTCTGAAGCATTTCTTTGCAGAACTAAGAAGAGATGAAACATGGCTTTACCTGAAGACAAAACATAATCAAAATGTTGTTTACCAAGTGAATAGTTTAGACAAAAAAAAAAAGACATGGTAATAGCTTTTGGCTTCCTCAAGGCATTACGCTAATTGATTACTCCAAGTAACTGTACTATGTGCTTATTAGGAGAGTGTTTGTGAGGAAGTTAGTCAATGTTTTAGAGAACAATGCCCGGGGAAGCTTCACCAGAGAATCCTCCAACACAACAATCCTGCCCATTCCTCTCATCAAAGAACAGTAATTTTGTGGCATTTTTGTGGGAAACAGGCATCGCTTTAAACTGCTGATTTGGCTCCTTCTGACTTCTTTTTCTGTTTGTTTGTTTGATTCTTCTTTTAAAAGTTTTTTCGGGCCCGGCACCGTGGCCTAGCGGCTAAAGTCCTCACCTTGAACGCCCCGGGATCCCATATGGGCGCCGGTTCTAATCCCGGCAGCTCCACTTCCCATCCAGCTCCCTGCTTGTGGCCTGGGAAAGCAGGAGAGGACGGCCCAATGCATTGGGACCCTGCACCTGCGTGGGAGACCTGGAAGAGGTTCCTGGCTCCTGGCTTTGGATCGGCGCGCACCGGCCGTTGTGGCTCACTTGGGGAGTGAAACATCGGACGGAAGATCTTCCTCTCTGTCTCTCCTCCTCTCTGTATATCTGACTTTGTAATAAACTGAATAAATCGTTAAAAAAAAAGTTTTTTCAATGGCATACATTTTTTTCTTCGTTTAACAATGTAAAAATTACTAGATTGATATGATTAAACTTCAGGATCCTAAAAGACATCATCACTTACAAAAGGGTCTTAACAGAATTTAGGTTGACAAATAAAGTTTATATTTTAATTTCTTTTTTATTATTAATTATTTTTAGTTTTGATGATTTTTTTATTGCATTTCATTTTATAACAATGTTTCATAGGCTCTGATGTTCCCCCATCCCCTCCCCTTGCCCTCCCCACATGGTGCATTGCTCCACCTTATTGCAGTATTACAGTTCACATCCAGTCTTGTTTCTTTCATTGCAAGCATGTGCCATGCATAGAGTCCAGCATCTTATTGTCCAGCTCAATTCAACAGTTTCTTGGGGAGACCAACTCCGGTCTGAAGGCATAGCTGGCAGAATATCATTCCGACCAATTAAAAGCCATAACATAACATCAACAACAGTTTCCAACATTATGGAGTATTGATAATTTTTACATAGTTGATTATGGCGATAAGGGTCAAGGGTTACAGGAAGGTGGGTGAGATCACTATTTCCGCATTCTCTTTTTTTCTGTCCTGTATCTGGGAAGAGGGGAGACAAGGAGAGAAGCCACACCCAGCCTCCCAAAGGCCTCTACATGCTGGGATGGAGGGCATTCACCCCAAACCACCCCAGGGTCCCCAATGTGGGGCATGCTCTAAGGGTCCTGCTCAAGAGGTTTTCATAGTTCAATAGTTCTGGATTACCACCGATCTTGCCACTCCAAGCATGAAGAAATCTCTTCAGAGTACACTGGCTGACTTAGTCCACCTTAGAGTCTCTGCTCACATATTCACTGTCAACCCTTGGCTGGGGTAGTTAATCAATTTGTTCTGTCCTCCATCTTCTGATACTTTTAATTCCAAGTTGGAAAACATTTTAAAATCCCTTGTGTACCTGTCTCATATTCCTGCACATTATGTAAGTAATGACAAAATGCACAATAAAATGGGAAAGTGCAGAGGGACAATCTCCCTCCATGGCGGGCATGACGTGGGATCTTAACTGTAGAACAAGAGGAATTGGGAGGAAGTAGCTTTTCAAATTCCCACAACAAGAAATTTCTTAGGAGCTCCTAAATGGAAGAGAACTTTTGACCATATAATTAAGTCTCTTACTATCAATACAAAAATGAACCTTTGTTAATCTATATTTATTTTTTAAAGGGGCAAAAACACTTCCAATCAACGGCATTCCCCTGAGGGCTTCCACTGGGCATCTTCAGTCTTCTGCTGTGCAGATGTTCACTTGGTTAGCACTCAAGAAAGAAGCAGACACACTCATTAAGAGGCAGGCAGACACACAAATTCCTCCTTGGAAAATTCACCGCAAGCTTTTCTTAAGTGCTTGCCTTTTAGGTTAGCTGTCATGGATATTTCACTTCACATTGTAGTCATGTCTCTTTCATTTTGAAAGCTGCTGAGGGACTAGGTCCAATGCCAGGCTTCCACAAGTAAAGCATGAGGCATGGCAGTGTTGAAAAGCTGCAGGGAGGGTTGGCATCCTGGCATTTGATGATGCCCTGCTCCTAGGTTATAGTCCATTCTTCCTGGCAATACTGCCTTTACTCATGAGAAGTCATTAATTCCTTCCAGCTTCTACTTCAAGCAAACCTACCTCCCTGATTACATTCTGGGTTTAGTTTGCTGGGCTAGTGCCTAGCTTGGTTACACATGGGCAGCTACTACTGAAACCTAATATTGCCCAGTAGAATGCTGGATGCTGAGTTGGCTTTCTGCTCTGTAGTCTGGTTAAGTGGATTGGAAGACTACTACCTCTCAATTGAAAGACTGTGCTTTCTGTTACAGCTCACAGGCCTTCCCTGATTTGCTTAGAAAGCCCGAAGGAAGAAAACCAAGACAGCTAAGAACATGGGGTTTCCCAAACATCAGTATATTCTCTGCACAGAGTCAGCAGACCTAAGCCTTACAGCTTCTGAAAATGTTCCCTGGATATAGCCATAGCTCATCTGGCCCTAGTAAAGGTACCAATACTGAATTTGGGGCTGTTAGGCTTGACAGGAGAGAGAACAGGGAAATTTTGCAATCCAGATTGCTACCACATTTTCTAGGGCTAGGGACACTGAAATGGGGTCTTTTGTTCATTTGCTATTGCAAGAAAACCAGAGCTGAGTACCAAGAGCACAACTTTCACTTAGTGTTCAAATTATAGAGGAATGGAAAAGCTGGTGTCTGGCTCACCACTCCACTTCTCTCTCTGTTTTGAAGGGCATGTGCTTACTCAGAGATACAGCACGCTGGAATGAGGGGAGGAATATATTAACACGTGGAAAGGATAGTCATGCCTTTCTGGGAAAGTGCTGTTGTAATTCCTGGAATTGAGGAGCCACCTTCTTTTTGTCTTTTTATGCTTTTTTTTTTTTTTGCTGCTTATCAAAAACATGTCAACTGACAGGAGTAACTTTTAGGGATTGTGATGAAGCTTGAAGTCAGTTTGAGGTCACGTTGAGAGTCATTCTGGATCTCACTGTTTTGAATCAATTGGCCTTAGGTGGAACTTCTGACCATCAGGTACAATGTCTCATCTTAGGATGGGAACAGAAACTTAGCTACCTAGCAGCAAGAAGACCTCAAGGAGATCCACCAAAATAATTCAGGTCGTATTCCAAAATATTCTGGACAGAAATGAAACTCATCCTTAAGGGTGGTAACAGGGTCTGGACACAAAGCACTCTATCCATGTTGAAGGGAGGTCTATAGCCCATGCCTGTGGGTTAAGGTCTGAAAGGAATGAGACACGTAAGACAGAATAAAAATCAGGACATTAATTTGGGTTCAAGAATACCTGTGTTGAAGAGAACCCAGCAGTCCTCAAGTACCCAGGGACTCATGCCATCCTAATTCTCCTTGTAACTTGCTAGAACTGGTTCACAACGTTTAAATCTGCTATCACTGTTGCAAAGTAATATTGGAGCAGTCAGGTTATGAGAGTTATTTTTGCATCATTCTCAAATTGTAGACTATATTAAAATAATTTAAAGTTCTTCTTGGTCTAAAGAAGGCAAGAAAAATTAGTTGGAATGTTCATAAAACATTTGATATAAAAAAATTTCTTGATTTATAAGGAAACATTTTTTCAGAGGGCAGTCTAAGTCTGTGATTTTTGAAACTTTCCCAAATAGTACAGATTAGACTATTTTCACTGATGTATTCCTTTGAAAACATTATACATTAAGAGGGGTATCTGGGAAAAAAATTAAACTGTAAATACATTATCACTCTTTTTATCTTGTCATATTTCTGATGCCAATTGTCAACATATTGTGTTTTTAAAAATGTCATTTATTTGTATATTTTTAAACTTAAAGCAGAAGCCCTATACCCTCAGAACAACAACAACAACAACAAAAGATACTGGAAAATGTAGGTTTTTATAAGTGATTTTACAGTATAAGAGAAAGTAAATTTTATTATTTTTCTGATTTGGATGTATTTATAAAATGATAATACTTAGCATGTAAACTGGATTATTAAGAATGATTAAATGGAATTCACTCCAGAATTGCTAGGTTGTTTTAACATGAAAGCCAATGAATGTAAGGAAGCAGAGTGATAGTAAAGGACAAAAACCACATGGTGCTTTCAGTAGATGCAGGAAAGAAAAGGATTTGAAAAATAAAGATTCACCACTCATTGTAAACATAATCACACATCCTTTACCTCATCAAGGACATCTGAAAAAAAAAAATTCACAGATACTCTATACTTATGCTGAAAGTCTGAATACTCATCCCTAAGTTTAGAAACAAGGTAGATTCAAAATGGCTAAATGGTGAGAAGTCACACTGACATCAGCTACAGAAAGATAACAGAAACAAAGAAAGACCAGGCTCCCAGAGAAGTGAAAGAAATTTTGAGAACAACTCCTATGGGCAGTAAAGCAAAAATAAAAAAATAGACATGATGCCACTGCCAGCCTCACCATCAGGCACCACTGCATGTGTTGAACAAGTTCTCCAGCTGAAAAATACCATTTTCCTAAGATAAAGAAGGAAGAAGTTGCCATGGCCCTGCCACCAGCAGTTTTTGTTGGAAAGCTTTTCTGTTTGCCAGTTCACTCCCCAAGTGACTACAATGGTTGGCACTGAGTCAATCCAAAACCAGGAGTCATGAGCTTCTTCCAGGTCTCCCATGCTGGTGCAGGGTTTCAAGGCTTCAGGCTGTCCTTGACTGCTTTCCCAGGCCACAAGCAGGGAGCTGGAAGGGAAGTGGAGCAGCCAGGATTAGACCCAGCACCCATATGGGATCCCACTGTATGCAAGGTGAGGATTTTAGTCACTAGGCTACCATCTGGGCCACTGCCAGCAGTTTTAATGCAGGAGGAAAAAATTTTGCAGTCCTCACTGACTTAAGTCCAGCCTGGAGAGATGACCTAAACAGGTGTCTGAGAGATGGATATGCTCTGTAAAGGAAGTTACATTGCTTTCATCTCCTCCCACACCAAAGTACCAGAGTCAATTGATGTGGTGGGGTGTTTCTACTGAGTTCTACCTGACTCAGGTGACAGCAAGCATTCCCACTGCTGCCAGAGTCAGGGCAACTTATAAGACAGTGAGCAGACCCTGTTCACCCTGTGAGTGCAGGAGTTCAGGACACAGCCATGGAGCTAGAAAAATTGCAGGATATGGCTTGGTTCCTGAGCACCAACCCATTCTGACTGTGGAAGATTCAGAGCTCCCTGAACACTGGGCACAGATCTCACAGTGGAGTCAGAAGACACATTCAGGAGTGAGTCCGTGTTCTGAATCCTGCACACAGCATGGTGAATGAAGTATACTGTGAACCCACTGTAAGCTGTAAATCACTGGGATCATTCTGACACAGAGAAAAGCTGGGGCTGTCAGCTTGAACATTCACTCCTCCATTGATAACAGCCAGAGGTACTTGAACACTATAGTCCTGCATCACAGACAATGGCAGACAGAGCTCCCTGATCCCACCCAACACATAACCCTGGAACTCAGGTACAAGCTTTAGACAGTCCTTTGAGCCATGGAGGCACATTTGAAGAATAAAGCCTTTAATAAGAATAAAACAAAAAGCTTGATGAAGAGATAGAAACAAGAGATCCTTCAGATGTGCAAAAATCCACATAGAACTACAAGAAATAGCAAAAGCAAGGGACTATAACTCCCAAATAGGAACACAATAATCCATTAATATCAGACTGTGAAGAAGAGGAGATTAACAAAAATGCATGAAAAATAATTCAAAAAATTGAAGCAAAAATTTGAAAATTTGTCACTGCTTGGTCAACCCCACAAATGATACTTAAAAAGTATTATATAGGGCCTAGTGCAATGGCTTAACAGCTAAACCCTCACTTTGCAAGCACTAGGATCCCATATGGATTCCGGATTGTGTCCCAGCTGCTCCACTTTTCCTCTGGCTCCTTTCTTGTGGCCTGGGAAAGCAATGGAGCATGGTCCAAAGACTTGGGATCCTGCACTGTCACGGGAGAATTGAAAGAAGCTCCTGGATAAGGGCTTCAGATTGGCTCAGCTCCTGTCGTTGGCAGCCAATTGGGGAGTGAATCAGCGGATGGAAGATTTTTTCTTCTGTTTCTTCTTCACTCCACAAATCTGATCTGCCTTTCTAATAAAAATACATAAATCTTTAAAACAAATAAATAGAACAAAAATGATGTGTTTCATATAGAATCAGAAAGTATCATGACAGAATGTGAGGCAGATACACTCTTGATTTAACAAATGAGATTCATAGAAACAACAGAAATATTTATACAAAATGATAGGACTATGTCATTACTTCTCATCATTGCATTTAAAGTACTTGGACTATATTATCCAATTAAAAGATGTAGCCTAAATGAATTATAAAACAAGACCTAACCATAACCTGTCTACAGGAAACACACATCACTACCGGAGTCCAGCTCTAGCTGACTTGACAGCTTGTGAGGGATGTGTGGATTGGCGAGAAGACAAGAAGAGGAGATGAGACACAGACCACTATGGCATAATGCACATAAAGGAAAACTCAGAAAAGTTGCCTTCTTTATACACAAATCATCACAAGCTTTTGTACAACATTCAATTGTTTCATTTTTACTTCATTATAAAAGAATGATTACAAAATGAATCCTAAAAAACATTATTTTACTTCAGAGAAAATATTTTCAGCAAGCTATTACTCATTCAAACCTGCAGTGACCTGGCTGAAGCCAGAAACTCCACGGCTGGCAGCACATGCAGTTACATAGTGACAAGTAGTTTACTTATATCCAAAATCAGTTTTCACTAAACACAAAGTAACTAATATTAGTTAAAATATCAAGAGTACAGAATTAAAAGGAAAGCTCACAAATTAAAGGAATTTATAAAAGCATATAACATAGATTTTTTATCAAATCTTACAATCAATCATGCATCGATTACCATCACCTTCACCTAGTGCTGATTCAATTGTTTTTTTGTTTTTACTGCTGCTTTAATTGTTTGTTGTTTTTTTGTTGTTGTTGTTGTTCTTTTGTTAAAGGGCAGTGAAAGGGATCTCGGCAACTCAGCCTTTCTACAAACAGAGGGCCTTTACAAGAAACTTCTTTTTATCTTTATAAACTGTTTTCTTTCCCTAAAAGAGAGCGAATATAAGGTAGACATTTTAAGCCATTTTTGGGGGGTTCACATTTGTCTCCATTTAGAAGATGCCCCATATACTTTCTGCTTACCATGGTGAGAAACCAAAATGCATCACTTCATGTGTTGTAACGGTTTGAGGCGCATGGTAAACAACCTCTTTGTACCTCCAGGATTGCCATCTGTTCCAAGATATTATCAGGCTATTTCTTAAGGAAAACATTACTTATGTTAGGGCAAGCTCCAGGACAAAGGTGGGCATATAACAGGATGTTTGGAGACATTGTGGGCTCAATTGCTTTTAGCTGTGTGTCATTGCCTTAAGTTGCTAAAGATGCTTTTACCATAACATGATTGATCAGCTTGAGGTGTTATACCAGTTACAGGAATCATTTCACATTTGCAGAAAAACAACACCCCCTCAGGAGAATTCTATGAAACATCAGAGAGTTCCAATCCCAGAGGCCCCATTCCCATCCAGCTCCCTCTTTGTGACCTGGGAAAGCAGTCAAGAACAGCCCAAAGCCTTGGAACCCTGCGCTCATGTGGGAGACCCGGAGGAGGCTCCTGGTCCCTGCTTCAGATCAGCACAGCTTTCACTGCAGCCACTTGTGGGGTGAATCAATGGGTGAAAGACCCTCCTCTCTGCATATCTGACTTTCCAATAAAAGTAAAATCTCTTTTACAAAACAAAAAAAGAAAAGGATACACACAAACTGAAGACAAAAGAATGGGGAAAGATATCCAAGCATATGGAAATCTAAAGTAGTCAGAAATATCTGTACTCTGTCAGACAAGAGAGACTCCAATATAAAAACTTTAAAAAGAGGCAAGCTCATTATGTACTGATTGAATGACAAATTCAGCAAGAAGATGTGACTATAATAAAATAGGAATGCACCCCATGCTAGGATATACAGTTTTACAAACCAAATATTAGCGAACATATCAGAAGACAGAAACTGCAATTAATAATGGGGGACTTAAAAAAGATCAACAAAGAAACAACCAAACTACACTATACTAGAGATCAGAGATCTACAGAACATTCCACAGCTGCAGGATGCACATTCTTTTCATCAAAACATAAAGCATTCTCTAGGCTAGACCATATATTGGGCCATAAAAGAAGTCTCAAAAATTTTAAAACACTAAATGATATAATGAGTCTTTTCTAACCACAATAAAATAAAATTAGCACAACAAAAGAACTCAAGAAAACAAACACATGAAGAATGAATAGTGATCTTGTGAATAAACAGTGTCATAGAAGATACCAAAACGGGAATCCAAAAAAACAGAAAAAAAGAAAAGAAAAAAACAGTGTTAAGAGGCAAGTTCCAACAAGTAGTGCCCATGTAGAAAAATGGTAATAGGGCCTGGCTCAGTAGCCTAATGGTTAAAGCCCTCACCTTATATGTGCTAGGATCCCATAGGGATGCTAATTCATATCCCTGTTGTTCCATTTCCCTTCCAGCTCCCTGTTTGTGTCCTGGGAAAGCAGCCGAGGATGACCTAAAACCTTGGAACCCTGCACCGGCATGGGAGACCTGGAAGAAGCTCCTGACTCCTGGCTTCACAATGGCTCAGCTACAGCCATTGTGGCTACTTGGGGAGTAAACCAGCAAACAGAAGATCTTTCTGTATCTCCTTCTTTCTGTAAATCTGACTTTCCAATAAAAATGAATGAATCTTAAAAATAAAAAAAACAAAAATGGCAATATATTAAGTAAATGATCTAACAATACATATCAAAGACCAAAAAAAACCAAAACAGAGCCAAAGTTTGTAAAATAAAAAAGTAATAAGAATCAGGCAATAAATAAACAAAACATTTCAGGAATTACGAAATCATCACTGACATTAAGAACTAGTTTTCTAAAGAAATAGCAAAATTGTGAAACCATTGACCCAACTAAGCAAAACGGGGATAAACTTAAATTAATGAAATCAGAGATGGAAAAGTAAATGTTAAAATTGAGACCACAGAAATTCAAAAAATTATTAGGAATTATTGCCAACAACCATATACCAACAAATTGGTGGAAACAGGCAGATTTCTAGACACACGTAATTTACCAAAATTGCACAAAAACAGGAAATCTGACGAAACCCCAAAAGAGGGCTGATATTGAATCAGTAGTACAGACCCTTCCAACCAAAAAGAGCCCAATACTGCATGGTTTCAATATTGAATTCAGGCAAACTTTTATGGAAGAACTTTGCCATTTCTTCTTAAATTATTCAAAACAATTAAAATGGAAAGGAGTTGTCTACATTCATCCAATGAAGCCAGCATTACCTTAATTTTATAACCAGGAAAAGAACAGCAAAAATAGATGAATTTCCCAGATAAACACAGATGCAAAAATCCTCAACAAAATAGCAAATGATTCCAACAACACATCAAAATGTAACCCACCCTGATCAATGGATTTATCCCAGATGTAATAATATGGTTCAAAATATACTAATCAATAAATGTAAAACATCACACCCATGTGACTAACCCAATGAATGCAAAGAAATCATTTGATAAAATGTAACATTCTTTTTTTATAAAACAAAGGTAAACTTCTTAAAAGGGGACCAAAGAGGAATATAAACAAAATTAAGAACATGTATACTAAACACACAGTCATCATCACAGTGAATAAGGAAAAGCTGCAAACATTTCCACTAAGATCCGGAACTGGATAACGATGCCCACACTTATTTGATATTGGTCAGGGTGACTTAGTCATTAGGAAAAGAAAATTAATCAAAGTGATACACATTGGAAAAAGAGGAAGTCAAATGATCATGCTTTTAGACAACACGTTGCTTTATCTAGAGGAAGCAAAATCCTACTAAGAAACATCTAACTCATGAGAGAATTTAGAAAAGTTGCAGCAAACAAAATCAACACACAAAAACAGAGTTCTTATATACCAACAATGCTTTAACATAGAAAGCACTTTGGGGGGGGAGTAGGTTTCACCCGAGCCAAGCTGCAGCCAAGGCAGGGCAGCTTTATTCCACAGGACCTACTGTGTGGGACAGATTCCCACACTGTAAAGGCACAAGGCAGGAGTCTAGAAGAGTAGGCTGGGACTAGAAGTCAGCAGAGACCACACCTGGTCAGCAAAAGGCAGAGGAGTAGAAGAGGGTGACACACAGGCTGGGACACATGTGCCACCTGGGGCTTAGCAGAAGTAGTTGGAACATTCATGGGCAATCAGGTTCCTGGCTTGGTCAAAGGCCTCCACAATGGCCAGCTCCATGGGCCCCTCGTCCACCTATATAGAAGAATGATGCACTTGTGACTATTGCTGAGGGACTATATCATTGTGATAATGGTGGAGGGAATAAACAGTGGTAGTGGGGGAACTGGGAGAATGGAATGGGAAATCACTGAGCCCATGGAACTGTATCATGAAAAACAAAAACTAGGGCCTGGTGCAGTAGCCTAGCAGCTAGAGTCCTGGCCTTCAACGCTCTGGGATCCCATATTGGCACTGGTTCTGATCACAGAGGCCCCATTTTCTATCCAGCTACCTGCTTGTTACCTGGAAAAACAGCCATGACGACCCAAGCCTTGGGACCCTGCATCCACGGGAGGCTCCTGGCTCCTTGCTTTGGATCTGCACAGCTCTAGCTGTTGAGGCCATTTGGGGAGTCAATCATCAGATGGAAGATCTTCCTTTCTGTATATCTGACTTCGCAATAAAAATAAATAAATCATTAAAAAAAACCAAAATTAAGAGGGATAGTGCTAAACCCTCAAAACTGTAAATTGAAAAATGAGAATAAAAGGATTAAACACACATATATCTTTTTGCATAACTTTCTCCTTTCGAATGGTAATATAAGGAGCAGTCCATCATTTCTATAATTTTATAATTTTTATATTTATGCCATCAAAATAAATAATACAGATGCTTGCACAATTATTCAAAATCAATTTGTTTTGGTGTTTTGTTGAATGTAGTTAATGAAGAAACAAGTTATTAAAAATATAACTATAAGAATAGGCAGATACTTGCTGATTTTCCAATTATTTAGATTAATCAAACATAATACACTTAGACACTGAGTTAATCATGTTTCAAGGCCATACTTTCAAAGTATTTTAAGAATGTCCGGGCACTGCAATAGCTAGAGAGGAACTGGAGAACATATGGGCTTGCTAAATAAGAACATTGTTTATTTAGCTAATGAACACCTAGAGTAGTAAAATTTTACTTCATGATAGCAATCAGGCTCACAAACATCCAGATGTAGGAATTAAAGGTTTTAACTATAGTTATAAAAGGTCATAAAAAGTCTAATAAGACTGAGGTTTGGTTACGTGGCAGCAAACAAAATACTTCCTCAGAAAAATGCATATTTTGAGTGTACATGTTATTAAGGTGGGGGAGACAGAATGTGCATTAACTGGTGACACCCACCAAGCTGCATGTCAGCAATCTATTATACCAGCTTAAAGATAAATACTCTAATATAATTATATATTATGTTTCACTTGGTTAAAATAGAGCTTAAGGATGCTTTGGCATATTACAAGTTTATTAAAATAATTTTTTTCACATCAACATTTAGACTTCAACTTCAGGACTAAATGTGGCACGATTGTTTTGATAAATCAAATAGCTAAAAGTCAATGATGTAAAAACCTCAGCAAAGTAAAACACTGAAGCAGTGTGACTCTCGCATCACTGAGCCGTTTCTAATGGTTAACTGTTAACACTCAATAAACTCAGAGAGTTCATGATGAATCCTTGCATTCATTTAGTCTTCTGTGGCTTAGGATGCGTAATCACAAAAGATAGCAGATATTGGTAGCAGCTTCAGGACAGAAAAGTGCTTGATGAAGTTGTAGCTGTCAAGCATGATTAGGGCAGGTATACTGAAGAAAACCTGGCAAGGCTAAATCAGGGCCTGCCAGTGAGACTTGGAACAGGTAATGGGCAATACTGGGCCATGACAATATGCTGGGCCATTACATTCACAAGCGCATGAGAGAGATTCAGGTCTCGGGGCAGAATCTGTGTGTGTGGAAGTATATGGGCTCACCCCCTGTGGAACAGCAATCTCCATTGGCATATGCAAGATCTATGGCCTGCTTGGGGATCTAAGTGATGCCCTGGCCAGGTTGGGGTTCCCACTGGTGAGCATGACAGCTGCAATGGGGCAGCACATTGGATTGGACATGGCTGCAGTCTCCCTTGGCATGGGTGTGAACTGGGTCTGGGAAGTGTCAGACTGGGTTAGGTTCCAGCATACATTGGTACTCATAAGAGCTAGGGTGGGTGTAGAATGGCCTGGGCTAGGTCTTGGCTTCCACTGAACCACATAAGAGTTATGTCAGGGCATGGACATAACAATTTGCAATTTCCAACAATAAGGACCGGAAAGGTTGTGGGCCTATTGGGCAAAGACACTGTTCCTGCCAGGACAAGAGTTAGAGCTAATCTGGACCAAGGACACCAGTGTAAGTGAGATCTGCCACTGGGAGGAGACCTGATAGAGGAGTTTGGGGAACTCCATTGGCCAGGATTCAGTCTCTGCAGGTGAGTGCACACATCAAAGCCAGGAGCAGCCCAAACCAGGCCAGGTACCTGCCAGCAGACAGCTGAGTCGGGTCTGGGGATAAGCCAGGCTGGGCCAGTTCATAACATCCATTGGCAGTTTACAACATGCACTGGGTGCAGGAGGAGCTGGGTCTGGCTGCAACACCAGCCAGTTCACATTATGGTGAACACTGGGGGCTGGCTGGGTGTGGCTAGGCTTAAGCACTTGCCAGCAGGAGCTGGAATTGGGTGTACACTGGAGTGAGCCAGGCTGCAGCACCCGCTGGTTGATGCTGAGGTGAGGTGAGCCATGCCAGTCTGGAGGCAGTGGATGCTGGGTTGATAAGCCCCAGGGACAGGGTATCTGGTGGGGTCCAGGTGACCTGGCCTGGGTCCTTCAGCCCACCTGTGTGATAGGTGCCAGGTCCGTCAGTCCTGGTGGCAGGGGCCCCAATGAGGCCTGGGTCGCCTGTCCTAGGTCCTTATGCCCACATGCGAGAATAGATGGAGCAGTAGACAGCAGGCCCTGATGCACATGGAAAATTTGGCAGCCCATTGGATCCTGCAGAAGACATCTGGTACCATAGCAGAGGAAGGAGAACAGAACAAATGGACAATTACTCCAGCCAGATGATGACTGTAAAAATCTGGATGAATGAAGACTCTAAGGTCTACTATGTCAGTCAGTGGCTATTGGGAAGCGTTCCTCATCCCTAGATTGGTGATACCTAGAGAATTTCAGAACTATTGAAACCACTAGGGCAGAACCCTCAGAGCATGTGCCACATTAGGACCCTGGGTTGATATTGGGCAGCCATTCCCCATCCCTGGGTACTGGGGTGATTGGGAGGTTGGGTGCGACTTCTTTCTTTATCTCCCCTTCCTTCCAGACACAGGAAGAAGAAATAGAAGATTTGGAAACAATGATCACACCCACTTTTCCCTAATCTTCGATTCTTCCAACCCTGATCAAGTATGTAAACATCATCTAAAATATGAAAAATCTTTTTTTTAAGATTTATTTTTATTACAAAGTCAGATATACAAAGAGGAGGAGAGACAGAGAGGAAGATCTTCCGTCAGATGATTCACTCCCCAAGTGAGCCACAACGGGCCGGTGCTGTGCCTATCCGAAGCCGGGAACCAGGAACCTCTTACAGGTCTCCCACGCGGGTGCATTGTCCCAATACATTGGGCCGTCCTCGACTGCTTTCCCAGGCCACAAGCAGGGAGCTGGATGGGAAGTGGAGCTGCCGAGATTAGAACCGGCGCCCATATGGGATCCCGGGCTTTCAAGGCGAGGACTTTAGCCGCTAGGCCATGGTGCCGGGCCCGAAAAAATCTTTTAAAAGAAATAAACAAGATGTAAATTTTTTTATTTTTTTAATTATTTTTTAATAATCTCATTTAGTTGATTAGGGAACAAGGGTCAAGGGCTACAGGGTGAAAGTGGGTAATACCATTGTTTCCACACCAATATCATTTTTCCCTGTATCTAGGGTCAGGAAAAAACAAAGGGAAAAGCCCCACCCAACCTCCCACCCATCCCAGATCCCCAATGGGAGACGCGCTCTGAGGCTCCTGCTCATACAGTTTTGATAGTTCATCAGTTCTGGATTGCTGCCAATCTCGCCGTTCCAATCGCAATGAGCCCTATTCAGAATCCACTGGCTGACAGTCTCTTCATGGTTGGGGTTCTAAGATCAGTAGTTCAGTTGGAGGGACCTCCAAAGAAACTTCGTCTGAGATGATCCCAGACCTGATTCTTGTGTGAGTTTGCTAGTTCAGAGTCCGACACCGTCCGTCACACCAATCAGCTTATGCACATGCTGGTCGTTGGGATTGCTGGGTTCGTTCTGTTTCCAGCCCTGTCTTCCTCGTGAACCAACGGGTGTTGAAGTCCAGTTAAATCCTGCCCACTTCATACTCGGTCCTCACACAAATCGGTTGGAGCTGCAGCCTAGTTGGGGCGACTCCCCATAACCCCCACCAGTTCTGCCCCCTACCCTGGTTCCCATGCTTGCCAGTATGCACCGCAGGCTTGTCAAATCTGTCCCACATCCCGTTTAGCTTTCGCACATGTCGATGGGCATTGAAGCTCAGCTCAACTCAACCAACCTACTATCCAGCCCACACACCTACTGGCAGGTGCCCTTCTGTACAGCCACCCCTGCCCCTGTCCTGGTGTTCGTCCTGTCCAATGAGAGTGGTAGACCCGAGGGAGGTGCCCACTATTTCCCTTCTAGGCCACACTCACTCCGAGATTATGCACTCTCCAGGTAGTTCTGGCATTTGACTTGACAGAATTAGCTCCAAGTGCCAGCCTCTGCCAGCTAGTACTGCGGCTAGGCCCAACCAACTCTCACCCACTCTAGTTTTTGCTTGCACCAGTCAAAACAGTCAGCCCACCGTGGCCCTTCCGTTATCTAGCTCACATGAGGCCCACAGGTGTTACAGCCCTGCCTAGTCTGATCTGCCCCCATCCTGACTCACGCTTTCCAATGGAAGTAGTTGTCCAGCAGGGGAGCCCACATTCCCCTCTCAGCTTTGCCTCCTCCCCCTGATTATCACATGTGCTGTTTGGGTGCTGCAACCACATCTGGTACGGCTCATCTCACCTTGGCATTTCTTATTGTGTACTAGTATGTGTCTCAAACCGAACCTGGGTCGACCCACACTCTGTTCTGGTGCTCGGACTCACCAGTGGGTGATGTGAACAGGTTCAGCCTGGTCTGCCCCCAATCCATGCCAATGTGTATACCAGTGGGATAATTTCCATAGCCTGTTCTGAGCTGTTTCCTATTGTGCTTCTTGTGCTTACCTGCAGGGACTGTGTCCTGCCAGAGGAGTTGCCCAGGCTCCTCCATCAGAAACTCTCCCAGTGCCAGGTTTCGCGCATACCAGTGGGTCCATGAGCCAGCCCTGTTCAGTTCACCTCCTGTACAAGATGTAAATTTAAGCAGAAACAAAAATAAAGTTTTACTAACATCTTTTTTGACTTACTAGACAGTATCAGAGTCTACATCATTAGTGTAGTAATTTTAACAGGACATCTGCATATGGTTATTAATTATTTCTATTTCCCTACGCATGACTTCTTCCTCTTGACATTTTTCATAGTGTGTAGACTCATTAAAATTGAGGTAGCATGCTTAAAAATAGAAATGATTTTAAACTTTTGCCTTGCTTTTTCTATGGTTATCACTTGAGCATCCTTGAATTAGTAGTTTGTTGTCACTGTTTTCTAAGTTAATATGCTATAAATGGTTATTTGGAGCATCTTTGACAAAGACAATTTTGCCCTTCCATTTATCCTGAGACCAGACACTGGAATTATAGTCCACAACAGACTTCATTTTGGCCACCCTACAAAAATTTCCACTGCCACTCATACTGAAGAATAAATAGAGTGGGTATTATTTATGGACCGGTAAACTGTATCCAAACACTTTATCATCCTCAGGACTGCACCAGACAGAGTACTTTAATGGAACTAAATATGTCATCTTCAGAGTAACTTTTAATTATAAGCACATGTCCGCTCTTCAGGTTTTAATTAAAGTCTTCTAGATTATAGTTGTTTAAGGCTTTAAGCTTTTCCAGCATGGGATGCACTTCCACACTAGGTGAAGCACTGGTAGGTACAACACCTAAACCAACGTTCTTGCTGCTCACTCCACTGTTGTGTTTGAAGCCTGGTCCTCTATTGCTTGGATCTGCCCAGCGATCATGCAGCTACCACTGTTGAGGCTGCATGTGGTAGAGCTGGGCCTGTGGCTGAGGTCCTTGTTGCTGCTGTGGTTGTGGTGGCTAAGGCTGCCATTAAGGCAGTTGGCTTTGCATAAATGTTGGTGTTTGAATTATTGGCTGAGGCTGCTGGATTACAGTTTGAGGAGGCAGAATTGGTTGGTGGAGCCTTTACCACTGACTCCTTTTCATCCCAAGTTCCAATATTCATGCTGTGTTTTAGGAGGTGGTGGAACGGTGGAGTCCCCAGTTCCCACATTGCCTTGGGTTTTGGTTTCAGTAATGGTTTTCCAGGCTTTCTAGCAATGACAGCACAGGAAATTGCTTTAGGTGCCACAATGCTAATAGGAAGCACACGATTGGTTGCAATGAGAGTCATACCAGTGCCACTCAATCTGTATATACAGTTTTTGTCACAGTAGCTGTCAACTCATTACCCATTCTCAGTCCAGTTATGCCTTGCTTAATTCTGCTAGCGTGAGGCATCTTACTCAAAATGTTATTGACAAAGTCAGCCTGTCCGCTAGTAGTAACAACTCTCTCAAGAGAACAAGGTGGACACCACAACTGCTACTCTAAGCAGAACACTGCGCTGCTTGCCTCTGAGATCCATGTGTCCCCCGTGGAGAAATCAACATCAGCAGGAAAAAAAAGTTAAGTCTAAGTTGACCAAGAAATAGAGAAGTATTTTGTAATACCGCAGGCTAACTAAGCACACCTTCTGGCATACAAGCATGGTCTCTATTACTCACTTGTCCATAGTTTGCCAGAAATGGCATTGGCTGATCTCTAGCCCCGGATCCTGCAGGTTTCCAGAGAACAACCTGAAATTGCTACACCAAGCATAGTAACTGAGCACCTATGGATCTGACCCTGGTGGACAGCTGTTGCTCTGATTTTCTGGCAACTTAAATATTGTTCAAAGTCCTCTTCATTTACAGCATCTTTTTGATGAATCAGACTGTTTGGGGCTGAAGCTTCGTTTCCTTGCTTGTTAGGTCTAGCTGTTAGTCCCTGCCACAACCTAGTGATTGAAAGACTTGTGCTTGGGAACTGGTGGAAAGGACTCATTTTTCCTTCTTGCAGACTCTGCTTCTCGCTCTTGCTCTCTACTTCTCTGGTCCGAACTGTTAAGCAGGCATCATAGCCTCTAAAAAATATTTCTGAAACATTTTTATGTTTAGCAAATGCAAGGAACTCATACAACCTTACAATGAACGACTAACAGCCCAACTGAGAAATGGGAAAATGTTTTGAAAAGATACTTTCCCAGCAAAGATATCTGGGCTGCTAACAAACATGTAAGATGCTTTGCATCACAAATTCAGAGGAAAGCACAAATTGAAACCACACCACAGCAGTTGTAGAACTGTGAGTTAAAACAACACAGTGACACCAGCATCCCATAGTGCAAGGGCAGCTTGAGTCCTAACTACTCAACTTCCAATCCAGCTTTCTGCTAATATGCCTGGAAGGCAATGGAAGAGGACTCAAGTGCTTGGGGCCCCTGCCACACATGTGGGAGACCAGGATGGCATTCTTGGCTCCTGGATTTGGCCTGCACCAGATTGGCCTTTGCAATCGTTTGGGGAATAAATCAATGAAGAAAGACCTCTCTCTTCTCTGTCTTTATCTCTATCTCTGTAGCTCTCTCTTACTCTGTTACTCTGCATTTTAAATAAATCTGGGGGAAAAACCATAATGGGATATTACTATACACCCCGTAAAATGCCTATAATCAAAAGACAGGTATGCTACTGAACGACCAATAAATCACAAAACAAATTAAAAAGAAAAATTTAAATGAAAACTGGTGAACTATCAAAACCACTTGAGCAAGTATCTTAGAGCATGCCCCACATCCGGGACTTGGGGTGGGCGGGAAACCGGGTGGGGCTTATCCCTCAATATCCCTCTTTACCTCAGATACATGAAGGAAACTATGGAAATAATAGTCTTACCCACTTCCCTATAGCCCTTGAACCTTTTTACCATAACTATGTAAAGCTTGTCAAAAATATAATAATAATAAAAAAAGAAAACTCAGCATACTGAAACTTGTAGGTGGCCCAGAGTGGTGTCTTAATGGCTAAATTCTCACCTTGCAAGCACCAGGATACCATATGGGCACTAGTCCATGTCCCAGCTGCTCCACTTCCCCATCCAGCTCCCTGCTTGTGGCCAGGGGAAGCAGTAGAATATGGCTCAAAGCCTTGGGACTCTGCACCTAGGTGGGAAACCCAGAGGAAGATCCCAGCTTCAGATTGGCTCAGCTCCTGCCATTGCAACCATTTGGGGAGTAAACCAGCAGATAAATATCTTTGTCTCTGTCTCTATAAACCTGATCTGCCTTTCCAATAAAAAAATCAATAAATCTTAGAAAAAAAAACAACTTGTAAGATACAGCTAAAATATGGAATCAAATATAGTCCATCATCAGATAAATGGATAAATAAATGTGGCATATATATGCGTGTGTGATATGTATATACACACAATAGAATACTATACTGCCATTTAAAAGATAAAAGAAAATCTGTCATTTGTAGCAAAATACTTAGAACTAGAAGATACCATGTTAAATTAAATAAACCAAACACATAGACAAAGACTACATGTTCTCCATCATGTCTTGTAGTTTAAGTTTAAAAAACAAACAAAAACCTCAGCCTTAATGCAGAATGTTGAATTCTAGAGATTGGAAGAGGATAGAATGAGTTAGGATTAAAAGATAGGGGGAGCTGGGTGTAAGTTTCTTCATAAAGACAAAATATATTAATAATGGGTGAGAGGTATATAGAGCATTTTTATGACTACTTTACACTGATTTTTGGTTTGTAAATTTAAAACTATCCTAAGATAAAATGCTTCATAAAAAGATAGACAACCTGGGCCCAGCACCGTGGCCTAGCGGCTAAAGTCCTCGCCTTGAACGCCCCGGGATCCCATATGGGCGCTGGTTCTAATCCTGGCAGCTCCACTTCCCATCCAGCTCCCTGCTTGTGGCCTGGGAAAGCAGTCCAGGACGGCCCAATGCTTTGGGACCCTGCACCCGCGTGGGAGACCCGGAAGAGGTTCCTGGTTCCCGTCTTCGGATCGGCACAGCACCGGCCGTTGCGGCTCACGTGGGGAGTGAATCATCGGACGGAAGACCTTCCTCTCTGTCTCTCCTCTCTGTATATCCAGCTTTCCAATAATAATAAATAAATCTTGAAAAAAAAAAGACAGACAACCATAAGCATTTGTGAGAATGCAGAGAAAGCAAAATGCTCTTCTTTGTGCACAGAAGAAATAAACAATAATGCAGAAACCCAACATTTAGTTTGAAAGTTTATTATAATATTAAGTATAAATTTATCATATAACCCAACAATTTCACTCTTAGGAAAGGCACATGAAAACATAGGTTCATATATGTCATCTATATGAATGTATGTATATTATTCATTATAGCCCAAACTGGAAACAACTCAAGGATTCTTCTACTGGCAATATGGACAAACTGTTAGAGTCACAAAATGGAATTCTATTTGGCAAGAAAAGTAAGAAACTGATACATACAACAACATGGATGAAGCTCAAAAATATTATGCTGAGTGAAAGAATATAGATGCAAAAGATGACATTTTCTGTGATTGCATTTATACAAAATGTTCACCAGAAGCAATTATACAGGAATAGTGAGCAGATTAGCTGTTGTCTAAGAGAGAGCAACATGATGGAATTTTTTTGTGGTTTTGAAAAGTGTTTTAATATTGAATCTTGATTGAGGTGTTGGTCCCACAGCTCTACACATTTTCAAAAACAGAAAAATCATTTAATTACTTTACAATGGGTAAAGTTTGTGGTATATAATTTATATTTCATCTGTATTGTCAAAAAGAGCAATGGATAAATTTCATCCTATAGTCATAACAAGGATGAACGTTTCTGAACATCATATTTACTGAGCACTTATTAAATATTGATGCTGGCAAATTTTATGCACATTATTTTTGTTATTGCCATGAAAATGTTCTGATACAGGAATCACTAGAAACAGACACATAGAAAATAATGACAATAATACAATGTAAATTGTCCCAGCTAGTAATATGAAGAGCTGGACTCCGAGCCCCGTTTTTTTCGTGGCAAGGCTCTAGATCTTAATAACTTGCACCTTGGTATCTGTGGCAAATTCCTTCCAGTTCTGTCTCATTCGTGAAAGAGATCACCCAACTTCCACAATTCTTTCCTTGAAAATATTTGTAAATATACGACTTTATTTTACTTCCTTTTTGACAAAATCATTCAATTTCTTGTTGGCTTTGTGTTTTCGTGTTTTTTATTCTTCAGCTGTGTTGCAGCCATGTTTTCATCTGCACTCATATCAGGGAACTGCAGTCACACTTGACATCTAGGATCAACCGAGTATGACTTGAGGCTAAGTGGGGAAAAGAAAATTAAATTTTACAATAATAGGAGGTCTACTGAGTCCAACTGAATATAACAATTTTTTGAGAAATATAAATTTTCCATACAGTGATTATTACAGTAAACTATTAGTCCCTGAATGGACTCATGAGAGCCATAGTTTATTCCACAGGTTAAGTTTCTAAATTAAAACCTCCTCTAAAGTCAAAACACTAAGAAGAAACAGACTTCATTAAAGAATAATGCATTTTTTATTAATAACAAAAACAACTTAAGTTGAAAAATCCACTGGGCAAATTTGAAATGTGGGAATAATTCATAATTTCCAGCTTAATGTTCCACCAAAAAAAATCTCTTTGAGGTATCATCAAACAATTTTTCCACTACTGGCCATTTTCAAGTAAAGATGCCCGTTTGACCACACATTTCAAACATGTGTCTGGAGAATTTTACGTAGCTCCTCTAACAAACTTAAAGAGAAATATATTCAAAGTTATCAAAAAAATGGTCTTTAGGGAGGATTTAGAAATGGAAAAAAATGTTTAAAAAATAATCTAAAAGTAAACACTAGGGTAGTTTCTATTTGTACCTCTGCCTACAGTACTTATAGGTTAGTGCCTTTTGAAGACTACACACACATGTTATACATAAATTTATTGGGGAAGAGAGCCAAAAGGAAAGATACTTTTACCAGGTTGGTAAAATAAGGATAAGCCATTCCCCTAGCAGCTGTTGCTAGCGCCTGTCTTCGATAGAGACCACCATGTGGTGAATTGGACTGCACGGAAGACCAAATTGAGCCACCTCCTGGGACAATAAACTGCAATGGTGCAGCACAATTGTGACTAGAGATTTACATTCCAATCAAGTGGAGGAGGTGCTGGTGGCTTTTTACTCTTGCATTTGTCTTTTCACGTAAAGCTTGTTACAACAAATTTTTGAACTCAAGATTTTTGTCTAGGGATTTAATAATTTTTTGTCTAAGGATTTAAATAAATTTCCCTTTTGTAGAGAATGGAGAGTTTAGAAAGAACAGTCTCAGCTGGCACCAGATTTATAGGACCTGAAACACAACCAAGACCACAGGTTGGCAGTGGCAAAGGATTCATCCTGCAGGCAGGGGGCCAGGCCATTGGGTAGCAATGGTACAGTGCTGACAGATGTGTCTTTCTGGCACTGTCCTCGGTACTGCTCTTGTTGTCTGAATCATATGGAGGAAAGAGTGGTGGGCACATACCTCACAGGAACTGTGCTCTTGCCCACAACTGCAACACAATTCAGCCTGCTCCAGATCAGAGACAGGGGAATGGGCTTGACTCACACTGTGGTTTCCAGGATAATTGTGTTCCCTCTTTTTCAGCACCACAGTGTCTGAGTGTATCGATGGAAAGGCATGAATCTCTCTCTGGGAAGTCATTCATTTTGGTGTGTCTGCTAACCATGATCTGTCAGGTGAGTCTATTAGCATCCACATTTACAGATGATATTCCTGCACCTCAGAGTGCAAGAGACCTGCTATCAAGTGTGCAGATTGCTAATGATGAAGCCAGAGCATGAAGAATCCTATTCTTCTGATCTGGACTGTGACATTCCATCCGTTCAACCACCCTAAGTCTCTGAAATCAATATTTTATGAGAGGTTTAAGAATTAATCTTTAGGGCCTGGCATGGCAGCCTAGCAGCTAAAGTCCTCACCTTGAACACGCTGGGGTCATATATGGATGCCGATTCTAATCCTGGCAGCTCCACTTCCCATCCAGCTCCCTGCTTGTGGCCTGGGAAAGCAGTCGAGGATGGTCCAAAGCCATGAGACCCTGCACCCATGTGGGAGACCTGGAGGAAGTTCCTGGCTCCTGGCTCCGGATCGGCACAGCACCAGCCATTGCGGTCACTTGGGGAGTGAATCATCGGACAGAAGATCTTCCTCTCTGTCTCTCCTCCTCTCTGTCTATCTGACTTTGCAATAAAAATAAATAAATCTTTAAAAAAAGAATAAATCTTTAAAATTTAAGTTATGGGAGGAACATTGAACTCTAGTTAAGATAACAGGAAGGATCTTATTAGAACAGCAGCACAGAAAACCCAACCCTACACAGATGGTTTTAGCATTTCCTTTCATATGATCCCTGTTCTTTTTCTTGGCTGGGATCCACTGTGTGTGTCCTTGGAGACTGAGGCAAAGCTGCCAGCTGCCACTCTGGCTGAGGGGCTCTATGGCTTCTGCTCAGAGGTAGGGGTTATAATTCCACATTTAAAATTTGGTTTGGAATGAATTTTGGGCCACAATTCTCATAAAAAGGGAAAAAAGGAGAAAAATCTCCATAAACACTTTTAAGATTTTAGGTTTTAAACAGAAAGAGGGAGAGGGATGACACATTTAACTTACAAGTTCTTCTTTTGGTGATGGTTTTGTAATTCAACCTGTCTTCCGTCCGTCTCCTTTATAAGATCTAATATACAAGATGCTCTGGGAAATGCACATAGTAGTAAATAAAGAAAGGGGATTTTAAATATTGTTTGTATCTAATATTTAAATTGGAAAATGTATACACACATACAAGTGGCAGAACTGACACAGAAACACAGGTTGTCGTTGTTACCCTTCAACGTCTCTCTCAAATAGTAGTTTAGAAAACTCAAACTCTCGTTAGTCAGGTGTTTCCATATGTAAACATACAGAGTGCCATGTAGAACTAAAGCTTTTGTATTTTTCTCATGTTGTATTTGCACCATCTGTAGATAGATGTTGGAAAGAATTTCTTATCATGACATAGCTCCTGGGATAGACTTATGATTGCAAGCTTATTCTCTAATAAAAACCAAATGTGTGAAAATACTGAATTTTACTTAAACTTCAATTTCTCTGAATCTGATATTGAGAATGAGCAATGAATCAGAAGTTGGGAACCAAAACTGTGTACCTTCTGCTTCCCTGAGGCCTAGTGGTCTAGTTTCACTGCAAGCTACTCTGACTCAAACCTACTGTCCTGACTTTGAGGCAATCATAGGTGTCCTTTCTTGCATTATCTTAGAACTTTAGTCAAGTATCTGTTGTAACACATCCTGTATTCTATTTTTAGCCTGTATTGTAGATTTCCCACTATATTACGATCCCTTACGGAATAGAAACTGTTTATCAACCAAACATCCCAGCACCCGGCTCAGAGTATATGCTTAATGAGCATTCATTGAACAGATAAAAATGACATAGGGAAATTTGCCATGTGAGCAGAAGAAGAGACATGTACAAGTTTCACACTAATGCATCCCACAGGGCAGGAATCTGTCAATTGGAGAGATGTGCTCCTAGAGCAATTACTTAGCCATTTTTGTTTCTGGAGTTAGATGAGCAACATTCCTCCTGATAGGCATTTCCATTTTCCAATTGCGAACAGTCTTTGTTTATTGATATGATGATACTTTGCATTCACTGTAGAGTAAGTACACCTTCCTGTTTTACCAAGATTGCAAATTGGCCAAATCAAAATTTATGCTTCTTTCAAAAACTTTTCCCTATACAACCTACAGCATTGTTTCTGGTCTGAAATGCCTGGAGTACAAATGTAGTCAGGGTCAGCATGTAAAATACACTAATGATGAAGAGCTGCTACAAAATAAGGCTTAGGGGAAGTGGAAGGCTAGTTAGTTAAACATTGGGATTGAAAGAAAAGGTTCTAATCTTCCATCTTTGGTCTCTAGTATTATAAGTGAAAGACTGAGCACAAGTATCATTGAATTGATAAGAAGTGGAATAGTCGGGCCCGGCACCGTGGCCTAGCAGCTAAAGTCCTCGCCTTGAACGCCCCAGGATCCCATATGGGCGCCGGTTCTAATCCCGGCAGCTCCACTTCCCATCCAGCTCCCTGCTTGTGGCCTGGGAAAGCAGTTGAGGACGGCCCAATGCTTTGGGACCATGCACCCGCGTGGGAGACCTGGCAGAGGTTCCTGGTTCCCGGCATCGGATTGGCGCGCACCGGCCTTTGCGGCTCACGTGGGGAGTGAATCATCGGAAGGAAAATCTTCCTCTCTGTGTCTCCTCCTCTTTGTATATCTGACTTTGTAATAAAACGAATAAATCTTGAAAAAAAAAAAAGAAGTGGAATAGTCTATTCTGACTGTAGTGCCCTAGAAGACTAGAATTTGTATTGCATTTACGAAATAGCCAGATTTGCTAAACTCATTTTCACACAATCTCTAACCGACTCTTTGTGGAGGGGACACAGCATTGCTGTTGCTAGTGCACACTAGTTTGGGTTGGTTTCAGATCCTGGCATCCACCCAGGGACTTGCTGTATGGCCTTACACAAAATTTAGCTTCTTTGAACCTCAATTTCCATCTAAACTAAAGGGATAATAATACATTGACACTTCAGAGAGTACATGAAGTATTAGAGTCAAAAGATATTTATTTGGTGTAAAGAATTTGAAATTCATGCATAATTTTCTCATAGTATGCATTTACATGAGCTTTTTAAAGATCTTTTCCAGGATCCAACACAGGGTTTTTAAGATTAAGATAATAAACATAAAATATCAGGCCAACTGCCTGGCAGAAAAATGTTAATGAAAATTCACTGTAAATGCTTATCATTTAGAAAGCACTTCCTATCCCCAGCTGTAGGCAACTGCCTAGGTTGCCTTGTTCCTAGGCAAGCATCACACATGGCTGATGGACATTTTAGGCCTGGTTAGTGCCAGATTTGTGTTAACTATAGAGGTGTACCAGCACAGCTGTCTATTCTAGTTTTTTTCTTAAAGATATGTGGGGAAGGCGGGCAACTCTGGGTGGGAACATGCCACCCCAGTCTCCAGGCGGGGTGTTGAAAATTGCCTGGGGGAGGAGGTTTTGGGAAGGTTTGCAGTGTGAGCGACTAAGGGCGTATTTGACAGGAGAGGGATTACTTCTGGGGTCTTCCACAGACTGGGGCACTGCACTTGCAGTAGGTGAGGAAGCTCAGAAGGAGTGGCTTTGATGGGGGACAACTGAGGGCATTTCTGGTCAGGTCAAATCATCCAGATGGGAGATGGGCTGGTCTGAATAGCATCACCTCCTGTCTGATGGCGTACTCTAAAGCTGGGATTTTGGGGGCATGTCTGACTGCGCCAGGCTGCCCAGGAGTGTTGCAACAGAGTATGAACCACATCAGGCTTGGCCGTGGCACCCTCCAGAATGTGAAAGAACCAGATCTGGGGGTAGATTCTGTAGAGGACTTATGGGTGTGCCTCTGTGGAGCTATAGCATCTACCATTCTATATGAAGAATTAGATTGTGGTGACAGGTCAAGCCAGGCTAAACCATGAAATTCACTTGACATTCACAGGAGCCAGGGCTGGGCTGGGCTACAGCAACTACAGGCACAAGCAGAGGCTAGGAACACTGAGCATGCCAAGCAGAGCTGCGACGCATGCCGGCACAGGCCTGGTGGGAGAACTTGGTGAAATGCCATGCTAGGCCACTCTTCCCACTGGGGAGCACAGAAGCCTGGACTGGGAACAGACCAGGCCAGGCAAGGCTGTAACATTCCTCAGCACTGTGGGCTGGGTCTGAGCCAGTCTTTTCTGGGCCAAGCCAAAGCTTCCACTAGCACACAGGAGAGCCAAGACAGGGTGTGGACAGTGTACACCTGGGTTAGGCTGCAACACCCGGCTGCAAGTGCTAAGACCATGAATGGGTCGTCCAGTCTGGGTTGAAGCATCAGCCAGCATGCACAAGATCTGGGGCTGGGAATGGACCTGGTAGGGGAATTGAGGAAACTCCCATGTTAGGCTACAGTCCTCACTGGTGAATGTGAGAGCTGGGGACAGGGCTAGACTTGGCTGGGCAAGGCTGCTGCATCCGTATGCATGGGCTAGGCTCCAACATCGGCTGGTGCTAACAAGAGCAAGAATGGATGTGGGACAGGCAAGGATAGGCCATGGCACACACTGATTCACATGAGAACCAGGTCTGGGAGTAGGCAAGGCTGGACTAGATTGCCTAAGAGCCAGAATGAGTGAGAACCAGTTGTGCTAGGCTGCAAAATCCACCAGTACACCGATAAATGTCAGGAGAGGAGGCTGGCAATGTCAGGCTAGCCACAGTAAGATCCAGGCCTGGGAGTGGGCCTGGTAGAGTAATTGCACTCACTTTCCTGTTTGGCTGCAGCTCCTTCTGGGGAAAATGAGAACCTGGGTTATGGGCATGCCAGGTTTGTCAAGGTAGTAGCATCCATAAGCATATAAATGGGCCAGATCTGGAGATGAGTTGAGCTCAGCTAAGCTGCAACACCCATGGGTGTACACAAGAATAAGAGGGGATGGAATGGGCTAAGCCACAACACATGCTGGCATAGGCAAAAAAAACAGGGCTGGGCTGAGCTCCTAGGGGCAATTGGGGGTTGCCCTGGTTAGGCTGCAGCACCTGCTGGTGTATATGAAAACTGGGCCTGTGGCTGACTCGGCTGGGCTGGACTGGGTTAGGCTAACCTACAGCAACCATCAGTTTTGCATTTGAGATGGGACTTGAGGCAAAACTGATGAGGCAGCTGCATCCACTGGCATGTGCCTTGGCTGGTACAGGTGACTTGACCCTGCGCTGGCTGGCTCATACAAGAGCTATATTGAGGTTTCTTGGGGAACTCCCCAGCTAGATCGCTGGTCTCAAACTCCAACCACAAAGAAAATCACAATATATGTGGCCCAACCTCAGCGTGTATGTAACAGGACTCCTCAATAATGTCTATGCAGTGGACAGCGTACTCAGATACACACCAGGGACATGACATCCAGCTCACCTGGACGAGTAGAGGACGTTGAGTAAACTTAGGTGAGTCTGGTCAGGCAATAGACCTTGGAAAGATTTTCTTAACGCTGGTGCAACAAAACTGATGATGTCTCAGAACTATCAAAACCACCAAGTAACACCCTCAGAACACTCTTCTCCACTTCAAGGTCTCTTAAGGGGTCATCAAGTGACCATTTCCCCATCACCATGTGTACTGGCAGCAGGAAGTGGCTCCCGTTCCTTCCCCCCATGGACACAGGGACACACGGACACAAAAAAATCAGACATTTGTCCCACACATCTTCCTATGCAACTCGACACTTCCCAGAGTGTTTGGTGTGGGTGGTGTGGGTGGTGTGGGGGGAGATGTGGTTGGTGTGGGGGGAGATGTTAATGCTGTGGTTGACACTGCTCTGGGTTTCCACTTCTCCCAGTTGGTGGCATGCTTGGGCCGGAGTCCTTCCTCCACGTCCTATCCCAGTGTCCTGTGAGCGTGCATCCTGGCAGGCAGCAGCGGTGGTCCACGTACTTGAACACCTGCCACCCACATGGGAGACCCAGATTGAGTTCCAGGCTCTGGGATTTGGCTGTTGCAGGCATTTGGGAAGTAAATTAGCAGATGTAAGATTTCTCTCTCTCTCTGTCTCTCTCTGTCTCTCTCTCTCTCTCACTGCTCATCTCTTTTTCACTCTCTCTCTCACTGTTTGCCTGTATCTCTTTACTTCTTTGCCTCCTTGTCCCTCTTTCAAATAAAGAAAGCATGATTTTTTTTGTACAAGAATTAGATGTCTCTACGCTTCTCCACTCCTGGAGAACTACACTGATTGGCCAGTGAAGGAAGTGCTTCTGAATTAAATGCTAACTCTGCCCAGGTCTTAGATGTGTTTGCTTAGGGCCCTCACAATCCTTTTAGTCAGAGTTCCCACTGACTTTACTTGGCTTGTGTGAAGACCAAGCCTGCAGTGCTCCTCATCACAGGACTCTTTCTTCTCCCTACGCTTTTCATGGATGTTGTACTACCTGGCGTCAATCTTAGGCAAGACATGTCATAGTCATCAGAGCAAAATGCTTCATAGGGCCAGCCAGGAAGACAGCTTTTCTTAGAGAGACTTTTTTTTTTTTTTAAAGAAATTCCTCCTTTCAAGTAAGCTAACACTGGCTGCAATCACTGGGGTATGCCAGCGACATCAGGGCATCATTAAAAGAAAAGCCTTGACTAAGCAATGTTTATAATTTCAGAGTTGTTTAGACTTTATGGTATAATTTATGCCATGTGTTCTATCATTAGCAGTTTTGAGATTGACCTGATCTTTTATTCTACAAAGTACAAAACAGCCACGTATGACACAGCATCTCCCACAATAAGGATGACACACTCTTTCTTTGGATGGGAGGTTTCCTGGGTACGCCATTATTTGTTGGTTAGCATTTCCCTTTTACCATCTCACATAAAAACAGCTTAAAAGAAGAAGCGCTCAGTTTCAAAGTTTACCTGCACAAAGTTTGCATTTTGAGTTGTTGGTCCTAGGATGGTCTGGTTTCCCGGCAAAGATACTGCCTTGATTTCTCTTTGAGAACCTGAGGCATCTCTTGGGTTGAGTAAAGCCTTCCAGGTATCTGCTGAGAAAGGCACAAGGCAATGTTTGTTTATGAGGCAGTGAGAGCGAGGCCAGCACTGAGAGCAGTTGTGCTCTGATTCCTAGTTACTCAGTGGCTGGAAGTATATTGTTGTGTATACCAAAATACAAACCCTTGGAAGGGTTTGGTTCCTTCTTAGAAGTCAGACTTAGGAAATATGGGCTGCGTATAATAAGTTTTCAAGGAACATCTAGTTACACACAATGCAGCTTTAAAATAAAATCTTCGAAAATAACGCATACACACCACATTGCAAATATCTGACACCTATATGCCTTGGTTTCACTGAAGAGTCAGACTAGAAATGCTATCTCTGCAATGTCCGTGATAAGATTATTAGATATTAGAGTGGGCCTGAGATAGAAAAAAGAAGCTACTGAGTTGTTGCCACGTTCGCCCTTCACAGGTTTGAGGCAGCAGGATCTCCACAATCACCCACAAACACTGACTTGTGCCGACTTCAAGCCTTCCCATGTCACAGAGACACAGACGTGAGCAACCTGGTCTCAGGAATTTCATGACGACTATGAGGACTGGGGTGTGGAGGAGATGGGATAGCAGACATCTAAACCTCAGATCCCGTGGCTGAGTCATCCTCATGCCGCCCTGCCTTTCCCCCTGCAGCTTGGTGTTGACTAAATTCTGTCTGGCTAACAGGAAATCCTTTAAATCTGACCACGCTTGTCCTAGTTTGTACCATTGCCTTATCTCTCCTGGGAGTGTTTTAATGGCTTTTTTATGAACTCCCTGCCTCTTCTTTGGCAATTTTTATGCTGTTCTCCATAACAACTCCTTTAAGGATATCACTAAAGTACAAAGCTGCTCTTTTTACTCCCTCATCTAACAATCTCTACTGTTCTTCATTGCCCACAGGCAAGAGTCCAGATTCCCTCCCAGAGTTCTTCCCGTGGTCTGGGAGTCAAGGTGTCTGGATTCAGTCATTACTAATGTTTGCTCTTAATCTCCCTGGGTTTCAGTCTCTCTGTCCATAATGTGGGGGTAATAATCATCGTGATTTCATAAGAATATCATAGGGTTCAGAGAGATAGTGTAAGTGCAGTTCTCAGCATAGCCAGATACACTGCCAGCTAGTGAATGCTGCTACTGTTACCACAGCACATAGTCCTTACATGAATAAATGCAGTTCCTAGACTAGGCCATGATTTTCACAACTCAGGTCTGCACTTGTTCTCATGAACTGTTTATAGTGGTTTATTACTCACTTATCAGATATTTATTGAGTACCTACATATATCTGTGGCCTCAGCAATAAAAATTTATTGATAGAAAATGACAGGGCCCGGTGGCGCGGCCTAGAGGCTTAAGTCCTCGCCTTGAACGCCCCGGGATCCCATATGGGCGCCAGTTCTAATCCCGGCAGCTCCACTTCCCATCCGGCTCCCTGCTTGTGGCCTGGGAAAGCAGTCGAGGACAGCCCAAAGCTTTGGGACATTGCACCCGCGTGGGAGACCCGGAAGAGGTTCCAGGTTCCCGGCATCGGATTGGCGCAGCACCGGCCGTTGCGGCTCACTTGGGGAGTGAATCATAGGACGGAAGATCTTCCTCTGTGTCTCTCCTCCTCTCTGTATATCCGGCTTTCCAATAAAAATGAATAAATCTTTAAAAAAAAAAAAAAGAAAAGAAAATGACAGCAATGGATACAAAAAGTGAAATCCACATTTTAGAAGATTCAGGCGATAAGTACGTTAGAAAGTATTTGATATTTAATACTAAGTACATGAATTTGAAAATCAAATAGACATTGTTTTTGCAGAGTTAAGTGACTCTAATCTGATGGCACAATCAGCTTCTCTTTTTAGAGATCAGAGCAGCTCTCTCTGAGACAATGATAAGATGGAGCCCGCTGTGAGATGTCTGAAGGCACTCAAATCACTATAATCCAAGAAAAAGCTTTAGTCCAAGTGACTGCCATCTATCCATACACCTAACTTCTTGGGTTGCATTTTTTTCAGATATTTTTTCCTAATTCACTTGATATTTTTGATGAATTGTGCAACTGATTTCCAGCACTTTCTACAAATTAAATAAATTTGTTGTTTTTATCTTGATAAGCATGAGTTCTATACTCAGATGTTATAATTTGCCCATTCTCATCTTTTTATATTGGGTATAAATACATGTAAAACAATTATATATGTAGTAATTGCTACTCTAAAACCAGTTGTTACTCTAAAACCAATCATAAAAATACAGGCTTTTTATCCTAAAAGATGTATTTATTTGTTTGAAAGGCAGAAATAAAGAGTGAGAGAAACATAGACAGAACTCTGATTTGTCTACAATGGCCAGGATGAGGCCAAACAAGGCGCCTGGAATTCCATCTGGATCTCCACTGTGGGTACAGGTACCCTGGGACATGGACCATCTTTTGCTTCTTCCCCAGGCACATTATCAGGGAGCTGGATTGGAAACAGAATAATCAGGGCTAGAATCAGTATTCATGTGTGATGCCAGCATTGTGGCTGGTGGCTTAACACTCTGCACCACGATGCCTAGCCCCAGGATATTTGCTTGTTAGCCTTGTATATAGGTCTAACAAAATCTTGTGCAGAGCTATAGCTAGTAAATGATCATCAAAAATTAAACCTAGGACTGGTGCAGTAGCCTGACAGCTAAAGTCCTTGCCTTGAACACGCCGGGATCCCATATGGGTGCCGGTTCGTGCTCCGCTTCCCATCTAGCTCCCTGTTTGTGGCCTGGGAAACCAGTCAAGGACTGGCCATTGGGATCCTGCACCCATGTGGCCTTGGGACCCTGCACCCATGTGTGAGACCTGAAGGAAGCTCCTGGCTCCTGGCTTCGGATCAGCTCAGCTCTGGCCATTGCAGCACTTGAAGAATGAACCAGCAGACAGAAGATCTTTCTCTCTGTATCTCTTCTCTCTGTACAGCTGAATTTCCAATAAAAATAAACAAAAATTTTTTTAAAAAATTAAACTTAACTTTGACTATTTGTATTGCCATGGAGCTACAAAACTTATATTCTAGTTAATGGTTAATTTTTCAATAAAGTAGTATCTAATAAATATTATTAAGTTGACAATAATTAGTTATTATCAAACATCATACTTAAAGATCATTCTTAGTTTCATTAGTGCAGTGAAAATTTAAATTAAATCACAGGAAGACTTCATTACAAATCCAATAACACACCTGAAATTTAAAATACTGGTAATATAAAGTACATGGAGGTATAATTCCATATTACAGGGACTCTTAAATTCTTAATTTCAAATGGGAATTTAAAAAATAGTGAAAACCTTTGGGACATGATTTAACAAAGTCACGATGTTAAACAGATACTTCTTACATGATCCAGCAGTTCTATTATTATGGCTCTGGCCAAGACAAGGAATAAGCATGCATACATAGGATTTGTGTTTTGTTATTCACAACAGCTTTATTCCACCCAAATGTCTCCCAGAAAATTTTGTATATCTCTATAATGGAATGGAATACCATTCAGCAATACAGAAGGATGGGCCATTCATACACGCAAAAGTATTGAATAATGTAGAAAACACTATGTGGTACTAGTGCCTAATATACATGTTGTTTCTAGAAAGTGGACAGAATTTAAAGAGCTGAATTGACAGGGACAGAAAGTAGATCATGACTTAAAATTTTGCCTTAAGCAAATGGGTAGGAAAATAGCAAGATCGAAGGCATTGATGAGTCTTACTCTGTGTACATAAGCTTCAGTTGCTGAGATAAAAACTGCAGACATTTACCAGGAATTTCAATGTGCAGATTTGTTTCCTTGTCTCTTTAAGATAAACCTGTAGTGACAATATTGTAGCGTAGCAAGATAGTGATTGCCACGAAGTCAGGGTACCATACAAGTGCTGTTTTGAGTTCCAGCTACTCTACTTCTGATACAGCTTCCTGTAACGCACATGGGAAATCAGGAGGAGAGAACCCATGTAATTGGGCTTCTGCCATGCGTATGAGAAGCCTGGATGCAGTTCCTGCCTCCTGGCTTTGGCCTGGCCCAACCCCAACCAATGCAGCCATTTAATGAACCAGAAGATGGAAACCCTCTCTCTTTTGCTCTGTCTCTTTGTAACTCTGCCTTTCAAATAAATACTTTTAAAAAAAGCTGATTTGGAAATTATCAGCACACATGGTGGTAGTTGAAGTTATGGGAATGAATGCAATGGCTAAGAACAAGAGTGGAATGAGGGCCAGGTGCTGTAGTCTAGTGACCAAGATCCCTGCCTTGCATGCGCCAGGATCCCAAATGGGTGCTGGTTCTACTCCCAGCATCCCTGCTTACCATCCAGCTCCCTGCTTGTGGCCTGGGAAAGTAGTTGAGGATGGCCCAGTGAGGTGGGACCCTCACCTGCCTGGGAGACCCAGAAAGAAGCTCCTGACTCCTGGCTTCAGATTGGCTCAGTGACAGCCTTTGAGACCACTTGGGGAATGAATCCATGGATGGAAGATCTTCCTCTATCTCCTCTCTCTGTATATCTGACTTTACAATAAAAATTAATAAATTTAAAAAAAAGAGTGGAATGAGGAGACAGCTGGGGATAACATATTGAAGGATCCAGGAAAAGATTTAAGAAACTTTTTTTACCCATTTACTTAAAATCCTAAGTCATGATCTGCTTTCTGTCCCTGTCAATTCAGCTTAAATAACATATTTAAGGCACATGCAAGGCGAGGCCCTTAGCCACTAGGATAAGATGCCTTCAGAGGTGTCTAGCAAGGAGAAGCCATAGCGGTCAAGGAAAACTGAGATAGAGCTTCAGTTATAGACAATGTGGATATTTCCTGTGTCAAGTATTGGAGCGAGATCAGGAAGATAAGGATCTGGCAATGGCTTAGACACAGGCAAGCAGTGGAAGGAAGAGCAGAGGCCAGATGGACTGGGTAGGAGGTGGAATCCAGGAACTGTGGAAGGTAGACTGAGCAAAAGTCAAAGAGAACATGGCACAGGAAGTTTTAACAAATATTGGAGAGAGAGAGAGAAGTGCAGAAAGGCAAGTGGCAGAATTTCTGATGCACTTAATTATAAAATGAAGGCAAGTAGGCACATTTCATCTCTACACAGTGAACAAAACTAATGCTAACATGCAATGAAAAATGTTAGCTTGGCATGAGGTCGAAAGACAGACTTCTACCTTTCTTCTTCTCCCATTGCATAGTATTGTTGAACACCTCCATGTGCCTGGCACCAGGCTTGTGCCTTTTGGTACCATGGTGAGGAAGAATATCAAACACGTGCACACACATATATACATTAATACTTTGAAGTGAAAAAAATAAATGTTGAAATCGTACACTAAACACTCATTAAAATAATTCTGTTCTTGGAAGGAATTTTGATATATATTATTTTTATGGGGCAACCTAGTTCCTTTTGGGTTCTGCCCATAGCACACCAGGCCCGCAGCTTCCAGGGCCATGTCAAGAGCTGCCCCAAATTGACTCCTACCAACATTAAATTGCCACAGTGGCTTCTACTGCTTCCTTTTAGGTGGCACAATCTGCAACAGCAAGAGTGAGCATTAATCTGGAGAGTGATCTGTGACTTGGTTTTACTTCACTTCAAATCCTAAACAGAAGATTAGAAATTCTGCATGCACTGCTGTCAAGGTCCTTCCAACCTTTATCACTCCTGCCAGTCTCAATTTCCAACCAACTAATGAAAGGGCATTGCATACTAACCTGTTCATGACTATTTGTGAGTGACTGACTTCAGATTCTATTTATACTTTGTAATCACATATATTGTTTAGTTTAATTTATAGGTAGAGACTGCTTAAAGAGAGCTAATGATTTTGTTAGACTAAATCTTGCAATTTAGAAACATTTCCAATAAAGTCCATAATCTAGTATACTTTTAATTCAGTCTGATGTTAACAATCTTAATTGTATTTTTTATAGAATAGTTAAAAATAAACAAAACTCTTTTCTAAGAAACACAACTCATAGAAATTCTCAATGGTCTGTAAAAGCAAAGAAAAACAGAACAAATAATGACAACAGTTAGGGAGAAACTGTCAGCAATGACCTATTATGCATTTAACAATTTATTTTAAAATATGTAAATAAAAAAGAAATTCTATTCTGTTGGAAGGGTTGCATAGGTCAGATTAGGGGAGAGTCTTATTTTGTCTAATGTGTACAAAGGCAGAGTCATCCCTGAGCCAAGTTTCCGATGTTATACAGCTATACATTTAACATTAAACAATGCTGCTGGACACAACAATTCCTAGAAGATGAATTTACGAAGTACTGAGGGAACAAAGAATATTATTTTCAATAGATTATTTTGAAAATTCCATATAAAATTAAAATGGCAATAGACATGTCCTTTATATATCAAAGATCTCTCTATATATATCTACATATAAATATATGTGTAGATTATGTCAAAATATATAAATATATATATAGAGAGAGACATTTTCTATATATCAATATTTGAAAATTACATCAACCCCTAGGGAACCACTGATTTCCTTTGGATCTCAACAAGTTGCCTTTTTCTAAATTATTCAAATAACTAAAATCATACTATACATATATGTATATATACACACATATATACAGTACTTTACATAGGATTGCTAACATTCATCTGCTATTTTTGAGGTCATTCAAAGTTCAACATGGATAGTAACTTACTCCTTTTTTATGTTTGAATAATATTCCATTGTATTAGAATGCTTTGTTATGTTTATCTCTTTTTCAGTTAAAAGCATTTGGGTTGTTTCCAGTTCATCTCTAATAAACTATGATGCTATGGACTATTGCATACATGTTTTTATGTTTTCATTTTTTTGATAAATTATCAGGAGTAAACACTGTATCTTAACTATTCAGTATTTTAAATATGTGCTTTCCTGTGTTCTTTGAGATGTATAAATTGATTAAAGACAATAAATTACTTTAAAAATCATTTGACCCAGGGCAACGCTTTTATGTCTTAATTGTGGTACTACCTTTGATATATATTTGGGAAAGAGGCACCAAGATTTTAACTCCATGTAGTAAATGGAAGAAATGTTGCACATTATAATTCTTATTCACTCTATATAGCTCATTAATATTTAGCCACTTCAAATGAATAAAGCTTAATCAAACAGGAGTCTCTTTTTTATTATTTATGTTTCCTGGAAACACAGATTTAAAGAGAAAAGGAGAGACAGAAAAATATCACATCCATTGATTGACTTGCAAAATGGCCACAATGGCCAGAGTCGAGCCGATCTGAAGCCAATGGTCAGGAGCCAGGAGCTTTTTCTGGGTCAGCCAGATGGATTCTGAGTTCTAAGGACTTGGACCATCTTTTAAGACCATGAGCACAAAGCTGGATAAGAGGTAGGACAGCTGGGACATGAATCCATACCCATATGGGATGTAGCACTTGGAGGTGGGAGATTAGCCAGCTGAGCTATTGTGCCGCCCCACAGGAGTTTCTTTTTAAAATCAATGTCAAGATAGAATAGTTATATAAAACAGTTTTTTTTCTTTTAATAGAGAAAATACAGTTTAACATGAAATTTCCTGATCATAAATAATGTTATTATATTTATGTAAGAAAATATCTGTTTGGGGCTCGGCGGCGTGGCCTAGTGGCTAAGGTCCTCGCCTTGATCATATGGCCGCTGGTTCTAATCCCAGCAGCTCCACTTCCTCTCTATCTCTCCTCCTCTCAGTATATCTGACATTGTAATAAAAATAAAATAAATATTTTTTTTTTAAAAAAAAGAAAATATCTGTTCTTCAAAAACAAATATCAAATTTTTTGGTGCAGTGCCAGAACGTCTTGGTGGTTCATCAGTTACAGCACAAAGGATAAAGTTCCATATTTAAAAGGGATTGATTTAGCAGAGTATGCATGTTTTCTTGCACTAATTGCTCAACTTTTCTGGAGTATGTTAATTTTCATAGTAAAAATTGACTAAAAAACACTATCTATCTTGGTATCTTATGCATACTTTCTAAGCTGGAAGTGATTTTGATTATTTCTTTTCCTCTCTTCCCAGTTAACATTTCTCCTGAGGTGAATAACATCCCTAACATTAAGATCTACCAATGTACCAGCAAGAATTTTATAAATAAATATAGTGTTTCAATATGGAAAGAATGTAACTGTGGTTTTAAAATTTTAGTTAAAAAATACTTAGGAAGCACTGTTGAACCTCAGTCCATTAATATGCTTTGGAGGACATTTTGGAATAGTTTAGTGATCCTGATGACACATCGATTCCTGCCTTTTATCTTGTTTGGTTTTCATCCACTTTCCAGGCAGCATGCAAAATCCCCAATCCCAGAGAGAAGCAGTCACTCTCCAAACCGTAGGGCTTAATCTTGACTCTTGTTGAGAAACAGGAAGGTTGAGGAGGGGTGGAAGCCTCCTGTTTTTGTGTAGGAAATTGTAATTCTAGAAAAAAGTGTGGGGATATCAAAAAAGTTTTTTCAATGTCCCAATCAACTCTCATAGGCAGCCAATTTGAAAACCATGGCTCAAGAGACTTTCTTTTACATGTGTTGTCTGTGGGCCACCAGCTACAACATCACCTGAAAGATGGTTAGAAATTGAGGCTCAGGGATGCACCTGCATCAGAATCTGCTTTTAAAAACAGTAGTGGGCTATTCAAAAGTACAATAGTTTAGGTATCATAAGGTGTAGTTGCCTTTTGCCCTACACATAGCCTGTATCATAATACAGTTCTGTTCTTAAAAACTATCTGGAGCTTGCAGCTTTCCTGTACATCCAACTAGACAGGGGCTCCTTAAAATTTTTTATTCTTTTTTTTCATTTTTAAGATTTATTTATCTTCTTTGGAAGGGAAGATCAGCTTTTCAGAGAGAAGGTGAGACAGAGAAAGATGCATCTACTGGTTCATTCCCCAAGTGGCCACAGTGGTTGGAGCTGAGCTGATCTGATGCCAGGAGCAAGGATCTTCTTCCAGGTCTCCCTCAGGGGTGCAGAGTCCCAAGGCTTGGGGACATCTACTTCTCTTCCAGGCCATATGCAGAGATCTAAAAGGGAAGTGGAAGAGCCAGTGACATGAAACAGCTCCCATATGGAATCACAGCACTTGCAAAGTGAGGATTTAGCTGAGCCCTGCTGCTCCACTTTCAATCTAGCTTCCTGCTAACAGCCAGGAAAAAGCAATGATAGATGACAACAAGTTTTTGAAACCCTGCTACCCAAACAGGAGACCCAGATGAAGTTCTTGGTTCCTAGCTTCAAGCCATACAGCCGTCAAGAAAATGAACCAGCAGACAGATTTCTCTTTAAATAACTGTTTCAAAATAAATACACACATCTAAAAATAAGAAATGCCTCTTATATGTAGTTTATGAAAGAAATAATCTTACTGAGTGCATCATAGTTTACTGTCAATGACTCTTATATACTCAATTTTATATAACAGTGCATCTGTATATAGCCATAGTACTAGAATAACTAATATATATCTGTATTTAACTGAAAATACTGTAAATCAAACAGAATGGAGTAGCCACAAGAAATTTCACTTCAAGGCAATTAAGGCGTGTGTGGAAATAGATAAATTCTGTGATTAACAACTAAAAAATGAGTATTAGTAATTTATAACATTTTGAGTATAAAATTAGTAAAATCAATACAACTCAAGTTATCCTCAATATATCAACATCAGAAATGAATGAGTTTATCCAGGGACTGCATGAGCTATGAGAAAACTCAACTTTCTCAGACACTCTGAGAGGCTGCTAATGTTTCAATGCAGGCTTTTAAAATTCTCTTCCCATAACGAATCAACTGCATTTTCAGGAAGAGTAACTTTGATTTGATGAGATGACAATGAACAACTGCCTTGGGTCAGCACAAACATAGGCTGAGTCTTTTCCAAAGGTTTTCATGTTAGATATTGTAGGATACAGCAGATTTATGGGTCAAATAGATGTTTGTTAAATGTCATCAACTGGATATTAGAAGAATTCAGCTCTGGCCTTGCATCAGTTTTAGTGGATAAACACACACACACACACACACACACACCCCAGAACTCTTCAAGTAAAATACCAATAAGAAATCTGAAAATCAACATTTGTTCTCCAAATGTCCACATCATCCATATGTATTTACTTAAATCTTCATTGTGCTTCAGTTTTTGAAAGAAAAGCAATGAAATTCTGCCATACCACAGTATTTCAAAGCAAAATTAATAAAAACAGAGTGCTTACGTGAAAGAATTTACAAAACCAGGATGAAGAACACAAGCTTAAGCAGAGACTTCAACAAATTCCTTGAGCTTTCTGCGCTTCGGCTACCCAATCAGTGAAACGTAATCATTGCACTTGTGTCGTAAGACTATTTTAAGATTACAGGAGATAACGTGTGCCAAATACTTAACACATTCATTGACTGTAGTAACTGCAATGCCATCAAAACATACTTATCAATAATTTCAGACAACTAGTGACTAATATTTCTTTATCACCTCTATGGATGGTTTCAGGGAATTCTGGGAACTTACAGTTCCAAAGCCTTGAAAGCCTCCAAAATTGGGGGGTTTCCTGTTCTGTAATCATTTCAACCCATGAATGAAGTGAAGAGAGATTTAAAATGGTAGCATTCTTAATGACTTTCAGTTTTTCTCTAAAACTGTCAATCGGGGAGAATCAGGATGGCAGAATAGGGTGAGGACACATTTAAATAGATGGAGAAACACTAGCCAGGGTGAAGCAGAAGGCACATTCCAGGAAATAAGAAAGGATGGACCAAGAGCAGAGGGGCACCTGGAGACTGATGGACACAGGAAAGCAGTGGAGACAACAGCGTGGTGTTGCAGTGACCAGACATGCCAGTAGCATTCAACCAGCAGAGATCTGAGTTGTACCAGCGGCTGGAACTCCACCAGCAACCAGGTGGGAAGGGGAGTTCACTGGGACTCAGGAGGTGAACCCAGACAAAGAGCAGATCATTCTGTTGTCTTTTTTTGTTTGTTTTCGACCCGGAGTCAAGACAGAACAGCAGATCCTAAACAGATGGTGCAGGAACAAGGTGGATTTCACAGTCCAAACCCCAGTAGAGCCGGGTGCAGGGTCCCAAGGGTTTGGACTGTCCTCCACTGCTTTCCCAGGCCACAAGCAGAGAGCTGGATGGGCTGCCAGGATTAGAACCAGCACCCATTTAGGATTCTGGTGCATGCAAGGCAAGGACTTTAGCCACTAGGCTACCATGCTGGGCCCAGTTATAGATTAATAGACTGAATTAAAAATGAAAAAACCTAACTATTGGTGAGGCGTATCTCACCAACAAAGAGCAGCGGAAGCTATATCTCGTGGATTTTGATGCTTTTTGGTTATTAGTTTCATCTCTTCAAAACACTTTTTTTTCTCATAAATTCTTCACTGACTCATAGATCATATAGCAGCATTGCTTTCTTCAAGAATGTTCTTGTTTTTTTTTCATTTCTTCAGCGACACATTAGTCATTCAGTAGCATATTATTTAACTTCATGGCATTATAAATTTCTTCTTTTTCTTCCTGCTGATTTTGCTTTGTGGCTTTGCATTTAAGGGGATGTATAGTAACTGTGTAATGGAGACTATCACATCCAATGCATTTTTTTTTTAACTTCATGGCATTGTAAATTTCTGTTTTTCTTCCTGTTGTTGATTTTGTTGTGGCTTTCCACTTGGGGGATTTATAGTGACTGTGTAGTGGAGAGTGTTATGTCCAGATGTGAGGATACAATGCAGTGTGCATCTCTTCTTCTGGATCAAGGATGGACTCCCAGTGAAACTGTTGGATGTGTTATGACGGTGGGATGCTGGACACTCTGTCATTGTCCATGCCCGTAATAATGGACTTATGACTGTTTATGACCAATTATAGTGTTGTAATGATATGGTAGAACTTAATGTAGGAGGGAGGGATTTGGGGAAGGGGTGAGGAAATCCCAGGGCCTACGGAACTGTATCATAAAATAATAACAATGATTTTATATATATATGTATATGTATATATCTGTCAATCAAAATCTTGTGATCCAGGCTGTGTACATTCAGCCTATTTCTAAAGCATTTTCAAAGTATCTTCAAAGGGGAACAAAAGCATTGTACCCTAGAGGACATTATCTCAATAACCTACTGGCGGTGCCTAGGTCATTCATTGCAAACCTAGTCCAATGCAACAGAAACACTTCACCAAACTATTAGACCTACTTGAATAATTACCTAGATGGTATTGAAAATTAAAGTCATATCTTGATTAGCATCAAGACATAATAATTTGCAAGACCAAGAAAACCTATGTACAAGCTGCTAAACAGTATTGGAAAAATTAGTTGCACAGTTTTCCCTGCTAGCAAATAATGTCCCATTTGGCAGTAGTGTTAGTAGGTTCAATATTTAAAGCACTTAAATATGTCTACTTTGGATGTCTCTCCAGTTACAGCTGTTGTCAATATGTTGATAAAATGTCATTCAGGAAAGCATTTCCAAATATATGATTGGCACTGATGGTCCCTCCAGGCCAGGTGTGCAGACCAAATGTCAAGTCACACTTGCCAGTTCTAATGCATAACTAATGAACATAGATATTCAGTATTTGGCAATGTGGAGCAAAATTGAGGAAATTAAACACAATTTTAGAATTAGACCATGCACACTCATATACTTATTTCTATAGTGCTAAGACTATAGTGTAAGCAGTTTTGTATTATTTCCTTGTATCTATCTTCCACCAGACACAATTAAATAATATCAATCTCCTATTTGTTTAATATTGTTCAGTAATAAGTAATTTCTCTCACATTCTTCATTTAGTCATCTGATCAAATGAAGTTAAATTTGTGGAACTGCCAAGGAAGAAACTGCCACTTGTATTTAAAAGGTGAGAAAGGCTAAGTGGTTGAGAGAGAAACAATACATCTAATCATCATATCAGCAAAAAGTTAAAACTATCACTTGGAGTTCACCAAACATTTAGACCCTTGGTTCCCACCCTTAGAAGCCAGATCTGTTTCTGAGGTACCAAGGGACAATATCTGTGTTACAAGGATATCCAGAATTTCAATCTCTTAAATTTTAGTTAAGAGTGTATACTTTGGGCTGGTCTTCAGAGCTGAGAAGGGGAAAGAATGTTAATCCCAGGACATTGCACTGATTTAAATGGTATATTCTAATGAGTTGAACACAGAGTTCTTCTAATATCATCCAACAGTTAATAATGCTTACCATCAACCTAGAAAAAAATGTTAAGCATCTGCCTTCACTTATATGTGGCTAGGTCTCAAATATTTCCAAACCATATGTGGATTTATATGGATTTGATGACATTATATAGCTGCTTTTTGATTTCTTGGTCAACTTTTTTTCTCATGTTGGAAACAGAACAGGAAAGACAAAATGAAAAGGATTTTTGCCAGACAAATGCTTTAGCCAATCTTTATTGTCAAATTATTATATTTAAGTATTAAATCTTTTTAAATTGAGTTTATAATTCCCTGATGTTTTTGCCCAATTCTTCTTAAAGCAAAAAAAACCCTCATTATCTGTAAATTCTCACAATTTCATCTATAATTAACTATATATAATACATTCAGATTTATATATGACTGGTAGAACTAAATAAAAAACAAAAGGGTGTGAGAATAAGAGTGATATAAGAGAACACAAATATTATATGCTCTAACAAGGAATAAATTATATCAATTAAAAATTAGAAAAGGAATGGGAATGAAGGAGAAAAATGCAGTGATTCTTAATGTGTACTATCCTAAATAAAAGGATATTATTTTAAACTTGCACATCAAGCAATATATTTCACACTACCTCAAAGCATTAACATTTTGAAGCCCAGTTAAAACTAGGTAGAGGTGATGACATGCGAGGTGAAGGAAAAATAAATAAGAGTCTGATTTTATTATTGCTCACACAAACTAATAGTGAAAACAAAATTGCAAGTCTTTGTTAATATCAGTAGAATCACACAGAGAGAGTAAAATGAAGAAAACAGCAAAAAGGCCTTGAGTGACACTGTTCTCTTGCTCTCAGCTGGTACCCAAGGATGCATGTAGAGGTTACAGTTGTAACCAGGCACTGGGAAAGCAGGAAATCTTGGCTGTTCCAGTGTGACAAATACCATGATGAGGCATAAGCCTTTTTGTAAGTCCACAGATAATAGTTTTGGCAGGAACATCGTATGCAGGAAAGACAAATTACTAAAGTTGGCTTGCATGTTTGTGGGAGTTTTTCTATTTTTTTTCTCGCTGTCTTAGCACTGAAACATTGGTCTTATTAGGATTGGCTCACATTGTTGTGAGAATTTTCCTTTGTCTCTTTCAGTGTCTTCACACTGGACCATTGTCTCTTGCTTCAGACATGGACACTGACTCAGTTTTTCACCATTAGCTCTCCAGGGTCTTGAGACTTCAGAATTGGACTAGGTCTCCTTGTCTGTCGAACATCTATCTGTGTATCATGTAGCCAATCTACTATCCATCATTCTATTGATTCTGCTTATCTCACAAATCACAATAATACAGATTTATCAAGAAGTAGAAATATTAAATATAGCTACAATAACAAAAGTAATAGAAGAAAAACACAAATTTTAGTATCAGTAGAACCTTATACACAAAGTAAAATGAAAATGGAGTTTATGGTCAAAGACTCAAAAATAATCTATAAATTCATAGAGTATAACATCAAATAATGAAATTACTATCTGGGCCTGGCACTGTGGCATGTCAGATTAAGATGCTGCTGTGACACCAGCACTCCTCTTGGGGAACATTTCCAGTCCTGCTACTTCATTTCTGGTCCAGTGCCCTATGAAAACAGTGGAAGATGGCCAAACTGCTTGGGCCCATGCCACCTGTGTGGGAGACCCTAATCAGGCTCTTTGCTCCTGAATTTGGACTGGCAATGCCCTGGTCATTGTGGCCACTTGAGAAATGAATTAGCAGACAAAAGTTGACGTCTTTTTCTTTTTCTCTTCCTCTCCCTCTCTCTCACTCTGTGATTCTGCTTTTCGGGCTAATAAATAAATTGTTTTTAAAAAGACCCACACAAAAAAGTTATAGATCAAGAGTAACACTTAAAATAATAATCTAAGATCAAATAACTTGTTACACCAATATGTGTGAATATGCTTAAGCCAGTTACAAATGGGTTTCAAATTGCTTTATTAAAGCACTCTACACTGTCTTTAAGAACCCTAAAATATTTCAGAGTGGTGCAAATAGAATGTATATCAGTCAAATAAAAAAAAAAAGAAGAATACAAAAATCACAATTTACTAGAACCCAGAGTACAAAGAATGAGATAGCAAACACGGTATTGTGGCACAGAAGGTATGCCCTTTCCTGCACTCCAGCATACCTCATCAAAGTGCCATTTCAAGTCTCAGCCACCTTACTTACAATCCAGCTCTCTGCTAATGCTCCTGAGAAAGCAGTGAAAGACAATGGCCCAAGTACTTGGGTTGCTGCCACCCATAGGTGAGACCCAGATGGAGTTCCTGATACTGGTTTTAGCTTAGTCCAGTTCCAAGTTTTACTGCCATTTTGGAAGTAAACCAGCAAATGGAAGATCTCTTTCTCTCACACACACATACACCAACCACTCTGTCATTCTTTCAAATAAATAAAATAAATATTCCAAAGCAATTCGGTATGAGAAAAGAAAAGAAATTATGCCAGAACATTATTCAATGGAGACATCATTAGCCCAGCTTCCAAATCATTTTCATGTGTCAAGGGGACGTACTAGAACACTCTACTAGGAGACAAAGCAAGGATGGCTAGGCCACCACTATCATTTAACTTAGTAATTATACAATCATGTACAAGATGGAAATTAGAGATTTCAAAATTGATGAAGTGACAAGGGAGCAAGTGTTCAATTCAGCAGTTAAGATGACCATGTAGTATAAATGGTGAGCTTCACATGCTCATATAGCCAGAAAGCCCTAGGGAATGGAATAAAAGCATACTACAAACAAATAAACTTCAGTAAATAAACAAACTGCAAAGTTAATATACACAATCATTCAGATATATAATCAATATTTACTGCAAATGTAGTAGGAAGGACACTCTTGGTAAAATGTCTAAAAAGAAATGTTTACAGTCTAAAGAAAAAAAGCTAGAGCATTCTTTGAAAGATAAAAGGAAATCATGAACAAATGAAAGACAGTATGCTTCTGAGTTAACTTATAAAAATAAGATCATTTCAGAACTGGACCAACCTGTATAAATGCAGAAAAATCTCTGCTAAACAAGAGCGCAGATAAGAGCCTAGCATGGTAGCCTAGTGGTTAAAATCCATGCCTTGCATGCGCAGGATCCATATGGGCACAGGTTCATTTTCTGGATATCCACTTCCATTCCAGCTCCCTGCTTGTATCCTGGGAAGGCAGTAGAGGACACCTCAAAGCCTTGGGAGCCTACACCTGTGTGGCAGACCTGGAAGAATCTCCTGGCTGCTGGGTTCAGATTGGATCAGCTCAGCCCCGGCTACTGAGGCGACTTGGGAAGTGAACCGCTGTACGAATCTTTCTCTTTGTATGTCTTTCTCTCTGTAAATCTGCCTTTCCAAGAAAATTACATAAACCTTTAACAGAAGCCGTCTTTTTTGCCATTATTCCCTAAATACTATAGTATAATAATGCTTTACATAGCATTTACGTTGTATTAGGTATTATAGGTAATCTGGACATGATTTAGATATGGGATGAAATGTACAGACCATATGAAATACTATGCACTTTATTGACCATCCAAAGATTTGGTATCTGTAGGGGCTTAAAACTAACACATAAAATATAGACAAATAAGCAAATATAAGAGAAGAAACAAAACTAAATGTGTATGGAGGTTTTTTTCTATTTTATTTTTAATTTTATGATACAATTCCATAGGCTCTGGGATTTTCCTTACTTCCTTCCCAAGTATTCTCCCCTCAACTGATACCCCCAATATTATCACAATACTGTAATCCTTCATAAGCAGTCATAAATCCATCATTCTGCTAATTAAGTGTATCCTGACATTCCAGGTACAGACAATGGCAGACAGTCAAGAATCCTATTGTCAAGATAGATCCAATAGTTTCTTTGGGAGTCCATCTCTGATTTGGAATTAGAGATACATGCTGTATTATATCTTCACATTCAGATATGATAGTCTCTATTCTACAGTTACTATATATCCCATTAAATGAAAATCCATAAAAAACCAACAACAAGAATAAAGTTTTAAATATTTACAACACCATAGAGTTAAATGTCATGCTACTGAATAACCATTGTGATAATGAAGGAATGAAAAAGGAATTTTAAAACCTTCTTGGAGAAAATAATGCTACTATAGGATCTATGAGTGAATGAATAATTTAATAAGAGAAAAGAAACTATTGTGAAGAAATGAAAATAGAAACAAAAAATCAAAACAAAAGAAATTAAAATAGGGGTTGCAGCAAAAGCAGTATTGAAAGGGCTATTGATCTCATGTTTTGTATGAATGTTGCCATATATGAGCGAGAACTTATGGTATTTGTTCTTTTGGCATTGACTTACTTAATGGAGCATAATTGTCTCTAGTTGGGATCATTTGGCTGCAAGAAGACATGTGGAGAATAAATACTGCTTGATCTCTATCCTACATCATAATCCAGGAAGAAATTCCAACTGGGCTCAGAATTTATCCTAATATGAACTCATATGAGTGAAATAACATTTGGACATTAGTCCTTGAAGCACTGCTTATAACAGAAACACTTTATAAAAAACTTCAATGATCACCAATTAGGAACCTACCAGTTGTATCAATAATAAATATTTATAAAATGAAATGCTAAAAAAATTCTTATCAGTATTACATAAAAATATCTCTTTCCTATAAAACAAAAAAGTAAAAGGAAATAGAATGTAGGTAGTATTCTATCTGTAATTGAAACTGAGAAGATAATAGCATATGCATTTTAAATTTTTTAAATTGATTTTATTTTAGAGGTTGAGTGAGAGTAAACTCTCATCTACTATTTTAGTCTTTCCAGTGTCCCAACAGCTGGCAGTTAGTCTGCCTGACCCAGGAGCCAGAAACTCAATCCATGTCCTCCATGTGGGTGACCAAACTGTGTCATCACCTGCTTCCTGCCAGGGGGTGAATTAGCAGGAAATTAGAACTGACAGTAGAACTGACCTGAACTCAGGCACCCTAAATGAGATGTGGGCATCCCAAGCAACGTGATAAGTTCTAGGTCAAGTGTCTATCCCAACAACATACATTGTTACTAGTTTCTATCTAAATGCAAATTCTTCTCAGGATTAATAGGAGATCAAAAATAGTGGTTATGGAGTTTAATGTATGACCATTTACATGTTCATATTTTTTTGGTGTTGAAACTAAATAAATGAATTCTTATCCAAAGATTAATACATTTTAATTAGAAAAGTCCTAAACTAATCATATTTAAAAGGGAACTAGAAAGATCTATAAGCAATCCACCAACCAGCAGAAGTAAATTTTTTTTGGTAAGTCTGCCCACAATTTTTAAATATTCTTTTAGGAAGAAAATTCTCCCTAATCTATCCAGGTTACATCAAATTCCTGTGTTATTTGCACATTTACATCCATTTTGTACTAGCCTGGAACACTGGTCATAATTAATCAATGAATAAATTGGTAAATATCTTCCCTTCAAAGATGCAAACATCACAAGAACAGCAGCTAGATCCACCTTCTAGTAAATACTTACTATGTTGAATGTAGGAGTTAATATGCTTTTATTTTATTATTCTATTTTTAGATTTTATAGTTACAGATTGACATGGATACTTATAGAGCGAGATGGGAAGTCTCAAATGGCCACAACAACAGCCAGGCCTGGGCCAGGCAGAAGCCAGGAGCTAAGAACTTCAGCCAAGTCTCTCACATGGATGGCAGAGTCATCTTGCATTGCTTTCCTGGAATCTGTCAGGGAAACTGAACAGAATGCAGAGCAGCCATGACTCAAACCAGTGTTCACAAGGGATGCTAGCTCAATGGCAAGTTTTAATCTGTACACCCTAATACCGGCTGCTGTTTTTAACTTTAGATGTTTTATTTCTATTTAGAGGATCAACATAGCTATGGTCATTTCCCTTTTACCTTGTTACTTAGAATGAAGGATGGGAACTTCATATTGTCATTGTCCTGCTCTTGTGCTACTCCTCACAAGGTCTCTGGAAGGACGGGGCAGTGTGAAATCCTCTGAAGTCTCCAAACTGATGATGTCCTCCTGATGACAGTTTGGGGATTTCTTCCATATCCATTCTCCTCTTTTACTGAGCAAATTCCTCACACCCACTAAATTGGGGTCAAGCAATTGGCCAGCATTCTTAGAGGTCATGTTTGGCATCTTGTCCTGAATATTGGTTTTAGCAGATAACTTTTAGCGACAATCTCTGCTTTGTGTCCTTCATAATGAAGTTGGTGGCCCTCCATGTTTTCCTGTTGCTTTCTGTGCCCTGGAATGTGTACACAGTGCAGTTGATGACAACAAGAGCAGACACCCATGACAGAGAAAAAGCCAAATATGAAGGATGGCAGAAAAATCCTGCCAGTTTGGACACCAACATAACTTGGTGAGGCACAGCCTAGATACCTATATTGAGTTGCAATATGAGAGAAAAATATGCTTCTAAAATATTTAAAGCTCCATACTTACATACTTATATTGGCTTAGCACATTCCCTAATAATATTATCAATAGTAGTGGATTTGTTAGTTGTAGGATCTGTTGCATAGAGAACAAAATCCACTCCAGCTGGTCTGAAAAGAGAGGAAGTTACTGCAGCCAGTGAAGTAGCTATGGAACTTCCTGGAAGAACAAGGAAAAGATTTTTGGTCATGCATCATCAAAAGCAATGTTGGCAAAAGAAAAGGCAATGTTGGTATTGCAAAGGAAATTCAACTATTGTTAGCGTACTATACAGAGAATTCCAGCATGCTATCTAGTCTCTAGAAAATGTTGGACTGTGTGGAGTATCAGAGCTACCCACAGGACAAGACCCACTTCTGTGTCATGCCAGAGTGGCTTGGACTATGTCAAGATGGACTCTAACTCTGTATGGTTTAGACTGTGCCAGGGTGGACTCTGTCTTGTTCTGGGCTTCTGTGTGTGTGTGTGTGTGTGTGTGTGTGTGTGTGTGTGTGTGTGTGTGTGTGTGTGTCATTAATGACTGCTGTAAAAATGCTTTGGCTTCCAATAGTTGGAGTGGTTGCTGCTTACCTTTGCTCCCAGTGATGCTGCTGAGTGAATGGTCTGTTTCTTCTTAGGAGTTCCAAGAGGTGTATTCTTTCAAACCTACTCATATCAAGTTCAGTATAATAAAATGCTTTAGAACAGTGCATGTAATTGGCATTAACAGAAGAGTCATGTGGTTCCAATTTTGAGCCTAATTCCAGAAGAGTCCGGAAAGGACAGAGATTATGGTCAAAGAATTAGTTCAAGTAATAAAGTTGGCAAGTAGTCGTAATAGGTCAGCTTTTATTAACCTTCTGAGTTGTGTGTGAATTGACTGGAATCCAGGTTTTAGAGCCATAAGAAATTAATGCATGTTCTTTCTTTCCTGTCAATTTAATCACCGAAAGCATTTTCATAAATCAAAAATTCATGAATGTTAGTAAAGGTGGAAAAAGTAGAGTGGGCTTGTCTCTTTTGCTTCCAATGCTGGCATATTCTGTCACATTTTCCCCCAATAGTTTGCCTGGTTTGAATTCAACTATTTCTGTAATTCTCAAAACTTTCCTCAAAGGCTCTTCATTGTGAATCGTCTTCACAGCTTTTCACATGACCCAAAATGGTCCGATCAGTGCCGAACAGAAGATACTATTATTAATTATCTCAAGGAATATTCATCGCTAGATACTGCTTTGCTGGGTAAAATTCTGCTTTTCCGGATTTTTTGCTCTTTCTATAGAATTGATCATCATTTTTCACTGGGAATCTGTCAAAAATGTCCGTGATAGCTTGTTTTCTCAAATGAGTTGCTTATAATTAATCATGTTTAATGGAACTTGTATGTTAAAATCGAACAGGCTCTGAATGAAGATTTTAAAACTCTGCAAGGAAGTGAGGACTTATAGCTGGGGTTCTAAATTTGTCAAAGCTCCTTGATATACTTAAAAAATATCCAAGTGCATATGCACACACCGTATGGTTGCAGATTGTAAAAAAAATGGACTTTCAAAAGACTGGTTTTACCATGGCTTTAGGTATTTTTTAAAAAAAAATAGTTTATGGAGCTACAATTTACACATAACAAACTACATGAGTTTGAGATGCACAATTTGATAATTTTAACATGTACACATCCACAAAACCATTATCACAATCAACATAATGAACCAATTCTTCACTCCAAATACTCTGTATTTTCCTCTGTAAATCTAAAAGCCAGATCCCCATAATTTCCTTTATGCCACACTAACCTGGATTTTCTAGAATTTTGAATAATTGGAACCATGCTATATATATTATTTGACCCTTTTTCAGTCAGCATAATTATTTAAGATTAACTCATGCTATAGCCTATATCAATAATATAGCCCCTGTATTAGTAATTTAATTTATTTACAGTAGAGTCCTAGTACATGAGTATGTTCAATTGTTTATCTATTGGCATATTTCTAAACATTTGGGTTGTTTTAAGATCACAAGCAGGGCAAAGAAGTTATTTTGAACTTTTACATACAGGTGTCTGTATGGTGTTATGAACTGAACTGTGTTCCCCCCATTCACCTAAGACCCCACCCTTGGCTACCTAAGGTATATAGCAGAAAAGGACTTTAAAGAGGTGACTAAGTTAAAATGAGGCCGTTTGGATGGACCCCAATCCAACTTAACTGATACACTTATTTTTAAAAATGATTTATTCTACCTGAGAAGCAGAATTACAGAGGAGTGTGAGAGAAAAATTTTCACTCTGTTGGTTCACTCCCCAAATGGCCACAAAAGCCAGGTCTGGAATGTGGAATAGGTCTTAGTCAGGAGCCAGGGATTCCATCCAGATCCCGCACACGGTTAGCAAGGACCCAAGCAGTTAAACCTTCCTCTGTTGTTTTCCCAGGTGTATCAGCAGGGAACTGGATCAGGAGTGGAGCTGACCAGACCCTAACAGGTGCTGTCGTCTCAAGCAATGGCTTCACCTGCCATGCCAAAACACCGGCACCATAACTGTTGTTCATAGGAGAGAAAATTTGAGCAGTTTGGAGATGTGTTTGGGTGTAGAATAGACCATGTAAAGACACTGAGAAGACAGTCATGAGCAAATCAAGGAACAAGGCCTCAAAAGAAGCCAGTCTAACCAGAGACTTGATCTTGGACTTAGTGTTTCCAGAATTGTGAGAAAACATATTTCTCTTGCTTAGGTCATCCAGCAGCATGCTGTTCACAGTAGATCTTGCAAATGCACACTTACAAAATGAACATTTTTATTTCTCTCGGGAACACAGGAGTGAAATGGTGTATCATAGAGTGGCTATATGTTTAACTTATTTTTTTTTAATTTTTATTATTTTTTCTCCATTAATTACAATGTATTACGTGACACAATTCATAGGTACTGGGATTCTCCCCCCTTCACCCCAAACCCTCCCCCCCCCCCGGTGAATTCTTCCATCCTGTTGCATGGCCACAGCTCAAGTTGTTCTGGGATTCCCTCATTGCAAGCATACACCATACATAGAGTCCAGCATCCCATTGACCAAATTCAACGACTTCTTAGGGAGGCCCTCTCAGGTCCGAGGGCAGAGCCAGCAGAGCATCACCTCGATCAATTAGAAGCTCCAACATATCATCAGCAACAATCCAGGTACGATGAGACTGGTGCAGAGTCCACTGATTGACATAGTCCATCTTAGAGTTTCCCCTTGTCCAGTTTTCCGCTGCAAACATATAGCTGAGGTGGTTGATTGATCTACTCCATCTTCCATCTTTTCTTGGTTAATGTTTTGATTCCTCCATTTTGTTCAGGGGAATCCCCAAAGAAACTCTGAGGTGTTCCCAGTCCGGGCTCCTACATGCACTACTAGTAAGCACAGTGCCCACCACTGTCCACCACTCCGATCAGCTGGTGGTTGCAGCTGCTGGGTTGGTTCTATTCTCAGCCCCGACCTCCACTAGAACCAATGAGTACTGCAGCCCCCCCTGGTTCTGGCCATCACATACTCATGCTTCACTTAAACCAATGGGAGGTGTGCTGGTTGGGTGCTGCATTCCTGACCGGCACAGGTAGCTTTGCCTTGGCATTTTGTATTGTATACCTTTTTTTTTTTTTTAATCGCAACCGAACCTGGCCAGACCCCTGCACAGCTCCAGCGCACAGACTTGCCAGTAGATAATGCAAGCTAACTCAGCCCGGTTCACCCCCACCCTGAGCCAATATATGCAAGTGGGTTACTTTCCTACGCCTCTTCTGGGTTGTTAACCTCCTTGCTTCCTGCGTTTATTTGTAGGGTCAGTAAGAAATGTGAGCATGAAGAAAACCAAGAAGCTGCTTCCAAAGTGGTAGTATCATAGTACATTCTCACAAGCAGTGCATGAAAATTCTAGATTCTTCATATCGGCATGATCAATCTTTTTAATTTCATGATCCTAATAATGTGTACCAACTTGTAATCTTACGCTACCTAGTAATCTTACTATACATATTCCTAATGATGAATAATGTTGATTATCTTCTCAGGTGTTTGTTTTTCATTCATATTATCTTCTTTGTTAAGTATCTGATCAATTTTTAATTGGTTTAGTTGATTTTTTTACTATGGAGTTTTGAATTATTTACATATTTTGGGTGTAAACTTGTCTAAATATATCAGACAGGTCACCTATCAGATGCATGATTTTCAAGTGTCTCCTCTATTGCTTGCATTGTTTTTGAGAATAGAGGTTTTTTATTTTGGTTAAATCCAATACGTTATTTCTTTCTTTTATAGATTCTGCTTTTAGTATGAGATTTAAGGTTTTCTCTCCCATGTTTTCTCCCAGAAGTCCTAAAATTTTAGGTTTTATATTAAGGTCTATCATTCATTTTGGGTGTATTTTGTAAATAGTGTAAAGATGTAAATTGAGGTTCTCTTTTACAATTTATTCGAAAGAGTATTACAAACTAACTGCCCATAAGTTTGTGATATACTGCCAGGCTTTCCACTGATAATTTTCTGTGTTTCTAACCCTCTGTCTGTGTCACTAATTCCATCCCTCTCCACTCAGATCACATTGCCTTGGTTACTGCAGCACCATAGTAAACCTTAAAATCAAATAGAATTGATTCCTCAAACTTGATCTTTACCTTCAAAATGTCTGTGATTTTGATTAGGCCCTTTCAATTTCAATGCAATTTTTAGGATTGTTGTACAGAGTAAGCTTATTTTACAATTTGGAAGACAAGAGTTTGGGCATTCTGGCCAATAGGAAAAATGGATCTGGTCAGATTTCCTTTTCTTTTTCTTGGCAATAGTCTATAGTTTTCAATTTACAGACTTTGCCAGATTTTTCTCGATTTTCACATTATTTTCTCTGCTACTGTTAAGTAGAGATAGTTTTGAAGTATGCAGACATGTATTCTGACACCTTGATAAATTTATTGGTTCTAGTAATATTTTTGTAGATTCTGATAATGTCTATTTTAGTGAATATTCTGCATAGAGAATTGTGTTGTTGTGAATAAAGAGGACTGTACCTTTCTTTTTCAGTTTCATTGGCTTGAGTTGTGCTTCTGATCTTACTATAGTGGCAAACAATATCCAACACAATGTTGAACAAAGTGGTAAGAGTAGAATTCTGGTTTTTTTTTTTAACATGGAAGATCATCTGTAGAGGATCTTTGGAGTTCACCTGTCATTTCCCCAGACATTTAGCCATACCACATTCTTTGACCAGGACACATATCCTTTAGTGCAATGACTATTGATATCACCATTTCCTTTTATTTGAAGAATGTCCTTTAGCTAGTTATTATACTGCTACTGGTCTGTTAGTGACAAATTTTTTCAGTTTTTGGGCTTGGTGCCATAGCCTAGTGGCCAAAGTCCTCAGGTTGAACGTGCCAGGATCCCATAAGGGCGTCAGTTCTAATTCCAGCAGCCCTGCTCCCATCCAACTCCTTGCTTGTGGCCTGGGAAAGCAGTCGAGGATGGCCCAAAGCCTTGGGACCCTGCACCCATGTAGGAGTCCAAGAAGAGGCTCCTGCCTCCTGGCTTTGGATTGGTGTAGCTCTGGCTGTTGTAGTCACTTGAGGAGTGTATCAATGAATGGAATATCTTCCTCTCTGTCTCTCTTCCTCTCTACATCTGACTTTCCAGTAAAAATAAAATAAATCTTTTAAAAAATCTTTCTGTTTTTATTTTTTGAGAAAGTAATTTTTTGTCTTTGAATTATCTTTATTTGTATTTGGAACACAGAGAGACAAAAACAACATCTGCACACCTTTCACTTCCCCAAATGCTTCCAATAGCTGAGAGTGGACAGACCAGTGCTAAGAACCTAGAACACAAAGACCCAATCATCTGAGCTGTCACCTGTTGCACCCCTGAATGTGCACCAGCCAGAAGCTGGATCGGAAGTAGAGCTAACACTCACAGCCAGGAACTCTGATATGGGACGTGAGTAACAGAAATGACAATTAACTGCTGCATCCAATGCCTGCCTCTCATCTTTGTTTTTGAAAGATAGTTTTTCTAGGTACAAAATTCTAGATTGACAGCCCTTTTATTTCAGTAATTTAAGTATGTTACTATACTATAAATGTACTTGCATGTTTCCAATGAAAAATATACTGCCATCTCTGTTTCTCTGTATCATGGTTTTTTTTTGGTTACTTTTATAATTTCTTATTATCATTTATCTGAGCAATTACCTTATGATGCACCTTGATGTATTTTTCTTCCTACTGCTTGCACTTGGGGGTTGTTGAGATTCTTAATTCTGTGACTTTTGAATATTCATAACTGTGGAAAATTTGAAGACCTTGATCTTTGCTGTGCTGTTTCTTATTTTCTCCAATTACATGCACATTAAAGTGCTTGAAGTTGACTGCTCCTCTTGTTTGGCTCTCTGTGTGTGCTTTATTTGGAATGGTGTGTTTGTAAGAGTTTCAAAGTCATTGTTCTTTCCTCCAGCCTTGTAAGCTGTTAGTTTCACTTGTCCACTGTGCCTTTTATCCTTAGGATACTGTCAGGATCTGTTTTTCTGTTTGTTTTTTAAATTGTCTTGTCTTTCTCCCTTAATTTGTAAACATATGAAGTACCATTATGATAACTACTTCATCACAATTATAAAATTGTGTGTGCTGATTTTAACTTCTGTGTTAAGTGATTCATTTCTCAAACATGGGTTTTTGTTGTTGTTTCATTTCACTGCTTCACTTGTAACTGCTTTTGATAGAACAACAGATCTTATAAATTTTGTCCCTGATGTTGCCTATTTTTGTGTTCCTATAACTGTTCTTCAGCTTTTTCTCTGAGATGCAGCTACTTGGAAACAGTTTTATCTTTCCAGTTCTTTTGCTAAAAGGGTTAGATAAATGCTTAATCTGAAGCTACTTATTCCCTACCATTGGGGAAAGACCTGTCTCTGATCTCCCTGTGAACCACAGTGTTCCAGGCAGGACAGTGGGATCCCTGTGTGAGAAGTGGATAATGTCTCCACCAGTTTATTGAGGATTTGATTCCACACCAACAGGAAGTTTCCTCACAGGCCAGTGCCCTTAGCACTCAGCTAAATACATGCAGCATACCCTTTTCAGGTGTGTGAAGTTCTTCTGGGTGCACCTCTCTGCTGCTACAACAGGCCCCTGCAACTCTGGCTGTCACAGAGTCCCTGGATCCCGAGCTCCAATGTCCACAATATATTATATATATTATATATAATATATGTATATATAATATATGTATATGTTATATAAAACACACACATATATAATACATATGTATAAAATACATATATGTATAAAAATCAAGACAAGTGCCCCTTGCGGTGATAAAGGGCCATGCATTTATCCTGATTCCAGTTTCCAATGATATATACCCTGAGAGGTGGCTGGGATAGTTCAAGTAGCTGGATCACTGTCATTCACGTGGGAGACCTAGACTGTTCCTGGAGCCTACACATTTTGGAGAGTGAACCAGCAGCTAGCCTCTGTCTGTTACAAACAAAATAATTGAATGAATAGGTAAATAAGTAAAGAATAAAAATTAAAATAGCATCATTAAACAAAACCTTTTAGCCAAAAGTTTGATATTTTAAATCACTTTCCTTCAGTCATTCAGAAAATATATTTTTTTATTTCAACTGTTAACAGATTATTTAACTCTATTAACATATGTGTTAATGATAAAGGGAAATTATTTAATTGGCAGCAGGACAGCACATACTTCTGTTGGTTACAGTACTCCTAAAACAAGTTTGAGAGTTCTTAATTTTTATTTTCTCTTCACTTGCCTTAGTGTGTGGTGAAATGGTAGCCAATAGATTTTTCTTTATGTGCCAAATCTACTTGTTATGACCACCAGACTGCTGTGTGGTGTACTTCTTTTAGTGTTGTTCCTAGTTGTTGCATTAATTTATGAAAATTGCTGACATGTCTTTTTCTGATGTGAGATATAATAATGAACAACTGTTGTCCAATAATAATTTTTAAGCTGATTTAAATGCATTGTGATCCATTATATCCATAGATGTACTTGTTTTGCTTCTAATTCATTCCATTATTATGTTCTTTTTTTAAAAAAGATTTGTTTATTTTTATTGGAAAGGCAGATATGCAGAGAGGAGATACAGAAAAAAAGATGTTCCTTCTACTGGTTCATTCCTCAAATGGCCACAACAGGCAGAGCTGAGCCCATTTGAAGGCCAGAGCTTCTTCCAGATCTCCCATGCAGGTGCAGGGTCCCTTCCTTTGAGCTATCCTCCACTGCTCTCTCAGGCCACAGGCAGGGAGCTGGTTAAGTGCATCCCAGTGCATACACTAGACCACTAGGCTATCACACCGGTCCCTATTATGTTCTTTAAGTAGCCCAAATCACAGTGATGATGCTTATAAACGTCACTTTGGAGTAACACTGTCCAGGTTAGAATTCCATTTGTATTTTCTGCTTCCTACCCCAGATACCTGCAATGGGACCAGAGCCAGGGACTACAAATGAAAACTAAATCCCCTGTGTGGAATGGAGAAACTCAGTTGAGCCTGCACTGCTATCTCCAAGGGTGTGACTGGCAAGAAGTTAGAGTCAAGAATAGGGAACTGGGAATTGAATTCAGACATTTCAACATGGAACATGATATTTTAGCCTCTAACATAAATGCACATTCTAAGAGTACAGTTTTTAAGCAGCAGTTTACAAGAGAAGTTTGACATTCAATCATGTCTTTTCAGAAAGAGCTTATTGCTACTTTTTGTCAGCGTTGTGGTTAAATAATTACATTCTTCAGAACATTCCTTGCTTCTCATCCTTCCTTCACACTTCACTCTCACCATGTTTAGTACACAGTAGCCATTCTCTATCCTGTAGTTACAGGATGCTATACCATCTACTAGTCTTCCTATCCAGAGAGGATATGCTCCAAAATCCCTAGGGAATGGCTGAAACCAGGTAATACCAAACACTGTATGCTCTATATTCCCAGCATCCTTCTGTGTGTTCGGCCTTGGTGCTTCCTGCGCATCGCTACTCTTGGTACTTTGGGAATCTTGTTAGGTAAAAACATCAGCATTCCTAATCTGTAACAACTAATCTGATACCAAGAAGGCTCCTAAGTGACTAACGGACGGGTCTTATATGCAGCTTGGATATCCTGGACAAAGGGATGGTTAACATCAATAGCAGAGTACGAGAGGTTTCCTTATGCTATTCAAACTGTTGTATGATTTAAAACTCACATTTCTGTTTCTGAGGTTCTCCATGGAACATTTTTGGACTTCAGCTGGATATAGGTAACAAATTGTGGAAGGAAATTGACTTCAGATAAGAAAGGGAATATGTACTGAATAGTTTGAGAATTTTATCCCACCAGATATTCAGATAAGAATTTGGTATATGTATCTATGTTATTAGTTTTGTTCCTTTAATAAGTCTTGGTAGCACTCTTCCTTATCTTTTTGTTTTCTTCTTTCCTTCCCTTCTCTGTTTTTGCTTCCCCTTTCTCTATGTCACATAGAATTAGGACATTCATTGTTTATTTACAGGTGTTTTCTCTTACTATTGTGAACAGCATATTTATTCCACATATTAATGTCATGTTCCTGATGTGAAAATGATTTACTTTCATCTGTCTTATGTCTAGCCACTTACCTCTTATTGATGGAACCTTTGGGAAACTCCGGATCAGGTAAAACCCTTGAAGTGGAGCCTTTATGAATGATGTTAGTGTTCTTTTCAATGTCAAAAGAGAGGCAGGGTCTCCTCTTGGCTCTCTGCTCTGTGAGGACACATTGAGAAACCAACAACCTATAATCTGGAGGACGGACCTCATAAGCCACCATACACTCAATCCTGTTTCAGACTTTCAGATTCAAAATTTCAGACAGACATTTGATGTTGTTACTGTAGCGTAAGTTAAGATGTTGTCTTAGGACCATTTAAATACATATTCTTAGAAATAATAAGAAAATTTTCTCTTTTCCTAATATTTGTGCTCGATTAATTTTTCTCATATTGGCTACATTTCTGAATATCCCCAGAACAGAATTCTTAGGAGTGGTAAGCTACTGTATTGAGGCAGGCTAAATTGTGCTGCGCTACACAGACAACCTCAGTGTTTTGATCTAATGGAGGAGCATCCAAGTCTTCCTCACAAATTTGTGGAATGCAGATTGCTGGGTGCTCTGCTCATTGAGTCACTCGGGCATCAATGAGGACTACTCTATCTTTTTTTTTTAAGATTCATTTATTTTTATTGCGAAATCAGATATGCAGAGAGGAGAAGAGACAGAAAGGAAGATTTGTCCTCTGATTCACTCGCCAAGTGACTGCAATAGCAAGAGCTGAGTCAAACAGAAGCCAAGAGCCAGGAACTTTTTCCAGGTCTCCCACATGCATGTAGGATCCAAAGGCTTTGGGCCATCCTCGACTGCTTTCCCAGGCCAGAAGCAGAGATATGGATGGGCAGTGGGGTTGCCAGGATTAGAACTGGTGCCCATATGTGATCCTGGTGTATTCAATGCGAGGACTTTATCCACTGGGACACCGCACCAGGCCTGAAGACTCCATCTTTTTTTTTTTCCTCAGTGTATTTTTTTTTTATTCATTACATTGCATTATGTGACACAGTTTTGTAGGCACTGGGATTCCCTCCCACATCTCCCCAAACTCTTCCCCCATGGTAGATTGCTCGACCTTATTGCATTACAACAGCTCAAGTTCAGTTGAGATTCTTTCATTGCAAGCATCTACCAAGCATAAAGTCCAGCATCTTATTGTCCAGATAAGTTCAACGGTTTCTTGGGGAGACCATCTCTGGTCTGAAGGTAGAAACGGCAGAGTATCATCCTGATCAATTAAAAGCCCCGACATTATATCAATAACAATTTATGACGTTATGGAATTAATTGACATGGTATTGAGTATCCAATATGTTAAAAGAGAAAAAAAAAAGAATGCAAGTTCTGAGCCACATCCTGTGACTTCTACATTGACATTTCAATTATTAGTTTATACAATCGGGTTCTATACACCTTAAAATGGCTATAGATTACTATTCAGCTGTCTCATGTCTATTTTAGTTTTAGTATTTAGCAGTTTATAGCGTTGAAACATAATTTTGCTGCACCTGGCTGTTTTTCGGGTAGTCTAACTCTATAACTCTAACAAGACATATGTCAACAATTTAGGTGAACAGTTTTAGGAGGGGTGTGCAGAGAAATCTTCAATACCCCAGTGAGGAGTAACTAATCTTTGTGTCCCACCCAGTGAGTTATAAGTGCATCCCCGCTGACCATTTCCTGTCTGTTTCTAAGCTTTCCTTGTTGTTCTCTATCTATTCTAGTTTTTGTTTGTTTGTTTGTTTTGAGGGGTTTCTGGAGCGATCCTGATGGTCATTACGAGAGAGGGTGGGGACCCAAAGTCGGAACCAGGCAAGGACCAGAGAAAGCTCCCCTACATAGTCCCGAAGGAAGTTTACTGTTCTGTTTCTGAGGACCGCTTAGTGCTCCTGGTTGTTGGTGACCTTGGATCCTGCAAGGCAGGATTTGGGCTTCTTCCATCCCATGTGGGAGATCCAAATGGGGCTGGGTGACCTCAGAGTTCTTGGCCTCCGAAGGCACTCCATTTCCCCGTGGTCTCCTTGGCAGTTGGGATGTAGTCTTCAGTGCCCGTACTGATAGTCCTTGGTGAAGATCTGGGATGAAGACTCCATCTTAACAGATGTTTTCCAATTATCAGAAATGATTAGTCTGACTCTGCAGGAGCCATACCACTTCTGTCATGTTTGTTATCATATGTTTATTTGGTTAATATATTATAGATTTGATTATTTTAACAGTGTATCTTGGATTTTCTCATTCTCAGAGCTGAGATTGGGCTATATACATTTATATTGTGAGGCCGTCTTTCTTGATGATAGACCAAACTCACTTGAGAAATGTACTGAAGTTGAAGCCTCCGGGAAAACAAAGTTTTAAACCTCTCAAGTTTCTTCTCTTACTATTGGTTTAGTTAGACTTTTGCTCTTTTCTTGAATTGAACTTGGTTAACTTATTTAAAAAAATCTATCAGGCATTTTTAATAACAAAGTTGCTCATTACCATTCTGCTTAAATTTTTAATCTCTATGATAATATATCCTTTATTATTCATCATGTTTACATTTCTGTTCTTTATCTTTTTTTTTCTGTTTAGCCTTGCCAATTTTATTGGCAATAAATGGCTCCTTGCTATGGCCTGTTAATTCTTGTTTGATTTGTGTTCTTACTCATCAATTTCTGGTTTTTATCCTCTTCATTGCAAATTTGTTTAATGTCTTACATCTTTTCTAGTTTTTCTGACAATGCTTAGTTTATTTAATTCGAAGTGCCATTATTCAATGTTCTATCTGTATTACTCCCTCACTGTCACAATTTGTATTTAGCATATAAAACGTTTCTCTCAGCAGTATATGTGGGTATGTGTTCATGTCTCTAAAGCCAATAATTTGGCAGATATTTACACAAAAAAAGAACAAAATAAGATTCACATTGCCTGGATTTCTCCCCTTCTGAAGGCAGATTTTGTGCTGTAACACATTTGGTGTATAAATAAACATACCTGCCCTTGCCACACCTATTTCCTTCTTCTAGTTTCCGTACCTGGAACCTGCAATCCACTTCTGCTGGGTGAATGTGGATTCATTCTTCAAGCCTGGTTTGGGTCAATTTGCCAAAAATCAGCTACAGGGAGCCAACTTTCCACAAGGCCAATTTGCCAAATTTTCTTGTTCCTTTGAACTATTTATAAAGTTTACGACAACTTGCATTGGATGGGATAGTTTTAATAGCTTTTAAAGATTTGTGTAAACTTTTAGCTAACCAGTGTCCATTTTGTTTTCATAACATCATTTTAAGGAATGTTTAATTTGCCTCTACCCAGCTTCCTGCCACTGCATCTAAAAAGGGCTGAGAGAAGGAGAGGGGACCACTATTAGGGACAAATGTTGTTGAGGCCAGAGAAGGGAAGAAGTGATTCCTACAAAGCATACGTTCATGAACACCTACTCACACAGCATGATATAAAATGTCTTTTTATAGAGACATTCTCCTTCCTCTGTTTCCCAGATATCCCGCCCTGCATTTCTCCTCCCCTTACCTCTTTTCCTCCCTGCCTGGGGATGGCTGTGCTCCCTGTAGAATGTTCGTTGAATCTCCCTAGGCAGCTACTCCATCTCTTCTCCTGCCAGTGTAAGAAACAAGGAGATGGTACAGAGATAAACTCAACATTCCTGCAAATGCTGTGATGGAGGCCAGATGAAAGTCAGTCCCTCAAAACTAATTAGTGAGAAGAAGTCAGTGAACTTGAAGAAGAAGCTGGTTGTGAGTTGGACACCTCTCTGCCAGGACTTGTGAGCTCATAATACCACTTTTCTGCAAAGCCAGCTCTGATTCTCCTTGGCCCAGTTGGTGGCTCCATTCTCTAGAGGCAAAGAATGCTGTTCATACAGTGAATTATCAAGAAGCGACTGGAAGCTGTAACCTTTTATCTTTGTTATTTGGGTTTATTAGGAACTCAGTTACTAGACTGTTCATTCATTCAACAATGACTTAATGCACAGAAGTATCTTATAATAACCAAATGTCTATTTGATGAAGACTAGAGGGCTGTCAGCTGGTTTTGACTATATGGCAGGCAGTAGAATAAATGCTGGTGGTTAAGATTAAATAACACCTGGTCCAATCCAGAGTTCAGAGGCTAGGGACTGAGCCTGTGAAGCCTGGATCCACCCTGCCCTTCAGTGTAGCTGCCACAGAATGTATGCTCATTGGAAGTGCTGGTCCTATTGCAGACATACTGCCATGAAAAGAACCAACAAAACAAGTCACAATATGGGCTTTGGTGTCTATGATAAACCACAGAAGGCTGTTCAAGTCCAAGCGAGTTTATGAACTATGAAACTATTCTCTATTTTTTTAAATATTTAAAAAGGAAATTTTTTCAATTATATAGCAATATATATATATATACACATAATGTTTACAATGTCACAAGGAAAACAAAAATCAGGAATTGTCCTCCTATCTGAGTTTGTGTCCTAAAACAAGTTACTTGCCTTTGCACTTAGAATTCAGCAGCAATCATTTGACAATTAGGATACTAGGTGTAAGTTCATCAGCGATGAGGTATTAATTTTGTTACATTCTAGTTCTAAGTGAAACCTATCCTTCCTGGGATGAAAAGCATTCAACAGTGTTGAATCATTCCAGATTCAAGCTTCCACATGCCTCATTAATCCTTTAGAATGGTCAACAAAATATACAAATTGATCACAGTAAAATTTATTAGAATACCACCCTAAGGATTTTTAAGGACTTGTAAATTAGTGTATAGATTCAAAAATGGAAAATATCCTGTCTGATAATGTTAAAATAACCTTCCTCAAAACAAAACTTCTTTAGAAACCTAATATTAAATGCAATTTGGTAAGTTTCTAATAACAAGCCACAAAAGAAAGAGGCAGTAATTAGATTGACATTTAGTTCAGTGTATTGTTAGCCTGAAGAATGGCTCTCCTGAAAGCTATCCGGGTCATCATCCTCAGAACAAATGTCTGTATATACGATAAAGACAAAACAGAGCACTTTACAGATAAAATAAAATTACAACTTTTGAGATGGAGAAATTACTCCACATTCTTTGGGTGGGTAAGCTTTCGTGTAGTCAATTTATAGTGGCACTATAGTTACGTTTTGCAAATCTAAGTATTTAATTTAGAGAAAAAGCAGATTAAGGTAAATCATACAGTCAAATTGATGTGGAAAGAAAGATTATCTGGATAATAAAAGGCAGCATTATGTGTTCCATGTTTCCTGAATAAGTCCCAAATTGCCTTATTATCTACTTTGGCTCAAGGACCAGTGTGTGCCATTAGATTTTCACAGTTAGTTACAATGCATAATCGGGCTCATTGATTTTCATGAAGTGGCTCATATGCTCTGAGTTATAACTTCATCTAATTCAGGACCTATCAGACTGTCAGAGCAGCTCTCCACAAAGCTGACCCTGGAGGAAACTTTAAGTGTGGAGATCCCAGAGATCTTCTAAATAAATTTAAAGAATCCTGGAACAAGCCCTTCACCCATAGCCCTGTTGGGACAGTTGATGAAGTTCAGAGAGGGGCAACTTCACTTATTGAATTACTATGAGAGATCCAATCACCCATCAAGTTGCCAACTCTACTCAGCTTGATTCAATTCATAACTACTCCATTTAGACTGTGAATTAAATCTCAGGTAAAAGCTGTCACTTACAGTTACAATTAAAACAACTTTTGTATATGCACACACTCCAAAGGCCTTTTAAATTAGTGTTTGGAAGGAAATACTTTTACTTTCTATTTCAGAAATGGTAAGGAGTCAGAGAAAAGTTTGGTTTCATTCAGAAAACTCCTGTTTTAAATCAAACTAGTTTTCATACAGAATATTCAATGACATGTCCACTCTTACTATATATCTGCCAGACATGCTGTCTTTGAAAGTGATTCCAGTTTGTGAAAACTGAGAAGTGAAGACGAGAAGGAACGTGATTTCATATTGGTGGTTTCTGTGACTGGATAAACATTTGTTAATGCTTTCATACTGGCCTGGTGGCCGACTTAATTCACATAGTGCAATGAACCATGTTTGTATTAATTATGCAAAATACATGAATAAAAATCACCAAGTTGAATATGCAAACCTACGTTTTCTTCCCCCAATGCACTCTATTTTGTATTTAAGTTTGTCACCAGTAATGAAGATCTCCAACTAATATGAACTATGACAAGAGTGAGTTTGTCAGTAAATGCGCAGATCAATAACATCAGCGTATAAAAATGAGTGATCTGCCATTCAGTTTTAGATACTGTGGTCATGCCAGATCAAGTGGTTTGCCTTATTTAATATCCTTTATGATCTCCTTCCTGTACTATTCAAGCTGAAAAGCTAGAAATAGCCTTTCTCAGGATCTCTTAAAGCAAGAGTTCAGTATGTGATTTAGATTCCAAAACTTAGAAAAGACTTGGATTCTATTAGATTAAGTATAGGTTTGGCTAGCTACATAATTTGGGGAGCTTCGTACAAAATGGAAACACACAGTTTCCTATACAAAATGTAAGAGAGAAGCTTTTTTTTTCTCCCTGGGTGTTCCTTGTATTCTGGTTAGTGTATTTCTTTTATTTTGTCTTGTGCTATTTAATGTTGCACTCCCATGAACTCAGATGTTGAACTTCCTGTCTATTCAGATGTCAGCACAGATCCCTGTCTGAGCCTGTGACTTGATGTCTCTGTGGTCCACAGGTTATAGGTTTCACTCTCACCTACTGTAAGATAAAACTTCTGGAAGTCCACTCAGGGCACAAAATCCACCCATCCTCCCAACACCCCATCCTCCATTGATGGGCCAACTCCACGTTCATATATCACTCCATGTTCTTTATCACAGGCACTAGGAGGGAGATAACAAACTCATCCCTGCCAAGCCACCCACCAAATGTCCCGTGCTTCTACCAGCCTGGGACGAAGACAGCTACTGTCCTGGTGTACCCTGCCCTCCCCTGCCTAGAAGTTCCCTGAGGTGCAAGCACCTGACCCTAACCAACCACAGTCCCCCTCTTACACTCACTGCCAGACTCCAAGAAAAATTGTGGTCAATGAAGAGTGGCCCAGTAGGGAAAACCTGGGACCTGGTAAGAAAGCTGTTGGCTGATAAATTGTTCCAAAGCAGTGGCAGGAGGTGGGAAATGAACTCCAAATTCCCAGTGCAAACTCTATTATCCCAAAGGATATTGTCCTAAACTCCATTGTTACAAAAGACAGCATTTTCAAAATACAAAATAAATTGTTTAGGATTCTAATAATAAAAATGTTGAATATATTCATAAATAAACAAATATTTTAAAAAAAGAATTGTAAGACGGCCACTGAATCACTGCAGAATATTAAGTTCCAGCCAGGGGACTCTTATGCTCTTTCTCTCTCTCTCTGAATGAATGCACAGATTCCCTGTGCACAAAGCTGGTCCTGAATGGAGAGGCAAGGCAGTGGCCTTTGTATATCTGCTGATTGTGCTACAGCATCAATGTTCTCTCATCATCAGCTTCCTGCAAAAACGTCAGATTGAGACTGAGAAATTCTTGACCATGCAGATACTGAGTGAGTTTGTAAATAGAGTTGTCCCTAAAAAGTCAGCCTAGAGCTTTCAGCTCTTCAAATAATTTGTAAACCATCTAATAGCTGCTAATAATTTCCATTTGTACCTGTTCTTTATGTTACATGAGTTGGAGAGGTTTGTTGTAGCCAACCAGTGATTAGGTTTGAAAGTGACACAGAAGTAAATCATATCCTTGTTCAGAAAAAAAGCTAGAATCATCTTTATTATGCAGCTTGGAAAGTATAAGCATTATATTGAATGGAAAATTGGACCCAGGCTGTATCTCTATATTTGGTGTCACCTTGTGTAGCTATCCACTTCAAGCAGAAAATGGCAGGGAGAGGGAACAGTGTCTGCATCAATAGAGGTTTGGTGGCCTGTGGGTGGAGATCAATGGTGAAGTTGGTTTGGCTGGAACATGGACAGTGGAACTATGGAATCAAAACAAGCACAGAAGACAAGGGGAGCTGCAGGTGAAGAGTATACAGAACTGCTTTAAAAAGCCTGGTTTTAGGAAGGGTAGGTAGCAATAAAACACCAAAGCAGAGTCAAGAAACCTTGTCTCCCATATGAACATAGCAGAGCCTAAGAAATTTAAGTCAATGGAAGAAAACAGATGTTACCTGAGTATAGTTCAACCATGCACCTGACAGTGGAATTCAGGTGTAGGGATTATGCTTAGACAAGAAGGGGTGAGATGAGGAGAGTGACATCCAATGTGATAGAAGAAATGCAGCAAGGATGAGTCAAGCGCGGGCTAGCTCATAAGCAGAATACAAAGTAACTGGACAGTTCTCTCATTCTCCTTTTTCTGTGAAGCAGATTTCCCCAAATGTTGTGTCATACTCACCTAACTGCTCAAAACTAAACTAGTAGAATAAAAGCAGATTCTCACTCCTCTTAGACCTTAGCCAGATGCCACCTGCCAACTCCCTGGTCAGGCTCCCACATTATCTGGTCCATCCTTCTTGACAAAAGGTGTACAGTACAGCATAATGCTTTTTACACCTCTTCAGATACTTACTTGGAAAAAAATGTAAAATAATGAATTCAAAAATTAATCTGTTTACCAGAGAACTTAATCACAAATCATTCATGGTCTATGCAAAGCTCACACTGTGAGGCGGAACCAAGGAGTTCCATAGATTCATTATTGAGGAAACTATTTCTGAAGGGAACAGAATAAAATCCCGTGAATGAGTAGGCATCTCTGGCAGCAGTTACTTTGTCAACTTGAATTTCACATCAACTAAAGGGAATCACAATTCTGACAGGTGTGACATTTCACGGGAGCAAAATATTAGCAAACGTATTTTCAAACTCTTATGAAATGACAAGTTCACTCCAAAACACCTACCCCCACACCTTAAATCCTTTCGAATTTCATCTTTGAGAAACTGTGAATGTTCATGTTTCTCTCCATTAATAATGAAGATAGCAAAAAAAATTGTAGAGAAGAGGGTGGCCTGCTTGCCTCAATCAAAATGAGTTTGACTTAACAATTTACTTAATTTGAGAAATAAATTGTTGACCTAGAGGAAATTACAAAAAAAAAATTCTTAGGAGCAAAGTAAATTCTGCTGGGCGCAAAAACTATGTACTTTGAAAGAAAGATTACATTATATTCAGAAACATTTTAGCATTAAGTATATTATACCTCTTATGCAAAAATTGGAATAAGGATGTCATAGCATTTTTCTAACACTCTCTTAATCTAGATTCTCTAAATTTGTTCTAGATAGTCTGTTGATTTAGCAATTCTTCAGGGAAGACAAATAGCAGTGACTTTATCACATTTCTAGTCTGAAATATGAACAAACTTGACTGGCTGAGAATTAGGTAGAATGGTTAGAGAAACGGCATGAAAAGCTTAAACAAGTAATCAGTAAGAAGCTCCAACAAAACAAGATACATCTTTTATGATAATGATTCTGCAGGTTGAGTATCCTTACCTGAAACGCTTGGGGCCCATAGAGCTTCAGATTAATTTCAGATTTTGACATATAAATATATATATATACACACACACATATCTTGCAGATGATATCCACACACAGTTGAAACTTTATATTTTAAATGTACCTTTAACACAAAGAATGCAGGCAATTTTATCTGAAATTTTAATATGCTCGAGATCCAATGTGGAATTATCTCCTTGTGGTTTCATATCAGATTTGGAACTATTTTTACTTCAGTTATTTGAATTAGGGCTGCTCAATCTGTATGTGTCTGAACAATACTTCCTGTGATAACATATCTAGAGGTCAAAAAGTTAGTGGGCGTATTGCATTACAGGCATTGCAATCGATCCTCTTTCCAGATGCTTGTATTTCAACTGAATCTAAGAGAAGAAAGCTGTTCTCTCTCAAGGCTTAGACTTGTACTACTATTAAAGAGAAAGAACTAGGAGCTGTGTTTAAATAAAATCTGGATATGTGTGTATATATTTTTTCTATCATATATTATAATATATGTATATCTATATTATGCATATTGGTTAGAACTCATCACTAAATTTGAAAAAGAATGAGAATTAGGGTATAAGAACAATAACATACATGACTGACAAAAAAAATCTCTGTTTTGGAAGATGCTATTTAGATCCCCATGGAATTTTAAAATTTATCGAACTTTGCTTTCAAAATCTTTAGATGATTTTTCAAGTTTTATAAAAAACATAATCAGTTCCATGCTTGGGCAAATGTATCAGATTTTCCTTCAGACCTAAGGAACAGAAATCTAGGAGTGGATTGAAAATAGTAACATGCCCAATGTGAAGCGATAAAGTATAGCACACGATCTTTGCAATATCAACACCCCAGGCTCCTGTTGTCTTTCTGTTCCACCAGTCTTGGCTTGTGGTGTTTCCCTGCAGGGCTACAAGATGGCTCACGCGTCATCCATATTCAGTGCAGGGAGGCCTTGCTTTATCCTTTTGAAGGGCTGTTTCAAAGATAACTTCGATCAGATCCAGTGAAGAGTGTTGAAAAAGTAAATATTCTCGTTTTCAAGCAAGATGTAATACAGGGAAGAATGAAGAGCTGTGAACAGCCTATCACCACATCTGCCTCTGTGGGCAAGTGGAGGGATGCTGGAGTTTATGGAGAATATACAGTAACCGTTCAAGGGACAATACTGTGGCGAATGTGTTAAGCTTTCAACTGAGATGTCACCACCCCATATCACAGCACTCTGCTTCTCACCCAGTTCCCTGATAATGCACCTGGGGAAGGAGTAGAAAATGGCCAAATGCTTATGTCAACCACTGCAAACAATCAAGGCATCGCCAGGCCAATATCAAGTGCCTGAAACTCAGTCTGGGTCTTCCACCTGGTTTGCAGGGACTCAACTAATTAAACATTACCTACTGCTTATTAGCATACACATTATCAGGAAATGGAAATGGGAGCGATTTTCGGCTTTTCTATGTTAACAAATCATAAGGTTTCATATTATTATTGATCAGAATATACATCATGTAATCAAGTAATCAGTGACCAAACATTGCCTTCTGGGAGGCAAGTTCCATTTCATTGTTACAGTTTTTCAACTGGACTATTCTCAAATGAGAATTCTTATCTTCCATTAAGAATGTGTAACTCTGTAATTTGGATAAGTACAGGAGCTGCATGCCTGCATGGGAAGTTGAAGTGCAACTGACAGTTCAGGTCACTGCTGAAGTCAGAAGCAGCTTATTATTGCTAACAGATATTTATCACAAAATGATGTAAGATCTTGAGCAGTGAAATTCTTTTACTTTTCTCTTGTGCTCCCTTAGTATTGATGGTATTTAGAAGTGAAGGTACAGACATCCGATGCATTGTACAATTTTTGTTCTTGCATTGGAAAATACCACCCATTAAAAAATAACTGCAACAGAAACATATACCACCTCAGAAATGAACATCATTATTTCTTTTTTCTTTTAAGAATTTATTTTTATTACTAAGTCAGATATACACAGAGGAGGAGAGACAGAGAGGAAGCTCTTCTGTCCGATGATTCACTCCCCAAGTGAGCCGCAATGGTCGGTGCGCGCCGATCCAAAGCCAGGAGCCAGGAACCTCTTCCAGGTCTCCCACGCGGGTGCAGGGTCCCAATGCATTGGGCCGTCCTCAACTGCTTTGCCAGGCCACAGGCAGGGCACTGGATGGGAAGTGGAGCTCCCAGGATTAGAACCGGCGCCCATATGGGATTCCGACACGTTCAAGGTGAGGACTTTAGCCGCTAGGCCACACCGCCGGGCCCGATCATTATTTCTTTATTTGTATTTTTATTATTATTATTTTCCATTCCCTACCCTTCTCCCCCTGCTATTCCCCCCAATATTACTGCAATAATATAGCCCTTTAGCAACAGTCACAAGTCCAACATTCTGCTATTTAAATGTATCATGGCATTATAGGTATTGGCTATGGTAGAAAATCTAGTATCATATGGTCGACAGTTGCATTGAGAGTGCTCCTTTCATTTGAAAGTAAAGATGTATACTGCAACATATCTCCATTTCCCAATATGCTAATCTCCATTATACAGTTCATCATTGAGAATACATTTATATACATGCTTATCTATATGTTCATATGTTTTGTACTTTGCATGAAGGTTGCCTTATATAAGAGAGAATTGGTTTATTTCACTGAGCATAATGGTAATGTCTGAGTAGTATACCATGGAGTAGATTCACCACAGTTTCTTTATCCATTCCTCTTTTGATGGGCATCTGGGTGTTTTTCCAGTCATTGCTGGAAGTCACTGCTGTTTGTATGGCATCAAAGCTAAAGCACTATTACAAATGTTGTAAGCTCTGCCATCCCTGTTTTCTTCAAGAGCCAGATCTCATCCAGTGTCATTACTACTGTAACTTATGCTACTATAAATGTAGGATTGAAGTTTAGATTCCCATATCCAGACTTCATTTTCTTTGGAGATAGTCCCAGAAATGGGATAACTGGGTCATATGGTAGATCAATTTTCAATTGTCTTAGCACTTTCTATACTGACTTCCAAAGTAACTGCACTAGCCTATACTGCCACAAACAGTGGAGTACCTTTCTGCTAATATCCATGCCAGCAGGGAATACCACTATTTTAAACAAAATACTGACAATCGTGTGATACTGATGATGGAGAGTGTTCTGGGCCAAAAGGAATTTGAAATATAAACTCCCTCAATTAAACAAAAAAGAAGGAACTTTAGAAACACCTGGAAACTATCCTGAACTTTTTCTAAAGTCACTGCTCTTTGTATAGCATCAAAGCTAAAGCACCATTACAAATGTTGTAAGCTCTCCCATCCCTGTTTTCAAGAGCCAGATCTCATCCAGTGTCGTGATATAAATAATATCTGTATATCTTTGTCTCAGTTTTGATCACTTCCCTCTGCTGAACAGGATTTCACAGCCAATTATATTGATTTTTTCAAGCCTATAATAAACAATTCTGCACTGTGTATCTCTGAGAAACTGGCGATGGCTCCTGAATTTATTTTTATCTCCTTGACCCCTTGTATAAGCAATGTAGTGAAATACATATCTTAGTTCTCTAAAATCTTCATTTGAAAATGTCACGGGTATTCCTTTCCTGACAGCAGCTTTTATCTCCCAAGTACATCCCCCATCTGCATCCAGCTTATAACTCTGTGTTCCACTAGCCTATTTCTTAAACCAGAATGGTGTGAGTTGATCCTTTCTTCAATCCTCTTGTCTCTGAGATCTCTGTTTCAAATTGTTTATCAAGTTGTTTTGCTGTCTGCTTGCAAAATAATTGCAAATGTATCTACATCATTCAGTCTCGACTGCCATCACATTGACCCAAACAGTACTCGTTCTTGACTGACTCTGATCCCTTTATTGTCCATTAACTCATCACAAACTCACTTATACAGCTCAGACCATGTGCCAAGAACAGCTGTCTCCTAACTTATCTACAGCATCTGCTCTTGCCCTTATCCAGATGGTACCCGGAAGCCTCAGGAGGTGTTTGAAACATATTAATCCTAATGGTTGCTCCTTATAACTCTGCAGCGTTTTTATTGCACTTCTGATCACAGTCTAGAGTCCTGGCCCCATCTGCTTTATTTCTTGCTCCAAGAAGCCACCTGTGGGCACTGTTGTGGAGAAGTGAATTAAGTTATCATCTACAATAATGCTAACATCCTATATGAGTGCCAATTCCAGACCCAGCTGCTCTGCCTCTGATACAGCTCTCTGATAATGCACCTGGGAAAACAGAGAAAGGACCAAATGCTTGGACTCCTGTTGCCCACAAGGGGCACTTGAACACAGCTCCAGGTTCCTGGCTTTGGACCAGCCCAGCCCAGGCTCTTGCAGCCATTTGTAGGGAGAACCAACTGATGGAAGATTGGTTTCAGGGTCCTGGCTTTCACCATTGCAGGTGTTTGGGAAGAGAACCATTCATTACAGGGGGATTCTCTCTCTCTCTCTCTCTCTCTCTCTCTCTCTCTCTCTCTTGCTGCCTCTCAAATAAACTATATGATTAAAAATAGTGATGTGAACAGTGTCGCACTAAACATATATATAGGCTGATTTGGTTACTATGTGCCTTGACATAATTGTCTGCAGGCTTTTTATGCTTGGAGTCGAGTGTCTTAGATCTGTGGGATTACAGTTATGAAATTTGACAATACTTCAGTTATTTTTTTTCTTTTAATATTTTTATTCAATGCTTCCTTCTTTCCTTCTGTGGCTCCAGTTGCATGTGTATTACTTTTTAAAGTTTTAAATTTATTTTCATTTTATTTAAAAGGCAGAGAAACAGAGAGGAGAAAGCGAGAGAAGCAGTTATTTCCTATCTGCTGGCTAAATCCCTGACTTCCTGACAGCTGGGACTGGGCCATTCCAAAGCCACAAGCCCAGAATTCAACTGGATCTCCCAGAGCAGGGCCAGTGATCCAAGGACTTGAGCCATTATCACTACTTTCCCAGGAATATGAATTACAGGTGGAATAGCTAGGACTCAAACTACATGACATGGGATTCAGGCATTCCAAGTGGCAATTAACCACTGTTACAACAAATTGCTACTCCTAATTTCACCTGAATTTGCTGTTTGAAGTAATTATGACGCTGCTTCTTTTTATTCATTCTTTTCCCTTTCTACGTTTTTTTTTGGCTAGCAATCACTGTGATTTCAAGTTCACCAATTTCTTTCATAATGTCTGTAATTTATGCCACACAGCACATTTTCCATCTCACTTCAATTTTCATATCTAGATGATCAGCTTAGGTCTCTGTTGTTTCATATTTCTATTGTATATGTTCAGTTCTAGCCATTTAGCATGTTGACTGCAGCAACAAATATTTTAAAATCTTTCCTTACTACTTCCACCATTTGTGTCATTTCTGGGTCAATTATTGTTAATTGATTCATTTTCTCTTCATTATGAGTGTACTTTTTTCGTTCTTTGCATGTTTGGTGACTTTTCTTGGTTATCAGGCATTACAAATTTTGTATTGTTAAGTGTTAGGTATTTTTATATTTGTGCAGCTATTGGTTTGTTGTTGCTGTTTTTTTATTCATTGATTACATTGTATTATGTGATACAGTTTCGTTGAAACTGGGTTGTGCAGCTATTGTTAAACTTTGTTTAGGATGGGACTACATACTTTGAAAGTTTGAAACATTCAGGCCATGCTTTTAAGCTTGGTTGAGTGAATTAAAACCAGAACTGTATTTAGTCTAAGGTTCATCTGCCACACTGCTGATCCATGACCTTTCTTAGTTTTGTAACTGACGGCAACCAGAATTTGAGGTGTTTCAGTCTTGCGTTTGAGAGTGGCAGCCTCAATTCCCTTGAGTTGCTTCTGTTCCTGGCCTTCCATCAGGTACATTCTTGGACCTTCTCTCACTGGGGACTTGGGATAAAATGCATATCTCTAGGATTTTCTCTCTGTGGACTTGGTCCTTGGCTGATTCTCTGCCTTCTCAACTCTGGCTTCCTTGACGCCTCTGGACATACAGCTCCCGCTGAGGTCAGGAAGACTTCTGAGCCCTATCTGGGAACCTCTTCTGTCTGTTCTCCAGATTGTCAGCTGAATAATAGTATTTCCCACACTCCAAGAATCACTATACTTCTCTGCTTGCTCTCCAGTGCCATGATTGTCATTTGTTCATCGATTTTGCCTGGCTGTTTTTTAGCTGGAAGGTTATACTCAGGCCTTACTGCTCCATCACTGATAGTGACCAAAGTTGATAAGCATGTAGTAAAATGAGTACTCATATTTATGGTGTTAAATTGTTTCCAACTTATTAAAAATAGTTTGCTAGTATACTAAAATATTCTAGATGTAAAAATTCTACTTTATAGAATGTATTCTCCAAAAACAATTCAAGATATTGATAAAGATTTATACACAAATTCATGTATTACCATGTTTTCTATGATAGCTAAAACTAAGAAAATCTAAATGTTTAACAATTGGGGTAAGTAATGTTTAAGTAAATTGTGCTGCATTAATTGATGAAATATGGAACTTTATAAAGAGCAGTTGAGAATCATATGAATTGTAGTTAGATTCTTCAGTATCTGGGATAAGTAAAGCAGATTGTAAAACCATAAGATCTTCCCCAGAGGAAAGAGGATATGGAGATTGCTATGTACCAAAATGTGAGTACTTCTAGCTACAGTGTGTACAGTCGGCATTGTATTTTTTCCAGTTCTGTATAATATCTAAGCTTTTGATAATATGGATATATCATAAACTGATTATAACATTAAGATAATTTCCTTTTTTAATATTTTAAGGTGTATACTAATTTGTAATAATGTGAAGGATTTAAAGTTTAAATAATAAAATACCAAGAGCACAATAGAAAATAATATACCTACTCTTTGAAAAGTCATTCTCTCAAAAGGCCAACCATCCCTATACGAGGTCTGTTTTATTTCCTTCATGACGGTCACCCTATATGAAACTTAATTATTTTCCTTCCAATGAAGCAACAATTACATGAAAGCTAAGGCATTTTCTGATTTTTTTGAACATTTATTATTTTTATTGGAAAGGCAGATATATACAGAGAGGAGGAGAGACAAAAAGGAAGGTCCTCCATCTGATGATTCACTCCCCAAATGACCGCAATGGCTGGAGCTGAGCCCATCCGAACTCAGGAGCCAGGAGCTCTTCTGCATCTCCCACATGGGTGCAGGGTCCCAAAGCTTTGGGCCTTCCTCGACTGCTTTCCCAGGTCACAGGCAGGGAGCTGGATGGGAAGCGGGGCTGCTGGGATTAGAACTGGCACCTATATGGGATCCTGGTGCGTGCAAGGTGAGGACTTTAACCACTATGCTATCACACCAGACCCGATTTTCTGGTTATTTTGGTAAATTGCATCTAGTGCATACATTCAATAGCGGTGGAATTTAAACATTAACACTACCAAGGGACAGCATTGAAGTGCAGCACATTAAGCTGCCACTTTTGAATCTGCCTTACCGTATCTGGGTGCTAGTTCAAGTCTAGGACCCTGTGCTTCCAATCCAGCTTCCTGTTATTAGTGTTTGGGAAAACAATGGATGATGGGCCAGGAAAATGGATTCTTTACCTCCCATGCGGAAAACTTAGTTGAAGTTTCCTGGCTTCAGCCTGAGGCATCCAGCATTGTGGCCTATTTGGGAATGACAGTAGATGGAAGATCCTTTTTTCTCAGCCACTCTTTCTCCTTTCTTTTCTATCTCTTGATCACATTGCCTTTCAAATAAATAAATACATGGTTTTAAAAATTAAATGACTTTAAAGCCCATCATTTAAAACTAATCTATTTGCTCATTGGTTCTTTATTGCTAAGTAATACACTATCCCAAAATTTAGTAATTTGAAACAATAAAAATGATTCCTAATTTACACTGGGAGTCAGGAATTTGGGCAAGGCCCCAACTGAGTGCGTCTGGCTCAGGGTATCTGGTAAGGCACTTGAAGAGGCCACAGAATCAGCTTCCCAGCTCGTCCACGTGGCTGAGAACACATAGAAAGGAGCTATAGATTTATAAGCTCACCTAAAAAGTGATACAGCCTCACTTCTGCAGGGTCCCGTTATACAAGATGACCCTGGTAGAGGGTAGGAGAGAAACATCACAACGCTATGAAGCAAGTTGAGGGGCATTGTAAGTTACCCTGGAAACTTGTCACCATAATTTGGAATATGAAGGCCCTCATCATGCTTCTTGTCAAATTCATTTTTGTCCTGGGTCAGTAACACATGCAGCTAAGGGTAACAGAAACCTCAGCAAATGATGATTTAAACAAAGAAGAGGATCTATTTCATGCCACAAGAAGACCTGGTATAGGCAGTCCACAGCTAGTATGATGGTCACCTTCAAGGTCACCTCCAGGAGCCTTTGCTCCTCAACTTAGGTAATGACAGCAGAGACCACGGAGTATCAGTAGCTATATCTTCATATCTCATTGGCCAGAATAGCATGTGGCAGGTAAGGGTATCTGGGGAATTGGAGTTTTAGATCATGTAAAATCTACAACAGATTAAGGCAAGGAAAAACAGAGAAAACAGTTATTGATTCAGCCCACAATATCTGTCACATTTTCCAAATTCAGATTTGGGGCATTACATTTTCCTAAAGTTGGTCATTTTGCAATAATTTAGAAGGCGCTTCCTGATAACATAGAAGACATGCAGAGGCCCTCCTTCATGTGGTAGGTTATCATCAACCAGTTTTTGAGTAAATATGTGAGGTTGGATGTACAGTATATTTTATAAGCATTAGATTTATAGCAGTGTTTGCTAAAATAACTTTGTATTCTTCCGTACATATGTATTACCAGGGAGTAATAGCTTTTACACTACAGGGAAGTAAAAATAATAAGGTAATAAAATAATTCTGGCCAAGTTTCTTTTCACTTGATTCTAGACTTGTACTTCAGGTTGTACTGGGTGCATTAATCCCTGAGCTAGCTTAGGAGTCGGTTTTCTCAATAGGAGTCAGTATTCTTGAACACTTCCTGTGCTACCACCCTCTCTACACCGCACCCTGATCACACTTCAGCTCTTTCATTGTTGCTTCATAATTTGCTGTCTTAAACAATGTAAAAATCAAAAAAATGATAGAGCAAGTTGATTAAATATATTTCCTTTAGAAAAAGAAATGTTATAAAAGGCGACTTTAATTTTGCAAAAAAAGACAGCCAAAAAAAAATACGTATATCCATATAACCTGCATTCTGAAAACGCCATAAAATGCCAACAAAGCTTTTGTACTTCCAAAAAGACTTCCATTTTTCTGCCAAAATTGACTTTAAAATTGAAGCTGGTAAAAAAATACATGCTTAATTTAGTAGCTTTTAATTCACAGAGCTTTCTCATGGGTGGGGTAGCTAAGTGGTGAGTTGCTTTTTGCCACAGAGGAGTCTGCTGCCTCTGTAAATATCAGACTTTTTACTAAGAATAGACTGTGGGCTGCAGGATAATTAAAAAGTGCTTGGTGCAATGGAAGTTCTGGTGAGGAAATGATTAAAGCTCTGGCCTTGCCTGTTGGGTGTATGCAAGCTACTTTAAATCTGGGTTATTGGAATATATAGCCTTAAAAGGATCCCATTAAGACAAAAAAAAATACAATTAGGGAATCACTGATAAGCCATGCTTTTCATCCTTTTTTTAAAAAAAAAAAAGATTTATTTATTTTTATTGGAAAGTCAGATATACAGAGAGGAGCAGAGACAGAGAAGATCTTCCATCTGCTGATTTCACTCCCCAAGTGGCCACAATGGCCAGAGCTGTACTGAGCTGAAGCCAGGAATCAGGAGCTTCTTCCAAGTCTCCCACATGGATGCAGGATCCCAAGGCTTTGGGGTGTCCTCCACTGCTTTCCCAGGCCACAAGCAGGGAGCTGGATGGGAAGTGGGACAGCCGAGACACAAACTGGTGCTCATATGGGATCCTGGCACATGCAAGGCGAGGACTTTAACACCAGGCTACCATGCCAGGTGCACTTTTCATACTTAAATAGAATAGAAATCCCTACAAGCACATAATTTGACATAGATAGTGAAATTTGCTATATGTATTAGAAAGATACAAGCAACTTTTAAAAAGAAAGAAAGAGAGTGAAAAAGCACCTTATACTCTTACCAAAAACAGATCATGGGAAAGACTTTTTTAAAAAAGTTTTCTTGGTTATTTAAACAACAATCAGATTTCCTTATTGTTGCTAGAGATAGCAGTTGCAAACACATAATACACTTCAGTATGTTCAGCTTTATGAGTTGGTTTAAATTGATAAAAGTCGGTTTTATAACTTACAGCTAGATGTTGCTTCTCCTCTGGGCTGAATCACTTGAAGAGATAGGCTTTCTTCCAAAGGTTAACCAGCCCATCGGGCAACTCTGAGCAGTGCTTCATTTGGAGAATGCCATGTGGAATGAGCAGCAGCTGAAGCACTACTTTTCAGAACCAATGTCTTTGGTAGTCTGTAGTTTAGTTTTCAAATAAAATCATTTTTGTCACTAAATAATTAGTGATAAAAAGAATTTCAAAGGTTTACAGGGTCAAAAATCAGTACTTTAAAAATGAAATTAAGATGTGGCTTTACTGAAACTTGCAAAGCAACTTGACATAAAATGTGAATGAATACATTTCAAATAAGATCCCATCTTCAGATATGACTCATCCCAAACAGAAAACTTTTAGAGATTAAGTACTATTTTCTTGTATTTGTTCAAAATATGTCCTAAAAACTAAACCCAAGAAATTCAAAATTTCTTCTCAGGAAGGGCCAGTTGAGCTGGTAACGCAAGGAAAGAGATCTTCTGCTCTTCCATGATATCCCCAGTGTCTTCAGCATGCTCCTCTTGTCAGCCTGAGTTCTCAGCCAGTGTGGGCTCCTTGTCACATCTACAGAGAATACTTCACCAATGAAACGAATGATAGATAAAATTTCAGCTTGATAAATGCTTTCTACAACTATTTGATTTTTGTGTTATTAACTCAGAACCTCATCTAATTTTAAGCATTTACTGATTACTAAGTATTAAATTATATTCTTTTTAGAATGTGAGGGATGATGGCAATATGAGTCCTAAATATTTTAAGTCCCAGGAAAGTATAAAAGAGTATCATGAAAACTATATAATGAACATATTTTATGTAGGAACTAGAAATAAAATAACTTTTATATAAAACAATGTAATAACAAAAAAGCTTGAAAATTTCTGATTTGTTAATTTTCCATCACATTTTCTTCCCACGTACATAAATACATTAGAAAATAACTTGACAGATGCATCTGAGAAAATCAAGCAAAAATATGATAAAGGAGAGTCCAAAACTAAACTCTTTCCCTATCCTACTTCTTACTCCTGCATTTTGGTTCATAGTACTTTGATCGCAATGTATGCGTCGCTCCCCACAGACGCAGTGGATTCTGCTTTACAGTGTTCCTTAACTTCATGCTCTTTCACCTCTGCTTATTATCACTGTCTTCTTTGGTACTCACCATGCTATCACACATCTCCAAACTGGTCTCCCAGCCTACAGTGTTCCTTCTCCCCCCCTCATTTGTACCTTCTGCCACCAATGTGACCTATATAGGGGAAGATTTGACTGTGCTCTGTCCCTACTTGGGCAGAATTCTGGAAAAAGTGGTGCCAGGGGTACAAGTAGAACATTTTCTTGCTTCCAAAATTCCTTGTCAACAAGTAGAGAATGCAAACAATGAAGTCTTTGGATTTCCATCAAAACTTCAGCCTGGCATTTGAGGTCAGATGACTTAATTACATTGATCTGGTGATGACATTGGATTAAAGACATGGGGTAGGGGTATGGGAATCCACAGAAACAGATCAAATGCGTCGAGAGTAGTAACAAGGAAATGAAAATCTGAAGGACTTGAACATGTCTTCTTACTGTTGAAGCATGTGAAGACAAGGGAGCCACACAGAACTTTAGGGGAGAGAGTTGGGAACCTTAATTTTGTTCCCACTCAGGCTTCTGCTCAGGTTTCAGTTTGGGAATGAAGGCAAGAAAGAGACTGCAGGATGTGAGAAGTCTAAACATACATTTAAAAGGGATAATTAGTGAATAAAATGTTTAAAGCATTTCCTGGAAAAATTAAAGATTAACCCAAAATAGTGATCGGCACTGGCACTGACACTAAGAAAAAACTGGCCTTGAGCATGAAAGTAGCTTACAATAAAAATCAAATGTACATGATTGTTTTACAAATGGCTTTAACACTAATTTATACTTTTATAAAAACAATTAACAAAAATTTAGAATCCCAGAATGGAGAGAGAAATAGTGAATCCTTATCTTTAGAAAAAGAGCTGATGCTTATATATGAAGCAAAGAAAAATACCAACCTAAAAACTCTTTTTTTTATTTAAAGATTTATTTATTTTTATTACAAAGTCAGATATACAGAGAGGAGGAGACACAGAGAGGAAGATCTTCCATCCCATGATTCACTCCCCAAGTGAGAGCAACGGCCAGTGCTGTGCCGATCCAAAGCCGGGAACCTGGAACCTCTTCCAGGTCTCCCACACGGGTGCAGGGTCCCAAGGCTTTGGGCAGTCCTCGACTGCTTTCCCAGGCCACAGCAGGGAGCTGGATGGGAAGTGGAGCTGCCTGGATTAGAACCGGCGCCCATATGGGATCCCAGCGTGTTCAAGGTGAGGATTTTAGCCACTAGGCCACGCCGCTGGGATCCAGCCTAAAAATTCTTTAAAATACTTTGCTGCAGTAGCCTGGGAGCTGAAGAGTTCTCGCCTTGTATTCACCAGGATCCCATATGAGCACTGGCTCTAATCCCGGTGGTCCTGCTTCTCATGCAGCTCCCTGCCTGTAGCCTGGGAAAGCAGTCGAGGACAGCCCAAAGCCTTGGGACCCTGCACCCGTGTGGGAGACCCGGAAGAGGCTCTGGCTCCTGACCTCAGAGCAGCTCAGCTCCAGCCTTTGTAGCTGCTTGGGGAGTGAATCATCAGATGGAAGATCTTCCTCTCTGTCTCTCCTCCTCTCTGCATATCTGACTTTCCAATAAAAAGTAAATCTTCGAACAAATACTTTCTTGACATAAAGAGTAGAATGTTAGAATAGGGACAAAGCTGAAGGACTATATTGTTGCAAAATACAGGGGACAATGGAGAGGGGGCGGAGGGGGGATACAGAGGGAAAGGAGGGAAGCCCTACACCTACAAAACTGAATAATGAAAACTAAGATTAAAAAAAGAAGAAACAAAATATCAATACATATATTTGGGGAAAAAGCATTGATTTGAGAGGGAGGCGCAGGGCTTCCAAACACTGGCCCATTTTTCAGCTGCCTGTAATGACTGAGGCTGAGCTAGGGTGAGGGCTGGGAGTCAGAAAGTTTAAGCAGAACATGGACAACAAGAACCATCACTGGAGCTATTACCAAAGACTCCTAGGGTCTACACGACAAGGAAGCTTGAGTCAGGAGTGGAGTCATGTCCTGTACGGAACACAGCAATGCAACTAGAAGGCTGAAAGCTGTCCCAACCACTTTAAGTAGAAGTAGTTAAAATTATCATTTCAGATATAAATCGCATTTTCATGATTAAACAAAAAACTGCTACAATGAATCAAAGTACATGAAATATAGTAACCAATGTATATATGTGTCTGTATGTGTGTGTCTTCCATGTTATGTGAAAATAAACCCTATGTGTAACTTTTGGAGATTGCTAGCCACTCATTATCCTTAAATTAAATCAAGTACTTATCCTATCTTTCTTTTATAGTTTTACATTTGGATAAATAAGCGGTTGGAAAGGAAAGTTATTTATAGAAAATTCACAATAAATACAATGAATAAAGGCTGAAAAGCAATAGAAGCAGAGAAATTACTATTTTAAGAACATTTAATGAAATAATGCAGCTTGACAATGACCTTCAATGGCTGTTTCAAAGAATTAGATTTAAAAAGAAAGTTGATCTGTTTCTTTCTAACAAATGCATCGGTTTGACATCACCTGAAACCAATGATCCCATTTTCACATGAATAAAATTATGGCAAAACATGATATTGTGATGCATTGAAAAAAAACAGAGCATCAATTATGAATATTCATTTTTTAATGTTTAAAGATTATTTTTATTGGAAAGACAGAGTTACAAAGAGAGGAGATACTGAAAAAGAGAAAACTTCTACATCCACTGGTTCACTCCCCAAATAGCTCCAATGACCAGAGATGAACAAATCCAAAGCCAGGATCCATGAACTTCCTCCAGGCCTTTCATATGGATGTGCAGGCCCAGGGACAGGGACCAGCCTCCATCACCTTCCCAGGCCATAATTAGGGAACTGGATTGGAAGCAGAGCAGCAGGACTCAAACCGTTACTCACATAGGATGCAAGCAACAATGTCGGATGCTTAGCCTGCTATGCCTCCATGTTGCCCATATTTTTGATACATAAATTAAAACCTAAATTACATCAAGATTTTGGAATTCCTGGCTGATTTCCAGAAAATAGAGGGGAAGGACAATCATGCTAAATAATGTCATGGGGATGCAACAACCAAACACAGACTGTGAGACCTTCCACACAAAAAAGGATCCTGTGTGTACCGTCAGTAGATGTCATGAAGATAAAGGAAGGAATGGATACACACTGAGGAATATGTCCACCAAATACAGTGTGTGAGTTCTGTTTGGAATCCCAAAGGAGCAAATCATTTGTAAGGACAGACATTTTAAGCAATTGGTGTTTAAAAACAGTACAATATTAGCAACAATGCTAATGACAACCTTAGACTTCCTATTTAGGAAGGTAAGAGGATCGATTGGGAAGTAGACAGAATTAATGAGTAATGTGACCAAGTGCAGAACAAAAAGTAGAGCATTCGTATATAGTGTTAACCACTAGTGAGAAGTTAACAATTCTGAATAGCTATAAAAATTTTTTGAAATAATTTTGCTCAGAAATATAGGTAAGCACTATGAGGAAAGATACAGAATTTATGCTGACAGATATAAATACTTAGATAAATTTCATTTTCTACTTTCTGTCCTAATGCCTTCAAAATCTATTTAAGCATTTTATGTGCCTTTGCCCATCTTACAATACATCTTGTTCCTTACTGTTTTACAGATGCACTAACCAAAACCATGTCACAGGCGATATCATTACTTCTTTCAGCAAAAATATCTCCTTTACTTAAGAATCTCAACATTATATCTGAAGTATGTGGCTACAGATTACCTCATTAAGGAAGCTGCAGAGTCATGACTGGATCCTGTTGCATTGAATGATTTGGGGGTTGCTAATTCATTCCTGACTGTTAGGAGTAAAAGTTTTTACAGTTTCATTTAGTTTTATGATGGGGTCAGAACTCCTATCTTTTCCTATGACCTTGCGTCATTAAACACTATTCTGCTTGGCTGCTACCTGACATCCCTACAGCAGCCCCTCTGCTGCAACCAGCAGCAGGGCTCCGAGGGTTGTGGACCAAGCCATTCTAGTTACCACAATCTGAGTCTTTCTGAATCTTTACAGGATTATATTGTTCAATTATAATGTAATCTTTACAATAATGATTGATGTCAATGATAAACCATAGCACTGTCTATACATTTCTCTTACCATGAACAGATATCACACTGAATCAACTAAACTCTCACATGTACATTATCCTTATAACCTTCCACATCTTTCTTCAGGTAGATGTCCTATTATAAATTCAATATTTTAAAATTACAGAAAAATGTAATATTTTAACCATCTGTAATTTAGAAGAGACAATGTTCTGAACTCTGAGAGGAAGTTGGATAATTTCTTTGCAGGAGAAATCAATAGGTAAACACAATATCCTGTTCAAACTTGCTACATGGGTCTTCAGCATTATGAATGATTTCAACAGTAATAGCTTTGAAATGTGACTGATAAAGTAAATAAACTGAGTTTTCAATTTGAAAAAAAATTATTGGTTTACTTGAAATGTATGAAATTATTTATTTAAAGGGGAGAGAGAAAGGGAAGAGAGAGAGAGAGAGAGAGAGAATGAATATCTTCTATCTACCTTACAGTTTATTTCCCAAATGCTAAACAGCTGGGGATGAACCAGGTCAAAGCTAGGAGCTAAGAATTCAGTTCAGATCTCTTGCACATGAGTTAACATTACCACCTTTTGTAGCGTACATTAGCAGAAAACTGGAATCAGAAACAGAGCTGGGAGTCAAACCCAGGTACCCAAATATGGGACGTGAGTCAAGCCACAGTGCTTTAACCACCATGCCAAAGTCACACTGCTGCTATATTTTATAAATTGACATAAGTAAAAGTCACTCATGAACTAGACATAATTTATAACTCAAGATATTTTTCTGAGACACATAGAGAATTTCTGCAATTACCCATAGTCTTGAGGTAAAAGCATTTAATAAACTTAAAGCTAGCAAAAATTCAACTTTTACATATCACTTTATGAAATGCTTACATATCATTTTTCATTACAGATGTTAATTTCATTACAACTCATTATATTTGGTCTGCCTATAATAGAAATCATGTGTTCCTCTGGATGATTAAAATGCATATGAAGAAGATAGAAACATGAAAAAAATCAGAAAGATGGAAACTAAGTAAACAAGCTAACAAGACATCAACTTTTGCTTCCATATAGGTTATGAACAGTCTAACATGGAATAGGAATGCAGTAAGAAAGACGGTAGAATCTGATTCATGTCCACAACATCTCAGATCCAAAGGCATCTGGACTAAGTACCAGTTCTCCCCTGGGGACATGGAAGAGGTTCAAAGAACCTTTTGCAAGAGAAATCCTAGAACATAAAAGAATAGCAATGGATTTATTAAGGCACGAATGGGTTGCAAATTAGGAGAGACGCTGATCTGTACTCATGGAGTGGTCTAGTGAAGTCCAACACTGGCTAGAGTCCTGGTTCAGAAATTACTGGCTATAAGTAAACAACTCTTTGGCTATTGTTTCATTGAAAACATTACTTCATGCTTTTACCATCATTTTCACATGGCTACAAAGCACTATTGTGGGGAAGTAAGTGGAGTCTTAGCCATTGTTACATGCTCAGTGTCAAGTACAGCATCTGTTGTGGGTAGAGTTTCAGGGTTGCATGAGGTGAGACTCCTTCATTCCTCACTTCTTTCTTCAGAACATGTAAAAAAAGCATCACAATTTCTGATCCCAGGAGTATAATTAAAAGATGAGATTTAAGTAATTCTTCCATCATGCTTTCATTTACCCTAATTTTACACAATCTACTTTGGAATGGAACCTCAAGCCATTCTCTCTTTGCTTCATTAATCATCCTCATTGGGGCTAATTGCTTCATTTAGCTTACATCACTTGATAGGGATTAACACTCACTATTTCTTTCCATTGCCCAACAGTATGCTGTTGTATGAGCAACCTTTTATAATGCATTGAGGGTATTTGTTCCATGCTAACTAAACTTCCAGTTCTGAGTAGATAGAAGAGATTTGTGGAAGTCCTGGCTTCCTGAAGTTTCTTGGATTTATTGGTCATTCTGATTTTCATAGCACTGTCTCAGTCTTAGTCCTGAAATTCTCAAATGCCAGAAATCCCCCTTTTCCAACCAAACTAGAATGGCTGGTCACTTGACGATAACAAGAAAGCCTGAATGAATGCAAAAATCCATTTTAAAGTAAGGCATTAGAGAGTGACAGAATCCACAAAGATTAGAGAAACTGAATTTTTTTAGGGGAACATGAAGGATTTTTGGCTACATGTTCTTAGCAAGGTTGCAAGCTGTGCATCTTGGTTTGGCTCAGGCAGAGGGCTGCAGCTGGGGATCAGTATACTGGCAGAGGCATTGCAGAAATCAGCCGGCTGCAGTGACAGGCTGGAGGCATGGGAAAATTAAACAATGGCTGGCTATGTATCCCACAGCATACTTGTGAGACATTGGCTCCAGGCCAAGGGGAGATCAAAAAGCTAAACAGGAAAGTCGTGAGAAGCCAAGCATAATTCCATGCAGACTCTGGCAGTGCCTGCCGATGGCCAAGGATGCACAAAGAGGAGAAGGTCCTGAAGAACAGAAAGGGCTGAGAGCTCAGGAGGCGGTGATGATGAGCTGCAGCCACTCTGCTGAGGAAGTGGGTTTTTGTGTCTGTGCACATCTACCTTTGCCATCACCATTTACAGAAACACAGTCCTTATTTCAGTGTATATTCTTGGCACTTTCATCAAATATCAGCTGCCTGTACGTACATGGATTCACCTTTGAGCTCTCTATTCTGTTTCATCATGTATTGCTTTTGCACCACTACCATGCTATTTTCATTAGTATAAATTTGTATCACACTTTGTAATTAGGTTATTTTGATGTCTCCAGTTTGACTTTTTAACTGGGGGTCATTTTTTGTGTCTTTTTTGATTCTTTATGAACTTTAGAAATTCTTTTTTTTAATTTTGAAGATAACATTGGTATTTAGATAGTGACTGCATTGAATTTGTAAATTCCTTTAGGTTGAATAGACATTCTAACACTAGGGATTCTTCCAATCCATGAACAATGTATGTGTCCAATGATTCGTCAATATTTTTAACATTTTATTAAAGTACGATATGTATACCAAGAAATACATTTTAATCATACAGATCACTGAATGTTTTGCCATCTGATCATATTTGCTAACACCCAAATTAGGAACAAAGCATTACTAATACCCTGAGGGTCCTCACTATCTCCCCTCCACTTATATGATTCAGTGATGCAAGAACTATATCCAAATCATCTGACATCCACAAGATTTTTATCCTCTTCTATTAAATACTTCAAATAAAACATTTAATATATTTCTTTGGGTCTTGTGAGAGATCACCCTGGATCTCTGCCTGCTTAGTCTCTGTGAGAGGTCATAAGCACACAGTGTCCCCAGGGGAGCCCCCTTACAATGCTCTCAGCACACTGACCCTCAACCTGACCTGATCACTAGCCATACAGGCGAAAATGGTGGAATGCACATGTTTTTCTTCTCTGTCTTTGGTGTTCTGTGCTGGGGACTTTCTTGATAAACAGCTCTGAGAAGTCAGAGCGGCACCACATTACCTACCAGCCATACATGGTATACATGACCTGCAGTGGGATTGGTGGGTCTAGACAGAGCACTGCCTTCTAGCCAATTCTAGTGCTGTTGAGTTGTGGGAGGATTGTCAGGAGACACCCTTCAGCCTTCTCCTTTTCTTGCATTATAAAATACTGTGCTTGCTTTACAATAAGCAGAACCGCTTGACTAGACCATCGCCTCAGCCCCTTGGTGGTCACAGAGGGGCTTGCTGGTCAGAACTCCCAGAATGACTTGGCTTATTTCACTTAGCATACCAATCTCCATTTTCATCCATTTTGTGGGAAATGTCTGGATTTCATTCTTTATATGTTCAAAATGTGTATAAACATTTTTGCGTATGTAATGTATGTAAATGTGTATATATACTACATTTTACCTATGCAGTCATTAACTGATGGTTATCTAGGTTGATCCCATCTCTTAGCTATTGTGAACTGAGCTGGTATAAATGGCATATGTTTGGTGGCCAGGATTGGGATGGCCTCCAACACCCACTGGTTTGTGTAGAAGATGGGGCTGGAGACAGAACTGACCCAGCAGTTGCAACCACCAGCATATGCATAAGCTGATAGGGGCGATGGACTGTGCTAAACCCTGTACTGGCAAGCACACACAAGAATCAGGTCTGGGATCACCTCAGACAAAGTTTCTTTGGGGATCCCCCAACTGAACTGCTGGACTCAGAACCCCAACCATGAAGAGAATTGCAGGTTCCCATAGTCTGACTGTGGAGTGCACATGTCAGAGCTGAGCCTCCTCAGTGGCTTCAACAGAGCAGTGGACAGCATATTCAGGTGCACATGGAGGAAGGATATGGCAGTGCATTTGAGCCTGCAGAAGACACTTGGTACCATGTCAGAGGACAGAACAAATTGATCAACTACCCCAGACAAGTGTTGGCAGTGAAAATCTGGACAAACAGAGTCTCTAAGTTGGATTATGTTAGCCAGGGGATTCTGGAGAGATTTTATCATGCTTGGAATGGTGACATGAGTAGCAATTCAGAATTGTTGAATTGTCGAAGCCGCTTGAGCTAAGTACCCTTGGGGTATGCCCCACATCAAGAACCCTAGGATGTTTGGGAGGGTGGGTGTGGCTTCTCCCCCTTCCCCCAGATACAGGAAGACAAGAAGAGAATGTTGAACAATGGTCTTACCTACTTTCCTGTAGCCCTTGACCCTTTGTGGTTTAATCAACTATGTAAAGATCATCAAAATAATAATAATATACATGTTATGGGATTTTCAGAAAATAAACCAAACTCCACTAATTATCTCAAAAATTTATTTTATGTCAACTTTTCAATATCAAGAATTACCTCTTTAAAATTATTATGGTTGGGCCCGGAGGCGTGGTCTAGCGGCTAACGTCCTCGCCTTGAAAGCCCCGGGATCCCGTATGGGCGCCGGTTCTAATCCCGGCAGCTCCACTTCCCATCCAGCTCCCTGCTTGTGGCCTGGGAAAGCAGTCGAGGACGGCCCAAAGCTTTGGGACACTGCACCCGTGTGGGAGACCCGGAAGAGGTTCCAGGTTCCCGGCATCGGATCGGCGCGCACCGGCCCGTTGCGGCTCACTTGGGGAGTGAATCATCAGACGGGAGATCTTCCTCTCTGTCTCTCCTCCTCTCTGTATATCTGGCTGTAATAAAATGAATAAATCTTTAAAAAAATTTTAAAAAAAATTATTATGGTTAAAAAGAACAATTAGTTTTCTTTCATATTCATTTTCTAATAAAATTGAACATCTTGTAAAACAGTTTTTGGCCATTGGTACTATTCTTGTGAACTCTCTGTCTTAATCCTTTCACCATTTTATACAGCGGAATTCGTATTTTATTAATTTAGGAGATTTTTTGTAGGGTAGAAAATGTTTAATATACTACCAAGTGTTGTGTTTAATATTTTCAAATGAGTCAGCACAATTAAAATTAATTTTTTTCTTTTTGAAATTATTCAACTGCCTATGGGCACTACATAAAGTTAATAAACTTAAAAATAAAGCTTCAAATAAAGCAAGCTCAAATACTAAAACCAAGTAGTACCATTAGCCTGGAAATGCCAATTTATGAAGTTCTGAAGTAATATTTTTCTGTGCAGAAGTAAAAGCAAATTTTCTGAAAATAGGAAAATACAGTTTTAGATAGTGTTGCATTAAGAAATATTTACGTTTTCCTTGGAGGTTGAGCAAGATGGTGGCTGAGTACAATGTACCCATGACTGTCTCTCCATAGACACCAACAGCTACTCCTGAAAAGGCCACCTGTATAAGAGCTAAGGAAGTCACATGAGAAATTATGATCCTTGGCTTTGTTATAACAGCAAAACACATTAAGGAAATCAGGAAGGCAAGACTTGTGCATTCTTTCCACCAGCTTAGAGTCATGTTCCCTCATGCCTTTCATGTGAGGATAAAAAAATTAACTGTAGCCTTGACGTGGAACTCAGTCCCAGGCCCTGCACTGGATGCTGGACACTGGACAGGGTCCATGGCTCCTGCCCCCAGGCCAGTGACTACATATGCAGCTTCTAAACCAAGCAGTCAGGTAGCTCCAATGTCCTTCCCTTAACCTCCAGCAGATGGTGAAGTATGACTCCAGCTGCTTAGAGCAAGGTGGGAAAGCCAGTTCAGGAACTCACCTTCAAGCTGAATACCAGGCCTGCTTTTGTGGAACTCCTACAGGACAAAGCCCAAAGGCCTTTATCTCCGAAACAATGTGCCAACTACAAATAGGAAGTATCATGGTATAGGCGCTCCCCCTGGTGCTGAAACAGCAATAACAGCAATAACCAACAGCAGTCACACAACACTTAGGAGCTAATAGAAAATAAGCAAACTGCTTACAATTTCTGAAGGCAGGGATACACAAGGGAAGACTGGAAAAAAAGTCAAATTTCAATGCACAGATGACATCACACACCAACAGAATTAAAAAACTCTCAGGGAACCCTGACTTGATTTAGTAAATAAGTAAGGTGTCAGAACCTGACCAGATAGAAACTGACTTATGTAAATTTTAGCATGCAGAATTTAAAACACTCTTTCAAGAAAAATGAGCAAGATTTAGGAAAACCCAGAGAAAAAAACACCTAACTCTAACAAGTACTTAATGGAGAGATAGAAGTAATTTAGAAAATCAGTGGTGGGTATTTGGCCCAGAAATTAAGATGCCACTTGAGACAAGTACATTCCATATTGGAGTGCCTGGGGTTGAGTCCTCACTCTGCTCAAATTCCAGCTGCCTGCATTACCAGAGGACTGGTGATGGCCCATACACTTGGGTCTCTGCTGCTGACACAGGAAAACTGGACAGAGTTCTGGCTTTCTGGCTTACCCTTAACCTGACCTGAGTGCTGCAGGTACTTGGTCACTAAAGCAGCAGATAGCGGGCAGACATCTCCCTCTCTGTATGTCTGTCAAATAAATGAAAAATTTTTAAATAAAACATGAACCTGAATTTTTAAAAACACCAACTTAACTTTAAAATACAGTAGAAAGGCTTAATGGCAGAATAATCCAACAGAGGAAGAAATAAGTAAGCTCAAAATCCAACAGAAGGAACCAGCAAGCTCAACAATAAGCTATTTGAAAATACAGTCAAAGGAGAAAGAAGAAGAATGAAGATGAATGAAGAGTTTATGATAACTTTGGGAAAGCTTTAAAAGACCAAATACTCAAGTTGTAAGGGCTCAAGATGGACTTGAGGAGGCCAAATAGGTGGAAATCATATTCAGAGATGTCTGACTGCAGATTTTGCTATAGAAAACTTATAGGCCAGAAGAAAGGGAATAAGATTTCCACTGCTTAATAAGAATATTGGACCCAACAAAGTTGTCCTATAGATATTAAGAAGAGACAAGACATTCCCAGGCTAATCAAAAGTGATTACCACCAGGCAGAGCCTAGAAGTAACTTACACATTCACAGAAAAAAGATCTTACAGCAAAGGTGCCTATGTGGAGAAGGGAGGAGGGGAATTGGATTTCTATATGTGAAGGAATTAAAATAGATCCTCTATCTCACTACACATGACAACCAACTCAAGATTCCAAAATGTGACACTTAAAACTATGAAACTATTAGAAAATATATATGGGAAATGCTTCAGGACATTGGAACAGAACAGGATTTTGCGAGTAAGACCATAAATGCATAGAATACAAAATCAAAAACAGGACTGGCTGCTTGACTTAGTGGTTAATACATTTCATACCTAAGTCGCATGTTGCGTTTGTGCTCAATGCCTGACTCTGGCTCCTGACTCCAGCTTTTTGCTAATGCAGATCCTGGGAGAAACTGGGCTCCTGCTACCCACAGAAGAGTCCTGGATTGGCTTCCTGGTCTCAGCCATTGTTCACATCTGGGGGTGAACCAGCACCTGATACCTCTCTCCCTCTCACCACCCTCTCCATTCTCTTCTTCCTCTTTCATACTCCTTCTCTCCCTCTCAAATAAGTTATAAAAAGGGGTGGGGGAAACCTCATCAAAGTGAAGACATTTTGCACAGCCAAGGAAGCAAGCAACACATGGAGGAGAAAATTCACAGAATGGGGGAAAATATTTGCAAATTATACATTTCACAAGGGCTTAGTAACTAGAATATAAAAGGAACTCATTTCAGCAGCAAGGGAACAAATAATCCAATTAAAAAGTGGACAACACATCTGAATGAGTTTTCAAGAGACGCCATACAAATGGCCAACAACATGAAAACGTGCTGGGTATCACTAATCTCTATAGATTGACTATTATCAAATAGACAAAAGGTAACTGCTGGCAAGGATATGAATGAAACCTTAGGCACGGTTATCCTGGACTCTAGTAATCTTCATCTTTGCCTCTAGCATGTTTCTCTTAACTTTTTCTTCAAATCTACAGCAGCCCTGAAAATTTCAATATTTCATTCTTTGCCTATTTCTTTACCAACCCCACTTCCCTACTCCCTAACACTTATTGGAACTACCCTCTTTTAAATGGATTTATGTGATGAAAAGAATAACAAAGTCTCACTAGATACGGTGAAACAATAGTACATACAGGGAGAGTTAGTACTTTCCACTCACCCTTTCCAAATGTATATGATGCTATACCCTTCTCAATGCACATTCTAATATTTGTGAACTCAAATATAAAAACAGATGTTAATCACAAAAATGAGTCATACTGAACACATAATTTTACAAACTTTTTCACTTAAAAGTAAGGAGTAAATCACTAGCAAGCATAAATAGCTCAAATTTATTCTTATTTAAACAGTAGATCCAGTTCATTCTTTATTGCTTGTTTTCCCAACTACAGGCCCTGTTGGTGGTTCATCTTCAGAGAGGGCTTCATTTGCTGAGTCCTGCAGATCTGCTGACCCCACAAGACACGACACAGAGTTCTCCAGCCATATGATTCCAATCTGCAGTTGGGGAGCGGGGGCGGCGGGGAGTGCTGCTTGTCACTGACAAAATCTGGGAGCAGAAGTTTTGCCCAGAAACCCCACATGGTAACATGTCTCGTGGGCCCACAAAAACTAAATCCATTACATCTTTCATCACTCTGTTTGCTACTGCCCAGCAGATGTGCATGACAGGCTGCTGGCAGGTGTGGAGGAAACCACAGCCATGAACAGGCATAGGAAACTCAACTCACTGACGAGGCTTGGAAGGAAAGATATTCCACAGAAGAGAAATAAAAGATGTCTCCTCTAGTAGAACCAATGGAAGAGACACAAGAGAATTTTAATGAAAATATAATGGAATTAAAGAACTAAAAAAGTTTTAAAAGACTTGGAGAAAATTAAAAAAAAAAAACATAATTTGTTAATTAAAAAGTCAACACTCAGTGGAAAAAGAGAATGCTCTTGAAGATGCCACTAGTGGTCAGAAAAATCAAGAGGGAAGAAACGCCTTACAAGAAATGCATTAGCAGACATTCTCAGGGAGAAGGCCAAGCCACATGCAGATCAGATCCAAGGGACCAAACAGGGAGAAGCAGAGAACATGTGAAGACACAGAAATAACCAAGAGAGGAGAAGGAAACTTTTAGAACTTAAGAAACACTTGAGGCCCTGGACATCAGCACCATGGAGAAACAGACAGTTCAGGATGGTGGAAAATTGCAAACAGAGACACTGCTCAGAAACACCAGGGTGCTGACGCAGGGGTCTTGCTGCTGCTCAATTTGTTCACATACCAAGGGAGACCAGTGTGTCCACCAGGCTCCACATAGAAACATTCAACACAGACACCATCAGAATTCTTCTGGGATCTGGAAAGCTTCCCTCACTGCCTTGCCATCAGTAGCTAGCTATTAACGACTTCAGGGGTTTCACAGCAGTCTCTTCTTCCCATTGCCTATCTAATAAAACGCTGCAGGTGCCTGTTTTTAATGTCATAGCTGTAAATCACTTTTATGAAAACTGAATGATAGGAAAGAGAGAAAGATTTGGAAATGAGATAGATGCTTTCCTGTTAAGAGAAACCACTGTCCTGAATTATGAAATAATTACAAAGGTGATGTGAACACAGTTAGCAGCAGAGACTGGATGGCCTGCTGCTTACTCTCTGTGTCATCTTGGGAAAATTATTTAACCTTTCTGTGTCCCACTTCCCCAAAAAGCAAATAAGTTAATACAAATCTGACACATAGCAAATGTTTAACAAGCAGTCTCAATGCTGCTGCTGCTGCTGCTGTGGCCACAATAGGAACACAACTCTGTTTTTAGCACACTGATTTGGGGATCAAAAGACTTTGGAGGACAAAAGCCAACTGTGAACTGGAGTTCCAGACTGCAGCCATGGCAGCTGATCCCTTCAGCTTACAGTGTTCCTATCTGAAACAGGACTATGAATACCTATCTCATTCAACACCCAACCATTCTCCCAAAAATATGAGTACCTACGATTGCATAGGGACTGGAATACAAACAGTAGTGAGAGGCAGCTACCTCCTTCAGGAGCAGAGGCTCTAGTTAGTTTCCCTTCATTTTTTGGTGGCTTCTTTTGCCTTAAGATAGTGAATAAAGAGCCTGAATAGTCATTTGTAGTTTTAGTACATGTATTTGTGGGGCCACAGTGAGTTAAGCCACGGCCTGCAATGCCAGCATTCCATATGAGAACATGCTCAATTCCAGGTTATTCCACTCCTAATCCAGTTCCCTGCTCAAGTGCTTGGAAAAACAGGGAAAGAAGGCCCAAATGCTTGGATCCCTGAACCCACATGGAGTGCTGGAAGAAATTCAAAGCTCCTGGCTTCCATCTGGCCCAACCCCAGGACATCATGGCCATTTGGAGAGTGAGCCAGCAGATCAGGTATGTTTCTCTCCCAATCTCTCTTTAACTCTACCTTTGAAACAAATACATAAATCTTTTTTAAAAGTTTTGAACAAAACATTTAAACAAACAATTGATGGAAAAATTACAGCCAGTTTCCAACATACTATGAGTGTTTTGCTATTTTTAGACAAAATACCAAGAAGCAGGTGGGTTGCTAAGGAGAAGGCACCTGTGAACAGCACAGCATTGTTGGAGTGATGGGACAAGGGGAGAACAGATCAGAAAGCAGGCTAAAATATAATGGGGACATAGCATAGTATACAACCTGTCTCTATGAGTGACCTTTAAGATCTGAATGCTGTTTTAAATACATAGCTCTCACATCACTGCCCAAGAGGAGTCTTACTTTATCCCTTATAACCCACAGCCATCCCATCTTAAAGTGCCCTGTTCTGGCACACAGGGTGCGAGACTAAAGGATTACATTGGAAGTCATCTTCTTCATTCCAATAATAAAGAACTCCTAAAAGGTTCTTGGTGTTGACAGTGCTTAGTTTGATCATCCTACATGAGTGAGTGAGTCAGCCATGGGAAGGCTGGAAAAAGCTGTTCCACTTTAATCTTTGGTGAACTTAGGTCAGGGGCTTTAGAATGTCTACAATAACAATGGCAGACCATTACTACCATAAACAAGCAAGAATGACCAGGACAGCCTGCATGCCTAGTCTCCATAAAGGAACAGCATCAATGTCATGTTACTATTTAGTAGCTATTTAGTATTGCATTTTTAAACTTAATAGAAATGATTGCAACCCAGAATTTACCTGAATCAATATTAAGTATAATGAAACATTTGGTTATGTAGATAGTATATTTTATAGCATGATCAAAATTAAAAATTCAGAATATTTTCCTTTATTACATTTATACAGCAGCATATATAAAACAATCATACACATTATTTAAAACCATGCATTTGGCTCATAACTGGCCTAAATGTATTACAAACTCAGTACAATGGAAGCTACAAAGATTGTAAAGAGTGATTTTGACTTCTATGTTTGTATGAAAAATTCTAAAACCCATTAGTTTTAAAATGAATCAGACCAGAGCTATATGAGAACGATTCCAGAAAAAAAAAGAATATTAACAGTTATCTTGTTTTAAAGTTTCAATTAAAAAATAAATTACGTTTCAAAAACCTCTACATATAAACTCTAATAATACTACCCATAAATCCTAAAATAAAACAACTGGCAAAATATTTACTTACTTTTTATCCTAATCACATTTTAGAGTCATAATAAAAAACTACTGCTCATAGAAAAGAAATTATACAATTTATCCAAACATTGTTACATAAGAAGTTTTAAGAAATTGCAAATAATTCTTAATGCTCTCATTTTGACTCTCCGTCTTCTCAAGGTTATATTGAATTTCTTTCAAACACACTTCCTGATGTTGAGCTTTCTAAACAAGACATAAAGATAACCAGTTAGTAACATTCATATCAAAGAATAATTCATGAGTACCAATTCAATTTAAATAAAGAATGCATCCTAGTAATTTAGGGATGGTTCTTCTTCAAAATTAATAACTACTATGATAAAATTTATTGTGATATATTTAGCCTCTGCTTATTATATATTTAACATAATTCACTTAATAAATGGACCTTGTTTAAAGCTGTCGCAATTTCCATGACATTTAGTATTTTCACACTAATTGAATCCTTCAAAAATAGAAATCTCATCATTGTAACCATTCTTTAGCAAAAAAAAAAGTTTAAAGCCCAATTTTTTTTTTAATTTGTTGTATGCAAATTCCTAAGTAGACTTGTTCATTACAAATGGTTTAGAGAAAGCCAGGTTGCAAACACCATTTAGCTTCCAAGCAGAATGAAGACAGCAGGGCAAACCAAATCCTGTACAGTCTTCTCAATGGGTGTTCCAAGGACTGCTGATGTCTGTGACCCTCAGCAAAGCCACTTGGTGGGTTGTGTTGTGTGAGACCCTGAGACACCGGGCATGGGCTGAGGCCTGGGTAGGAAGGGGCACTCGAGAGTCTAGGAATGTGAATACCACGATGCCTTACAGGTCATTATGTTTACCCAACAATCCAGAGAGAAAAAGTCACCCAAACACACTCACACTGCAGGGCAGAATGCAAAATATATGTGGCTATCAGATGATGATGCATGAAACTTTGAAAATATTTCAGGTTTCTTGAGGATCTTCTTGAATTAAGGCACTGAGGCCCTTTAGGGTCTGTGCATGCCTCTCTCTTCCTCCCCTGGAGGTCTTGGGTGGGAACTCGGAAGTGGCTGCAGGGTACTATCAACCAGCAGACAGCCGCCCCCAGAGTGCTGGCAGTTCAAGTGGGGCTGAAACATGTATTTAAACTAAATACTGAGCTGTCCCCAGGAAGGCAGGGAGCACATGGCCAATTTCTCAGCCACGTCTAAATCACTGGTATAAAATGACCAAATTTAACAAAGCATCAGATTTCAGGTGGGTTATTTCAGTAGCTGTAGCCCAGCAATGGGATCATTACAGTAAAGCCCGTCTCAGTGTTCCAGAAGCTTCAATACACAAGAAACATCACCACACATATTTTACAGCATCACAAACCATGACAGTGAAAAAGCAAGTGCTTCAGAAATAAAGGGAAGGTCTGTGCTAAATTAAAAACGATAACTGTTTTGTTCTACTCATCATAAAATTTTATGGGGCTAAAACTAAACAGTACATGTCAAAATTATTTAACTTTTTTGGACCTTTTAGACATTTAATATTTTAGACCTTTGGCAATGAAAAAGACATTTTCACAGACTCTTTGGCTCTTGGGAAAAACAAAGTATCATTATGTGATGTCATTATTAAATAGTTATGAAGTAATTTATTCATGACTAGTGCTAGCTTTCAGTGTCTTATGCCAGTTGACTGTTTCATGAATATTCAGGAAAAAAAAAAACACTAAAGGACTAATTTAGCTCAGTCAATCTGGTTTTCTCATTTCATTACTGAGTGGACATAACAAAAATGATTATTTACTTAATACCAAATTATAACTTTGTAGAAATAATTCGTGATCCAAGACAGATATAAAATCTAAATTTTGCTTTGTCTTTAAGGACTGAAAGATTCATACCACAAGGAAAATGAGTCCCTTCAGCCACCTAGCCTTCATTGAGCAGTTGCCAGGCTGAGGTGATGAGGCAGGGACCATGAAGACACCCTGCTAAGAGGGACCCACACATTTTTCAGCATGATCCTAACACTTGGATTTTGTGGCTTTATATTATTTGTTATTTTCAATATTATCAATAAAGCAATACCCCCCTTTCTTCATAATGAAGTTACTGCTTAAACTACATGGTAAGAAGGTTAAATGCTACCTTAATACATTCAATCATACTAATACTTACACTGTTCATTTTGCAAATAAATTGATTTTGTTCTTCATTTTTCTTTCTAAGCTCAGTTTCCAGATCTAATATTTTAATTTGCAAAGCCCTCTCTCGAGACGATATTTTCTCTATTTCTTCAGAGACCTGAAATTTTTATTAAGAAAATCAAAGAACTTAAAGGCCTGATAGAGTTATACTGCACCTCTTTTTTCCAGATAGGTATTAACTGGGTATTATATTAATTTAATTAGAAAATACTCAAAGATGTTCTAACTTTAAAAATCAGTTTGTGTAAGTATGTATGTTTAGCTTTGTAGCAAAAATACGGTAGGATTACCTTGAGAGGGAAGGGATACCTTTCCATTGCTTTGTAACTTAGCCAGGTATTTTCACAACATCCTATTTTTAAACATAATGAAACCCATTGCCATTTTAAATAGTATTTACATTCACCATGGTTTCTAGGGTGGTGAGGCAGGATAGAAAGTTCTCATTACATACTGATTATATACTTGGACAGAATTTGGGGACAGGGATAATATACACACTCTTCACAAAAACACACGGGACTGGTTTCTCATTTATTTAGTTCCACAGGAGTCTAAATTTGAGTTTTCATATTTCTGATTGCTAATTTTAGCAGAAACTCTGGCTTAGCTATGATCACCCAAGGATTAAGATATCTGGGGGTCTATTTTTAAGAATGTTTGGTTAGAGGTTGGCTCTGAGACAAGGAGCTAGAGGGAAGAACGGTCTTCTAACCTAATTCCCATGGACAAAGTTCTAAGTTACTACAAAGTGACTTGCAAAGATTTCTTCTACGCAAATCCCAAAAGCACTTGGGAGTGAGTGCTGCCAGCAAAATCTAAAGCTGTGGGGAAAAGGACACTTAGCACAAACATCTAGCACTGTCCCTCTCACGCAGAGAGGGATGGCAAGGCACAAGAGCAGCCCATATAGGGCAGCAACCATACAGTCACATGCCCACATGCCACCGCAACAGGAGACAAATGGAGGGCACACACACCTCTAAGGACTCCCAGCAATACTCCTTCAGGAAGGAATCTGAGGGCAACAGCCTTTTCCAGAGTCGACTCAGGCTGAACTCAAAGTTGGTGGACCATGTCAATAATTGGCAATATATTTTATACTTCGATCTTCTACAGTATCTGCCAAGATATATTTAAACTGGTTTCCCAGAGCTCAAAAAGAGAGACAGAGAAAAGGAGAGAGAGAGAGAGAGTGTGTGTGTGTGTGTGTGTATGTGTGAAACAGAGAGAGAGATAGAGAGAGAGAGAGTGATACAGAGACTGACTAACTTATGGGATAACACCAACATTTTAAGGATGCCAGATTTTATCTTTTACAGAACTGCTATTAATGAACTTGAGGAAGACCTTGGGAAGAAGCAAATTTGAAGGGAAAATACAGAAATTACTTTTAGACATTTTGAATTGGAGATGCCCATGTTAAATACACGTGGAATACAAGTCAGCATTTCAGTGGGAAGAGAAGACTGAGTGGAAAAATACATGTGAGAGTCACCGTGATGCAGATGATAATTACTGAGCATCACTCAGTTCTTCAAAAATCTCATCACCCCATTTTAGTGATAAAGAAGCTCAAGCGTAAAGGCATGAACTGAAATAGGTACAACATGCAACTGTCAGAGCCAGAAATTAAATCCTGCTCCTGAAGGCCTCCAAAATCCAACTTTTATTTGTTTTAAATCAGGTTTTCAAGTGGCTTAAAAAGTATGCTTCTTCTCTGAGCTCTTCCTTTCTCGCAATTTCCCCTCACCTCCAACTACAATGGCCACTGCCTCCAGTGTACCTTGAACCCACCCTCTGCCAGAGCAGTCAGCTGGCGGGTGACATTCACTTGTTAACACATCACTTTCTCCTGGACTGCAGGTATTCCGACAGCTGAGGCTAGGCCTTCCCTTCTTTGCAAATCAAGCAATAATGGAGAGCTTGACACACAGGGAGGTACCGTGTTACCAATGATTAGGAATCTGATGTTTTTAACTGGAATTTAATTCTTACATATACTTATTTAATCAACAGTATATGTCAAAGGGATTTGAGCTTCAGAGCTCACCAGACTAACCAAAAGCAAAATTTCCATTTCCAGCACAATTTGTTTTATATTAAAAATGCAAGGTGTTGGAGGTATGATGGATAAGCCACCTCCACCTGACTGCACTGGCATCCCGTATGGGTGCCTTAACCTATCCCAGCTCTTCCACTTTCAGTCCATCTCCCTGCTCATGAACTTGGAAAGCAGCACAAGATGGCCCAATTTCTTGGCCTCTGCATGCACATGCACATGTACATGGGAGATGTGGAAGAAACTCCTGGCCCCAGGCTTCAGAATGAGCCAGCTCTGGCTACTATAGCAATTTAGGAAGTGAACCAGCAGATGGAAGAGCTAGCTCTCTCTCTCTCTCTCTCTCTCTCTCTCTGTTTCTTTTTCTCCCTCTCTCTCCACAACCCTGACTTTCCAAGCAAAATAAATAAATCTCAAAAGGGAAAAAAAAATAGAGGGGGTGTGGTTAAATGGCTTCAAAGTGTTTTCCATCTCTGCTCACAAATCTGCCACATCACCACTCATCTAAATCAGTAATAGACCTGTTTTGCTCCCCCTGGATAGTAGGCAAAAAACAAAAATGTAATAACTCCCTTCACCCTGTCATCAGGACAAAAACCAATCACAGGCTTGGCAAGATTAGATATTGTCTGTTGAAAAACAACTCCTTGGTAAACTAATTAAAAAGTTTCTAAACAAAGGCCATCTGTACCTTCTGTCTTCCTTCCTCTAAAGCAGCTTCCAGTTGCCTGGCCAAGGCTGTGTATTCTGCAGATTTCTCTTTAAACTTCAGATTGCTCTGTTTAAGACACTCCTCTTGGTTTGCCAATTTCTTTTCAAGCTCTTTGTTTTCTGCATCCATTTGCTCCAATTTTCTTTTTCCAAAAAATAATATATTTTAAAATTAGTGTAGGAAAAAAATCTAACACTAATATTAAGTCAATTTAATACTTACTGTTTAAGGCTTTCACACTTCAACTGAATAAGATAATTTTCCTCTTCCAGAGAAACCTTTGCTAGAAGATTGTTACTTCCTTCAATCTGAAAGGAAAAATTTTTTTCTTGTCTATTTGTTCATTATCAACTTTCAAAGAAATAGACATGTTTCATTGCTAGAAAAACCATAAGAAACAAAAGATATAAATATGATTACTCCTATACAAAAAGACAATGACCAATGTCACAATGTTAAAATACAAATTCTTACATTTTTGGATCAGTTAAAAAAAAACAATGTTTTCATTTTGGAAAATCATTAAATGTAATCATTTCTAGGAAAAAGTAGTTAGACTGTCCTTAACAATAATTTATGGGAAAATAATATGTATTTTATTAAACTTCCTATTTGGAGGATATTTAAGAGTTTTAATTACAGTTTTTTTCTTTTAATTAAAAAAGATTAACTGATAACTATATCATTAAATCTGTAATTATAAGTAAAAATCATGTTTTTGAGATGCAAAATAAATCAGCCAAAGACACACATGCCCATGAAAAGAACATTACTGTTGACTGCTTCAAAACTGATTTAAAGTATTAAGCAGCTTTGATAATAAAAAAAATTTACCTAGTAACTTAGATTGACCTATGTAAAATGATATTTTTCTAGAAAAAAATTCTTCTCAAGAATTTTGTGTGCTGTGCCTTTTTGTTTTTATTTATCTGATAAATTATCTGACAAATAAACACAAACACACTCAAACAAACAGAGAGAAAAGAGAGGGAGAAAAAATTAGAATGAGACAGAGCTCCCAGTTGTTGGTCCACTCCCCAACATCCTACAACAGCCAGGGCTGGGCCAACCAGAATGGACACCAGTCAAGTCTCCCTCAAGAATGCAGGCACTCGGGCCCGGTGGCGTGGCCTAGTGGCTAAAGTCCTCGCCCTGAAAGCCCCGGGATCCCATATGGGCACCGGTTCTGGTCCCGGCAGCTCCACTTCCCATCCAGCTCCCTGCTTGTGGCCTGGGAAAGCAGTTGAGGACGGCCCAATGCTTTGGGACACTGCACCTGCGTGGGAGACCCGGAAGAGGTTCCAGGTTCCCGGCATCGGATCGGCGCGCACCAGCCCATTGTGGCTCACTTGGGGAGTGAAAACATCGGATGGAAGATCTTCCTCTCTGTCTCTCCTCCTCTCTGTATATCCGGCTTTCCAATAATAATAATAAAATCTTAAAAAAAAAAAAAAAAGAATGCAGGCACTCGATTACTTAAACTATCACAGTTGCCTTTTGTGGTTTGCATTAACAGAAAGCTGGGTTCAGGAACAAAAGCAGGGAATCAAACCCAGGTATTCCAACGTGGGATATGGGTATCTTAGCTGGCATCTCAATCCCGTAGCTAAATGCTTGCCCATGTATGGTACAAACAAAAACAAAAAACAGTAAGTGTTTCAAAATTAAAATCTTTATAATAAAAGGAGGAGGCCAGACAGGTGTTCCTCCTTAAACTGCTTTGCAAGTAAAAAATGCAAAAGACTTGCCACCACTCTTGAACATGCTTCTTGCTTCTTTGGAAAAAGCGACTAAATAATTTATCGAGTACTTACTATGTCAGTCAAGCAGCTAGGATATGACTATGTGGGGACTAATAGGACATACACAATATATATTTTACTGTGATGGAGAAAAAAATAACATTGAGAAAAATTAACACTGAAAATACTCCCAAAAACCACAAAACTCAATTACATTCTTTGTAAGGTAAATTATAGTAATTTACATTAACCAAACATCAGCAAATACGTAGGCACAGCTTTACTCCTTCTTTCATGCTATTATTACATCCTCAGATGTCTAAGTACACATTTGCATGAATAAGGTAATTTAACACTTCCCAATACCAAATTTTCACCATAAAATGCTAAAGGCATAGCTTGCAAAATATTATGGTGTCTGCATGAAAATGACATTTCAAACACCCGATGTATATGCGAATAAAATAATCAAGCCCTGTTCCAGGGGCAAGGCATTCCATAACCCATGCAGCAGAGCTGAGGCCACCCACGGGACACCTGGCCCTGCAGCTCCCTAACGGTGTGCGCCTGGTCCGCACACATCCCCTTGCAGCGCTGTAGGTTCTCCTGACACTCGCGAAGCCTCCGCTCGGCCGCCGTCAAGGAATCACGCACGTGCTCTAACTCCTGCATCTGAGACTCCATCTGGCCTCTCATCTGAATTGTGGCATTAAAGGAAACAAGTGCAAGATCACACATTCAGCATTAATATGTTCACTATCGTAAATACTAGATATGCTTGTAATGTAACAAGGGTGTGAGCTACAATGGCTTTGGCCAAAAAGATTTAATAGAACAAATGAGAATAAACACTATTTTCAATTCTGACATGTAAGAATATATATCTAAAGCATGGGTTGGACATTAGCTTTCAAGCAGTTTGCTGAACAATGAAATATAGTAACATTAACTGGCAAGGGGGAAAAAAGAAAATAAATATGTTGTATCCTGACATTATATTCCAGCCTAGACAGTGGTATTAATAAATAAATTAATAAAGCTGGTAGAGTTTTCCTCCATCCAGACATTAGCTCTAAGGGACTTATCACCTTTAGGAACTCAGAATTAGAAATCAGACTTTACTAAACCAGATTAGCCTTGTCTCTCAGCTCAGCATGGTGGGATTCACCCAACTATTTCAAGACAAGGAACAGTATCAGTTCTCACAAGACCACTCTTATCATTTCTGTTACGATGATGAAATCACGCTAATTTTATCTACACTGATGTCTTTGGCGGCTGTGCTTTTATGGCGATGTGACAAGTAGCAACCTTCAGAAATGCCTGACTCAGAAAACAATGGGAGCCAGAACCCAGGACACTCACAGGAGCAAAAACCAGAACTAGGTTATCTCCCTGAGTCAGGGAGTACCTGGAGCTTCTAGGCAACACTAGGCATTCTTGATAAAAAAAGATAAAACCAGAACAAACTGCACCTTGTGTCCTCAAACATCTAGGAGTCATGGTAAGATTAGTACAAAAGAATGCACAGATAATTTAATCTCATTAAAACAAAAGCAAACTACTTTTCTGTAAAGTACCAGTAGGAATACATTGTGACCTCCCAGTACCTGGCCAACAGGCTGCTGACCCTTCTGCTTTTTGAGTAGGTTCTTAAACAGGCAGAAGAGATATGTGCACTGATGTGTTTCATGAGAAGAGACCAAAGAACATGAAGTGGTTTCTCATGTGTCTGCTAAAAACAGGAGAAAACCACTTCTCAGGGTGCAGGGACAGGTATATCCGGAGGGTGCGGGCGCTGGCCGACTTCTTCACCCCAGTGCCTCCCTCTGACCTCTCACTCCCAGAGCAAAGGCTCCCAGCGAATATGGGAACCCTACTACGCGGGAAGTGACTGCTCACATCCCATGACCTCGCCAGCCTCCTCACCAAGGCAGCAGGAAACTCCAAGGAGGGACAAATGGTTTCATCTCAAAAGTTGGAAATATTCACAAAAACATTGTAACCTGCCAACACTAGCCTTCCCTTCATTCTCCTGCATTAAGGTAAATAAAATAAAAAATGATGGGTTTTTTGAGATATAATTTTTCTCCCAAAAATGCATTCATCAGAAAATACTTACTTTGCACTTTCAGACACAACAGATATACAAGCAGGAGAGATCAATTTGCAAACTTACAGTGGATGAAGGTTAGTGACAAACATTCTGTTTTTTAAGTTAAGTCTGCTTTTAATAAAAAATCAAAAATTTATGCCATTTCTCAAACATTAAAGAAAAAATAAAGAACATTCATATAAACAAATAACATTTTTAAACCTGGAAGAAATATTATTTCCCTGGGGGGAAAAAAAAACTTCTAAGATTGAGAACAAACTATACCTTGGTAAGAACTAGAGAAAATTATCAAAGTGTACATAGTATTCATAAAGTTAAAAACATATCAATTACTAATTGATTATTTGAGATTTTAACTTACTTTCTCTATTTTTTTATTTTTCCTTTTTGCTATTAGTTTATTTTCACGTAGCAAATTTTCACATCTGCTTTTCACCACTTCAGCAGCTTCTTGCAAGTTTTGTACCTGAAAAAATAAAATCACTAGAGTGTCATTTATTATGTCAGGACTTCATATTAAATAAACAACTAAAAATATGATTTTTCATTTGAAGAAATAATTGTTTTCTTATAAATGATTGTCTAATGTAACTCTTTAAATAGGAAATCACTGGAGGCCAGTGTTACAAAGTAGCAACCAAACCCTCTGCCAGTGACACGAGCATCTCACATGCATGATCCCTCGGGCCCTAGCTGCTCCATTTCCTATTCAGCTCCTTGCTGATCTGCCTATGAAAGCAGTAGAAAATGGCCCAAGTGCTTGAACTCTTATATGCACATAGAAGGCCCAGTAAAAGCTCCTGACTCCTGTCTTCAATTTGGCCATTATGGTCATTCGGAGAGTGAACCAACAGACGGAAGATATCTGTCTTTCTCTATCGTTCTCTCAATATGTCTTTCAAATAATAAATAAAGTCCAAATGGCCCTTGACAGAAAATAGGTTCCTTAGTCCTGTTCTAAGTCAACACCTTTAAACATAAAAGATAACAAATAATCAAGATGAACAGGATCATACATTAAGGTTCATATTGTATCTACATAACTAACTGATAATATACATTTAGGTATATCCAATACATCCACAGGTAGTGCTCACATCAAAAATTAGAAGAACCATTTATTTAGGAACTTAAGTTAAATCACCTCCTACAGCACCAGCATCCCATAAGGGCGCTGGTTCGTGCTCTGGCTGCTCCATTTCCAATCCAGCTTCCTGCTAATGGCCTAAGAAAAGTAGTGGAGGATGGCCAAAGTGCTTCAGCCCCTGCACATATATGAGAAACCCAGAGAACTCCCAGCCCAGCCCTGGTCACTGTGGCCTTTTGGAGAAAAGATTAGAGGTTGGGAAATTTCTCTTTCTCTCTCTCTCTCTTTGGAGAGTAAATCAGAGCTTGAAAATTGTGTGTGTGTGGTGTGTGTGTGTGTGTCTCTATCCCTCCTCTCAATATCTATTTTCAAATATACTAAACAAGTCTTTTTTTCTCAAAATTTATTTCACATATTTGAAGGGTAGAGTTACAGGGAAAGAGAGAGATCTTCCAGCCACAGATTGACTCCTTAAATGGTCACAACAGCCAGGTCTGGGTTAGACAGGAGCCAGGAGTTCATTACCCCACAATACTAGCCCCAACAAATAAATCCTCGAAAGAAGAAAGAAAAGAGGAAAATGGGAGAGAAAAAAAAAAAAAAAACAAAGAAAGAAATGTTGTTTGGGACCTGGGACCTATCATATTATGCCACAAAATAATATCCCCACCTCTCTTCAGTTTCATTCAGTTAAATGGCAAACAAACACATTATTTTAAATTATCTACCAACTTTAACAAATATTAAAATAGATGAAGCTATTACCTGAGTTTCATATACCTCAATAAGGGCTTTTTGTTGTTTTTCCACTTCTTGTAATTCATGTAGTTCATTTTCCACAGACACGACTTCCTCCTTCAACGAAGCAAGTGTAGTCTAGCAAAGAATGCACAGATGCCTGTAAGTCATGAGAATGCAACCACAGTCCAATGCATTTTAATGTCTAGAATGCCTTTAATGTTCAGAATCCTAAAGCTGTAACTCACTTACCAACTAAGTTAATAATTTTACTAATGTATCATTACAATTCAAAATCCAGGAATTTTAAAGGGGGGTTAATAAAAATAACACTTCAAAGAATTACACAGGATATTACATTTTCTACAAAATTAACTGAGAAAATAAATCATATTCCTGGTTAGAAAAAAGCAATACTATTAATGTATCAGTCAGCCTTTTCCAGATTAATTTAAAAATTCATATTAACCAACCAAAAGTATAACAGACTATGGAAAATCTAATTTAAAATTCACAGGTAAGAATACTTAAGAAAGAATTTTGTCCAAACCCCTGCCCTCTGTTCAAGCATCCTTAACCTCAAATCTCTCTTTACCCAATCCCCACCCCACAGTTCTGTCCCTTCTAAAATAAAGTTTTGTCTGCTTTAAAAAAATTTTTGAAATGAACTATGAGTAGAGAATAAGTGCTTATTAGACATTAAAATGTATAATGTACTAAAGCTATTGAGGCTAATAAATAATACAAAGCTAAATAGAAAAAATACTCAAAAACTATCTTTAGCAGACAATAAAAGTTATGGTTTTAAATCAATGTGGAGAACAGTTATGTTAACATGCTTACCATAAATGGCAAGAAGACAGCTCTAACTATTATGGGAGAAATAGGCTAACTATTGCCTCAACACTAAAGAAGCAGTGGAGGAATGACATAATACACATAAAAATATTAGTTAATATAAATCAGGGGAAATATGAGATTCACAAAAGTGTAATGTATATGTATAAATGGATATTTTGAGATTTGATTATTGTTTACAGCCCTTGTCCATATTTTTGAAGAACAGTAGGTTTTCCATTTATTACTTTTAAAATTATTTATTTAGTGGAGTTAAGCTTGTGATTATAATGAAAACTGGAGTATATCATTGTAAAAGACAAATGAGGAGGAGGCAACATTGGAATAAGAAGGAGTGAGAGGGACTGGTGGGAACTGTCATGCTTTTAAGACTGTAACAATGAAGTACAAAATTGATATTACAAGAATGAACTTAGAAAAGAAATTAAGTAATATATATATAATAAGGCAAATATTTTTTGAAGATTACAGTAAACTGAACTTGAACTGAGGACAGGAAAACCTTCGTAAGCATAAAGTCAAGAAGATCTAGTGAACTGGCATCTCGGGTCAAAGATGTCACACTCTACGACAGTGTCTCCTGAGGAGTCCCGAGTCACGCAGAGCCGACTGCAGCAGTCACCACAGGGACAGCATGCATGTGGATGGAAAGGCACCCTACTTCACTGCGGGTAGACATGCACAACAACTATGGAAGTCAGTATGGAGAGTGCTAAGACAACTGAAAATTGATACATCATATGACCCAATTAATCCACTTCTGGGAATATAGCCAAAGGAAATGAAACTTATGCATGAGGAAGTGACCTGCAACCCTATGTTTATAGTAGCACGATCCATAATAGTGAAAACATGGAAACTCAGACGCCTGTCAAAAGAGGAGTGGATAAAGAAATGGTGGTGGTACAACTATTCCATGGAATACTACTCAGCCATTAAAAAGAATGAAATTCTACCATTTGCAACACAGTGGTCCCAACTGGAGACCACTATGCTCAGTAAAATAAGCCGATCCCAAAAGAACAAACATGTATTCTGACTAAAGACAACCTTCATGCACAAAAGCAAACAAAACAGATACATAGGTAAACATGTATATACCAAAGGAACTGTATAATTGAAAGTGAAGATATGTTGTAATATGCATCTCTATTTCTAAATAAAAGATGGACTCCCAATGAAACTATTAAATACACATTAATGATACTAGATTTCCCATCATAGCCAATATCTATAATGTCATGATACACTTAATGAGCAGAAAGTTAGACTTGTGACTCTTTTATTGAAGGACTATACTATTGCTATAATAGAGGGGAACAGGAAAGGGAGGACAAAAGGTAAATCCCTGAGCCTGAGAAACTCTATTACATAAAAAGTAGAAAAAAATAAATCAATAAAAAGATGCTTAAAATGAGTTCATACACATTTTATATTTACTTCTTCATTTTTTTATTTATGTATTTTATCTAGAAATATTCACTCCATAACAGTAAAGCCAGTTTAAAGAAAAACAGATGTCATTAGTTTATGTAACATTAGTTTATTATAAAAGAGGCACAGTGATTATTTACAGGATGAAAGATTTCAGAGTTTCAATGAAATGGCATCTTTATGTGATGTCATTTAAACAGTGATTTCAGTATACTTATCTTCCAGTAGTAACCATCTCTAAAGGTAAAATAATCTTTCTTGTCTAGAACTACTTTAATGCTCCCATAATTCAGAAGAAGAATTTTACCTCCAACTTTCCCACTACTTAGTTGAATCTCCACCATTTCCAACAGGCTCTACTATTGTTGGCTGCAATGCTTTTCCTTGAGCTTTTTCTAAGCGCATAATGACACCTTTGGCTACAGTTTCTGTGACACTCTTTTCAGGCAACACTTTGTCAGAGGATGAAACTTCCTAAATGCTTGCCCTGGCATGGCCCCTGTGCTAATTCCCATTCTGGTCTCACCACCACAAGGAGAGACCAGATGTCCAGAAACATCCCTCATTTTACATTTTTAAGTAAACAGAGCAAGATGTTATTTTAGAAACAATTCTAAAAAAAAAAACAGAAATGTCACAGAAGATGGGCAACTGCAGGAGAAGTGAAATCAAGGATCACTTCATTTTTTCCTTTCTGTATTTCTAGTTTCCACAATTTTTTGAACTGCGTACCTGTACATCCCTCAAAAGACAATACTGCTTAAAAAAAAAAAAGATAATTATTGACAAAAAGTAGTCAAAGCAACAGTATTCCTAAAGAAGCTAAAGTGAGAGAAGTAGGAACTGGCTATTCCTCTCCTTTGTGCCACATCCTCCACTCACCCCCCTCTAAGCACCACAGCCAAGGGGACTGGCAATGTCAAGTTCTACACTTCAAATTCACCACATCAGTGCAGAGGACGTTTACGAACCAGCCCTTGCCCATTAATCTAAAGATCATGGAACTGAACAGTGAGAAAACCAACCAATTTTATAAATCATTGGAAAGGTTTGAGCTTTCTGTCACAGGGGGTAAGCAACCACTAATTGACCATACAAGGTACAGTGCAATATCCTGCCTTCCCTACAAAGACAGATCAGGAGCTGAAAAAGAGGTCAATCCCTGGGACAATATGCCAAAACCTCCAATGGAAAAAATTCTCCCTCCAGCACATATTAGAGATACAAGAGGAAAGGGGGTTTAGAATGGGTAAAGGAGACTTAGATGTATCTCCTCTTGGGAGATAGTAGGGTATTTTTGGTATTTTTTGGTTTTTGGGTTTTTTGTTGTTGTTGTTGTTTTTTTTAGGTTAACAATTAAGAAACTGAAAGCTTAGAATGTCATCATTTTCTTAGGATGCTTTCTTTAGTAATGATACTTAAAAGATGAACTGCATAATGAAGACTAGCATGCTGGGAAGTGGAGATGTGCTGCAATTATACATCTCTACTCCCGAATAAAAGGAGGACTCCCATTCAAACCGGTAAGTATATTTTGACAATAGGATACTAGACTTTGTACAACTGTCTACACGCACAATGCCATGATACACTTAAACAGCAAAATATTGGACTTGTGACTGTTGCTTAAGGATTATACCATTGTAATAATAAGGACAACAATGACAGGGAGGGTATGGTAGGAGAGGAAGAATCCCTGTACCTATAAACATACTATGAAAAATTTTAAACAGTAAAATTAAAAATAAGTCTTGTTCCTCATTAAAAATATACAGGGGGCAGAGAATCAAGATGGTGGAATAGGGTAAGGACACATCTATACAAACGGAAAAACATTTAACCAAGATGAAGCAGAGAGGATATATTTCAGGAAATAGGAAAGGACAGAACAGCAGCAGAGGGGCACCTGAAGATTGACAGGAAAGCAGCGGACACAACAGTGTGGTGTTGCAGAGACTGATAATCCAGCACGGCGATCTGAACTCCACAGCAGCCTGCACTCCACCAGCAACCAGGTGGGAAGGGACTTTCACTGGGAGCTTGGGAGGTGAACCCAAAGAACTGTCCATTCTGCTGGTCCGTTTGATTTCACAAGGAGCAGAGACAGAGCAGCAGATCTCAGACGGGCAGTGCAAGAACAGAGTGGAATTCACAGCCCAGTCAGCCCCCTAAAGCTGAATTGGGCACCATTTTGCATAAGGAGGAAAGGGCGAGGGCAAGGGAAACGACTAGGCATGCGCTGAGCTGGGAGTGAGCTCATTTCTGTCTGGGTGAACTGCAACAACGTGGCATTCTACGGATTCCACTTAGGGCAGGTCTGGGATAGCTCTCAGATCTGACGGCCAGCAAATCAAGAACCTTACTGGTTGTACGGCAGGCGCCATTTTGGGCACTGTGGCAATAGCTTTGGGACTGCAGGGGACAATGGTGAACTGTGCATGTGCTGAGCACACAAGAACTTGCTGAGGTCCGAGATTGCACTGGTCCCACAGGAAAATAATATCGACTGGGTCATCGTACGGGTCAAAATAGGTCCGTGTGGCACCCAGACCTAACATCCAACAAGTTCCAGCAAGATCAGCGCCACCAACAACCTAATTATATAGCACACCTGGTGTCTCTCTAATCCTGGGACCTGCTCCAACCAGAAGTGGGAGAAAGGTTGCAGAGACAACAGTGCAGCCTCAGCACGGTATCACAGGAGGAGGAGAGTGGTGAGCCAAGAGCTGGGGCTGTGGAGACCACGGTGGAAATCTGACATAAGAACCCAGACCTGGAACTCGCTGGAGGTTGGGGCACAAGTGGCTGTAAGCAAAAAGTTGTGTACCAACTGCAATAAGTAAAATCGCATTGTAGACCTGTGGGTAACACAGCTTAGAAACCTGCCCCAAGGAGAAGACTCTGCTAACCAGAAGTACAATGATCAAGAGCAAAAGAAGAGACAAAGGCACAATGGATATTGCTGAAAACTTTCCTGCAAAGGAGCAAAACCCTATGCCAATCTCAGAGCTCACTGAGGAAGACATCAAGAAAATGGGGCATACAGAATCCATAAGACTCATTTTAAAGATTCTGATCAACAATGAGAAGCTCATGCAAGAGTTCAAAGAATTTAAGGAAGCAATAAAGCAAATCAAGGCTGGTATATCAGAAATTAAGAACACAGTACAGCAAATTAAGAGTACAGTGGAGAGTCTCCAAAATAGATGAAGCAAACAGAAGAAAGAATCTCAGAATGGGAAGATAATTTCTGTCATCAGGGGGAAGCAAACAAAAAGCTGGAAGCAGAGCTGAATCAGGCCAAAAAAAGTATTCAAGAATTGAAAGACACTATTAAGAGGCCAAATCTAAGAGTTATGGGAGTCCCAGAAGGTGGAGAAACAGAAGCTGAATTTGCAAATGTATTTAATGAAATAATAAAGGAAAATTTCCCTAATCTAGAGGAAGAATTGAGAAACAAGTTCCAGGAGGGGCACAGAACTCCCAACAGGCTTGACCAAAAGCAATCTTCATCACAACATATGATCATCAAGCTCTCTTCAATTGAACATAAGGAAAAGATCCTGAAATGTGCACATGAAAAAAATCAACTGACATATAAAGGAATGCCAATGAAACTCACAGGAGATCTCTCACAGGAAACTGACATACTTCAGATCCTAAAAAAAAAAAAATTGTCGGCCCAGGATAACATATCCAGCAAAGCTTTCTTTTGTCTTTGAAAATGAAATAAAATTCTTCCACAGTAAAGAAAAGCTAAAAGAATTTGCCTCTTTCAAACCTGCCCTACAAATGATACTTCAAGATGTTCTCTTGGCAGAGAAGAGGAATAGCACCTACCAAAACCAAAAGCAAACGGGAAGAACATCCCAGTAAAATGACAACAGAAGACTAAACCAATGAACAACCCATTCCTAAAATGACAGGACCAAAGTAACACCCATACATATTAAACTCTGAATGTAAATGGCTTAAGCTTACTCAAACATCATAGAGTAGTACACTTGATTAAAAAACAAAACCCATCTGCTTATTGTCTGGAGGAGACACACTTCAACAAAGATTAGCGGAAACTATATCACATGGGTTTTGTTATTCTCTGTTAGTTTCATCTCTTCAAAACACTTCCTTCTGATTAAATCAATCAATGACTCGTATGTCACACGATAGCATCATTTTCTTCAAGAAGGTTCTTGATTTTCATTTCTTCAGCTACACATTAGTCATTTAATAGCATGTTGTTTAACTTCTTGGTGTTGTTAATTTCTTTTTTCTCCCTGTTGTTGATTTTGTTTTGTGGCTCTTCATTTAAGGGGATGTACGGTAGTTGTGTAATGGAGACTGTCATATCTAGTAACATGTCATTTAACTTCATGGCATTGTAAATTTCTTCTTTTCTTTCTATTGTTTATTTTGAATCATGACTTTTCATTTAAGGAGATGTACAGTAGCTGTGAAATGGAGACTAACATTCAGATATGAGGATGTAGTGTGGTATGTATTTCTGCTTCCAGACAAAGATGGACTTACAATGAAACTGTTTACTATATCTTGACAATAGGATTCTGGACTCTCTGCCATTGTCCATGCCCGCAATGATGGACATATGACTGAGTATGAAGAAGTATATGTTAGTAATGATATAGAGGAACTGGGGGGGGAGGGAACTGGGAAGGTGATAAGGGAATATGAAATTGTACTATAAAATAAGAAGAATAATAAAATGTATAAAAAATAAAATAAATAAAAGATAAAAAATTAAAAAATTAAAAATAAATAAATCAAAATATACAGGGGGCCTGCCTTGATGGCTTCACCTTGTAAGCACTGGGATCCCATATGCGTGCTGGTTAGTGCCCCAGCTCTTCCACTTCCCATCCAGCTCCCTGCTTGTGGCCTGAGAAGCAACAAAGGATGGCCCAAAGCCTTTGTACCCTGCACCTCTGTGGGAGAGGCAGAAGAAGCTTATCGTTCCTGGCATGGGATCGGCTCAGCTCTAGCCATTGCAGCCACCAGGGGAGTAAACCAGCAGAACGAAGATGTTTCTCTCCGTCTCTCCTTCTCTCTGTAAATCTTTCTAATAAAAATAAGTAAATATTTTTTAAAAATTGTAAGAGTAAGCACCGTGTAGTGGGTTAAGCTGCTGCTTAGGATGCTTGCATAAGATAGTAGGATTCCTGGAATCAAGTTCCACATTTGTTTCCAACACAGCTTCCTGCTAATGTGCATGTGAGGCAGCAGATGATGGGTCAAGTGCTTGGGTCCCTGCCACCCACGTGAGAAACCGGGATGGAGTTCCTGGCCCAGGTTTCAGCTGGGCGCAACACCGACTACTGTGGGCATTTGGGAAACGAACCAGTAGATGGAAGACCTCTGTCTACCTTTCTCTCTCCCTCCCTTCCAACCTCTCCCACAGTGCCTTTCAAATAAATATTTAAATAATTAATAAAAACAAACCATTGCAATTGTTACATAACGCCTACATAATTTTAAATAACCAGTAAATTATAATTTTTCCCAAAAAAGGAAATCAGTAACTTTCTAATATGAAAAAAATAAATAAATAAAAAGGTTAATTATTAAAAAAAAGAGAAAAAAAATGGAGTCTAGCATCTTCCTTAAGTGCCACACAGACACAATAAAGACCATGTAGTTGTAAATGCAGTGCTAAAGTCTAACAGCTATAAACATGGAAAACAATGGTAGCTCCTAAACTCACAAGCTTCTTTAAAATGTATTCTATGCTACTGATAACACATTCTAATATACTATTATTTACCCTGTGCATACAAACTTTATTTCATGGTTCAAAATGGGGTTTACTTTGTCCTACAAGGAACTTCAAAAAGTTCATGAAACAATGGAATTAAAAGATAAGTTTATTTTGGCCATAAAAATCTTTTGAAATCTAAGCAGAGTATTTCCTATGAACTTTTTTTAAGAGTCCTCATATTTTCTGCCCTACAATGTAGTGTCATGGAACTGGAAGCTATCAACTTTGGTCAAGTCACCCCATGTTACAAATCTCTCTACTTACTGAGAGCTCATACATCTTCTTTCTCAGAAAGTATAAAATGTCTTCCCCATTTCTTCTCTCATACACAGACAAACCAATCGCCCCTTGGATTTGTTTGACTAAGTTGGAAAATTCTTTCTGGTTATAAAGCAGCCAAGAACATACTTTGTGGTTTCAAATAGCCCAGGCCTGAGGTTATATCCTATCGTAACCATGACACCTAGAAATAGTCTTACGCATTAAACTTAATGTAATTTTGGATGATTCACTTAACTGCTAAAATGGAAGAGTAAAGAAATTTTCTTGAAGCTGAGACATAGAGATAGTTATTTAACTTTTAAAATCCTATTTTTTACTACTGTAAACAATTTTAGTTTTAACTTTAGTATCTGTGTATACAACTATAAACAAAAGTACATACATGAGTAAGTTTGTGTGTATATAAGCATTAATACAGGTAGGTAAGACAGTTTTCGAAGTCACCTATCATAATGATACTGTAATATCTGGAGAAACATAAAGGACAAAGTAATACAGGAGTATCATGTTAAACACACTGGCTTTACAAGCCCTTCCATGAAATACAGTAAGTTGTGATCATACAACACACAGCACACATCCCTGCTAGTACCTTTAACTTTGTATTCTCAAGATTCAGAGTTTCTTTTTCATTCTCAACTGATTGTAGTTTTCTAAGAATTTCTTCATATGAATTTTTACCATGGGCTTCCATTTTCTTTATGTCCTCCGAAAGATTAACAATTTGCCTTCATGAAATAAATAACATCGTTGATAAAAAAAAAGTCATATAAATTTTTATTCCAGCAACTCGTATCAAGTGCATTTCTGAAATCATTTTGGTAGGTGCACCATTTAGAAGTACACAAACAGGAAGTGAACAGAACTCACAGAACAAGGCAAAAAAGAAGAAGTAATCTGGTATTACCAACAGAGTAATCATGATTAGAAACAACTACCCAGTACTTTATATTCAATAAACGTCTCACCCACCATCCACACCAGTGAGGGTACACATACACACACACAGTTTTAGGGATAAGGTGGAAGAAAAAGACCACATAAGTCAATTACAACTAATCTTCAGAAAGTTTGCAATGATAAAACTGAATATATTTGAATTCTTTACCTAGTGGAGTGTTAACCTTGAGTCTACAAAGTGAAATCAAAATATGCCATTTTAAAAGGAGGGAAGGGTGGGTGAGGAGCACTGGCAAGTGCCACCATGCAGCTAAATCTGTACCACGAAACACAAGAATACATGTTCCCTTTATATAAATAAGTTATATAAAAGCGAAATATCTAAAAGCAAATATTTAGAACTCATTATTGTTAACTTTCCAGTAATACATTTAAAAGCATGAGATATATGTATTTTTCATTCATTGGTTTTCTTTGTTAGACATTTAAGTTACTCCAACTTAGAATATTACCTTTTAGAATTTCAAAGCATTTATGTATCACAATCTTTGTTTCAAGAAGATAAAGAGTTTGTACAAAATGGAATGCAGATGTTAAGTTTATTTTGCTGCAAAGACAAAATTTAAGTCCTTGCATGTGGGAAGGGAGTGCATATTATGAGAAAAAAATTACTCAGGAAGTTCCAAAAAAAGCTATCTTTTAATTTCATTTTCTACAAGCTCTTTTAAGTTCCCTCATATAATCTTTTATATTCTTGTTTAATAAAGAAACATTATTGCCATTGAAGACAAACTTACTATTATTAATATATACTAGAAATAGCTGATACGTGTACTCACATAACTAATCTACAAATTCAAAGTTTCAAAATGTGAAAACCAGTTCACTTTTAATGAATAATGGCTTTTACTAGTTTTTATAGTGGAGTAATTAAAGCTTATAGTTATAAGTAGCAAAAATAAATCAGATAGCACCTTGCTACATTAGAACCAAAATACAAATCACCCAAACACCAAAGAACCAAAAACATTCCTTACTAAACAGTAAAAAAAAATCCCAAATTCTTACGTTTTCATTGTTTCAATCTGAACTTCCAATTCAGTTTTCTCTATTACAATTTTCTCGTAATGACTTTTCCAGGCATTGGAAGCTGAAACTGTTTCAGACAACTTGGCTTCCTAAAAAATACATAAAATACTGATCTTGCAACTTTAAAAAAAAAAATGTTGTTGCTTTGTTCAGGGCTGTAAATACATATACTTCCTAAACAAGTAAACATTCTTCCAAGACAGCATAAAACCCAATTGGAAAAAGTCCAGTATACAACATTGAATATAGGAAAGTTTTAAAGTATACTTTAACCGAATTGCTAATATTCGATATGCACATAATGATAGCTCCAAGGTAACATTTTAAAAGATGTTGACGCAGTTATTTTAAAACAGCATATCCTAATAAATGAAGATAATTTCCTTTCTATTCACAAAATGCAAAACAATTATAAAAGCTTTGGAGTGTGAGAAGGAAAAGAATCCTACTTTGGTAAACATGGGGACTACTTCTAATTCCATATTTCTTTTTTTCAGTTTTGAAGAGGATTTATCATCCAACAAAAGCTAACTGATGACTTCAGAAACCAATAAACTGAAATGCATTTATAAACTTATTGGCATGAACATATAATCAAAACATGTTTTTGATCAAGTGGTGATATTCTGTAAGATAATTTAGAGGCTATCAGTGACAAAACATAAATAATCACACACTTTTTGAGTAAGTTAAATAAAAATCTCAGGAGGAAGATTTAATACAAAAACTATTTAGTATGATTGTATGTCTTTTCTGTCTTGGCTGCTCAGCACAATTTTATTTTAATTGACCCTTTGAAGTGGTACTTTTCAAATTGACCTAAATGTCTTATATAGGGCAAATCTTTCATAAAAGAGTTCTCTAAATTTAGACAGTTTTTGTCCAAAATCAGCTGTAAAATTTTTTCAATAAAGGCGTTTTTTAAATATATTTTTATTTCGAATTTTGAATTATGTGGTACAATTTTGTATAGGCTGGGATTCCCCCCAAACTCCCAACCTCCATCAGATTTTTTTCCCATTTTGTTACAATAGTGTAGTCCTTCATAAGGAATCATAATTCTATCAGTCTCTTATTTAAGTGTACCCCAACATTGTTGGTACAGACAATGTCAGACAGTCCAGCATCCCATTGTCTACACATGTCCAACAGTTTCATTGGGAATCCATCTTTCATCTGGATGCAGGGTTGCATGTTCCATTATACCCCCACATCTGTATATGATAGATCCCAGTACTCCATCACTATACATTATAGTAAGTGAGAAGCCATGAAACAAGGTCAACAACTGGTATGAGTTAGAACAGCCACAACAACTAGACATGTAATCACTACCTATAATTAGTGTGGAGAATAGTACTTGATATGACATGCCTAAAATGTAGCGCTAGTCAGGGAGGGAATTACCTTCCTAGAAGAGATGTCCTAAGGTGACCTACCTTTTTTCTCTTTGCTTTGGAGATATGGCACATTTAAGCCATGAGAAACACAACTGGAATGTGTCTGATTTTCAAAGAAACAAAGGAAACCATCTTCAGGATACAGAATGACAGGATATTTCAACTGTGGAAGTTCTGCCCAGCACTTCCAAAATCCACATTCTTCTCTCATCTTCCTTATAAACACACAGACACACAGCAACAATCCATTTGCCTCCTCTTTTCCTGCATCAGAGTTCTCTGAAACCAGTAACTAGTAGACACTTCCAAATTCTCATTCTCTCTGATCTCTCTGTAAGTACTTGGTAAGCTTTGGGCATTGCATAAAGATGAGATGATATTTTATTCAATTCTACTCAGCTCATATTGAACTACTCATGTTTTGGACTTAAGATGCCGTTTTAGATAAGGGCACTCCCAGGTGAATGGGACAGGACGAGCAAGCCCACGCCACCCAGAAACTTACACTCTAGTGGAGGAATTGCTACAAAAAGAAGTAAACTTAAAAAATTAGTGAGACAGTTTCATATTTTAATGAATGCTATGGAAAACAAATGTACGATTAATTGTTAAAGGACTCCTTAAGAAATAGCCAGGAAAGGTCTCTCTGGAGAAACTTCAGCTGCAAAGACCCCTGAACAACTAGAATATAGAACCATAGAACCAGCTGTGTTGAGCCATGGAACAGCATGAAAGCTGGAGGTAGCAGCAAATAGAACAAAATGAGCTGTCCACCTCAGAGTAACAGGAAGGAAGAGCATGGCAAGAAAGTGGGACAGACAGACATTGGGCCACGATGCGTGTCTCACTTATCCCCCACTACGCTCAGGTGACACGAATCGTACCGTTGTCCTATTTTATAGAAAAAAAGAAATGGAAGCTTGGAGAAGTTATGTTCCTTCTCTGAAGTCACAAGTTCACAGATGGGGAAGGGGTTCTCTACTGTGACCTGGGGCCTGCAAGATGTTAGGGAAACAGAAAACTCAAGTAATCAGTGCCTCTGCTGGCTTTTTCCATTCCACATTGTCTCTAGTGTTCAGTCACGTCTCCAACCTCCCTGATTTTGGACCGAGTCTTCAACTCTTACCTAAATTCATCTAAACATAGGTTAAACATTGGAGCCTTCAACTGTTAACACTTGAGCTTCTAAAGTATTCTTTCATTTCGTGAGTTTTATAAAATGTTTTCATTTCTGAATGCCTCTAACAATTCTATAAACTGTAACCTAAGTTCTTAAAGGGTGGGACACCAGGGCAGCACTCATTAATTAACTGAATAAATACAATAATTTGTCAATAACAAGTTTTCAACTTTCTTCCATACCCGAAGATGTCTTTCACATGGCTTGTTTACATCAGCATGCAGTTTTAAATGCATTACAGAGATCAAGTGAGGCGAATTACTACTGAATAAAGTCATCTGGCCTAATAACATAAATCAGCATTTCCCAAACTTATTCCTCAGAACCAGTTCCAGGAGCTGCTTTGTGGGTAGAAGCAGCTCTCTGTGGTTAAGTAAGGATGGGAAACTCTTAGTTCAGGACCCTTCATTGCACTGTGCTTCTAACAGTCTTTGCAGGACCTCAAACACGCTAATATTCATGGGAAGCCACCAATGCAGGGTAGGGTTAGCCTTAGTTAACAGCCTTAACATTTCCCTTATGTTCCCAAGAACATGCCGATATAATTCAATGTACCAAATTAGCATTTTATGGAATCTTTCAAAATAAAAGACTAAAGCAAAAAGTAGCAGTAGAGTTTTTCCAGTAGCAATCAGAACAAAATCTTGATATTAAGCATCATAACATTCATGACATAAACTCCACAAAGCACCATCTTTAGAAAAGAACATGTGTACTTACCTGATCTCTAATTTGGGAAGTGATGTTTTCAATGTCGCCTGTAAAATGCTCAAGCCGCTGTTTATAAATCTTAGATGCCTTTTTCAGAGCTATAGCCTTCTGCCTACTGGCTTTTTTCATTGCTACTGCCTCCTGCTTACTGGTTTTCAACTGTAAGTTCCACTTGGCTATCTTGGTTTCTAAGCCCTGAAAAAATAACAGACATATGATTTCAGAATTCTGTTTATGTAATCATTTTTTAAAAACACATGATTTTTATAGATTTTTCAGTTATTAAACATAAGATTAATAAAAAGCAAAACAGTGAAGAAAAGTGATTTCACCAATGCTTTTTCATAACCAGTAATGTAAGTAAATTGAAAACATATGCCCACACAAAACTAATATTACCGTTATTAAGGATATTAATATTGGTGACTTTGCTATAGATACTAACTTCCTTAAAAAATCTGAGATTAACCAGAACACTTTTGTGCATATCTAGAATCTTACACATAGCACTAGTTAAAAAAAAAAGCGTAACTGAGCTAGAAATGAGCCACATAATAGGTATGCAAAGCTCAATAGAACTGGTATCCCCACAAACATGTCCATGCCTTTAGTTTGAAAGATAAGGACATTTTAGCAAAATCTGTAAATCATGAAGGATACAAAAGATATAAATATAGACTGATTTATCAAGTTTGAATTTACCAGGATCAGTAAGCACACCCCAACTCCAGGGTTCCAATAAGGACAACAGAAGTGCCACTTGAACCAGTGAGAGCTAAGTCATTATGACATCATCAAACTTGGATTTAGATAAGTGAGTCACTATCAAATCCCTAAGATGAGGATGTTTGAGGCAGTGTGATGTTAATCAACATGATCGTGCTATACCTCTTGGAGCATAATCATATAACGTTGGGTTACGGAGATGATTAGCTGATGTAGTCTGATAAATCATATTTCAAATTATTTTAAGGCTGTTTGTGCAGAGTAAAGCAGCAAAGAATGCCCCAGAGCTAAAGGGCCTGACACCCACTTGGGCAATGTACTTGGGATCTCTTGCTCTGGCTTCGGCCTAACCCAGCCGCAGGAGCTGTGGTCATTTAGGAAGTGAACTAGCAGATAGAAGATTCATCGCTAATATCAAATTAATTAATTAATTTTAAAGGCTTCATCTGTAAAGTTCCTAAGTACAGAGAATCTATTAATTTGAAGACTTAAGATGTTAATACTTTTCTGTTTTGAAAGTAGATTAGTATTGGTGGGGAAAAAGTACAAAATTACAGAATTTAGATTTTGGCCTCCCGTTTCCTGTACTGTCATTTTAATTTTTAAAAATTTCAGAAGAATCACAGGGAAAAAAATGTTTTCTACTAAGTTCAACAAAAACTATGCTTCTTAACTTCATAAAACTCAGATTAAGAGGCACATTCTAAGGTTTAGATTTCATTTCTTAAAGAGTGGTTAGGTAACCTAAGAGAGGAGACAAAACATTCTTAAACTGACTTGAAAAAATCCATCTTAAACAACAACAACAACAAACCATAATGAAACACTGTAATAAGAAGCTGAGTGAAAACAGACAAGGGCATTGCACCAGATCCAAGACAAAGGAAATACAGCTGTCATTCCTAAAACTGCCACAGGGTGTCAGGATGTTACCATGCATGCTTGCTAAATGAGTTAAAAACTCGCACCCTACGTAGAGGTGAGATAACCATTTTTAATAAGGTTCTAAACCAACTTTGATCAGTAGATTTATCAAAGTTTGTACTAGGCACTACCAAGAAGCACACAGAAACTATCAAATTAAACTAAATAAATAATTGCTTACCACCTGGCAAATGAATGAGTACATTTTAGGAACCCCCCAAATTCTATTCTCAAAACTCTGTCACTCCAAGAGAATAACTAATCAAAAATCCCCTTAATTATATCATTGTGGCATTACATAACAAGGGTATTACTTAATTACCTGAACAGTGAAGCTAGATGAACAAATTTAAAATTTCTCATGATTACAAACAACAACAAAAAAAATCTGGTTGATTATAAAATGTATGCCAGAATACATATGCGGCCCGAGTATCTGGTTCCTGCCACGCACATGGAGGCCTTGATGCAGTTCTGGACTTACACAGCTTTGGCCCAGGCCAGTCTTGGCTATTGTGGCTATTTGGGGAGGGAATCAGTGAATGGCATGCTGTCTCCTTTCTCCCTGTCTGTTCCTCTCTAACTATGCCTTTCAAATAAAGACATCAACCATAAATGTGGGGGTGGGGGCGTATGTACAGAAAAAAATGCTGTAAATAAAACCTTTAAAGAAAAAAATATAAGGATAATCTATTCAGGGCCTGGCGCGGTAGCCTAGTGGCTAAAGTCCTAGCCTTAAATGTGCCAGGATCCCATATGGGCGCCAGTTCTAATCCCGGCAACCCCACTTCACATGCAGCTCCCTGCCCGAGGCCTGTGAAAGCAGGCAAGGATGGCCCAAAGCCTTGGGACCCTGCACCTGCATAGGAGACCTGGAGGAAGCTCCTGGCTTCAGATCAGCTCAGTTCCGGCTGTTGCGGCCACTTGGGGAGTGAATCAACAAACTGAAGATCTTCCTCTTTGTCTCTCCTCCTCTCTGTATATCTGACTTTCCAATAAAAATAAATAAATCTTTAAAAAAAATAATCTATACAAAAATATTAATAATGGTATCAGTATTTTTTAAGTTTTTATTTCCTCCATTAGTTTTCCAGGATAAACACAACTATACAAAAAGAGATTTTTAAATGTAATTGAATCACTAAAAATTGATTTGATTGGTCCCAAATATAGGTAGCACTTTTGTATTAGTATTCATACTCAGATCATTAGGTGTGTCAGAAATTTTAAGATTTACATTAAATGTGTATTTGTCATAACACTTAAGTTCCATTTTCCAAAAATCAACAAATTTCAGAATTAAGAATGCCTTTCCATCTTTTCATTCATTTTATCTGAAACCTTAACAATGGAGACATATTAATGACCTTTATGTAGTCTTTTAACTTATCATTCTCTGCTTCTTTTTTATGAATCTGGAGCTGGAGTCGTTCGTGCACTAGCTTTACTGATTGAGACAAACGGTTTGCTTTCAAAGTATTTGCCTATGAAAGAAAACACAAACCAAACAGCTGTTATTTGCTTATCTTACTTCCCCTCAAAATCTTTGTGTCTTGATTTAGACAACAGCTAAAAAGCTGATGAAACACATACTGTCTGTCCTTTGTAAATGTATTTTATATAAAGCTATCAGGAAGTTCTCTCCTTCCCCCTGCTTTTATTTAATGGCGCCTGTTTAATTACCTCTTCTTAAAAATTACCCCCATCCTGCTAGGCATACTATAGGTTTGTCTACAGTGCTCCTAGAAATACCAAAATTCCTTCACTTAGCTGCAAATTGAAGTAAAACTCAAATTTGCACAGCTCTTAATTTGTACTGATTTATGCCAAGTACCTTGACAGAAACACTGCAGCTTCTTTAAAAGTTTAAATTAAGACATTATATATATAATGCATAAAAGGTATGAAATATTCCACTCATCTAAAATTAAAAAAAAACAAAACTGTCTTGATTCCTGAGAACAGAGTCCACTGTGGGAAGAAGAAAAGAGAAAATCAACTTAAGAAAACATGACGGAATAGGGACAGGCTTTGGCACAGCAGTTTAACCAACCGCTTGGACCACCCCCAGTCCACATCCCAGGGCCTGGGTGTAGGTCCCGGCTCGTCTCCTGTCCCAGCTCCCTGCTAACGCACCTCCTGAGGAGCAGCAGGTGACAGCTCAAACACTTTGGCATGCTGCCACCCACAGCATGAGAAATAGGAGTGAGGGAAGTAGAACTCTTTCTTTCTATCTCTCCTCTCTATAAATCTGCGTTTCCAAGGAAAATAAATAAATCCTAAAAAACAAAACAGAACAAAACAAAAAAACCCTGCAGATAGAAGATACCTTTTTCTCCCTCCCCTCCTTTCCCTTGTCCCTCTCTCCCTTCATAAACAAAGGTATGATGAGTTAGGTCAAAATTCCAGGCCTTGCTTACCTTTTCATCCTGAAACAAAGAAGAAAGTTCTTGGATATAGGTCTCCTTTTCCATTATTTTCTTCTGTAGATTCTTCGGCAAATGTAATATAAGAGTTAGACATTTCACAATTTGGACACTATTAACTAATTTTATGAAGCAGAACAGCCTACAAATAAACAAGAATCCTCAGAAAGAATGGGTGTAAGGCAAGACTTACAGCATGTTCATCTTCATCACCGGTTAGATTCTCTACAAACTTGGAGGAGGAAGAATCTCCTGTCTGTGAAAAAAAGGATGGCATAAATCAGTGTTATTTCTCCACGCAGAAAGGTAGGAAGCAGAAAAAGCATCATCCCAGAACATGATACGGGCCACTAACACACACAGTTCAGATCCCCCAAGGCATTGGCTGTCAGAAGGATTTCTGCATAGGCGTTTTAAGCCCTATCTGCCTACAACTGATGGAATCACTAAATTTGATAAATTGATCTCAGAAAAACACCTCAAAACATATAGAGTGACATACGAAAGTCACAAAAATTCAGTACACAAAGCATGACAGAGTGTGACTCACACACAGGCCAAAACCTTCAACAAAAATTCTAGCACTACGAGATCTAAGAGACTTGTAGCAGATCAGCAAGACCTGAGACAGCAATTTTCTATGAATCCACAGAAGAACGTGCATTCACTTTTGACAGGCAGTTTCCTGCTTGCGAATGTGAAAAAGTCTCAACGTTCTTTATCCACAAGCTCTTACTCACACACCATTACACAGTGTAAAATTGTACCATAGTGGGCCCGGCGGCGTGGCCTAGCTGCCAAAGTCCTCGCCTTGAAAGCCCCGGGATCCCATATGGGCGCCGGTTCTAATCCCAGCAGCTCCACTTCCCATCCAGCTCCCTGCCTGTGGCCTGGGAAAGCAGTCGAGGACGGCCCAAAGCCTTGGGACCCTGCACCCGCGTGGGAGACCTGGAAGAAGTTCCTGGCCCCGGCATCGGATCGGCGCGTACTGGCCCATTGCGCTCACTTGGGTAGTGAAACATCGGATGGAAGATCTTCCCCTCTGTCTCTCCTCCTCTCTGTATATCCGGCTTTCCAATAATAATAAAATCTTTAACAACAAAAAAAAAAATTGTACCACAGTTTCACGGGCTGTGTGAGCTCTGAAGGCTCCACAGAGTACAGGTTAAGATTCTCTCCTACTAAAAAAATATTTCATGAATGATAAAATATTGATGCTATGGTCAAAAATCAAATTACAAAGCAGTCCTTATGAAGAGAACCACCCGGGCCCAGTGCTGTGGCCTAGCGGCTTAAGTCCTCACCTTGAACACACTGGGAGCCCATATGGGCGCCAGTTCTAATCCCGGCAGCCCTGCTTCCCATCCAGCTCCCTGCTTGTGGCCTGGGAAATCAGTTCGAGGACGGCCCAAAGCCTTGGGACCCTGCACCTCATGGGAGACCCGGAAGAGGCTCCAGGCTCCTGGCTTCAGATCAGTGCAGCACCGGCTGTTGCGGTCACTTGTGGAGTGAATCATTGGACAAAATACATTTCTCTCGGTATGTACCCGACTTCGCAATAAAAATAAATAAATCTTGAAATAAAAGAGAACCACTCATCTTTCTAAAACAATATTCATTCATAAACACATACAAAAGACTACGAAAGACACAAACATGACGCTGACAGCATTCGGTACGTGTCAGCCGTCCTCAGCCTTAAACACCTAACGCATGAAATGTGGCATTCTGAAACCTGAAATGCTCCTAAATCTGAAACTTTCTCAGCACCAACAGGATGAAAACAAGTGGAAAATTCCACACCTGACCTTACATGAATCACAGTCAGAGGGTGGATCCAACAAAGATATGTGCATATCAAGCACAGAGCTCCCATAATCCATTAGAGTCCCACTGCCAAGACACTTAATTTTGTATATTTAAATCCAAAATCTAAAATGCTTCAGTTCTCCCCAAAATTTTGGATAAGGGATACTCAATCTGCACGGGCATGTCAAGCAACTTCATCCCTAAGTCTATGGTCCAGAGAAGGCAAAGCCTGAATTCACACCACAGCTTCGTAAATCAATGTTCACAGCAATAGGAATTGATCTGAAAGTCTACCAACTGTAAACGATGCGTGCAGTGGTACAACCACACAGTGGGCCACATTCCGCAACAGAGAGGAGTGAAGTTCCGATGCAGGCTACAGCATGGATGAGCCCTGAAACAATATGCTAACTTACAGTTCTCGCAGGGTCTCATGTGAAGCATCTAGCATAGACAAAGCCACAAACACGACAGTGAACAACAGCTGCCTAAAGCTCCTTGAATGAAGGGTGGCTGGGACAACCTGTGTACAAGGTCTACTCGGAGTGATGAAAACATTTTAAAAATTGGACTTTGTTCAAAGCTACACAATTCTGTGAACATGTTAAAAAACCCACTGAATTGCATTATTTAAATGGGAGGACTGAATGGTATGGGAACTATATTTCAATGAAGCCACTAAAATACACATTTGGAAATGCAATGCACACAGGAATAAAATGTAGAGTATCTATTTTATTATAATCAGCTATATATACCTATGCTATCATAATTTGGAGAACAACACATAGTAAATTCTTACAAAAGAAACTATTTTTCTCTAAAAACACTGCTTTCATATAGAACTATTAATGTAACTTTAAAGTAGTAGTTCAATGATTCCTTTCAAATGAAAATTCCAAGAAGTTTTGCTTTTCAAATATATCAATATGTTAATTTCTATGGTTTGAACACTAACACACCCTTTAAGCGAGAAATATCACTGCTAAATGAGTGCGCAGGACAGAAGCCTTACTTGTTCGCAGTCTGTGTCTCTAAGATGGTCTACAGCTATGTTTTCACATTTGAAAGTGTCTAATTCTTTTGTTAATATTTCCTTCTGCTTAGAAATCTTCAAATTAGATGCAGAAAGATCAGCCTGCCAGAAAAACCAAACACATATTTGAGACACAGCATGAAATAATACACTCCAAAGTACAGTAATAAAAACTTTTTAGTGACAAAATTCACTTACATGCAGTAACAGGAAATTCTGCCAAATTTATTAATAGTAAATAGTAACTATTACACAGGATATTCAAGTAAAGTTAGATAGAAATAACAGCTTAAACACAAAGTATTCCCAATACTGCTTCTAATCAAAGTTACAGGATACCATCTACTCTTTTGTTCTTAACTCAAATTTTAGTCAACCAACATTTTACTCTTTAACTACTGGAGTTTTTTAAAATGTGATTCATTTATTTAATTACTCTCATTTATTTGAAAGGCAGGGGACTTAGAAAGACAGAGATGGAATCAGATCTTCCACCTACTGGATTACTCCCATAATGTCCACAACAATCAGCACAGCCTGAGTGAAGCAAGGCATAGAGACACACAGGCAACGGGGCCTCAAGGCTCTGAGGCATCACCTGCTACCACACAGGGTACACGGTGGCTGGATCTGAGGGCATCAGGACCAGAACCCAGGCATGCCGACCCAGGATGCAGGTGGGTGTGAGGGCGTCAGGGCCAGAACTCAGGTGTGCCAACCCAGGATGCAGGTGGGTCTGAGGGCATCAGGACCAGAACCCAGGCATGCCGACCCAGGATGCAGGTGGGTCTGAGGGCATCAGGACCAGAACCCAGGTGTGCCGACCCAGGATGCAGGTGGGTCTGAGGGCATCAGGACCAGAACCCAGGCGTGCCGACCCAGGATGCAGCTGGGTCTGAGGGCATCAGGACCAGAACCCAGGCGTGCCGACCCAGGATGCAGGTGGGTCTGAGGGCATCAGGACCAGAACCCAGGCATGCCGACCCAGGATGCAGGTGGGTCTGAGGGCATCAGGACCAGAACCCAGGCGTGCCGACCCAGGATGCAGGTGGGTCTGAGGGCATCAGGACCAGAACCCAGGCGTGCCGACCCAGGATGCAGCTGGGTCTGAGGGCATCAGGACCAGAACCCAGGCGTGCCGACCCAGGATGCAGCTGGGTCTGAGGGCATCAGGACCAGAACCCAGGCGTGCCGACCCAGGATGCAGGTGGGTCTGAGGGCATCAGGACCAGAACCCAGGCATGCCGACCCAGGATGCAGGTGGGTCCGAGGGCATCAGGGCGAGAACCGAGGCGTGCCAACCCAGGATGCAGGTGGGTCCGAGGGCATCAGGACCAGAACCCAGGCGTGCCGACCCAGGATGCAGGTGGGTCTGAGGGCATCAGGGCGAGAACCCAGGCATGCCGACCCAGGATGCAGGTGGGTCTGAGGGCATCAGGACCAGAACCCAGGCGTGCCGACCCAGGATGCAGGTGGATCTGAAGGGTGTCAGGACCAGAACCCAGGCGTGCCGACCCAGGATGCAGGTGGATCTGAAGGGTGTCAGGACCAGAACCCAGGCGTGCCGACCCAGGATGCAGGTGGGTCTGAGGGCATCAGGACCAGAACCCAGGCGTGCCGACCCAGGATGCAGCTGGGTCTGAGGGCATCAGGACCAGAACCCAGGCATGCCGACCCAGGATGCAGGTGGGTCTGAGGGCATCAGGGCCAGAACCCAGGCGTGCCGACCCAGGATGCAGGTGGGTGTGAGGGCATCAGGGCAAGAACCGAGGCGTGCCGACCCAGGATGCAGGTGGGTCTGAGGGCATCAGGACCAGAACCCAGGCGTGCCGACCCAGGATGCAGCTGGGTCTGAGGGCATCAGGACCAGAACCCAGGCGTGCCGACCCAGGATGCAGGTGGATCTGAAGGGTGTCAGGACCAGAACCCAGGTGTGCCGACCCAGGATGCAGGTCTCACAGCTGGCAAGTTCACTGTCAAAAACCTGAGCTTACAAAACTTTTAAGTAGTTTTCCATTCCAAATAACAAAATACGAAACAGGTATGTTTTGCTTCTCAGGTTTTTAAATTCACGGCAGAGAAAAAATGATTCTCTAGTTCAAGTCTTAATTAAATCGAACCTCATATCAGGTGTGTTCCTGATGTTCTTTTAGGAAAAGAATTACAGTTGATGATTCAGAGAATCAAGAGGGCAGAATAGGGAAAGGACACGTTTAAAAGGGTGGAAAAATATTTAGTCAGGATGAAGCAGAGAGGACACATTCCACAAAATAGGAAAGGACAGAACAACAGCAGAGGGGTGCCTGGAGACTGACAGACACAGGAAAGCAGCAGACACAACAGTGTGGTGTTGCAGAGACTGATACTCCAGCAGGATTCAACTAACGGCAATCTGAACTCCACCAGCAACCAGGTGGGAACGGACCTTCACTGTGAGCTTGGGAGGTAAACCCAGACAAACAACTGTCCATCCGGCTGGTCCATTTGATTTGACAGGAGCAGAGACAGAGCAGCAGATCACAGACAGGCAGTGCGAGAACAGCATGGATTTCACAGCCCAGTCAGCCCCCTAAAGCTGAATTGGGCACCATTTTGCATAAGGAGGAAAGGGCGAGGGCAAGGGAAACGACCGAGCATGTGCTGAGCTGGGAGTGAACTCATTTCTGACTCAGTGAACTGCAGCAACTTGGCATTCTATGGGTTCCACCCAAGACAGGTCTGGGTAACCCTAAGACCTGATGGTCAGCAGATCAAGAATTCTAGTAGTGGTACATCAGGCGCCATTTTGTCGCAATAGCTTTGGGACTGCAGGGGACAACAGTGAACTGCGCATGTGCTGAGCACACAAGAACTCACTGACTTCAGCGAATTGCACTGATCCCACAGGAAAATAATACCGACTGTGACATCGTACGGGTCAAAATAGGTCCGTGCGGCACCCAGACCTAAAGTCCAACAGGTTTCAGCAAGATCAGCGCCACCAACAACCTAACTATATAGGACACCTGGTGTCTCTCTAATCCTGGGACCTGTTCCAACCAGAAGTGGGAGAAAGGTTGCAGAGACAACAGTGCAGCCTCAGCATGGTATCACAGGAGGAGGTGAGTGGTGAGCCAGGAGCTGGGGCTGTGGAGACCACGGTGGAAATCTGACATAAGAACCCAGACCTGGAACTCGCTGGAGGTTGGGGCACAAGTGGCTGTAAGCAAAAAGTTGTGTACCAACTGCAATAAGTAAAATCGCATTGTAGACCTGTGGGTAACACAGCTTAGAAACCTGCCCCAAGGAGAAGACTCTGCTAACCAGAAGTACAATGATCAAGAGCAAAAGAAGAGACAAAGGCACAATGAATATTGCTGAAAACTTTCCTGCAAAGGAGCAAAACCCTATGCCAATCTCAGAGCTCACTGAGGAAGACATTGAGAAAATGGGGCATACAGAATCCATAAGACTCATTTTAAAGATTCTGATCAACAATGAGAAGCTCATGCAAGAGTTCAAAGAATTTAAGGAAGCAATAAAGCAAATCAAGGCTGGTATATCAGAAATTAAGAACACAGTACAGCAAATTAAGAGTACAGTGGAGAGTCTCCAAAATAGATGAAGCAAACAGAAGAAAGAATCTCAGAATGGGAAGATAATTTCTGTCATCAGGGGGAAGCAAACAAAAAGCTGGAAGCAGAGCTGGATCAGGCCAAAAAAAGTATTCAAGAATTGAAAGACACTATCAAGAGGCCAAATCTAAGAGTTATGGGAGTCCCAGAAGGTGGAGAAACAGAAGCTGAATTTGCAAATGTATTTAAAGAAATAATAAAGGAAAATTTCCCGAATCTGGAGAAAGAATTGAGAAACAAGATCCAGGAGGGGCACAGACTCCCAACAGGCTTTACCAAAAGCAATCTTCATCACAACACATGATCTTCAAGCTCTCTTCAATTGAACATAAGGAAAAGATCCTGAAATGTGCACATGAAAAAAATCAACTGACATATAAAGGAATGCCAATGAAACTCACAGAGGATCTCTCACAGGAAACTCTACAGACAAGAAGAGAATGGAGTGACATATTCCAGATCCTAAAAAAAAAAAATTGTCGGCCTAGGATAATATATCCAGCAAAGCTTTCTTTTGTCTTTGAAAATGAAATAAAATTCTTCCACAGTAAAGAAAAGCTAAAAGAAATTGCCTCTTTCAAACCTGCCCTACAAATGATACTTCAAGATGTTCTCTTGGCAGAGAAGAGGAATAGCACCTACCAAAACCAAAGGCAAATGTGAAGAACATCCCAGTAAAATGGCAACAGAAGACCAAACCAATGAACAACCCATTCCTAAAATGACAGGACCAAAGTACCACCCATACATATTAAACTCTGAATGTAAATGGCTTAAGCTCAATCAAATGTCATAGATTAGTAGACTGGATTTAAAAACAAAACCCATCTGTTTATTGTCTAGAAGAGACACACTTCATCAACAAAGATCAGTGGAAACTATATCGCATGGGTTTTGTTTTCTCTGTTAGTTTCATCTCTTCAAAACACTTCCTTCTGATTAAATCATTCAATGACTCGTAGTTCTTGCAGTGGCATCATTTTCTTCAAGAAGGTTCTTGATTTTCATTTCTTCAGCTACACGCTAGTCATTTAATAGCATGTTGTTTAACTTCTTGGTGTTGTTAATTTCTTTTTTCTCCCTGATGTTGATTTTGTTTTGTGGTTTTTCATTTAAGGGGATGTACAGTAGCTGTGAAATGGAGACTGTCATAACTAGCAACATGTCATTTAACTTCATGGCATTGTAAATTTCTATTTTTCTTTCTATTGCTGATTTTGTATTATGACTTCTCATTTAAGGGGATGTACAGCAGCTGTGAAATGGAGACTAACATCGAGATGTGAGGATACAATGTAGTATGCATTTCTGCTTCCAGACAAAGATGGACTTACAATGAAACTGTTTACTATATCTTGACAATAGGATGGTGGACTTTCTGCCATTGTCCATGCCCGCAATGATGGACATATGACTGTGTATGAAGAACTATATTTTAGTAATGATATAGAGGAACTAGGTGGGGGAAGGGAGTTGGGGAGGGGATAAGGGAATATGGAACTGTATCATAAAATGGTAATAATAATAATAATAAAACGTTAAAAAAAAAAGAAAAGAGATGTAGGATGAGTAGGAGACTACCCATGTGATAAGGCATGGGAGTACTGATACTAAGTTAAGCAGAATGGCTACCTACAGGATGCAGCAAGGCATTGCATCAGGAAGAGCGCAGAGTGTTCCAAACACACTGGCAATATTTTATTTCTTAAAATAAATGATGAATGCACTAAAAAAAGTTGAAATCAAAGGAGCACTAATGAGACCCTTTTTTGGGGAATCAAACATCCACACATGAGCACACCTGGCCAAGACACAGGACCTCAGTCACTGCTCTCTATGTACATTAGCTTTGCATCTCACCAGACATTCACAACTCTGATACTCACATTCTCAGAACTAATCTCTTCGACGGTGTCTTTCAGTAAAAGCACGAGTAATTCTGCAGGAGAGGCTGCCCGCTCGCATTCTGTAGGTGTTTCTTTCAGCTCACTCTTTTCATTGAAGATGACCTGCTGTGGGCTAAATACAAATGCACAAGTACAATTTAAGTTAAATCTATCACATAAACTAGCCATACTTTGAAGAGAAATATACCACGTCCTGACTAAATAGTACAGTTCCATAAAATTTCTGCAAAATGCAGCTGTAAACTGTCATGGAAAATGTATGTCCCCCCCGTCTATATTTGCTTATGTTTTCTATACTTTCTATTCACAGAAAAACATACTTTTTATAATGTTAAAAATGCACAAAATACAACATAAATAATGTTTAAATAATTCTATGTTTGATCATTAGAATCCCTTTCTGGTTTACAAAATAATTGGTGCACAAAAAATTGGGGTTTCAAAAAGACTGGGAAAGGGCAATTAACATAATGTGGAGTTGAGCGCTGTGGCACGCAGCTCCATGCATTCCACATCAAAGCCTCAGCGCCAGTGAGTCAGCTTGATCCAACTGCCTGTTAGTGCACTGTTGGACAGCAGATGGCGCCAAAGGCCTTGACTTCCTGTTCCCACTGGGGGAGACCCAGACCCAAGGCCAGGATCCTAGCTTTGCTCTACCTGGTCTTCACCTGCCTATGGTAGGTATTTGCGGAATTAGCCAGTGGATGGAAGATCGATTTCTCTCTTAGATAAAAATAAAATTTTCTAAAAGAAAAGATGTACACTTTACATGAACTTTTTAAACACACTAATATTTGTGGTTTTTTAAAAGATTTATTTATTTTTATTGCAAAGTCAGGTACACATATACAAGAGAGGAGGAAAGACAGAGAGGAAGATCTTCCGTCTGATGATTCACTCCCCAAGTGACCACAATGGCTGGTGCTGCGCCAATCCGGAGCCAGGAGCCAGGAACTTCCTTCGGGTCTCCCACATGGGTGCAGGGTCCCAAGGCTTTGGGCCGTCCTCAACTGCTTTCCCAGGCCACAAGCAGGGAGCTGGATGGGAAGTGGAGCTGTCAGGATTAGAACCGGCGCCCATATGGGATCCCAGCGTGTTCAAGGTGAGGACTTTAGCCACTAGGCCACTGCGCTGAAATATTTGTGTTTTTTTCCTTCCTTTCCATCTCCCTTACTCCAAATTTTAAAAAGAAGTCTTTCTGGATTCCCAGATTGTTTCTTTAAACTTTTGGCTCTCCCTCCAGCACAATCAATGAACTATACAAAAAGAACACACACAAAAAAATACTACGGATCCTTGGAAATGGAAAAATCCTTCCCGTTTGGCTTTAGAATATCACCATTTGAAATTAAACTGATGGGCCTGGCGCAGTAGCCTATTGGCTAAAGTCCTCATCTTGTATGCACCCAGGATCCCATATGGGCGCCGGTTCTAATCCCAGCAACCCCACTTCATATTGATCCTGCTCCCTGCTTGTGGTCTGGGAAAGCAGACAGGATGGCCCAAACCCTTGGGATCCTGCACCCGCGTGGGAGACCTGGAGGAGGCTCCTGGCTCCTGGCTTCACATTGGCTTAGCTCCAGCCATTGCAGCCACTTGGGGAGTGAACCAACAAATTAAGATCTTCCTCTTTGTCTCTCCTCCTCTCTGTATATCTGACTTTTCCATAAAAATAAAATAAATCTTTTTAAAAAAAGAAATTAAACTGCTGATATCTGCCTTCATGATTATGCCTTACCTAGCTACTGCCATGTATTAATAATGTAGACACATCAGGCAGGGCAGATATAAGCCACATTGCCACATCCTGAAAGTGGGATAGTTTTCATATAATCCCTGTCAGCCAGGAGGCCATCTCCCTGCCTCTGTGTTCACACTCCAAACTCACAGAATGGTGATTCTCCTCCTCTGTCTATATTTGACTTTTCTGTATTTTCTAATTCAGAGCTTAGCATCCAAACATTTTCTTTCATTTAAAGATGCTTTCAGGACAACACCAGAACATCAAGATTTATTAATAAGGACAACTTTGAGTCAAAAAGTTATCCTAAGTGAGACTGAGTATAATAGATTGTCTTAATGAATATATTTCACTTATACTTTTGCATAATTACATGAGTTGTTGATTAGAATCTATATATAATCAAGTTTGAAAGAGCCTTTTTAATATTTATAAGCATGATTCTAAGTTATAAGGAAACTTTGTGCTTTTATTTTTTGTTATTTATTTATATGTTTGAAAGGAGAGCTACAGGGAGAGAGATATTCCCCCTACTGGTTCATATGACAGCAGGCCTGGGCCAGGCACAAACTGGCACTCAGGAGACAATGGTTTATCATGCTTTCCCACACAGGGGTCCCTGGGTCTTTAATTACCAGCTTTTCCATTTTCTTCACAAAATGTAATAAAATGGCACATTAACAGGCACCAGAGCATTTGTAGATCATGTTCTTGAGTACACTAGACTCAAAGCACTGGCCTAAGGAGGTGCTGGCTGTCAATAAACCTGCCCCTTCTTAACAATCACAAGCAGAACGTTGAGAATAATATGCAACAAAATAATATTTTGAATTATAAGTTGAGCCAGAAGCTGGACTATAGTGTTCATAATCGTAGTTTAAGGTCATTGTTGGGGACAGGTGAGACTAGCAACAATAATTCACGTAAATAATCAGTGTATTCCTCATTCTAAAGAAGTAAAACACGGCAAACGTTTGTGTGAGCACAGCAACACAGGAATGCTCTGTAAAACTTGCTGGCAATGTTATTAAAAGGTAATGCACATTTTCCATGAACTTCGTTCTGAAGCTTCATTATTTACCAAATGGTAGAGAATTAACACTCAACTATATTTCCAATACTCCATAACACCTTTATTTTCATTTGCCTTAGTTAGAAAGCTGTACAAATTCTTAAAAGGTGAGGCTATCATGTTTAATTGCTTTCATTAATATCCCCAAAAAACTAGCTAGATTCCAAGGAGTAAATTTGTAATAAGATTAAATACATTGGGCCCAGTGTGGTGGCCTAGCAGCTCAAGCCCTTGCCTCACACACACCCAGGATCCCATATGGGCGCCAGTTCTACTCCCAGCAGTCCCACTTCCCATCCCGCTCCCTGTTTGTGGCCCAGGAAAGCAGTTGAGGACGGCCCAAAGCCTTGGGACCCTGTACCTGCATGGGAGACCCAGAGGAACCTCCTAGCCTCTGGCTTCAGATCAGCTCAGTTCCAGCCATTGCGGCCACAAAGGAAATGAATCAGCGGATGGAACATGTTCCTCTCTGACTCTCCTCCTCTGTCTATATTTGACTTTTCAATAAAAAATAAGTAAATCATTTTTAAAAAGATTAAATACATTTAGTGAATGAGTTCTAGATTTGAAGAATATTTTCTTGCAAATACAATGCATTTGGTTCAAACAATTTACATTATGGATAAAATACAAAAAACCCTGAAATCAGAGCATTCCATTTCCCCTAATGCTACATACGTACCATATGTGATGGCCTTTATCGGCAGCTCCTGCCAGAGATTCTCTCTCACACCTGCTCTGAAGATGGTAAGTCAGCCCTCCTGGACCACCTGCATCACCGGCAGACTTCGCCATGAGGTCGGTGAGCGGACCTACGGGTGGCTGCTGGGGCTTCACCTAAGCTGAAAGCCGGGAACAGGTTAGTTTCTAGACATCATTTCAGTAAGCATTTTTTTTCTTTTCTGTGATTACTACATAATAAAAGATAAAGATCTTGGCAATAAAATAATACTTCAAAGACAAAATCAAAATTATAACATTAATTTGTTACAATAGATAAAACTGTGTTAAAATTACACATTCAATAATTGCCAGTTGTCATACACTTTCCCCTGAGGTCAGCTATTTCCCACCTAATCACAGAAGTGTAGAAATCTTTCCTAGCTTATTTCTTAAAAAAATATTTATTTTTATTGGAAAGTCAGATTTATACAAAGAAGGAGAAAGATCTTCCGTCCACTAATTCACTAAGTGGCTGCAATAACCAGGAACTGGGTCAATCCAAAGCCAGGAGCTCCCACACAGGATTTCCAAGACTTAGGTCAGTCCTCTCCTGCTTTCCCAGGCCATAAACAAGGAACTGGATGGGAAATGGAGCAGCTGGGATACAAACCAGCACCCATATGGGATCCTGGCACGTGCAAGGTAAGGACTTAGCCATCAGGCTACTGTACCAGGTCCCTAGTCTACTTCTTCAAGTACTGCAGTACTACAATTCAGTGAGCCTAGAGAAAGAATATCAACACCATGGAGGGAAAGCAGGTCTACAATGCTCAGCTTCATTACGTCCATCCAATTAGATATATCAGTTACCTACACCTGGAACTGCAGAAATTCAACATAGTTTTCAAAGTGCTTGTAACAAAAATTACAAAGAAAACAGGATATTCGGGTTTTTTTTTTTTTGGATGATCTTTGCTTATTTGATTAGGGGGCAAAGGGTCAAGTGCAACAGGAAAGGTGGTAAGATCATTGTTTCCACTTTGTCTTTTTCCTTCTTGTTCCTGGGGTAAGGGAGTAGGTAGATGGAGAAGCCACACCCAGCAGCCTCCCAAGCATCCCAGGTCCCCGATGTGGGGCATGCTCCGAGGGCACTGCTCAACTGGTTTTGATGGTTCAACAGTTCTGAATTACTGCCAATCTCACCATTCCAAGCATGATGAAATCTCTCCAGAATTCACTGACAGACATGGTTCACCTGAGAGGCTCAATTTGCCTAGATATTCACTGCCAACACTTGGCTGGGGTAGTTGGTCAATTTGTTCTGTCCTCCATCCTCTGTTATGGTACCAGGTGTCCTCTGCAAGTTCTAACATACCATCGTATCCTCCTGTGCAACTGGCTTTGCTGTCTACTGTTTTGTCTAAGCCACTAAGGAGGCCTAGCTCTGACAAAAGCACTCCACGGTTGGACCATGTACCCTGCAATTTTCTCCATGATTGGAGTTCTGAGTCCAGCAGTTCAGTTGGAAAATCCCCAAAGAAACCTCATCTGAGGTGATCCCAGACCTGATTCTTGTGTGTGCTTGCCAATACAGGGTCTGGCACAGTCTGTCACCCCAATCAACTTATATGCAGACTGGTGGTTGTGATTGCTGGATCGATTCTGTCTCCAGCCTTGTCCTCTATCCAAACAAACGGGTATAGCAGCCCAGCCCAGTCTCACCCAGCACACGCTTGTCCACATAAAACAGTGGGAGCTTTATCCTAGTTGGGGTGACCCGCAATAACTCCCACCAGACCTGTCCCTGCCCTAGTTCCCATGCTTGCCAATATGTACAAGGGACTGCTCCAGTCTGTCCCACATCCCATTCAGCTCTTACACATGTCAATGGGCACTGAAGCTTAGTTCAACCCAAACAGCATCACTAGTTAGCCCACACACATGCTGGTGGGTGCTACTCTCAGTCTAGCCAAGCCTGCCCCAGTCCTGAGAGAAAACAGAATATTCTTCTGAAAACAGATCTCAACCTAGGATATTCTTGGGGTAATAATGAAAATAGAGGACATTACTTACAAATTTTCCTAAATACTCTAATTCTTCTCGGTCACATTTGGACATGTTGTTTTGGAAATGTGAACACTGACAAATCCCTTCAAAAGTCACTCCATTTCAAATAATGAGTTAAGGGGTTAGCAACCATTAAGGCTGTATTTTTACAAATTTAACACAGTAATGTATCTTCCTTTTATGTTTATACAAATTAACAACGAACAATCTTATTTCACATTTTCAGATATTTACCTCTTTGTGATTTTTATTTAAATATTACATTTATTATACCTCTTTGTGTCTTACATTTCTAATAGTGCAAAATATATTTTGTTCATGAATACTAAATAAAATACCTTGGGTATGAAATAATCAAAATTATTTACAATCATGAATTCACAACTGCGAAACTTTTCAACAAGGCTATTAAATTGTATTTGTTTGTCTGAAAGTGATAAACATTGCAGAGCATGTACTCAGGATTCAAGCCAATGAACTGTAGGCTCACATTTTTTAAACATCTGTCCCTGAGATCCCAAGGAATTGCTAAATAACCCACAGAACGTCCAAGACGATCCATTTCAATGCCGTAACCCTGGGATGTCTATTACTTGGGCATAACGACAATTTGAAATATCTACAGAAGAATTTTTAAAAATACAGATGTACAAAATTAAATGAAAAATCAAAGCAAGGGGTTAGAAGAATGCATTTTTTAAAGGTATACTGCTTTATTTAGCAGAGTTACAAAAGACAGCAAGAGAGAGCTAAAGAGATCTTCCATCTGCTGGTGCTCTCCCCTATGGAGTTCCAGGTCAGCCTGCCCCAGCCCGGGCCACTGCAACCATGTGGGACATGCACTAGTCCACTGACGATCTCAACTCTCTTTATCTCACTCCCTGCCTCTTGCTCTCTCTGTAACTCTGCCCTTCAAATAAGTAAAACAAACTTAGGAAAAAAATGTGTTGAGGATTCATTGTGGCAAATTTGAAGCAGTTTCTTGGTTTTGTGGGCCAATGACAGCAGACATAATCTCTCTGAAGTTTAAGATAAATTGATAAAACAGAATTTGTCTACTTTATCATCTATAACTGTGCCTTATCATAAGGGATAAATAAAATAATTTCTGATTAGGTTAACTTTGTCCAATGACTCATTTATACTTTAAAAATGGACTGAAGATTGGGTAAAATAGAAACTGGACTTCAAAAGTCTCCAATCTGTAAATGTGGGCTATGTACCCGAAGGCTCAAGCTTTACTCCTCACCAAAGCCCTGCCCGGACCCCCAGCCCAGCAATAACTGTAAACAAAGATATTTTCAGAATCATAGTTTGAAACTTAACTGCTCCATAAACACTCATGATTTTTACATGTGCTACTACCTGTGTAAGAGCAGATATGAGTCCATCACCCTCTACCTCAAAAAAAACCTAACAGAGGGATGTACAGGTTAGGGTCTCAAATATAAGGCAGGGTGACCAAATCATTCAAATCAAATGTGGGCCGCATCTGAGATGAAAGGGCACTCCTGGGGAGCCAAATTAATTATCCAGGAGGAATCTGAACCAAACATAGGCCAGAGGACCAGTTTCCTTCACCAGATAAAAGCAGCTTCCCTTGGGCAGGATGCCAACCACTACACTTTCTGAACAGGGCACTGCCTGACCTTGCAAACCTCACTGAGACACAGCTGAGGAGCTGACCTGGGATGCCTCCCTTCCTTTGAGAACACCTGGGATCAAATGCCCAAGTTGGAATTCTGACTCTGCTTCTAATTCCAGCTTCCTGGGAGGCAGCAGGTTCAAGCACATGGGTCCCTGCCACCAGGGAGCTCCAGGCTCCTGGCTTCAGCCTGAGCCAGTCCTGGCTGTGTAGGCACCTGGGGGTAAACCAGTAGATGCAAGAGCTGTTACTGTCTCTGTCCATGTCTTTCAAGCAAATGACAACGGATGAGCCAAGGCTGTGCCGGCCGAGGGGCTGACTGCCCTGCCAGCTCAAGAGCCTGCATTTTCCTTCCTGAAGGTTAAGGTCATTAGATAATCTGAAGTGGGGACTGACAGATAGGCAGTACAGTTTAAAAGATCCAGGTGGTCATGGTTTGGAAAACAAACCGGGCAGACAGAAGGCAATAGAGTGGAAGCAGTGACGCTGGTTGGTTGGGTCCTAGAGAGAGGAAATTTCATCATTCTTTTCCTATTTAAAAATGTTGAAGAAGCAACTGAAAATGATTCCTACTCGTGATGAAACACGAAAAACAACAAGGGAATAAGAATTCAATACTAAAATAGCAAACCAGTACAAGTGGTGGTGGTCACAGAGCAGTAACATGCCTCATGCCGTGTGAAGATCTAAGGAGATAGCTCCACTAACTGTGTCGGTTTTCTGAATGAGCATTAGCTTATCCCTTTAAGTATCAAAATTACCTTAAGCTCCTTCAAGGAAAATCTTTTTAATAGAATCTCCTTCCCTCCTTCCTCCCTTCTTTCCTGAACAGGGCATACAGGTAGACTAAAACTCAGTGTAACCACTCCCTGATTATTCAAAGGCAACCTATTAAAATGAGAGGCTCTTAGGCTAGAATCATCTATTGGTAGTTCTTAATCCTTATTAACTGCCCGAAAGGGGGAGGGAGGGAGGGAGAGAGAGAGAGAGAGAGAGAGAGGGAGAGGGAGAGGGAGAGGGAGAGAGAGGGAGAGAGAGAGAGAGAGAGAGAGAGAGAGAGGGAGAGGGAGAGGGAGAGGGAGAGAGAGAGAGAGAGAGAGAGAGAGAGGGAGAGGGAGAGAGAGGGAGAGAGAGAGAGAGAGGGAGAGGGAGAGAGAGAGAGAGAGAGAGAGGGAGAGGGAGAGAGAGGGAGAGAGAGAGAGAGAGGGAGAGAGAGGGAGAGAAATAAAGAAATAGGTGTTGCTTTCTCTTCAAGATAACAATAACCTCTGCCAGCTAATCAAACAAAACAGAAGCAGTGTAGGTCATGTTTGCTCTGAGTTTTAATATGAAGTTGCTCTGGGGTCAGCAGCTGGGAACTACTTTTTCACTAGGGCTTTAAAATTATTTTTTCTAAAAAATCTTCATTCTGGCCCGGTGGCGTGGCCTAGCGGCTAAAGTCCTCGCCTTGAAAGCCCCGGGATCCCATATGGGCGCCGGTTCTTATCCCGGCAGCTCCACTTCCCATCCAGCTCCCTGCTTGTGGCCTGGGAAAGCAGTCCAGGACGGCCCAAGGCTTTGGGACCCTGCACCCGCATGGGAGACCTGGAAGAGGTTCCTGGTTCCCGGCATCGGATCGGAGCGCACCGGCCCGTTGCGGCTCACTTGGGGAGTGAATCATCGGACCGAAGATCTTCCTCTCTGTCTCTCCTCCGCTCTGTATATCCAGCTTTCCAATAATAATAAATTAAAAATAAATAAATAAATAAATAAATAAATAAATCTTCATTCTGAATCAGTCACAATTCCTAAAATTACCTAAGTTGTCTGTGTGGTGTCACTTCTACTAAACAATTTTTGCATTTGTTGCAGAATTATTACAAATCCTCATCAGTGTAGTTGCAGGCTGACAAGGAACCAGAGCCCGGGAGAAAAAAACCTTCTCAGTGGACAGATGCTGTTTCAACTTCCCTGCTATCTTCAACTTCATGAGGCTTGCTCACTACAGACCAAGCACAGTTAACAGCCATTTTCTTGTATATTTGAGTTGTGTGACAATCAAAAAGTATGAACACACCAACTGCGGTGCTCAAAAGCACTCTATGAACTTCATCCGAACCTTACTCTGTGTCAAATGGGGAAATTCTGAAAGCCCACAGTGTGGTGGCTATAAACTTTATGAACGCCTCCTGCTAACTGCCCACTACTTTAAGGCTACCTATGTAATATGGCATCTCCTTAATTTCTTATTGCAGGTGATTACTGCTGTCCCCATTTTACAACTGTGGAAACGAAGGCCAGCCAACAGAGCCTATCAGTGGCAGAGCTGGGACTGAGTGCAGGTGGGCCTGGACGCTTCCTGGTTTGGGTCTCTAACTGGGGCTGGAACCTACAGTGAAAGTGGGGAAGGCCCCGGGGCCTCTCAGGAACACACGCGGGCCGAACGCCGGCAGAAGGAGCACCAGACCACTGCCTCGGGGACCGTGCCGCCTACCCGGGGACTGCGGGGCTCCGTGCCGGACAGGCGCACGTCTCGCGAACACCCGCCCTCACGTCCCACAGCCCACATCCCTCCTCGAGGCCTTTCCCCAACCCTCGCTTTCTGGGAACCACAGGACATGAGGCAGCCGAACGGCCTTTCTGCCCATGGGCCCTGACTGCCGAGAACCGCCCCAGGACACCCCACTTCCCACACCCCAAAACGCCCCAGCCCCAAAGCCACGCCCAGGCCTCTGCCGCTGCGTCAGCACGTCGCCGCGACGTCGGCCCTCCGCGACTGCGCTATAACGGCACCTCAGGCTTCCGAGGCGACAGCGCCCCATTGTACCTGTGCTCTCCGGCTGCCGGCCAGTCAGCAGGGAGCAGGACAGGACGGGAGCGCCGAGGGTGGAAGACGGGGAAGGAAGGCCAGGGACGCGAGGCAGCCGCCCGGCGACTATTCTGGAAGGGCGGGCGGAGAGACCGAAGCTGGTAACCGACGGTGGCTTCTGTGGCAACGGCCGCCCCGCCCTTCCGGGGACGCCCAGGCGCTGCCCATTGGCTGCACTTGGACCGCCGAGCGTCGCCGCTGCCTCGGTGGGCCGGGTGAGGGCGGAGCCGGACTCGGCCTCTGGCCGAGCTGGTCGGGGAGGCCGCTTTTGATTGAAGGGAAAGGGCTGCACTCGTGTGTGGTTCCCAGACATGTTAACCAAAGGGGAAATAAAACAAATTCCGAATTTTGTGACAGTTGGCAAAGAATCCTGCATTTGCATTATTATTATTTTTAATTTTGCATGAAACGGTTCCATAGGCAAGAGATTCCAGCAACGCATTCCACTCCCCACTGTTTTCCCTCGTGACTATAGCATAGTCCTTAAGCAGCAGTTACAAATCCATCATCCTGCTATTAAGTGCGTCACGACATTGTAGGTATAGTCAATGGTAGGGAGTCCAGCATCCTATTGTCCTGTTATGGAGTGCAGCCAGTGATTGTCTTCACCTCTCCTTGTATACTCTTCCCCCCACGTCCTAATTCGGCGGGGATATTGGACACAGATGAGTCCAACTAGTCTTTTTAGGTACAAGCCCAGTTCCTGTTTCTGCCCATCCCAGTCCCAGTAACTCCTTAGCCCTCAACACTTAGGTATTCGCTCCTGCCCACCTGTGACTCATCAATCAACTAGAAGGGACAGTATTGCATCGTTGTGTAACTTCTCCCCTCACAAGCCCCTTTAAAAGGCCCGTGAGACGGGGGCTCACTCTTTCTGGTCAGGTGTTTCCGTTACTCCGGCACTTTGACTCTTGGCTAATCCAGGACAGGCCAGCTCCTGAGCATGGTCCCTCAATACTGCTTTGATTGGACTTGTGATCTGTTATTTTAGTATGTTCTGTTATCACCAAGCTTGGTTAATAAAGACTCCTTGATAAAACCTTAGACTTGTGTGGTATGATCTCGCTCCCACCTCATAACAGTCCAAATATATTCAACAGTTTTATGGGGAGTCCTGCTTTTACTCCGGAGTGGAGCTGCATATGGTAATGTATATTCCCTTTTCAATAGACAGTTCCTCTAGCTGTGTCTGCTTTCTAAAGGGAAATTTTGCAAATGAGAAGGCAGCTGCAGTTGGAGGAAACTCCCCCTTAAGCTTAAGATTTTGGCTGACATCCTTCGCTGGCCTCTGGTATTTTTCCTCTGGAGAAAGACAGACCACGTCCCCAGGGGGTCTACAAGGTCTCAGGCTCTTCGTTTTTGCGTTGCAACCAGCTGGGATGATCTAAACATTCCTGAACAAGCAATGCAAAATTTTATTTAGAAAAATAAAAACGTATGCCGTGCCTCTGTGTAATGTTATGTTACGAGACGTACACCAACGTATGAACTTCACAACGAAAGCAACTGCTGATCAAGCACTTTAATCATGCGGGCTTTTACATAATTGTAGTTTAAGACTGTCTCCCATTGATGATTACAACAGTGCTTTTTATTCCCCCAGCATAGTGGTATCCAGCAGAAAGCTCTTGAGATACAAGTTCATCATAAACGCATTAACTATCCTGTATATCCAAGTGCTGGAAAGCTCTGGAGATTGAGAGCTGAAGGGTTGCAACCTCTGGCAAGTCAGCCAGCCTCCCTGTACAGAGAAGGGGACTCAAAACAACATGAGAGCAAGAAACGTGAATGATTCTTGGCACCTTTCCAAGGCTTTCTAGCTAGCCTGGCAAACGTCCAACACGCAGGGAAATAACAAACAGATGTTAGGAGCCTTCAATGCAAAATGCTTAATTGAATTGCTCTGGTATTGGTTATAATCACCTTTATACCACGTTCAAGAGGAGACATCCTTAAAAATGCAAACCTAAGCTGTTTAAAAATGGTTACATAAGCTTCTCTGATTATTTCAACTGAATTGTTCAAGTAAAGTAAACATGGCCTTCACATCTAAATGTAATGTGATCCTACAATCTGGTTGTATAGTGAATTTTTGAATATAAGGGTCTTTATAATTTAAATGGGAAAAATATTTTAGCCCATCTCAAAACCCTACACAATTTTTACAAATGTCTGGAGCACCTAGGAAACAATTAAAATTTCCACAGGATTTCAAGAAAGGCCAAATAGTAATATTTTATGTATTGTAGGTTTCTGTCATGCTATTTGGCTACTATTGTTGCTCAAAAGAAACCAAAGAGCACTGTAGGAGCAGAGATTGACTGTGTGCCAGGAAAACTTTACTTTCAGAAAGAGAGGTAGCAGGCTAGGTTTGACCGCCAAGAAAGCAATTAATGCAATATATATCTAAGAAATACCAAACTCAGTAGCTGTGTGTTTATGTATGGAATGCAAAACTGCAATGGTGGGTGGAAGTTGTGATATTCTTCCTCATAACCACAAATACATAAAAACAGCAAACAGATGTTTAATTAATACAACAAATATTTCAGCAAACTAAAAAAATAGTTTGGTTGTGTCATAAACTGAAACATATACACAATGCAATACTACTCAGACAGAATAAAACCGACGAAGCCTTGTTATTCTCCGCCACATGGATGAAACAGAAAGTCACTACGTTAGATGAAGTAAGCCAAACATGAGAAGACACATATGTGTAATTTCACTCATATGAAGTCTTAAAAAACAGTGGATCTCAGAGAATTAAAAGCATAATAGTGATTACTCAGGGATTGGAGGGAGAAGGAGCCAGGAGAAGCTAATCAGTGGATAGTTATAGCTAGATAGGGCCAGAACTGTGACATACGAGGCTAATACTCTGCCTGCAAGATACCATCATCCCATATGGATGCTGGTTTGTGTCCTGGCTGCTCCACTTTTGATCCAGCTCACTAAGGCCTGAAGAAGAAGTAGAAGATGGCTCAGGTCCTTGGCCTTTGCACCTGCGTGGGAGGGCTGCCTTCAGGTCTCCTGGCTTTAGATCACTTCAGCTGCAGTTACTGCAACCATTTGGAGAGTGAACCCACAGAGGGAAGACCTCAGGGTTCTACTCCACAGTAGAGTGACTATAATTATATATTACTGCGTAAAAAGAAAAAGTCAAGAAGGGAGGATTTTGAATATCATGCTATTAAGACATATTACATGTGTGAAGAGGTAAATATATTTACCCTGATTGTACCTTGTGCAGCTTGCTCTCTCTCTCGCTCTGTGTGTGTGTGCCTGTGTGTTTATTGACACTGAACCCACATCAAAAATAAAATTTAGAGCCCGGTGTGATGGCTCAGTAGCTAAATCCTTACCTTGTATGCACCAGGATCCCACATGGGTGTCAATTCTAATACAAGGTGCTCCACTTCCCATGCAGCTCCCTGTTTGCAGCCTGGGAAGGCAGTAGAGGATGGTCCAATGCTGTAGGACCCTGCACCCACTTGGGAGATCTGAAGAAAGCTCCTGGCTCCTGGCTTCAGATCAGCTCAGCTCTGGCTGTTGCAGCCACATGGGGAGTGAAAAGGTGTATGGAAGGTCTTTCTATCTCTCCTCTGTAAATCTGCCTTTCCAACAAAAAGTAAATAAACAAATCCTTAAGAAAACAGAGTCTAATTCCCGTTTCCTTGAATTTGGCCAGTACAATGTTGTGAAAGTGATGCTGAACTGGCTCTGCTATTATTTAATGGGAAGCCAGTTACCAGACAAGAGCTTCAGTTACCCTGAGGTGGAGTAAAACCTAGCCAGATCCAGCTATTTTGACCACCTACCTGAGGTAGTAGACGCCTGAGTCAGATGGTGAAAGCCCAACGATGTTCCTGGCTGAATGCAGTACTGTGAGTTACTTTAGCCAACACCTTGATCCAAGGAGATACGGGGTAAGATAACTTTGAGCTAATAACCCAGTGTACTACAGACCAAACAATATTCACAGTGGAAGCAGTGAATTGAAGGGTTTGCCCTCCACTCTGAATTGCATGTGCTGTTTGCAGTTTTTGTTTTGTTTTGTTTTTTTCCCATTACTGTTAAATTGAGTAATTTAAAGCAACAACCATTTTCTTTGTTCATGACTCTCTGGTTCATGAATTCAGGATGGATTTTTTTTCCTTCAATGTGGTATAGCTGAGGTCTTACTAAGTTGCATCTAGATGACCACTGAAGGTGGTATCCAAGATATTCCAGTTCCCTGGTGACATTGATGGATTCTGTCAAGCATGTAGGACCTCCCTTAGTTTATCATGGGGCTAGCTTAAACTTGTTTTTATAACTGGTGTGTCCCAAGAATCAATGCATTGCATAAGCCATATGATTCAGCTGGTTGGAGCTACTTTCTGTGCTTTGAAGGCAGCAGGAAAATGTAACAAAATCCTGAAGTCTCAGAGATATACCAAGGTCAGATCAGGGCAAGAAGGAAATATAAGAGGACACTAGAGGAAATGCAGTCCCGACGTTGGGCTTCCACTTCGATGAGCTGTTCTCTGCATCTCTACAACCCCCTCCCTTTATCTGCATTCTCTTTTTTTCTTCTCTGAAAAATACTGATAATAGTAGTGGTAATACTTACGCCACATGTTGCTAAATCCGCACATAATAAATATAGCATTATTTTATGAAGGGCAATTTTATGCCTGTTTTGCAAAGAAGAGAAATCCCACACCCTATCTCTCATTTTCTTATTGGGTTATTAAAAGTAGTTCTAGATTATTCATTTTGGTGAATATTAGAGGGAAGGCATGTGTTTGTGTGCATATGTATGAAATAATCTGCCTAGCTACTGTTGCTCTGAATTAGATAATGAATGTAAGGGGAAAGAATACCATTAAATCTGAGATCAACCTCCTCTTTCAGAGGTGGTGAAAGCAAATCTCACGAGTTTCAGTGATGTGAAAAGATCCTGCAGCAAATGTGTGCAGCCAGGATCTCCAGCAGTTCACTCTGCATGACACACTCATAAGCCTGGAATGCGTTTTAGGGAACTCATATGCTAAATCTTAGCCTCGTATGGCAGACAGATATGATGAGGGAGTGGCAATTTGGTATAGTGGGTAAAGCTACCACCAGTAACGCTAACAACCAATAAGGGCACCAGTTGAAGTCCCTGCTGCTTCACTTCAGATCCAGCTCCCTGCTGATGTGCCTGAGAAAGCAGTGAAAGACAGCCTAATTGTTTGGGTCCCTGCTACCCAAATGAGAGAGACCCAGATGAAAATCCAGGTTCCTGGCTTCAGACTGGCCCAGCTCTGCCATTGGAGCTGTTTGGAGAGTGAACCAGTGAATGGAAGATTCATTCTGCCCCCTCCCTATTAATTCTTCATTTTAAATAAATTATTTTTTTTAAAATGACCACCCTTATGCTTTAAAATAATTTCCACAAGAGAACTCATAAATTCCTGTGACCCAAGAGGCAAGATGTATAAAAGGGCTTTGAGACCTGTGAAGCATAAGATAAAATCTCAGAGATGGGCCCAGCGTGATTGATCAGTGACTAAACCCTCCTCTTACAAGCACCGGGATCCTATACGGGTGCTGGCTTGTGTCCTGGCTGCTCCACTTCCTATCAGGCTCCCTGCTTGTGGCCTAGAAAAGCAGTAGAGAGCGACCCAAAGCCTTATGACTCTGAACCCATGTGGGACACGTAGAAGTTTCTGGCTCCTGGCTTTGGATCAGCTCAGCCCCAGCTATTGTAGCCACTTGGGGAGTGAATCAGTGGATGGAAGATTTTTCTCTCTGTATCTCCACTCTGTAAGTCTGCTTTTCCAATAAAAATAAGTAAATCTTGAGAAAAATCTCAGAGATTGTTTCTAATACTGTCTGGGGTCCAAAAGCCTTTATCAGCAGGGAGGTTTTCATAGTATCCAAATGCAGTGCCTCCTTCTACCGTGTGACATTGGCCCTGCTCATTCAGTTGTGTGCTTTTTCACTCATAGGCTCCCAAGCACTTGGTTTGTACTGCGTTGTGTTTCACCACATCTTGTGCTTGAGTTTCGGAGTTTAGCTGCCTGCTGGTGGCTGAACAAACAGCAATGCTTTCCAGTTCCTATCTGTGCCCTTCCCTTCTCTACTTGGCTTTGAAAATGAGTATACGGTAGAAGCAAATGGCATGGAGACATGAAATGTGCCATGTGGGTCCCGGGTAAATTTAAGTTCTGTTTAAAGTCTAATTCTCTACAGCTTCTCTCATTCTATTTTGACATATCACAAACATTACATAACCGGAAGTTCCATAAATCAACTACAAGGAAATCTTCAGTTTCTTTTACTAAATAGGATAGTTACAGCAATAGCCTGAGAGAAAAATAATCCAGATGTTCATGGACTCTTCAGTATGTCAAATCTCTTCATTTTGCTGATGCCACTGGGAGACTTAGCCACTCTTGGGGGATTTCTTGGAGATTCCATGGAGAGACATAGGTACTTCTGGAGCAGGCTAAACCACAGATTCAAGCAAGGAGCAAAGCTGGACTTGAGACTCTTCAGTTACTGAGACTGAATGACTCTCACTTTCCTGAGAACAAATGAAAGCAGAGCAGATTGCTAGTTTGTGGTATAGCAAAATAAACACCTAAAATTGCATCTGGAGCCACAATGTTTTGTGGCATGGTCTTTAAGCCACTGCATATAACACTGGCATCCCATACTGGAGTGCTAATTATGTCCCAGCTGCATACTTCTGATTCAGTTCCCTGCTTATGCATTTGAGAAGGAAGAAGATGATAGTCCCAGCACATGAGAGACCCAGATGAAGTTCCTTGCTCCTGACTCCAGCTGCCCCAACCTTTCTCTCTTCCTTTCTCTGTTTCTGTCTGTTCCTCTGTTTCTGTAACTCTGAGTTTCAAATAAACAAGTAAATCCTTACTTTAAAAAAAAAGCAGAGCAGAAAAAGTCATTTGGGACTGTCAGCTCAGGCTAAGCAAAGTTCAAGTGTGTTTGTTCAGGTTTTAATGCAGATGATATTAGACAAGATCATTCACTCGTGGTTGTTCTTTACAAAGTCACCTATCTGCACTTTCTGGCCAATGCTGTCCACCTCCAAACCCTAAAGGGAGCTATTGCAACTGTTGACAAAAACAGAGAACAGCGCTGAGTGTCAGTCCTCAATTGCCAGGACCAGTCAACAATTTATACGAGTGCACATGGTGGCAAGAAACTCTTCTTCACAAAGCTATTCATATAGTGTGCTTGTGATCTTACTTTTTAAACGTATTACTTTGTTGATGGGAATGAAAGTTTTTCTTAAAAACAAGAGATTGTTATAAGGACACCAAGTTGCAAAATAAATGGGAAAGAAGTGCAATGTTTTGCTCAGTGAGTCAGTTATAGGCAGAGCCTTTGACATTGCCACACCTCTGACCTTCCACTTTGCAGACACCATATGAACCCGTGGAAAAAACCCAGGTCTGGGAATCAGCGTCAGAGCACATGGCAGCTAAACCGATTTCCAGGTTGCAGGGTGAGCCACTTTGACAGCCATGTGGTAACCAAGAGCTTCCCATCCTCCAACACACCCAGGGTGAATACTAATTACTCAGGCAATGTCTGTCAAGAGGGAACACCTGCAGAGATGAGCCCACAGCAGGAAATGATGTGTGGGGCTGCAAGTCTCAACTTTACCCTGTGATCCAAATGTCTGCCTTAGTCTAAGACATTTCTTCGTATCTGTGACTATACGCGGAGCTCCTAATCACTAAGGTAGAAGAGAAAGAGGGGTCTTAGAATGAAGTGGAGACTGAGACAGAACATGATACAGGGACAAACAATGGGACTGGTGTCAGAGAGAGAGGGAGAGACACAGGCACAAATATTCCATCTGCTGGTTCCCTCCTCGTATGATGCAATGGCCAGAGCTACACTGATGCTAAGCTGGGAGCCAGGAGCTTCCTCCAGGCCTCCCATGTGTGGCCCCAAACACTTGGGCCATTCTCTGCTGCTTTTCCAGGTGCATGAGCAGTGAGTTAGATTGGAAGTGGAGCAGACAGGACTTGAACTGATATCCATACGGGATACCAACATCACAGGCAGTGGCTTTATTACTACACTAAGAACCAACCCAATGATAATCATCTTAACCTTGAATACATTTAGACTTTCTTCTTTTCATTCTGTTAAATTTATGTTTTTTTATTTGAGAGAGAGAGAGAGAGAGAGAGAGAAAGAGATTTCTTCCATCCACTGATTCACTCCCCAAATGTCCTTAAAAAAATCTGGGCCAAACTGAAACCAGGAGCCTTGAACCCAATCGAGGTCTCCCAGTGGACAAAAGTAACTTAAGTATTTGATCTATTCCCTGATGATTCCCAGGTTGCAATTAGTGGGAATCTGGAATCAAAATCAGAGCCAAGATTTGAAATTATGCACTCTGATATTATAATAATCTCTATGATCATTATCATTGTGTTATAATCCAGTCTAAATTACTTAGGAAACCTGATATAGACAGGATGCTAAAATGAACGCTAGAGAGATGGAAAGCTGGCAGAGACTTGCTGAAAAATAAATCCATTTTTTCTTCTGGTGCACAAAGGGCAATAAAGACCTCTGTGGCTTGCATAGTCATCCATGCATGTGACACTTGGCCATCCCTGGGGGACACCTGATACCTGCACCCTGGCCTACACAGGAGCGATTGCCCACTTTGCCTCACCCCAGTAACCCAGGGACAAGCCTGCAGGGCGGATTTCCAAGCCTTCAGAACAAAGGACTCTCACAAGCAACAAAACCTGAACTGAGTGCTGTGGGGAAGCCATGGGAGGCCTGGTGGGGGAGGTTATCAAGCACAAGGAGAGGAAAACTACAGTGGATCTCTGCTTTTCTACCACCAGGAGGACCCAGCAATCTAGGAACACCGACTGCCAGCCCAATCAGCCAGGCCTGCTGCTTTTAAGCTCCTTTTGTCTTCTTGTCCTCTTCCCTCTGAGAAGACTGAAAAAGTGAATATGTAGCAGAAGATTTCTCGCTCAACTATGATTCAGGAGAAAGCTCAGCCACAGAACAGGTCAGCGTGGCATTGCCTTAGAGAAAAAAGACTTGTCGAGGCAAGACTGCAGATAGATCCACCCCAGATTTTCAGAGAAGGCACCTCCTTAGAGTCAGACACTCTAAGAGCTCCGAAGTTCAGGAGGCAACCATCAGCTTTGATACTGATCCCCAGCTACGATGTGCTCAGCAGACCCTTTGTAAGTAAACCAGAAGCTTCTCTACAACATGACCCACAGGGACAATGCAGGTGCTGTCTACAGCTGGAAGGTGGTGACCATCCTGGTTGCCCTAAGCGCAGAACTCCGATTTCTGGAGGCTGGAATACAACTTCGAGACAATGGCTATGACGGAGTCCTTGTGGCAATAAATCCTCGGGTACCTGAGAGTCAGATCCTCATCTCAAACATTCAGGTGAGTGACAGCACCATTATCCCATTGAATCAGATTGGTAGTTTTCTTTATAAAGCTAACAACCATGCCTGGTTTGTATGTGAGCAGTTTGAGTAGAGCAGCACTTGAAACGGGCACCCAGAATTACAACATGACCAAGATCACTAAGGGTTGATCTAGCCTAGCCTCTTTCTGTTGTCATTGGTCACTACTAACTTTAGTCTTCCTGTTTTCCTGCCTTAACTGTGTTTGGAGTAGCAAGGAAGAAAAGTAACAACCCACTGCAGAAACAATGACTAATTTTTTGATGAGTAAGCAAGCTAGTGCTTATTAAAATCTTCTTAATGAATTCCATCCTGAGAGTGAGAATTATCAGCTAGAGAAGGTGAGAAGTCATGCAGAGTGCCAAAGAGCAAAAACCTTTCTGCTCACCTAGCTCTTCTTATTTATTTATTGTTTTTATTTACTTTGTTATGGCAAGGGAGGATCATTACTCAGCAACTTCCTTTGATATTGCTTGGATGAAATCAGTATGGCCATAGGGTGTGGGCTCAAACACATCCACAGGTGTGATGTAAGAAGGATTTGTTCTGCCAAAGCTTAAACTGCTTTAAAAAAATCAGGAAACTTATGAAGGCAAGTCCAGACACTCAATTAGTATCCTAAAATCTCTTCCAGAAAACCTTTTCAAATTCTTCACTTCATAGATTTTTCCCAAAGTAAAGTGTTTTCTCTAAAAACATGAAATAATAACAGAAAACCAAAGCATAAAGAAGTGCCAAGGGATAAAAGCAAGTTTTCTTTTGTCCATCCTAGGAAATGATAACTGAAGCTTCTTTTTACCTATTCAATGCTACCAAGAGAAGAGTTTTTTTCCGGAGCATACAGATTTTAATACCTGCCACATGGTCAGCAAGTAATTACAGCAAAGTAGTGCATGAATCATATGAGAAGGTAAGAATGAGAGATTTCATTCGGTGAGCTTAAACTTTTCCTCCTGGAGGGGAAAAAAATACCAAAGTATGTTGTGCTTAAGCCCTGAAAATGAGGATTTAAGCAAAAACAAACCACTTACATTGATGCAAAAGTGTTAATACTGGGCAGAATGCTGTTCAGAAAATAAATGAATAATGTGTACTTCAACCACACAACTGTACTGTTAAGGCATTTTCATTTTTAAAACTTAAAAAAGTGAGAGCAAAATAAATAATTGCAAATTAGATGATAAAAATAATTGAGTAAAATGCCTTTGTCCACATAGCTTCTCAGATGATCGCGTTACTTTATTATTTTCTTTAAAGATTTATTTATTTTATTACAAAGTCAGATATACAGAGAGGAGGAGAGATAGAGAGGAAGATCTTCCGTCCAATGATTCACTCCCCAAATGACCGCAATGGCCAGTGCTGCGCCAATCCAAAGCCGGGAACCAGGAACCTCTTCCAGGTCTCCCACATGGAAGCAGGGTCCCAAAGCCTTGGGCCATCCTCGACTGCTTTCCCAGGCCACAGGCAGGGAGCTGGATGGGAAGTGGAGCTGCTGGGATTAGAACTGGCGCCCATATGGGATCCCGGGGCGTTCAAGCAGAGGACTTAAGCCGCTAGGCCACGCCATCAGGCCGGATCGCTTTACTTTATAATTCAGTCTTCTGTCTGAAGTTTGTAGCTGAGAACCAAAAATCAGTTTCATGCTGCTGAGGATGAGCTGTGATGTGACCAAGCCTGGTTGTAACCGTCTTCATTTCTGTCCTGTCAGAAGCAGTGAGCATGCACATCTACACAGAAACGGGGGCCACCCACACACAACAATGCGACTGTTCTCATATCATGGTGAAAATTAATGGAATTTCGCATTGGTTCAAATCCAGGATGCTGCTTTAGAACAGTAAAGCAATAAGAATGCAGGAAGTGTGTGTGTGTGTGTGTGTGTGTGTGTGTGTGTGTGTGTGTGTGTGTGCTGGGGATGAATTATGTGTATGGGAGGGTGGGGTGGAGGGCTCTTTTTCTCTCTCAACCCAAAAGAGCTTAACCTTAAGGACTCTCATAAATTTCAAATCATGGTTAACCATGGCAGCATATGCTGAAATATACACTATGAATAAAGGTTACCTGAGTTGGTTTAAAGATATATTTATTTATTTGAAAAACAAAGAGAAAATTTCCATTCCTTGTATTCCTCCCTCAGATAACAAAAGCCAGGTCTAAGCTAATTGAACAGAGCCTAAAGGAGTATGTCCTATTACATAGCACTGGTGAAATAATCTGTGGAAAGTTGTTTATAAAAGCCTGAAACACTTTATAGTGCTGTCCTGAATGAGGTATAAGTGCTCATAAAATTTCCTCCAATATTTTTATTATACTTCCAATATTTTTATTATACTTCCAATATTTTTATTATACTTCCTTTTACAATACCAGACCATCACAGTCCTTATTTCTTACAAAGATATGTTAATCTGGAAATGGGAAGGTCAAATGAAAGTACTGTAAATTAGCTGAGCTCTTAAAATAGGAATGTTTGTACAAGTGCTGACTATCGATTTTTGGCTGTAAGTGAATTCTAAACTCCATGGGCAAGGTCCCCCCACCCCTTTAATCTGTTTTTAAATTAAAGCGTGGCTTTGCACTGGGAAAGGCACAGACCTCAAGTGTATTGTTCAAAATGCTTTAACAAAAGCACGCATTCGGTCACCAGCATCATAGTCCCAGGGGCAGGGTCTTAAGGTGGCACTTCTGTTCATGCAGGCCAATGTCCTTGTGACTGACTGGAATGGAGCACATGGAGATGACCCATTTGCCCTGCAGCACAGAGGCTGTGGACAGGAAGGAAAGTACATTCATTTCACACCTGCCTTCCTACTGAGTGAGAAACTTACTGCAGGCTATGGCTCACGAGGTAAGTAGTGCCTTTCCAGTGATGTTTTGATCTTGCAACTCTAAGTGTTTTGTCATCCTCTCCATACAAATACCACATTCTACACAATGTATTTTATAAAATTCTTCATGAAACTATCGAATCTGTCCTTGCCCTTGTCACCATAACATGGTGATAATGCTTGCACAAACATGGCTTCCTGAGCACCTCTCACATCCATGAGCATTCACAAACTTCCCCTAAGATGTTCATCGTGGACAATTCCCATCCCTTTATTTGTCCCAACTCCAAAAACTGCACAGTGTGCCACAGACTGAGTCAACTTAGCAAGTATCATTGGTTTCTAGAGCTTAACACAATTAAGAAAGGAAGGAAGGAACCAATGAGAGAGAGAGGGAGAGAGAAAGAGAGAGAGGAAAAGAAGGGAAGGAAAAGGAAGGGGACGGGAAGGAAGGGGGCGGGAAGGGAAGGATTATGTTTTGGGAGAGGATATTATTCGGAAAGCTTTTGTGGAGAAGTCAATTTCGATTTGAATTTGAAAAGAAATGTATAATTTAGAGGCTTAGAAATAAAGTTGTAACTGATTTGATGCTTGGGATGGGGAGTTCCATGAACCAAGAGTTGGAAATAAACATAAGCATGAAGAATAAGGGATACAATAGAAGAGAACAGACCACCCAAGCTGGAGAGGAGCTTCCTCCTTTCCTGACCCTTCAATTTTAATCATTTCTGCAGACAGAAGAATTCTCTACCGAGGAAAAAGGCATGCTTGAGTAGCACTGAAGATGACAAAGGCTCAGTTTGCTTGCCCAGATATATTTCTTCTTTTCCCAACGCCTGAACCTAATGACTTCCGTGAAGTGAAATAACAGCCCATTAGGCAGCTTGGGGAAGCAGAGGTGGTGGGAATCTTCACTAGCTCCACAAAGACGTGCAACTGATTTGCCTGTATGTGTCCATATTGTCACATTATCTTTTTTTCTTTTGAAAGATTTGTTTATTTTTATTGGAAAGGCAGATATACAGAGAGGAAGAGAAACAGAGAGAAAGATCCTCCATCCAATGACTTACTCCCCAAGCAGCCGTAAAGGCCAAAGCTGAGCCCAACTGAAGCCCGGAGCCAAGCTCCTCCCGCGGGTCTCCCACGCAGGTGCCAGGTTCCAGGGCTCTGGGCCATCCTCGACTGCCCCCTCCTCCACCCCCACCCCAGGCCACAAGCAGGGAGCTGGATGGGAAGTGAGGCTGCTGGGAGTAGACCAGAACCGGCGACCTCATGGGATCCTGGCACGTGCAAGGTGCGGGCCCCAACCGCTAGGCCACCACTTTGGGTCCCTCACTGCCTTTTTATGATGTTGGGGGTAGAGTAACAGGAACTGGAAGAGGAAAGTGGAATAGGTAGTTGGACTTAAACTCTTAGGAGTGAGTTCCTACAGAGAACTTATGTTACATTTTCAAATGCTTAGCGAGGATCCTCACTGAGATGGTAGGAGCTCAACAGCCAGAGTTCTCTCTTCCTCAGGCAGAGTGTTTGTGCACGAGTGGGCCCATCTCCGGTGGGGTGTATTTGATGAATATAACAATGACAAGCCTTTCTACATAAATGGACAAAATCAAATTAAAGTAACAAGGTTAGTACTTTTAGTCATGTTTAAATTTGTCATTATTTACTTGATTCTAAAATTAAGTTTATAGTGACAGCTTAAATTTAAACAAGGAGGATAGCTTTCTACTTAAAGTTTTTTAAGTAAGTAAATATATGTGTGGTTCAATAGATAAACATTATAAAAGATTATACCTTAACTGTCTGACATTACCCACTGTCTTAAACCTGTTCCTCCCATAAAAATACCTGGATTCCCAGAATTAAAAAAAAAAGACTCATAAAAAAACGAAATGTGAGTTTTGGGAGAGAAGTTCATCCGGAAAGCTTATGGAGAAGAAGTAAATTTTAATTTCAATTTTGAAAGAAGCATAAGATTGAGGTAACCTTTTTAATTAGTCTCTCTGGCTTTTCTTAGTTATTCAAACTCAAATATGAATATATAATTTACCTTATTCTGTTTAAAAATAGCTACATAGTATTATACTATGTAAAATTAACCACAATTTATTCAACCAATCCCATGTTATTGGGCAAATGTGTTGTTCTCAGTATTTTGTTACTATCAGTAAAGCTACAAAGCATAATATTGTACATATGTTATTTCTCATGTACACAGGCAGGTAGGTATGTGTATATATTTAATGCCTTCAGAAACAAATGGGTCAAATTTGTAACTGCAATTTGGATAAATACTATCTGATCCTTTCCTGAAAGTTGCACTGTTTTTCAATTTCGTTGATGTTTGTAATTCTTATTGAAGAAAGAAGCCTTTAAATCTCATTCTCTGTTCTCCTAGCTGTGCAATGAAATTAAACTCAAAAGAGCTGTGTTATAATGGTGGTCTTGGGCTTCCTGAGCCCCCCACAGGTCATCTGGGTAACAGTGAAAGCCCCTGGCAAGCAGGCCCCTTCTTTCCAGGGCTTTTAAATTCAACAGAGTGCATTTCCAAGATACATAAACTTCTTAATAGAGCAGTTTTTGCAATGTTTTATGTGTACCTAGCAATCTACTGTACTTCAAGTAAATAACTATGTAAGATAGTCGAAAACTCAACTATTTCTAAAATAAACCCAATTTCAAGTCTCTCTGTTTTTAGGTGTTCATCTGACATCACAGGCATTTTTGTATGTGAAAAAGGTCCTTGTCCCCAAGAAAACTGTATCATCAGTAAACTTTTCAAAGAGGGATGCGTTTTTGTTTACAACAGTACCCAAAATGCCACTGCTTCAATAATGTTCATGCAAAGTGTGTCTTCTGTAAGTATGGCCTTGGAATGGCAAAAATCCTGTAAAATTTCATCCTTGGTTAAAACATATGGATATGCTTTAAGTATTTAAACTTCAAAGCAATCAAAGCTCACTATGTTTTACTTTCCTTTTTTTGTAAAGATTTATTTACTTGTTTGAAAGGCAGAATAACAGAGAGAGGAAGATACAAAGTAAAGCCTTCCATCTGCTGATTTACCTCCCAACTGACTAGAACAGCCAGGTCTAATCCAGGCTGAAGCCAAGAGCCAGGAACTCTCTCCTAGTCTCCCTCATGGGTTGCAGACCCCAAAATATTTGAACCATGTAGCTCTTCCTTCCAGCGGCTTTAGAAGAAGCTGGATCTGAACTGGAGCTTTTGGAGCTTTCAACCAGCACTCAGATGTGGGATGCCAACAACACACTCAGAAGCTTATCCCACTCTACCACAAAGCTGAGCTCAAGGGTCACTACATTTTAGAGCCTAGGACACCTTAGAGTTCATCTAATTTTTTATTCTACAGAGCAATAATTTAAAGTCTCCCCTCAAGATAATTACCAAAATACCTTAGAAAAGTAATCATTTGTTCTCCAGGAGAAGTGAGTTATCTAGATGACTCTGTATACTGTAAAATTAGTTGCTTATATGGTGGGGTTCCTTGTATCATTGCATAGGAAGATGATGAGGGCATGATCAGGAGGGCAGTATTGGGGTCAGTGGTTAAGACCTTAGTGAAGATGCCGTTGTTGCTTGTCTGAGGACCTGGCTGCTGGCCCCAGCTTCCTGGTAATGTAGACACTGGAAGGCAGTGGGCAGTGGTCAAGTAGTTAAGTTGCTTCCACCCTCATAAAAGACTTGGATTCACCTCAGCTGCTGGTTTCAGCCCAGCTCAACCTTAGCCCCATAGCCACCTGTCATGGGCACTTGGGGAGGGAGCCACTGGGAAGGAGAAAGCTTTGCCTGTCTGCTTCTACCTCAGTCCCCCTGGCAAATAATATTTTTTTCAAACACATTGGATTAGTAAGAGTGATATACTTTTTATCTACTCTTACCTGAGGTAGCAAACCACTCTATTTTATTTGCAATTCCTAATTCTCTTTTATTTTACATAGTATAGAAATTAAATGGAAAGGCGAAGTCTCACACAAAGCCTAATAACCGTTACTCTACGCAACAGAAACTCAGGCGTATTAGTGAAAAGACATATTGTAGCATCTAATTCCAGAACACTGCTTTGGAAACCTGTATTTAAAAAGCGTGTGATAGCTATTGTGTGAGAGGTCTCTTCCTCTCTTGCCAGTTCATTTTCACTGTGAGAGAAGCCATAAAGGGAGTGGTGAGATTCTCAATGGAAGCCTGCCTTGAGAACAGGGAATCAGAAAGAAATAAGCTGTGTGAGTGAGAGCTGTAATCTTTCTGGGTCACAAAAACCGGCAAGGCCTGTCTTTGGGTCACCCCTCTATGGGTTGAGCTGTACTGTGCTTGGCTGGGTTGGGCTGGCCCATGTCCGTTGGATTAACACATTTTGCTGCTTGAAGATGCTTTTTTAAAATTCAGTCTAATTTTAATCAAGACTCCGAATTGTTTTGTAACTTGACGATGAGTTTGCCTGTTTCTTGTCCCATTCACTATATTCTTAGTTGCTAGCTTATGTATCGATGCCAACTCAATTTCATATGTTTGGTCCCATTGTTTATAATAAAGTACAATCTTTGTGATCAACATCCAGTCAGAATAAACTTTCACAGTCTCTTAGCCATAATTTGGGGAAAGAGAGATAAAGGAAATTAAGCCAAACCAGCTTTAACCTATTTCCTTGCCCAACTAGCAAGCCGCAGCTGCTTCTTCAGTGAAATCAGAGGAGAGATTAGAGAATCTATGATAGAGAATCTGTGACATTTCTTTAAGATCTCAGAGTCTATCCTGTCAGCAGACAGTATGGAGGCCTGAAATGAGACAAGCGGTCCATTCCGTTCCTTGGCAGTGCAAGCCACATCTTTAAGTGGGTGCTGACACGGATTCATGTGTATCAATTGATTACGCTACCTCCGTATTTTAAATTAGGAAAAGGAAGTGTCAGGAAGTAGATTTAAGTTGTATTTTTTATTTATTTATCTTGTTGTTACAAATCAATATTTGAGCTAAACCAATAAGTGGTGACTGATCAATAAATAAAGGTGCAGCAGTCATTCACTATTGATTCTATGGAATTGTCTAACACAGATAACATCTCCTTGGCTGTTTTCTTAATACATCATGCTGAGGAAGGAGGGAGATCATTTTGTTTTCTTAAGGCTAAGGTATACATACCTGGTCTGCTTTCTGTTAGCCAAGTGCAAACAAACTTTTAATGAGAATCAGCATCACCCAGGTGCTCAGGTGTCAGAAAAGGATGCCAACATTTATTTGCAAGCCAGCTCTCCTTCTTGAAGGAAAGAAGTGCTTTGTTGTAACACTTCCTGGTTTGCTGTTCTGTCTGCTCACCTTGTCTTTCTGTCCAAGCTACATGAGAATGAGAAACATCTCCAGTACTGAAGGGGTGCTCTTCTCAGCCCATCAACTTTGCTCTCTTTGCAGGTGGTTGAATTCTGTAACACAAGTACCCACAACCAAGAAGCTCCTAACCGCCAGAACCAGATATGCAGCCTTGCAAGTGCCTGGGACATAATCACAGCCTCAGCTGACTTCAACCACAGCACTCCTCTGAGGGGGACTGAGCTGCCACCTCCTCCCACATTCTCCGTTGTGCAGGCTGGCGACAAGGTGGTCTGTCTAGTGTTGGATGTGTCCATCAAGATGGCAGAGGTAGCACTTCGAACCAAAATGATTGCAAATCATTTATCATTCCATTCTATTAGTTCTTAATTCTTATTTAAGAGGGTAAGGATAAGGATGGGAGATGCAAAGGTTTGGAACAATCACAACTTATTTTCATGGAGATGGGAAAAAAATTCAGAATGTGTCCCAGAAATCAGGACAATGCAGATAAATGAACTACACAGATAACTCCCAACCTTCATTTTTGCCATTGATGACAACTTGTTTCCCACCAAGATTACTTTATGAAGCCCTGATACATAAGAAAAACTCTTGCCACAGCGACTTTGTGTGAACAAACACATTGGTAAGCAAGCATCTGTGGTTGAAAACAATAGGTGGAATTTGCAGTGAGCTTGACTCACATTGTGTGCATATGTCCTGTAACCTTACATGTACATGACCATAGCTCTGTCACCCAACAATCTAGCCAACTCCCAACAACCTGTACAGAGACTTCAGCTCTGAATATGTTCCAAGGCATAGTCTCTGATACCAGGCAGATGTGCTTAAATCCTGCCTCCTATACTGTCTGTGTAATTGTAAGCAAGACGACCTCTCTGAAGCTTAGCTTTCTCATCTATAAGATAAAATTATAATACTGGCTTCTGTAAGAATCAGCCATTACACCTTTAGGAAACTTGCAAACCAATTGGTAAACACAGGTATTTTTAAAATTTAAAACTGTGGTCCCGGCTTGGCCTAGCGGCTTAAGTTCTTGCCTTGAACACCCCGGGATCCCATATGGGCGCCGGTTCTAATCCTGGCAGCTCCACTTCCCATCCAGTTCCCTGCTTGTGGCCTAGGAAAGCAGTCAAGGACGGCCCAAAGCCTTGGGACACTGCACCCGATTGGAAGAGGTTCCAGGTTCCCGGCATCGGAGGATCGGCGCACACCGGCCCGTTGCGTCTCACTTGGGGAGTGAATCATCAGATGGAAAATCTTGCTCTCTGTCTCTCCTCCTCTCTGTATATCTGACTTTGTAATAAAAATAAATAAATCTTTCAAAAAAAAAAGAACTTAAAACTGTATATCTTACAATTAAGTATACTAAACAAATGTATTAATTGCTCAAAATCCATCATTTCCCAGTTTTTGTCTTTAATACTAGCTTTACTATTATTTAGATCTAGGATTTGGCTAGAAGTATTTTTACATTTTAAGTGGCGAGGAAAAAAATTCTGGAGAATAATGTTTCTTGACACATGAAAATCATATGAAATTCATTTTTCAGTGTCTAAGAAAAACAACGTATTTGTGAATGTACTATACCACCCATGGCCATTCTGGTGCTATAATGGCAGAGTTGAGTAGTTGCAACGGAGAATTTCGGGCTTACGAAGCCTGAAGTACTTGCTATCTGGCACTCTAAAAACAAAACAAAACAAAACACAATCTGCAGAATCCTAATCTATATAGTCTTAGGGTTATTTCTGATTTATTCTATCTGTACAGGTGTGTTACTGTACTCTTCTTTCCAACTCTGCATTTGGTGATGTTACATTGTTAGCTTGAAGTCAGCAATGGTGGGAAACTTTACCCACAGCAAATGGCAACTGCTAGAGATCAGGGCATGCTCCTTCGTATCTTCCTATTTGCCTTCCTTCCTTACATCCCTCTCTTCTTCCGACTCCCTACACTCCTGTTTGTCATTCCAAAAAGCTAAATTTTAAATACTTGTTATCCTACCACTGCTTATATCATATGAATATTGGCGGAGAATAAATGTGATAATAAATGTGAGGTTTTCGGTTCATAATAACTTATAAGTGACAGCTTTTATTTTGATTGTATTGCACAGGGAAGAAGAGCATTTGAGCTGCTCTGGTCTGTGCCTCATTAGTCCTAGAATATTTGCCTCTACATGGAGATGTGTATGGGCAGGGAAGGGGTGCTCACCTGAAATATTAAGAACTGTGCTGATGGGATCAGCAGCTGGATAATTTTATAGTACCATCTCTCTGCCAGTGACTAGGACAGGCTTTTCTCAGTCATGATCTCTGGGTAATTATATGGGCTACTTGCCCATGTTGAGTGAAAATGGATGGAGTCAAAAAAAAAAAAAGATAGCTGCACTTAAGACATGAATCAAGCAGGAGAGAAATAAGCCCCAAGCACAAACTTACTTCAAAGTCACCCTCCCTTTTCCTGCCCGTACCATCATTGATTCATTGTACCCATTCATTCATTCATTTATCAGGTGCCTATGCTGTGCTGGCCTGTGGGATAGAGATTTGGAGAACAGGGCCTCTACTCTAAAATGCTTGGACCTAATGAGGGAGCCATACATGTGAATAAATTTCACAAATTCTCACAAATGTTCCCTGCTATGGGAACATTTAAAAAGGCAGCATCTATTGCTGTAGAATACAGGGCTCAAAGTAGACTTTTACTGAAAAGGATGAACTTGGAGCTGAAGGATAGTAGGTGCTTGTTAGGTCAGCAGGTCAATGCAGGAAAGGAAACAGTGTCTGTAGTGGCCAACAGTTAGAAATTAGGAGGACTTATTGAGAGAAAGGGGACTGATGGGCATGGCTATCATTAACATTGGGTAGATCTGAGGAAGAGGCAGTAGAGAAGGAGACCTGGTATGGATCTGAATGAGATGTGACACATTGACTATTAGGTTCTGTTTAAAGATATGGAAGCCGCTGTCAGAGGAGTAGTAGATCTCTGGCACACCTGTTTGGAAATAGAGGTCATGGTTGGAAAAGATGATGGCAATAACTATTGCATTCTGAATTTTACTTAGTTCCGTTTTGCAAATGAGAAGACAAGTAAAGAAAGAATTTTTCAATCGTCACAATTTCAACAGGCTAAAGGCAGAATTCAAGTGCTTATTTTGCAGACTCTACTAAGTGCTGTAAGAGAAACAATATTTAAGAAAGTTGGAGCGTGTAGTTTGAGTTACCTGGTAGATGATGAATATGAAACACAGGCCCTGGCAGGAAAGGAAGTATCCAGGTTGGACACAGGGGTCAAAGACATCCCCGAACACATGGCCCTTGGAACTCAGCTTGCTGCTGCTCTCCCTTCTTCTGCAGTCTTCCAAATGACTTTAGTGAATTAGTAGGTGGCATCACCTACCCAAAGCTGAGCGTGAATATTGCATTTGGTGAGTGCCTCATTGTATAGATGCATTATGATATACTCACACATCTTTTAGTTGATCTTCAGGGAAACTTTATTTTACTAAGAAAGAGGAGCCAGAATTGTGGCAAACTGGTTTAAGGCTGCCATCTGCAATACCAACATCCCATATGGACACTGGTTCATGTCCCTGTTACTATACTTCTGATCTAGCTCCCGGCTAATAACACAAAATTTTATTTTGTAAAAATTGAACCAAAAATTGAACAAACAAGATCCAGCATTATGTCACTCAAAAAAGTATGACCCGATGTTTCTGCAATATTAGCTGAGATATTTGTTAATTTAAGTCATCTTACTCCTACTTTCAGCTACCGATCAAATGTTCATATGTGCTTTCTCCTTTTTGGGACATAGGCTGACAGACTCCTTCGATTGCAGCAAGCAGCAGAATTTTATTTGATGCAGATTGTTGAAATTCACACCTTTGTCGTCATTGCCAGCTTCAGTAGCAAAGGAGAGATCAGACTGCCGCTCCAGCAAATTAGCAGCCAGGATGATCGCAAGCGGCTAGTTTCCTCTCTGCCCACAGCTGTGGCTGCTGAAGCAGAAATCAGCATCTGCTCGGGACTCACGAAGGCCTACGAGGTGCAGTAGAGAATCCTAAGTCTCAATCACCGTGACTTTTCTTTTCCTGCTTTTTGTACCTGAGCTTCCTTCTCATTAGGGTCAACCTGTTGCAAAGTGCTCAAAGCATTCTTAACTTTTAGAGTAATGATATATGATTTTGAAAGTCAGAAGCCATTACTCACCGTTGTGCTCTTTGTGCTTGCCAAAGTACTTGGCATGTGACAGTTGCTTCATACATACTTATTTAAGGCTAAGGAAATTAAATAACACCTGGACACTTTCTAAACTGTCCCCATTCATTCTGAGACAGTCTGGCTGTGGCCATTGTTACTGTCTAGACCAGCACGTCTGAGTCCATCCAGGCCAAAGGTGTGCTTCAGGACTGACAGAGTTGTCTAAATCAGCACAAGTCTGGATTCTGCATGTGGAATGTAGCCATGCAGCAAGCATCTGATTTGCAGTGAGACACATCAGCTATGGTCGCTGCTGCCTACAGGCAAGCGTTCCTTAAGCTGGTCTGCCCACTGGAATCCCCTGGGAGCTTTAAAGTTGCTGATGACTGGGTCCCACCCCTAGAGATCATAGCTTAATTCATCTAGAGTGCGACCTGATCACCAAAATTGTTCAACTCCCCAGCTAATTCAAATGTTGAGAAGCATTGCTCCAGACCCCTTTACCGGTCACTCTCTGGATCTCAGAGGCAAGACTCTCACATGTACTTATGGCCTCTATGGCAGACACTACTCTAAACTGGGGATGCATCACACTGCTTGCTCTATGGGGAGCTACAGGGAACCTCAAAGAGGCCTATGCATTTACTGTGTAAAATGGATTCTTCAGCTCCATTTCCTTTCAAATGACTGATGCTTTATGTTCAGGAGGTGGAAAAACTGAATGGCAAAGCTTCCGGCTCTGTGATCATATTAGTGACCAGTGGTGAGGATGAGCACATCGGCAGCTGTTTACTCAGTGTGCTCAGCAGCGGCTCAACCGTCCATTCCATCACACTGGGGTCATCTGCAGCCCGAAACCTAGAGGGATTGGCACATCGTACAGGTCACACACTTTGTAAAACTTGTCTTTTTAAAAATATTTTATTTGAGTGGCAGAAAGAGAAGGAGAGGAGAGAGCCTGAGAGAGAGAGAGAGAGAGAGAGAGAATTCCCATATGAAACTGGGAGCCAGGCTTAATCTAAGTTTGGCATGGGGGTGTCAGGAACATGATGACTTGAGCCATCTCCTACTGTCCTTCTGTCCATCAGGATCTGCATCAGCAGGAGTGGAGTCTGGTGCTGGGTGTCAACCCTAGGCGATCAGAGGTGGAACAGGCATCTGAACCCCAGGACAAACACCTGCCCTAAAAACTCATCTTTTAGATCACGTCCTTTGAAAGTAAATATTATAAAGCACCACCACAGAACTCAGATTATATGGCTTAATTGAGAAGATTGCCTTAAAAAGCACAAAAATCACTGCTAAAATCTGTAATTTGGGCTTTCTGTTTTGTTTCTATTTTTTCTTTAGTAAGTCTCAATTTTCCACCGCTAGCAATATATACAAATGTTTTTTAAAATCATTTTTTTGTTAAAGCAGCATTGAACATATAATCATGGAACTAAATATGACGTTTGAAGATTGAATCCACTAACATCAATGATAAAATATAGAATTGTCATATATATAAACATATTCAATCTAGGTGAGGCACAGAATTTTATTTTCAGTAAAAATTGAGTATACCAATTTGCCAATTGAAAAATAGGATTTATTGAATTAGTTTCAGAAAAATATGCTTTCTGAACATAATTATAAACAGTAAGGTAAACAGATAGCAATCCAGCTGAGATAGAAATTGCCTCAAACTGTTCAGTAAGTGTTTATTGGGTTCTAGGCCCTGATCCCAGAAGCTGGACAGAACAGACAGAACCAGCCCTGGGGCCTCTGACCATGTGGTGTGTTAGGATGCTATGTGAAGCCCACCAGGACAAGTCCTGCTTCCCCACACCAACACCCTACAGCTAAGAAAGCAAGTTGGAAATGATATGACATTTTGTCTTATTTTATCTGTTTTAACAGCAAGCATCCCAATCATATATTTCAGGAGGTTTAAACTTCTTTGTTCCGGATCAATCAAACTCCAATAGCATGATTGATGCTTTTGGTAGAATTTCCTCTGGAACTGGAGACGTTTTCCAGCAGAGTATCCAGGTCAGGATTTCCTGAGTGTTACATTTATGGAGGGGCGGGGTGGTGGATGAAAAAATAATATGAGAAAAAGTAAAATCTCTTGATAAAGAATAATAAAATGACACTTGTTTTAACTGTAACAAAATATTTGTAGCAACTGCACATATGTAATGTATAATGCTCTATTTCTGCAATGCATTTTCACAAGAAAAAGTTATTTATATAAACAGTATATGTCAGAATTAAATGATTTTGATCTTTGTCGATGCTTATTTTTCATAAATGAGAAAGAGAAAGGACTGTTTATGCACTGGAAATCTCTTTAACAGATTGAAAGTACAAGTGAAATTGTCAAACCTCACCATCATCTAAAAAACTCTCTGACTGTGGATAATAGCGTAGGCAACGAGACTGTCTTTTTTGTCACATGGCAAACCAGTGGGGCCCCTGAGATTGAATTATGTGATCCTGTTGGAAGAAAATACCACACAAACCATTTTATCATCAATCCAGTTTTCCAGACAGCTAGTCTTCGGATTCCGGGAACTGCTGAGGTAGGTGCTATGAGCTTATTCATGGTGACGATGAGCCAGGCATATGACTTTCAACTGGATCATGTGATCAATGCATTGAATATGGGAACATGTGTTCTAATGCTCTATATTAAAACAACTTTAAATTTATGAAGCAATTTTTGACTATTGAAAGCAAGAGAAACAACTAAGGTATGCACTGGGTAAAGACTTTGCAATTCAGGGATGGAAATGAATGCTTTTCACAGCTAGTCCGAATAATTTTTCTAGTGTTTATCTTTATTTAATAATCTATACGCACATATTTGTCTCTGTGCTGGGAAAAAAATCTACTTAGAATTTATGATAGGAATACATGCAATGTGTTTGTGTTTGAGCACCTACTGTGTGCTGGGTCTTGTTCTAGGTCATTTGCAATAAAATGCTATAATGGGAGTAAGCACAGGATATTATCAGAGCATACAGAAGAGACAAAAAGAGAATGCTTCCTGAAAGTAAAGGCTCCAAAACAGAAATATGGCAGATAAGAAGGCTGGTAGGTGTGACGATATTCTAGTTATAGGACAACAGCATACAGAAAGGTTTGGAGAAAAAGAACCTGGCTATTCATAGAAGTGTGAGTAGCTGAGTATAACTGAATGACAGAATAACCTGAGAAGATAGTAGACAGGAGAAAGCAGAAGTCTTATCTGCAAGGGCTTGGCATGGCTAAAAGTGGGTAGAGCTTTGAATATGGAGGGGAAAGGGAACCATTGAGGATTCTAAAGAGGGTTGTAAATTGACCACATCTGTTTCTATATGCCTGGATCCCATGCTTCATCACAACCTGCCTTTGCCAGCCTTGTTGGCAGCCTCTTAGCTGGTATCCTTGATTTGTACCTGGCACGCTCCTCACCTCCCCCACTCTTATCTTCTATCTAAGTAATCCTTCTTGAGCATAACCCTGTGACCCACCAGCCTCCTGATCAGAAACCACTGGTGCCTCAGGATAAGATCTGAGTGGTTACTGTGACACATAAATAACTCATGTTTTGTTTTCTGCCAAAGATTGTTTTTTACTCTTGAGATTATCTCTTCTCCTAATCATCCTACTTCCTACTGCTACTGAACATTTTTCTCCAAATCCATCATGTTATTTTCACACCCACATTCAAAGTCTGTGAAACTTTACATACCTCTTGTTCCCTTTGACCACTTAGCTTCGATTAGATGCCATGTAACAGGGACATTTTTCATGTGAAGGTTCTTGCCATTGTTCTGTTACCCAGCTTGAGCCAAAAAAGAGAACCGAAGGAAGATGGACAGGCAGAATAATAATACGTGATAAGTGAGCTGAGGATAGGAAGATGTTTAATGGATTATGGCTAGATAGACGGATGACTAGATCTTGATGGCTAAGCACTTGAATCTCTTTGAAGATGTTTGTTTGTTTGTTTTACGTATTTTACAAAACAAAAAGTCTTTGTTTTGCAGCCTGGACCTTGGACTTACACACTGAACAATACACACCATTCTCCTCAAGCTCTGAAAATGACTGTGGCCTCTCGTGCCTCCACCTCGGCTGTGCCCCCGGCCATTGTGGAGGCCTTCGTAGACAGAGATGACACCCATTTTCCTGACCCTGTGATGATTTATGCAATTGTGAGAAAGGGGTTCTATCCCATTCTTAATGCCACTGTAATTGCTACAGTTGAGCCAGAGACTGGGCAGCCTGTTACACTAAAACTTCTTGACAATGGAGCAGGTGAGCAACAAGGAATGTTATAGGGTCATCGTCTCCGTGTTCTCAAGTGATGGTATGCAGTAGTAGCGACATGAACTCTACCTGTAAAATTCCACCAACCCCATTATTTCTCTGATTCAAACTTTTCCAATCCAAGGGACTCCTCTAAGAAGCTAAGAGTGAGCACCATTTGGAAGAAAGTTACTTGGTGCCTTGGTCTGGGCTTCCTTAAGACCAACGACACTGTCCACTCTTACTTCATGTGATCCCATGCTTATATGTCCTTAGGACATACCCTATTCCTTCCAGGATTCACCAGTTTATGAAATAATCAGACAACTAAAATAGCAAATGGAACTCAAAAAGAGAGATATAGCGGCAGATCATTTCTCCCCCTCCCACCCACCCACCAATCTAAGTGTGTGTGGGGGGGGTGGAAGGAAATTGAATGTGTGACTGATGCGTTAGGCCTCAACTATTTTTTGGGCAGGTAGTTGAGTTGATGAAAACACAGCACAATTAGTGCCTTTATAGTATGTGATTTAGTTCTCAGCAGAGTAGAGCAGCAAGCCTAGTGGAATCACAGTATGGATTTCCCTACTGGGAAAACCAACCAGCCCAACTCCCAAGCTCTTGTTCTGCACACACAGAGTTCAGAGCCTCATTGTTCTACAGGACAGCCAGTACAGTACAAGGCCAGGAAAACAGCAGCACTTGGACTTTTTCCCACTATTTTTTGACTTTTAAAAATAAACTATTTTGTTATTCTACCTTTCTATTCTTTTTTTCCCCCTAAACCAAGTACTCAGGATGAGAGTAGACCTAAAAGGGTTATGTTGGCAGTCTCAAGTGCTTCTTCTACTAAGAAGATTATTTCTTTTTCTCTGCTTATTTTTTGGTCTTTGGATTTTATTTTCCCCCTGTACGTCAGGTAGGCAGCCTATTGGTGTCTTATGACATCTACACATGGCATTTATAAAAGAGAAGTTCATTCAAAAGCTTTTCATTCAGCTCTCTCTCTGAGGGAGAACAGAGGAGTCTTCATGTTGTGCCTATTGGAAGGGAGCCAGATGAACCCCTGGGTCTGTGCTTGCTCATCCACAGTCCAAAGTCGTGCACTTCACAGAATGCTTCTTCTTTGCCACAGTCTCTGCACTGGCTTGGAAGAACAAACCCTGCTCTCCTAGGCAAAAACGCTCGACTCACTTCCATGGTCTTCTCCCTGGAACCATTCCGTGCACTTCATATCTAAATTTATACCCAAATGAAAGCAACAATGAAAGTAGTACTTTAGCATGAAAATGTGACTTTGGTTTCCTCCTCTATTTATTTCTTTCATAATGATTGAAAGAGGTGTAATTGTAAGTGTGATACGAAGAAAATTTCCTTTGCATTCTCTCAGCAAATAAACGCTTTCTTATTACTAATCATGGATCACTAAATACAATTTTTCTGTTTTTCCTATAAACACATTTTTTTCAATGAGGTGTTTCAGCTCTTCCTATTTTATTTGACTATGTCCCCACCTTTTTCCTTGTAGGAGTCCTGCTTCTGTAGTAGAGAAAGGGAATTCTAGAAAACGTTAACAACATAGAATACTGGCTTACAGGATGCTGTGTGTTGTGAGAACTGAACTGATTGCTAGGATACAAGAAACTTATTATCCCATATGGCCAGCAGTATCTGAATGGTGAATGCCATCTATACTTGAACTAAGCTGGATCTCCCATTGCTGTCTTGGGATCTAGGACTTCTGCCATTCAGCGATGGACTTGGCTTGCAGATGAACTGTGCTCTGAGGAAGAATGAGAAAGGAAGAACATCTAGTATGGACCAAGCTTTCAGTATGCCCCCTGAAGCTTAGGCACAATGGGCAGAACTGCAGCCTGTCCAACTCCAGATCAGCAAGCCCCTGGGAATCTAAAGCAGCAGTTTTGTTTACTTTCCCATGAGGAAATTAAAGAATTTCACATTATTGTATCATTGTTTGGCCACCATAGTTTTTATCCATAAACATTTATCATATAAAAATGCATATATTTATATATATATTCATATCCTGGGGAACAGAATAACTTTTATTTCAGAAGGATCTGTGATCATAATCAATTTTAAAATTGTGCTTAGTTTCATAAAAGACTGATATTCTGTTCAGTGGTAGGGATGAAAGTACTGATATTCTGTTCAGTGGTAGGGATGAAAGTACTTTAAAGATGATTTTTAAGGTTTTTAATACTGAAGTAGGTACAACTGATTCATCTTTAGAAAACAGTTTTCAGAGGTCAAGTAATGACAGAGAAATTATGGCATTACCAGTTTTCAATCTCTTACCAATATCAAAGCAGCTATGAGTAGCTATGAGCATGACAACACACACGAAAATGCAAAGAATGAGGGAAATGCATTTTATTTTTATTACCTTATGAGTTTTGTGACTCAATAATGAACTTTGATGACACATGCTGACATTGAATTTTGGTGTGTTTATACAGGTGCTGATATTATAAAAAATGATGGAATTTACTCGAGATATTTTTTCTCCTTTGCTGTAAATGGCAGTTATAGCGTGAAAGTACATGTCAGTCACTCTCCCAGCACACATATCCTAGCCCACTCCATTCCAGGAAGTCATGCTATGTACGTACCAGGTTACATAGCAAATGGTAAGCGTCATGACCACTTTTATTTGAATAACATGTTTGTGTATGTGTGTGTGTATGTGTGTGTGTGTGTGTATGTGTGTGTGTTACAGAGGCAGAGATGATAAAAATACATGGAATTTCTGTTTCCATATTTAACTCTTTATAATTGAGTCAGTGTGTAATCTGCTGCCTATCTTGTCAGTCCTTACCGATTCTTGGGTAGTAGATATTGGGAAGGCAACAGCTTATTCCCACAGGATACTCTTCCTGCCTTAATTTTTTTTTTTTTTTTTTTTTTTGGCACTTCAACCTGAACTTTAAGGTTTATTTGTTTTCTTTTTTTTTACCTTTTATTTTTTTAAAATTTATTTATTTATTTTTATTACATTGCATTATGTGACACAGTTTCATAGGCTCTGGGATTCCCCCCCACCCCTCCCCAAACCCTCCTCCCATGGTGGATTCCTCCACCTTGCTGCATTGCCACAGTTCAAGTTCAGTTGAGATTCTTTCATTGCAAGCATATACCAAACATAGAGTCCAGCATCTTATTGTTTCCTGCCTTAATTTTAATCATTATTTTGACCTTTATCATGTGACTGCTTCATTGGAATTACTAACAGATACACAGACACAGAGATTGCTTGAGTTCTCTCAGTTCTTAAACCTGTGTTTCATCTATAGCAGTTTGACAAAGACAGAGGCAAAAAGTCATTAACAGCTGAAAGACGAAAAAAAATAACCATCACCCCAAAAACGTGTTCGTGATAAAGATAAACTTGGATGTTACAGACATCTGAGCAATTTCTGAGTCTGACTTTCTTTCAGATAAAAATGTCAACTAACTAGAAGAGAAATATATTTTTTCTTTCTAATGTCACTTGTTTTTAGTTTCAGGTGGAAGGTGATCTTGGAAGTCAAAGAAAAAAATCTATCATTCTGTAGTCTTTCAAAACTGTCAAAACATTTCTAAGCATTTTCATTTCCAAAACTTCGTATTATTTATGTAAAACTACACATGTGTTTTGACAGCTGTGATCAATCATTGGGACTATTCTACAACATGATTCTAACTTTCTTTGTGTACTTTCCACTACAATATAGTTAAGATCATACAAGGGTTTTGCATTTTCTGACCTTTTTTTATGTCACATAGAACATAGTTTACTCTCATGTCTACTTACCATAATTTAGATGATTTCAAAACTAGTGTCAATAAACTCCCACAGCAACATACTTTGCATAGATATTATTTTTGTATAATGTATGTAATATTTTGTTTCTAAATGGATATTCCTTTTCTAACATATATGTAGCATTTCTGAAAGATGCTAGATGACAGGCTTAATCCTATCAACTTGGGATACAAAACAGAGGAAGAATTTGATTTTTGTCAAGGAGACTTCAGATGGTCTGAATATCTTTTTAAAGCCATGGATGCAAGTATCAGTACTTACAATACAGTAATATTAGAAGTATTCAAGATGGTTTAATATACGCACTGCATCTACACCTTTGAGAGTGCACAGAAAAGAAATGTTAGGTTTCTTTTTGCTTGCCTAGTATACAAAACTATTCCCTTTATCAACTCATCTTGGGGCAGTGACCTTAAGGAATCCCATCACTGAAAAACAGCAGCTGCTCTATTTCTGTACCAGCAAATAAATCTCCTGACACAGCAGCAACTGTATCCTTTACCTCCCAGCGGACAGTCACTCCTGTACTCCTTCTCATCCAGTTCCCTGCAGTTATCCTGACCCTGGGCGCTAAGCCTTCCCACCTCCAGTTGACTGTTCTGTTCTCTGCCATCTGAGCTCCGCTCTGACCACTCCACTGGGCTTGCTGTGACCCTATTCCCAAGTGGCCACCTGGTTCCCAATTCTCATTCTCTGAAATTTTTGCTCAGTCCTTTGTTCCAGCACCTTCTTGTCTGCTGGATCTGTAAATGTCGGCAATTTTCAGAGCTCAGTCCTAACCTTCTCATGCTGCCAGCTGAGCGTCAGTGCCTGGATTTGAAACTGACTCCCCGCATTTACTAGGTGTGTAATGTTGCAAGTTAGTTAACTTCTGTGTACCTCACTTTACCAACTGCAAAAGTGTGGGGTAGTAATTGCACCCCATTCATTGTCTTGCTCAGAAAATTAAATATCTGCTACATCCAGAGTAATTAGAGTAATTACTGGCACAGAGTCATTCTGGTACATTGTAGGTACTCAAAAATTACGACTTATCATCAGTATCTTTCTGCTTAGCCTACACCTCCTCTCAAATAGTTAATCTGCCTTCATTGTTCCATATTTGAATCCACCAACATTTTCTTCTAATTTTGTCTGAAATACATTTTTTCTTGCCTCCCCCACTGCTACCATCTAGCCCACCTGCTATCTTCTCTCCACCTGAATTTTTTAAAAAAAGATTTATTTATTTTTATTGGAAAGTCAGATATACAAAGAGCAGGAGAAACAGAGAGGAAGATCTTCTGTCTGTGGATTCACTCCCCAAATGGCCACAATGGCCAGAACTGAACCAATCTGAAGCCAGGAACCAGGAGCCCGGAGATTTCTCCAGGTCTCCCACTTGGGTGCAGGGTCCCAAGGCTTTGGGCCATCCTAGGCTGCTTTCCCAGGCCGCAAGCAGGGAGCTGGATGGAAAGCGGGGCTGCCAGGATTAGAACCGGTGCCCATATGGGATCCTGGCACATTCAAGGCCAGGACTTTGGCTGCTAGGCTACCGCGCCGAGCCCCAATTTTGTTTTTGTTTGTTTGTTTGTTTGTTTGTTTGAGAGTCCAACCATCTGCTTGTCACAATGCCCACAACAGCTGTAGCAGTACTGAAGTCAATGCTGAGAGCCAGGAACTCCATGTTAGTCTCTTCCGTGGGTTCCAGGTACTTGACTCACCAATGCTGCCTTACAGGGAATATATCAACAAAATCTGGCATCAGCAGCAGAGCCAGGACTTGAACTCAGGAACTCCAGCATGGGTTATTGTTGTTTCAGTGGGTCTTAACCACCAGGGCAAACACCTACTCTGACCTGAACAAAAGAATGGCTGCCTGAGTGGCCTCTTTGCTACTATTCTTTAATCCACTCTCCACCAGGTAGCCAGAGTGACTTTTATTTTTTATTATTATTATTTTGAATTACTTAATTTATTATTCCATGATACAGTTCCATAGGCTCTGGGATTTCCTCCCTTCCTCTAATCCTCACCCCCCCCCCCCACACAGACTAATTTCCTCCATGTTATTACAATGGTATAGTCTTTCACAATCAGTCATAAGTCCATCATTGTGCTATTTAAGTTATCTTGACATTGTAGGCATGGACAATGCAGGGAATCCAGCATGCTATTGTCAAATTTCATTCAACAGTTTCATTGGGAGTCCAACTTCGATTTGGAGGTAGAGATGAACACTGCATTGTATCTTCACATCTGTATGTGATAATCTGTACTACATAGTTACTATACTTACACTTAGATGAAAAACTGTAAAGCAAAATTTACAATAGAGAGAAAAACAGAACATTTACAGTAACATGAATATCATCACATCACTGTCTGCTTCTCTGTAGGATGTAAGATTAAAATCTAAATCCAACTACACTGTCCTGTATGGCCCTCTCAAACTATCCTCCTTATTTCTTTGTTTTGCTGGTTTGTTTTTCCTGGAAAACTCTTCTACAAATTGCAGTTCTTAAGCAAGCTTACTTTTTACTGGAATGTTCTACATCTGTTGCTTATCTACTTCACTTCAACAACTTTCAGGAAACATTTAAAAGATTGCTTCCTTTATAATCAACCTAAATGATACACCTGTGGTTTTTCCCTGCCTCTTTTACATCTTATCACAATGATAAATGTGTGTTATTAACATGATTAATTTGACTATAAGTTCATGAGGGATATTATTTGTGATAACTGGTGTAGCATGTGTGAATGGATGACTGACTGAATAAACAAGCTCAGTTTTTCTAAAGATACGTCAAGAAAAGGGCTTTGGAAATGGTACTTAATAATCTGCCACGAACAAGCTGTTCAACAGGGATGTAATTTGTGAGTTTTGGCTATTTTCTTTTGTGTCCCAGGTAATATTCAGATGAATGCTCCAAGAAACCCAGTACACAGCAAAGAGGAGAAACAAAAGTGGGGCTTTAGCCGAACAAGTTCCGGGGGCTCCTTCTCAGTGCGGGGAGTCCCAACTGGCCCCCACCCTCATGTGTTTCCACCATGTAAAATTATTGACCTGGAAGCTGCCAGAGTGGAAGAGGAGGTGACTTTATCCTGGACAGCACCTGGAGAAGATTTTGATCAAGGCCAGGGTAGGTTTGCTGACATCATCACACGTTTTTCACCTACTAACCAGCATTTCCTGTAACTGAAAGGCTAAGCTGGGTGAAACACCTTGAGAGTTCAGAGCTGAAAAAGCTGCAAAAGGTTGTCCTGAGCAGCTTTGCATTGCTGCTAAGGCAGCGGTTCCCAGAGGCCAGCAAGTGAGTGGGGCTAAGACTGGGTTAGTTGCAGCTGCTGATCCTACAAAAGTCTTTCTTGCTGGCAGACAGAGAGACACAGATCTCTCTGCAGTGGGAAGAGAACATGTGCTTCCAAATCCTAAAGGTGATTCATCTTCTCAAAGTAGGACAATGGATACCATTCGTGATTTTTACAAGTCAGGTCTAGGGAAGAACGTCCCGTAACTCATACAAGCCCTGGATCCCTGGCCCCTCTCACTCGGCTGTCCTTATTTATTTATTTTTTCTTTTAAGGACTTGGGAAGCCGTCTCTTGAATTACGGCTGCCTTATCCTTTCTGGCGTGGACACTGATGAGTGCTACTTTATATTTTCCTTTTGTGAGGCCTCTGCTAACATTCATGTTTCCCCCTTGTACCGTCTTTCTTTTTTCCTAGCTTTTTGTCTAATTATCAGAACACAATTTATTGAGACAGTTAAATTTCTTTCAACTAATTTGAATGTCATCTTTATAATGACCCAAGTTACTGAACAGATTTTGGTCTATGCTTGGATTTACATCTATTCAAACTCGAGTAGATGGTGGCTTTTGCTATTGAAGTATTACAGTATTTTTCTATTTAATAAGGTTAATCCTTCTCCCTAGTAACTGCTTGGATTTTTATATAGCCACTGTGAATATTGTAAAAGGAGGAATTGCAAGCATTTTCATTTTATTCATTTGAGAGATAGATAGATAGAGAGAGAGAGACAGAGAGAGAGAGACAGAGAGTGAGCCCCTTCCAAAAGATAATTTACTCCTCAAAAGCCCAGAGCAGCCAAGGCTAGGCCAGGGTGAAACCAGGGGTCAGGAAGTCCATTCATATCTCCCATGAAGGTGACATGGTCCCAACAATTTGAGCCATCACAAGTACACGTAAGCAGAATGTTGTAATAGAGGCAGAGCCAGCGCTGAAACCCAGATATGTCAATGAGAGATGGGCCTCTCAGGTGATAACTTGACCACTGCACCAAATGCCTGCTCCTATTGGCCTTTTTAATAGAATCACATGAAATTCACAAGACAAGATGGGGGAAATATCTTTATTATTCTAAATCTGGCCTTTCAGAAAATGTAAGTGTTCTTGTTTAAGTTTCAAGGCATCCTAATGAGATATTTTAATATTTGTTCATATTCATATTTCTGGTTATGTTTAAAGTATTTTATTTTGTTGTTATTCTCATTCATCATTACTAATAAGCTAGAGAACTTAAGTTGATATAACCATCTCATTGTATTTCTTAATTTCAGCTACCAGCTATGAAATAAGACTGAGTAACAGTCTTCAGAATATTCGAGATGACTTTAACAATGCTGTTTTAGTGAATACGTCAAAACTAAGTCCTCACCAAGCTGGCACCAGGGAGTTATTTACATTCTCACTCAAATTTTTCACAAATGGATCTGAGTATCAACTTCGTGAAGAAAGCCACAGAATTTATGTGGCCATACGAACAATGGATAGGAACTCCTTGAAGTCTGTTGTGTCTAACATTGTCCAAGTGTCTCTATTTATTCCTCTGAATTCTATTCCTGTACTTACCAGAGATCATCTTATACTAAAGGGAGCGATTGGTTCAATAGGAATGGCTTGCCTTATTATAGTTATAGCACATTGTGCTTTAAATAGGAGAAAAAGAGCAGACAAGGAAGAAAATGGAACACAATTACTATGAAGAACCCTACAAACCCTACAAACCATGTTCTTTCATAGATGTAAGACCTATGACTTTCATACTTTGTAAAAACTCACCAGTAACATCAAGTTAACATCAAAACTGTATTTGAATGCATTGTATTTATACATATTACACAGATAGAATATTTACATGATAGACACAAATTATTTTGTAATACTCATTTTTGGAGGGTAAATTACAGAATCCCTAGGCTTTGGTTATGGAAAACCAATAAAAGTTGCTCTTGATGGTAACCCTGTTAAAATGCAAGGACAAAGTTAAAGTCAAGAAATGGGTAATTTATTGAAGTGGATAAAGGGGGATAGGTTTAGTGGTATCACTGTCTATATGAGGCAATTGTTCAGTTACTTTGATTAATTTTTCTTTTCTCCTTATCTGTATAGAACAGATTGCTTGTTTATGAGTGAAGATCAAGTTGCATTTTATCTAGGAAGCCCTGATCGTAAAGTTATTTGCCTTTTACTTTTTGGATAACTATCCCACAGCTAATTCCATTATTGCACAAAGAGATCTTTCTTCAACATAGGAAATAACTTTAAAATATTGATATTATCCTTGTCCCTTCACAATGGTGTTATAACAAAGGCCTATTGAATTTATTGTTTATCAAAGTAGCTTTCTCAGTTTCTGCCTTGAGAAGTATAGGATGAAAATGTTAGAACTCTCCTAAGGCTTTGAGTAAAGAATAGAGAACATTGTTCCGTGCTTATTTTACTAATATATGACTCATTTAGTTTTGTTCATTTTCAGCCAAAGAAGTCAGGTGAAGAGACCCATATAGAAATTATTAGCTGATTTTGTGTTGTGTTAAATAAAGTCTAGAAATCCTTTTATAGTTAAGAGCTATTTACCAAGAGCAATAGAATGTTTAAACACAGGTGCAATGACATAAAAACCCTCTTTCATCTAGTTTTACTTCTAATTTTTAAAAAAGATTTTTTTAGAAAGATCGTTCAGTTTCAGAGACCTTAAGACTTTTTTGAAGAAATGTAAATAATTGCATAAAATAAATCTCAATTTTATGACAACAGCCAATTAAGAGAAAAAATTTGATCATGCTTTTGGGGAGGGAAATGTGGGGAACCTGTACAAAAAGAAAGGGACCATATAAAACCTGAGTGAGACTTGAAGCAGTGATGGGAAGAAAGCCAGCAACATACACCTTGCTCAGACTTCCTCTTCAAACTTTACACTACAGCTATGGTGAACCTGCCTGCTTTACCCTCTGAGTCTCACAGTGTCTACATCTTCACAGAAGGGAACTGAACAAATGACAAAAGTAGAAACACACTATGTGACAGTAATATATCCACCTTTGTGTTCAAAATATAATATGTGTAAATATAATGTTTACATATGAGGTGAATAAAATGTTAAAATTGTTAAATCTATGTACTTTTTGTACTCTTTTTTGTACTTTTATGTATTACTTGAAATCCTTTCAGATACAAAGACAAAAAAAAATAGAAACAGAAGAATAGGACCAAAAACAATGAGGTTTGAAGCATTGGTCACTAGAGGGATATTACATGACTAGTCATATCACTGAAGGTTTGACTCACGATTACAAGAGGAGGAAAGGGAGAGTAACATAGGCAATCACTATTATCGTCAAGGGTCAGAACAGATATTCAGAAGGCAGAATTTTTTTCTGAAAGTTGGAGTGATATCTCATCATATATATTTTTTTCCTGTCTAAGGGATTACATCTTAATGACAGCGATACAAGAGTCAGGTGTAGGGGATTTCTAAGGGTGGCTGATATGTGAAGCCTGTGCACTGAGCTGTTGCTTTTAAGCAAGCACAGTCTAGTGCCCCCAGAGTACCTTGGTGCTTTCATGCTAATACTAGAAAATCAGCCAAAGATTATATTTGCCTTTTGTTATAATGTAATTATTCTTGGAAGAGTTGATCCCTAGACAGGACATGAACTTAAAAGTCAATGTAACATTCTATTGTACTAACAGTGAAATTCCTCACTTTAAACTCAGAGTGCTTCTGCTAACATTTATACCTCTGAACAAATATAAAACACAACACTTGAGAGCCATGGGCATCGACAAAAGACAAAGACACTGGAACAGTTATGACTTAAGAAAGTGAAAAAACTCAGGTAAGATTCACATTTAATGAGGTTTTCCACTTGGGCCTCTCCCCATTTTGCATGAGAATCTTGGGTAGGTTGCAAGCAGAGAACAGCAGTGTTCCTAGGCAGACAAGTCAGAAGCATGAGTTCTGAGAAATCAGAAATTTAGGAAGCAAATTGAAAAAGCAAGAAACCACTGAGAGGATAGTCCCAAAATCTCATCCCCCAGTCCTCGTGTGTGTCTTCCATTGCAAAGAAATTTGGTGGAAAATAAGATCCATGAGGCTAAAACAACAAAAGGTGTCTGCGCCTGCCTAGTTCCAGGGTGAGAGAGTGTAAGGTTCAACACCACCTATGTCAGGAGGGCTTGGGAAACACACTGGTGTTATAGTTTGGATGACAGATTGGATGTTCACCAAAGGTCCAGATATTGGGGGCTTGCTTCCCCAAATCTTGGGTCAGTAGTTACTATATCAGTAGTAAAGGTCAATGGATTGAAAACAGAGGCTTGATATACTTACAATGTATATGGATGGTGGGTCCGATGGGAGATCGTTAAGTAACTAGGTCATATCTTTGAAAGGTAGTTCTGATGAAAGGGTGGGTTATGAAAGTTGAGTTGCATGTAGCTTCTTTCTGCTTCCTGACTTACCATGTGATCATCCCCCTGCTTGCCTTCCTCCATCCAACATTCTCAGCAAGCATCAGATGAATGGGGCTGCCCAGTCTTGGACACCGAACCTTCAGAACTCTGACCCAAAATAAAATTTCTTCCTTCATGGGTAGGTGTTTCTTTCTTCTTCACAGGTGTTTTACTCATAGTAATAGAAATTAAGAGGTATACTTGGTTTTCTGTTGAAATGATCAAAGGAAAACACTAACAATGAGGGTTTATGTCAGCTAAATGAGAGGCCATTGAACTAAGGACAAAACTAATGCCAAGTCTCCACAGAACCCAGATGATTGTCCAACATTTTGCTTAGTACTCCAAGTAAGATGATATAATACAGAGTATCTACAGCAAATTATCCAGTATACTAATAGAGTTTTGAAAGTTGGTGTAAAAATATAATTACCATCTAAGTTTATCTCAGTGAAATTTTCAAAAGTATATGTATCATTTTTCTCATTAATACACATTTTCATGAACTTTTTGAAGATTTTTTTGTATGTAAAGAATTACCAGACATGCCAACGAGTAGGAAATTTGTCAGTTTAGAAGAAGATTCAGAAAAGATCCCGATTTAGAATTACAATGAAGAACACTTATTACAAATATGGAAAAGGCAATAAGAAAGGATGGAGATAAATTATTCAAAGAAAATATGTGGAATCATAAGGTTGGAAATATATGTTGAAGAGCTTTAAGCATGAACCAACAGATTGTCACTATAAAAGAAAGGATCAGAGGGCAAGTAAAGCAATTACTTGTGCTCTGATTCATATATCGTACTGACCCTGGTTTGTGAATTGGCTGCTCACTTGGCAATTCAGCTCCTCAATGATGGCCTGGCCCAAGTGCTTGGATTTCTGCCACTCATGTGGGAAACCTGAGAGCTGACCTTGTAAGTCTGTCGAAATAGGTGAAAAAGATAATAGAGAATGGAAGACAAACCTGGCCTAGATCATAAAATTTACATGGGATGTAGTCTGACTACTAAAAAACTCAGGCCAGTAAGCATTCTCTTTTTAAAGTCCTACAGGACAATTTTTTCTTTAATTACGTTGCATTATGTGACAGTTTCATAGGCTCTGGGAATCCCCCACCCCTCCCCATGCCCCTCCCCCTGGTGGATTCTTCCACCTTGATGCAGTATTATAGTTCAAATTCAATCAAGATTCTTTCCTTGCAAACATATACTAAGCATAGAGTCCAGCTACTTATTGTCCAGATGGGTTGAACAGTTTCTTGGGGAGACCATTTCTGGTCCGAAGTTAGAGCTGGTAGAATATCATCACAGTCAATTAAGAGTCCCAATATAACATCAACAGCAATTTGCAATATTATGGAATTGACATGGTTTTGAGTAACCAGTATGTTAAAAAAAAAAAAAAAAAAAGCAAGTCCTAACCACAACCTATGATTAGTTCATTGACATTTCAATTTAAATAAATAGACAAACAACAGAAAGTAGAGCTTGAAATCTGACAGGAAAGAGCTGGCGTGGATTGGCTCATGCCTCGCTGGGTGGGACACAAAGATTAGTCACTCCTCACCATGGTGTTGAGGAATTTCCTGCACACCCCCCCCAAAAAAATTGTTCTGCACCTTAAATGCCGACAAATATCTTGTTAGAGTTACAAGCCAGTCTAGATTATCCTAAAATCTGCCAAGATCAGCAAAATTATACTTCAACACAACAAATGGCTAAATACTAAAATGAAATAGACATGAGACAGCTGAATGGTACCTTATAGCCATTTTAAGGCATATAGCAGCCGGTCCTGTATATAAACTACAGGACAATTTGAAGCAGTTTGTTGTTTTACCCAGTTGCAAAATGCTCTTGTTCTTAGGAAGCTGGATGTAATTAGGGAAAATGGTGCAAATGAGATTCTTTAGGTCATGTTCAGAGCCTCATTATCCCTGTACTAAAGTAATGCATCATTTTGCCTTGTCTATCTGCCAAATAACCATTTCTAAGTTGAGAAAAATTTGAGGTCATTATAAAACATTTTTGAATTTCATTTTAGATTGTAAACTCAACATAGGAAACTATATCAATTTTAAAAATATAGCAATTATTACATTATATTCTTGGTGCTTAATAAATATCCATAGTTATTAATAATAAAAATAATAGCATTTTTATATATCAATGATAAAATTGTTGAAGAAGAAATGAAAGCAATTCCATTCATACTAGTTACAAAAATTTAAAAAATATGACAGGAATAAAGATAACCAAATAAATAAATAAGTAAATAAAATTTTAAACCCTAATTAAAGAACTTGAAGAAGACATCCCATGTTCATGGATTGAAAGAATTAATATCACTGACATGCCCATAGCTCTCAACATCATCTATGGGCTTAATGCAATACCCATGAAAATGGCAATCTCATTTTTTCACAGGAATAGAAAAAGTGGTCTTAAAATTTTTATGGAATGGGGCAAAAATCCAAAACAATGCTGAGCAAGAAGATTAACCTGGATTATTAAAATACCCAATTTCTAAATGGTACTACAAAACAATAGTAACTGAAACATCATGGTACAAAAGGATACATAGACCAATAGAGAAAGACAGACAACTCAGAAATAAATTCACATATTTAAAGCAACTGATTTTCAATGGTGCAATGGCTGGTGCAATGCCTCAGCTGGCTAATCCTCCACCTGCAATCACCAGTGTCCATGTAGGTACTATATTGTATCTTTTTTTATTATATATATATTTTTTATTAATTATTTTGCATTATGTGACAGTTTCATAGGCTCTGGGAATCCCCCCACTCTTCCCCCTCCCCTCCCCCCGGTGGATTCCTCCACCTTGATGCAGTATTACAGTTCAAATTCAATCAAGATTCTTTCCTTGCAAACATATACTAAGCATAGAGTCCAGCTACTTATTGTCCAGATGGGTTGAACAGATTCTTGGGGAGACCATTTCTGGTCCGAAGTTAGAGCTGGTAGAATATCATCCCAGTCAATTAAGAGTCCCAATATAACATCAACAGCAATATCTTAATTGCTCCACTTCCCATCCTGCTTTCTGCTTAGGGCTTGGGAAAGCAGTGGAGGATGGTCCAAAGCCTTGAGACCCTATAACCACACAGAGACTTGGAAGACACTCCTTTCTTCAGATTGGCTCATCTCTGGTTGTTGTGATCATTTAGGGAATGAACCAGTGCATGAAGATTCTCTCTCTCTCTTCCTCTCCCCATCATATTCTCTCTGTAAATCTACTTTTCCAATAAATGTAAAAAATCTTAAAAAAAAAAAAACTATTCAAGAAATAGTGTTGAGAAAACAACCATATGCCAAAAAGTTAAACCAGATTCCTACTTCCTGCAGAATACAGAAATCAACTCAGAATGGACTCACAACTTAAATATAAAACTGGGAACTTTGAAACTACCAAAAACATGTATAGGAGAAATGCTTCAGGACATTGGTTTAAGTCGAAGCAAAGATTTTTTAGATACGACTTCAAAAGCAGAACCAAGAAAGCAGATTCCCAAGAGGATTATTGAACTAAAATAAACCTGCACAGCAGAGAAAACAGTAGAGTGAGAAGACAGAATACAGAATGAATAAAGTGTTGTCAAACTGTGTAACTGGTTCAAGGATATAGAACTACATTTTATGTGGGAGAAGTATTTTTTAATGCCAAGAATAAGCAAATACACAGAGAGAAAAAGCCGATAAGTAGTGCTTTGTGCTAGAAAGTTGGGTAGGGGAGAGGAAAGGTAGAGAAGATGGAATCATTCAGTTTAGTTTTGAGCATGAAAATGTTCTAAAGTTAGTGATGGTCATGACTATATTATGAACAAATCAACAACAACTGATTGTGCACTTAGGATATGTGAATTTTATGATATGTACAAGAGAGAAAACAGACTCTTCTATGTGCTGATTCACTCTCCAAATAGATGCAAGATCCAGGGCTGCACCATGCCACAACCAGGCCATCTGGAAGCAGGCCAGAAGCTTCCTTCTGATCTCTCACACAAGTGACAGGGACCCACGTATGTGAGATATCTGCTGTTGCCTTCACAGGTGCATTAACAGAAACTTCAATGGGTGCTTTGATATGGAATTCTGGCTTTGCAAGTGTTGGCTTACCCCATTGTGCCACAATGCCAGCCCCTAAAGCTTTGTTCTTGTTATTATTTTTTACATAAGAAAAAACCCGAGTGATGTAGAGTAAAGGATGTAAAGTTATGTGGATGTTTCATTTTCTGTTAAGATCTTTGTTAAGATCCTTAAATAGAGGCAGAGGGAAGTCAAATGAATTGTGTGCTCCGAAAGAAAGAGGAATTTGACTTCCTGCGTATTTCATAGAGAACTGAAAAAAGCATGGGTCAAACACAAAGAGAAAGAAAAAAACAACACGTGAAAGTTAGGGGCACAGACCACAGAGTTCTTGATGGCAAAGAGGGAAGCCCTCAAGGACACACTCGTATGAATGGAGTTAACTAGCGCATGCCCCAGAAAGTTGAGAGAATTACCTTGCTCTGTGAATCCATGCTGCCCTTGGGATGGAGATCTTACAAGCAAGAATATTCCTGGGATGGGTGGAAGGTGATCAACCTTATTTACCACTCCTTACCACATACTGACCTCTGAATCTTACCAAAAACTGCTTTCCGACAACTCCTCCAGGCTGTTTGAAGGAGAAAGCTATCCCATGTAGTAGGCAACTGCTTTTCTTCTCCTTGAATTGATGTGGAAATGATACAAATGAACTAACATTCAAAAAGAATAGATTTAAACTTGACATAACCAATACAGGAAAAAAGAAGCAACAACATGAAAAGATAAAAATCAAAGGAAAAAAATGACATAAAATGGTTACAGGAAACGATGCTTAAGAATAGAGAAGAAACAGAAATAATGCTCTTATTTTGACTTGTTGAAATTTCGAAGTGATGGTTTTCAGTTTATTTTTATTTTTTTTACTTAATTTATTTCAAATACGCTATTATAAAAGTGTAAACAGCTAAGTGAGACAGATAAATACAGTAAATATTAAATAAGCTTAATGATTTACTCCTTTGTCAATAAGTATTTGGGTGATTTTATTTCTTGCTTTGTAAAGTAGGCTTTATGGGACAGGCTTGTACATACAATTTTATGAGCCTGGGGTGAATTTGTTCCTTGTGCATGTCGTCTTGTGCGCCTATGAAAGTCAATAGAGTCAATTCGTAGGGGTGTGATCACTTTGTTAAAGGCACATACATAAATTTCATCATGCTTTTGCATGCATTTGGTGTAAACTAGCAGACAAAAATCTCTTTATCTCTCTGTTTCTATCAAATAAATAAAATAAAATGAAAACTATACCTTTATCTTTCTCATTTGATGATCCTATCTTTTTTCTGTCATATTGACTCCTTTTCTGCCTCTTGTGCAAGGCTAAGGTTTTGGTAAGTGACAAGGAAAGGAAATATAAAGGCACTTCATTTATTGAATCCAAATGTTTGCTTTGTATTAAATGATGCAGTATTTCAAAAATTATATGATAACGTTGAAGCAATAATCTTAAGGAAATTTACGAAACCAAAAACAGTTGTATACAAACTGATCTGAAGATAGAAAAATGAGAAAATATCTTAAACTCATGGAGAAGGCCAAACATCCTTGACAGTAGTACCTGGCAATGACCTTACGGGGAAGAAAAAGTAGATGAAAAATTCTAACAAAATATTAGCAAAAGATTTGAAATCAAGCCAGGTTTATTTTAAGAAGGTAGAGGTGACTTAGCATAGAAATATCAATCAGTATTAACATGTTGACTGAATAAAGAAGAAAATTGATCATCAACTCAATAGGTCCATTAAAAAATATTTGATAAAATAAAATATAGATTCGTTATTTTTAAAAAATCAACAAGTTAAACATATGGAGTTATCTTAATCTGGTGCTGTCTATAAAATATCTGTATATAACACACTTAACAGGGAAATATAGAAGGTTTTTTCCTTGAGGCCGAAATTTAAAAGTAATATCCATTCTCTCCATCTGTACTCAACATTTTACTAGGGAGCTTAACTAGGGCTGAAGAAGGAGCAGAATATGTTATTATTCACAGATGAAAAGTTTATACATACACCCACTCTAAAGTCATTAACCATTTAGAATAAAATGAATTTATCAACATGACTGAATTTAAGGTTAATTCATAAAGATTCACTGCATTTCTTCTTAGGCTTTATTTTATTTGAAAGTCAGAGTTACAAAGGGAAAAGGAGAGAGAGATCCCAAGTTGTGTGGTTTACTCTCCAGATGCTTACAGCGGCCAGCCCAGGGCCAGGCAGAAGCCAGGAGCCAGGAGGTTCATTAGTTCTACAAAGCATCAAGAGCTCAATCAAGGACATGGGCTATTTTCTGCTGCTTTTCCAAGGTCATTAGCAGAAAGCAAGCTCAGAAGTGGAGCAGCCTAGACACACACAAGCACCTGAACAGGAGGTCAGCATGGCAGGTGGCAATTTTAACCACTATACTACAATGCTGGTCTCATATTTCTTTTAAGATGTATGTATTTATTTATTTGTTTGTTTGTTTATTTGTTTATTTATTTTGTTATTTGAAAGACTGAATTAAAGAGAGAGAGAGTGAGATCTTCTGTCTGCTAGTTTACATGCCAGATGGCCATAGTGGCCAGAGCTGGGCCAGGCCAAGGCCAGGATCTTGGAACAGAATCTGGAGACCCCGCATGAATGGCAGGGGCTCAAGCACTCAGCCCTAGCACACTTCTGCTTTCCCAGGTGCATTAATGAGGAGCTAGATCAGAAAGGAGCTCCAACACTCACATGAGATGCCAATGTTGCAGGTAGATGCATAATTGCTGCACCAAACACCACCTCCAAGATCTATTATGTTTCTTTGTACCAGCAAAAAGTAAATAGAAATGAAATTTTATAAAAATTCTGTTTGTGTCATCACCAAAAAAGCACTCTAAAAATGATTCTAATGAAAAATAAAACACACACATGTACTGTACCCTACAAACTACAAAACATGATTGAGACAAGTCAGCAACACGGAGAGAATGCCACGTTCATGAATGGAAAGACACAATTATTACAAAAAAGTCAAGCCTTGCAGAGTTGACCTATAAAGTAGGAACTTTCCCATCAAGCCCAGCAGTCAGTTTTCTTCTCCTTCCCTCTTTCTTTTCTTTCTCTCTTCCTTCCCTCCCTTGCTCCCTTCATTCCTTTCTTTTTTTTATTTATTTTTTCAATTTTTTTTTATTATTTTTAATTCATTAATTACATTGTATTATGTAACACAGTTTCATAGGTACTTGGATTCTCCCCACCCCTCCCCAAACCCTCCCACCATGGTGGATTCCTCCACCTTGTTGCATAACCACAGTTCAAGTTCAGTTGAGATTCCCCCACTGCAAGCATATTCCAAACATAGAGTCCATTATCTTGTCCTTTCTACCTTCCTTCTTTCTCTCTTTCCTCCCTTCCTTTCTTATTTTCTTTATCTTTCTTCTCTTTTTAATTTTTTATTTTATTTTACTTTAAAATTTTAGGCGTTGTTAACATAGTTGATCAGAGTAGAATGGATCAAGTTTTAAGGAAAAGTGGCTGTGATCATTGTTTCCAAATGTTTTATTTCTCCTTCCTATTTCAGTGGGCGGTGGGGGGTTAAGAGGGGAAGCCATACCCAGCTTCCCAACTGCCCCAGTACCTAGGGATGGGGAATAGCCACCCAATATCAATCCAGGGTCTCAATATGGCACATACTTCAAGCATTCTACCCAGGTAGTTTTGATAGTTCTAAAATGTTGTCAATTTCATGGAGACAAGGATGAGGGGATCCTTTTAATGTCCATTGGTTGACATAGTTGACTGTAGAGTCTGAGTTTGCCCAGGTGTCCCCTGTCATCATTTGGCTGGAGTAGCTGTCCATTGTTCTATCCTCCTTCCTCTGGGATGGTATAGATGTCCTCTGTAGGCCTAAATGGGCTGCCATATCCTCCATGTGGATCTGGGCCAGCTGTCCACTACTCTCTCATTTCCACTGAGGAGGACCAGTTCTCACAGGTGGACCAAGGATCTGAGCCAGTCAACCAGCGCCCCACCGGACCCTACCTCTCAGGGCTCACAGATCCAGCACCCATTACACAGGCAGGCCAAGAACCTGGGCCAGGCGACCCAAACCCTTCTGGATAACCAACCTCCGGGGCTCACAGACCACCACACAGGAGGTTCCAAAACCCAGGCCAAGTGACCCAGGCCTTGCCAGATCCCCCATCCCCAGAGCTCCTGGCACCTACTGCACAGGTGGGACAAGAATCTGGACCAGGTGACCCAGGCCCACTTGCTCTCGGGGCTCATGAACCTGGCACTCACTGCATAGGAGCACAAAGGACCTAGGCCACGAGACCTGGACCCCTCCAGATTCCCCAGTCCTGGGGCTTGCAGACCTGGCATCCACTGCACAGGCAGGCCAACAACAAGGACATAGGTCAGACAACCAGGGCTCTGCCAGACTCCAAGCCCTCAGAGCTCATGGATCTAGTGCCCATTTCTCCCTGACTGGCATGGCTCACCTTACCTCAGTATCTACCAGCATGTGCTGCAGCCTGGCTTAGTCGAGGCTGCCTCAAGTTCCAGCTCATGCTGGTGCGTGCTACAGGCTAACTAAGTCCAGCCAGTCACCAGTCCCAGCCCTGATGTGAACTGACTGCTGTTGTGGCCCAACTCAGCCCCTCCTGCACCCTATCATGGTTCTCAGATTTGCCAGTGGATGTTATGAACTGGCTCAGCTTAGCCGCACCCCCAAACCTGACCATGTATATTGGTGGGCATTGTAACCTAACCTGGTCTGAGCTGCTCCCACCCTTGGTTCTTGATCTCATCTGCAAGGACTGTGTTCTGACAAAGGAATTTCCCAAGCTCCTCTTTCAGGTCTCCTCCCAATAACAGGTGTTGCATACACCAGTTGGTCATTGGCCCAGGTTGACTTTGTCTACCTTTTGTCCTGGTAAGAGCAGTGACCCTCTCAACCATCCCACACCCATTCTGGTTCTCACTGTTGAGTGCTAAGCCCAGCCACACCTAGTACATGCCCAGACACAATGTTCACGTGGTTCAGTGGCAGCCAAGACCTAGCCCATCCTGTTCTACACCCATGCTGGCTCTCACGAGTACCAGTGGGTGCTGGAGTCTAGCCCAGTCTGACACTTCCCAGACCCAGTCCACACCCATGCCAAGGGAGTCTGCATCCTTGTCCAGCCTATGCACTCACCAGTGGGAACACCAACCCAGCTGGGGCTTCCCTTTAGCTCCCCAACCAGACCTGCTCCCAGCCACAGCTCTTGCATGTGCCAATGGAGATTGTTGTTCCACAGGAGTGAGCACCCATATGCCCTCACAAATTCTGCTTCCAGTCCTGATTCACTACATGTTGCTCAGTGTCATGGCCCAGCCACACATTATGTATGCATTCCCTATTGCGACTCTCAATAACAGGCACCTTGATCCAGCCCTGCTACAAAGGCCCCAATCCCAGCCTCAGTGTGTGACTGTGAATGGTATTTGGTGATAGTAGATGCTAACTACCCCAGCTCAGGTCTCCCAGGTGAGCTGGTACTTCAGTCTGACCTTTAAAGATTGCCTTCCCCCATTTCAAACAATTCAGTCTCAGCACCATTGTTTACCTGCTAGAACAGTTACAGTGTTCATGGAAGTCCCTCAAATGTCATTCCTCACCTGGACATGAACGCTCAGGTTCCTACATGCACCCACCTGTGCCATCCACCAGATACTTTATAGGCCCACAATCCCGTATTCCCAGAGCTCACTGCCAGGCCACCTGAGGGCTTTCCTGGTGCCATTGGTGCCCTGGCCACCCGACCTTGATCCCATCAGTAGTCTCTAGGCAGCTGGTGGGGCAGAAATCCTGGTTCATGTCTCTTTCTTTCTTTCTTTCTTTCTTTCTTTCTTTCTTTCTTTCTTTCCTTTTTTTCTGAGAAGGAGTTGCATTGATGAGCTGATTCTATGTGTTATACTGACATGTACCTGAAATAGTTTACAAAAGCCAATCTCTGGCACTTGCATTACCCAATATGAGAACTCACAAAGCAGTGAGTGAGATAGTATGGTATCGAGGTTCATGATGGTCACATCGTAGTCCCCTGGAAGGCATAGCAGCAGCCGTCTACAGTTATAGTCACATCACTCACGGCAAAACCACGACAGCAATTCAGTGAAGGAAATGATAGTCTTTTACATGAGTGACCTGCCTTTACTGGTAGTCCACCTAGAAAAGCAGAACCAGGTAAAACCGTGATCTTTATCTCATATCACCTCCCCTCAGAATAGAGACAAGTCAGAATGATAATATAAAAAGTAAAGCAATGAAGCTTCTAGAATTGAATATTGTATAATGTCTGCACCTTAAATATGACAAGTTGTACATAAAGGAGAAAATTAAATTGAGTTCCACTAAATTTAAAAAACTGCAAACTAATAAACTGGGAGAAGACACCAGAAATGCATATATGCAATGAAAACTCAATGTGCAGAACATGTAACAGACTCCTATAAAGCAAAAAGAAAAAAACAATTATGAATCGAGTGAAAAGACTTGAGCAGGAACTTTAAAAAGAGGAACATCCAAATTATTAGACGTGCATTAAAAAGGCAAATCATCACGTAAAATGCAACTCAAAGCACAGAACATAGCAACTCCACTCTCAGAAACTGTGGAGATGGATAGCATCGTGTGCTGGTGGAAACGTGGAGTGACTGATATGATCACTTTGCAGTGTTTGAGAATTCAGTGAAAACTAATAGGAAAGAAAAGTGATGCCCGCACTTGTTCAAGATGCCATGAGAGATGATGGTGATAGGTGTAGAGCCTGCTTCAGCAGGGGCTTGCAGCTGAGAGACACACTGGGCTTCCCTTCAACTCTCACCTTGACAGGTGGGGATTTGTAACCAAGAAGCAGGGTGAGGTCAGTGGTTAGAATATTACCAAGAGGAGGCAGCAAAGATAATGGGTGTCTGGCTATGCTGACTTGATGGGATTATTGCTGAGAGAAAGCCAAGGTGATAATATATCGAAGGTACCCAAATGCCAAGAGTGGGGATATTCCCCAAACTTACTTGGCAGAATTCTTGCTCTAATAGGATTCTACAAGTACAGAGAACGAAGCCTTAGTCGGGCCTAGTCACAAAGGACTTGAGACTGTGACTGACGTTTTGATCAAAGGAGAGTCTTTGTAACCAGACAAACTTAGAAATTTACTCTTGACATACACCCAACCAAATCAGGGTTTACATCTATGGCAATTTCATTCATAAAAGTCCCAACCTGGAAGGAATCGAAATGCTCATCAACAGCAGATGGAGTGTAAAAGGAACATATTTCTGCTATGGGCAACCACACAGCTGAATCTCACTTGGAAACGTTACATCCGGAGTATGAGGGTTCATTGTATATTCTTGTTTTTTAGGAAGCTGAGAGGCAGCAGCATTAATTGAATGCAGGAATAGCATGCAGAATAGTGATTTTCTCTGGTTTTTGCTTGGGAGGAAGCACAAAAGAGGGAAGGTTGTCCTGGCACCTCTGGTTTTACTGCTTGGCCCGTCTGGGCAGCACTGACCGTGGCACAGTGCTTCATCTGACCCTGGCCTCCGAGCCTCAGGCCAGACTAGGTCACCAGGGAGAGTGAAACCATCACCACAGACTACACAGTAGATGGGACGCACTAGGCTGGATCCCTTCTCTGGGAGAAGTCAAGAAGACCCAGTGGTGGTAGCAGATGAGGAGTTTGCAGCCAAGGTGAGGTCAGCAGGGCAGGCCAAGAACACCTGCTGGAGCATCTCAAATGGGAGTGCACACCAGTCACGGGCAACGACAGCAGATATAAACCAACAAACACAGGGTAGCTAAGGGTCCCAATGAGGCAGGGAGGGCAGAAATGCTGTACCTGGTACTTAAACAACACAGATCAGACACAATCCTGGGCAGGAGCAGGGAAAATGCATGTGTAGGAGGGAGATAATCCACTCTTGGGATGGCCTTGAGACCAGCTGTTGTAACAGCAGGCACTGCCATCTATTTCTACAACTCTCTCGCCTGACGTATTTTAGGAGATCCAGATTGGCCCCCACTCAGAAGGGAAGTCTATGAATGAGTGGCCTTGTATCTTCTCTTAGGGGAAAGATGAGAGCTTGAGCTCTGTCAAACACACAACCCAAACCCTCCACTGGTAAGTTGGCAATAGCTACAATAAGAGCGGGTCTGCGTAGTGCAGAGAGCTGGTCTGTAGAGCATTAGTTTCATTGAACCTTCTGGGATTGTCTTGATCTTCCATTGATACCGTTAGTCCCTTGACACTCAGGCGTCATCTGTGCCTTGCAGACTCAAATCATTGTGCTGCCTGAGCTCAGCCTGGTAGGCGTGGAAATCCTTGGCTCTTTGAGCATCAGGGCATGGCCCAAGGGGGCCATGAAACTCAACCAGAAGGGCCAGGGAAGGCCATTGTCAATGGGAGACAGGGATTCAATTCAAACGCTTTCCCTTCCTCGCTCCTAGGAACAGGGCTGGTTCCTTTGTTCTAGGTCTTGTGGAGTCACCCTCGCTGGCAAGGCAGGTGGCCGGGCCTGCTGGGTGTCCCCACTGACTGGCCCCTCCAACAATGTTTTGCCTTCCTTCTTTTTTTTTTTTTTATTAATTATTATGCATTATGTGACAGTTTCATAGGCTCTGGGAATCTCTCCACCCCTCCCCACGCCCCTCCCCCGTGGTGGATTCCTCCACCTTGATGCAGTATTACAGTTCAAATTCAATCAAGATTCTTTCCTTGCAAACATATACCAAACATAGAGTCCAGCTACTTATTGTCCAGATGGGTTGAACAGTTTCTTGGGGAGACCATTTCTGGTCCGAAGTTAGAGCTGGTAGAATATCATCCCAGTCAATTAAGAGTCCTGCCCCTTTCCCTCACACTCACTGCTTTGGGCTTAATTCTCACATAAACCAGGAGCACACAAGCTTGTCATAGGCTCTATTTTTCTAGGAAATCTCAACAAAGACATTTAAGTTGGGAGTCTATGTATTTTGCAACCTATTTTTAGAATTTCATATGTAAATAAATGTGTACCTGTTTTCATACAGAATTATGTTACTGGATCACTTGGATAATCATTTAATGATTTGTTACTTCCACACTATTTCAATGCTTTACCTTAAGCTTATGTTTACATGCTTAAGGTTATATTGATAAAAGGTAGTGATTTAATTTTTATGAGCCATTGTCAAAGAAAGTGGGAACCATGAGATGAAATCAATGTTTACTGTTTGCTGAAGGCCGAATAAAGTTATTAATCAAAGAATCTAGTAATTTGAGAACAAGAAAGTGGTAAGCGTGTTTGCATTTTCATCTGAGGTCTGGTGAATTTAAAAGAATCTATGTAGGGGCTGGAAGCCACTTAATGTCAGCAAAATGATTTATGTTAATTTGAACTTTGTGACTGGTAGAAGATGTATAACAGAGAACGCGGGGATCTCATGAGGAAACTCGAGCAAGAAATTCTTATCTTCATTATAAACTATTCTCGTCTTCATTATAAACTATCCCAGAATAGCTGTATTATTTGCTCATGCTTTGGAGCAAGTGGATTATCTAAGGGGAGTGCTGAGTTTAAGGTTAATTTGGGTAGCAACAAAAGCCACCATAAGGAAAAACTCAATATTACACTTGCATTTACTATGTAATGAGTGTTTGTTGAATATGTAGAAGAGTGAAACTTTCACCAAGCAGCTGGGGGTTGAGGGTGGCGGTCCATGAGTCAGCATTGCCGGCTGGGCAAACAGGTATCAGAAGTAAACAACATTTTCTATGGCCAAACATCCAGGGGCCCGGATGTGGGCTCTCCACCCTCGCTGCAGCACCTGGCATGCGCAACAGTGAGACCAACACTCTTTTGAAATGGAAACACAGAGTACACAGTGAGAGACTCTAGTTATCATCTTCTATTGAAGAAGGATGCCGTCGTGACACCATTTCAAGAGGTTAAAGTCCTCTGATAAACAATGTGGGAAAACTGTGTCCACATTTTGGTAGAAGCATATGTATATATATAGTGAGATGAGAGGCACAGAAAGACAGTTCCATTACCAACATTTCCTGAAGGTGGGTTTACAGCAATGGGGTCATTTAGAAGTTCCAGCTTCCTCTTGATCCTGTACCTGCTAAAAGGGACCCTGAGTGATTCACTCATTCAGCTGAACAATAATGGCTATGAAGGTATTGTCGTGGCCATTGACCCAAATGTGCCAGAAAATGAAACACTTCTTCAGCACATCAAGGTAAGTGCAGAATGGCAATCTCCTGTACTTCGGCGACGGTGAGTATCACTGCAAGCCTCGTGCCATGAAAAAGGGTGGGGTTTTTTGGTCTGAGCCTGTTTTTTCATCTGAAGAATGGAAATGATAGCACTTCATCAGTAGGATGAGAAAATAAATGCCAGGTGCATGTATGTATGTATGTATCAGAGTCTGACACATTTTTGGTACATCAAATAATGTCTATATTTGCTGCTGTGAACTGAATTATTCATTTGGAGCCTTAAAAAAAGTCAGCTATACAGGGCAGATACACAGAAGCTACTGCTTGGTTTTTACCATGGACATGTATCAGATTCTCCTTTTATTCTAATTGTAAACCCCTTCCAGCAATGCTGAATATGGGCTCCGATTGCAAAGCTCTGGATTTCACAGACCCACCAATGACCACACGGGGGCAGCACTTCACCTTGCTACTGTGAAGGAGCCAGGAGAGGCAAGAATTCGCTTCTAGTAGTCAGGTAGAAAGATTACAGGAGTAACAGCCAGGAATAATTACAAAAGTGAAAGTTCGGAGACAGAGCAGTGTAGTCAGTAAGAGTGATTGCATGCCTGTAAGAGGTAAGTAAGTACCCCTCTGATTAATTTTGTGAGAATCAAATATAGAAAATGCATGTATATAGGGAGAAGCTGGAAATTCCGTGCGAGTTCACGACAAGCAAATCTGAAATGATCTCAAAGTTTCAAAAAAGATTTATTTTATTATCCTTTACTATTTTATTTATTTTCCAAGCAGAGTTACATCGAAACAGGGCGAGGCGCAGCGAGAACAATCCTCTGGTGTGCTTCCCAGATGGCCACAACTGCTAGAGCTGGGCCAGGTGGAAGTCAACCTAGGACTCCAGTAGGGGCTCTCCCACTAATGACAGGGACGCACATACACTGGCTGGTGTAAGTGATTGTTATTCCTAATGCTTCACGTATTAGGTTTATCACAACCACATCAGCCAGTCTCTACGATATTTTCTATTTTGTAAATGGGACCAACCGGAGTTCAGAATTGGAAAGTGCTAAATGTTCTTTAGCAAGTGGTGGAGCCAGGACCAGCATCTGCCTCTAGAGTGTGCCTGGTGAACAGTGTGGTGTGACACGCGGTGTGTGTGCGATGCCAACAAGGATCGCTGTGCTGTTGCTGACAGTATCCGCAGCTCTGGCTCCGGGAGTGTGGAATGCAGATGTGACCTTGAACCATCGGGCTGTTCTTGGTCAAGAAGGCTACCTGTGTTTTCCTCCTCCCCAGGACATGGTGACTCAGGCTTCTCCGTACCTGTTTGAAGCTACAGGGAAAAGATTCTATTACAAAAATGTTGCCATTTTGATTCCTGAAAGATGGAAAACAAAACCTGACTATGTGAGACCCAAACTGGAGACCTACAAAAATGTGAGAACATCAATACTTTCAAAACTGATTTGTTTTGTGTTTGCAATGCGCGGTTTTAAAATCAAACTACTCTGGAATTCAAGGAAGTGCTTTCCAAATACTGCAATGTGAATGTGGTCCCCGTGCTTGCTCAGACCCCACGGTGACGAAAGCCTTTCTCTGCAATCACAGGCCGATGTCCTGGTTGCTGCGGCTCAGCCAGCAGGGAACGACGAACCCTACACCGAGCAGATAGGGCGGTGTGGAGAGCAGGGCGAGAGCATCCACCTCACTCCCGACTTCCTAGCAGGGAAAATGCTGACTCAATATGGACCGCAAGGTACGGAGCTGATCAAATCCTCCACTGCATGTCTCGGGATGTAAGAACTGTGTTTTCGAAGTGAATAATAATAGCATTGCCTGTATAAGTAAGCATATAAAATTCAACAAAATAGCTACATATAGATTTAACTGAGACAGCATTTTCTTTTAATTATTATGAGGATTAAGAATAGTCCAATTTTCATGTAAATTCTATTTCTCAATTTTACACATTTTAAAAGTGGTATCTTAATTTTGTCAATTATTATCTTACCACATGATACTTGTAAATGAGTAAGTTTCTGTGCAATTGCATGGAGACTCACTAAAGAATGAAATCTGCCTGTAATTCGTATTGTGGCCACCAGATGGCAGAAATGCATAGGGCATTCAGATTACATTGACATAAACGGATCTTATTAAAATGAAAATTTCAATTCAATGAGGACAAAAAGGAATTGAACAATCTGCTTCTTATTTACAATTTTTTGTATTTATTTACTTGGAAAGCAGAGTTAGAGAGGGAGAGAAAGGGAGGGAAGGAGGAACAGAGAGAAAGAAGTCTTCCATCTGTGGGTTCATTCCCCAAGTAGCTGCAGTGACCTGCTCTGAAGCCAGGAGCCAGGAGCTTCATCCAGGTCTCCTACGTGGGTGGAGAGGCACAAATGTTCGGGTCATCTACCATTGCTTTTACCAGGCCATTATCAGGGTGCTGAATGAAAAGTTAAGCAACCGGACTCAAACTAGGGCGATGACGAGATGCCTGTACTGTTGGCAACAGCTTCACCCGCTACACAACAGTGACGATGACTTGAATTTCTTCAATGCAAAAATGATTACTATCTCCCAGAATTATCTTGATTTATTTATTTCAGCAAACAAGGTGGCAAAAACAAACACAAGAATCCTGGTACCTTTATGCTCCACTTCCAAATATACAGGAGCACTTACAGATCTTTTTAGAAAGGAATTAAACACATCACTCTGTTGTTTGAGAACATTCTTTCCTCTCCTTAGAAGGAGTATGACCTAAGTGTATGACTCAAGAGATACACGTTGAACTGATTTTCCCAACTCATCTGTCCAAGTTTCCTCACATCATCATGACCACATATAGTGTCATTCATTCACACTATCTCATTCCTGTGCTATCAACCCGTCCTTTCGCCCTCACAGTATTTCCTTATCTTTTTTTTTTTTAAGGAGAGAGAGAAGTTATTTATTGAAAGGCAGAGTTATGTAGAGAGAGAGTGAAACGGAGATTTCCATTCACTTTTCACTCCCCGAAAGGCTACAATGGTTGGCCCTGGACCAGGCTGAGCAAGAAATCTAAATATCCACTTGGGTCTCCCACACGGGTCTCGGGAGCCCAGCGCTTGGACCGTCTTCTACTGTTTTCTCAGGCACGTTAGCACAGAGCTTGGTCAGGAGGGCAGCAGGCAGGACTCCAATTAGTACTCTGATGTGCAGCTCTGACATCACACGCAATAGCTTAACTCACTGTACTGCCCTGCTAGCCCCTTCCCTCCCCTTTAAGGGGCCAGTGGCTACACCTCAGCAGCTATGAAATCAAGTCCAAACCTTCAGAGGTGGAGAACTAGCGCTTCCTTCATACGCCCCATAACCAAGCCCTTTATAATCCAACCTAACTTGGAACTTACGCTCCAGAAAAGCTGAAGCCTCTAAGACTCTTCCAAATTTAAGAAACACTCCCTGACCCAGCTGGTAAGTTCCAGACACTGTGTGCCCAGCAGGGACAATACAGAGATCTTAGGGAGAAGACAAGCGTGCAGTATGCAAGACTGGCAATTAAGCGGCAATGACAATGGAAGCTGGCAAGTGCCACAGTGAGATCCAGTTTCATTACATCTGGTCAAAGCATGTCAGGGAAGGTCTAGGTGAGACCAAGTTTGACTTTGAAAGAAGAGTAGGACTTCTCCAGGCAGACGTGATGTGGCAGCTGGGTAGGGAGATTCCAAGCAGCAAGGGGAAAAGAATCAGAGATGAGCAAGTGCGTGGTGTTGTCTAGCAAAGAAAAGGATCAGTTCATCACAGTTACAGGATGTTGAAGGCAGGTGGTTAGCAGCGACCATTAGCATCATGGAAAGGGATAGCGCTGAGTCGGCAGGGTCCATGCCTGTGATGTTAAGAAGATTTAACCCGGACACCCCAGGCAGTCACCTGACTCTGCGATGCTCCCCTGGGCTGACCATGAGCACTGGCCACTGTTTCAACTGAGGGTGAAGAACTGCCTGGCAGTTAACAGGTGCCAGTACATGACACAGGTAGTGTTTATGAATCACAGACGTGTACAGTCACAGCATTAGATCTGTCCAACAGAAGCATGCCTTCAATGAATTGTTCTTACTATCAAAGCATCATGAACGTGAAGACTGGGTTTCTCCCAGTGGGAGAACGTATTTTGCTATTGTGACGGTAATCAGGTGTTTACAATATCTTCACACAGGGAGAGCGTTTGTTCGAGAATGGGCTCGTCTGCGATGGGGAGTATTTGATGAGTACAATAACAAGGAGAAATTCTACTTAGCCAGGGGGAAAAATGAAGCTGTAAGGTATGCATGCTTTAATTTTGCTTTTCCCAAGCCACTTTAAATTGGAACCACATTTCTTTATTCATTGATGAATGCTAAGCTAGCAGTCTTCTGTTCCGTTGTTCTAGCTTTAATTTCTTCTTGGTGCTTTCTTTTTCACATTTCCACAAAGTTTTAACTTTTGTTTTCAAGTGCTTCAGTTAGTAAAATTCTCTACTCTAAGGCAACTAAGTACTTGCCTTTTTAAAAACGTGTGTCAGTGGGGAGAATCCCAGTACCTATGAAACTGTGTCACATAATACAATGTAATTAATGAAAAAAAAATAGTTCAATTGACTTGAACTATTAAGGATGTATCATTAAATTATATAACATCAGTTTCAAAAAAAAAAAAAGCAACGTGTGTCAGCCACCACTCATGCTCAGGGGTTGTGCTCAGGGCCTCTGTCTTCCTGTGCCAGGGTCAATGTATGGACGGTGCTAACTGGGCTCTTAGTGGCCAGGAAGGCAGGACCAGGTCTTTGTGGACTTGGCTGGTGGAAATGACCGTGGCAGCAACTGTGAAACTCACCTGGAAAATAATCAGCTTTAAAGCACCAACAGATTCCCTCGAGGACAGTCCTAGACCCTGTGTGGTATCAGTAGAAAGCAAGCTCAACCCTGGAGATACCTGACCTTGCCATGGTGCCTTCGGCCAAGTTCTTGTAACCTTGTAACCAGCCCTTTCAGTGCATGTAGACTGCAATAGTACAGACCAGATCCATGAGAGACTTCCAAATGTGCTTCACTAAAAGGGAAAAATAAGACTTATTTTATTAACATGAGAGGGGGAGGGAGAGGAGGGAAAGAGATGGAGATATGAAGAGAGAAAGATCGGTCTTTTATCTGCTCATTCACTTCCCAAATGACTCAACAGCCGGGGCTGGGACTGGGTAAAACATACAGGCACACACAGCATGTTCCTTCCATAGCAGCCAAATGATGTCTTCTTAAAATTACCATGTCTTCTTAAATTAAATTTGCTGGGGCTGGATCTGCGGTGCGCCAGATAAAGTTGCCACCTATGGAACCTGCATTGCATATGAACATCTGTTAGTGTCCCAGCTGTTCCACTTCCAACACAGCTCCCTGCTGATGCTCCTGGGGAATCAACAGAGCATGGCTCAAGTACTTGAGCTTCTCTATGCATGAGGGAGACCCAGGAGTCCTGGCTCCTGGCTTCAGACCACCCAGCTCCAGCCATTGTGGCCATTTGGGGAGTGAACCAGTAGATGGAAGATTGTCTCCCCACTACCCTATCTCTCTCCCTGCCCTCTCCCCTGTTACTTTGCTTTTCAAATAGATAAATAAATATTTAATTTTTATGGTTTAATAACATATTTAATATTTAGTAATGTGTGTTATTTATTCTCTAAGCTTTTAAATTAATTTTTAAGACATAAAAGTAATCAAGGGAACTGTTTAAATGACGATAGCTACTTAAAGTGATATATTGCATGTAGAGACATTCGCAGGAGTTAGAGAAGATCATTATTATCATCATTATCTACGTTTGTTCATGAAATTGTAATCAATGCAATAACACATGAAACTACGCAGATTGAAAAAGGGGATACTAGAAAATAGAAAATGGCTTTTACGCAGATGATATTCGGCTGACTTGGAAAACCCAAGGGAATAAGTTGAAACTAAAATTGACAAGAAGTCAATAAGATGACCAAATAGAAGACAACTATTCAAATTATTGTTCCTTATGTAAACAACAGCTAATTCAAGAATATAATAGAAAAATTATTTTTCTTAAAATAGTAATTAAAGGTATAATAGAAGTAGGAAAAATTCTAATAAGTGTGGAAGAGATATTTGAAAAAACTGTGAAATCCTTCTAAAGGATTTAAAAGAAAATTAAGGTAAGTTCAGAGATTTTCAATCCATGGAACAAATAAATTCAACCAAAATTGCAACATAGGTTTTATGAAACTGGTCAAAAGGGCATTCATGTTTAGCTTAGTTTGAAAATCCTAGGAAGCCCTAGAATCTATGCAACAAATGGTAATAGCTATGACAAGTTTTTGAAAGATGAATTTATTTATTTGAAAGTTAGAGGTATAGAGAAAGGTAAGGACAAAATGAAATCTTCTATTTGATGGTGTACTTCTCAGATTGCTAAAAGGCCACGCTAAAACCTTGGATCCAGCAGCTTCTTTTAAGTCCTGCACGGATCCCAGCACTCAGGCCATGTCCTGCTTTCTTTTCCAAGGTCATCAGCTGGGAGCTGCATCAGAAGTGGAGCAGCTGGGTCTCGAACCAGTGCTCATGTGGGATGCTGGTGTTATAGATGACGGTGGCAGATTTACTTGCTAAGCTGTATCACCAGCCCTATGATTGACATCATGACATAGGGACTTCACCCACAATGCTTCAATTGCAGTGCCAACAAAGGCAGTTTTTGAAAAGAAACACTAATAACATGGACTTGACTTTCCAAAACTTAAATATATTACTAATTGTATTAATTAAAGCAATATGAATTGACAGATATATATATATATACATACATATACATCTCTTTATATCTATCTATCTATCTATCTATCTATATACACACTTTACTTTTTTAACATAGGAAGAATTATGAATCCACGTGGAAATGTAGGATTTTTTAAGCATCATTTAAGACATTTTTAAGACGTCAGTTTAGTATGAACTGTGTGGGGAAAATGAATAAATTCCCTTATAATTGCATAGACTCATTATTTTCTTAAGTTGTAATGAAAACCAAAAGAACATTAAGAAATAATAAATGTCAATAGAGTGAATGTCTTCTTTGCATTCAACAATCGAAAGGAAAATTTCATGGCACACAAGCCAAACATAGCTCAATGAAAAAGTAAATAAACAAAAACACAGAAAAAGATATTTGTAAAAAAATTTAAAACCAAGCTTTTAATTAAAACCAAGCTTAAAACCAGGTTTGGTACATAAAGAGCCTTTGAAAATCAGTAAAACAATAACACCTGAATAGAAAATAGACAAAGAAAAATGAATAATTCACAAAGGAGAAATCAAAATGGAAATCAATGTTGTGTTGCAACAGGTTAAGCCCCTCTTGGATGCCAGTTTGAGTCCTGGCTGCTGCACTTCCAATCCAGGTCCTTGGAAAGCAGCATTAGATGTTCCAAATATTTCAGCTCCCGCCAACCACTTGGGAGACTAAGAAGGAGTTCCAGGGTGGAACTTTGGCCTGGACAAGTCCCAACTCTTGCAGCCATTTGGGGAGTCAATAAGCAGATAGAAGATTTCTTTCTCAATCTATCTTTCTCTCTGAAACGCCATCCTTCAAATAAATAAGAAAATCTTGATAAGGAGGAAAAAAAAATAAAAAGGGCCAACAAACACAAAACGCTCCTACTTGCTAGTAGTCAAAGAGATGTGATTTGATAAATTCATTTATTACCTAGTAAGTTTCTGTCTGTAGGATGAGAGCCCAGAGGACTGTTGGTAAAGTTTTCTAGGAAGTAATTTGTGTGTCAGGTAGCAAATACCGAACGATTTTCTCATTTCTTGACCCAGCAACTTCATATTTGTAAAGCTGACTTAAGGAAAGGATAAGACAAGCATTATCAGTGAGCTTTGAAATGCCTAACCTGTGGGATCTGATAGCTCAGTTCGAGGATCAATCATGTGGCAAACTTGGAAATGCAGTCAAAATTTTGTTTATTCATTGATATCAGTGCATCCTTTTATTATTGAAATTGTGCAAAACTGAAACAAAGTAGACTGAATGCATACTATATATAGTATAAAAATATATGAAAATACTAAAATCACATGTGACAATTATATTTCAAATGGAATCAAAGTTTTTTTAAAGATTTATATATTTATTTGAAAAGAAGAGGTGCAGAAAGAGAGAGAGAAATCTTCATGTGCTAGCTCACTCCCCAGATGGCTGCAAAACTTGGGGTTTGGCCAGACCGAAGCCAAGAGCACAATACTGGCCTCTCAAATATGGAGTCTTTTTTAAGTAGAAAGCAAAGCTATATGTGAGATACACTGATATGTAAGAAAAGGAGAAAATAGTTCAACATGCTAATAGTCACTTATTTCTCATAGCGAGACATGATTTTATCTTTTCTTTTTATACTTTTCACTAGTTTTCAAGTTTGCAGTACTGTTCAGATATTGTTTATATATGCAAAATATAGCTAAAATACAATAATGGGAGAAAACAGTTCATTCATAATAGTAACCAAACTCATGAGTATGTAGTATACGTGTCAACATCACAATTATGAAAATGCAAGAACTTTGTAAAAACCTAGGCAACAAACTAATTAAAAAGGAACAGAAAATAGGAAAATGTCAGCAAACTGTTTGGAGAAAATGAAAGAGAACTCCTGATTTTCCAGGGGCTAGGAGGTGCTGAAGGACTTGGAGCCTAATTAGTAATGCAAAGAGTCCTAAGCCAGATGCGGCTTTCTGTTGCATAAAAAAAGGTTTTGGGGAGCCCTGAGGATAGTTTCTGAGAGACAGAAATGTATGCTGCTAATGATTTCATAATTTGGACCTGCAAGGAAACGTGTTTGTTTCTTGGGATGTGAGTAGAGCAGGCCATTTCAGAGCCTGAGCACGGAGCCTGATGCTTTGAAACTCTCCCGTTACGTGTTCCAGATGCTCAGCAGCTGTCACTGGTAGGAATGAAGTCAACAAGTGCCAAGGGGGCAGCTGCATCAGCAGGCCCTGCAGACCCAACGCCCACACAGGACTGTACGAGGAAGCCTGCGAGTTCCTCCCCGACGCGAAACAGGAGGCCAAGGCTTCCATCATGTTCGCACAGAGCATCAGCTCGGTAAGCACCTCTAGGCTTTGTCCCTTAGATACTCACATGTGTGGTGAGGTTTCCTGGCCAGGCATTCTCAGGAAGATCAAAGGTACAGAGAAAACTGAGGAAATCATCAGTCTTAAGGTAAAAGTCACCAGCTCCCAGCTTTTGGATGAGTCGGGGTCCAATTCTCCTCCATCTCTGTCTCACTAGCATCTAGATTAAGCGCTTAGAAGTACTTCAAATGCTCTGAAGAGCATACAAGGTTGCGAATTCTTAGGTAAGTAAGAAACTTATAAGAAATAATAGAAAGTTCTTTTAATTAGTCAGTGAAAACTTAACAGGAAGTTTTTACTTGAAAGAGTTTTTCTTTTTTTGGTCTACATATTTGTCTTAGATGCTAACTGAAAATGTTTTTGAAAGAGTAGTGGTGTCCTTCAAAAGTTCATGCAAAGTTTTAACAACTTTAAATAATTTAGAAGTATTTTGCTGCTTTTTATCTTTTTTCCACTTTCTTTGAAAGGCACAGATAGGTAGAGAGAGAGAAAAACAGACATGGAGAGGTCTTGCATCTGTTGATTCATTACCCAAATGCCCACAACATCCAGAGCTGGGCTGGCTGGGGCCTAAGTGAGAGTTCAGATCTTAATCTAGGTCTCCCATATGGATAGCAGGGACTCAGCTGTCAACTGCTACCTCCTACAGTGCATGTTAGCAGAAAGCTAGAGGAAAAGCAGAGGCAGGACCAGAATCCAGACACACAAATATGGAATGCAGGCAGCCCAAAGGGTCTGCTTGACAGGTGCACCAAACACCTGCCCCACTGCTTTGCTACTTTTATTTTTAAAACAGTTTATTTGAAAGACAAAATGACAGGGAGAGAGGGAGAAGTGAGAAATTTTTCCATCCATTAGTTGACTCCCCAATGCCTGCAACAGTCAGAGCTGGCCCAACCAGAAGGAAGAACCAGGAACTCCATCTAAGTCTCCAACATGGGTGATAGGGGTCCAAGGACTTAGACCATCTTGTATAGTCTTTCTAGGCACATTAACAGGGAGCTGAATTGCAAACAAAGCAGCTAGAACTTGAATAGCATTCACATGGGATGCCAACATTGCAGGTGGCACCTGCAGTATTGTCCTTCCTCTACTGCTATGTTAAATGACCGACTAGAGCGGTTCATTGTCGCATCATGTAGGTTAAACCACTACTTGTAGTACTGGCATCCTATATCAGTGCCAACTTCCCCTGGCTTCAATTTGGTCCAGACCTAGCTACTGCCACACAGTAATGAAACCTCTCTCTTTCTCTCTCTCTCTCTCTCTCTCTCTCTCTCTCTTTCTCTCTCCCTCTCTCTCTCTCTTCCTCCTCCCCCTCTCTCTCTTCCCCCCTCTCTCTCTCAGTCTACCTGGCAAATAATATTTAAGGAAGCAAAACTTAATGACACACGTGTCTGCTGTAGATGGATCTAGCGCCCCCATAGTGTCTAATAGTATTGAAGTTCATGCAGAGTACTGTGAGATCACAAAGGATTGAGTGGTAGGTCTCCAGGGAAAAGAGTAGGAAAGAGAAACAGCAATTTGGAAGTCACCTGTGGCTGAAAGGTGAAGGGAGAGTTTGCAGTGCAGAGGACAGAGGAGAAGGAGGAGGAGGAACTTCCTGCCCAGTAGGAGTCATGAGCAACAGCCCAGAGGCAGAAAGTTCTAGCAGGATTGTGTCCTGCCAGGCTGGAGAAATTAGACTTGTAAAGCACAGGCAGAAGGGTGGAGAGAGAAACAAACATCCCAGTCACTGAATGAGCATTAATTATGGAAGGGAGTTCCTTGGGCAGTGCAGATAGTCACGTGGCACCGTGAGCTGAAGATAAGAGGACTTCTACTAGTTTGTGGAAAATGGACTTAAAAGGTAAGTTTAATTTAGCACAAAAATTTCAGCATCAACATCCATTCGTTTTTTTCTCACAATATGTGAAATTCCATGAACTTTTTCCTTGCTAGAGTAAGAAAGCAGTTGTAGGGCCAATCAACTGGAGGGGAAATAAGACAGAAAAGTCAGAGGAGTCTGCAGTTGGCTGAGGGAGGAGCCATGATGGCGTGGATAAGGCTGAGTCTATCACGGCAGGAGAAAAAGTTAATATTGCAGGAGAGGTAGAATGTATTGATTTTTGGCTAGTTTGCAGGGAGCGGCAGGAAGAAAAACTCTATTCACTGCTTTGCAAGACTGGGCACAGAGTGGTTACACCAGCTAGAAGTGTAAGTGAGCGGGAAGGAAAAGGGGTTTGGTAGTGCAAGGATAGAGAAACATGCTAGCAAACGTGTGCTCCAAGGATGGCTTGAAGTTTGAGAGTAGGAAGGAAGCCTCCAAGCAGGCAGAGGGGTTGCTGAGACGTATAAAGGATCCAGTGAGGCTGAAGATTTGGTTTGCAATAATAAATATGAGCTGCTTCTATGATGTTCTGCAGTGATTGTGATTATAGAGGTTGTGAGATTGAGTCAAGATTATGGTTAACAGAAGACTAAGGATAGGAACAAAGGCTGAAAATATTTTTGAACAAGATTGGAAATGTCATTTAAAAGAACTGAGACTGTAACTGTGATTTATCATTACATATACCAGTTTGTTGACAATTGCAGGTGGTGGAATTCTGTACAGAAGAAAACCACAATAAAGAAGCTCCAACCCTTCAAAACCAAAGATGCAACCTCCGGAGCACATGGGAAGTGATCAGCGAGTCTGAGGACTTCAAGAAAACCACTCCCATGACAACCCAGCCCCCTGCTCCCACCTTCTCACTGCTGCAGATTGGACAAAGAATTGTGTGCTTAGTCCTTGATAAGTCTGGAAGCATGTCGGTATGTTCAATGAGCCTTGGTCTTCTGGAAGCTGGCTAAAGACATGTGTGCAGTGTGATCAGGACTACAACTTGTACTGGGGATAAACACAGATCAGAGTGATCACAACAACATTGCCATCAGAATAGCCCCTCCAGCTGTGTCCACCAAAGAGTTAGCACCATCTGTCTCATCTGTCTCATTTGCCAAATTAGTTTGCAGCTATGAGCAAAGATCCGATGAGTCACATAAGCTTGACTTTATGCTTCACTGATAAATTTTGGGGCTAGAGGCATAGAACTTACCTAGAATAATCACAAAAGCATTGAATCTGAATGATTGTGTAATCTGGCTTTACGCTTTGCTCTTTATACTAAACCACTTAAATTCTACCTAAATTTAATGATGCTGCTAAGTATAAATGAGAACTGTTATCCTAGAAGGATATGTCTCAAGTAAGCTTGCTATCATTATTCAATGCCAAATCAGTCACTTCCAAATCCTTCCCTCCTGGTCTGAGCTTGTCCAGGTAAAGCTAACATGATCTCTCCTCCACCAGAGTGATGACCGCCTTAAGCGACTTAATCAAGCCGGCAAGCTTTTTCTGCTGCAGATCGTTGAGGAGGGAGCCTGGGTTGGGATGGTGACCTTTGACAGTGTCGCCTCCGTACAAAGTGAACTCAGGCAGATCAAGAGCAGTGCCGACAGAACTGCGCTCACCAAAAGCTTGCCCACAGTGCCCGCGGGAGGGACATCCATCTGCTCTGGCCTTCGAGCGGCATTTTCAGTAAGACATGTTTCTCTATCATACTTTGCAACAACTGCAGTTTATGTTTCCTGAGACATTTCTTTTCCAGCATCTCTTTACACACTTAGCAAATCACTGAGTTTAACAACCAAAAGCAGAACATTAGCTTGAATGCTGCAAAATGCAGGCCTCTAAGGCGTTTCTTATCAAGTCTCTTCATGAATTTGTGTGTTCTGCATCTGTGCACTCATGCCAGCATTGCAAATATTCCTAATGCACCTATTGTGTGCCAGGCACTGTGCTGGACACTCCAAAACCTGGAGGGCAAGACACCACCCCTCCTTTCATGGAACTTATTTTTTTATTGGGAGAGCTGCACTAATCACATAGTAACAAATAAATGCACATGCACAAACTACAGTGATAGCTTAGAAGAAATAGCTCAACCCAGATATGGTTGAGCTCTTTATTTAGTAGATCCATAAAGTGTTTGGTTATGCTGCAATTTAAAAATATGCAATCTCAAAAACATTAATTTTTTTAAAAGAGCACACAAATTATATAATACATAGCATCTATATAGGTGTAATCTATATAGCATATGTGTATATAACATTATATATAATTATACATAATATTATATGTCTATATTATGGATATATAACATTATGTACCATTATATTTGTGTGTGTGTATGTAGGGAGAATATGCTTCAGTTTTGAGATGTTTGAGTATTCTAGATTTCTTAGCATGTTGGATCTCCTTTTGGTAAAACAAAAGGCTTATTTATGGAACAAGAGGAGTTAGAAACTGCATTATTTTATTGGGATCCTATCTAAAGATCTCACCTGATTATCCAATCACATGATTCCTCTACTTGGATATCACTGTATCTTCATTTCAGTAAAATAGATTATGAACTCTCCATTAAACAGTCAATGTCTTTAGGATAGAACTCCCTCCCACCTTTCCAGGCTCCCAGGCTTTCTGTGTCCCAGCACATTGCATCACCCATCTTTCAGAGTTTCCAATACTTCTTCTGGACTCATCCTTAAAATAAGTACTCCTTCCTCCTCTCTTCCACTTCAAAGCTCAGCATCTTGCAAAGGCTCATTGCTATATAACCTACTCCTGACATCCTTCTTGTCCCTAAAATGCTAGAGTATCTCTCTAAATCCTATGACTCTTTCCCTAAAGATATCTCAATGACCAATAAGCTCTTCTGCCATATTCTAGCCATGTTTTTCAATCAAATAAAGCTTTTTGAGAATGGAACTTATCTCTCCCTCCCAGACTGTGGAGATAGTATCATTTAGCCAGGAGGCTCTTAATAAATAAAGCTGAGTCAAGTTCTTTAACGCACTAATAATACCTGATGGTCAATTGCTACAAATACGTAATATTGTATTCTATGCAAATACCCAACAATCTCTATTTGTTTAGAGTCCATTTAACTGTACAAAGGGAAGAATTGGAGGCTGAAAGAGGCTACTTGGCTGGTTTCAGATTCTCCAAGCATCTTAGCAGCTTTGTCTTTTGCCTGCTCTTTGGTCACAACATATGTCAATGGGGCTTGTACACTTTCCTAAGCAGCAGTAGGGTCGTGTAGCTTCCAGACGGCACTATATTCTGTGCAGGACTAGACCACCTCCTTCAGGTGCTTCCTGTATCTCTGGCTGTTACATTTCACCTTGAAAGTCAGTTTTCTTAGGGGAGTTTCTATTGTGAACACCATCAGCAGCAAATCCCTCTTCCGGAGCCTGGACACATCTGGGTTCCAGTGCCTCTGTCACCCACTCCAGCTTTAATTAAAGAAGCAAATTATGGGAGAAAACAGACATGGAAATCTCTGATTTAAACTTCTGCTATGCAAATCCCTGGGAGAGATGACTCATGCCACATGGTGTCCAGGACATGTGGCTCTGTACTTTCCATTTAGATGAGTGACAGGGGATGTGAGAGACGCGACTGGAATGTAGAAAGACCCTCTCCTCCCCTCCTCTTCCCCAGGAGTCTGGATGATGAGGCGGGGGCGGGGGGACGGGCGGCCTTAGAGCCTGCATTTTCTTCAAGTCCCTGTTAGGCTTTCACTTAGGCTCCTTGCAGCAATGTCTGGGGTAGAACCTTGAGAACACCAAGTATCCAGGCAGGCTATACATGGCTCAGCATCCACTACAGCACAAGGAGTTCTCTACCTGCCAACCATCAGCTCGGGGGCCTCTCTCTCCTCTAGGCTGCATACAGAGATTTCTGCCCATTTTCCATGACACATAGCCAATGACTGGGAGGAGGACATGACGATCCATACTGCAACGTCTTTAGGGCCTTATAGATCCTGCAGCTTGATTAGACCAAGGCCAGCACCAGAACTGACATGATTCTGGTCTCTGACTCCGTGACAGTCACAGAATTCTTCTACTTATTTCATCAGAAACTGCTGTGGGGACAGTCTCATCTCACACTGGGGCAGAAGCCACCTCTGCACTTAACTTTCTTAATTGAGGTTCCTTCCCTCTCGGAGATTCTCATTTGGAGAGGAGAAGTTATGGGATTTAGGATTGACTCTTTGTTCACTTTATTTCTGGATCTTTCCTGCAACTGTCTCTAGGGGAAGGTAACCCTCATCTTCTTAAACGGATAACAGCATTCTTTTATCTAATTTTCTTTCAGAGTCCTCTTCAACATTGGCCAAAGAAATAACCTCTCTAGGCCAATTAAAAAATATTTAATCTGAGTCTACCTGGAAAAGTGGAGATGTGTCCTAGGACAATTAGGAACTAGTAATTAAGAGGAATAAATTATCTCATTTTAGACATAAGGGATATCAAAATTTTTAATAATTCCCATTACCTGGGTAATGTTCAATCAGAATTAATATATTCCCCAAATATAATCTCTATGAAATGTGAGTGGTTTACTTCTTCCTGCTTTGTAAGAATTATTTATTTATTTATTTGAAAGTAAGAGTTACACACAGAGAGAGAAACACATCTTCCACCCATTGATTCATTCCCTAAATGGTAGCTACAGCCAGAGCTGGGCCAATTTGAAGTCAGGAGTCAAGAGCTTCTTCTGGGCCTCCCATATGGGTAGGTACCATCCTCTGCTTCTTCCCTAGCACTGTTGATTCCTAGGACTACTCTGAGTTTCACAGTTTCCTCCCTTTACAGCTGTCAGGCCAAGAGAAAAGAGGATGTTCGGGGTCCATGAATGATGCTGTTTTATGTTCACAAAGTAAAAAATTACTTCATCTCTCCTATTTGCTCCCTTGGACATTTCTTTCTTGTGCTCCTTAAGCACAGGTTTCATAAACATCCTGGTCACCCTCAGTGCTGTGGTTGTTGTCCTTAGGTTATTAAGAAAAAATACCCAACAGATGGCTCTGAGATCGTGCTGCTGACTGATGGGGAAGACAACAGCATAAGCAGCTGCCTGAAGGAAGTGCAGCAGAGTGGTGCCATCATCCACACCGTGGCCCTGGGACCATCAGCAGCTCTGGAACTAGAGGAGCTTTCCAAAATGACAGGTGAGAGGGTAGCAGCTGAGACTGCCATACAGCCTCTGGCCCTGGACCATGAGCACCAGTGAACTGGGGGTAGAGGAAAGGAGAGAGGGAGGGAGCCATCTTTGCCACTCAGCTGCCCTGACACAACACCCCTCCACTCCCCGTCAAGCAGCCATGAGAACTAATGTCACTGATTTATTTTAAGGCGTTGATTCTGGGAGCGGACAGTCTAGGGAAAATAGGGCCAATACAGCACTTTGCTGAGAGCGCAGGGCTCTATTCTCAGGCATCTTGTAAGAACCAGGAGACATCCAACAGGTTAACCAAGAGCCGTTCTCTTCCAAGTTGACAGCTGGCCAAGAGATCTCGGATGACAGATGACAAACTTCTAACTACACCCTAACCATGCTATGGGTGTTGCGCACAGCATGAGCAACGAGGCACAAAGAACTTTCCACAGGAAGGAGGATCTGAGACGGAGAGACAGAGTAGCAGAGAGGAGGGCAAATGACCTGGTGACCAATGTAAAAGGCCACAGAAAATGTAGTTTACAATGTGATTTCCTCACAACACATTAACATCCAGTGCACCTGACTCGCAGACACAGACAGATGGTTCAAATAGACCCTGTGTGTTCCTGATTTCTTTAGCAGAGTAGACGAGCAGCATTTTATTTCCTTTGTTAAATGTAGAGACAGTGTTGTGAATCTCAGTGATCACATTAAGCAGTTATCTTCTGTGGCAGGACTGAGTCTAACATTATCTGTGCTAGACTGGGGTTTCTTAGTAGCAGAGCCTGTGACAGGGATTTTTGTGTATGTGACAGAAAGAGGGACAGCTCTCCGGAGAACATGAAGAAGGGCAGGACAGGGTGGGGCAGGAGCTTAGCGTGGATGCAGAGGCTGTTGGGGTCTAGCTGAAGCCTGCCCCACAGGAGGCTCAGCATGAAGAGTGAGTGCATCACAGACTTGACTGCATCATGGTCAGTCATTGGTTGTGGACGGCAGGGAGCGGCAGGGACCGTTACCCTAGGTAGGGTGGCTCCTTCTGGTAAAGCAGTTGCTTGGAAAAGGAGGCAGCAATAGCCATTAGCAACCAACATTTAGACAGGTGGAAAAAGATGCAGTCGTGCAGGTCAGGCAGTTTGGGTAAGACATCAACCATGTTACTAAGCTCTTTCCCTTAAAATTGGATGACATTTCAGCAATTTATTTTTAAATTAATTTACTTAAAAACCCACATTGAAGTGTCACCACAATTAAAACAGCTTTCTAAAAATCAAAATAATCATAATAAATGCTAACAAGGATATGTGAGACAGGTACCATCATACACTCTTGGTGGGAATGTAAACTAGCCCAACCATTATGGAAGACAGTATGTATAGTCCTCATAGATCTGAAAATTGATCTATCATATGACCTAGCCACCCCACTCCTGGGAATTTATCCAAACCAAATGAAATTTGCATATGAAAGTTGTCTGCAACCTCATGTTTGTACCAGCTCAGTTCCCGATAGCTAACACATGGAATCATCTCAGGTGGCCATCATCTGATGACTGAATAAAGGAATGATGATGTATGCACACAATGGAATATTACTCAGCCATAAAAAAGAATGAGATCCTGTCTTTCAAAACAAAATGGATACAATAGATCATAGAGAAAACTATGCTTGATGAAATATGACAGGCTCCCAAAGATCGAAATCATGTTTACCCTGATTTGTGATAAAAATTCATAGAATATTAAAAAGTGACATTAATATTTTGAGATTTGATTATTATTTATGGTACTTGTCTGCACTTTTGAAGGACAGTGATTTTCTTGTTTGTTTACTTGCTATTTGCTGAATTATTTTTATTTATTGGAGGATTAGGCCTGTGAGTTTAAAGTAAATTGAAAGTTTGTCATTATAAAAATGAAAATTAAGAAAGGAGGAAGATGGGAGACTGGGAGTAAGAGAGGGTGGGGTGGAAATATCATTGTCTTCTTAAAACTCACATATGAAATACATAAAATGTATTTCCTTCACATTAAACAGATTACAAATTACCTATATATGTACATGATCAGCAGAGTTGCAGAAAGACAGGGAGAGATCTTCCATTCACAGGTTCAGTCCCCAAATGACCACAACAGGTAGAGCCGGGCCAGGCCAACCCAGAAGCCTGGAACTCCATCCAGTTTTCCCAAATGAGTTCAGGAACTCCAGCACAAGGCCCATTTTCTCCTGTTTTCCCGGGAATAGTAGCAGGGATCTAGATCAGAAATGGAGCATCTGGAATTTGAACTGGTACTCATGTGGGATGCTAGAATGACACACAGTGGTTTATCCCACTTAAGCACAATGCCAGGCTCCATTTTTAAAAGTGTTTTCACATCACTTGTCCTAGTTACGTTATTTTTAAATAGTCCAAGAGACCTGAATCTGCTGTATAATCTTATTATTTTACTACATACCAGAATTTTCTATAACTATCTCTTTGCCCATTACTATTTCTTGCAACCACACCATAGCATGTTTTCCTTGATTAGAAAGAATGCTGTTTGTTAGAATTGTCTCAAATTAGAGAAAACGGGCACCACATTGTGGTCTAGTGGGTAAAGCAGCCACCTGTACCACAGGCATCCCATATGGGCACCAATACCTGCCCTGACTGCTCCACTTTCAATTAAGCTTCTTGCCAATGGCCTGAGCAGAAGCAGTAGGAGTTGGCCCAAGTGCTTTGGTTCCCATATCCATGTAGGATACCTAGAAGAAGCTCCTAGCTCCTGACTTTGGCCTGATGCTGCACACATTAGGGAAGTGAGCTAGTAAATAGAAGCTCATTTTCTCTCTTTAGCCCTCTCTTTTTAACTGTGACTTTCAAATAAATGCATTAATGTTTTTAAAAGAAGAGTAAAGCAAAAATCTTAATGTTCGATGGATTCTCAAACATGGAAGGGCATGACTTCTAAAATGTATAACTTATGTTATTAATTTTGTCTTGTCAGAGATTTAAGTTGCTTTGCAGGTAGGTGCAGTAGCCAGATGACAGAGATGTTGCTGAAACTATTATCAGCTTGAATTAAAAATTTAGTAACAAAGAGGAACTTTGGCACAATGGATAAAAACCACTGCTTGGGACACCCACATCCATATTGAGTTACCAGCTTTGAGTATTGGCTCTATTCTCCATTCCAGCTTCCTGCTAATTTGTACCCTGGGAGGCAGCTGGTGATGGCTCAAAAGTGGGGTGTGGAGGTTCTCTGCCACCCACATAGGAGACCCAGATTAAGTTCTTGGCTCCTTCAACATGTACCGACCTTGGGTGTTAGAGGCACTTGAGGAGTAACTAGTTGATCGGAGTTCTCCTTCTTTTTCTTTGTGCCTTTCAAATAAAATAATTAATTTGAAATTTTGAAATAGCGTTAACTTCTGAGTTAATCTGGGCACATATTTCATGTCACCTACTTATACTTTAGCAATATACTCACAAAGATTTATTTATTTGAAAGGCAGATGTACAGATTCAGGGGGAGATACACAGAGAAAAAGATCTTCCATCTATTACATCTGTCCTGCAATGTTCAGGACAGGAGACAGGAGCTTCGTCCAGGTCCCCCACATGAGTGCAAGATCTAAGAACTTGAACCATCTCTTGCTGCTTTCTCAGGCTGTTGGCATGGAACTGGATCTGAAATGGAGCAGCTAGGAATCAGAACTATGCCCAAATGGGATGTTTGTATCACAGGCAACAGCAGCTTCATATTGACCCCATATTCTGCAATGCTAACCACTGCTGAAATGTTGCAAATGTTTGCTTTCTGGAATGTGGTCTCTGATGATGTCATTGCATTTTAGGAGGTTTACAAACATATGCTTCGGATCAAGTGCAGAACAACGGCCTCATCGACGCTTTTGGAGCCTTTTCATCAGGCAACAGCGCCGCCTACCAGCGCTCCATCCAGGTCAGGGTTCTTCCTCATAGGGTTTCATGTCTCTGTGTAGTCATGGCCACCATGGAGAATTGAATGGCACAAAATTTTAGGTGTTACATTCACTCTTTCAGTAGTGAATCAAAATGGAAACAAACTGAAGATTCTGTCTGATGTGAGACATTATTCCTAAGATGCAACACTTCTCCAACAAGGCAATTCATGGTTACTTGTTTGGAAATGTTGCCATGAGAAACCTCAGAAAACCAGCAACATAATAATGGGCTCAGAGATTCTTTCATAACATATGCTCCCAGATACTCACAGCAAGATGAGGGTAATTGAATAATTGGCTTGGAATTTTCTTCAGAATAGGATAACAGATTTCTTGCTGTATTTTTCCATGAGCTTAAATCCCAGCTACGTGCCAAGATTTTCAAATAATGAATGGAAAGCACTTTTCACTTTGGAAAGTCCATGGTGTGAGTCCAGATACCTGGATCATGGTCCCGGCTCCACCCATTCACTCTTGACCCTGATAGAGACCTCCACCTCTATAGGCACTAGATTCCCTCACTGGGTTCTTCTAAGCACCCACCTGCTCCTAAAATTCAAGAAAATCAAATTGTCCTTCAAAAGTCCTGGGGCTGTTGAAAACAAAGGACAAGTGTATTTTTAAAGATTTATTTTATTTTAAATGCAAATTTTTAAAGGGAGAGGAGAGACAGTGACAGCGAGAGATCTTACATTCACTGGTTCTCTCCCCAATTGGCCACAGCAGGCAGAGCTAAGTGGACTCAAAGCCAGGAGCCAGGAACTTCTTCAGGGTCTCTCAAGTGGGTGCGGGGGCCCAAGGACTTCAGCCATCCTCTGGCACTTTGCAGGCCATAAACAGGGAGCTGGACCAGAAGTGGAGCAGCAGCAGATGGGATGCCAGCGCCATAGGCAGAGGACTAGTTTGTACACTACCACTTGGCTCCAGGACAAATATATTTTAAAAGGTTTTTTTTTCCAGTAGTTGTAGAAATTATTCACATGATTTTTTTTGAAGATTTATTTTGTTTGAAAGACAGAGTTATAGAAAGAAATAGAGAGAAACAGAGTGACCTCATGTCCATTGATTTATTACCCAGATGATGGCCAGAGCGGAACCAATCTGAAGCCAGAAGCCTGGAGTTTCTTTCAGGTCTCCCATGTGGGTGCAGGGGTCCAAGCACTTCAGCCATCCTCTGCTGTTCATCCAGGAGCATTAGCAGGGAGCTGGATCAGAAATGGAGCAGCCAGGACAGGAACAGGTGCCTGTATGGGGCTCCAGCGTCACAGGCTGAAGCTTTCCATGCTACAACAACGCTGGTCCCAAACACGAGTTTCTAGAGAGAGTAAATAAGTGGCATGCACAATAGTCTCAATTTTAACTTTTATTGTGAAAATTTGAATAAAACTAAAAATCCAATGCCTAAAAAGGAGAGATTTCAAAACAGGAAGGGTTCTGGTCTGATGCAGTACTTATTTAATCTAAGAATTAAATACGTTTGAGTTACCCTGTTGAAAAGAATAACATGTCAAAGAAAAATAATTAAACTCATGGGGAGACAAATTCACAGCCAGGTGGTTCCTGCCCATTGTGTTTCTATTTAAGAAACCTAAGATGGAGAGAGATAGGGAATGAGCAAGTCATTTACTAACCTGTCTCAGTTTCCAGATCTAAGACATCTTCACTTTCTGCACATCTAAGATCATTCAGGATCTACTGTGAAACTGGAAAATTAGCTCCATGGCCACACCACTCTTCCCTGAATACTACCAATTTAAGGACAGTTGATCACTGAGGAAGAGCTAGTCCTCAAAATTACGTTTTCTCCAAAACCTTCTTAGTCCTCCCACCTCAGACCCTGATCTGTAATGACTCACTTCTCTTCTAGATAAGCATATCAGCCTTGGCCTTAGCCAAGGAATACTTGACCCAGCAGTTACTTTCCTGTAATTCTGATTCTCCCTAAGTGAGTAGAAAGTTAGGCTCAACCAATCCCCTTAAGTGTTTACAGACTGACATGTGAGATGAGCTGTGTGCACTCCCTATTAGGAAAAAACACTGTGATACACATCAGAAGTCTGCTCCAAAGAAATCATATGCATATTCAAAAGAAGGATGCTCCATTATAGTCGATCACAGAGATTGACATCTAAAAACATTGAGTAAGACTTACACAGATGGGAAAGAATGTCAAGACTTCTGGAGAGGAGGAGAGAAGCATAGAGGCAGGGATTCATGAACGACATTGAGGTATCGGCCTTGTGTGGGTGGGAGAAGGCAAGCTGTGGGTGCAAAGGCTACAAATGTGATTTAGAACTAGGCCAGTCATGGATCTAAGACACCAAACCAAGGGCTCAGGCATAGAAGCAGGATTTTTAATAAGGTCATTCTGACGTTGAGGATTGCATAGAAAAACACACACATGTGTGCACACAAACACAATAGGAGCTTTATTTTCTAGGAAGTCATAGCTGTTTCTCTTCACAGCTTGAGAGTAAGGGGGCAACCCTCAAGAGCAAGGAGTGGATGAATGGCACAGTGGTGGTGGACAGCTCAGTGGGGAATGACACGCTGTTTCTTGTCACCTGGACATCACAACCTCCCCAGATCCTCCTCTGGGATCCCAGCGGGAAGAAGCAGAATGACTTTTCAGTGGACAAAGACACCAAAATGGCTTACCTCCAAGTCCCTGGCACTGCCAAGGTATGAAATCAGCTTTTTCCCTTCACACAATTAGATGATTTGTTTTGTTTTTACAGAATAGTTGTGGCATTTTAAATGCTGGTATTTTCCAAAGGGAAAGCCAGTCCTGAACCAAGGAGAAAAAAAATCACTCAGTATGCCAGTAAGTCCAGAGAAAGGAAATGAAGGCTATTTCCAGGTATAAAGGAGGAACCTTCCAATGGCAGAACAGACAAGGTGCCTGTTCTTGGTCCTTGAAGCTTTGGGATCATGGACATTGTTTTTTGTGCCTCAGGAACTCCCTTGTTAGAAAATCAAGACAAAAATGATACGCCACTTCTGGATCTTAGTGTCCCCAGTAAGGATTTTACTGATTTGGGAACCAAGGAGTTCATCCAAACACATCCAAAATTCCCCTGGCTGACTCAGTATGAGAGATGGCCACATCTTCTTTGAGATGTTTGCAACATGCTTGTGTCAGATGAGCTTCTCCTATATGTGATATTGAAGTCATGCCTATGTCATCTACAGTTCATGCACTGGAATATCTTCATTTGTATTTGGACAGGTGGGCATTTGGAAATACAGCCTGCAAGCAAGCTCACAAACATTAACTCTGACTGTCACCTCCCGCGCGCCAAGTGCTACCCTGCCTCCAATTACAGTGACTTCCAGAACGAACCAGGACACAGGCAAATTTCCCAGCCCCATGATAGTTTATGCAACTGTTCACCAAGGAGCCTCACCAATTCTCAGAGCCAATGTCACAGCTCTCATAGAATCGGTGAATGGAAAAACTGTCACCTTGGAATTACTTGACAATGGGGCAGGTAACCACTTGAGTAATTGAAACATATCTCTTTATCTTTCCAAAAAGCAAACGGGATGGCAGAAAGGCATGGCCTGGTGGGCATAGTTAGAGACAGAGCCCACGACTGTGGGCTCTCCACTCTTCCTGAAATCCCTACATTCAAAGATGTTGAGAGAAATGTTGAGGACCACCAGCTCTGTCAAGCCCAAAATGCATTAGTGGTTCAAACCCAGTAAACTCCAAGACTCTTGAGAGTTGTCAGAGCTCCTGAAAAAACAGAACAAGCAAAACAAATATCTGTCTTGTGATGGACGTGCACACTCCTGCACATGTGAGCATGCTTCCAAGAACTCTTGCATGCTAATACATACATACAGATGCACATATATACATGTCTGTCTGCTATTATCTATGTATCCAAAAAGGCTATATTTGAAGATATGTAGTCATATATCTTCAGTTTATCTTCACTACATAATTTTTCAGTATGATTATATCTTTATAACAGATGAAGAAACTGATGCTTTGCTATTTATTTAAAGATTAATTTTTTGAAAGGCATAGTGACAGAGACAGGAAAAGACAGAGAGATTTTTCTGTTAGTTCACTCCACAAAGGGCCGATATTAAAGCCAGAAGCCAGGAACTCTATCCATGTTTGCCACATGGATGGCAGGGACACTATATTTGGGTCATCATCTACTGTATGTCCAGGCACATTAACAGGAAATGGGATTGGAAGTGAAGAAGCAGCAGCATTCAGTATGGGACACAGGCACTGTAAATGGTGGTTTAAGCCCTGCTCCGCAATGCTGGTTCCCAGATTTCCATATTTTAAAAAACAGTAGGAATTATTTTTAGCATAGCTTTATATAATTTCTGTATTTATGTAGATTCCATATTAGCCTGCCCCCATCGTGAAAATTCTGCCTTTTCTTTTTTTAAGGAGTGTGTCACAGAGATAAAGACAGTTCCACATTTCTTTTTAGAAAGCATGTCTGTTTATTATGGTACAAGCAACTTCTCTGAACAAATTCTTTCAACAAATCTACTTAAATCTTCCCTAGGGCTTACTTGTGAATTTTACATCAAATGTTTTCCTCCGCAGTCACATTCAAATATTCAGTTTAGTTCAACAGATACTCATTGAGGAGTTACAGTATGCTTTGCTGAATGTAACAGCGACTCATAATAAGATCTCTGATTTCAAAAACAAAAAACATTTCAGGAAGAAAACATGGACACATATAAACCCACACAAACGCATAAACACACACAAGTGAATTAAAAATGAGAGCTCATTCTTAACATGGTTCATCTTAGAAGCCCTGGGAGATAATCCTAACCTTTTCTTATTTGAAGCATTTTGCCTAGTCATGAGTTGGAAATATACAGTTGCCCACTTACCTTTAGGATGTTGACAAATACCTTCATTTGCCTGTGCAGGTGCTGATGCTACTAAGGATGATGGTGTCTACTCAAGGTATTTTACAGCTTACGACACAAATGGTAGACACAGTGTAAAAGTGAGGGCTTTGGGAGGAATCAACACAGTCATACAGAAAGCAACACCCCATCAGAATGGAGCTATGTACATTCCTGGATGGATTGAGAATGGTGAGTAATCTGTAGCTACACATCTGATCGGAGTAAAGCACTTGGGACCAAGAGGACATCATATCAAGCCTCTGGAGTAGAATTGTATGTAATCAAGACAGGGCTTCTCACAGCTTTACTGACATTTTGGTCAGATAAAAGTTTGTTAGGGGCTTCCCTTTATCTTGTGGGGATAGTTAGCTGCTTTCTTGGTCTCTACTCACACATGTTAGCAGTAGCCTGCCAGTCAAAAATGTTTCCATATAGGTGTCAAGTCTCACATTAGAGGGCTTGGGCACTACTGCTCCAGTGGTTGGGTTTTCTTACCCTACATGGGAGATGTGGATTGAGTTACCTTGTGGGCATTTGGGGAATGAATCAGACCCCCCCCATCTCTCTCTGTCTCTCTCTCTCTCTCTCTGTTTGCTTCTCAAATGCAGTTTTCAAAAATTTTATTGTCTTCAGTTGCCCACTGCTCTCTACAAGTGTAAAATAAACCTCAACTGAAAACCACTAAATAGAATATAGCTTTTGACTGCCTTGGTTCAAATCCCAGCCTCTACTAAGTAAAGCACAAACTCTTTCTGTTCTTCACTTTCCACACACTAAAAGAAGGATGACAACAGTAACTACTTCATAGGATGGTTATGAGGCCTAAACAAGAAGATACAAGATACACTTAATGAACTGTTGCTGGAAAACAGTATGTGTTCCATAAATATTTACTGTTTTTAAACAAAACTTTAAGGCATTTTGTAATGTAGCTGTTTCCTCTAACACTGACATTTCTACAGGAGGTAAAAATAATGTGGGATCTGTTCTCTACCTCATTGTCATCTTCACAAGCCTACTGTTTTCCTCTCTAACACTGGCCATCCTGCTGAGCCAATGGAGAAGGAAGACCATGTCCATGAGGCATTGAGTTCCACATCGCCCTTGGTTACAGCAGGAAGTCATGCCAAGGCTGAGTCCTAACAGGTTCCTTGTTTTCCATCCAACTCCACTGTGTCCTGGGCTGGCCTTTCCCTATCCTGGGGTAGGGTACAGAGAGCAGCCCTTCCTTGAAGCTTCCTGGGTGCATGCTCAGTAAAGGGAAGAGTCCTGAGACATGTGTAATCCATCCCGTCCAGTAAAGGGGTCCATGGTATCCTCTGAAAGACACAGTGGCTTCCACAGTTCTTTCACATTTTCGAGTTTTTATTCTCATTTTCTCCTCTATCTGAGTTAGGGGTAGCATACAGCAGTGGACTGGATTAGTGACTAAGCCTAGCTCTACCTAGTATCTAACTAACAGTAGGGCCTTTTATTCTCCTTTCAGAGAAAGGAAAATGAAGGACAGAGCAGCAGGGACCACTAAGGCTAATAGTGGTAGTTCATGGCTTGGCATTGGAAAGTCATGGTCTTCCCTCAGCTCAGGCCCTTAATGAGACTTAACAGCCAAAGCAATGGTTCCTATTGATGAATTTACTGCAGTGTAACTGGTAAAGCTGCTTCTGGTTTCCCACTCAGGCACCAATTCATGCCCCAGCTGCACCACTTACAAACCAACTTCCTTCTAATTTAACTGGGAAAAGCAACAGAAAGTGGCCCAAGTGTTTCGGCCCCTATCACCCCTGTGGCAAGCCTGGAAGAAGCTTCTAGTGCTTGGCTTTGGTCTGTCTCAGCCCTGGCTGCTGCAGCCACTTGAAAAATGTATCAACCAGTGAATGGAAGATCTCGGTCTCTCTGTCTCTCTTGCTCCCTCTCTTTCTCTGTAACTCTTACTTTCAAATAAGTAAATAAATCTTTAATTTAAAAAAAACACTATAAAATTTTGTATCCCATAGTCTAAAACATTTCATAAGAACTGCGATCTGGACCTGGTGCAATAGCTAAGCAGCTAAAGTCCTTGCCTTGCACACACTGGGATCCCATCTGGGCACTAGTTCTAATTCCAGCACCCCCGCTTCCCATTCAGCTCTCTATTTGTGGCCTGGGAAAGCAGTCGAGGATGGCCCAAAGTCTTGGGACCCTGCAACTGCTTGGGAGACCCAAAAGAGGCTCCTGGTTTCTGGCTTTCTGATCAGCTTAGCTCCAGCCGTTGTGGCCGTTTGGGGCATGAATAAGCAGACAGAAGATCTTCCTCTCTGTCTCTCCTCTTCTCTGTATATCTGACTTTCCAATAAAAATAAAATAAATCTTTACAAAAAGTTAAACAAAAAAGAAACTGTAGTCTAATAGGCTAAAATACAAACTGGGAGAAAAGAGAAAGGAACATTGTATAGGATAAATGATCAAGGTAATTCTGGAATTTCTAAATGATTAATTACTGACAATTTCTTCATGCAGATGAAATAAAATGGAACCCTCTCAGATCTGAAATTTATAAAAATAATCTTGAAGACAACCAAGTGAACTTTAGTAGAACATCTTCAGGGGGTTCTTTTGTGGTTTCCAATATCCCAAAGACATCCCCACCTGACCTCTTCCCACCCTGTCAAATCACCGACCTGAAGGCCAGAATTCAAGGAGAAAATCTCATTAATCTGACTTGGACGGCGCCTGGGGATAATTATGATCAAGGACAAGGTAAGCTGAACGGGTTTGGAGCCTGTAAGGAGTGGACCATCCATGCAGAAGGGCATCCCTGGGTGGGGAAATGGGTGGGAGGCAGGAGGAGAGCAGAGGTCAGAAGGGATTTTGAATATGCTCTGAAATGTAAAAGCAAAGCTTTTTAGACAAGAGAGGTTTAGCATCTGAAAAAACAGCCTCCTTGGGAGAATAACAAGGTGCCACCACAAAAGACGGGCCTCAGGATCTTTGGGTTTTGCTGATGTCGTGTCCAACTGTCTTTAGGGAGCCCCATTCTCAGTAGTGAATTTGGAGGAGGAACTATGAGTAAAGAATAGAACTCTATGGAGCAGACCTATGCTTTGATAAGTATGGTCTGTGGACCATAGTGTGGGTACTCCATGGATGCTTGCTAGAAATGTGGAACTCTGGGTCCCAAACCAGAGCTGCTGAGCCAGAGTCTGCTTTCTAAGACCCTCTGGGTGATTATACACAGATTGCAGTTTGAGAAGCACTGATACCAAAACTCCTCAACAATTAATAAAATATGAAGTGATAATAAAACAAGTCCCTCTCTCAACCATGCCCTGTAATGCTGATTCAGGCTCTAAGTGATGCCCAATCTAGTTATATGCTTATCACCTTTTAGGACACATAGACAAGAATTGTGGAAGATTTACCAGCCATTGTAAATATGGATTGCTAATCTAATTTATTCACTGAAAATTTGGGGGATGTTAGTATAAGCTCTCATATGCTTTGAAAACTCCTTTAAGCTTGGATAATTATAAGGCATATCATTTTCCTCTTATTTCTTTTTAGCTCACAGGTATATCATTTGTATAAGCACAAGTATTCTTGATCTCAGAGACAATTTCAACAAGTCTGTTCAGGTGAACACGACGGATCTCATCCCAAGGGAGGCCAACTCTCAGGAAGTCTTTGTGTTTAAGCCAGAAAACGTCACCTTTGCAAATGGCACAGATCTCTTCATTGCTATTCAGGCTGTTGATAAGGTCAATCTGAAATCAGAAATATCCAACATTGCCCGAGTATCTTTATTTATCCCTCCAGAGACACCTAGCATTGAAGTCACTCCACCCTATCCTGATATTAGTATCAATAGCACCATTTCTGGAGTTCACATTTTAAAAATTATGTGGAAGTGGATAGGGGAATTGCAGCTAACCCTAGGTTCAGGCTGAGTTTTCCATGAGATGAAATAAATGACCCAAACTTCTTTTAATTATAAAATTATATAAAATTTATTCTATATTTCCTTTGGTGGGTGACACGAATAAATGAAATACTAAACAACTGGGTACCTATGTATAAAAACTATGTTTAAATCTAAAAATTTGATTGTTAGTGATTTTGTTAGTGATTTTGGATACTATAAAGAAACAATGCTTATGGGAATATGCTTAGATGTGTTTTAAAGTGCTCTCCAGTTAAAGAAGACATGTAATTGCAGTTCATCTAATTAAATTATTAACAGTTGTTTGGTTTCTGTTGAAGGATTTCACATCATTAAATACAAAAGGCATTGCTAACTCCATTGGTGCTTCAGAGTTAGATCACTGTGACTATGAGAATTAGACACTAATTGAGAAATAAACATTCTTGAAGGGAAGAGAATGGGTGTTGCTGTGCTCTTAGATCTGTATTCTTAAATGCGTTAAACTTGCTCACCTTCATTATAAATAAAATAATTTTAGAAACAAAAAAAAAAAAAGAGAAATAAACATTCTTGTCTATGTTGTGCCAAGTGCTCTACTAATGTCTCATTATGCATTACAGTATTTAATGTAATTAATGTATTTAGTGTAACTCCTTTCCTCCAACAAATACTCATCAGCTGTCTGTTCCAGGTCCTGAGGATACAAAGGTAAATGTTGATCTTCGTCCGGCAGGCAAGGAAGTGTATTTGAGAACTTACTTTTAAAACAACGAGGCTGAGGTGATCAGAGAAAGGGAAGTTGGAGGAGAAAGGGAGCTGGATTCAGGTGGGAGAGATTAAAACATGACCAATAAAGGAGGAGAGGAACAGGAAGAGGGAATAAAAGCATAGAACTAGCAGTATGGCATTCCCCATCCAGTTTTCCATTACTGATGTCAGGATCCACAGGGGTGGATGTTCGTGTGAAAAGCCATTTGAATTCTCAGCCCCTTAACAAAATAATTTTAAAATGTGCCTCCATGATAGAAAACAAAATATCTGGGCTATTGTTTCTATGCATATCCCAAATTTATCTCTTCACTTTTAAATCTTCATTTTAAAATAGAATTTGAGACACCATAGAAATAGAAGCACAATTCAAATTGTTCATGAGAAAGTAAAATTAGAAGCTGCATTAATTTTGGGCCAATTCTGAAATGCATGCAGGATTTTTCATAATATGCACGTTCTTTGAACTTTGTGAAGACGCCTTGTATATATGGACTTGAAAGGTTTTTTTTTTTTGCACCAAAGTAAATTTACCTGTTAGTTCCATTCCCATGAACTCTTTGAAGTACTTTTATACATACAATAAAAGTAAGTAAAAATATGATAAAAATCTAGAGTAAAGATCAGTACATCCAGTGCATGGTATAATATTCTGTGCAGTTGGTACAGGCAGTTCAGTACATTTCATTTTGACCTTCCAAGTAGGCAGGACAAAAGGGAATGTATATTGTAACCGGATTAGCAGACTCCACAGTTAACAAGAAACCAGAGATTTGGGGAGAACTGATACTACTTCTGATACTCATGAGAAGTTGCATTCCATGAATCATCAATAAATTAGAGCACCATAATATTAAGAGCAGCAGTTTTAACAACTTGCCTATAATAATCCATCAGAAGTCTAACATGCTGCTAATCACATCCTTCTCTGCAGGCCAATGGAGGAATTCCTTAGTGTTGTTTAGAAAAGGCAATTTTACAGGAGTCCAAATAATGTGAGTCTAGAAAACTACCCTTGAGCCTACTGCAAGGATAACATTTTGAGTAATGGATTGTGTCTTTCAGGCTGTTTTCCAAGGCTAATGTTCCTTATATATACCTTTTTTTCTAATGACCGAACAGAAGAAGGTTCCAAGGCTGGGTAAACACTAATGTCCTAAAAGAATGCAAAGGCATATCCAGGTGCTTTGCCAACCATAAGATCAGAGGATCAGAACAATCTTCTCCAACTTACAAAACCAATTAGGACACTTATCTGGCAAGAATGACATTTACTCTCTTTATGTGGACAAATGAGTCTAAAGCCACACTCAGCTCTGTGGAACATGGCTGCCAAGGGCTTAATCTGGAAAATATCTAAAACTTGTTGAGATTTCCATTTCCCCTTAAGGAAAACTCTGGAAGGTACCATGGGACAAAGAAGAGAACTGCATAGGTGGATATGGTGAAACTTCCAATAGGAAAAGAGATAAATGTCAACATGAGAATCATGAAGAAAAAGGCATTCTTGGGTCTGGTGTTTGGTGCAGCAATTAAGACACCCACATCCCACTACGTTATAAGTGTTATTGCTTCACATTGGTTTTTCAAAAGTTTCATCCTGTGCCATGCATCAATGCCCTTCATCCTTCCTATTTTATCACCCATTAACCTCATCCAACAAGTACTTGAATCATAACATTTTTTCCCTTTCCCTTTCTGAATAGTATCAGAGTTATACATGAGTCAATAGCTTGGTCTCAAATGTTCTTGAGCTTCATTCTAACTTTCTTAGACTTCAGCATGCCTTTGAACTGAATCATAAAAATGCCTTCATGCAAGTTTAAAAAATGAAAGATTATGGTGATTGCAAATGATTTGACCTCATACTCCCAGCCTCATACTGTAGACCAATTAGCATCCTGAAACAGTTCCACTTGTGAAGTCTTAAATATCTGATGTCCCATGCATGCTACATCCTCCTCTTCCTGAGTGGGTCACTTTCCTCCCACACTGGCTTTGTAGTGTGGTGGTGACCCTCATCAATCACTGTATCTTTTCATCTCCTCCAGCAGTCCCTACATTCCTCCACAAAGCAAGCATGGCCTCCCTTGACAGCTCTCCAACTCCCTCATCTAATTATTATTATTACTATTATTATTATTATTCTGCTCTCCACTTCCATGATTTATTTTAAGTATATTGTCTGTGTGCTGGGTACATTCAACACTCAGTTACCCATTTAAAAGTTATTTTTAAAAAACATTATTTTTATTACTGTTTACATAGTTGAGAGAGATGCATGCCCATATTGGGCTCTGAATAGGATGGAGAGGGTCATATATGGAAGAAGGTGGGTGGGATACAAGTTTCAGTCATTTTTTTCATCCTGTGTCCACAGGGGAAAAGGAGGGGGCTGATCCTTGCTGTCAAACTGTATCAGAACCTGATGATGCCCTAGAGACCCTGATATGAGGAAGAGTGTTCCAAGGGTGTTACTTGAGAGGTTTCCATAGTCCTGACACATTGTCCATCTCATTGTCCTAGGGCTGGGAAAATATTTCCAACGTCTACTGGTTCACAAAGTCCATCTCAGTGTACCCACAGATTCAGGAACATGTGACAAAGCTTGGCCGTGAGAATTGTCCAACCCACTCTGCTTTCAATCCTCTGACAAGGCAGTTGGCATTGCCCACTGGTTTAGATGAGCTGGCTGTCATAACTGTCCCATGCATCTGGTCATGCTGTCTATTGGACAGAATTCAGCAACTGAGGAGGCCCAGTCCTGATACATGTACTCCAAGGTTGGACTACACATTCTCTGATTTTCCCTGTGACTGGGATCTGAATTCAGTGATGAAGTCAGTGAGTCTCTCAAGAGACTGAGACCTCACTTGCATTGACATCAGATTTGACTTTTATGTGTGCCAACTAGTGAAGGGTTGGGTGCACTTTGTCACCCCCACCAGCCAATGCTCATATCAATGGATGGAGCTTGGTCAGTTTTGAATCAGCTCCCTAACTCACAGGAACCAGCATGTGCTATAACCCAGCTCCATCAGCCCACCACAGACCCAATCTCACATATATTAGCTGTTGCCTTGGCCTGCTTGGGGCAATCCCCAATAGTCTTCACCAGATCCACCCCCAGCCTTGGTTTTTGCATGTGTCAACCTCTGCAGTAGCCTAGCCTGGCCCAGTCCACATTCCATCCAGCTCTCATGCACACCAATGGGTGCTGTGGCCTAGCTCAGCTCTCCTTACTCCCAGACCTGCTTCTTACATATGATGATAGGTACCTCCACCTTGTCCAGCTTGTCCCATCCACAGCCCTGGTTCTTACGTTCACCAGTGAGGGCACAGCCTAGTAGGGTAGTGCCCCCAGTCCTGGCTTCCATGCTCCACAAAGGGAAGTACAGACTAATAGGGGAGTTCCCCAATATCCCCTAGCAGGTCTGCTGCTAGCCCCAAATCTCGTGTATGCCAGCAGGGCAGCTGGCCTGCATGGCATGATCTGTCTTCAGTCCTGGCCATTGCATGTGCCAATGGGTGTTGCAGCTTAGTACCACCTGGTCTTCTGCCAGTCCCAGCTCCCACAAGTATCAAGTGGGTTACTGTGAGGTGAGACCAGCCTGGTTTGACCTATCACTGCCCCCAACTCTGTACATAAACCAGTAGATGATGCAGTCTCACAAACTGAGCCTAAGTGCACTACAGAATCTGCCCCCAGATCTGATTCTGTTGTATTCTTGTGGGTACTGCTGATCAGGCTGACATGGCTCACCCCCTGCCCCAACACTGGCAGGGGGTACTATGGCCAGCTAGTCATGTCCCCCAGCCACAACCTTTGTGAGTGCCAGTAGGCAGTGGATAATGCTGTTTAGCCTAACCCAGGTCTCTAACGGGTGGATGCCCTGGCCTGACCCAGACATGCCCTCCAGTTTCTGCACTCTAAACTACTCCATCTCAGCTCCCTTGCCTAACTGTGAGTGCAGTGGTCCAATCCAAGGAAGACCCCAGAAGTCATTCTTTCCCTGTTAAGCATGCCCTACATGCAATGTTGTTCCCATTGCAATACATCCCCCAGATTCCCTTTCCCGGGCAATCTGCAGCCTCCCCACCAAGGGTCTTGGGTGGAATGTCTGGAGCTAAAGTCTCCATCTTCCCCACTTATTAGAAAGAAAGAAAGAAGAAAGGAAAAAAAGAAATAAACATGTATACTGGCATACTGGTAGAGTTAACACAAATGTGGCATAAACCAGGCCCAGAATGCCCAGCAGCTATGGGCTGCTTCTCTCCCAGCAGTGTAATACTTGCCCAGGTCGGGTTTTTCAACTCCCCATATTGCACACCAGGCTCTGTTATATGAAGGTTAGGAACATAAGCAGGTAAGGTATGATGTCTGTTCTCTGGGCACTTACATCTACCAACATACCTATGAACAAGCAGGTAGCTAACAATGAACAGAAGGTAGGTGGTATTTTAGGGAAGCAGACATTGTGGGAAGCTATGGTTTTGATATTTAATAAATATTTTCTATGTGCCATAGGAAATAGTACTTAGCTTTCATGCCTTAATATAAGTGCAAAACAAATAAGAAAGAAGTAACGACCTTAATCAAACCTTCAACTTACTAAGTATTGCCATATCTTGGAACTAGTCACATTGAGCAAAATCTATTTCCAGATGCACTTTGAAATGACTCCAGCAATCTAATTCTGTACTGTCAACCTCAGCATGAGAAAAGTAGATACAAAAGGATGCAGAGAGAGAGAGAGACACAGAGAGAGAAGATACAGGAAGAGAGAGAGAGAGAGAGAGAGAGAGACATACAGAGAGAGAAAGAGAGAGGGCACATAAGAGAGAATATAAATACTGGCTTTTAAAAATGAGGCCCAGAGGATGTCTCTGCAATCATCTCAGTGCAGTTCCACCCCCCTTTGCATGGACACCCGGCAACCCCAACAACCCCGTTGAGAATTCTATAATCAATTGAGGCATTGTTGTTTGCCCCTGAGGAGTTGTTGGTTTTTACAACCAATGTGAGCTTGGAAGTTGATAACATCTTGATAAGTTGGCCTTAGAACAATTCATGCTGTCTCCGCTGCAACCGTTGACCATATGGCTGGGAGAGCTCAAGAATGTTTGCACTAACATTGCAAAACATGCTTTTAGACTAACCTAGGGTTATTCAGCCCATGGTTGTAGTGGGAATTTATGTTTAGGGTTTTTTCCTTGATCTTTAGATCCCTCCTTTTATGATGCATTTCGTCTCTTAACTGGTTTAAGATTAAGTTGTAGAATGAGGATTGTAGTAGGAATATGTTACTGATTGATATGTCTGTTGAGAAATTCCTGACCACAGGGCCAGGATGGATAACATTCTGCTTTAAGGTGAAACCGATGGCAGAATTATCCTTGGAAACATCCACTTGACCATGACATAATAAGTCTGTGCCAGAGTTTGTGACTGCTTCTGTATAAATAAAGGGGACAGCTTTCTTGCATTGTCCATTAGGATCATGAAATTGTAATGGTCCATCTTTTCACTATTTCTTTTCTCTTCATGCTTACTCCACGCACCCTTCTCGAGTTCTGAACTTGGTTGGAGCTGGCCTCCAGCACTGGTAAACATCTGGGTTTATTCCATATTTTGGCTATTGTGAAGTCAATTGTTGTAGACTTGGGGATACAGATGACTCTTTCACATGCTGATCTCACTTCCATTGGTTAAATTTTCCAGAGTGGAATGGCTGGGGCATATGATAAATATCTTTTCAGATTTCTGAGGAATCTCTACAATGTCTTCCACAGTGGTTGTACTAGGTTACATGCCCACCAACTAAGTATTAAGATATCTTTTCTCTCATGTTCTACAAGCACTTGTTATTCTTTTGGAGGGGGGATAATAGCAATTATAACTGGGGTGAAATTAAACTTCATTGTGATTTTTCTTCACATTTCCCTGATGGCTAGTGACCATGAGCATCATTTCATGGGATTGTTCACCATTTATTTTCATCTTTTGAAACACAGATGTACATAGTTTTAGCCCAATTTTTAAAATCTTGAGGAAAAAAATAAGGGGAGTTTGACCTTGGGACTTGGGTGGTGGGAGCTTCCATTAGCATGGCAACTTCTGCAGGTACCTGAGCCAGGTCAGACTCAATGCTTAGGGCCCTGGCCATGGCCACCGCTGCCAGGTAGTGAGTGAGTCTTGAGATTTTGGGCTCTGCCTCCTGGCCACTTGGCAGTAAGCTCTGGGGTTTTTAGGGTATGTAATTGCTGCCTAGGGACATCCATGGATAAGGTCACTGTGCATGTAGGTGAGGAATCAATCTAGAAGGACTCCCAGCAACAGATTCACTGAACTTGCAGGTAAGCTTGGGGACTGAGACCTGGTGGTTTGGAGGGGAGAGTCTGTAAGATCTATTTGGGCCAGACTGATTCACCAGCCAGCATGGGAGTCCTGAGATGGGCTTTTAGGGTAAAGCATCTCTGACTGCCACACACCAGTCCACATGAAAGCTATGGCTGGGGGCCTGTCTGGCAGAACTAGAGCCAAGCACCTGGTTGAATGTCAGAACAGAGGATGGATCACATTAGGCAGGGCCATGACACTAAACAGCACACAAGAAAACCAAGTCCAGTGGTAGATTCTGTGGGGGATATGTGGGCCACACCCTGTGGAAATAGAAGTCCTGCTGGTTAGCTCAAGAGTTGGGGTGGGGATGGGTTGTGCTAGGTGAGGCCATGGAACCTGTCATCATTCATGGGTTCAGGGACCGACAACAGTCTGGGCAGATCCAGGTTGCAGCACCCAAATGTGTGGTAGGCCAGGCTGCAAAGTTCACCAGTTCATACAAGGCCAAGATGTAGAGGAAGGCAATACCAGGCAGTAGCCTAACACCCACTGGCATGCATGAGTTCTGGGTCTGGGAGTGGGCCAAGTGGGGGAATGTGGAAAACACCACTAAAAGGTCATAGCTCCCACTGGTGATCACATGGTCCAAGCCTGGGGGTTGGGCAAGCTGGGCATAGTAGCTCCAACTATTGGCAAGTGTGTTGGTAGGTTTTGGAGGGAGGTGGACTGGGCAAGGATAGGGAAATCTTAACAATGACAACAGCAGAAGCCAGACTGGAGCACAGGTCATGCCAGGCAAGGCTGTCACAACTACCTGTTTACATAAACCAGGGATGGGAGCAGACTGAGCATGCCAGGTTCTAGCACCCATCAGTGAGAGTCAGGACTGGAGGCAGGCTGGGTCAGGCAAGGTTTCAGCATCCAAAGCAAAGGTCATGGCAGGTGAGGGGTTATGCCAAACTGGGTCCAAGCAACCACTGGCATGTGCATGATCTATGGCTGGGAACAGGCCTGGTTGGGGAGCTAAAAAGATACCCTGGCCAAGTTAGGGTTCCCACTGGTGAGTGCTGGGGCCAAAGTGGGAGCTGCATTCTGTTCTGCATATGGCTGCAGTGTCCCTCGACACAAGTGTGGACTGGGGTTGGGTGCACCAGACTGCGCTAGACTCCAGCACCATCTGGTGCCCTGTAGGACCAGGGTAGGTGTAGGATGGGCTAGGCTAGGTTTTTGTCTCTGCTGAGCCAGGTGTGAGTTGTGTCTGCGTGTGGACCAGATTAGGCTGTGTTGTAACACCCAACAATAAAAACCTAAATGGGTTGAAGGCCAGTCAGGAAAGGCCACAGTTCCTGCCAGGACAGGAGGTGGATTGAGTAGGGCTGGTCCACAGACCCACCTGTGTGCACAAGATCTTGCACTGGGAGACATTTTGATGGAGGAGCCTGGGAAACTCTTCTGGCAGGACATAGTCCCTGCAGGTGAAAGCAAGAGCCGTGATAGGGAGCAGCCCAGACCAGGCCAGGGAAAGATACTCACCGCCATACATTTGGCACAGGGTGAACCAGGCTGAACCAGTTCACATTACCCGCTGGCGAATCCAAACACCAGAATGCAATGTGGGTCCAACCAGATTCAGGTGCAATAAATGCCAGTACATATGCAGGCTGAAAATGGGTGCTGGCTTAGCTGGGCTAGGCTGTAACCCCTACCAATGTAAGCTGGAATTGGGGGTGGGCCACGCTGAGCCAGGTACAACACCCACTGGTAAACGCCAAGTAGAGGCAGGGCATGTCAGACCAGGCCACAGCACCCAAAAAGCACACCTGAGACCCGAGTGGGGGGAGGGGCAAAGCCAAGAGAGGGACCACATGGGACTCCCATGCTGGATCACCACTCCCACTGGAGAACATGAGTTGGGATTGGGGCAGATCAGGCCAGGTAGGGCTACAACACCTGTGGGCCTCATGTGAGCTGGATCAAGGAAAAGCCAGGCTGGGCTGACTGTTCCTACTGGTGCAAGCACAAATCAGAGTGCGTGAGGGTTGGTTGGGCATTGCGAAAGTATCAGCAGGCAGAGGCTGGCACTGGGGCCTAATTCTGTCAAGTTAAAGTGCAGAACCACCTGCAGAAAGCATGATCTGGGAAAAAGTGGGCACCTCCCTCTTGGGTTGCCACACCCACTGGAGAGCATAAGAACCAGGACTGGGGCAGGGGTGGCTAGACAGAATGGCACCCACCAGCACGCGTGCGGGCTTGAAAGTAGGGTTGGTTGGGTTGAACTAGGCAGAGCCTCATGCCGGATAGGTGCACTGACTGTCCAAAGCCTAGGACTTGCTAACTGTGTGGCAGCAGTAACCATGGCCTGAGCCCCAAGCTTTGGGTTCGGCCTGGCTCAGGCACCCCCCCCACACACAGTTGCCATGCTGCAGGGAGCTCTTTTTGCCCCAGCCCCACAGCCGAATGTGTAATCTTTTCTGTGCCATTATTCCATGTAGTCTTTACCTATGCTGGAGTCTTGGAGAGTTTCCCCAGTATTTTTCTCTAGTAATTTGATGGTTTCAGATCATAGATTTAGATTCATCATGAGCTGATTTTTGTGTAACTTATGTGATAGTGGTCTTCTTTGATGTTTCTGTGTGCAGAAATCTAATTTTCACAACACCATTTGTTGAAGAGACTTTCTTTTTCCCAGGCATTGATTTTAGCTTATTTGTCTAAAGATTAGTTTGGTACAAATGTATAGATTAATTCTGTGATTTCTGTTGTGCTGCATTGATCTCCATGTTTTTTATGCCAGTTTCAGGCTGTTTTGATTATAACTGCCTTGAACTGTGTCTTGAAATCTGGTATTGTGTTGCCTCTAACTTTTTGTTGTTTAAGATTGCTTTAGTTATTAGGGGTTTGTTGTGTTTCAATATAAATCCTAGCACACTGCCCAAAGACTGACACAATCACAGAATGAGGGCCAGATCTCCCACAGTCACAAGGGGGCAAAGAATCCACTCTCATCCCACCTATCCTGCCAACTGGCAGAGCCATGATATTCCCAGAGTCAGCTGCCTAATCCACAGGGGTTGACTGATGCTCTGCCTAGGTCAGTTGAGTCCAGGCAACATGATGGAGCGAGGAGAGGGAAATTTCACCTGCTCATGAGGGCTTCCTGCTCCCTTGTAACTCTTCAAATCAGGCCCAAAGTCAGTGGGGATGCAGGTTTATCCTTAAAATCCTCTAGCTGCACACTGACCACAGCAGCATCTACTTGCCTTATTAGGATGATGTTTCTTCCCTGCTGATTGCTAGGTGCCTATCCATGAAGATGGTGGTCACTTTAGCTGCTGTTCCACAATCTCTCTCTCTCTATCCTCCTTCTCTCTCCTTCTCTTTCTCTTTTGATAGAATTTCCACTGCAAATTTCTCTCCAACTGTCCTCTGGGAGTGCAGTTCCTCTGCTTCTCTTCCATTGTCTTTCTGTGACCTGAATCAGCAGTGTATCGCCCTGTTCAGCCATCTTGTCTCTCTCCCTTATCTATATATCTATGTATCTATATATATTTTTTTTTGCTAAAAAGGAAATATTTTAATAGGTTAAAGCAAATTGTTCTGGTGTTAAAAATGTCTAAGCCTGGGTGATTAAGTTCTCTTATTCACATTTATATATATATATATATTGATTACATTGCATTATGTGACACAGTTTTATAGGCACTGGGATTCCTCCCACCCTTCCCCAACCCCTCCCCCCAGTGGATTTCTCCACCTTGCTGCATTACCACAGTTCAAATTCAGTTGAGATTCTCTCATTGCAAGCATCTACCAAACATAAAGTCCTCCCTTATCTATATTTAAGACACAACCAGGAAACAATAAATAAAGGGAAATCTCACTGACTCACAAAACCGTAACAAAGGACTTGCTTAACACAGCTTCTGGCTTTATGATTACATCCAAGCAAATTTGTTATTTAACATGGTTACGTTATTGATTGCCCGGCTTAGTTTCTTTTGAAATAATACTGTGTGTCCATCAAATCTACCGATTATATATAAGAGTTATCCAGTTAGCTTTGTTCCTCTGTTTTTCTGCTACATAAGATTAGATTAAGTGAACATGTGTGTCAAATACAAACACCAGGTACTCAGTCAGTGGCTCTTAATAACAAGCAATGAGGAAGGTAACCAAGACTAACAAACAAAAGTGTCTAAGCATGTGAACCCAATGCTTCATTCAGTTTCCTCATCTTAGTATAAGGAGTGTTCTCCAGCCCTCATTTTCTACGTATCATGAGGAATCTTAATGATTGTTAACAGAAACAATAAAATCTATATTAGCAAATTTAAAAATACAAAGAGAACATTGTTTTTACTTTTCAAATTAGCAAAGGTCACTTAATTGTGAATTCTGAGGAAACGCAATGAGAAGTATGCTCTCAGACATAATCTCTAAGACTATAAATGGGCCTTGTCTTTCCCATAAAGTTAAGGGCCATAAAATTAATAATTATAAGAACCAAAAAATATTTCTTTATATTCAGGCATATAAGGAAATAGTTGAAATTGAGAACAAATCATTCATTATGGTATTACATGAAAGGTACTCAATGAGGACAATTTCAGCAGTTACCAATAAGTATAAGTTATGATACATCCATGTAATGAAACTATCAAATCTCTCAAAATAGAATTCGTGAAAAAGGCAATTGCAATAATAAGTTGCTTTAAATAATGCATCCACTTAATATTATGTAACATTGGACATACTAATTTATTTTTCTGTGTAATTTTTTTTCTTTATGCATGCCGCAATGGAATATTAAGGTGCTATTAGTTACTTGATTATCTCTAACATCGCCTTCATCCTCATTCCAAAATAAACTTTTGGTGAATTGCTTGTAATATAATGTCTTGTTTTAAAGTGTTTGAATACATAGAATAATCTTAATGATTTAAGAACTACAAAAAGTTGGGGCCAGTGCAGGGACTCAGCAGACTAATCCTCTGCCATGTAGCGCCAGCATCCCGTACGGATGCCAGTTCATGTCCTGGATGCTCTACTTCCAATATAGATCCCTGCTTATGGCCTGGGAAAGCAGTGGAGGATGGCTCAAATCCCTGGACCTCAGCACCCGTGTGGGAGACCAGAAGCTCCTGGCTCCTAGCTTCAGATCAGCTCAGCTCTGGACATTGCAGTCTTTTAGGGAGTAAACTAGTGGATGGAAGATCCCTCTCTTTTTGTTTCTCCTTCTCTTTGTAAATCTACCTTTCAAATAAAAATGAATATTTTAAAATGTTTTATTGTTATTATTTTTCATATTAAAGTTTTATAGATAGAGATTTCCCTTTTCCCCTCTGAGTTTTTCTCGCTTCCCATTTTCCCACTTTATTATTTTCACCCATATTATCACAGTGATATGTTCGCTGTCCAGCAGCAAGAGAAGTTGGTACATGGAACCAACTGTTACATATTGACTGATGGTCAATAGCCAAAGTTTATCAACACAGAAAAGTTTTAAGGACTGAGGCATAAGAGTATGATTTGAGTGTACATGGGCAAGCGAGGTTAATTAATGAACAATATGTTAATAATACACACATGAAAGAAACTAGAAAAAAATATCTCTGTTGGATCTAGTACCAAAGCTTGAGGATCAGGGAAATCCTATGCCTATGTTTTTCTGCCCTAACTGCCTAGCTTTGCCCCAAGCTTCTGGAGCTTTCTCTCAGGATTTCAGCTGGTTATAGTTTCACACTGGCGAGGTTCCCCATTGTCCTCTCTTAATTGTCCTTCTTTAGGGAGTTTCTATGCCCATGTTTTCCTGCTCCAATTGCCGCAGGAGCTCTGCCCTAAGTTCCTGGAGCTTTATCACAGGATTACAGTTGATTGCAGTTTTACACTGGTGAGGTTTCCTGTCCTACAGTGGCATAGTCCTTTGACAACAGTTACTAGTTTAACACTGCTATTTAAGTGCACAATGGAATTATAGATGTAGACAAAGGTAGAAAACCTAGTGTCAAGGTTTATTTAACTATGTTATTAAAGTCCTTCTTTGATTCAGGGGTAGAGATGCCTACTGCAACATACTTCATTATGCTAGTTTCCATTGTACAGTTGATCTATAAAAATGTATGTATACTAGTTTGCCTATATATTTATTTAATATTTTGCATGGGGGTTGCCTTTTATCAGACAGAACACATAATATTTGTCCATTTGGGATTGTCTTATTTCACTGATCATGATGGTCTCCAGCTGGGACCATTTTGTTGCAAATGGTAAAATTTCATTCTTTTTAACAGCTAAGCAATATTCCCTGTAGTAGATGTGCCCCACTGTTTTTCCATCCATTCCTATCTTGATGGGCATCTTGGTTGTTTCCATGTCTTTTCTATTGTGGACTGTGCTGTTATAAATATAAGGATGCAGGTTGCTTTTGCATATGCAGATCTCACTTTATTTGGATATATTCTCAAATGTGGGATAGCTGGGTCATAGGGTAAATCAACTTTAAGCTGTCTTAGCACTCTCCTTACTGACTTTTACAGTGACTGCACTAGTATCCACTCCCACCAATGGTGAAGTAGACTACCTTTCTCCCCACAGGCATGCCAACAGTTGTTAGTATAGTTCTGAATGTAGGCCATATTCACTTGACTTAGGTAGAAACTCAATGTGTTTTCATTTATATTTCCCTGATAGCAGGGGAATCTGAGAATTTTTTTTCATATGCTTATTAGCCATTTGAACTTGTTCTTTTGAAAAATGCCTGCTCACTTCCTTTGCACATGCCTTTACAGTGTTGTTTGTATGCTGTCGTTGAGTTTCTGCAACTCTCTGTAAATCCTGGATAGTACTCCCCTATATGTTGTATAGTGTGCAAAAATTTTCTCCCATTCTGTTATTAACTTCTTCCCTTTTTGATCATTTCCTTTGCTGTACAGACTCGTTAGTTTGATGCTATCCCAACTGTACATTTTGGCTGTTTCTGCCTGTGCTTTTGGTGACTTTTATAGGAAGTCTTTGCCTACAATTATCTCCTGTAAGCTGCTTCCTATGATTCCTTCTAATAGCTTGATGTTTTCTGGGTTTAGATTTAGGTCCTTGATCCATTTAGAGCTGATTTTTTATAAAGTGACAAGTAGATTGCTCTTACCTCTGCAGGCTGCTATCCAACTGTCCCAATAGCATATGTTGAAGAACTCAAGCTTTTTCCTGGATTATTTTCAGTTCTCTTATGGAAGATTAGTTGGCTCTACATACATGGTTTCACCTTCTACAGTTTCTAATCTGTTCCACAGATCTTCTTTGTTTCTATTCCAGTATAAGACTATTTTGATTACCATTGCCCTGTGGCATGTCTTGAAATCTGGAATTGTGGTTCCTCAACTTTTATTTTTACTCATCAGGATAACTTTGGCTTTTTCCATGATCTCTTGTACTTCCTGATGAATTTTCTTATCATCGTTTCCAACTCTGAGAAGAATGTTGCTTGGGTTTTGATTGGGATCACATTGAATCTGTATAATATTTTTGGTAGTATGGACTTTTTGATGATGTTAATTCTTTAGATCTAGGAACATAATAAACTTCTCTATCTTTTAATGTTTTCTGATATTTCTTTTTTCATGTTTTTTAATTTTTATCATAGATGTCTTCCATATCTTTAACTAGGTTTATTTCAAGGTATCTAAGGTTCTTCTCCATTATTTTGAATGGCACTGTTCCTACAAAGTGTTTCTTAGCCATGGAGGTCTTTGTGTATATTAAGGCCATTAATTTATGTTCACTGATTGCCAAAATCCTGTATGAGTTTCAAAAGTCTCTTAATTGATTCTCCTATGTATAAAATCATGCCACCTGTGAACAGGTGTAATTTTAATTTCTCATTTTCAATTGGAATTTATATAATTTCTTTTTCTTGCCTAATAGCTCTAGTGAGGAGTTGCAACACTCCAATGAACAGTTGTGGTGAAAGTGGTCCTCTTTGACGATGGCAGAATATGGTAAGGACACATTTAATCAGACAGAGGATCATTAGTCAGGTTGAAGTAGAGAGGGCACATTCCAAGAAATAGGAGAGTACAGGCCAAAGGCAGAGGGACGCTTGGAGACTGATAGACATGGGAGAGCAGCAGAGACCACGATGTGGTGCTATAGTGATCAGATACCCCAGTGGCTGTCACAGAGTGGAGATCTGAGCTCCACCAGTGGCTGGAGCTCCACCAGCAGCCAGGTGGGAAGGGGAGTTCACCAGGAGCTCAGGAGGTAAACCCAAGCAAAGAATGCCTGTCCTGCTGATTTGTTTGATTTGACCAGGAGCAGAAACAAAGCAGTAGATCCCAAACAGGATGTGAAGAAACAGGTGGATTTCACAGGCCAAACACCTATGCAAGCTGCATCAGGTGACATTTTGTGTAGGAAGGCATAGGCTGTAGGATGGGACTGTGCATGCACTAAGCTGTGGGTGATCACCTTTCTGGCTCAGTGAATTGCAATCACGTGGCATCCTACAGGTGTCACCCAAAATAGGTCCAGTACCCCTAGACCTAATAGCCAGCAAGTCCAGAACTCCACCAGTGACACTATTTTTTACAGTGTTGTAAAAGCTGTGAGACTAAATACACAACAATGAGCTACACAAACACTGAGCTGGAAGTGAACTCGGAGTGAACTTACTTCCAGCTCAGTGCATAGCACTGGTCCCATAGAAAAATAATGCTGACCTTGGCATCCTATGGGTCAAAATATGTCCAGAGTGTTCTCAGACCTAAGGGCCAGCAGGCTCTGACAAGATCAGCAGCATCACCAATCTAGTCATTTAAGTTACCTGGTGTCTCCCTAATACTTCAAACTGCTTGAACCAGAAGTGGAAGAAAGGTTGTACAGACAACAGTGCACCTACAGCATTTGGGCACAGAAAGTGGAAAGTGGTGAGACAGGACCTGGGGCTATGGAAACTGAGGTGGAGGCGTAACACAAGAGTTCAGACAGGAAACTCATTGAAGAGATTGGCACAAGTGACTGCAAACGAAAACTGGGTACCAAATAAAATAAGTAAAATCAAATTGTAGAACTGTAGGTGTCACAGCTTAAAAACCTGCCCTAAGGAGCAGAATCTGCTAGCAAGAACTGCAATGACCAAGAGCAAAAGAAGAGACAGAGGCACAATGATTATTACTGAAGACTTGCCTGCAGAGAAGCAAAGTCTTTGCCAACCCTGAATGTAAATGGCTTAAACTCATCAATCAAACGTAATAGATTAGTAAACTGGATTTTTTAAAAAAATCTGCCTGTTGCATACAAGAGACACATTAGTCAGTAGCATGTCTTGTAACTTCATGGCATTGAAAATTTTTACTTTTCCTCCAGTTGTTGATTTTGTTTCATGGCTTTTGATTTAAAGAGATGTACAGTAACTGTGTAATGGAAAATATCATATCCAGTAGCATGTTATTTAACTTCATGGCATTGTAAACTTCTATTTTTCTTCCTGGCTTTTATTTTGTTTTGTGGCTTTTCATTAAAGAGGATGTACAGTAACTGTGTAATGGAGACTATCATATCCAGATGTGAGGATACAATGTAGTATGCATCTCTACTTTCAGATCAAAGATAGGCTCCCAATGAAACTATCTTGCCAATGGGATGCTGGACTCTCTGCCTTTGTCCATGCCCACAATGATGACTTATGACTATTTTTAAAGAGCTATACGATTGTAATCATATATAGGAAATCAGTATGGGAAAGGTGAAGATTTGGGGAGGAGGTAAGGGAAATCTCAGAACCTATGGAACTGTATCATAAAATAACAGTAATTTTTAAAATGGACCAAAAATAACCTTAAAAAGTGGTCATCTTTGACTAGTTCCAGATCTTAATAAAAACTCATTTTTTCCAGGTGAAGTATGATTCTATCATTGGGTTTTTCATATATTGCATTGATTATGTTGTAGAATGATCTTGATTAGGCATAGGTCTAATGCTTGATCATATAGTTTTTATTCTTCTTTTTGCTGAAATGTTGTACCACATTTATTTGTGTGCATTAAACCATCCAAAATCCTTCAACACAGGTTAAACAAACAATACTCTTATAGATTATTGCACCCCTAGGACAACCCAGTGCAGCATACTAATTCAAACAAGATAAATGGTATTATCTACTTCTTCGATTGATCTGTTGAATTATGGTTCCTCTTTTTCAGCTTTTCATTCTCTATGAATTATTCTATAGATGATAGACTCAGTGGTACACAAATAATAACAGAAGAACTTATTGAGACTCATCCAGCAAACTCGCTTTCCTTAGTCAGGTTTTATCAATATTTACCTGAAGTGGCACAAAGAGTTTGGTGGATAGAGCAGCAAAATTGGGGAATGTAGATATATACTGTCTCACTTCCATAATTCAGAAACTTATTTTGTTATCCAGGAAAACTCTGATTTCTCTATTTCTCTTTTTTTTAAATGAATGAATTAATTGAAAAATCTTTTGTAGTTAAACTTAATTGTCTTTATTATCACTTTGCTTTCATAACAAATAATAAAGTTACTGTAAGAATTCTCTTAAATTAGGAGATTTGTCATCTTACTAAATCCTCGTCACTGTAAGCTTACTGATTTGAGAGCCTAATGATTTAAGACTTTGAAAAGAATCCTGAAAACAGTTTTAGGTCCTTGAAATTCATGCTCATATTCATCTTTTTAAAAAAGACATCTGTATAATTTCCCTCATCAGACAGTAAGCTAACTTCAGTAAAAAAAAGAAAAAGAAATATGCTATATTTTGTGTTAATTCATCAACAATAAATGGCATAATGTGAAAATTCCAAATTCCTTTGGAACTGTCCTTTAAACCCCTGAGAATCTGCAATTGACCTTTGTTTTTATATTAAAATTATTTATTTGTTTCATTTTGAAAGACAGGTTTACAAAGAGATGGAGGTCACTCTCCAAATGGCCACAACAGCCAGAGTTGAGCTAATCTGAAGCCAGGAGGCCAGAGCTTCATTCTGTTCTCCCAGGTGGGCGCATAATCCCAAGCTTTTGAACTATCCCCCATTGCTTTTCCAAGATCTGGAGGGTAAGTGGAGCAGCTGGGAATAGAACTGGAACCCATATGAGACTCAGTGCTGCCGCCAAAAGATTAGCTTATTGGACGACCCCACCAGTCCCTATTTTGGTTTTGAATATTAACAATGATAAACTCTTACTTTTTAAAGTTTCCTTTCTTAATGAATTTATTAGTACATCAGATACTTAGGGTCACAGCAAATGTGTGATAATTGTTACAACACAATTCTCATCAGTTGTTATGTAAGTGTAATATTAATACAAGCAAAACCCAGCCAATGTAGCTAATAGATACAATTACACTGCTTTTAAAAATGATGAAACGAGGGGAAGATAGAAGAGTTGATTATTAGAAACATTTGTTGCTCTACTCAACTATAAGACAAATTCTTGGTTGTCAAATGCATTTTCTAGACCTCAATGAGAACAGACTGAAAGAAAGATTGACAAATTCAAAAAACATATTACTAACTTACTATACCAGTGAATTCTTCTCTTTTGTTCTTTCCAGAAGCAACTCCGACATCATTAGTTATAGCCCTCAGTAGAGAGGACCCAGAGTCTCCTGTGTGCTGACTAGTTGGCAAGGGTGACTCTTACCAATCCCATGGGATGTGCTGGTGCTACCCTAGGATCACTCCATAGATTATGATCACATTTGATGCTCTAATCAGAATAAGGAAGGACAAAGTTACAATTACTGACCTTCAGGCGGCATGCTCTGGTACACAGCAGTGTAACTGTCTATTTCTTCTGTATGTGAAAATGTATCCCTGAGGAAAACAGCAAATGTATTCTCTCCATAAAATTTATTTCAAAAGCAAATTCTGAAACATTTTAAGGTGGTGTATTTTGTATTTTAAGTACATAGGATAATTTTGCAAGAATTTACCTGAATTATTTCTTGATTCAAACAAGAACCACTATAATTTTTCCAGCCTCAAAACAAATAGATATTAAAGTCAATGTAACAACAAACCATTAGCAAACTTATTTAATTGTATATTCTAGTTCAGTAGATGCAGGGACCCAAGAGTCATTCTAGTTTCTCTCTCTCTGTGTCTTCCCTCTTCCTTTCTGAGAGTTGGGGAGAGAGAGAGAGAGAGAAATATGGAGACAGAGTCAGCTCCAGTCCCCTGGATGATTCTCCAAACACATGAATCAGCTAGAGCCAGGAACTCAAAGCAGTTCTTTCAAGCTTATGGCAGGGACCCAATTACTTGAGTCATCACCCGCTACCATTCAGAGTCTGCTTTACGGGACGCTGGAGTCAGGATTTGCAGCCAGGAATGAAGCCTAGCCACCTCAGTGCGATACGTGGATGTCTCAATCCCTGGGCTAACTGCCTGCTCTAAATCTTCTTTTCTTTTCTTTTCTTTTTTTTTTTTTTAAAGATTTATTCATTTTATTACAGCCAGATATACACAGAGAGGAGGAGAGACAGAGAGGAAGATCTTCGGTCCAATGATTCACTCCCCAAGTGAGCGCAACTGCCGGTGCGCGGATCCGGAGCCGGGAACCTGGAACCTCTTCCAGGTCTCCCAAGCGGGTGCAGGGTCCCAATGCATTGGGCTGTCCTCGACTGCTTTCCCAGGCCACAAGCAGGGAGCTGGATGGGAAGTGGAGCTGCTGGGATCAGAACCGGTGCCCATATTGGACCCCGGGGCTTTCAAGGCGAGGACTTTAGCCGCTAGGCCACGCCGCCAGGCCCTAAATCTTTTCTAATAGTTGCTAGACAATGCCCCATCCTCTGTATTTTTGGCTCTCTCATCATGTTCTTTCTGTGGCAGCTGATTCACCCAGAATGAGCACCTGACTCAGGTAGAACAGAATCTTCTGGTAATGGTTTACTCAGTTTTCCGGGATACACTCTGACCCCGCCCCCCAAAAATGTATCAGAACTTGCTGTCAGGACTTTGTGAGTCAGACCAAGGACAAAGATCAGCACTCCTCAATACCAGTCACTGTTCTTTTCCTGTCAGCAGAGGAAGCTATTATAAAAGGTGGAGCCCGTAGGTCACATACACATCTTTAGTGCCTCCAATTCCCACTGAGCCTAAGCTTTAGGGGCAGCATTATCCATTTTCATGAATTTTTGAAGACTCCTTTAATGCATGGACTTCAAAAAATTAGGGGCCAAGAGAGGTAGCCTAGAGGCTAAAGTCCTTGCCTTGCAGGTGCTGGGATCCCATATTGCTGTCAGTTTTAATCCTGGTAGCCCCACTTCTCATCCAGCTCCCTGCTTTTAGCCTGGGAAAGCAGTCGAGCACAGCTCAAAGCCTAGGGGCCCTGCACCCATGTGGGAGACCCAGAGGAGGTTCCAGGCTCCTGACTTCTGATTGGATCAGATCTAGCCATTGCGGCCACTTGGGGGATGAATCAACAGACAGAAGATCTTCCTCTCTTTCTCTTCTCCTCTTTGTATATCTAACTTGCCAATAAAAATAAATAAATCATTTTTTAAAATTTGCACAAAATGAACATGTTAACTATTTTCCAAAAGCATTTTGTAAGTCTCAGGAGTATGTGCGTATCTCTCTGCACTCTGTGCATATAAATTACCTCAGTTAGTTTTCTGTTATGTTAACCAGAACAAATCTGCCTAAATTCAATACTCATCTAATTACTATTCCAGAAGATAATTTGTTTAGTTTAATTTTCTATTTTTGGGCAAAACTATTAATCGCAACTTTGTACAAAGAACCTGCTTCCCACATGTTTGCTTCCTACTTTTTAATCTGGTTTAACACTAACTAGGTAGCACTTGGGGCATAATAATTTGAGATCACTTATTTATTGAGCATGATTTACACTATTTAATAAGCACCATGCCAGAAGCTGGCACCACATGGTGCCTGGTCTGTAGTGGGTTACAGGTTAGTAAAGAAGATAGAAAAGTGAACAAAATAATTTAATACGATGTGACATTTTATATGAACACGATGGAGAAAGTGTCATGAAAGAGGTATCTCATCGAAGACTTAAAGGAGAAATAGGAAGAGGAAAAGAAAATTCCTCTCAAAAAAAGCCACATATAAATGAAAGCATAGAAATGATAGATTGTTCCATTTAGAAAAGTGTAAATGTGTTCAACTAGCACATGAAGAAGAAAATATCAGATGATGAAGTAGTGGGAAAGTAGCCAGCTCTAAGTCAAGGAAGGTTTTGAAAAACATGCCAAAGACTTTTCACTTTATCCCATAGGCAACGAGGCATGATAGCAGGAAACAGCAACAAGACAAAACCATGTCTGTACTTAGGGTGTACTGAAAACATACTGGAAGGAGTAGGGATACAGAGTTCCGTTAGCACAGATTGCAATTTTTGAGCTAAGGGGCTATTGTGCCAAGTTATAATGAGATAAAATACAGTCTTTTAAGATCAACCACATTTGATTTTGTTCAAATATTCCAGCTTTCTTGTATGCATAGATAATTTAGAGACTGATTAAAACATTTTAAATGTAGCTCTCTGGATAGTGTACCAGTTTAAATTTTTAAAAGATAAACTATGAGTGTTGAGATGGGAAGAATTTACTGGAGTGTAGAAAATAATATAATGTAATCATGAAGAAAAGGGTAAGAAAGTCAGGGTCAGCAATGATGGGAAAGAGAGAGAGAGAGAGAGACAGAGAGAGAGAGAGAGAGAGAGAGAGAGAGAGAGAGAGAGAGAGAGAGAGAGAGAGAGACTCATAAATGCTGTGCTGATGGACCTAAATAAACAGGAACAGACCATGAGCTTAGGAAAGCAGTTGCTGTCTAAAGGATGAGAAAGGCAAAGAACACCTTCTCTCTAAGTCCATTGAACAAACCCTACTGACACTGTAGCCCAGGGTCCCATCTCAGACTTCTGACTTCAAGCATCATAAAATAATGAATTTTGGGGGACCCAGCGGCATGTCCTAGCGGCTAAAGTCCTCGCCTTGAAAGTGCCAGGATCCCATATGGGCGCCGGTTCTAATCCCGGCAGCTCCACTTCCCATCCAGCTCCCTGCTTGTGGCCTGGGAAAGCAGTTGAGGACAGCGCAAAGCCTTGGGACTCTGTACCCGTGTGGGAGACCTGGAAGAAGTTCCTGGATCCTGGCTTTGGATTGGCGCAGTATTGGCCTTTGCAGTCACTTGGGGAGTGAATCATCGGACGGAAGATCTTTCTCACTGTCTCTCCTCCTCTCTATATATCTAACTTTCCAACAAAAATAAATAAATCTAATATATATATATATATATATATATATATATAAAATAATGAATTTTTGTGGTTTTAGCCACAAAGTTCCGGAAATATATAATAAAAATATAGTAGGACAAGAGTGATTCACTTACAGCAGCTATGTACGCCTCCTCATCATATTGAATCCTTTTTTTAAGATTTATTTTTTTTTTTATTACCAAGTCAGATATACAAGAGGAGGAGAGACAGAGTGGAAGATCTTCTGTCCAATGATTCACTCCCCAAGTGAGCGCAATGGCCGGTGCTGTGCCGATCCGAGGCCGGGAACCAGGAACCTCTTCCAGGTCTCCCACATGGGTGCAGGGTCCCAAGGCTTTGGGCCATCCTCGACTGCTTTCCCAGGCCACAAGCAGGGAGCTGGATGGGAAGTGGAGCTTCTGAGACTAGAACAGGCGCCCATATGAGATCCTGGCACGTTCAAAGAGAGGACTTTAGCCACTAGGCCACGCTGCCGGGTCCCATCATATTGAATATTGAGGTACAGATGTTCAAGCTGAGATCTGAGTCAAGATGTCACCCACACTCCTTGTCAAGGATTTCATAAATCTGGTGTGAACACAATGCCCGACTCATCAATGAAGCCTAAAAGATCATTTTTGCAAAATAAACCAGCTACATTATCAAAGCACATAAACATACACATACATAACACTTACTTATATGTTCATTAATTATAAGTGTGTAGATAGGTACAGAAAATAGATGTGTTGTAGTCAGAAAGCATTTCCAAGGTTCTTCATTGACTCTGCAGTTGATTCTGTAAAGTCTGTTCCTCCAAGAACGACATTTCAAGTCTTCCACATAAACCCCAAGTACTAGAATGACAGCCACCACAATGGAAACATGGCACCAGGCATAGTGTCAGGCAAATAATTATTATTAAAATAACATCAAATAAAATATGCCTGCCATTTGTCCAGTCACATCTGAGGGCATTCTTCACCCCATCCTTTACAGTCTGTTTCCTGTGTAGTCAATGCCATTTTACCCCCATAGCTGTTCTTGTGTTCTCTGTCAGAGAGGCCTACTTACTATGGTGACATGGAAAATGGAACCATCAGAATTCCTTGGAGGCAACACATTCTCTAATCACCTACTCAGTGTGTTCCCAAACTTCTCTGTAGCAGTTCTGACTTCACTTCCCTCATCTGTGTAGCAAAAATCTTTCCTAAACAGTTAATGTGCATCCAGCAATCCACTGGGCTTTCGAGATTAAGCAGTTGAAGAAGAAATAAAAAGGAAAAATTCCCTACTTCATTCTGCTACTGCCATGTAAATAATGCTGATGCTGACTAGACTAAGGGCTCACTAGTTGCCAAGCACTGCTCTAAGCACTTTCCAAATGAACTCATTTGATTCTCACAACACCATGAGGTAGGAATCATTGTCATCTACATTTTCCAACAATAAAACTGAAGCATAAACCAGTGAGTCACAGGCTTAGCCATTTGTAAGGCAATCAATCCTGTGTTTAACATAGGCAATCTGGTTCTGGAAAATACACAGGCAATCTGGTTCTAGCTAGCTAAAGCACATTGTGTGTGGCTGTGTGAGTGTTGTGCTGTGTTGCACTAAGCTGTAATCATATATCTCTGTCTTCAATGCTGAACTGTGACCTCACCAAAGTCAAGAACTTTATATAATTTGCTCTTGTCTTCTTAAGACTGACTTCAATGTCATTTTATATCCAGCAAGAGCTGAACAATGCTTCATTTTACCGGCGTTGCTGCGAAGTAATAACAAACCACATAAATATTGCAATCCACCTAGTATAGAAAAAGGGCACTGAGGTAAGTAGCAAGCTCCTTATTCCAAACAAATTGACAATAGAAGAATGTCAAACCTCATTCTCTGAGTTCTTGATTGAATACATACAAAATAAAATTTAATTTTTAACCATTTTTAAGTAAACGATTTAGCGTACTTTTTACATTCACACTGTGGTATAAGCATCACCTCTCTACCTCCCAGAACATTCTCACTTCCCAAACAAATTACCTATTTTTCCTCCCAGCCCACGATAGCCATTATTTTACTTCCCGTCTGCATGAATGTAACTGTTCTGAGTCCCTCATATAAGGGGACTTATACAATATTTACCCTCCTGTTCATTGGATTATTCTGTAAGCATAATGTTTTCAAGGTTCATCCCTGTTGTAGCATGTGCCAAATTTTCCTTCCTTTTAAACATTGAATAATATTTTATTACATGTACATATCATATTCCATTTATCCATTAATCCATCAATGGACATTTCCGTTGCTATTGTGAATAATGCTGTTATGAATATTTGTCACCATCCTGCAGCGACACTAAAATGACGAGGCATACTCTGGAGGGTCTGGGAAAAGCCAGAACCGCAACCGGATCCTTCACTGCCAAAAGCGGCTGCATTTGAATCCTTCTCTCCACTGCCCCTGTCCCCATTGGTCTTAGGTTTCCTCCCCGCTTCTCCAGCCCTCTCTTGGCCACCCTTATTCAGGCCCATCCTTCTTCTCCATCTTTCTCCTTTGTAGTGGTCAGTGTCTGTCCGTCCGTTCCTCTGTCCGTCCCTGCCTAGCTTTTACTGGCTACTTTTATATCGTTCTCCACCAACCACTTCTCCCCGTGGGTCCACTTGGTACTACGTGATAGGCCAGTAGCAGTGACATAATCGCAGCGAGGGCATTAGCCTATCCCTGTGACTTCCTGTTTAGCTGCTGGCGAGACCAACTCCACCTCCTGGCCCTGGGCCAGCCGCCATCTTGGGACAGCTGCTTCCACACCCTGCTCCCCAAAAATATTGATGTAAAAGTTCAAAATGTCTGGTTGAGTTCCTGCTTCCAGTTCTTTTGAATGCATACACAGCAGTGGAGTAGCTGAATCATGTCACTATTCTACACTGAAATTTTTGAGAAATCACCATTCCATTTTTATAGAGGCTAACCAATTTTACATTTTACAAGCAGTGTACAAGGGTTCTCACTTCTCGGCACCCTTGTCAACAGTGTTGTTTTGCTTTGCTTTGTTTGTTTTTGATAATGGATGACTTAATGGGAGATTTTGTTGAGAAGTTATCAATTTTTTTTTACTAGTATTTTTCTTTTTGACAACTCTAAATCTCATAATGCACTTGAGTGCTGAACTGAAAGAGAACTTTTTTTTTTTAATTAGATTAATGAAGGACACTTTTCATTGGACAACATTCATGCACAACCGCACTGGTTTCCTCCAAGTTAGCTAAAACTCATCATTGTCCTCTTTCTTAACTTCTCCATCGATTTTGACCCTGTTTTCATTGTACATACTCAGCCATTTAAATTTTTTAGCCAGGTCTACAGGAAACTGGTGTGAAATTCACTACCATTCTAGCAGTGAAATATATTATTTACCAACTGCATTACTTTTAAATTCAGGGACAAATTTTAAAACACTTTCTTACATTATCATCACTAGTATTTTATGAAATTTTCTCCCTGTCTGAGGGAAATTCACTTTTAGAAATGAATAGAGCAGATATTTTAATGACATAGTGTGGAAGGCACGTTACCTAAAAGAAAATTATGATTTCTTTTCTCCTTAACCATCTTCTCAACAAAATATTTCAAAGTTTGTAAGGACAGATTAAATTTCTTTCTCTAAAATGGAACCTTATTGCATATTCCTCTAAATAAGAATGGTAATAATAACTTTGAACTTGATTATTCTGAAGCACACATTGTAGAAAAGATAGCACACAGTACAGCCTATAGCTGGGCAAATATTTCACAAAAAGAGGAAATTCTCCTCCCAACTGCCCCTCCTCGGGGTGTCCAGGAGTGGTCAAGATGAAGCATCTGAGCAGGCTTTTCAAGAGCAACCATAAAAAGACCTGAATGGTACAAGCTAACTTTGTAACAAGAACCAAGGTTGTGCCTACCAAGCAGAGGCAACAATGTGAATGCCTAGCAACAAAAATTGATCAAGCATGAAAGATTATCCGGGTGCCAGAGCTATCGCGGTAGGCTTGTCTTTTCCTTATCAGAGAGATGATTTGTAATCATGCCTTCAAACCCCCACCCAAGGCAACCTGACAAGGTCAAATGTGAACCAACTGAGGTCACTATGGTGAACATCGCTGCTTCAGAAAATCTAAATGTGTGTGTGGACCATCTGGGAATTCTGTTGAAGTGCAGATTCTGATTCTGCAGATCGGGGGCAGTGCCGGAGACTGCCTTTCTAACAAGCTTCCTCATGTAATGGGATGCTAGTGCCGCTGGTCCATGGACCACCCTTTGAATAACATGATGTACCCAATTAGAAGGTCTGGCAAATGAGATGGTAATTAAAGTCTTATGGGACTTTTGATACAACTTATGCTCTTCTGATAAAAGAGTGGCATTGTTGTGGCCACTACGTGAATGTGGGTTTGTAGCTGCAGAAGCCACCATGAGTAACAATCACCAATAGAAACAGCCTGTGTCCTTGAGATTATCATCAAACCACTGCAACCTTAGACTATCATAGCAAGAATAAGTTATGTGTGAATCATGTTTTATAGCTGAAGATATTCTTAGTGAATACATGAGTGTAATTTTGAGATGCTAGTGTTTGTTATTTAGATCCCCCACAAAAAAAATGGTGAGATAAGGAAAAGGAAGAAGAGCAAAGGACTTGGGTAAAATCAGTGCACTAATGGGTCTCCGCTTTAATTTTAAAAGATTTTAAATATCCAGTTTTAAGTTCACAGCAACACTGAGTAGAAAATCCAGAGAGTTCCTCTTATCTCCTCTGCTCCATTATCAACATCACCACCTAACCTGTGTGTTGCCTTGCAGTGAGACATTGTGACCACTCAAAGGCCAGGCTTACATTCAGATTCACTCTTAGTGCTACACATTTTTGTAGGTTTGACACGTGTATAATGGTTCACACCATTCGTGTAGGATCACTGAATATTTTCATTGCCATAAAAATCCTCTGTGCCCTGCACATTCACCCCTTACTGAGTTGGAAGCCAAAGTGTTTCTAATATTTCCAAAAATTTCCCTTTTCAAGAATGTCACATAGTTGGGATTACACAGTCTGTAGTAATAGATACTGTGCGCCATACAGTATAACATGTCTTTTGTAATCATCCTCTAGTCCCCATATGTCCTCATTCTCTGAGGAGGCTTTCTACTGATCAAGCCTCAAGCTCAGAGATTCTTCCCTCACCTGTGATGGATCTGCCAATAAGACCACCAAAGCCATTTTTCATTTCTGTGACAATAATTTTGATCTCTAGAATTCCTTTTCAATTGTTTCTGTGCCTTTCCGTCCCTCTGCTAACATTACCTTTTATTCTTGTGAGCTTTCTACTTTACCCAATATAGCCCTTGCCATGTTAATCACTATTTTACTTGTCCATTTTGTTTTTTATTAGTACAAAGAGAGCAATCTTCATATCTTTAATAGATACAATTCTAAGAATATAGCAATATCTCCCTTTTATTTCCTCCTTCTTTCTGATTTTCTTTAAATTCTTTATGCTTTCAATTTGCTTTATTATCACAGTCTTAATGTTCGATTAAATATAGAAAGCCTGCTGTTTTATAAGAACTTAGACAAAGACTATAAAAAATAATAAAATCACAACATACCAATTTCACACTTATATATTCAGGGGTTATGTTGTGCTGTATATGTTAACTACTATAAATCAGTGAAAACATATTCATTTTTCTAGGTCTGCTTTATTTCACTAAGAATAATGGTTTTTAGTCATATGTATTTTACTGAAAAAGATGGGACTTTATTCTTTTTATGGCTGAATAGTACTCCATCATGTATAAAGACCAGATTTCTTATGCTGTCATCAGTTAATGGACATCTGTTTAAAATGTGGTCTGGGGTAGACACCATGGCATAGCACGCTAAGTTTCAGCCTGCAGCACCAGCAGCCCATATGGGCATTGTTCATGTCCCTACTGTTCCACTTCTGATCCAGCTCCCTGTTTATGGCCTGGGAAAGCAGCAGAGGCTGGCTCACATCCTTAGGCCTCTGCACCCACATGAGAAACCTGGAATAGGCTCCTGGCTTCTGACTTCGGGTAAGTTCAGTTCAGGCTATTGCAGCCATTTAGGGGTGAATCAGTGGATAGATCTTGATCTCTCTCTGTTTCTCTCCCTTTTTTTCTCTTTCTCTCTCCTTCTCTCTATAACTCTATTTTTCAAATACAAATTTTAAAAATATATATCTTAAAAAAATCTGCTCTGACAGTTTTCTGGTTCCAATGCTTACTCTTTTTCGTGTGTGTGTGTGTGTGTGTGTGTGTGTGTGTGTGTGTGACTGGGAACTTTTTGTATGTCTTGTAATTTTTCCTGATAGACAAACAAGTTGTACAGGGGAAAGGGACATGCGGTAATTGGCCTTTGATAAAGCAGCTGCGAGGTATGGGGGAGGGGAATAGGTGGCCTTGTGATTCAGTGTCATCCTTTTAGCAATCCTATGCCCCTGGACTGTGATCTTCATAAACGTGCCTCGGACTTTCCTCCCTTGCTAGATAGGGCTGGGTGGCTGGAGTTGACTGGGGTTGGATATTTTCCTTTCCTTACATCAGTTCAGCCCTAGAAAGTCCCTACTCCACAGACTAGTATATCCTGTGACTCAGCCTTGACAAGAACAAAGAGCTCTCTGTATTTCAGCATGGTTCTGTCTTCTCTTCAGCTGCAGGAAGCATGCACATTTTCTTCTGATATATACTGTGAGAACCTGGCCAGTTTTCTGGAGGTAAAACTCCAAGAGGTGCAGGAGTTCCCTTCTGCCTGGTTTTGCAGTCTTGACACTAGCTCTCATCAAGCCTTCCACCAATAAGTGCAGCTGGCACTCCCTATAACACCCGTTTCCCCTGTCTCAGCTACAAATTAAAGAACTGTTGATTTATTTTCAGACTGCTCAATCTCACACTTGTTTTTTGAATAGAGTAATTATGTCTATACTCCTGACATGCAGAACTGAAAATCAAGTCTCATTCCTAGAATTTTTTTAAAAAATGCCCAATAACTATTTTAATGTCAGAGTGACAGGGACCCACTTCCTCAACTTACATACATAACAACTTTTTTAGGGTTTTTGTTACTTGCTATAGGTCAGGCAATGTTCTAAGTATTGTGCATGTTTTTAATTATTTTTGTGTATTATTTAATTATTTAATTATTGTGGATGGTTTTAATTATTTATTTGAACAGTATTCTAAGTATTGTGCATACACTTGTGTTTGTGTTTTAATTATTTATTTGAGAGAGAGAATTCTCATCCACTGGTTGCCCCACCTACTCCCCACCTCTAAGTACCAGTAATGGCCAAGACTAGTCTGGGTCAAAGCTGGGCCCTGGGAACTCAATCTAGCTCCTCATATATGTGGCAGGAACTCTATTACTTGATCTATCATTTGCTGTATTCCACTCTACATTGGCAGGAAGTTGGAATCAAGAACTGAAGCTGGGAATTGAATCCAAGCACTTTGGATTGCAAGTGTCTTAACCATTAGGCCTAAACTCTCTCGTGTATGTGTGTGTACACGCATAAGTGTACATATATATGTACACACATCTCATATACATACATATTTATATATGTATATATTTCACTGAAGTCCTATACTTATGCTCTTGGGCAGGTTATGTTAGTTTCCCCACTCTATCAACAAAGAAATTGAGACACAGGAAAGTTTGGCAGTCTAACAAAGTTCATCCATTAAGTCATAAAAATGGATTTTGACTTTAGGCAGTACATCTTAAACTCTCAACTACTTTGTTTTATGACTGTCCTACAAAAAAAGACTTTTGGTATCTATAGTTTGGACAAAGAATACACATGTACCTATTGATTTGAGCATGAATCTCTAAACTTAAGTGTCTCTGAGACCTTCACTCACAGGTTGGAAATTACCATCCCTTGTCCAATGTCATCATTAGCATCGTCACATCTTCACTTCCATGTCATAAACATTTGAACCGTTGAAGCCTCAATTTAGAGTCACACATTTAACCTCAGTATGAATAGCTATAAATATAAACTGACACTGCTTGGAAGCAAGCATTCTGCTTATAAAGTAATTCTGAGTCATCGTAAATATAGCAGTGACTCAGGCTACTCTTATCAGTAAGAGAAGGAAGCCCTGCTATTGGGTCAACCAGAGCAAGTACATTGGGCTCCAGGTCTTGATGTAAGACTTTCAATTAGAACTATGCTGTTTTCTACCTCTGTGATTTTGGTCTACATTTAAAACACAATTGTGGTACTTATTCATCCTTTATAGAGTACAGGGGGGTTGAACATGAAATAGAAATAATAGAAGGGCAGACATAGTGGTACAGTGGGGTAAGCTACTGCTTGGGACGCCTGTATTCTCTCTTGGGGTGTCTGGAGTACACCCGGCTTCTGATCCAGCTCCCTGCTAATGTGCCTGGGAAGCAGCAGATGTGGGCACAAGTATTGGGTCCTTGCTATCTGTGTGGGAGATCCAGATGGAGCTCCTGACTCCACGCTTCAGCATCGCCCAGAACAGTTATTGAAGGCATTTAGAGGGTAAACCAGCAACAAAAGATTCTCTTCCTCCTTCCCTTCTTTTCTACCTATCTTTTCCTTCTTCTTTCCCTCCCTCCCTTCTGCCATTCTTTCTGAATTAGATAGTTTTTCTTAATAAAATAAAAAGATAAATTCCTAAGCTTCTCAAATTAAGTGTTACCAGTCCTTAACTTTATTATTATGTGACTCACCCAGTGAAATCCACAGGGCTGTGATTTCTGTACCCTTCAGTCATGTGATCATATACTTTATATTATAGCCCTTGTTAGATTATAGCCACGTCACCTTTGGTCAGCTTCCTTCAGTAAATTGCACATTGTTAGAGGACAAGAATTTTGTCTTCCATGATCAGAGGTAACTCTTGAGACTGTTCAAGAGATTTGTCTGAAGACTTGATGGCTTATCTTTCATAGATAAGATTTCAATTTCGGCCATTACAGAAATCAAAATCTGCTGCATTAGGAAAAGAAAATTGTAAAATATGTGAGAATTTGATATTGAGCTGGAATTTTAATCATTTGGTAATATTCCTTCCACAGGATGTGAGCTGCCCTTCTTTATCTGGGAAAATGGGCTACAGCACGAGGGGCACATAGCTTGGAGTTCACCCAGGGTTTCAGTTGAATCTGACACCTACCCACCTGCTGTTATGTGACTAGGAACAAACTCTAAATCTCCATTTTCTCCTTTTTAAATTGAGAAGTGGTGTCTACTTACTCAACAGTTGAGGATTGAAGGGATTAACACATGTAAGCAACATCCCATAGTGCTTAGCATACAATAGAACTTCAGGGTTTTTATTGACTAGAAGCAGCTTAACTGCAGTGACAAATGTGTTCCTTCATAATTGGAGTAACTAAGGCTTTTCCCAAGTCTAAAACTCAGAAGGACATACCTTTGCCACCCTAGAAACACGTTTCTGACTAGGTACAAAAGGAATTGCAGCTCACGTAAGTTGGACACAGATAGCAGCAGTGGACAGCCTGGATTCCGGGCACCCTGACCCCCATATTCTCAGCACAAGAGATCCGGAGCACCACACACTGTGGCTAGGGAGACTCTACCGAGAAGGGGAAAAGCGAAGTCTCACAAGACACAGGGCTGCAAATTTATAATCCCGATTTTATGATAGCAGAGAAATAGTAAATGAAATCCAGCATTGTCTTTAACAAGCTGATTAGAGTGAGTAGCTCAGCTTTGCTTTCAAAACCCAGCTTTTTTTTTAATGGAAAAAGGTTACAAGCATTATTCAAAATGAAAAAAAAATGAAACCACATATCACAGGCCTACTTAATAATAAGCCAAATTTTCTTTTCAAAAGGAAAGACAAATGTAGTCACTCTGTTAGCATGACCCATGACTTAAAATCCTATGACAGAGCCTCCCAGTTGCCTTGGCAATCAGTTCTAAGTCTCCAAGGAGAGCTCAGTGTGGCTCTCCCAAGGTCCCAGAGATGAGGAGAACCTGAAGCTAATGTCCCCTTTTCTCCACTTGGCATAGTCCCCTGTGAGGAATATATTCCCCTGTGAGAAATGTAAGGAGCTCCTCTGAGTACTTTAACAAGGCAAAGTTCAGATTCGTTTTTTTATGGCCTTTGAAAAACACTGATATTGTTTCAAATGCGAATCCACTTTGGCTTATGACTCCCAAGAAAAATGTCCATTTGAAGCCTGAAGCAAGTAGAGGGGAGAATTATTAATACAACAGAGGAAAATTCTCCTAAGATTTTTAACTCTATCTAGACATCAAAGCTTTATCTTACTCTATACTCATGTAAATCAATTATAGTTATAAGCTATTTTGCTTGTTAGGTTTTAATATGAAAATTAATTCTGACCAAAAACTGTGTTGTAAAATTGAATACACATTCTATGCATAATGAGGATTCTACGTAGCAATGATACATAATAATTCCATTTGCAAAAAAGAAATATTTATTAAGGTGGAGGTATTTCAAATATCAGCCTAGAAATTATACTTAAAAGTGAAATAAAAGCACTCCTCTGACAAAGTCACCACTTGAGATGGCCACATCCCATTTCAGAAAGATTGCTATGCTCTTCTACTTCTACTATTTCCTTTCTTTTTCTGGAATTTATTGAAAGATTTATTTATTTGAAGAACAGAGAGGGAGGGAGTGACAGATGGGGAGAGATGATCTGTTTGCTGGTTCATTCCCCATATGGATGCAACAGCTAGCATTGAGCCAGGATCCCAGAATTCGATCTTTGTCTCTCATGTGAGTGGCAGAGACCAGATTTCTTGGACCACAGCCACTGTTTTCCCAGGCACATTAGCAGATATTTGGATGGGAAATGTAGGAGTCAGGACTTGAATCAGCACTCTGAAATGGAACGCCAGCATTCCAAGCCACTATGTTGCAACACCTGCTCACATTTTCCTTTAAATAAATCCACTTAGAAAACACAAATGTAGGATCATTTTAACAATGCTACTGATACAAATGCCAAGTTTGACTTTTTGGATGCCTTTTTCTATTATATATGAAAATAAATGCATAACAAATGAATTTTAAAGATTTTTCCCTGACCCAGTAATAAAAGACTGCTTCAAAAAGTGATGGAATATGAATATTATGAAAAAGTACTATGGGGCCGGTGGCACGGCCTAGCGGCTAAAGTCCTCCCCTTGAACGCCTGGGATCCCATTTGGGCGCCAGTCTAATCCCGGCCGCTCCACTTCCCATCCAGCTCCCTGCTTGTGGCCTGAGAAAGCAGTCGAGGACGGCCCAATACTTTGGGATCTTGCACCCATGTGGGAGACCTGGAGGAAGTTCCTGGCTCCTGGCTCCAGATCGGCACAGCACTGGCTGTTGCGCTCACTTGGGGAGTGAATCATCGGATGGAAGATCTTCCTCTCTGTCTCTCCTCCTCTCTGTATATCTGACTTTGTAATAAAAATAAATAAATCTTTTTTTAAAAAAGTACAATGGAGCTTAACTTGCTTGAAACCGTGAGTGGGGTTCAGGGAGAGGTAGAGGGCACCGCTGGAAGGAGAGTAAGGCTGCACGCGCTGTGCTTGTCAATGCCCAGTCCTCCACCCGTTCCAGGGAGTCCCAGCTTCCCCTGCAGTACCAGCGCAGCATCTCCACCCAAAGTCCTATAAAACATAATAGTCCCATGTTCTCAAACATACTACATTTGTACCTTACACTGCAAAATTCTAAATTATTAACACAAGGACTTATTGAAAACAGACTTTATAGAAGATCACCTGTGAAACTAAAATGAAAATAAGAATGCCGACACAGCACACATAGTAGATAAACTTATTTGACAGCAATTAATCTGTATGGGTGATCTTGAAGTACCAATTGTGAAATATAAGTACGTTCGATTTTCTTAAATCTTATTTTACCAAGCCACAACTTCAAAAGTGGTCATGTTGAGATGTGGATAAAACTACTTAATAGCATTTGAGAATCAGGACAAAATAAAGTACTGGTTTTCTTTGACAGCCATTTTTCTAAATTCACTCTGTGTATACTCTTTGTCCCATTCAGAGGATCAGTTATGCAGGTTGATGAGGGAAAACATCAATACTTTTCTTGAGAAAGAGAGAGAGAGAGAGAGAGAGAGAGAGAGAGAGAGAGAGAGAGAGAGAGAATCAAAACAATAGGAACTAGAGCTAATTTACCAAACACACAAAGGGAGAATTTTCAATAGATATTGATGAAGAACTCGGTAAAAGTACACACACTCAGTGACAGAGTATACCTTCACTTTACAAATAGAGGTCTTTCACCTAGTTTCTTGTGCTGTACAACGACACACAGAGCAGAGATACAAACAAAAAAGTGTTGCAGATCCTTAATATTTCCAGCATTAAGGCAATATTGCTGAGAGCTAAGAAACCTCTAGCGCAGAAACCAGCACCCATGATACAGCCAAAATGGCGTAGTCGTATGTACAGATACATAGATATATTTCTCCTTTAACTTGTTCTCTGCTTTCTCTTCTAGCAGCTATCACTGTTTGTTTAGTTTTAGTACCTTTGCCTTCACAAAAACACATCACCAATAGTCACATCTTCCATAGTTCTTTTGGTTGCTGTATTTGTATTTGAAATGTCACACCTGAAGTTGTCAAGATAAGGATTAGAAGCGGCACCTGCTGATCCACCCACCACACAGCACATATATGGGATCCTTTCAGTGCAGCTGTCTGTTTTGGCAAACAGCACTTTCATTCACAGAATGCTCTCTTGGTAGCCTGCCAATTGCATGGAGCTCTTTATTTTGAGAGGTGGCAATAACTCTTTGTGAATCCAGAAAGTCTAGTGACCTTTTCCTCAGCAGAAGTACATGGCCTGCTGTTTCCAGTGCTGAAGAATTGAAAACTGCCTTCGTTTTAGAAAGGACTGCTGCAACAGTCCTTTCTGGAAACATATTATCCCACTGGTGTTTGGAGCTCCTTCTTGCAATCCTTGTTGGAGGTCAGCATTTGACAATGCTGCTTTATTGGCTTGTTCACAATGCTTTCATTTTATTCCATCTTATACAGAACACTGCCATCTCAATGGGAGAGGGAAAGGCTTCCCCATCCCTAAGCGTGTGCAACGATTGTTTGCTGTTTGATGCTATTCCTCCTGTTCACTCCTTACCTTGCTTCAGTGAGCATATGCTAGACTTAATGCCAGAGAGTCACATTTGTCCACGTCTCAGGCCCTCTGGGGGGACTCCAAGAGATCACAGCTGCATGCCACCTCTCTGGGCACTCCCACAGACTGTGCACAAGCACCTGCAGAATGACAAGCAATCCTTTAACATTCCTGAGAGACTAGAAGCCAGGTGTGGAATCTGCAAAGAGGGTGGAATCTGGGTGTGCATGACAAAATTTCTATATTGGACATTCTCAGGAACTCAATATCGTATATTTGTTCTTATCCAAATTCTTGTTAAAAATCGTTTGATTCACCATTAAAAACTCCTATCTGCTGTGGTATCTGCTGTGGCCTAGTGGCTAAAGTCCTCCCCTTGAATGCGCCATGATCCCATATGGGCGCCGGTTCTGATCCCGGCAGTTCCACTTCCCACCCAGCTCCCTGCTTGTGGCCTGGGAAAGCAGTTGAGGACGGCCCAATACTTTGGGACCCTGCACCCGTGTGGGAGACCTGGAAGAAGTTCCTGGTTCCCGGCTTCGGGTCGGCCCAGCACTGGCTGTTGCGGCTCACTTGGGGAGTGAATCATGGGACGGAAGATCTTCCTCTCTGTCTCTCCTCCTCTCTGTATATCCGACTTCATAATGAAAAATAAATAAATCTTTAAAAAAAAAACTATCTGACTCCAATTTTCCTTTTAATCTTATAATTTATTGCAACTTATTTATTTAAAAAAACGTGTTTAACTTATAAAACAAGGAAGCTTTGCCCTTAGTCGTTGCTACTCAGGATGCTTGCGTTCCATCGGGAGTACCAGGATTTCAGACCCATCCTGACTCCAGAGTTCAGGTTCCTGCTAATGCAGAGCATCAGAGACAGCTGCTGATGGCTCAGGCGGTTGGATTCCTGCCAATCTAGACTGAGTTCTCAGATACCTAGTTACCCAGATACCTAGACTGCATTCCAGCTCCTGGGTTGGGCTCTGCCAAGACCTGGCTGTTGTAGGTATTTGGGGAGAGAGCCAGTAGCTGAAATTTCAATCTCTTCTGCTCTCTCCCTCTCTCTCTTCTCCCCACCTGTCAAATAAAAAACCATTTCTAAAAGATTCCCTTGTTACAGTGATTAAATTCGTGGATCTGGGGTTAAAAACACTGGGCTCTATGTCTCTGAAATTTACTAGCTTTTTGATCTGGCAAGTTATTCAAAGTCTCTGAGTCTCAGTTTCTCCACATAGAACAGGAAGATAATCCACCCACTTCCTCAAAGAACCACAGTGAAGATAAGGGAAAGAACTTGTGCCCTGGCTAGCACTGCATAAATATTAACTATGACTGTTACTCAGTCTGCCTCACCACTAGCTAGAAACTACCAGATGTCTTGGTATAGTTGTCACAAATCTTTGTCACTCTTTACAGAACAGGATTTTTTGTTTGTTTAGTAATTTGATTTATTCTAATTCTGCTAGATTATTGAACTCCTTAAAATATTTTGTTTCAAAGTCATTTTATCTAATTTGCTTATGTTTATATTTAATAATCATAGACTGTCTTCCATTGTTTATAATAAAATTAATGATCCAATTTATAAACCTGGCAAGATTATATTACTGTGACTGTTAAGTTTATTATTAATTTTCTCCAATTTCACATTTCATTCTAGAGAAAATAAGATTTAATATAAAGTATGTCTTTAGGACATATATGAACTAAAATTGAAAAATATAGAAAATATGTCCTAAGAAAAAGCGTGTGATGAATTTTTATAGAAAGATTTTTAATTCTTTTGCTTCTTGATTGCTTTTAATATAGTACACAATGAAATACTTGTGTAAACTTAAGCCAGTTATTTTCCTGGATGTGATATTGACCTTTGTACTCTCAGTTTATCATAATTGGTCAGCACTGATGTTTTTGGGAGTGTATATATACATGTATATATATATAGAGAGAGAGGTGAGCCATAAGCTTTTTGAACATACCTGCACTGGGGTTGAGAACAAGAACCATGGGGTTATATAGAAGCTCAGTTTTCCTCCTAGGCTTCCTCCTACTGCAGCAGTCACATTCTTCCTTGGTTAAACTGAATAACAATGGCTACGAAGATATTGTCATTGCTATAGATCCCATTGTGCCAGAAGATGAAGCATTAATCGAAAAAATACAGGTAAGAAAGAAATAAGATTTTTTCTGTTTAATTACAAGGGAGGGAAAAAAACAGCTAATGATAAATAGTCATAATAGAAATTTCTGAAAATGCTCAGGGAGCTAAAATACAGTATGAAGCCTACAAATTCCTCTCTTATTCTTTGTAAAATACAGAATAGGTTGTTGTAAATTATGCCCACTTACTATGCTCTAAAAGACTGCAATGAGCATATTCTACCTACGTAACTGTAAGTTAGTAATCTGCTCTCCCTCTCTCTCTCCTTCCTACTACTATTTCTAACATGAACTTATTCCTAGTATTCCCAGTAGAATAGAACAAAGTAAAATAGTAATTGTTCTAAGAGATAATTATTTCTGGCTTGTATGATTGTAATGGTTATATGGGCTTTAAAAATACATTTTATGATAGGCAGCATGCTGCAATGAGGGCAATGTTAGAACCAGCAGAGGGAGCTCAGTGCCATAGAAGGATTCTACCCTACCTCAACTCAAGACCTAAGACAGGGTGGGGAGGCCTCTCTGATCATCAGTTTTCTTCACTTATACATTAATATTCGGTCTCATCTGAAATTATTTATACAACTCCATGGTGTGCATGGGGAAAGAATAGTGCTTTAAAAAATTTTCTGCCTTATGGTGTGTATGTTCTCTACAGACATAGAGGTAATAAAAATAAGTAAACAGCAGGTCACATGCTTGTAGGTGGTGTGGAGCAAAATACATTAGTTACAGAAAATACAGAGTCTAGGACTGAATCAAGCACTCTGCTTTGTAATATCCGTCCAGCCTGTAGTATTTCATGTGTATGTAGGGATTGGTGTTACAGTCATGTAAATGGGGTTTCCTAATCCTGAGGCAGGGTAGAGTGTGGTTACTGTGACTTGGAAGGTAGTATGTAAGACCTCAGTGACGATGTGCTGTCTGGGCTGAGACCAGATGGACGGGAGAAAAGTCCACTGCAAAACAGCATCGCGCAGGTCAGGGCAGGCATGCAGTGAGCAAGGAAGGAACAGTGACTTAGCAGGAGGGAGAGAGGTCTGAACCGAAGCTGGAAAGGTGGCAGGGCTTTGGCCTTCAAGCTGAGTGAGGTGATAGTCCACAGAGGAAGGCCCAGCCGAGGAAGGCTGGGCTCTCCTGCTGTGTTCTGGGCTCCTACCGACTGCAGTGTGGAGCCAACAGCAGAGGGACTCCGCTTGTCATCCACCTCGTCTAAAGTGCTGCAGCACAGCCATGGAGCAGGATCCATGCCAGGAAGTGGCACAGATAGCCAGGACATGTGACTAGGACAGGGAGGATGTGACAGGAATGATCAGTGTGGTGTGATTTGGAACATATTTTCAGGTTATTCTGGATGTATGGAAAGCGAGATAAAAACGCAGGAAAGAAAGACAGCAGGCAAAGGAGACTTCCGGAGTTTAGCCTCAACACTTAATGGCATTGCATTCATTTGAGAGCAAGAAGATTGCTGCATGGGAGTGGGGAGCGGTGGCGGAACCTGGCAACTGTAAGATCAGAAGTAGGCTGGAATGTTTTGAATTTGTGGCTCTTGTGAAAAATCCAAGTAGATAATGTAGGAATTTGAATTTAGTGTGGATTTCTGGATAGAGATAAGTAATGAGGTGTCATTGGTGTATAGACAGTCTTTAAAAATACGAATTCATTGGATATGTGCAGACATAGACGGGAAGGCATCCAGGACTCTGATATCTAATGTTTCTTCTGACTATAATATTCCATGTAACACAGAGACTGGTTTCCAGTCATGCAAAGTGATCTCTCCTATTCCTGACATCAGTGTCTGTGAATGTCTTGCACTCATGTCCTCCACTGCTGGGTCCTGATGCTCACTGTAGCCTTCTGCCTGGTGTTATTACCCACAGAAGTCAACGGGCATGGCAGCTCCTGCAACCAAGTAATCATGCAGCTGTCACTTGTCACTTATTCCCAAAAAACACTGTTTTAGCACAGGCAGGTTTGTTTATTGGTACCTCTTGAGTTGCAGAAGATAAAAATTTCTTTTGTTGAAGAATGTGGATTCCCACAGCAGTTACCACAGCTAATATCTGTCAGGGAATAGTGGATTAACCAGAACTTTTCTGAACTCAGCAAAATCTGAAATAATTTTTTGCAGGAGCAAAGCCTTTGTTAGCACATTCCTTTATTGTTAGTTACGAATAGAAGGTCAGTTGTTTGTATGCATGTCTACATTACGAAATGTTTCCTGACATTGCACTGTTCTCCACAAAGTCATTGCATTTATATCATTAGGCCAACAATCTTGTGAAGTTATCATCTGCATTTTGTGTATGATATCATTACATTAAGTGAAAATTTCAGAAGGGAAATTATTTTTCCAAGGTTCAATTAAGTAACAGAATCATGGCTAAGGTTTATTTATCACATAAGCTTTGAAAATTAATAGTTATGGGTTTTAGTTATGGCTTGGATGACCAAAAAATTTCTTTCTTTCCTGTAAAAGTGATTAACTAATTTGTGGTCTTAATCCTACTCTTAAGAAAACTATGTGGCCACAATTAACTTTATGCTTAAGTGGATTATAATTCATGACCTGAACTATTCAATTTTCAGTTTACCTTTGTCTTTGTGTTTATGTTGCTTTTTGACTTGACAGTGCTTTGCTTTGAAACCATTGATACATCTTCATCTTCTTTGATCCAACTAGGTTATTATAGGACCTCTGAGAAGGAATTTAGAAGGAATGTTAAAGGGAAGTGTATGAAAATCATTGTAGCCATCTTAGCATGCCCTGGGGAATGACCTAATGGGGTCCCATAAAGGGATCTCTGAAGTCTCTTTGCCAGCCAGGAAACCACTGATAGCTAAGACAGCCTCCTGGGATGTGGAGACTCCAAAGGAAATGGCCCCCTTGGTGTTGTACATTGCACAACCCACACAACTGTATGGGCAGCCTTAATTGTTCAACTCATGAACCCATTTCAAGCACTGAACACATTTTTGTTTCGTATATGTGGAGAACCTTCACTTCAAGCAGAAGGTGAAATGGAAATATCACTAAATAAAAACAAGAAGAGGTAACATTAGGGAGCAGAAAAGAAGCTCTTTCATTTGTTCTGGGTCAATGCTGAAATAGCCTCCACTCTTTCTTGAGATGTCTCCAGACCCCTACTCCAAGTTCCCTGCAAGTCCTCTGACTCTTCAATTCTCTGTAGTCTGGCCTCCTGACTAATCCCGGATCAGTCTATAGATCTCATGTTAGGCATGTCCACTGACACACTGGTCTTTCTTAAAGAGAAGCAAAAATGGAATGCCCCTATAATGCCTGAAGAAGAGCATTTGTATCATGAGCATTTATGAGAAAAATAAGCTCCACGAAGGAGTCTGCCTCAAAAACAGCACTGTAGCCCAGGATGCTTGTAGCAAGATGAAGAGCTGGATTTCTCAGCAGTTCAGTGGGCTTGGTCACATGGAACATAGAACTTTTCCCTACTCTTTGCACCAACCAAATAGGAAGCTCTAGGAAGGGATTGTTTCGCTATTGATTCTTGTTTTAGGTAAGGGAGGAGGATACTGAATAGCAAGTGGTATTATTTTCACCTGGTTTGGAGAACAACAGTTCTATGCTCAAAATCTTGCCTCTGATGCGAATTTTTTTTTATAATATTACCCTCTGGACTCCAAGGAATGAAGAACTGAGCTTGATGGCATTACATAAATCATCCAGGTTTAACATTAGAGCTGCAGCCAAGTAAATAACTCCAAAGTGCATGAATAGGTTCAAATTAATCGATTTCTCTTAACACCAAACAGAAACCTTCGTCTTCTGATAAAACGTACTGAAAAGCAAAGCCTTACAAAGTGCAGGATTATGCGTTAGTTCTGCACTGATGGGGCAGTGAAGAAGCTGAGCAAAGACCCTGCCAGCCAATCCGCGCCTTTGCATTAGCAGTGAAAGCCGGGCAGCACCTGTGATGAGCCCCTGCTCAACTACTTCACTCACTTTTTTTTCTTTACTTACAGGATATGGTGACTGAAGCTTCTGAATACCTGTTTGAAGCCACAGAACAAAGATTTTTTTTCAAAAATGTATCTATATTGATTCCTTGGACTTGGAAGGAAAATCCACAATACAAGGACCCAAAATATGAGAGCTTCACACGCGTAAGAGTCAAATCTTTTCTTTAAAATATTTTTTTCAATTTTGCCACTATTATTTTGAATCTTTCTAACTATCTAGGTCATGTCTATTGCTGATGTCTAACAATGTTTTTAAACATCCCCAGGCTGATGTTAAAGTAGCACCACCTGTTGTCCCAGGTGGAGATGACCCATACACCAGGCAGTTCAAAGAATGTGGAGAGCAGGCGGACTACATTCATTTTACCCCAGACTTTGTGCTGGGAAACAAACAAGACGAGTATGGACCATCAGGTAGGAACTTTGATGAAAACACCGAATTCTGAGATAAGCACTGTGCACCCAGGTTAACTGTGCAAGCTTTGGGGCCGAAGGGCTAGCATCAAATCCTGGCTCCCCTGTTTATTAGCTATGTTTGGCCTTGAACAAGGGACCTACTCTCACTATGTGTATTCCCTTTCAGATGATGGAAAGAGTTTATACCCTGTAGAATTTTGGTTGACAGTACAGTAAATATGAATGTAAATATATTCACTACTGTGTCTAAAGAAATTTGAATACAATGCAGCAATAATAAATATTTCTCTTAAGGAACCCTTGGTACAGTTGAATTTTTTTCTTGCTCACAGCTGGATGTAAAGCAACCACAAGCTCCCTTCACAGCAGGGAGATGGGTTGTGATAGAAAAACACCCAGATGCTAGGCCCTTGACAGGAGCAAATCTCAAAATATAATTTCACTCCTATACATGCCATTGTTTGTACTCTACATTAGTTACCACATATCAGGGGAAACATGATATTTGTCTTTTGAGGGCTGGCTTGTTTTGTTAAGCCATCCGATTTTATTATTAAGTTCTCCTTTAATCTTATGCAAATAATTCTCCTTTAATTTGATATATGTGTTTGTGAAAAAAATTTCAAATTCTATAAGTCATTCCCTTAAAGCAAATCTTGTATTGAAAAAAATAATTAGAAAGAGAATCCTCAAAATGTAGGAAAACTTTCAAATAATAATTATAATAATAGTAAGTATCTAGAAAGATCACCTGGACTACCCAGGGAGGAATTCAGTGTGGCTAGAGGCTGCTACAGCAGATAATCAATACACACACACACACACACGAGCAGCAGAGACTTAAGGAAGAAATATGACTTTTTCCTAATACAGACCCTTCTCTGTTTTCACATCTCAATGACAGAGTGAGAGCTGCAGAAACACACCTCACAGTGCATCAGTCATGGTTTCCAATCTCTTCTCGCTTCTGTTTGTTTTTTAAGATTTATTTATTTTTATTATGAAATCAGATACACAGAGGAGGAGAAACAGAGAGGAAGATCTTCCGTCCAATGATTCATTCCCCAAGTGAGTCGCAACGGGCCAGTGCTGCGCCGATCCAAAGCCGGGTACCAGGAACCTCTTCCGGGTCTCCCACGCGGATGCAGGTTCCCAAAGCCTTGGGCCGTCCTCAACTGCTTTCCCAGGCCACAGGCAGGGAGCTGGATGGGAAGTGGAGCTGCCGGGATTAGAACCGGCGCCCATATGGGATCCCAGGGTGTTCAAGGCAAGGACTTTAGCCGCTAGGCCACGCCGCCGGGCCCTTGCTTCTGTTTCTTAAGCTTTTCCCAATAATCTAAAATAAAATATCCAGTTATGTCTCCTTGCTATATTTCAGTCTGTAGATTTGTCTTCATTCTTCATTTACTCTAAAGGTCTTATGAAAAGAAAGTATTCTAATTCCCTCCCAAATCTTCTCCAAGTCAAGAACTATATCTCCTACATTTTAATAGTTCTTGCCACTTTTTGCTGCTCTGAATATATATTAATAATCATTATAATGTATCTTATAATTGCTTATATCATATGTGCTAAACACAAGAAAAGAATCACTTCATTTTGACACCCAAAAAATTATACATGTTCTACATGATCTACAACAGTGTTTGCCAATCTTTTCTTCATCATCAACTTTCTAAGGAGCATTTTAATCATTTTTTCCTAATTGTTTCCCCATGCTATTTAAGCAAAGCAGTATCTAAGACTTTTTGCTTCAAGGACCCAAAACACTAATCCCTTTCTACTCTGCCCAAGCATACTGTGAAATAAAAAGATAACATATAATGTAATGCAATATTTTTAATAAAAGCATAAATACAAATGTCAGTACTCATTGATAACCTAAATCTAATCATATTTTACAACTGAAAGAAAAATCTCTTGAAAATATTTGAGATGCAAATGTTGTCACTTGAATGATGACTGGCTACTTGAACTGCTTCTCTACAGGTAGAGTGTTTGTCCATGAGTGGGCCCATCTTCGCTGGGGAGTGTTTGATGAGTACAACAATGATGAGCCTTTCTATAGGGACAGTTCAAATAAAATTGAAGCAACAAGGTATGGCTATTAAAATTTTCATAGATGACTTCAGTCTACAAGTTTTCTCATTTTTCTGATTTTAATCTCTTTCAGATAACAATCATTCATTTCTGTCCCAACATAAATCATAGATGCTACTACAAAAAAGCACTTCTCTTTAAGAAAATGTATGTTAATGTTGCAACTTACCATATCTTATACTTCTCTACTACAGCTTCGAGAAGTCAGTATAGTGCAGTTGTCACCACATGAAGGGAAACTAGAAACCTAGCAGCACAGTTACTCACTCTAGAGAGCAGAGTCGTTGATGAAAGTCAGTTCCAACTTCCATACCAGCAGCCTCATCAGTGTCAGATGTCCTGCTGTGGCTGGACATGTCACAAATGTGCAAACCAAAAGGCACCAAGTTTCAATGAAGGTTCTTTCTTTGTCCCGTCGCACCACATTCCCAGCACTTACATGAAAACTATTACATTACTGTTGTTTATGTCTGGTGTGTGCTGCAGAATATGCACCACGAGTGTTCATATAGACAGCTACATTGTATTCACCAAGTAATGGGTCAACAGAAGCATAGACCAATTTAGGAGATTCCCTAATTGAAATCCAGTCATCACTTCATACATTTGAAGCAGAAGTACCTTGTGAGATGGAATATATTCATACATGAGTGCTTTTGTTAGAATCACTGCCAACTGTTCCCAACTCCTGCTACTACAAAAGAAAAAAATGTCTAAAATGTTTCCATCATCCTTTTTCCTATCATCCTCTTGGTGACACTTCAATCTTTGCTTCCACTGAAATTTTCTTGTGATAAAAATACTCCCTAAATAATCGCACTTATAGCTATTCATGTCTCATCCTTTTGAAAAAAAATTTCCAAAAAGAAATCTGCAAAGAACGCCAAGCTAAATGTGTACCTGCAGTGATTATAACTTATAACACATTATGTTATGATATAATTTATTATAGTATAATTAAAAAGTAGCTAATTAGTTTGATGGGGACTTTATTGTCAGAATGGAAAGTGCATGGTATACATGGAGGAAATACTTTGATACAAAGAACATCATGAACAGAGTAATGGGAACTTATAGGAAGTATCAATGATTAAATTGTCTCAGAGATTCACTGTCATGTATCCCTAGGTGTTCCGCAGATATCACTGGTACAAATGCAGTTTATGTCTGTTCAGGAGGCAGCTGCGTAAATAGAAGATGCAGAACCAATTCTACAACAAACCTGTATGAAAAAGACTGTCAATTCTTTCCTGATAAAGATCAGCTTCAAAAGGCATCTATAATGTACATGCAAAGTATCGAGTCCGTATGTATGCCAATCATTGCCTCTAGAATTTTTAATCAAAGAATACATTATTATATCTTAAAAATACCTGTCAAGTGACATTAGAACCAAGTCATAGTATAAGCATGGCTGACAGAGTAATAAGCAACATAACAATAAGTACTCAATTAGTATTACCTAGTATCATTAACATTATTAAGGTATGTGCACCTTACTATAACACTAGTTCTCGTTAATCATATTTCATCCAATAGGCAATATACTTGCAAAATGCATTTTAAAAGTTTTCATTTTTCTATTTTGTTAATCTTTTAGATTGCTGAGTTCTGTAATGAATATGTGCACCTTACAATAATACTAGTTCTTGTTAATCACATTTCATCCAATAAGCAATATATTTGCAAAATGCATTTTAAAGGTTTTCATTTTTCTATTTTGTTAATCTTTTAGATTGCTGAGTTCTGTAATGAATATGTGCACCTTACAATAATACTAGTTCTTGTTAATCACATTTCATCCAATAAGCAATATATTTGCAAAATGCATTTTAAAGGTTTTCATTTTTCTATTTTATTAATCTTTTAGATTACTGAGTTCTGTAATGAGAAAAACCACAACCAAGAAGCCCCAAGCTTACAAAACAAAAAGTGTGATTCCAGAAGTACATGGGAGGTGATCAGTGCTTCTGAGGATTTTCGAAACACCACACCCATGGTGGAACTACCCCCTCCCACAGCCTTCTCCCTGCTGCGGTCCAGTCAAAGAATTCTGTGTCTGGTTCTCGACAAATCTGGAAGCATGGGTGTAAGTTCACGGGCCCATTTTTTTTTTCTGAACATAGGGACAGGGGAGTTACTGAATGCCTAAGACCACTCTGAACTCTATGTACTTCTGGATTGTTCTAAATAGCACAGAGATTCAAAGGACTTCCTTTTATCAACACCAAGTACATTGAACACAATACTGTAGCAAGAGAAGCTCAAGGATCTCTGATTTCATGCAGGGAATGAGTGGTTGACTGAGGAGAGCTATAAAGCCCTTCAGTAAAACTTGAATTGGAGGGTCAGAACTGGAGATGGGAATTCAAAATTGTTTTTAATTATGGCTCCTTTCCTGAAAGCACTTGAGATAAATGAAAACAGAGAGGAGATCAGTGGATGTTGAGCTCCATTGCAAGTCAAGGGAAAAAAAAAAAAGTAAAATTTCTAACATGGTTTTGTCTTTCTGGCACCAGTTGTACAAATGCTCTCTTTATTGCCAAAAATACAACAAAAACTTTACAATAGAGCATGGGTGAAAAAAGGGGAGGTATTTATTCCTTCTGCTATTATTCTACACATGTCAGGTATTGTGTCAGGCTTTGAAAATACAGATTCGTGTCCTTGAGAAGTTCATTGTTCAGTAGAAAGTTTTTTCTCTAACTTTACCCATTAATTGACTAAGTCATATTCAGTCTCCAAAATTTAGGAGAGACATTCACTTCCTCTAGGAAATGAAGTGAACTTACAGACTGGAATAGACCTTTGTGATTCTCTATTATTTCCTGTGTATTTTCTAGGGTTCTATGTTACATTGAAATTACACCTAATTCTCCAAACTATATTGAAAGAGCCTTTAGAAATTGTAACCTTGTCTGGTTTATCTTTGTATTCCCATTGCCTGGAACAGAGTTCATCAAACAGGAGTGATCAGTAATTAATAATTGGAATGAAGGGACTATAACAATCAAACACAACTCAATAAGGCACCCGGCAGGATGACACATGTGAGGCAGAACACAGCATGCTGAATAAAGGTCTTAGCAGGGGAAATAATTGAAAAGAGTAGTGAATTATACATAACAATGAAAAGAGCTGCAATAACGTGATTTCTTGGGGAGGACACCTAAGCACTAGACACAGAATATACAAGTGGTGTAGGAGTGTCACTGTGGAGAAAAACATCCCACGGTCAGGAAAAAAAAGAAGCAGGTTCCTCTAGGGAGGGCAGAGGCTGAGTTGCAGTACATCAATGGTGGAGAGAGCCCTAGAACATGAGGAGGCAGATTTTTCATTGAATTTCCTTGAGGGGTTCAGAGAAAAGTTTGAACATGTGTTCATGAGGTGCTACAGACCAGTGCATGGATGAGGTACAGGGAAAGACACATTTGTAAAATGCAGGAGAGCCTGGACAATCGTGTAAGGAAGAGGGATGTGGGTCCTGATGCATAAACAAAGAGCCAATTCCAAGTAACCCACTGGTGGAGAAGTGTGGGCCATGGGAGCGGGGCAGTGGGTGGGAGAAATTAGAAGTAAAGATATAGACAGGACCTCTCAGAATTATCTGTGGCTTGGGCAAATGTTACCCTTTGGGTAGTGTAGCTTCTGGCTGATAGGGCAATTCCGTTCTCTGGAGTTTGAGATAATCCTGTTTGAATTTACACACCGGGTTGTGATTTCATCTGAAAACAACAGGCAGAGAGTCCGTAAGATGCAAATCATTATCTCCAATTCCACCTCACTTTTCACTCTGCCCCTTTGCCTTTAACTTGATGTTTAGCTGTCAGTGACCAGCTCTGGTTAACAGTTTGTGCTATTTACTGTATATATATGTCCTATAATACACTTAACTTTATTTTTCAACTTTGGCAAATGAAAAAAAAAGTGATCTTCAGTAATACCAATTAATATTCATAGAAAATTCTTACCAATAAATTTTATGCATTCATTTTATTTGATCTGCTATTTTCCAGTCAAAAAGCACTTCTTCTGTTGTCTTTTTTCCTCAGGGTTATGACCGCCTGAATCGAATGAATCAAGCAGCGACATATTTCCTGCTGCAGGTTATTGAATATGCATCCTTGGTGGGGATGGTTCACTTTAATAATGTTGCCACTACTCAAAGTGAACTGATCCAGATAACAGGCAGCAGTGAAAGAGACCAGCTCAAGAACACCTTGCCCAGCGTGGCTTCTGGAGGGACTTGCATCTGCTGTGGAATTACAAAAGCATTTGAGGTGAAAACCATACTGTAAACATTTTATTCTTTTATTTGTTTTCATGATATTTTGGATTAAGTGCCTGCTGCTCATTTGCTGCCTAATTTTAACACAGTTGTTCCAGAAGCCCAGGACTACCCACACAGGAAAAAAATCACTTGATCATTTTTTAGTGGATCAGTGAATTAGTGAATCAACTGTGGGTGAAAAAGTGAAAGATGGACCAGATTATAAATTCATTGAGATCAGGGACTTTGCTGCTTCTTGTAATGTGATAGCTGGTGCTAAATGTGTTAAATAAGTAAGGATGCTGGGTCCAGCAGTTATCAAACTTGAGACAATGAAGTAAGCTGTATGACATGACTTCACTTTGAACCAATTCTCATTTTAGTCTCATTTAGTTTAGGTAACTGATGTTTATCACAGCAGATCTAGCAAGGACTGTTGGTCATCCTCATGATAAACTACATGAGTCGTACCAGAGTGCTACTCACTCATTATACTGTAGGAAACTTTAGTTTCTTTGATTTCTTTTGTATTTTCTATAGAAAATAGATATTTCTACCTCATATAGTTATTATGAGAATTAAATGCAGTGATAAATGTATATGTTTAGGACAATATTTACTTATTATAGGGCAACCCTATAATGTATGGTAGTGATTAATAATTTATTTTTCTTCAGATATTCTGAGTTCATTATAACAACAATTGCATCATTTTCCTGCTTGGAAATCTAACATGTCAGCTAAGAATTAGAGGACAAGAAAGAGCTAATGACTCAGGGATGAAGGACAAATGTAAAGGTTCTTGAGAAGAAAGGGAGGAGTGTATTGTTTTACCAAATAGTAGCAGCAAGGGGCTTGGCAAATGGCAGAAGATAAAGCATGGTTGGAGAGCTAGAAAACAACTAGACCTTCAAAAGTTTTTTACAGCCTAAAAGGTTTGTATGTTGAGCAACACAGAAAACTGACAAGTGAAAGCATCAGATTCTGACAATTTATGCTTCAGGAAGTTGACCCTGGTTGTCCCCATGAAATGAATTGCAAGGAGGTGGGCAAGATGGTGGCAGGGAGCCACTCTGGAAGCTTGGACTTGTGTTATATTGTACCACATAGGTAATACATCTCCAGTATTCACTAAATGGCAGCCCTATAGCACACTAGTTCTCTCACATTGGGGAATACTCTGCCAATCATGTTCATTTTTGCCCCTCTCTGTGTCTATTCAGTCATGGATATAAAGCAGTAAATTGTGCTCAGTTCTTCCCATGAATCCATATGGGATGCCGATGCCACAGGCAGAGGGCTAGCTTACTACACCACCACACCAGCCCCAGCAGAAATAGATTTCGTGGTACATTTTGCAGTTGCAGGTTGGATATCTGGTTGTCCTGCAGTTCCCAGGCTGAGACATTAAGGTTATCTGTTGTAGCAGAGGCTCACGCCTAACTTCATTTAAGTAAATACTCCCTGCAGCAGGGGTGAAGAAAAAAATTCATTTTACATTCTCCCAGAGAGTACTGGTTGCAGGTTCTGTGATTCTACAACAGGAACTCTTTTTTTCTATCCTGCACATCTTATTAATTTTTTCTTTAATTAGAAACATTTCTTTCCATCCTATTTGATCTAAAAGTACCAGATGGTAACTGGTTTAAATTATGTTGTCAGGTGTTTAGAAGACATAATTCCCAAATAGATGGATGTGAAATAGTGCTTCTGACTGATGGGGAGGACTCAACTGCCGGCAATTGTATTAATGAAGTAGCGGAGAGTGGAACGATTGTTCATCTTATTGCTTTGGGACCAAATGCTGAGTTAGCAGTGAAAAATATGCCCACAATAACAGGTAAAGCATGATCAAAATACTCCAGACCTTTAATAGCAATACTTAAATTTAGAGACCAAAAATTCAATAGCTGCTCTCACACTGCTATTCAGCAGAGGCAGGCACTTTGCAAAGACAACCTACCCACGTTCCAGTTCCCCTCATCTGCAGAGGTTGGATAATCAGATAGATTAATAAAACTGCTAATCAGTTCACAAGTAAGATAATATTGCTTCACAATAGTGGAATGCAGAAAAATAAAGTTTTATATAAACAGAGGAAAGCATTAATGCTCCAGAACTGTATGGAGTAAGGGAAATAAGGCATGGAAAGCTAGGTGATTTGTAAGCTGGGCCTTGTGCAAGGTGTTGAATTCACTGGGAAGAAAAAATGGGGAAAGAAAAGAAAAAAAATAAAGAAGGAAAAGGAGGTATAGAGGGAGGAAAAAGAAAGAAGGAAGGGCGGAAGGAATTAAGGAAGGAAGCAAGGAAGGAAAAAGGGTGGAAGGGAAGGGAAGGGAAGGGAAGGGAAGGAAGGAAGGAAGGAAGGAAGGAAGGAAGGAAGGAAGGAAGGAAGGAAGGAAGGAAGGAAGAAAATGAAGGAAGGAAACTCATATTAGGATGACAATGGAAGGCATATGGATGGAATAGTGATCCCATGACACTATCCACAAATCAGAGCGGAGGCTATGGGATGAGAGATTGCAGTAGACGCTCAGGCTGAACAGAACTAAGTAACAACGGAAGTTCTACATCAATATTAACTAATAGTAGCTGTTGTTTTAAATACATAAACATGAGATAAACGCCAATTCTATTTCCAATGTCTTCTTAAACATAATAAACAATACGTCATCTGTGACTATCAACTCTTGATTTTAACATTGCCAAATACAAGCTTTTGAAGGCTTAGTTGTTGAAGTTCCCATTGTCTTAAAGTGCTTTCATGGCCATTGTAAAATGTAATTCATTCACAAATATGGCCACTAAAGGTAGTACCTTTCTGGACTTGTCTCCACTGCTTAACTGTGTGTTCTCTATCCTCTTTGCCAGGTACTGCCAGAATAATAAATCTCTCAGATTTCATGTATCAGCTCTACTCTGGCTGGAAAATGTGAAAGCCAGCTTTGTTCCAATGGTGTCACAAAAGTGAATTGCTCTCCTAAAGAGCTGTGTAAAGTCTGTATGGTTTAACACATGAATTAAAAAAAATGGTTGTCTGTGGTTGTTTCATGTATTTCAGGTGGTGAAGCTTTTGACACTAAAGTATTGAGGAGCTCAAAACATCATAGTCATGATATGTTTCAATTAGGATTTCAGAATTCATCTTTAGAGTTATTGAACTTTGTGTATCCTAACACGTATTAAGAGTATAATTTTGTTTAAATTATCAATGCATTAATCATAAAAATGTGACAAGCACTTTTTTTTAGGAAACAGTCTGGTGTATGATGCATTTGCATTCCAGGAGGAACACATTATTATGCTTCTGATGAAGCCCAGAACAATGGCCTCATGGATGCTTTCGGGTCCCTCGTGTCAGGAAACACTGATCTCTTCCAGAAGTCGATCCAGGTCAGAGTTCCCACTCAGTGTTTTCATGTTTATGGTTACCGCAACTGAGAAAATGTTGGTTTCAAGTTTTACAATCTACATTTTTCTTAAAGTGAAATTTTAATCCAAATTAAAACTTCAAATTGAAATAGCAATTATTGTTCAGATACAGGCAAACTAAGTGATGAAATAAAAAATATACTATTCCTTTTTTTTTTTTTTTACTTCCGTAATGTTAGGCATAACATCAAAACTTAATAGTGTCAAATTCTCCACCAAAGACTGTGTGTGTGTGTGTGTGTGTGTGTGTATATATATATATATATATATATATATATACACACACAAAGTGCAAAAGTATGCTTTTGCAAAAATTAAAGGAGAAAAAGAAAGAAGGAGGAGAGTTTGAGGGACAGAAGAGGGCAGATATGGTTATCTTCTTAGAATTGTTATCTATGAAATACACGAAATTTGTTCTTATATTACTAAAACTATTTTTTATGACAAAAAATCCAACTTAAGCAAATAACTTTCTGAGTACATTCTTTAAAGAAGTTTCATGTTTCCAAGATTTCCTCATCTTTCACTGCAATGAAAAGTATTCTTGAATACTTGTTTCAGTGCTTACTTGGTTCTTGTTCATCTGACTTTGTCTCTGCTCAGTCATTCTAGCCACAATGTTCCATGTAAGATTATCATGAAGATGGCAAAACACACACAAACACAGCAGCTAATTCTTCTCTGTAGTTGTAGTATCCTAAGTGTATGCTTTTAGTTTTGCCACAACCACTGAGAAGATATCATAGAATTAAACCTCCAACTGTAAAAGCCATATTCCCAATCTGAAACTTTTATTACACCTTGTCCCTCACTCAGCCCTGTCTGTGTTCCACTCCTGCTAACTGGCAACCATTAAATTCCACTTGGTTTTTAGGGAGATCTAAAATGGTATTCCATATATAAGCTTGTTCCTGGGCCAGAATTAAGAGCCAACATCAAAAGAAAAAACATAAAATTATTTTCTCCTGCAATCATTAACTTTTAGATATATTTTTGCACAGCTTGAAAGTAAGGGATTAAAATTGAACAGCAATACCTGGATGAATGACACTGTAATTATTGATAGCACCGTGGGAAACGACACATTCTTTCTCATCACATGGCAAAAACAACAGCCAGAAATTTCTCTCCTGGATCCCAATGGGACATCAATGAACACTTTCACAGTGGATTCTGCCTCCAAAATGGCCTATCTTAGTGTACCAGGAACTGCAAAGGTAAGCAGTCATCTTTTATATTTCTTCTGAAATTTCTCTAAAAGCTGAAAACAAATCACTTAGTATTATAAGTGTAAGGGCCAATGACTTCATCATCTTTAAATTAAAATAATGTATTATGTACTTTTAATGCCTATGTGATCTTGATAATTATAATGGCAGAAAAGGGGGAAAAAGAAGGTATGTATCAGGAGGAACAAAGAATCGGTAATCTAAGAAAAACCTTTAGGAGGGAGTATATGTGATTTGGTGTTCAGATAGCTACAAGATCCTTCATCGGCAGTGCCACTAGGCCACAGAATCTGTGGACTTTGACGCCAAAGAATGGGCCCAAAACAAATGCAAACATTCTCAACTTTATTTCTTTCCAGTGAGGCATCTTAAATTATTGACATCACATGTTACAGTGTGTCCTGTCTGAACTGCTTAAACTCTCAACCTTTCACCCTCATAAATCTAAAAGTGAAAGAAAACACTGCTTCTTCTACTCTACATGTATTCTGCATGTGCATGAAAGGAATTTGGAAATGGATATTTACCATATTTTCATTGAATTTTTTAGGTAGGCATTTGGACTTACAGTGTTCAGGCCAAAGCCGACTCAGAAATATTAACCATTACCATAACTTCTCGGGCAGCAAATTCGACTGTGCCTCCAATAACCGTGAATGCTAAGATGAGTAAAGACAGCAACAGCTTCCCAAACCCAATGGTTGTTTATGCAGAAGTTCTTCAAGGCTACACACCTGTTCTTGGAGCTAATGTAACAGCTTACATTGAATCACAGACTGGAACAACACAAGTTTTGCAACTTTGGGATAATGGTGCAGGTAATTCATAGAGTTTCATAATTAGTATGTATTTTTGTAACTCAGGCCAGCAGGAAATTCTATCCAGGTAAAACCAGCAAACTGAGTAACACAGTGTCTTACTCAGTCAGCAAATATAATCTGTTGTTATCATTACTGTTTGGCACCTACACAGCCAATGTCTGTCACCAGTTTAGGAAGCTTTCATTCTGGAGATTGAGAACTGCATCAAGATTTCTGGGCAAATGCACTAATGGGATGTGGGCTACAAAGTCTGAGCAGAGGATGAAGCTCAAACAGCCAGATGTCATGTGATAGAACTTGGGCACTTGGCACAAACAAAATGCAAAGGTAGTCCTGGGAACTGAGGCCCAGGTGGCCTGGGACCACCACAAGAGAAGAGAAGTTACCACTGGACCTCAAATGACAAACCTAAGCAGCAGGAACTAAGATGCAGAATTGGTCATGCCCCACGTGCTTGGTCTGAATGGGAAAACCATGCTTAATGATCATCAGACTGTGGATTGTCCCCAAAACGGAACCTTCTCCTGCGATGTAGGTGAATAAGCAAATAGCCAACCTGATAGACATCTGAACTATCAAAGATGAAGGCCAATGTTTGTCTTAGAAAGTTTACAAATACATCTTTTTTTGTAATTCTTATGTGTTTCTTTCATTTCTGTGATAAGGTGCTGATGTTTTCAAGAACGATGGGGTCTACTCCAGGTATTTTACAAATTATACAGAAAATGGAAGATATAGCTTAAAAGTACGGGCATATGGAGGAACAAACTCTGCAACCAGAAGTTTACAACGTCCACTGAACAGAGCCATTTACATTCCAGGCTGGGTAGTAAATGGTGAGTAACATAATAATTGAAACCCAGTGATAGCTTGAAGATTACAATCCCACATGATTAAGCTTCAAACATTTTGCAACTCAGTTATTTCCATTTCTAGAATGGCATTTTTAGTTGTGATAGGGTTCACCTCCAAATTCACACAAGTCTGGCACAACATCCACACTTAGTATTTAATAAATGCCAGTTGTTAGTTTGAAATGCCTTTACTGTTCAGGATATTATGAACCTAAGTGCAAATTAGTAAATTTATCTTTCTAAATAGACGTGCTCTAAGAGTAAATAAATCCCCTTTATTTGAAATATTTTGATTAACTGAAAAGAAAAATATATCAACCGATAATAAGGATTAAGAATGCATTCTTATCCATCTGTCTCTTACCTGGACCCTCATCTTACGACTTTAAGGGGCTTCCTATGAACAACTGGGATATTACCCCCAAGTACTGTTCCTTAAGTCTTACAGCAGGGAGGGAGGAACAGGTGGTTGGAAACAAATTGACAACAAAGTCTTAAGGTAAATTCATAGCTTGGAGATTATTTTTAAGACATATATTGAATTATGTGGCACATTCCCATTTAGTGTATTCATAATTCCACAGTAACTTTTTATCCAAGTCCATCTTACAATATTCTGGTGAGGATACTAAAGACAAACTTCACATCAATTGGATGATTCTGATTGCTTTCAAAAACTTGGTACAAATGTGACTTTACCCATGGGTTGAGGGGACAGGTAGAATCTGAAGATTTTTTTTTTTTTTTAATTTAAAAGGCCCATTTACAAAGAGAAGCAGGGACAGAGAGAAAGATCTTCTTCCACTGGTTACTCCCCAGATGGCCGCAACAACCAGAACTGAGCTGATCCAAAACCAGGTGCCAGGAGCTTCTTCTGGCTCTCCCACATGAGTGTTGGATGCCAAGGCTTTGGCCATCCTCTACTGCTTTTCAGGGCAATGGGCAGGGAGCTGGATGGGAAATGGAGTGCCCATATTAGACCCTGGCACATGCAAGGCGAGAATTTAGCCACTGAACCATCATGCCACGCCTGGCAGGTAGAATCTGAAAAGAATAGCTGGCTGGGGAAGGTGATTCATTGGATTCTGAAAATACTGTACAGCTTTACCCACTGTAAACTATGAAATTTTTCATGCAGGAGTAATTGAAGGGAAACCTCCCAGACCTGAAACTAATAAAGATACTGAGACAACCTTAGAAAATTTCAGCAGAGCAGTGTCTGGAGGTGCATTTGTGTTATCAAATGTCTCAAACAATCCGTTTGAAGACCATTACCCACCAAGCCAAATCACAGACCTTGATGCCACATTTGATGGTGATGAGATCATTCTGTCATGGACAGCACCAGGTGAAAATTTTGATTCTGGAACAGGTAAGGACAAAGGGACCTATGGTTATGACTTAAGTGAGAAGGACTCATTGCAAAAGCAAGGGTGTATAGTTGGGTGAGAGGAGAAGCAGTTTGAATGACAACTAACAAAAATATTAATTTTTATAGTCTGTGGGTTTTTTTTAATTCAAGAGACAGGGGCAGAGGGTTTAGACAGACAGAGCTCTGCTAGTTCATGCCTTCCACTCAATACCTTACAATGCCAAGGACTAGGCATGACAGACAATTACAGTAGTTCTCCCAGGTGGATGGCAAGGTCTCAACTCTTCCAGACATCATTTGCTGCCTCCAAAATATGCATTTTCAGGAAGCTGGAATTGGGAGCCTGAGCCAGGAATCCAATACAGGTGCTTCAATATGGAATGTGGGTATTATGACTGGCATCTTAACCACTAGGCCATCCACTCACCCATCACAATCTGTTTCTTTGAATCAGATTCATATATTTTAATCTATCTCTACTTTTTTCAAACATAAACAGTAGTATTTGGAAGTATATGGAAGTTAGAACTCAGCTTCTGTTACTGAGTTAAGATTTTTGAGATGGGTTTATATTTTGTGCAACCATACAAAATTTTTTAGAATAAATGAAAAAGAATTAAATGTTTACATTTCATAACTGCTTGTGTAACTTTTCTTCTTAGCCCAGCGGTATATCATAAGAACAAGCAAAAATATCCTTCACCTACGGGACAATTTTACCAATGCTCTTCCGGTTAACACCACGACTCTCTCACCAAAGGAAGCCAACTCTAAGGAAACCTTTAGGTTTAAACCAGAAAACACTGAGGAAGAAAATACAACGTTCATATTTGTTGCTATTCAGAGTGTTGATAAAAGCAACTTGCATTCAAAAATATCCAATATTGCCCAGGTAGCTCTGTTTATTCCTGAAGCAGATCCTGGTCCTGAAGAAAACCCAGGTTCTGGTGGAAACCCGGGTGCTGGTGGAAACCCGGGTGCTGGTGGAAACCCTAGTCAATCTGGAGTCAACATTTCTGTTTTGGTGTTGTCAGTGGTTGGATCTGTTGTAGTTGCTACTGTAATTGTAAGTACCACAATTTGTATCCTAAATAAGAGAAGAGCAAGACTTCAAAGAGTTTTCTAAAAAAAAAAAAAAAAGCAACACGAGTAAAGAACATTTCTGAATCTTCTATTCATCTCGTGTGATCGTCAAATCCTAAAAATCACTTTAAGAAGTCTAGAAAATATACTTTCATCAAACATAACCACCCATGGGCAGATGAAAAATCATGTCAATAGTCAATTTTATTTATTCATTATTTTATGTCTTAAATAGTGACTAAAGATCCTTTTTCACATGGATACCCAATTGTGAATTATTTTTTGGATGTGAAATTTTCTAGAAGTATATTTCAAATTACATGAAGGTAAAATTTTCTGAGTAACCAAACTGCAAGTGTAAAAAGAAAGTAAAGTTGGGGCCAACATTGTGGCATAGTAGGTAAAGCTGCCATCCCTTAAGGGCCAGTTTGTGTCCCAATTGTACCACTTCTGATCCAGGTCTCTGCTACTGACCTGCAAAGGGAGTAGAACAATGACCCAAGTGTCTGGGTTCCTGCCACGCATGTGGGAGATCTGGGAGAAGCTTCTGATTCCTGGCTTCAATGGCTCAGCCCTGGCCATGGCTGCCAGTTGGGGAATAAACCAAAAGATGGAAGATTCCCTATGTCTTTTCTGTCTCTTTCTCTTTCAACTCTGAATTTCAAATAAATAAATATATTTTTTAAAAGAGAAACATTTAGGAAGAATTAATTTTGTTTTGTCACCGTACCATACCATGTAAGTTGATACTACATTCATACACCATAACAACTGAGCTCATACTTACTATAATTTATGTGCGTAAGGGATGTTAGCAATGTGGGACTCATAGCTAATTTTCATTCTAGTTTCATCCCTACCACTGAGGTGACCATTCTAAATCACATGCAGATGTACAAAATGAGAACAATATCAACTGAAAAATGAAAGAATAAGCATACATTCATGAGCTGTGAGTTACCTAAGAAATATCCATCAGGCAGTGGGGCAAAGAGTTTGCAGAAAGGTAGAGTAAATACAATCAAAGCAGCATCTCTAATTGTGACCTTGGGCAAAAAGAGGACTGTAGCCCATTCTTAGCCTCTCTGATGAGCTATGGGATGGTGCTTTACTTAAATAAACAATTGAGGGGCAGGAACTTGACCCTTGTGAAGTCATCTAGAATGTTTATGGCACGTCATGTAGAATTTAATATCCATGTGATCATTATGGCATCTAGTCTTTTCTGCTCCCAGATGAGACATAGGTGCATCCTGGGAAGGCTGACATTTTAGACTGACAGGTAAATAGATAAGATGATATTACAGGGCTGGCAAGAATTCCAGCTCACGTGAAGAGCTGAAGAATAGATTCACTCATTCGCATTCTTACCTCATGTAGCCTTGGCAGAAAGTGTTTGTTGATTTGGAAGTAAACTAATATAAAGCCACATAAACTGAGTATAAGGCTATGAAGTCGTTATGCTCTAGTGGGGCCCAGTAGTAGACTCTCCTTCCAGGACAGGCATTGATTTAATTCTAAGTCCACATGAAGTAGCTAACTGTGGATTACTAAATGGTTACTATTGCTAAAGTCAGAACTAGTTGCAAAGTTTATGTTGCCCAGTGCCAAACAAAAATGACTAGCCCCTGTTTTAAGAACTTTAAGACAGAAACAGCGAAGTTTTAAATCAAGTTCAAGGCCTTTTAAAGCACAGAGCTTCATGCAACTGCATAGATTAGTGATTGCACCTGAAATATTCAGTTCCTGCATGGCCTGTACATGAAAATCACATGGAACCATTCATAGTGTAATCATCAATCTAGTTAATCATGAAGAAGTTAACTGTGGAAAGAAATCTAGCTTTCCAAGTAAGAAAGATATGAAGCCCTAGGTGGGACAGGACAGCCTCTCTCTGTCTCAAACATAGAAACTAATGTGTACAGGTCCAGAATTTTAAAAGAAAGAAAAGCCGGTGTCAGCAATTATTCGAAAGGATACTCCCCTAGGAGGTAACCAATTTGCAGGATCATAAGCTGATTATTCACTTCCCCACCCAGGTCTCTCAAGCTGCAGTACTAAGAAGGGATCTACAATCACAGTTTCAATCTCAATTGGTCAGCCGGGAATGAGGAGACTGCCTTGCCATGCTCCTCCACGTGGCTGATGTGTTTAGGGTTGCAGATCAGAGTGCTCCAGCAGAGTGTGTGTAAAGGCAGCCTCCAAACCATGGTGCCTGCTGAGTGTGTTCCATCACATGTGCATAAAATAGGCCTTAGAAGAGAGAGTACACCTCAGCACAGCACTGCAGCCAAACAGAAAAGCATGACAGCCAGCCTAAGCATGGTTTCCAAAGATTCATCCCCATCACTTGGCCCGGATTTTCTCTGATGCACATAATGTAGCTGAAATGAGAAGCAGTTCCATTTTTGTATTCCTGGAAACCCCGACCTGATTTGGGAAAAGTCAGTTGTACTAATGAAATAACACATAGATGAAATCAAATGACTGCTGTTTCAAGCTCGTAAGTTTGGGGACATTTGGTCCATAGCACTAGTAATCAATAGCAACATAAACAATACCCGTATTAGCCAAAGTTCCTCCAGAGCCACTAGAGATATCATAGAATGGGGTAGGAAATTTATTAAGAGTTGTAATGAAGAAGACACTAAAGAAATTGCAGTATCAAAAAAAACTATCAAACAAACAAAAAAAAACAAGCCTACCCAAAACATGGTAGTTGGAGTTAGCGCTGGATTTTGGTTTCCAGGCATGACCAGGGAGTGGGGTGGGACTGTGAGGGCAGCTGCTGTAGAATGCAAGAACAATTGGTGTCTCTAGCTGACCAAACCACCATGGGTTCGTTGCTAGGAGTTGTGTGGTGGGCCTGGGACCCCTGTGGGTCAACATGGTCAGCCTTTCAGGAAGAAGAGTCAGACAGGGAGCAGAGAAGAACAAGCTGGCGCTCTCCCCTCTGTTAGGGTTGCTGCTTTACTCTTGCCAAGTTCTAGCAAATTACTCTCTGACCAACCCTTACCCAGAATCAAAATGTTTCCTGGAGAGGCAGCTAAAATTCATCCAAATTGCCTCACTAAAGCCATGGAAGTAAGCCCCAGTGTCATGCTGTGAGGTAATACGGAATTTTCCTATGCAGTGGTAATTGGAGCCTACCAGCAACCTAATTTAAACAGGCAGCAAGCTGGAGCCTATGATTTCATGTGACCACACTGGCAGCAGTGATTACAGAATTTCTGGTCCGTCCCCATGAGCAACTGTGGAAGTGTGAGGAGGCAGTGTGTTCACCTATCTGCTTTAATCTGTATCTTGTGAGGGTTTTATACACCTTACTTGCTGACTCAGTAATGAGTGCAACTAAAAACAGCAAGTCGAACCTAAGCTGTCACTCTTAGCCATCTTCTCACTGGCACACATGTATATTTCTGACATTGAATAGAAGAACTAGCAAAACCAGAAGACAAACACACAGAAGGCAAGGGAGGTTTACTAAAGACAAATGAAAAATAGGAGAAACTGTAAGATTATGAAGAAAAAGGAAAGAATGAATAAAGAAGGAAGGAATAATAAGCTGTTTGGATTAATCCTAAGACATAACCATAGAATTTAGTAACATACAGTTATTAGAAATCTTAATTAGACCTATTTTTGAAAAAAAAGAATGTATTGAGTTAATAGACAAAGATCCTTTCAATAATCTTGACTGTGAAGTAGAGATTTGAGAGGAAGTAGAAATTAGGAGGGTAATATGTAGTCAAAATACATGTTATCTATAGAGCAGTTACCACATTTTATTATAATACTATAGAATTTTATTTTATATATATATATATACACTTCCTTATTGCGTATATATGTTAAAATGCCCAAAGTAAAATTTTTTGAGGCTTATATATATTTTTATTGGAAAGGCAGATCAGATTTACAGAAAAGAAATAGAAAGATCTTCTATCCTCTGGTACACTTCCCAAGTGGCCACAAAGGCCAGAGCTGAGTTGATCCAAACCGGAGCCAGGAGCTTCTTTCAAGTCTCCCATGTGAATGCAGGGTCCCAAGGCTGTGGGATAACCTTCACTGCTTTCCCAAACTGTAAGCAGAGAGCGGGAAGGGAAGTGGAGCAGCCAGGGCTTGAACTGATGTCAATGTTGGATCCCAAGTTTGCAAGGTGAGGATTTAGCCATTGAACTATTATGCCAGGACCCAAAGTAAAAATTTTATGAAAAGTCTTTTGATTAATATTTAGATATAAACTCAAGCTGTAGCAAAACCTATCTTTCTCTTCTGTGAAAACTGAATAAGTATTGTATGTATCCCAATGATCAATGGTAGGCATTGGGCTCCATTCTTGCTTATATTTAGTGTTTATTTCAAGTCAATTGTCATGATAAAATGTTTCATATTGCTGTTCCCAAAGGCTAGGGATCTTACCACTGAGAAATATCTGTCCATAAGTCAGTCAGCATATTAATTTCCTATTTTTATCAGACACTCTGCACTAGATGCCATAAAGACAGAAGAAAATGAAAAATATTGCCTTGGTGGGAGAGAAAACGTTTCTAAGTCATATATCTGATAAGGGGCTAATATCCAAAATATACAAGAATCCAAACAGCTCAATTGCAAAAGTAATAATGATAATAATAATTTTTAAATGGGAAGAGGACCTGAACAAATATTTCTCAAATATGACAAGCAAGTGGACAACAAATATATTTAAAAAAAGTTTATAGAACTAATCCTTACAGAAAGGCAAGTTAAAACCATAATGAGATATCACCTCACATTTGCAAAAATAGCTATTAGCAAAAAGGTGAAAGATAGCATGTGTTGGTGAGGGTCTGAAGAAAATGGAAAAATCATACACTGCTGGAGAAAATACAAATTAGGATAGCCAGTATGAAAAACAAAGTACAGGCTGTACAATTAGGAAAACAACCAGGGCCAGTAGAGTGATGTAGCTGGCTAATCCTCTGCCTGCTAGTGCTGACATCCCAGATGAGTGCTGGATAGTGTGCTGGCTGCTCCACTTACAATCCAGTTCTCCTGGGCATATGGCAAAAGAATGGCTTGGCAATATAGTCTGGGAAGACTGCAGAGACTCCTGAACCTATGTAGCAGACAGGAAAGAAGATCCTGGCTCCTAGCTTCGGATGAGCTCAGTCTGGCCATTAAGACCATTTAGGGAGTCAACCAGCAGATGGAAAACCGTTCTTTCTCTGTCTTGCCTTCTCTGTAAAAATCTACCTTCCAGGGCCTTCAAGACCCCCATGCTTGGAGGCTTTTCAAACTCGGCACAAGTAGGTACAGCTCAGCACAGAAGGGAGCCAGGTCGTGGCAGGCCTCCAAGACCACCTCATCATGGAGGTTAGGGTTTTTGACCAACATGAGTGCCTGTAGCCAGGCAACCTGGGAGCCGAAAGTGTTGGGCGAAGCCCCTGGGACCACCTAGAGACATGCCCTCACAGTGAGAGGGTCTTGATTTACAGGGAGATGATGGGATTGCAGAGGTGGCAGTAGGAGATGACCTGTGATTTTTATACCCAGGTTAGGAATTACAGCTTAGGGAGTTCCATTGATAAGTCCACAACATGTGTATGTATGTTCAGGCCCGACACCAAAGTGGTTTGGAGGGGAGAACAAGAGTGAGAGAAGTGGGCCTGATAGCAGAATCTGTAGGGGCAATGTGGGTTTAGCCCTGTGGAACAGTAATCTCTGCTGGCTCACCCGATAACTGGAGATGGGGTCAGGTCTTACTGGTGAGATAAAGGAGCATTCCAGCTGGGTTGGGTTTTCCATTGGTGAGAACGATAGTAGGATTGAGGACAGCAGGCATAGCTGTACATGGCTACAGACTGCACCAGCATGGGTGTGCACTGGGACAGTAGAGCGACAGTTTGGGCTTGACTCCAGCCCCCACTGGTACTCATGAGAGCCAGTTTGGGTGTACAACAGGCCAGACTAAGTCTTGACCCCCGCTGAACTATGTGAAAGCTGTTTCTTGGCACGGACCAGGTAACACTGCGCTGCAACAACCAACAACAAGAACCACAGTGGTTGTGGCCAGTTGAGCAAGGTCACTGTTCTTGTCAAGACAGGAGGTGGGCAAAGTCTGCCTGGGCTAACGACCCGCTGGTGCACGCAAGAACCGCTGCTGGGAGGAGACTTGATGGAGGAGTTTTGGAAACTCCTTCATTGAGATGCAGCCCCTGCAAGTGAACACAAGAAGCAAGGCAGACAGCAGTCCGACCGTGCCAGGTTACAGTACCTGCCAGCACACATGTGGGTCAGGTTTGGAGACAGACCAGTCTGGGCCAGCACATAATGCCCACTAACAGATCTGAGAACCAGGACAGGAGGTAGGAGGAGCCATATCAGGCCGCAACACCAGCCAGCTCACATTATTAGGACTGGGACAGCAATTAGCCTGGGCTGGGATAGGCTGCAGCACCCAACAACAGGAGCTGGAACGGGGGCAAAATAGACCAGGCCAGGCTGTGCAATAAGACTGCGGAAGCTCAGGTGAGGTGAGTCATGCCAACCTGGGCCAAGTGGGGGCTGGGTACATGAGTCCCAGGGACAGAGCATCAGGCAGGGCTCGGGCAGCTTGGCTCAAGTCATGGGGCCCACCCATGTGGTGGGGAATGCGTTCCTGAGCCCCGGGGATGGGGACGGGGGGACCAGTAGGGTGTGGGTCGCTTGGTCCAGATCCTGGGGTCCTCCTTCTAGGTGGGTGTCGGGTTCATGAGCCCCAGGGGTGCGGGAATCAGTGGGGCTTAGGTCGCCTGGCCTGTGTCCTGGGGCCTCCCTGCAAGGTGAGTGCCAGGTTTATGAGCTCCTGGGGTGCAGAATTCGGAGGGGCTCTGGTCTCCTGTCCCAGGCCCTGGGGCCCACATACTAGGTGGATGTCGGGTTCGTGAGCCCCAGGTGTGGGGGATCCGGCAATGCTTGGGATACCTGGCCCAGGTACTTGGACTCTTCTGCAAGAACATTTCCTAATTAACTGAGAAGGGGAGCAGTGGATACAGAGCCTGTTGTAAAAGAATATGGCAGCACATTTGGTACTGTAGCAGAAGAAGAACAGAACTAACTGGACACTACCCCAAACAAACAATGACAGCAAAAAATCTGAGGTCTGCAACATCTCTTACCCAGATTCCCCACGAACACTTTTTCCACAGAGCCATTTCAAACCATTGTGTATGTTGTGCTTTGTCTGAGGGCACCCAACCAAGAAGAGAGGAAGGTAGTTATTGAAGTATGAAAATCTATTCCATCTCTGGTTCTAAATCAAAATAACAAGGATGAGGTTTGAAGGTGGAGGAAAGTGTCGCTGACCTGCAGTGACACTACCTACGAGGCACACTCTTGAGGGTCTGGGAAAAGCCCGAACCGCAACCAGACCCCTTGTTGCCAAAAGCAGCTGCTTTTATACTCTTTCTCCACTGCTTTTTTTCCCTTTAGGTGTTAGCTTTTCTTCCCGAAGGTCTTAGCTTTTCTTTGCTGCTTTTCTCCCCATTCTTCTCCTCGTAGGCCTTATTGCTGTTGTAACCTCCTCTGCTGCTTTTCCCCATTCTTGTCCCTGTACTTTTCTCTCTGTAGGTCTTACTGCATTTGTACCCCTCTCTGCTTTTTCTCCCATATGCCTTAGCTATTCCACCCGAAGATCTTCGCTTTTCTACCCCTCTCTGCTGCCCTGTTCTCCTCGTTCCGTCTGACGTTCTTCCCCCTGTATTTTTTCTTCCCCCTGTCGTTCCCCTCCTTAGCTTTTACCTGCTGCTTTTATACCGCTCTCCACCAATCACTTCTCCCCGTGGGTCCACTTGGTGCTACCTGATAGGCCAGTAGCAATGACATAATCGCAGCTAGGGCATCAGCCTATCCCTGTGACTTCCTGTTTACCTGCTGGTGAGACCAACCCTGTCTCCTGGCCCTGGGCCAGCCGCCATCCTGCGATAGCCTTTCCTATTCCTGGGAGCAGCTTTGGCACCCTGCTCCCCACAGAAAGGACAATATTTAATCTTTTGACATATGGGAGGATAGCCAACTTCTGGGTCTCAAGGAACACCACTCTCCTGAATGAGTTTATTTAGAGGTACATAAAGAGGCTATAAAGAAGGGGTACTGGCCTGGTGGAATCGCAAAAGAGCCACAGTACTCTAGTGTCAAGCACCAAAGCCTGTCATTAGGCATCAGTACTATATTTTTTCTGTTTTGTCATGGTGGTCTTTGAGATCTACCTACTCTGCAAAGCAGGTCCTCTGCTCTGCCAAAGAGGCTGAGGTAAGGAGCAGGGTAACTTATGCCTTTGGACACAGGCAAGAGGGAAACCAGCAATCCAGTCCTAAAGCATCACCTTCCCAGCTTTATGTTTAAGTGGGAAAATTGTTTGCTTATGTTATTTTATACCTGGTTAAAGTGGTGGTTGCAGGAACTGGAGATCTACAGTACAATCCAACACAGATCCTAGAATCACAAATGAAGGGGCACTAGTTGATTACTTGTGTGCCCAGAAAGGGCCCACCTTTAATTTACTTGTCTGATTCACATAGGACATGGTGATACTAACACAGGCCACTTTCCAGTTGCTATTCACTTTGCAGCCAAAGTCTTTAACAAATTCAAATTAGACTCTGACTCGCTCTCCTCTTTAAAAAGTTCCTAAGGACTCTCCTTTGCACTCAGAAGGAGGCTCAAGCTCCATATGACGGAAAATGCTCCTCTCATTCTCTCCCAGTCAGCCTCTCCAGTCCGCCTCTCCAGTCCCAGGCCTCATGGCTTCTCACATTGCACACAGACCTAAAACCGCCTGATCAGGGTTAAATCCACCTGATCACTCCCAGTTCTCTAAATAATAGGAGCTGTCACCCTTATCTGGAAGATGATTCTTGTTTTCCATTAATACACCCTCTCTTCTCTTTCCCTCAGTTTCCAAACCCTGCAGTCACCTGGGTAACTCATGCTCACTCTGAGGTCCCACAACAGGTGTCTCTCCTGCTGGCAAGCATCGCAACTGCCCTCACCTCCTTTTCCCAGCAGATCAAGAGCCGCTCATCTCAGCTGATTCTTTAATTGCCATGTACCTGTTCTTATTTCCCTGTTCCCCTATAATGATAAGATCCCATACATAATTATATCCTCAGTTCCTGTCTCTGTGCCTAAGTAATACTTATTCAACTAAGTCACAGAATCTGTCTTCTCTGAAGTGTCAGTTGTCATAAATCAATGCCAGAACTGACCCAAAACCACATTAAGTGGTAACAGCCTGGTATTGTAGCATAAGCTTCAGGGAAGAAATACTATATCTTTAAACAGAAACCTTTAATCACTTCATTTAGATGGAGTTGAATTTAGATTCAAGAAAATGACCTTGAAATATATCCTCATTGTTACCGCAATAACAAACTTTGATTTAAGGTCTCCTCTTCATGAATCCTCCAACTCCTCCAGTGCACAAGACCCCAAAAGTCCACATCAAACCAAGCGGAGTCACTCAAGTTAGCAGGAGTGAAGCATAAAATAGGTAACTCTCCAAACATACCAGTTTTTGCTGAAAAATAGATTCACATAAAAAAAAATCAGAGGAGGCCAATGCAACTGAGTCAGCATAATGAGAAGTCCTCTCAGCTTTAGATCTCATAAGAGTAGACCTGTAGTAACCTGGTGCCACTAATCCCTTTTCATTCTAATGTTGTTTCCTTGTGTCCACCTGACAAGAATCAACCATGCTGTCACACCTATACAAACATTCATTCTGTTTTAGAGTATGAGATGTCTCCCAATTATGAATTGCAAATAAAATCCAGTTAGACCTTCAAATTTGTTGTCTTTTGACATGGTTAGTCTCTGTTTACCTTGTTTCAAGTTTGCTATGACCTTTTGCTCCTGAACAGCCCCAGAAGTGGTTGGAGGAATTGTTATAGAACCCCAAATCTCATTTTTGCTCACCTGGGACACAGAAAGTCAATAACTGACTCAGGGTGGTGACCCAATGTACTTACTGCAAAGCACAGAGCAAGGAGCCATGCAGATGTCACTTAATTTCTGGGCTCTCTGAGAGATGAAGGCAGCAAATATAATCAAATTTGGGGCAGAGCAGTGAGTGATAAGATTACATGTGAGTCTGTGATTGGGCCTCAACATTTGTAGCCTTCCATTGATTGGTCAACAACCTAAGGGCAGCAAGTTCTTTATGAAAATGGTGTGCTGGTAAGGTGAGCTCTAGCCATCTGGGGACTGCATTTCATAGGACTTGACATTCCTCAGAAACATCTCAACCAAAGTCAGTCACCAGGAGTTTAGCTATTGTATGGGGTAATAAATGAATTTCAAGGCCTGCAACTTAAAGTCTTACTGAGCCAGCCCAACCTGTGTACTTGTTGCATGATTTCGTGAGTTTATCTGTAGAAAGGAACTAAATGCTCATCCTTTCAGCTTTCCTAGTTGGAGCTGGTGTTGTGACATAGTGGGTAAAGCTGCAGTCTGCAACACCAGCATTTCATATGGGCTCTGTTTCGAGTGCTGGATGCTCCACGTCCACTCCAGCTCCAGCTCCCTGTTAATGCACCTGGAAAAGCAGTGGAAGATGGCTCGTATTTGCACCTCTGCACCCAAGTGGGATACCCAGAAAAATCTCCAGGTTCCTGGTTTCAGCCTGACCCAGGTCTGGCCATTTTGGCCATTTGGAAAGTGAACCAGCTGATGGAAGGTCTCTCTCTCTTTTCTGCTCTGCCTCTTCCTCTTTGTAACTCTGCCTTTCAAATAAGTAAATAAATCTTTAAAGACAGTTCTCTAACCCGTGAAGCTGCTCCCATCTATGAAGAATTACTGGTTTGGAGTTTCTAACCGGATGTCAGTCAGGCTCAGCTTCCCAAAATATATTCATGCAATAACATGTAATTAGTCATTTCTAGGTTACCCAGGGGATTCCACGAGCTAGATGGCCGAATTTCAAAATGCCCATGTTCCTTAGAGTAGCTTTTAGACTATGAAACAATGTGGCTCAGTGTTTTTCCAAACAGGCAGAGTGAGCTTGTAATCATCTGTTGTTCCAGAAGTGGAACAACACAAGGTGAGGTGGGCTGCTCATGGGTAAATTACCCTGCCTCCCTAACACAGCACAGGTGGTTGCCATTATGCTTAGACAAGCCAGGTGCCATGGGTGGCAGTGCCCAGATTCCTTGAAAAAATACACTCTGGACATTTTCTATTTGCAAATTTTGGCTCTATATTCCTAGTCCTAATCTCTGCCTCTTGCTCATGCCTGACAATTTCAGTGTGGGTGCTATTTATTAATTCTAGTGTAGTATAAAATTATCAAGCATCATATCTGGTTAGCCTATCATGTTTTTAATAACAGGCAAAATAAGACACATGACTGATAACATCATGTTATACTTTTATAAATAGTATATAGCCTTCAGAATATTTAAATCAATAGTATGTATGTAAATAATAGCTTAAAACTTGGCATGAGTTTACAACTTGGTAATACTTTCCTTACTCTCCAAGTAAGCCCAATTTACTGTTTTGAATTTTATGGTACAATTATGTAGGGTCTAGGATCCCCCCAAAAAAATTCCCTCCCCCAACTGATTTTCCCCATATTATAGTTTAATCAGTCTGTTATTTAAGTGTGTCCCGACATTGCTGGTACAGACAATGTTAGTCGGTCCAGCATCCCATCATCTAGACATATCCAACAGTTTCACTCTAGCAGGGTCTTTTGTGATAGTTAGCATTAGTCATGCAAAGAAACCCTGCTTCATTTAATTTTGTCTGGAGTTGACACCAACAACTCCATCTTAATTTTTATTCCCTCCCTGGGATCAAGATCTTTTTCTGAGTATGCCAATTAATTTTTATTATTAATTTTTATGTCAATTAATTTTTCTGTAGCTCAGTTCTATTTGTCCCTTGTTACCAGGTTAGATTTGACCAGCTTGTTGGACAGGTTCAGCGTCAGGAGGGGAATATTTGGTGAACAGGAGACGGTGTCAGAAACTCTTCTAAGGACATTTCAGCAACACAGAGGTTTGAGAAGGAGTGGTCCTTTAGCTAACTTTACCTGAACCCTATTGTTAAACTCAACTTCGGGCTTTATCTGTTTATGAGTCATGAATCATCATCCCAAAGCATCAGGTAGAATTATCTTGCTGACAATTGTACTTCTGAAGAATTCTGACAGGAAATACATACAAAGCTCAAAAAGGAAAAATATGTAACAAAACCAACAACAACATTCAAGTGGGCAAGGCTAAAAGCAATGAATAGAGCTACACTCTAAAGGCAGATACATTTTATTTTGTTGATTGACTACATTCAGTAATAAAAGTTGCTCTGCAGCAGAAAAACCTCGTGGTTATAAAGCCAATCCAGGGCAGACTTAGATTTTTTTTTCTGAATTGTGTAGCCTAATCTTTCAAAGCTTCAAAACTTATAAGAAGCTTTTTTTTTTTTACTTTTTTTCTTTTTTTAAGTTTTATTTACTCACTGTAAGAACTGGGAAGCATTGAAGCAAGCCTTTTGTGTGAAATTTTGATATTCCAATTTCTTGTAATGCCCTGTGATGAAGAGACCAGATTCTTACTGGACTCATACAATCACCTTGTCATGGAAAAACAAAAGCCTTCACTAAGGCTTTTGAATTTTAGACGATTTAAGTAAATGGAAATATTTAAGCATTTCTCTCTGTTTACAAACCTATACCAAAGCACTGTAAACAACAGAAGTCACAGCAAAAGTTAAACAAAAACACAGAAATCTATAATTTTCATTAATTCAGGCCCAAGTAAATTATTTTTCTCTTATCTCTATTAACCATTTTGTGGATTTTCCCGTTTTTCTTCTTCAGCATTCTGGAAAGTCTTACCTAGTCCATCGATCTTAAAGCAGCCAGAAAATTGGTTATGGAAGAACATTTGTTAGTCTTTTCCGTGAATCTGATTGCAAATTTTCCTGCAGAAGAATCAGAACTCTGGAGGGCAAAAGGCTTAAAAACAATCATGCTTAAAATTATAAAACTCAACAATGGCAAGGAAAAGTTTTGAAAAGCTCTTGGGGATTGTTTGGCAGGACAAGCAAAGTATGAATGCAGATACTACAGTGAAGGAGAGCAAGCTGGGCCGGGCAGGCAAGAAGGGTCAAGGACTGAACAGTAAGTCCAGAGAAAACAGGAAGAACAGAGCACCTGACACTTGTGTCTGCTAAGAACTCCATTTTGTAACTGCCACACCCAAGGTGATTCAAGGCTCAGTTATGGAAACAGAGGGAAAAGGCTAGCAGTCTCTAGATTATTTTTAAGATAACAATCTTAATTCTTCTAAGACTCAGCTTTTCCAGGCAACCAGAACATAACAAATACAGCAGCCAATATGATTTCCGTAAAGATTTTAAGCAGAGAGATCATGTTGAAGGTCAGAATTATAGTTTTAATTAAATGCTTTCCTGTTCTGGAAGTTTATATTCGGGTTGAGATAGAGTCTAGGGGTGAAATTGATTCCAATTTAGATTTTCAAAATGCCCTTAGAAATGAAAATGTCCTGACTGAAAGTAAAAACCAGCCCACTGAGGACAGCCAGTGCAAACCTTTCCTGAGGCATCCCACCAGAAGGGTAGCAAAGGTGTCCATTTCCCACAAAAAAAAAAAAAAAAAAAAAAAAAAAAAAAAAAAATACCTCTGGCACTTGTTTTGGTTAACAATAAGTCCTGATAACTCCACTTTAAAAGGGAAAGTCTTTCATCCTGGATAGCCAATTTAGGTCTGAATGGAAAGGAACAACTAAAGAGCATCAAGTCTTTCAGCCAACCATGGTTTGCGTATTCAGTGTGATCAAGGATCCTTAAGGACAAAGTGTACCAGGCATCTGATTCTGAACATTCTTAAATGCTGCCAGAAGAGCCCTGGCCAGGAGCCTTCAGCTGCCCTGACACAGGCAAACCATTCTATGAGGACCACAACCAAAAGAGAAAGAAAGGTTAGGCATGATCACAGGGTTAAAGGTATGCGTGAGATTACCCAGGTGAGCTGGGTGGATACTTAGGTGGAGATCTTGCCTTCAGCCTGACCTAACATCAGCTGTGTAACATTTGGGGAGTAAACCAACAGATGAAAGATCCTTTTTATCTTTCAAATGTATGAAAGCAAACAAATCAAATAAGTAGTACACAGCTGTCAGATCTTCCGTATGTTCTTCCAAGACTTCTACCATAAAACGATGAAAACAATGTCTTCAGCCTTATTTTATTCCCCAGTGGTCCAGTTAGGCTCTGGGGTGGCCCTGAAGTGGGTTATCCATTACCAGGACAGGTCCAAAATTAGCACAATTCCCAGATCTGCATCAAAGATACACATTTTAAAGTAAATTATAATCATTAGCATAGCTAGGATCAGTGACAGAATTGGGAGGAAGGGAGCTTATATAAAATAAAAATAAGGAGATCTTTGTTCAAACGTTATTGTGAATTAGAAGCAGTAGCCACATCATTGCATTAAACCAACTACAGGACCCTTCTAAGAATGAGGTTCTGTGTGAATGTGAAGTTCTCATCCCATAAGGCCAATTCTGGCTATAGTCGAGGTAAGATTATGATAGTATGTCTTTGTGTAGCCTGTCCATTAAGGTAATATAACACATTTCATAGTCTAATAGCGTATCTGGTTAATCATGAAAAAACAAAATGTGCCAAGTGGGAAGGACATTTAGGCCGTCATTTCTGGTAGGCAATAAAGCTACTGAAAATAAATGAAGCTAGCCCAAAGAGGAAGAGACAGCCCTAATGTGGGAGAGGACAGCCCCATTCTAACTTCAAATACTCAAATAAATGCAGGGTTCCTGGGCACGAAAACAAAATGAATTAAAACAAACACCAAAAAGCTTCTACATAGGAGTCACTCAAATGGTTGCTCCCCTGGAGGTGGGCAGTCCACAATCACAGGCTAAACGCTGCTCTCCAAGAGCCCTCTCAGAGCTCTGGTACTGAGGAGTGGTATATATAGTTACAATCTCATATGTCCAGACAGTCATGTTCTTATTCATGTCACTGAATTGGTAGACATTGCAAGCCAGGGTTTCCAAAGAACTTGTGCAAGTGGAGGGACTCCAACCACAGTATCCAAAGGACATGCATTATGCCACTAATATAAAATGTGAATAGGATGGACACAACTCCAAGAAACAGTGTAGTCAGCCAAGCCCAATGCAACTAGCAGAAAACCATGGTAGCCAGCCTATAAACTAGTTTTCACAGATCCACATCCTTTATTAGTCACAGATTTGTGTAGTCCTTTTCCACATTGGTTCTGGGCCAGCCCAGTGATTTCTGTTGATGAACAGAATGCCATAGAAATGATACAACTTTCACTTCAGTGTTCTTAAAATATAGCCAGACCATTGGAAATGTTCTGAGACTAGATATTACATGAAGAGATAAACTAAACTTTTCCTGGTTCCCAGTCAAGACTAGGTGACTCCATTCATAGGTAAAATTTCAAATAAGATCAACAGAAGAGCTACCTAGCTTAGTACAATCAACCTACAATCATGCAAATAATGGAATAGCTGTAACAAATCACAAAATTGGGATAATTTGGCCCACAATGACAGATTACTGAAACAGCCCATTATTACGTTAGTTAACTTTCCACTAGAGAACCACTATGCTGTGAAAAAGAAATGCATTAGAGGAATTAGACTGGACAAGTAAATAATTGAAGCAAAGAGTTGAAGGGTGAGAAAAACGATAGACAAGCCTGCTCAAATATCTGTGTTCGGTTGGGATTAGATTCGTTATCTAAGCTTGACCAGGAAGTGGAATAGGATCATGAGGACAGCTGTAAAAATCTGAGGGCAGCACTTGCCTCTGCATGGCTAAACCTTTAAGGGTTTGTAACCAAAAGTCCTGTGCTGGGCCTGAGACCTGTGGGCTTCACCAAGGTCAGCCTTCAGGAAGAACAGACAAACAGTACAGAAGAGCAAAGGGCACACAGTAGCCTGGCAACTAAAGTCCTCACCTTGCATGCACTGGAATCCCTTGTGGGCACCAGTTCTAATCCTGGCAGCACCACTTCCCATCCAGCTCCCTGCTTGTGGCCTGGGAAAGCAGTAGAGGACAGCAAGGATGGAGAGATGGCCCGAGGTCTTGGGACCCCGCTCATGTGTGGGAGACCTGGAAGAAGCTACTGGCTCCTTGCTTCAGATCGGCTTAGCTCTGGCCATTGTGTCCACTTGGGGAGAAAATCAACAGATGAAAGATCTTCCTCTCTGTCTCTCCTCCTCTCTGTATATCTGACTTTCCAGCAAAAATTAAAAAAAAAAAAAAGAAAAGAAAAAGAAGAACCGTTCTGTGCCTGTGTCTTACTCCCTGCTATCCCTCACCTTCACAGTTAATGGTTGCTATTTAACTCCTGCCTTCCACAAGCAGCAAATTACCCTTGACTAATCCTCACATGTAACCCTGTGGCTTCTATGGGATGTAGCTGTAATTTATCCAAATATCCTCAGCAAACCACTATAACCAAGAAAGTATGGGAATGTGACAAATTTTGAAACATCAAGGAACTTCTGCTGTGGTGGTGATTGGACCCTAGCCATGTCTGATAATTTTTTTTAAAAGGCATCAAACCAGAACATATGTGCTCCTATAACCAGGTGCTCACTTTCTAAACATTGATGTCATTGACTCTAGAAACCAGAAGCACAGACATGCCCTTTAACAGAGCAACACAATGTTACTAATGACTCCAAGAGCAGCAGCTTTGGTACAGAATGGAGAGTGAGTAAATGGAAAGAACGTGTGTACACACAATTCTTTTATGAACCTTATCTGTGAAATAGAAGAGAGAGAAGTAGAAAATCAGAGGTAAAAATGTGGGAGAGATGTTTAATTTATCTTTGAAGTGTTCTAGAAATACTCTGTAGTTTTAGCTATGTCTATGTAAAAGTAATACGAATACTAAAGCTGTTTGAAAAAACTTTGGAGTCAGACTTTCTTATAAACCCCAATTGTGGCTGAGCCTCAGTTTTCTTGTCCGTGTCAAAAAGGATAATGATAATTACTTCCAAGTGTTGTGTGGATCCCACGTGTTAATGGCAGGTGCTAACTTCCAATGAAAGCAATTCTCAAAAGCTAAAAATTGCACTCAACTTTTGACTTTCTGAAGTTAAAACTTTCACTTACTGAACTGGAAATTTTCACTAAGTGTTTGGCCTATTAATGTGTATAATTACTGCTTGACTCATGAAGCTCAAGGATCTTAACCTGAGGCCACAGGTCTATCAGTCTCTCAACTCCTTTCAGTTGCCATCACTCTGCATCTAGTTGAGGCAAAAAGAGTGGTGAATTAAAATAATGTTTTCAGTTCTCAGGCAAGAGCCACGCTGAGAAAACAAATACTAAGTTATAAGCTACAAACAATCAGAAGTTCCCAAAGTTTTATTAACTTCTCTTTCTTGTCAGGCGCTTTCTTTGCTCTGGTACCTCGACTCTTGACTGACCCCGGACATGCAATCCCCTGAGCATGGTCCCTGTGTACTGCTTAGATGGAACAATGGGTATAGCAATGTTGTTTCTGGTTTGTGTGCTGTCACGAGTTCCAGAAGAGGTGAAGCCTGGCAGTAGTGGGATGTGGGCAGAGAAGCCAGAGAAAGCTTTATAAGTGTGTCCAGGTTATTCATTGCATGTCTCTTAGGATAACTTATATTGTTGGGGAAGCTGGGACATAAGTCTTCAGCTTAATGGATGGATTTAAGGGTAATGACCATTTGTTCCTCTTGGGGTTATGATTGGTTGGATTGCCATATGGACTTGTGACTTGCTATTTCTAGTGTGCGCTATTATCACCAAGCTTGGTTAATAAAGACTCCTTAATAAACCTTAAAAAAAGTTTTATTAACTTAATGTGAATAAAACATTAAGTTTTTGTATGATAGATATATTAATTATATACTTTAAAATATGTACATTATGCATTATATTATATACACTATATATAATATATTATACATAGCATGCATAATATACTTTGAGTTCCTGAATAATCCATGACATGTTCCACAGAAAATAAGACTCTGGTCACCTCCCATCTTTGCCCTTAAATTCATTTTCATGTTCTTCTCCCTGCCTGCCCCTCTGGTCAACTCTCAGGCTTCTCACGTTGCACACTGGGCTCCTCACACTGGGATCACTTCCAGTTTTCTGCACACATCACATGGTGCTGTCACCCCAAGATGCTTTTAATTCTTCAGTCTAATGCTCTCCCAACTGAGCTATTCCGGCTACACAATGCTTTTAATTCTGACCCCTCCATTTTCTCTACACTTTCACTTACCATAGCCACCTGCAGTACTCACACTCATCCTCAGGTATTAAAGTAGGTCTCAGTCCCTCTGTGACACACTCCTAAATTCCCCCCGATTTTGTGCTATATCTAGGTCTGGTTTATCTCATCTCATCCAATTCTTATTACACTTCACCTCTCTGTTTTTTCCCCAGTGTGGAATCAAAATACAAGGACAAGATCTGAGAGTTAATGGAAATGAATCCAGCAATAGATGAAGAAGTAGACAATTTATGTCTCAGGAATTACTGTCCTGCTGAATGAGGGTACTTTAGGAGTTTCCAGGGAGCTACGGGAAAAAAGAAGTCAAGAAAAGGAGAACAAAGGCTAGGGGTGGTTGCATGTTGGTTTCTGGCTAGGGATGAAAGAATGGCTGCGATGACAGTAGTTATTCGGTCCAGTTGGCTGTTCAGCTTGTGTGGTTGCTCAGCTGTGTTCTTCATGGAATGCATATAAAGGTCAAGTCAGCTTCGTTGTGAGGAACTGATGCACATGGTGATTACTCTCTGCCCCAGATCTGGAATTCCCTGACTAGACCCGGGACTTTCCCAAACAAAACCCCTTGAGATGACACCCGGCCATTCAGGTAGTTTTTATGTGAAAAGCAAACAACCCCATGAATTCAGCAGTAAAAACTTTTTAGCTAGCTGTCCCACTCCCTCAATTTGGTGAGTTAAGCTAAGGGAAAATTAGGAGATTAGGGCTTGATGATAGTTTCTGCATTCAAGAGGCTGTTTGGGAGTTCAGTTTCAGCTACACTATAACTGTGACCAACTTGTTCGTTTCCCCTCCAATTCTCTTTAAAAAAATATTTTGAAGATTCATTTTTAAAGTCAATTTTTATGTGAAAGGCAGAGTTTCACAGAGAGGGAGAGATAGAAAGAGAAACCTTCCATCTGCTGGCTCACTCCTTAAATGCCTGCAATAGCCAAAGTTGAGCCAGTCTGAAGCCAGGAGTCAAGAGCTTCTTCTGGGTCCCCAACATGGGTACGGTGGCCCAAGCACTTGAGCCATCTCCTACTGCTTCCCCAGGCCAGTAGCAGGGAGCTGGATCAGAAATGGAGTAGCCAGGACACAAACTAGTGCCTACCATGTCACAGTGCCAGATCCCCAGATAGCGAGATTCTTAAGGGCAGGAGAAAAGCTCTACGTCATCATTATATTCTCAAGGTTTATCACCTTGCTCAGTTAGTACTTATTAGGCAAAGACATAGAATCTACCTTTTGGAGTGTCATTTACAAAGACAAAAAACACAAAAATTAATCAGTATAATCTGCTTAAATACAAAGACAATATTATACCTATAGATAGGAATGCTGAGTCACTAAACTGCAATTATTAAATAAAGTATGTCACTGCTGCAACAATATGGGGGAAATGGTGAGAGGAGAAAGTGAGGAGGGGAGAAGGGAAAGCAGAGGAATAATCCCTAAGCCTACAAAATGAACCACGGAAAATAATAGTAACAACTAAGATGCCAAAAAATTAAAATTAATTTAAAAAATAAAATAGAATTCTTCGATGAATCACTCTAAAAGAAAAATATTAATGAGAAAGTGTGATAAACTATATCCTCCTTGCTACTTCAATAATACTCATTTTGTGTCTCTTTCTCTTTCTCTGCCACTGGCTCTCAAATAAATAAATAAATTTCTTTAAAAATATGGATGACATTAGCAGCTAAGACCATGAAATGAAAGAATGTAGTATTTTAAGCATCTAAATTATTACAGTATTTTCCTGTTACATATAATTTATTACTATTGAAAGTAACCTATTAAAGTCTATTTTTATTTAAAGAATCACAATTGAAATAGATTCTATCTCGTAAAGGAAAAGATGTTTTTAAAAATATCACTGTACTTTTTTCAATTAAGAGAAAACAGAAAATTAGTTCAGTAGCAATTTACTAAAAATGAGGCTTCTTAAATACTGTAATGTATTTTATAGAGATTCTACAAATAATTTTCTTGGATTGTGATTGAAAATTTATTTTTCAGATGACTTAAATGTGAAACAATTTAGAAGCAGAAACTGAAATAAATTTTAGAAGATATTTTCTAGTATGAAGTTGGATGATCCTTCAAGTGAAAATATTAAAGTTACTTTTGTGTAACATGATTCCTACTGGCAAGCCTGCTTTTTTTGTAAGTTTTATAGGCTAATAAATAATTATGAATCAACAAATGAACAATAAGTACCATGGATTCATTTAGTAAACATTTAATTCTTAGCACATAATTTATTATCAGAAAGAATGAATATTTAAAACTTAGAGGGAACACTATATGCCATCTTTTTCCCTAGACTCATAACATAAAAACACATTTATTACATGACACTTCTACATATTGATCAAATACGAAAATCTCTCAGAATAAGGCTGAAAAAAATAACACTCAACAACAAAAGCTGTACTCTTCACTATAAAATCACAGTAATATATGTTCTCCACAGTTATCAGGAAGAATACAACCGGAATACATGAAAAAGACCTACCAAAATAATGAACATAGAGCTCATTCTTACATTCTTTCCTGATTTCCTCTCATTGCATTTCCAAATCAACAACATTTTCTGAGCATCTGCTACATTCAGTGGGTCCAGAACAATGGTAGTAAATGAAGTTACTGTGATCTCTACCCTCACAGAGGAGGTATAAACACCTCCACTGTCAATTCAGCAGGCATCCAACTCTGCCAGTGTAGTGCTATCACTAGGAATACAAATGTTTCGAGCATTTGCTTTCATTTTCTTTGAGAAGTTGATTAATCCATTGACAGCATATCTCCATGAGGTCCCGACCATCCCTCAGCCCAACTTATCCCTTGTGTTTTACTATTCCTGTGAAGTTTCTATCTTTCTCGGTCTTCAGAAAAAGGTGACACTGTGTCCATGAAGATTTCACTGTAGCAACTTTAACACTTGCAATGTCTGAATGATAAATAATGTTAAATAGTTCAAGTAGAAGGTAATGTCAGCATTTTTGGTAAACAGAGCTGATCTCAGTGAAGGAGAAATGTTAATGAACCCTTCACCTGGTTCTCACTGCAGGGAATCTCCAGCAGGTTTCTGCAGATGTAAAGCAGCTGATAACCTGCACTCGTTTTTGGAACAACTGTTTTCAGGTTTACCTGCCTTTATAAAGTTCCATGTGGGTTAATCTAGACTCCTTCCCCTTCTTCCTTATCTAATTTCCATCAAGACAGCCATTTACTCTGTTTCAGTTCAACCTAAGTGTTTATTACATGCCTACTGCATCAGAACCACAATGGTTCACATATTTCTGGCATCAGAAAGATTTAATGAGTTGTGCTCATTTTCTCTTTGGACAAGCTTTCTCTCATCAGCGTGCTTTAATGATCATGCAAGAATGACCACTTCCTATCTTTAAGGGCAGGCAGGCAGGCAGACAGGCAACAGTCGAGATCAAAACTCTGCAAGGTGCTGGAAGCGGGAGCCTCAGCAAAGGACTGGCAAGGTCAGTCTGCAAGCTAAGGAGCATGATAAGCATATGAGAAAGGCCTGGCAGAGTGGGCATCGCTGAGCCTCAGTGAGCATGGGCAATGCCCAAAAGATCACACCTCTTAATTTTTACCCTAACTCATTACAAAGAAACCTCTATATGAAAGATCATCAAATGGTAAGCCAGGCAAGGATCATGTAATTTTCATGTAGTTTCAAACCTATAGAAGACACAAATCTGAGAAATGATTGAATTCTTACATAATTATCCCTTGGCCAATTTGATAGCACACTTTTGTTGTCAATCAATATTTGTTTATTCTCAGAAAACACTGTAGCTCAGTGGTTGCTTTTGGACCTTTACCCCCCTGCCACAGCGTACCTAGGACTAGACTTGCCCTCACAGAACTAACATCTTGGCCACAGAGTTCAGGTCAGAGGGTGAGCATACAGTTGAAGCCAACACAGCCAGCGTGCCTCATTAGGTTCACTTCACATGAAGCAGGAGAAAGAAGCTTTTATTGGTGGCAAGCTGGGAAGATGTGAACCTGGAACCATCAGCAACCCACATTATATCTGAAAGATGGACCATTGTGTCTGAAACACAAACCCTGCGTCTGAAAGATGGACACTGACATGAAAGAAACAAATATGAGAATCAGAGATTCTGCTCATCTGGGGGTAATAAGCATGGAATGGCCAGGGGAGTGAACCAAATTTATAGGGAGAGAATGAAAACACCTGAATATTTCAGCAACAACATCATTTCATGTTGCTTGCTGAAATTTAGTAAGTGCTCAACAATAAAATCACCTGGAAGGTCTCTAAAACTGCCACTCTAAATCTCATTTACAATAATGATGACCTTGGTGATGCAAAGCAACTGTTCTAGTCAACGTCATGCTGGAGATATTAGCAGCACAATAAAACAAGAAAAAAATAACATAATTCAGATTGAAAGAGAAAACTAATGACATGTGACTTGACTGTCTATGTAAAAATAAATTCCAAATGAGTCTACAAACAGCTACTAAAAGGTATGCAAACTTTCACAACATTGATGGAAAATATGAAAAAAATGCATTAATTGGCACAAAAATAAGCTTATTTTTTAGTTTCATTTTTCCAAAACTATTCGAAGTAGTCATAGTTAGTAATCAAATGAAAATATCCTCAAAATCATTTGCTGGGGTAAGCATGGTACCATAGATGACTAGCTTCCCATATGGACACCAGTTCAATCCCTGTTGTTCATTTCTGATCCAGTTCCATGCTCGTGGCCTAGGAAACTATCAGGGGCTGGCAAAATTCTGGCTGTTGCCTTCAGCTCAGCTCAGCTCCAGCCATTACTACCATTTGAGGAGTGAAACAATGAATGAAGGGTCTCTCGCTCTCTCGTTCTCTCTCTCTCTCTCTCCCTCTCTCTTTCTGTTTCTCTTTTTGTTACTCTGCTTTCTGACAAAAATAAATAAATCTGTTTTAAAAAATATTTGTCTTCAGAAAAATGAAAATCAAAATCAGATACTGCCACATAGTCATTACATTGGGTAAAATTGAAAAGATTCATAACATTAAAAGTAGGCAGGAAATGGAGCAAGTGGAAATTTCACACACTGTTGACAGGAATATAAAGTATCAAAACTACTATGGAAAATATTTAGCAGTTTCTTATAAAGCCATGCATATAATAAGTATGCTGCCCTACAATTGTATTCCCAAAATTGCCTGGAAAAAAATTGAAACTAGATATCCAATCAAAGGTTTCTACAGAAACTTTTATTGTGGCTGTATTTAGAATCACCAAAAAAGTATGGAGAATAATAAATATTCATCACCTGGGTGAATTGTAGTAGCCTATACATGCAGAATATCTTACTTGGTGGCAAACAGTAAATAATTGTGCAATGTGCAATAATAATGAATCTCAATAACTTGGTGAAAGAAAGGTATCAGATATCAAAAAATACATGCTATAAAATGTCATTCGTGGGGCTGGTACAATGGTTTAACTAGCTAATCCTTGCCGTGCAAGTACCAGCATCCCATATGGACACCTGTTCATGCCCTAGCTGTGGAAACAGTTGAGGAAGGCCCAAAGCCTTGGGACCTGGCACCCACATGGGAGATCTGAAAGAAGCTCCTGGATCGTGGATCCTGGAACCTGGATCCTGGTTCCAGATCAGCTCAGCTGTAGCCTTTGCAGCCATTTTGGGAGTGAACCAGCAGACAAAAGACTTTTTCTTTCTTGCTCCTTCTCTGCAAACCTTTCTTTCTAGTAAAAAAAAAAAAAATGCCATTTATACGAAATCCTGGTACACATAAGCAAATCTACAATGGTAGAAATTCAATTAGTTGTCAGGGGACACGGTTACAGGAGGAAAATATAAAAAGGAATACAAGGCAACTATTTGACATAATGAAAAACATTTTCACTGTGATTGTAGTCAGATAAGCATATACATTTTCAAAATTCATAGAGATGTATACTTAATGCAAATACATGTTCGTGTATAAATTGCATTTCAATGAAATTGTGTAAATAAAAAATATCACCTCACCACCATGTGGAAGTTAGATCTTAACCAGACAAGGATGGAATCAGATATATTGATCAAGAGGCTGTTGGAAAGATATTCCAGCTTAGATTAGGGTGTTAATCACAATTATAATATCATGTATAAGTATGGAACTCTTTGGTATGTTTTATACATATGGATTAAATTAATCCTTTCATAAATCATAATCATATATTGTAGATACAACAATTGCTCTAAAACACAAAAAAGCCTAAGTTTCTTGTGGGAAAGCTGGTGGCCTGATTTCAATCTGTACACTTAACCATTGTGTAGATTTGAAATATATTCTGGAGGTGCAGTTGCCAAAATGTACTGATAAATAAAATCTACTCTTCAGCTTAAAAAGAAGACTAAAAGATGGTAATGCCATATTGAGATGGGAGAAGTTGGAGAAAGATCGTGTTGGTAAGTTGGTAAAGCAAAATATTTTCCATATGTATCTGAAAGCTCTTTTTTTTCAGATGCTAAGCAAAGGAGGGTTATGTTTCCAAGTGAAGCTCCTGAAGAAAAGAAGTATTTCTATATTTGGTTTTGAGAAGCATGAAAATTTAGAAATTAGGGAAAACATTGAATAGGGAGTGTTTGCAGATTGATTGACCGCAGGAAGGATGGCCAATGAAAAAGGATGATCAGCAGAAGAGGGCTGCTGCTGCTGCTCATTTAGCCTTAAGAAATGAGTGTTCTGGTAAAAAGTTGGCATTGATCCACTAGATCATGTAAAATCTATTCTGCTAATGTTTTTTAATGAGATCACATAATTCCATCTTTCTTGTTGTTTTCCAGAAGGTGAGGAAATTTTAGAGCTCTACTGAGAACATGTAATGCTTGATATTACCAATCCAGTAAAGATGTCAAGTAGATATTAGATTACATTAATCTAGAATTTCAGAAACAAATCAAGTCAGCAAGTCATCAGCCCATGTATGGTATTTGTGACTATAAAACCAGACACCGTCTTAGGGAGGGAAAACAACCAGAGCCCTGGGTGAGATGTCTCTAAGCTTCAGAGATTGAGCAGAGTAAATAAAGGGGCTAAAAAAGAATTGATACATAGATTTGAAAAAAATATTCTACTTGCTCCACTAGATGTTTAAAAAAATAAGTCTGAGAACTTAAAAGTGTAAAATGAACTAACTTACCTTTGAAAATTCTGAGTATTTCAAATAAGTCATAAAGAAAATATTTATGACAGTAAAATGTCATGGTATCTTTGACGATTGACTTCATGCTTGGCATTATACAGGCCCTGGAAAGAGTGAAGATATGCAAAAAGCTTCTCCCAAAATACAGTTTTGAGTTCACCTTTATACAGACAAGGGGAGAGCTGGGGGTCACCAGCTCCTCCCGTTGGCACCACCTACTCTACCCAAACCCACCTCTTGTGCTGTGGCTAAAGTGAAACCAACCATTAATGCCTCTTAGAACCAGTGCTAGCAGAAAATACATGACCTGGTTATTGAGACTGTCTTCCTTGGGAAAACACTGTTAGGAGGGAAATTCCTTCGCAAATGTTCCACCATAATAGCATCCCATGATGATCTCTAATTAATTATAATAAGATTAAAATAAACTACCTCAGCTGACACTGCTCTCATGCAATAGCCGACAATGTAACACTTCCAAGTCTTCTTAAAATGTAAGAAAACAGGGAATCTCAAAGAGTTATCCTCTTCTGAGAAATTCCACCCCAATCACTACCTCCTATGAATATTCTATTCCTTTGCCATATCCAGATCATATAAATCAAGGATTGGGAGTATCCAGCCTAAAGGCCATGCAAGACCCACCAAATAATGTAGTCTGGCTCTGCTAAGGCAACCACTGGCAGAACTCAAAATTCAATAAATCTGTATCATGCTAATTTTTCAGTTAATAATTGTGTACAGACCATGAATGATGTTTCAAATATCCACATGGCCTTTTGGCAGAAACAAGCTTCCTCACCCCTGGGCCCTAAACTTCTCTGGCCACAACTCACTCTTATTATCTTCATTCGCTCTCAAATGCATAATTTCACTTTACTAATGATGTCCCTTATTCCTCTGTTAACCTTGACTTACATCAGGTCCTTGAATTCTTTATTGCATTAGACAATAAGCTGGATCAATTGGATGATGATCCTTCTACTCATGTTTCCAAGATTTTAATAAGTGCCTCTGAGGTGTCTGACACATCATCAAGTCATGAGAATGTAACTGTCAATAAAGTAGAATACTCACGAAGTGCAGATGCCTTCAAATGCATCATTTTAGTACAAAGGATAGAATGCTGTGGATATTTACACCAGCAAGAGCTAACCTCTTCTGGGAGTCCTTATAAGTGTCTCAGAAAGCAAAACTTGAGCTAAAACTTAATGAGTGAGTAGCAGGTCACCAAGAGGATAGAAAACAAAAGTCCAAGTCAAAAGAAGAGCAACTGCAAAGAGATTGAGAAAAAGAGTGACTCAAATTCAACATACCGTATGATCCAGCAATAGCACTCCTAGGAATATATCCAGAACACTTGTTCTATGAGAAACCAACATGCACTCCTATGCTCATAGCAGCACAATCAGTAATTGCAAAAACATGGAAGCAACCAAAATGCCCATCAACAGAGGATTGGATAAGAAAGCTATGGTTCATCTACTCCATGGAATACTACTCAGCTATTAAAAAAAACAAAATGCAGTTCTTTGTGGCCAAATGGGCCAAACTGGAAACCATAATGCTAAGGGAAATGAGCCAATCACAAAAGGTTAAATACCACATGTTTGCCTTAATTTAAGATGATATGATGTTATGTATAACATGTTATGTTATGAATGTTATATGTTGTGTATATAAACTAAAATTGAAGTGTAGGTGAGGTGGTCACAGAAGGTGGCTGGGAACTCGCATTTACTTTTAACATATTGGTTACTCATTACTATGTCAATTAATTCCATAATGATGTAAATTTTTGCTGATGGTATGTTGGAGCTTTCAATTGACTGGGATGATACTCTGCTGGCTCTGTCTTCAGACCAGAGAGGGTATACCTAAGAAGCCGTTGAACTTGACTGGACAATAAGATGCTGGACTCTATGTTTGGTATACGCTTGCAATGGGGGAATCTCAACTGAACTTGAGCTGTGGTTATGCAACAAGGTGGAGGAATCCACCATGGTGGGAGGGTTTGAGGAGGGGTGGGAGAACCCAAGTATCTATGTAACTGTGTCACATAATACAATGTAATTAATGAAGTTAAATAATAAATAATTAAAAAAAAAAAAAGAAAAAGAGTGACTCATCTGATGAGTGTGAGGTGATCTGTGATAGAGTGGGGCTTTGCAAATCTAAGGATTTCAAACTGTATTAGAAATTACCAACAACTTTGTTTTTTAAGATTTATTTATTTATTTGAAATTCAAAGTTGGGGAGAGAGTTTTTCCATCCACTGGAAAAGCTGGATTCACTCCCCAGATAGCCACAATGACTAGGACTGGACCAAGTGAAAGCCAGGAGTTTCTTCCAAGACTCTCACACGGGTAGCAGTGGACCAGGCATTGGACTATCTTCCACTGCTTTTCCTAGGCCACTATCATGGAGCTTGATCGAAAGTGAAGCATCCAAGACACCAACCAGAGCCCTCGTGAGATGCTGGCATTTCTGGCTGTGACTTTACGCACTGTGCACCAAATCCTAACCTCAAGAACTTGTTTTCAAAAGCTCACTTTTGAAGGTGAGATAATGCATATAATTAAAAATATCTATGGGACCATAGAGGAGGAATATAACCATTGGTCAGTGTACTTCCCAGGCAATACCCATATAATTAATCTTTAAACAATGGGAAAGTTTCTACTCAATGAAAGAGAAAGGGCATTCTAGAAAAAGAACATGACAGGAAAGGCATCACCCTAAAAAAAACTGGTCGTTGTGGGGAACAGGGACAATCACAGTTTTTCATAATAAAGTGGAGAGAATATAGTGAAAAACAAGGTCAAGGAGAGCATCTCTAACATTTTTAAACAAATAGTACAAGGACCATATGTTTAAACATTTAAAAGTTACAAGTACTGCTAATCATCAAAAAAAAATCTCTTTTGGACATATCTTCATTTTCAAACTATAGTGGATGAGAGTGTGAGTGGTAACCATGAAAAAACTTATCTTCATTTTGGCCATTATTTACTCTTAATATTCCTAATAGATTACTATATCTTTGAGACTTTTCCAAGTCATCCAGTTATAAATTAAAGTTCATGAACCTTAAGATTAGGCACTATATCTCACAAGATAACAAAATTATCAATCAACTTGTAGGTTCTAGGGCTAGCTTGTTTGTTTTTTTTTCCAACAATTCCATTATCTGGAAGATACACACAACACTACGAAGGGTACTAGGATCAAGTTCAACAAAAGCACCTAACTGAAAAAGAACAGGTGAGCTTTAGTCAGTCTAAACACTTGTTAATCACTTGATTTGAACAGATATGGAGGGAAGATTATAAAATTTTCTAAACTTTAATTAAAAGTAAGAGAATTTAAATTATTTCCTATTCAAATTTATTTAACTTTTCTTATACCAAAGTCTGACAATACTATTGCTTAATTACTTATTTTGACTTTTCCTCAATCATGTTTGTGAACTGAAATAATTGAATTTTTATGTCTGAACTACCCATAGCAATCTGCAGAGTTAATGTAATTCTTATAAAAATTTAAGTGACACTCTTCACAAAATAGGGAAATAGTCCTAAAACTTATAAGGACCACAAAAGACACAGAGCAGCCAAATTTTGAACAAGAAGCACAAAATTGGAAGCATTAGGTTTCCTGATTTCAGTGTATATTGCAAAGTTATAATAAACAAGATGTAGGGGTAAAGATTAATTTATAGCTCATGCAAACAAGTAATTAATTAAATCACTCACTCCACCCCTAGTATGATTTCTTACACTTAGCAGGAATTCATAAAAGTCAAATAAATGCAGGCTTGTTGAGTTCTCTTACAGAGAACCTAAAAACCATACATGACTGACTTTAGATTTGCCATCTGGGATAAACCAGAGGCCCTGGGTACTGCATTTATTGTACTAAATAATATTTCCTATTTGAATAGCACATTGTTCATACAAACAATGCTTATAAGATGACATACTTCCCATAAAAGTCCTCAAAGGTGGATATTAGCTTATGTTGTAAATGAGGAAATAAAATCTATCCCACTTGAAATAGTTTGTACGATGAGAGGCAGTAGTATATCCAATCTCAAATATTGGTTGTCCTGGCTTCCTACAACACATTCTTCACAACACTTCCATGTTTGGCTGCGTTGTAGTATAGTGGGTGAGCTGCCTGTAACACCAGCATCTTGTATGGATGTTAGTTTGAGTCCTGACTACTCCATTTATGATTTAGTTTCCTCCTAATGTTCCTGGGAAAACAATGAAGAATGGCCTAAGTTCTTGGGCTCCTGAACTCTTCTAGGAGATCTTTCTGAGGCCCCTGCCTTCTGGCTTCAGGCTGGCCCCACCCTCGTCACTGTGACCAGTTGGGGAGTAAACCTGCAGATAGAATGTATCTCTCTGTCTCCCTTTTCCTCGCCTGGTAACTCTGCCTTTCAAATGAACACATCTTTAAATAAAATACTTCCATGTTCCTATTTGTTATATTTTTGTTCTCCAAAAGAAGTTTAACCATAGGTTGCAAAAAGGTAAATTTCCAAAATATCTATTTTCTTGCATGTTAAACTATCTTCTTAAACCACCATGCCAATAATATTTTAGTGTGTATGTCTTTGATGGATGAACAAGGTATGTTTCAAGCTACCTGACTGCGTTAACATTGGGATGGTAACAAACATTGTCTTGATGAATAACTAGCAAGTAGTGATTTAATACTATTTTCTTCCTTCAATTTTTCATTTATTAAAATTTTTCATACAATTCTGATGTAATCTACTAGATTACATCAAATTTCTTTTAAAATGCAAATAATTTCTTAATATTATAATTGGAGTAGGCTTGACCTTTCAGACCTTTTGAAGGGATCTCTGACATCTTCAGGGATGTCTACATCATGCTTTAACAACCAGAGGTTTACACTAGCTTGCATTAACCCAGAAGTGTCATTCACATGAGAACTCAGGAACAAAACTAAAGCTTTTAGTAAAAAGCACAAAGTGAATATTGAGGCAACTTACAAGGTATGCTACCAACTGTGTGAGTTAGCAAGGTTAGCTTGAAGAATGTTAAGTACAAAGTCACAGTATTCAATGAAACATTCTCTGAATTGAAACAATGATCAGTGTTGTAGTAATAGCAACAGAAAATCAAAATAAGTACTTGTGTCCAAAAGTCTCACTAGATCATGAATACTTGGAAGAAGATAAGAAACAGAAATTGATCAATACTATAAATCCCTGACAAAGTAGATGACACGTTGCTGGTTAGTGTTCATTGAGTCATGAGTAAATAAATGGCCAGAATAATTAATGAAAGAATGAAGAGAATATTCAGATATGGAGGTCATAAATACTACCAAAAGAATGGCATTCCCAAGGTGACAGTTTAAAAGAAGAAGCAGAGATAGAAGAGCTAAGGCAGAAGTCTGAGGGAGTATGTACAAGGAAATTAAATGGTCAGTTCACCTCATGATTAGTAACAAGTTTATGCAATCGTTAGCTAATCTCAGCCCAATCTCTTCAGAAAACAGCTATGACATTAAAGGATGATTGTCCTGGAGCATGAAGGGTGTGGAGACATAGGTTGTCTCACAAATCTCTGAGTCACTGGGCCATATCCATGAGTGAGCTTGTAATACTTCCATCTTTAGACTTCATAGCACAAAGAATAATATTTACATTATTTAATTTATATTTGATTAACTGAGTAATCTTGTCCTCAGAATTACAGAAAAATGAATTCTAAAAGACCTGTACTTTAAGTTTCTACTTAAAATAGTCAAAAGAAAATTTCATGAGTCAACATACAATTGAAGCAAGATATAAATTGTATTTACTCATACAAATCAGTCATGTCCATTCATATTCTCTTGAATCTTCTGCTGACATCAGTCTATGAATGGAATGAGGAGAAACTATTTTAAGATAATCTTCAATGATCATCTTTTCAGAAGTTCAAAACATAGAACAGGCTTTTGTAAAGGCTGTGAAACTAGATGGCCTGATTTTAAATCCCGGTGTCACCCTTCTCTGTAAGTATTATCCAAGACAAACTAACTAACCTCTATGTCTCAATCTCCTGCACCCAAAGACTTTTATGATTGCCTTCATCATAAAAGAACTGTTCCTTAACTTTTGATTCCTTGGCATTCAAATAGCTCCTAAGGAAAGGCTATTTGTGGGATGGATGATTTGGGAAGACTGTATGAGTAAGACCACCCCTAATCTGGGCAGCAAAGAAAGGATGCTGCCTAGATGAATATCATCAAAAAGCAGTCTGGAAAGCTTACAGTCTCACATGACAGACATCTCCTCCTCTACAGGTTCTCAAACAGACTCAAAAACACTTGGTTCCCCCAGCCAAGCCCTGGAACCCTGGAAAGCACTGTCTAGATCTTAAAATAAAAACAGAAACATAGAACTTAACAGGCAAAAGTTACAGTGAACACTCTTGTCAGAATACATGATGCTTAAAAACAATGCCTATTTTTGAGGGCTTATTTAGATGTTAAAATTATTTGTGGGGGTCCAGTATGACAGCCTAAAAAGCTGATCCTCCACCTAAGATGCCCACACAGGTGCCAGTTCCTGTCCTGGCTGCTCTTCTAATCCAGCTCCCTTCTTATGACCTGGGAAAGCAGCAGAGGATGGTCAAGTACTTCAGCCTCAGCATTGAACATAAGAGACCTGGAAGAAGTTCCTGGCTCCTGCCTTTGGATTTGCTCTACTCTGGATGTTTCCTGGCAGCCGTTTGGGTAGTGAACCAGTCGAAGGAAGAATAAACTCTTTCTCCCTCTAACATAAAAAATAAGAACATATTTTTAATTATTTATGAAGCACTCTTAATAGATTGTCTCATTTAATCCTCCATCATTTCATGATTCTTCTAATACCACAGAACAGGAAGGAGGCCTATAAAACATTCACAGCTCTGTCACATGACTGTAGGGTTTAGATGCCATGACACTGCAGCCAGCTTACAATGCTGTGGAGGCAATTTTTTAAAGCAAAGGAACATTTGTATTCCATATGAAAAGCAAAGGTTAATTGAAGCATATTAAATGTACAAGTTACAGAGGAACTGAAAATATTCAATGTTATTTCAAAACTACATAAGCAGGAATAATCAAAGATATATTAATAACATTTTCCGGGCCCGGCGGCGTAGCCTAGCAGCTAAAGTCCTCGCCTTGAAAGCCCCGGGATCCCATATGGCCGCCGGTTCTAATCCCGGCAGCTCCACTTCCCATCCAGCTCCCTGCTTGTGGCCTGGGAAAGCAGTTGAGGATGGCCCAAACCTTTGGGACCCTGCACCCACGTGGGAGACCCGGAAGAGGTTCCTGGTCCCGGCATCGGATCAGCGCGTACCAGCCCGTTGCAGCTCACTTGGGGAGTGAAACATTGGATGGAAGATCTTCCTCTCTGTCTCTCCTCCTCTCTGTATATCCGGTTTTCCAATAACAATAAAATCTTTAAAAAAAAAATAAATAACATTTTCCTTTATCCCATAACTGTTCCAAAACCACCATATTTCAATCACTGCTATTGAAACAAATAATATTATCCTTTCATTTGCTGACGCTCTGAGGGCTCTTCCATCTACTCTTTCCTGATAGCTGTAATTTCAGTTCTTCTCCCTTCCATGAAAGGTTTTTCTGCAAACAAATCTCAGCACTTGCATCTCTAATACTATTAGGTGGTGACAGTGATAATAATGATGGTGACGATCCCCCATCATGATGAGTGTGATCATACAATCCCTAAGAACGACTGGAGTCAATGTATACTTAAGGCCTTCACTGTCTTCTGTGTTTGGCATAATCCCCATTGTTTCTTACACCTAAATCTTTAGAATGAGTAAGATAAGGAAGTTCACCAAAAATTTATTTACTGTATTATTATCATGCAAATATTTTGGTCATGGTTCAAATTCCTGAGTTAAGCAAATACATAAATACCTTCCTTAGATTTCCAAATGGTTTATTATGGCAAGCGCAAAAATGGTGTTCAGTCCAAACATTATCCTGTTCCTAGCCTTGTGTCTGTTGCCTGAGATGAAAAGCTCAATGGTCAGTTTGAATAGCAATGGATATGATGGCATTGTCATTGCAATTAACCCCAGTGTTCCAGAAGATGGAAAACTCATTCAAAACATAAAGGTAAGAGAAAATATGACTAATTGCATTATTTTTTATTGCAGTATTTTCAACACATGTTGCCTTAGACATATACTCATGCACTTACAGAGTTATAACTTTCCAAAGTTAGTAGTTTGTCCTTTAGTAATTCATGAGGAGAACTGTTATATTATTATACTATGATATATATTATTATTTAGTATTATGTAATAAAAACAAACCGTAGTATTTAAAGATTTTGTCTGTTTTTATTACGTAATACTAAATAATAATATATATCATAGTATAATAGTATAATAATTCTCCTCATGAATTATTAAAGGACAAACTACTAGTATTTTTTCAAGTAGTTAATAGAAACACTTTGGAACAAGTAGAGAAATATTGTCAAATTTTACCTTTATAAAATTAGTCTTAGGTTTTACTTACCCACCTTTAAGTCCTAGATACTCATTATTTGACATGTTTTCAGTTCACAATTTTCAATTCTGAAAAATGTTTAAATCTCATGCATCTATCTTAAAGGTAATATTATGTTTAATTGCTTTTTCTCACTTGAGAGACAGTAGAGACAGAGGGCGATCCCACCCACTGGTTCAAAATATCCAGAGCCAAGAACTGGATCCCATCTACGTCTCCCTCTTGGGTGGCAGGGACCCAGTTATTGAGCCTTCCTTATTTGAGTGAACATGGGCTACCTACCAGGGTATGTACTGACAGAAATCTGAAATCAGAGCTAGGCTGGGAACTAGACCCAGATAGTCAAACATGAGACGTGGGTGTTTAAACCAGTATCTCAACTGCTAGACTGAATGCTTTACCTTATGTATTTCTGAAGCTGAAATTTTCTTAATTTTATTTGTCTGTCACTATAATAAAATATTTTACATGACACTTTAAGTACTATCTTCTTTGATACTCCTGTTATTCCTGTGAAGTGTTCAAAAGCAAGGATCACATAAATAAGAGAAATTCAGTATTATGAGCAGTCATACAATTACTGGCAGAACTGGAACCTGAAGTCAATCACATCTATTTTTTAAATTGCTGATACTTAATACAACTTTGCCTTCTATGTACACATTCCATGTAAGAATTAAACATAAAATAAATCTAGCAAAATATTTTTTCAACTAATCACAACTATAAGCATCTATTACAATTACCTACAAACTTTATATTTCCAATTTATTTAAACAACCCAATTATAAACACGTCTGCTTAATTCAAGAAGCAACTTGCTGAAAACCTCCCAAGCTGAGTCACTCACATATCTCACTCAACACTTTCTATTCCATCTTCAACTCCTTCAAAATGTTAAGTGTGTGTGCGGGCAGGTAGAAAACAGAAGGTTAAGTTTTGGTATTTGAAAATGAGACATTCACTAAGTGGAGAGACATAGGAAAATTTAACCTATTTTTTGGTTCTTTCTTACCAAACTGTTCATGGAGATGAATCTTTGATTTATTTCTTTTGGTTTGAATATACTTCTGTGTTCATTCCACTGTGAAACTGTTACCATAAGATAATTTTGATTTTGCCAGGAAATGGTAATTGAAGCATCTACTTACCTCTTTCAAGCAACCAAACGAAGAGTTTATTTCAGAAATGTACACATTTTAATTCCAACAACCTGGAAATCAAAATCTGAATATTTAATGCCAAAGCAGGAATCATATGACCAGGTGGGCTCTTTTTTCTGACTCCTAACCTGTTTCCTTCTTCTTGACTTTTAAATTCAATACAGTAATAGAACTTTCTTGATATTCATGAGAAAGCCCTTGTTTTAAAAATTGCTTGTTTCTATTGATCTTGGAATTTGTTTTTGCTTATTCTTCTGCTTTTAGGCTGATGTTATAATTGCAAATCCTTCTCTGAAATACGCAGATGATCCTTATACACTGCAATATGGACAATGTGGAGACAAAGGACAATATATTCATTTGACCCCAAACTTCGTGTTGACTAATAATTTGTCTGTTTATGGATCCCGAGGTAGAGATCATATATTTTATAATTTTGTTTTTAATTCTGGTGAGAAAAAAATGTGTCACACTACAATAAATTGTGTTTTTAAAGAACTGAAGAAGAAATATTGATGTTAGGTAATACCTTTGTTTGGAATTATGCTACTTATATTCAACCTAATTACATCTCTTTCTGTGTATATTTAGTAATGAGTCTTTCATAAGTATTTGTATTAAACATACAACTCTGCGCATTTTGAAAATACACATGCCTACATGACTACAATCACAATGAAGATGTTTTTCATTATGCCAAAATAGTTGTCTTGTATTCCTTTTTATATCTTCCTCTTCTAATTGTACTCCCTGACAACTAATCTAATTTCTACCTTTATAGATTTGCTTATATGTACCAGGATTTCAACTTTTTTTTGGACTAACGAAAGTTACTAATTTTCAAAGTTCCTTAAGTCAGAGAAATGGGACAGAGAGACTTGAAATACCAAGATGTTTTAATTATACATTCATAAGTGTCAATATTCTCTCATAGGCAGAGTGTTTGTCCATGAGTGGGCACACCTTCGGTGGGGAGTCTTTGATGAGTATAATGTGGACATGCCATTCTATAGTCCCAGAAAGAATATTATTGAAGCAACAAGGTATGTGATGAACAAATGTATTTTTAAAATGTTTGACTGATTCATTTTCTGTCACAAGCAAACAAAGGCTATCTCATGTAATTGATGTTCATAAACTCAAGTGTAATACCCGTCCTTTGTTTATGTGTCCAGTGAATCCTGGAGATTGCATGATTGGGAATCATTTCAGTCATCACAGAAATTGTACTAATATATGTTCTTGGCAAGGGAGAAAGATAAAAACTACAACCTAAATCCTAAGATACCTCTGAGGAAAAAAATGCATCAGCTGGAAATTGAGTAATACAAACATGCCTCTTCCTGTCTCTTTTGAGCTGTCTGCTTGATCTCAGCTGAGCTGCCAGAGGACTTTCACACAGACTCAGCCCAGGACACTCATTCATCACTCCCACCTTCATACTGTGCTACTCCTCTCTTACAGAAACAGTGCCTATTCATCCTTCAAGACTCAGTTTAAAAGCTTATTCTATACATGCCTCTGCTTTCCCTGAGTTTGGGAATGCCCCCATTACAACATGTGTGGGCATCTCTCACATTTACGTCACTGGACAATAATTGTTCTTGCAAATTTACTTTCTGCACTAAACTGTAAGATCTTTGAGGGCTGTGATTGGGTTTTTTTATTGATAAGGCATGAAATAAAACGCTAAAGAAAGAATATCTCAAGCAATACACTTTTGATAAATTAATGAGAAATGAGTGAGTTTTCTTATAATCAATGAGAAGGTCACACATGAGTGAAGACATATCAAAAATAAATATTGAGCTTTTGCCATGAACCAGGTTTTTAAGACAGTGAAGGCTCACCACATGTATATTTAACTTTCAGACTAATCCTAGAACTAACCACCTTCAAGATATTACTCATTCCCTTTGTCTTTGCAAACACAAACAAATTTATTAAAGTGGATTAGTGGTATAAAGATCAATATTAACACAGAATGAGGGGGAAACCCTGCATATAAACAGAAACTTTAGAAACTTCTACCCATGTCCACTTCCCAGGGACTTGATAATTATCTTTGAATGCAAGCACATTTCCATGTAGGATTTATTTTTTCCTTCTTTCTGTTTAGCTCAGTAGTTCTGAAAACATAAATTATAAAGTTCTGTAAATATGCCATAAATGAAAATGTCAGAGGTATAATGTTGACTCTCCTCTAAGATCCAACTTTTCTGTACCTCCTAACTCATTTAATCTTCACAGCATTTCTGTAGATTAGAATTTAGCATCATCAGCTAAAACTCACAAGAGTAATATATATATATATATACATATATATTAATGAGCAATGAATATTTAATAAATATGAACTGATGGATTGTTCAATAAATTTATGCTGAATAAGATTAAAATAGTGTGCCTATTTCTGCCAAAATGGGATGTTTAATACAAGACCTATAATGAGAAAAGATTTGGAGATGTCAGTTTTGATGGTCTTCATGTAGAGAAACATGTAATCTAATTCTTCTCCCAGGTGTTCCACCAGAATTACTGGTCTCAAAGTTGTTTTCAATGACTGCAGAGGAGGCAGTTGCATAACCAGGCCATGTAGACGGGACTCACAGACGGGGCTGTATGAAGCAAAATGCACATTCATCCCAGACAAATCCCAGTCTGCAAACGAATCCATTATGTTCATGCAAAATCTCAATTCTGTAAGTACCATCTATTTCCACTCTCACATAGGAATACATAAGGAAAAATAATTAGGGAAGCTGAATTTTTTATTATGTATACCAATAGAAAAGAGAAAAAATACTCACAATTAATTAGAGGTCATTGTCTCCAGCTTAAGTCAGCATAAGTCTGGAAATTATCTCATCTTTTCTTATTCACGTGGTTTTACCCTCTTCACGTGTAGTACTGTCCCCTTCTCACTGGAGTCACATGAATCCTTAGGAATTCTTTTTCTCTTTGACTTCTGTGGTCTGTCTCTAAAGCTAACTAAGTGTTAACCATGGCAGCTTTCTAAAGTAATATATAAGATGGCTTTAGAAAGGACTGACATTTTAGATTTCCAATTATTTTCACACAAATCCCATAAATATATTACAAAGTGTTAGCTCTGAAAACACATAAGGCTCTGCCTCAATAAACTAGATACAAAGAAAAAAGTTCAGAGTTACCGATCTGTCCAACTAATTAAACAACAATCACACAATATTCAAAATTAATGTTTGACCTGAAATGTGTGACTTAGCTTGCATACAGGCTGATGGAAAAGAGATGTCTTGATTCAGGTGGACTTGAAAAATCAGCCTGATTCTGCAAGATGCATCACTAGAGGCAAATAGCTTAATTTCTGCATCTGAGCTATAGTTCTCTTATCTTTTAATGGGAATGGAAATGTCTATGGAAGATCTTCAAAAGCTTCTGGAAAACACATAACACAACTGTGGATAGATTTCCATTTTTTTCACCAAAATAGTTTTTAATTCCATTTCTCATAAACTATGTAAATTCCACTCATATTTTGCATTTCCATTGTATTTAGGCTTACAAGGAATATAAACAAAGCATTAGCACAAAGATGAATATGAAATGAACTCTAAATTATTTATTTGTAAGAGTTATGTAATATTTGGAAAATAATGGTTGTCTCTTTCCATAGATAAGCCTAACTACTTTCCCTTCATTTAAAATTGTTAAATACTTACTTAATGGATAATTGTACATATTTATGGGATACAGCATTATATTTTGATACATTTATGTCTGCATAATGATAAAAATCAAGATAACTAACATAGCTGTAACCTCAAACACTTCTTTTTTGTAGCCAGTTTGTCTTGACTATAACCCTAGACTTATTATTCTCTCCTTATCTCCTCTGTCCCCCGTCTTTCCCAGATGGTAACCATTATTGTCTTCTCTATTTCTATGAGATCTTTTTTTAGACTGCACATATGAATGTGATCATGTGGCATTTTTCTTTGTTCTCTTTACTTCCCTTAATATAATGCCTTAAGTTCATCCCTGTGGCTGAATGATATCATTCTTTTTATAGCTGAATAATTTTACCTTGCATAAAAACCCCATATTTTCTTAATCCATTCATCCATTGATGATATCTACTATTGTAAATGATACTGCAATAGCACAGCAGTAATACAGATATCCATCCAACATACTAGTTTTCTTTGCTTTGAATATATACTCAGGATTTGCATTACTGGATCATATGGTAGTTCTATTTTTAGTGTTTTGAGGAACGAAATACTTCAGCTATGTATAATAGCTACACTAATTTACATTCCCTTCAACAGATTATACAATTTACCTTTTCTGCACATCATTACCAACATTTGTTGCGTGTGTGTGGGTGTGTTTCTGATAATAGCCATTCCAACTGGAGTGAGTTAATATCCCATTGTAATTTTGAGTTCTAGCTCCCTGATGACTAGCATGCTGAGCACATCTTTATTTTTTTTCATATACCTGTTGGGCATCTGTACATGTTCTTTTGAGAAATGCCTATTCATATAATTTACTCATTTTTTAATCACTCAATTTTGAATTTGCTCATTTTGAATTTGGTTTGTTTTGTTACCGAGTTGTTTGCATTCTTGATACATTCCAGGAATTAATCACTGTTGACTAGATGGCTTGCAGATGTTTCCTCCCATTCTGTAGATTGTGCCTTCATTCTGATGATCGTTCCCTTGCTGTGTAGCCTGCTTAAAGATTTTATGTATGTGTGTATGTATGTATGTATGTATGTATGTATTTAGAAGAGGGAGCTAGAGAGAGAGAGAGAGAAAGAGTGAGTGAGGTCTTCCAGGTCTTCCATGTGGGTGGCAGGAGCCAGAAGCCCAAAAAAAAAAAATTTTTTTTCCACTGCTTCCCCAGGACTGTGAGCAGGGAGCTAGATGACAAGTGGAGCCTCCCAGAACTCAAACAAGCATCCATGAAGGAGGCTGCATCACAGGCCATGGCTTTATCCACTCCACCACAACGCTAGCCTAATCTTAACTAATGCATATATATTATATGCATGAAGGTTTCTAAACACATAAAAAAGTTTGAAAATATGAGATTATGAAAATTATGAAACACAAAATAAAAACAAAATATACTGTCTCTAAATAATAAGACTATCTTACTTAAAGAGAAACAAATCTCCATATACCTAATTATTTGCAAAACATACTTCCAAAGGTGAAGAGTTGTAAATGCCTACTGTCTCCTGTAATATTTAAAATTCTGTTAAACCTAGGCCATTAATGATGAAACGCTTAGTGGAAATACTTGACATTTTCTTCTAAAACTCTTCAACCAATCCATGCTAGAAATTTATGTAGAAATTGTTTTTCAGTCTGATAATGCTCTTTTCTGGAATTATTTGACATAGGAGTCAGAAAAGTTTGTTTTAATCTCCTGAATTTGGATCAACAAAAGCTAATCAAATAGTTTAGCATCCAAATAAACATCAAGTTACATGACATAAGAGGATAATTAAAATGTGCACTGCTTGCTCCAAATGTTAAATTTCAAACCATTTCGTTATGAGGAGATAACTCAGGCTTCCCAACTGGAACATAATAATAATGAAGATTAAAGAGCTGAAGTATAGAAGGCAACTATTCAAGACATGACTCAAAAGTAAATACTGTATTTAACTCTACATCTTGTCCAGAATAACAATAACTTATAATTATCATAAAATAGATTAAATATGTTCCCTAGAATAAGCTCATGCCCAAGAGCAACATGATATAAAATACTGAATATTCAGTGTCATTATTTCTTTCCCTAATGCTACTTCATTATTCCTACCTAATGCCCAGCACTGTATTAGGAGCTTGAAATTCAGAAATAATTAAAGATAAACTGTTCTTGAGGAACCAAATTCAGTGAGAAGGTTAGAAATGCAAGAAATATATTTGTATAATAAGAGGTAAGAAGAGGTATCAAGATTTGTGCCACATGCCTTGAGGGTTGCAGCCATATCCAGCTGGAGCTCAGAAATGGGTATGGACTTGTTGAAGCAGGAAAGGAAGAAGATTCAAGAAGGAAGGAAAGAAAGAAAGGAAGGAAAGGAGGGAGGAAGGAAGGATGGGAGGAAGGAAGGCTAGAAGGAAGAAAGAAAGGAGAAAGGGAGGGAGGGAGGAAAATGGAAGGAAAGAAAAACAATTTTATAAAAGCAGAGTTAGGCAAGCATATCATGTGTGATTGTGCAAGTTATTTACATTGGGGGTATTAAAGATTTTAATCTTTATTAAAACAGAAAGGATGCCTTTTTGAATTTGCACTTTTCCTTGGGTTAATGGACATGCTGGTGGATGTCTTTGATATCTTCTAAGGTGAGAAAGATGTTTACTATAGTAGAAGCAGAAAATGCGTCTTGAGAAAAGGGCAGGAAGTGAGATTGAAGCCAGAGAATGGATCCAATAAAGCCAAGGTGTATGGGTTCTATTCTGTCAGCTTTAGAACAATAATGTGACTCATTAATTCTATCAGGGAGGTAGTCCTACTAATTGTGGACAACAGTGTGGAGTGAGATGATAACAGATGCAGCAGACAAGTCGCAAAGCAATGGCAATAAGCCAGTGAAACAAAAGGCCAGAGTAACGGTAGGACAAAGAGGGTTCAGGTTTGACAGGCATTTCGTATCATGAGACTTGATCATGAGTCACCACTCAATGCAGATTATATTTTTCTCCCACTCAATATATTTTCCCTTAGGAAGTGTAAATCAGAGTCACAACAGAAATAAAATAAACTTCTAGAACTGAGAAAAAAGGTATTCAAATTTAATAATTCAGTTATCTTAAGTCTGAGAATAAAGCTGAAGACTTTGTGCTGGGAGGTCATTAAAATCACAAAATGACTAGTAAAAACATTCCAGATAAGCTGAGGACTTCTGCACAATTAATTCCTAATTAAACGAGGCTCACGTTTAATAGAAATTTTCACAAGTTACTGCAATTGCAAACACTGGAGGATTTTCACATTTTATAGTAATGAAGCATCCGCAGACAAAATTATTGGACATAATTCACCATTGGCCACTAAAGGGGAAATACATTTCCACATTTTCTCCCTCTAGCTTCACTACCTTTTCAGAAAATTTTACATATGATAAAGTTCATCAGAGCCAGCAGCGATCCAGGTGCTTAAAAATATCTGTGTTAAGCCTGTGAATATAGAGTGGATTAAGGTTATGTCAGTGTAACAAGTAGTGAAGTGTGGGAAGAATGGAAGGAAGGAGTATATGCGGGGAAACACAGGAACAAAGACAGTGTGGCTGTCTTCTTGGAGCTGTACTATAGCATGCATAAAATATGTTCTCCACATTAATTTTAAATGACAGACAGACAACTACCACATGTTCTCCCTTGTATGTTGAAGCTAAATTAATATATACATGTGTGTATGTGTATCAGTATTGCTTCAAATATAGTAGTTTCATGAAATTGTGTTTTATTCCTTTGTCAAACCAAAGGTTAAAAGCATTATACTATTGTAGTCTTAATTATCTTTGATTATTTTTTTATTGTATGTAAGTGAAATTATCATTTTTCCATTAAATTATTATTTGTACACATTGCTTGTATTCCCACTAAAGTAAGGTCTTTTGATTTTTATTTGTTAACTCCTTATTTGGTAAAATATTGAACCTTTTTTTCTGTAATGCAAATTTAAAATGTTACTTAAAAGCTACAAAAATAAAGGGAGAGGGAAGGAAGTGAAAATGAAAGGTTATTTTTATATTCTTAGGCTTGTATCTGTGAACTATAATGAATGCTAAAAACTAATTTAAAATTTTTTAAAAATTAAATAATGAGTAACTACCTTCACACTTTTCCATCATCCACAAAGATGTAGAATATAGTTAGACAATTACAAAGGGGGACAACTAGAAATTACTGCTAATCTTGTCCTCTTTTCCATAAAGTTAGATTTTCCCCAAAAGTCTAGAATGCAAAATAAAAAGTTAGCTCAAATAGTTATGCCAGTTGACACGATAAACCTTTATAAGAAAGAAAGAAAGAAAGAAAGAAAGAAAGAAAGAAAGAAAGAAAGAAAGAAAGAAAGAGAGAGAGAGAGAGAGAAAGAAAGAGAGAGAGAGAAAGAGAGAGAGAGAGAAAGAAAGAAAGAAAGAAAGAAAGAAAGAAAGAAAGAAAGAAAGAAAGAAAGAAAGAAAGAAAGAAAGAAAGAAAGAAAGAAAGAAAGAAAGAAAGAAAGTAGATAGATCTTGGCCACAGGGCTTGGGTGGAAGGAGCTTCCAGCAGCATGGCTGCTACTCAGGGTACCTGAGCCAGGTCTGACTTAATGCCTGGGGCCCTGGCCATGGCCACCACTGCCATGTGGTGAGGGAGTCCTGGACTCCGCCTACTGGCTTCCTGGCAGTGACCTCTAGGATTCTTGGGGCATGCAATTGCTACCTAGGGACATCCATGGATAAGGCCACTGTGAATGTAGATGAGGAGGAATTCTGTGTGACTCCCAGCGACAGGTCACTGAACTTGCAAGCAAGCCAGCAGACTGAGACCTGGTGGTTTGGAGGGAAGACTCTGTAAGATCTGTACGGGTCAGACTGATTCACCAACCCACATGGAGTCCTGAGATGAGCTGTTAGTGCACAACATTGCTGACTGCCACACACCAGCCCAGACGAAAACAGCGCTGGGGACCTGTCTGGCAGGGCCAGTACCTGACTGAGTGGTGCAACAGGAGACAGGTCACACTTGGCAGGGTCAAGACCCTAACCAGCACGCAAGAGAACTAGGTCTGGGGGTAGATTCTGTGGGGGAAGTGTGGGCCCAACACTGTGGAAATACAAGTCCCACTGGTTAGTTAAACAGTTGGGGTGGGCTGAACTGGGAGTGACCATGGAACCCGCCAACACTCACTGATGCTGGGGCTGCAAAGAGACTGGGCAGGTCCAGGCTGCAGCACCTGCATGGGCATACCAAAGACAGGGTGTGGAGTGGGCTGGGTTGCAACATCCTCCAGATCATAGTAAGGCCAAGATGGAATGGCAGGTGATGCCGGGCAAGGGCCTAGAACCTGTTGGAGCATGTGAGATCTGGGTCAAGGAGTGGGTCAAGTAGGAGAACCTGGGAATCTCCCCTATTGGGGTCATAGCTCCTCCTGGTGAATACATATACCAGGTCTGGGTGTTGGGCAGCCTGAGTAGGGTGACTCCAACTGTTGGCAAATGTGTGGGTTGGTTTTGGAGGGGGTAGACTGGGCAGGGCCAAGCCAACCTTAGATCACTAGCAAGAGCAGAAACCAGGCTGGAACACAGGTCAACTCAGCTAGGCTGTCACAGCTACCAGTTTGCATCAGCCTGGGATGGGAGCCGACTGATCAGGGCCAAGTTCCAGCACCTGCCAGTGAGTAGTGGGACTTGGAGAAGGCTGGGTCAGGCCAGGCTATAGCATCCAAAGGCAAAGGTCATGGCAGGTGAGGGGCTATGCCAAACTAAGTCAGAGCAACCACTGTCATGTGCAAGATCTGTAGCTGGGAACACACCTGGTTGGGGAGCAAAGGGGATGCCATGGCTGGGTTGTGGTTCCCACTGGTAAGTGCAGGGCTGGAATGGGAATTGTGTTCTGATCTGCTCATTGCTGCAGTGTCCCTTGGCACAAGTGTGGACTGGGGCTGAGTGCACCAGACTGAACTAGACCCCTGCACCCACTGGTGCTTGTGAGAACCAGGGTAGGTATAGGACAGGCTAGGCTAGTTTTTTTGCCCATGCTGAGCCAGATGTAAGCTGTGTCTATGTATGGACCAGGCTAGACTGGGCTGTGACACCCAACAATAACCAGAAAGGGTTGAAGGCTGGTCAGGAAAGGCCATTGTTCCTGCTATGTCAGGAGGTGGGCTGAGAAGGGCTGGTCCGTGGACCCTCCTGTGTGCACCAGATCTTGCATTAGGAGAGGTTCTGATGGAGTCTGGGAAACTCCTCTGTCAGGACACAGTCCCTGCAGGTGAGTGTAACAACCACGATAGGGAGCAGCACAGACCAGGCCAGGGATTGGTACCCAGCAGCATACATGTCATACAGGTATGGAGCGAACCAGGCATAGCCAGTTCACATCACTCACCAATGCACATGAGGACTGGGATCGGGTGCCTGCTAGGCTGGGCTAGGCTGTAACCCCCACCAGCATCAGCTGGAATTGGGGGTGGGCTGGGCCCAGCCATGCTACAGCACCCACTGGCAAATGCCAAGGTGAGGCAGGCCATGCCAGACCAGGCCACAGCACCCAACCAACACGTGCAAAAATGGGGGAGTGGGGCAAAGCCAGTAGAGGGGCAGCATGGTGCTCCCCTGCTGGATCACCACTCCCACTGGATAGCATGAGTTTGGATGGGGGCAGAAGAGACCGGGCAGAGCTACATCTGTTGCCCTCATTTGAGCTGGAAGAGGGAAAAGCCAGGGTGGGCTGACTGTTCCTACTGGTGCAAGCATAAATCAGGGTGGGTGTGTGTTGCTTGGGTTTTGCCATAGCATCCGCTGGCAGATGCTGACACTTGGGGCTAATTCTGTCAAGCCACACTGCAGGACCACCTGGAAAGTGCAAGATCCGGGAGTCGGAGTGGGCCTATTAGGGAAACAGTGGGCACGTCCCTCTTGGGTTGCCACTCCCACTGGTGAGAATGAGAACCAGGACTGGGCAGACATGGCATCCCCCAGCAGGAGTGTGGGATGGATAGTGGGGCTGGTTGGGTTGAACTAGGCTTCAATGCCCATGGACATGTTTGAGAACTGAATGATATGTGGGAAAGACTGGACCAGTGTGCTATACATACTGGCAAGCATGGGAACCAGGGCAGGGGGCAGGCCTGGTGAGGATTATTGGAAGTCACTCCAACTAGCCCACAGCTCCCACTGGTCTACGTGACCAAGTGTATGGTGGGCAGAATTGGAATGGGCTTCAAGACCCATTGGTTTGTGTAGAAGACAGGCCTGGATGCAGAACTGACACAGCATTTGCATCCACCAGTATATGCATAAGCTCACTGGGACAACGGTCTTGTGCTGGACCCCGTACTGGCAAGCACACAAAATAATTTGGTCTGGGATCACTTCAGATGAAATTTATTTGGGGAATCCCCCCAAAAGAACTGCTGGACTCAGAACCCCAACCATGAAGAGAATTGCAGGTTCCATGGTCTGATCATGGAGTATATATGTCAAAGCAGAGCCTCCTCAGTGGCTCAGATGGAGCAGTAGACAGCATTTCCAGGTGCACATGGAGGATATGGTAGTACATTGGAGCCTGCATAGGACACCTGGTACCACAATAAAGAACAGAACAAATTGACCAGCCAAGTGTCGGCAGTGATAATATGGGCAAGTAGAGATTCTAAGTTGGACTATGTCAGCCAGTGGATTCTGAAGAGATTTCTTTGTGCTTATAATAGCAAGATTGGCAGCAATTCAGAACAGTTGAATTTTGAAACCACTTGAGCAGTGCCCTCCCACATCGGAGACCCTTAGGTGGGTGGGAGGCTGGGTGTGGTTTCTCCCTTTGTCTCTCCCCTTCCCTCAGATAGAGGAAGGAAAAAAGTGAATGTGGAAACAATGGTCTTACCCACTTTCCTGTAGCCCTTGACCCTTTGAGCCCTAATCAACTAGGTAAAGATCATCAAAATAGAAAGAAAGAAGAAAGAGAGAAAAAAGAAGGCCCTACAAGTGATTATAATATTGTCTTGACTTTTTCCAGGTGACTGAATTTTGTACAGCAAATACACACAATACAGAAGCTCCAAACCTACAAAACAAAATGTGTAATCGCAGAAGCACATGGGACGTAATCATGGAATCGGAGGATTTGCAGAATGCCACTCCCATGAAAGGAACAGATCCACCACCTCCTCCTATAATTTCCTTGGTCAGATCCAAGCAGCGAGTAGTCTGTTTGGTACTTGATAAGTCTGGAAGCATGGGTTCAGTAAGTCAGGATTTTTGAGGGGGCGGGGGTGATTCTTCCTTTGTTTTTCTGCTGTTCTGTTAAGCAGTTAAGACAATAAAAATACAATTTAATCTTAGGTTTACTTCTAGGTGATTAACATACATTAATTTGTGATTCTAATAAGTGTTAGTGTGATGGTTTTTGTCCCTTAACTTTTAGTTCTAACTAGAAAAAATGTAATTTAAAAAAGGAAAAATATCATCCATTATTCCACCAGCAAATATTTGTCATTCCAATCTTTTCTATGTTGATATACCAGTATTTTTCTCTTCAAAGATGTCATTATTCTTTCTATAATGTCTTACAATCTGTTTTTGCTTTAATATATCTTAAGCATTCCCTATACTTCCATTATACAATTTTTAGCAATCACTTCACATGCTCCTAGCATAATCTAATCAGTCTCTTAGTGTTTCATATTTTTAAATACTTTAATTTGTTATTTAAAAGTTTGTTGCAGTGAACATCTCTGTGCTTTGGTAAACTATTATCTAAGAAGACATTCTTGTATGAAAAGCAAAACAGGATAGATTTTTAAGATTTTTCCTAATATAACAGGACTTTTTAAAAAATATCCTTTAACTTTTCTAAAAAAAAACCAGCATTTACAATACATCAGCCAATTATGATTGCTGGCTCATGAATAACTTCATCTTTCATTAAATCTGTTGAGATTCAAGATACGCAAGAAATATTCAGGTATCTTTTTTTCTTTTTAAAGGAGGACCGTCTCCTTCGAATGAATCAAGCAGCAGAACTGTACTTGATTCAAATTATTGAAAGGGAATCCTTGGTTGGGATGGTCACCTTTGACAGTACTGCTACAATACAAAATAACCTAACAGCAATAACTGGTGATGACAGTTACCAAAAGATCACTGCAAACCTGCCTCCTGCTGCTGGTGGCGGAACTTCAATTTGCAATGGACTCAAGGCAGGATTCCAGGTAAAATTTTTAAAGGATTTAAATATCATTTGTTATTTATTTTTGTTCAGTTGCCTTTGTGCAGTGTCATGAGTTCATAGGTTTCCTAACAGCGCGATCACAGGGCCAAATGTGTGCCCTAGCAGTTAAGACACTATTTGAAACACAAGCATCCCATATTGGAGCACTTTCAGCTTGCGTCCCAGCTACTCTACTTCCCACTCAGTTAACATACGCTCTAGCAGACTCTAGGTGATGGCTTACATACATGGTTCCCTGTCACCCATATGGGAAACCTGGATTGAGTTCCAGCTTCCTGATGTTGGCCCAGAACCAACTCAGGTTGTTGTAGCTATTTAGGAAATGAACTAACAGACAGACGCTCTCTCTCCATCTATTTCTCTCTGCCTTTTGAATATCAAGAACGTATACCCATAAAATTTTTCAAAATAAAATTGTGTAATCTAATCAAAGTAAATCATTATGGCAGGGGAAAAAATTGCCTCTTCTATGACCAATTGTTCACAGGTGAAGCTGTGTGAGTGCCCTGGTTCCACTAACACAGCCCTGAAGAACTGCATTGCACAGGCGAATCGCAAAGCCAAGGAATGAGATTCCAGAATGCTCACAGTCATCTTTATTTTGCTGAGGAACTCCCCGTTTCTCTAGCACTCCCTTAGTCAAGATTTATGTGAGCAGAAAATAATGCTAATGAGGGTGATGTTGAAGAAGGAAGTTGGAAACAATTCACAAAAGGAGAAAGTCTGGGTTCATTAGTTTGAATTGCTATTTTAAAGTCACAAAGATAGATGTGACTGCTCAAGCAGTACAGTGCCCAACTCAATGAACAGAGGCAGAAGCCTGGTCAAACCAGAGCTGGGAACTGAACAAGCTAAGTGCACCTTTTGACCACTGTGCCCAGGTGCCTCCGGAACCCACATGAGTTTCTTCCAGGCTAAGTTAATCTCCTCTCATGCCTGCTTTTTTCTTGATTTCACTTATAAAAATAGAAAAACCACTTCCTTCACTGATTCTCTCCTTGCCTCAGTTAAAGTAAAGGTTGCTATTGCTGTCCAGGCCACCTCTGAACTTTTCCTGTGATGTCTAGGAAGACAGTTCTGGACTGGGCCAAACCTGGGATTCTGGGACAGGTGTTTGGCCCAGCAGTTAAGACACCCACATTCCAAATGAGAGTGCTTGAGTTCAGGACAGATCCAGCCCGTGATTCCAGCTTGCTGCTAACACGGACCCTGGGAGGCCACAGAGATAGCTCAGGTGACCAGATTCCTGCCACCTCCATGGTAGACCTGGATTGAGTTCTATGCTAGTAGAAGCCAACCTATCTGGAACAATGAAGAGAAGTATTAGGAGTCTAGCTTTGCAAAACTCTAAGTCCATTGTACACTGCACTCATTTCCATATGCCATCTCAGCCTGAGATAAAAATGCACAGTTTCCTTTGCCTTACTCTGGTGCAAAGAACTAAAGATTCCTCCAAACTGAAACAACAGGTTTATTCTTCTTTTGATTCTTTCAGAAATGACAATTAATAACCTGCTTTTCACTTTCAGGCTATTACAAACAGTAACCAGAATGTCTCTGGTTCTGAGATCGTGTTACTGACAGATGGAGAAGATGAAGGAATCCAGTCCTGCTTTCAGGAGGCAAATCGGAGTGGTGCAATCATTCACACCATTGCGATGGGACCTTCTGCTGCCAGAGAACTGGAGACTCTATCAAATATGACAGGTAAACTCTTGGAACACGGTTTTCACAGAAAGAAGATTTTTATTCTCCTCCATATCAGGGGCTGTTTCTCCATAAATGATAAATCTGCTCAGAAGTTGCTATCCAAGAGCTTGCTTGGTAGTGAACACGTTAAGCTGCCACCTGTGCCATCTGCTCTGTTTCCAATCTAGCTTCCTGCTATTGTGTCTAAGAATGCAGCAGAAAAACGTTCAAGTATTGTGTCCCTGCCATTATATAGGAGACACAGTTGAAGTTCCTGGGTCCTATTGCCAGGCTCAGACCCAGCTTGTGTGGCCAACTGGAGAGTGAATCAGTGGCTAAGAGACCGACCGACCGATCGATCTATCATCTATCTATCTAACATCTATTTATTTTATCTATCTCTGTCTTCATCTCTATCTCTGTCTCTCCCCCTGACCTTCAAACAAAGAAAATCTTTAAAAACATTCAAATCTAAGGTTAGTGCTGTGGTTCAACAGCCTAGTCCTTGACCTACAAGCACCAGCATCCTATATGGCTGCAGATTCTGTTTCTGATTGCTCCACTTCCCATCCTGATCCTTGTTTGTGACCCGAGAAAGCAGCAAAAGATGGCCCAAGTCCTTGAAACCCTGCACCTGTGTGGGAGACCTGAAGGTGGTTCCTGGCTTCAGATTGGCTCAGCTCTGGACATTGTGGCCATTTGGGGAGTGAACATAAGAATGGAAGATCTTTCCTTCTCTGTCTCTGTAAATCTGCCTTTCAAATAAAAATAAATAATTCTTTTTATAAAAGTTTAATCTTGGGACCAGCAACGTGGAGTCATAAGCTAAGCCTCTGACTGCAGCACTGGCACCTCATCTGGGCACGAGTTCATGTCCCACCTGCTCCACTCCCTACCTGTGGCCTGGGAAAACAGAGGAGGATGACCCTCGGACCTCTGAACCCATGTGGGGGACCTGGAGGGAGCGCCTGGCTTCTGACTTTACATGGCTCAGCTCTGGCCATTCGGGGACTGAACCAGCACAAGGAAGACTGTGTGTCTAACCTTCTCTCTGTAACTCATCATTTCAAGTAAAAGAAAAATAAATCCTTTTTTAATCCTATCCTAATAACGCATCTCTACTCCTTCCTTGTCCTTCAGATAAGACCTTTCTCCTTTCTCAACTCCTTCATATACCAGCTTCTTTTAAAAGTATTCAACATTCACTGTCTTCATTCATTCCTCTCTGTTACTGATATTACACAGAAACGTCCTCTTCTAGTTACTCAACTGCAAGTCCAAAGCTATTGATGAATTTCAAAATACTACTCAATCTTTCCATAAAGATTTATACATTTCTATGTTACAGATAAGGAAATAGATGCGTAAGTGATAATTTGCCAAAAGTCTTAGAATTCCTGTTACCAGTTCAGTCCTCTTTCCACCATCCTACCCTGCTATGATCCCACCAACCCTTATTAAATCTTAGTTTGGAATAGCTTCAATGTTTCTTTTTTTTTTTTTTTTTTTCCCCAGTCCTTCTGTCCCACCCTACTCCAACCTTCATGACTCTCCTCTGCCTGGGTTACTTTGGTTGTCTTTCTGTCATTTTTCTAAATCAATCATGATGTGGTACTTTTACTTACACTGGTCATTTGCACTAATTCTTGTCCTCTGCGATATGCTTTGAACTCTTCACACTCAAATAATCTGTATTATTCATCGGCTATACTAAATCAACTTTTATTCTATAATGTTATTCTCTGATTGTTTGGGTATCTGAAGTATCTTGAAAAAGTTCATAGAAAATGAATATTAAGAAAAAACTATGCACAGATTTCAGGACTTTTTGCATCAAAGTAAATTTGTCTTTTTATGTCATTTCCTGCAAATTCTTTGAAGGCTTCTTATGAAAATAATGATGAGCTAGATTATAATTTTGATTTAAATTTAAGTTTTGTAGGATTATTTACTGCTGAGTGTAGTAAGCACTTATATTTTAGATTAAGTGACATTAAAAAAAAAGCTGACCTCCCTTGAATGTTTCCTTTATTCCTATTTGCATTATTTATTTCAAGCAGGCTTTTAGGATTATGTCTGGTACACCATCACACTGAGAGTTCATAAGGTTCTGGAAAATTCATTTTTTATAGTTTTACAAATAAATATTTAAATAGATTTTAAATTATATTGATAACATCACAGATACAAACATGATTCTCCACTGCAAATTTCCATTTTAGGGGGATTCCAGTTTTTTGCCCATAAAGATGTGAATGGCCTTATTGATGCTTTCAGTAGAATTTCATCTAGAAGTGGGAACATCTCTCAACAGGCTCTGCAGGTCAGTATATTAAAATCCTTGGGACTGGTGCAATGGCTCAGCAAGCTAAGCCTCTGCCTGCAAGCATTGGTATCCCATTTAGGCACCAGTTCCTGTCCTGGCTGTCTCACTTCCCATTCAGCTCCCTGCTTGTGGCCTGGGAAAGCAGTTGAGGATGGCCCAAAAAGCTCTAGGACCCTGCACCTGTGTGGGAGACCCAGAAAAAGCTCCTGGCTTCTGGCTTCAAGTCAGTTCAGTCCCGGCCGCTGCAGCCTTTTAAAGAGTGAGCCAGCAGGCAGAAGATGTTCCTCTCTGTCTCTCCTTCTCTCTGTAACTCTGACCTTCCAATAAAAAAAAAAAAAAAAAAAAAAAAAAAATCAGTAAAAAAAAAAAAAAAAGAAGAAAGAAAAGAAAGATTTTTATGACAATTATAGTAAATTTCTATTTCATAATTTTTTTTAAAGATTTTTTTATTATTATTGGAAAGCCGGATATGCAAAGAGGAGGAGAGACAGAGAGGAAGATCTTCGGTCCGATGTTTCACTCCCTAAGTGAGCCGCAACGGGCCGGTGTGCGCCAATCCGATGCCGGGAACCAGGAACCTCTTCCGGGTCTCCCACACAGGTGCAGTGTCCCAAAGCTTTGGGCCATCCTCAACTGCTTTCCCAGGCCACAAGCAGGGAGCTGGATGGGAAGTGGAGCTGCCGGGATTAGAACCGGCGCCCATATGGGATCCCGGGGCGTTCAAGGCGAGGACTTTAGCCGCTAGGCCACGCTGCCGGGCCCTCTATTTCATAATTTTTAACTTTTCTTTCTCTAGTAATAATTCTTTGACCTAAAAATATTGCAGAAGTGCAGAAGAAAAACATCATTACTAACTTTTCTCTAGAATTGTTATATTCTTTATCATTATTTATGCCTGTTGTTGGAAAATTCTTTAAGATAGTCTTTAGGTACTTTGATTTAAATATTAACAAATTTAAAATTACTCTGAATTATCTATACTTTAAACTCCATTAGCTAAAGTAATAAATGGATTTTATGTGTTTTTTATTTATGTAACAGTTGGAAAGTAAAGCCTTGAATGTAACAGCAAGGAAATGGATAAATGGTACAGTGCCTGTGGATAGCACCATTGGAAATGATACTTTCTTTGTTGTCACATGGACAGTAGGAAAACCAGAAATTATTCTTCAAGATCCGAAAGGAAAAAAATATGAAACCTCAGATTTCAAAGAAGATAAGCTAAATACTCGGTCTGCCCGCCTTCGAATACCAGGCATTGCAGAGGTAAGTCTAGTCTTTTATTTTCACTGTATCTTATTAATCTGTTTCTGTTTTAAAATGTACTATATAGGGCCCGGTAGCGTGGCCTAGCGGCTAAAGTCCTCGCCTTGAATGCCCCGGGATCCCATGTGGGCGCTGGTTCTAATCCCGGCAGCTCCACTTCCCATCCAGCTCCCTGCTTGTGGCCTGGGAAAGCAGTCGAAGACGGCCCAATGCATTGGGACACTGCACCCGTGTGGGAGACCCGGAAGAGGTTCCTGGTTCCCAGCTTCGGATGGGCGCGCACCGGCCCGTTGCGGCTCACTTGGGGAGTGAATCATCGGATGGAAGATCTTCCTCTCTGTCTCTCCTTCTCTCTGTATATCTGACTTTGTAATAAAATAAATAAATCTTAAAAAAATAAATAAATAAAATGTACTATATATATATACATAATGCATATTGTCAATATTAAAATAGTTACAGCTCCTCTGTTATGAAACAAGAGCTAAATAGAATAACTAGACATTTCATATGCATACATTTACCAGTTTGTAAAATCATATATTAAAACTCACAATTATTCTCCTTAAATTTCTGAATAATGTCATGTTAAAAATAAAAAAATAAAACATTACCAAAGTTCTAAAAAAATTTTTTTTTTATTTTTCAGACAGGGACATGGACTTACAGCCTTCTGAATAAATATCTCGTCCCTCAATTGCTTACGGTGACAGTGACCACTCGAGCAAAAAGTCCTACCACACTTCCAGTAATCGCCACTGCTCACATGAGCCGAAACACAGCTCTCTATCCTCGCCCCCTGATCGTTTATGCACGAGTCAGCCAAGGGTTTTTGCCTGTTCTGGGAATCAATGTGACAGCCATTATAGAAGCTGAAGACGGACATCAAGTAACTTTGGAGCTCTGGGACAATGGGGCAGGTAAATAAAAGTCACATCAGCTTCCACTCAGCTTCAGCATCCTCCTGCCATTACACAACTCGGAAAATAATAGTCTCTGTATAGGTTAATGGGTCATAGTGTAAAATGAATTAAGTTGTGGTGCTTTTAAAATTTGCACTTGGTTATCTTGACAAATGACAGTCATAAGCATATTTATTTCTCTTAAATTTTGTGAACAATTTTGTTTTTTCTTCTGAAACATATCGGTGGAATTTTTCTCTATTGTCATTAATGTCAGTATTTCATCATCCAGTTTCATGTATTTTGGTACACTTACTTCGTGAAATAACAATAATAACAGATCATATTAATGAACTATTTGTCAGGAGTTAGACTTTTGAAAAATCATACAGTTAGCAAGTTGACAAACCAAGCTTTAAACTGAGACAGTTGGACTCAAGGATTGTATATTTAGCGTATTGCTCCATAATGTTATCCAGATTGCTAAAACCACTAATGCTCATAAGCAGTTGAAACTGTCTGTTTTTATTTTATTAGATGACTAACTATTCCATTTTGATACGAAGGTGCTGATACTGTCAAAAATGATGGCATCTACTCAAGATATTTTACAGAGTATCGTGGAAATGGTAGATACAGCTTGAAAGTACATGCCCAGGCAAGAGATAACAGAGCTAGGCTAAGTTTAAGGCCACAGCAGAACAAAGCGCTCTATGTGCCAGGCTATGTTGAAAATGGTAAGTAGCGGTAAAATAAAAACACGTCAGTTGTTTGACTAAATTGTGCATGACAGAATTTGAAAATATAGTGTACTATGAAAAATTCATGTTATATAGCTGTGCAATAATCTGTACGTTCTAAAGCATATTCATATTGGTGGACATAGCATAGACCTGTGTTTCATTCATAATATACCCCAGTTTGTTTCATTTACGTTGAACAAAAATCTCACTGAACACTTCCTGTGTGACAAGCACTATGCTAAATGTGGCAACTACAAAGACAAATAAACCACAATCTTGCCCTCAAAAACTTACAGTCATGTTGTTGAGAGGGATAAGTTAAAACATACTTGTAACATAGTACAATGCCTCATCAATTTTAAAATGATACCAATATAGTAAGTTTTCTGTACTAAAAGCTCTGTCTCAAGTTTTCTAAAATCTGCTGTTTAAATAATATTAGCCCTTCGTAGCTGCAAGATAAACTTCAACATAAAGAATCAACATGGCTGTATGAAAAATTACAAAATTTCTTTTTGTGGTAGGTAAGATCATCCTGAATTCACCCAGACCAGAAACCAAAGCCGAAAAGGCAGAAGTTATAATGGAAGACTTTAGCCGACTGACCTCCGGGGGGTCCTTTACCGTGTCTGGAGCGCCTCCTGGTGATAACCAAACTCATGTCTTCCTACCTGGTAAAATTACGGACCTGGAGGCTAAGATTAAAGGAGATTATATTCAACTTTCGTGGACTGCCCCTGGCTATGTTCTTGATAAAGGAAGAGGTAAGTTTGCTGTTAAATTTTAAAATAAATAAATCCCATTAGGTTTCATTTGCTAAGAACTTTCTAATGTTCCATTTATAAACAACCTTTATGGGGTTTCATCTCCTATGGACCATAATTTACTAACTTGCAGATGGGAACACCAAAACTCTCAAGAGGTAAGGACTATCTAGTGACTAGGAATTCCAACTCAGTCTTGTTAGATTATATTGTGCCAAATTATCTCTCAACTTGAATCTTGAAATTATTTTGAAAAGATTAAGTTAGCTTTTTATCTATTGCATTCCTTTCTCCTTAATAAGTAAAAAAATTTTATAAACATTTCTGTATGTATTTTTATCAGCTGGTGGGTTTTTCAAAGGCTATTAGACTCATAAGAAGTATCTGATTTCAACAGCTGGTTGTGTGCAGAAGATAAATAAACCAACGTAATTTAGGAGGTAGTTAGACACATAGAATGATCTGTGAGCACTGGGTAGACTGCAAACTCCAAACTGAGGGTTAAAATCAGAGGTTTTGTTGTAAACGTCTCCCCAGAGGAGTAAATACCCCCAGCAAGCCAGAGATGCTCACTAGTTTGGAAAAAACTTGGGCATGGAGTGTGAATAAAATTCAAGGAGCATAAATACCGCTTACTCAGAGTCCATAGTAATAAATTTCCCTAATTCCAGAAAGTTTAAATCACTTGCATCTTTGCTTTTTAAGTTCCACCTGATGTAGCCAGTATTCGCTGAATGCAGACATATTTTAGTATTGTTTAGATTCACTTGTTCTTACAGGATGAAGCCAGTCTTCCTAGTTGTGCTTTGAGGTGGGAAATGAAAGCAACATTTCCCAGCCCTTGTAGTGCTACAAGGGTTGCCATCTCCTCTCAGGCACTGACCCTGCTGAAACAACACATGCTTGGAATTCTCTGAGTTACAATAAACTCTTCCATTGTACCCTCCCAAAAGAAGAATACTTCTGAAGTTCTTACTCACTATATAGTATTTTTAAAGCCGTTTATCTTTTTATTATTCTATCTGGAAAAAAAGACATTAAAATCACAGGAAACATAGAAGGCATACAAAAAGAACTTTTTGTACTTTAATGTTGTAAACTCTTACTGTGAGAGCTCTGAAACACATTATTTTCTTATGCTATGATCCTTAAATATTTAAAAAATAAAGTAAAAATAGCAATAGTATCACTGGGAAAAAAAAAACCACAGATGAAATTTTCTAACCAAATACTTCGTCCCAAACTCAGTTCTGTAAACAGCAAGACTGGGCCCATAATAAATGCCTCATTCTAATTATAGGAGGTAAATGTAGAAATAACGTAACAGAGACAGACAGTCGGGGGAGGAATATCACTATGCAGTCATAAATGCCAGGAATGTTTGGATCTAGTGTTACTCTGTCCTCATCACAAACAGGAAGAGGAATGGTAGCTGCGCATACTTCCTTCAGACATTCCAAATGTGAAATGGAGGCAGTATCTTAGGATAAATGAACGTCTATAAATGTTTAAAGACTCTGATATATAATTCTGTACCTATCAAGTATGAAAAATTAGACTATGGCCTAGCATTACTAAAATAAGTAGTAAATATAACCCTGATATTTTATAATTCTCTAATCTCATCAGTTTGTGCTTCAATATAATAATGGTATTCTTCCACAACAAGTAATTGAGGAGATCAAATATATGCCCAAAACAGTAGCAAGTACCCCACATGGCATGAAAGGAACATGAAACAGTCTTTTCCCTCAACAAAAGCAAGATCTGATAAAAATGAAAAATTGTATCTCCCCCAAACAATTGCAGGCACTAGATGGTCATGGAAGACAGTCGTCAGGGTGGATAAAATACATGAACAAGACCTCATGAAGAGGTTAGGTCCTGGGTGGACGTAGAAGAATAAGTAAGGTTTGCAGAGATAAGCAGAGCAAGAAACATTACAGGGAATAAAGGAACCACATACTATGATCAAAACCAAAAAAGAAAAATGTCACAATAGATTCTCTCAGTTAAAAGGTAGATGGATAGATACACAGACCTATGTAAATGAAACAGTTTTATGAATATTAGATGAATTGACAAAATCCTTCTTGGGGAAAAATTACACAGTAAGCAAAGGCCTTGAATTTTAAACGCATAAATACACACAGCTACAAGTTATGCCTTTATTGGAAAGACAGATTTACAGAGAGACCGAGAGGAGAAAGAGCAGCCAGAACACCTAACAGAGCACCCCCGGGGATCTCAGTGCTTGCAGGAAAGGGACAGCCAACTGAGTCACGGTGCAGAGCCCCCCAGTCGTATTCTTTTCATCCCCCTGTCTGATGCTCCCTCTTACACAATGTATTTATTTGTTTCCCAGCTGAAGAGTATACCATAAGAATAAGTGAGAGTCTCCAGGAGCTGCAAAGCAAATTTGACCATGCTGCTTTAGTGAATACTTCCCATCTCATACCTAAGGAGGCTGGCTCAAGAGAAATTTTTGAATTTAAACCAGAACCTTTTAAACTAAAAAACGGCACCAATTTCCACATTGCAATTCAAGCCATCTACCAAGTCAATCTCACCTCAGAGGTTTCTAATATTGCACAAGTAACCAAGCTCATTCCGCCACAGGAAACTAGCACCCCTGCTCTCGGTACCAATATTCGTGCAATCAGCTTGGCAATTTGGGGGTTAGCTGTGATTTTACCTATGCTTAAACTAGAAATTGTATTATAACTAAAATTAAATGTTATACATACTTGGTAAATATTAATTTAGAATTTGTAATATCTAGTATATAACCCTGTAATATCAAAATGATATGCAAAGGTTTCAAATGTCCTAATTATTTGAGTTAATCAATGTTAACTGGGCTGCTAAATATCAATAAAAAAGTATGTCATTTTCCATCTTAAACAATCCATTAATTAATTTTTAATAAGTCAGGATGATGCATATTTGCAATTGCAAATTTTTAAGAAACATTTTAGAGGGTACTACAAATTCATTTAGTAAATTGACAAAATCAAAACCTAAATCATTTGAAAGTATGTATACTTAGTTACAAATAATTTCATGATATAATTATTTATATTCAGTTCTTTATTATAAATTAATATATCATGTCTACATAAACTGTAATCAAAAAAGATTACAAAAAAATCATTCAATGAAAAATGGTCTAAAGTAATAAAAAGGTTAAATTCATTATTATTCAGTAAAAGTGGCATATCAAAGATTCAGCCATACTAATGAAATAACTAGCAAGAACATCTTTCTGGATGAATCTTGGAATATCACAATTAAGCCCTGTATCTATTATCAGAGTCTCACTGGATCCCAAAATACTACCAACAGATTTCTTTAGGGAATGTGGCGTAGTACATGATATGCAGTGGCCAGCATATACATAATTGCTTAGAAATATGTTTTATTTGCTGAGTAAATCACAATTCAACCCATTAAAATTTATTCAGATGAATATATGCACATGTTATTGGGAGAAGTTGATGTAATAAAATCTACTTGCCAACACTGATCTGGAACAACACGTGAATTCCAGAAAATTAATTGTATCTAATAAAATGTATCTAATAAAAAGTAAATTTAAGCTATGAGTATGTGTATAGCAATGATGTGATTTTTTTTGAAAGAGCACTGTATTGGATGAAACTCTCTTGTTTAAAAGCAAGAAATTTTCAAAAACTCTCTGAATGTCAGAAGTGAGGAAACTATGTTGATGTGGGCAAGCAGGGAGCTGATGAGTGAGGAAGAGCTGATACTGCCAGAGGCCCTGCACTGCTGAAAATCCCACCTCTTCCCCGCTGGCACACCCATCCCCTAACACACGCACCTGAACCTCACTCCCCTATTGCACGGAGGCCATGACGACCATGTGAGTACCACCATTCCACACTGAGACATCATGATACTTTCTGGAAATCACCATGGATGCTGAAGCTGCATATCACTCTGCTCCGCCCTTCAGTAAGGGCACCACTCCCTCCCATGTAAAGGCATAAACCAATTTTGATCAAGACAGCAGCTCTTCCTTCCTCATGGAGGCAGGTTGGTGCAGTTACAGCTGAGAGTAAACTGTCTCTTCAGATAAATCCTGCTGTTCTACACCTTTGAATCTCCACCTTGAGTCCTTTCATGCATGGATGGAAGAATCTGGAATAAACCCAATCAGCGGCCACAATGCCCACAACGATGTGATGCTTCCGGAACACTCAAGAACAAAATTCCAAAATATTAGCAAATCAAATACAGAAGAGTATATGGAAAACAGTAATGTATCAAGCCCAAGCTGAATTTATCCCAGAAATCCAAGGATGATTTACTATTAGAAAATTATAATATTCATCATTATGACAAATTTGAAAGAAAAATTACATGATAATCTCAACATGCACAGGAAAGTGTATTATAATTCAATCAATATTACATCCAAAATGAAATTTTGAAATAGTGGATGGGAGATCTTTCTCTATTTCCGAGCCTCTTGTTCTGTCTCTCTATCTTTCGAATAAAAAACTAAGTTTTTATAGTTAAAAATATGCACATTGGAGTGGGTATTATGGCACAGGGGCTAAGCCACCCTGGCACCAGCATCCCAGCCCCAAGTGCTGGTTTGAATCCTGACTAAAGTGCACATGATCCAGCTCCCTGCTAATGCGTCTGGAAAGCAGAGGATGGTGGCTACAGTACTTGAGTTCTTGCCACTTCAGAGACCCAGATTGAGTCCTTGACTTCTGGCTCTAACCTAGCCCAGCCCCATCTGCTATGGGCATATGGGGAGTGAACAAGCAAACAGAGGCTCATATTCTCTCTCTCTCTCTCTGCCTTTCAAATAAACAAATAAATCTTTTAAAAATATGCACATCGCTTACACATTTACCTAGTTATGTATTTGTGTTCCAGTGTATATAGAGAAAGATCTTCACTACAATGTAATTTTTAAAGAGTAAAACTGAAAAAAACAAAATCTAAGCACCCAGTAGTAGGCGACTAAGCAAATATAATGTGGTATGTTCTTGTGATAGACTCACACAGCAGGTAAAAAATAAATAAATGATGTCTACCTCCAATCCGTATTAAACATATTTCAAATATGTAACAGTAAGAAAAATTGCAAAATGATAGGTACACTATGATATCATACATCTAAATTTAAACACAAAGATGCTATACTGTGTTTGTCCGTAAAAATAAATAAATAAAAATGTTTCTTTAATGTTTAAATGAGAGACACACTGAATTCTTCATAGACCAAGTTTTGGATGATGAGTCAGAAAAGTAAATGAGATGGGGAATATTGGTTTAGCTATTTAGGTGTTTTTCTTTTAAATTTTGTTTGCTTGAAAGTCAGAGTAACAGAGAAAAGGGGAGAGAAGAAAGAGATAGAAATAGAGAGGTCTTCACCCACTGGTCTGCGCTGCAGGTGGTTACACAGCCAGTGCTGGGCCAGGCTGAGGTCAGAAGCCAGCAGCCTGTTCCAGGTCTCCCAAGCAGGTGGCAGAGGTCCAATCAGTTGAGTCATCTTCTGCTGCTTTTCCCAGACCATTAGCAAGCAGCTGGATTGAAGCTGAACAGCCAGGACACTAATCAGCGCCATATGGGATGCCTGAATTACAAGCATCCTTACCCTCTAACCAAACGCATTACTTAACATCTTTAGCTTCAACAGCAATATCTTGGGCCTTAAGAAAGCTGAGATAAGGTTTTAACTAGCATCTGTTATTTCTATATCAGGAAAGTAAATCTATTTATATACTATTTTATAATTTTCCTGGATTTCTAACAATTTCTTAAAGTAGGAGCAGAGGAGTCACGTCCATGTTGTGCGAGTTGATTTTTTAGGTTTGCCTGACACCTAGTGGAATGACTGAGGTCCTTCAAAAGACTTAAAATATATACAATAGCATTCTATTAAATAGAAGATTAATATCTAATATTTAACAATATCTACTTAATAATTTAAAATGAAGACAAATTAGCTTTGTATATTGCAGCAGATGCCATATCAAGTACTTCCAGATACAACGTCTTGTTCATTAATTTGTGCAAAATGCATAATGTCCGCTCTGTACTGGGCATGTATCATATGATCCCTGCTCTTTGGAATTTGTACACTAGTAGGAATTAAGTTATTAAACAGATTGTTATATAACTGAATACAATTATAATTTATATTTAGAGCTATGGAGAACTTACAAGAGGATCCTTAATAATGGGAAGTTTAGGAAGGGCATCTGTGAGGAAGCTGTGAGCCAACTTCCAAAGAATAAGTAGAAAGATTTTGTCACATAATGCAATGTAATTAATTAAAAATAAAAAAATTAAACATAATAGAAGAACTTCAAAAAAAGAGAGTGAGAAAATGAATAACAAAAAAAATTAGGGGCTGGCATTGTGACACAGTAAGTTAAGCTGCTTCCTGCTGCTTTAAGTCCCATTGCTCTAATTCCAATCCAGATCCCTGCTAATGTGCTTGGGAAAGCAACAGAAGACAGGGCAAGTGCTGGGAGCCAGCCATGTCAGTCTAAGCAGCAGCACTTGTTAGCACACACAAGATCACTAGTGGAAGCAGGCCTGGTAGAAGATCATGGGGCACTCCCCTGCTAAGCACAGCTCCTGATAGTGAGCCTGAGACCTGGGGCTGGGAACAGGCTTGACCAGGCTGGGCTGTGGCACCACCTGTCACATATGTGAGCTGGATCTGGGGCAGGCCAGGCAGGGTCAGTCCACAATTCACACTGGCATGAATGAGGCCACCATATAGGGTAGAGGCCAGGCTGGGTGGATTGCAACACCCACCAGTTCACATGAGGGCTAGGGATGGGCCAGGCCGGACTAAGTAGCTGCACCTACTGGCAAGAGCTGGGACTGGGGGCAGGTTGGATTAAGTCAGGCTGAAGCATCTGCTGATGAATGCCAAGTCTGGAAGCAGGTCATCTCAGACTTGGTCACAACAGCTACTGGCACACACAAGATCCGGGCCTGGGAGCAGTTTGGGTAAAGAAACGGGAATTTCTCGCTGAGCTGCTGTTTCCACTTGTGAGTGTGAGCTGGGACTGGGGGTGCTCCAGTCTGGGCTAGGCTATTGCACCCACTGACCCACAAGAGAGCCAGAATGGGTATGTGCCAGCTGAGCTAGGTGCTGACAAATGCCAGGACTGGGTGCAAGTCATGTCAGACTGGAATGCAGTAACCCCTGGCAGGCACAAGATCCCAGGATGGGAACATACCAGCATAGGAGCTGCAGGGACTCCCCTGCCAGGCTGTGCTTATCACTGGTAAGCACAAGAATCGTGGCTGGAAGTGAGTCATATTGAACAAGGTAATAGCATTTGTCTGTATACATGAGGGCTGGGTCTGGGAGCAGGTTGGGCTGAGCTATACCTTAGCATGAATGGGTGTGCACAAGAGACAGACAGGATATGGATTAGGTTGTGCTAGGTTGTCGCAGAGGCAATACATGCAAAAACTGAGACTGGGGTAGGCCTGGTGGAGGTTATTGGAGGTCACCCCAACTAGACTGCACACTCATTGGTATATGTGAGGACTGGATCTGTGGTGGGCTGTCTGGGCTGGGCCAAGCCACAGCATCTATCAATTCATGTGTGATATGGGGATGAGGCAGACTGATCAAACTGACCAAGTACATTGGTATGTATATCGCTGGTACAGTGTCAGATTACACTTGACTCTGCACTGGCTGGCATGCAATAGTTGGGTCTGAGGTCACCCCAGACAAGATTTTGGGGGAACATCCAGATTGGACTGCTGGGCTCAGAGCCTGGCCACAGGGAAATAACAGGATGTGTGGTCTAACCTTAGAGTGCTTATATTGATACTGGGCCCTTTTGGTTGCTGATGCCCGTGCAGTGTCCAGATACACAAAGAGGACATGATGTGATGACCAGCTCATCTGGGCTGATGCATGTTGGCTGTTTGTGATAGGAAGGAGAGCGGGGCAGGTTGGATGATTCTGCTGGACAAGCTTTGCAGCATGTTCTTAGGTCTGTGGATGTACTAAGGTAGACTTTGTCAAATAATAGACCTTGGAAAGATTTTCTCAGCCCTGGAGCAATGAAACCAACAACTTCTCAGAACTATTTAAACCACTCAAGCAACATTCTCAAAACACTCTTGCCCAGGAAGACTCTAAGGTGTCATCAAATGATCACCCCCAGGAGCTGATGTAATTTGACAGTAAAGAGCAGCCCACTCTTTTTTCCTCCCCTGCAAGCACAGGGGAAAAAAAATAAAACATTTGTCCCACCCACCTTCCTTCAAAAGTGACCCTTTTTGCCCTAATCAGAGGCCCACATGGATGTGCATTTCTCTCAACTACATAAACAATATTAATTTTTTTAATTTTAAGAAAAAAGAATAATAATAATAAATAAAATGAAAAAAGACACTCTAGTTCCTATGGGAAAATAAAATGGAAGAAGATGAATGCAACTTCAGGAAGAAAAATTAGGACCAATTGGGAGACTATTTCAGTAGTTTGAACAATAACTGGTTTTGGCTCAGATTGTAGCGGTTATTTTGAACACGTGCTTCAAAAGTAGATTCAGAGATTGTGGATGAATTGATATCAAAAGGCAGTCAGGGATGAAGGACAAGAAATCATTGAAAATGATCTGATTTCTATACTTTACAACTGAGTTAAGATGAGAAAGAGTAAAGAAAGAATAGGTTTAATAGAACCAGGCTTCTAATATCAAAGAATAACCAAGAGATATTTAGGTATTTATCTGCAAACAAGTTTTCTTCACAATCACTAGACTGCTGTTGAAGAATGGCAAAAGCTACACAATGGAACAAAAAAGGCGCAGTATGCGAAGACTGGGTATCTTGGCACAGTTTTCTTTTTTCAAAAAAGTTTTTTATTATGTTTACATAGTTGAGAAGGATACATGCCCATGTGGACCACCGATTAGGATGGGAAGGGTTGAGGAACAAGAAAAATGGATGAAACCACTGTTTCTAATTTACTTTTTCTTTTTCCTGTGTCTGGAGGAAGAGGGGGGTGGGTGAGAAGGGGAGAAGCTGCACCCAGCATCCTAAGCACCTCAGTACCCAGGGATGGGGAACAACCACTCAGTGTCATCCCAGGGTTCTCTATGTGGAGCATGATCCAAGGGTCCTGCTTGAGTGGTTTCAATAGTAATGAAATGCTGTTAATTTCACTGCTCCAAGGTTGAGGAAATCCTTCTAAGGTCTGTTGGCTGACATGGTCCACCTAAGAGTCTCCATTTGCCCAGATACTTCCTGTCAATGATTGACTGGGAGAGTTGTCCAATTTATTCTGCCCTCCAAGCTCTGCTATGGTACTTGATGTCCTCTGTAGGTCCCCAGTTGACTGCCATATTCCCCATGTACATTCAAGAATGCTATCTAATACACAATCCTGAGCAGCTGAGGAGGCCCAGTTCTGACACATGTACTCCACGGTCAGACCACGGAGCCTACAGTTCTCCCTGTGGTTGGAGTTCTGAGTCCAGTGGTTCAGTTGGGGGAAAATTCCCTAATGACACCTCGCCAAAGGCGATCCCAGACCTGACTCCTGTATGTGCTAGCCAGTATGTGTCCAGCTCAGTTCATAACCTTTATCACCCTACACACAATGATGGTTGCAGTTGCTGGGTCAGTCTGTCTCTAGCCCCATCTCTTATGCAAACCAATAAATACTGTGGCCCAGCCCAACCCTACCCACCACAAACTCAACCCTCACATACACCAACAGGAACTGCAGCCCATTTGGAGAGACCCACAATAATCCCACTAGGCCCAACCTCAGCCGTAGTTCCTATGGATGACAGTATATGCACTTGGCTGGTCAGACATCCCATTTGGCTTTTGTACACACCAATGAGTTCTGCAGCCTAGCTCAGCCCAACCAAACCCACTGTCGAGTCCATACTGATGCTAGCAGATGGTACTACTTATCCAGTCAGGCCCACCACCATCCCTTGTTCCCATGCTCACCACTGGGAGCTGCAGCCCATCAGAGGGGTGCCCACAGTTTCCCTATTGGGCCCACTCCCAGTCCCAGATCTTGCACTCTCAAGGCGGTTCTGCAGTCTAGATTGACATAACTTGCCCTTATTCCCAGCACTTGCCAGCTGATGCTGTGGTGAAGTTCAGACAGCCTGCATTTATTCTGGGCTCATGCATGCACCAGTGGATAGGGTCGCTTAGCCCAGTCTAGCTCTCCCCCTAACCCAGCTCACATGCAGGCCAAAAGGCATTGTGGCCATCACCGCCTTTAGTCAAGTCGGTCTCCCGTCTCAGTTCTCATACTCACCCAGAGCAGTGGTCCAATAGCAGGATCCTTACTGTCCCCCTACCAGGGGGGACAGTGTGCTGGTGGGTGCTGTGGCCCAGTCTGGCATGGCCTGCCTCACCTCAGCATTTGTTGGGGGGTGCTCTAGCCTTGCCCAGCCCAGCCTGCACCCGGTTTCAACTCACGCTGGTGGTTGGTACAGCCTAGCCCAGGCCAGCCAGCCTGTCCCGAACATAAACTGGCTGTTGTTACAACCCAATTCAACCTGCCTTGCACCTTATCCTAGTTCTCATATCTGCCAGTGAGTGTTCTGAACCGGCCCAGCCTGGCCTGCACCAAGAACTGACCCACACATATGCCAGTGGGCACTGTAACCTGGCCTGGTTTGGGCTGCTCCGAATCTTGCTTTTTGTGCTCACCTGCAGTGACCACATCCTGACAGGGGTTCCCCAAATCCCTCTATCAGGTCACCTCCCAGTGGCAGATCTCCTGCACACTACTGGTTTCTTGGCCCAGCCTGACACTGCCCACCTCCTCTCCTGGCAGGAACAGCAGCCTTGCCCAACTGGCCCACACCCAGACTCAACTTTCTTGTGGTTCAGTGGGTACAAATACCTGGCCCAGCCTGTCCTACACCCTTCCTGGCTCTCACAAGTGCCAGCAGGTGCTGGAGTCTAGCGAAGTCTGGCACACCCCAGACCCCATCTATGTTAACACCAAGGTATACTGCAGTCATGCTCAGTCCAATTCGCCTCCCCCATCCTGGTTCTTGCACTCACCAATGAGAACAACCCAGCTGTGGTATTCCCTTAGCTACCCCACAAGCCTGCACTCCCAGGCCTGGGCACATTTTTCATGGTAAACTGATTAACCAGCAGATGAAAGACCAGACTAGGTAGTCTGTTTTTATGAAGGCTGTCCAGACGTGTTGGAGTCTCCCCAAACCCTGAGAGTTTGTATGATGGAGCTGCTGTGTTAGCGGAACATCAAGGCCCTCCACTAGCATTTCTGCCCTGGCTGGTCAGGGCAGAATCATTTCCCTCATCAGTGCTTTTTAAACTCCTTTTTGCATGAGATGAACCCCAAAAGATACAAATTTTACCATAAGGGTTTGAGTTCCCTTCTAATTAGTATTAATAAATACATATCAACTAAAGATGATGAATGCGAAGCAATATTTGAGAACTGTAGGCAGCAGTCCATTGATTTGGGTGACCAGGAAAGTCAGGACAAATTATATAGGAAGCATAGATCAAGTAAGAGATTTTGCTCTTTATTTTAAGATTAGCAGGAATTCAGTCCCCGGCGGCGTGGCCTAGTGACTAAAGTCCTTGCCTTGAAAGCCCCGGGATCCCATATGGGCGCCGGTTCTGATCCCGGCAGCTCCACTTCCCATCCAGCTCCCTGCTTGTGGCCTGGGAAAGCAGGAGAGGACAGCCCAAAGCTTTGGGACCCTGCACCCGCTTGGGAGACCTGGAAGAGGTTCCTGGTTCCCAGCTTCAGATTGGCGCATAGTGGCCCATTGCGGCTCACTTGGGGAGTGAATCATCGGGAACGGAAGATCTTCCTCTCTGTCTCTCCTCCTCTCTGTATATTCGGCTTTCCAATAATAATAAAAAATCTTTAAAAAAAAAAGATTAGCAGGAATTCACTGAAGGGTTGAAATAAAGAAAATAGCATGATGAGATCATTAATGTTTAAAATTTAGAAAATTATATAAAATTAGCACAGAATTAGGAAGTTGCCCATATCTGAGTTTTTGCTAGTATTTTAAGAAACTACTGTTAGTTTTGTTTTCAGTATAATAGCAGTGTGTGGTTATGTTTAACAATGAAAAAGTTATTTAAAGACTTACATGCTGAAAATTGAATGGAGGAAATGAAAACTGGAAGTCATTTGCGTGTGAATTGATATGCATGAATGGAGGTAATGAACTATTACAGAGTGAGAAAAGTACAGATCACCTTACAACTTCAGGAACTTATCAGGTAATGTAGCTAAAGGCCAAAAAGATGAGGAAACATTAAAAAACAAAAACTGAACATTAACTTGAGAAGTAGAAGCAAAGTCAGAACAATCTTACGTCACAGAGGTAAGTGGAAGACAGGCTTCAAGGAGGCAATAACACTCGTACCGGACTGGCATGCGGTAAATATTCCAAAATACTGCCATTATGATGATGACAATGATGATGTAGTGATGATGGTGCTTGCAAAAATAAGTGGTGCAAATGACGAAGTAATGATACAAAAAAAGGTGAATGCAGAAAAGCCAACAATGACCTTTTTTTAAAGGTTTATTTATTTTTTATTGGAAAGTAAGATTTACAGAAAGAAGCAGACACAGAGAAAGATCTTCCATCCACTGATTCACTCCCCAAGTGGCCTCAATGGTCAGAGCTGAGCCGGTCCAAAGCCAGGAGCCAGGAGCCAGGAGCCAGGAGCATCTTCCAGGTCTTCCATACAGGTGCAGGGTTCCAATGCTTTGGGTCATCCTCTGCAGCTTTCCCGGACCACAGGGAGCTGGATGGAAAATGGAGCAACCAGGACACAATCTGGCATTCATATAACATGCTGGCATTTGCAGGTAGAAAATTAACCAATTTAGTTTTCATGCCAGCAGCCACTGGTGACTTTTAAAGAGGAATATCTTCCTTGTAGAGGTGAGAAAAAAAGTTATTAGAATGTTTTGGGGGTAAATGAAAAGTACAGATATGAAGATGATAATTAGAGATAAATCACTTGAAATAATTTTTAGAGTTCCGTATTTTAATTTTCACCTACTTGAAAGGCAAAGCCGGGCCCGGGGTGCGCATTGTTTAAGGTCCTCGCCTTGCGCACCCTGGGATCCCATATGGTCGCTGGTTCTAATCCTGGCGGCCCTGCTTCCCTGCTTGTGGCCTGGGAAAGCAGTTGAGGACGGCCCAAATCTTTGGGACCCTGCACCCAGGTGGGAGACCTGGAAGAGCTCCTGGCTCCTGGCTTCGGATTGGCTCAGCTCCAGCCGTTGCGGCCACTTGGGGAGTGAACCATTGGAAGGAAGATCTTCCTCTCTGTTTCTCCTCCTCTCCGTATATCCGCCTTTCCAATAAAAATAAATAAATCTTAAAAAAAAAAAAAAAAAGAAAAAGAAAGGCAAAGCCATAGAGATAGAGATCATCTGTTCATTCATTCACTCCCCCAAAAGGCCTGCAACATACAGGCTGGCCCAGGCCCAAGCCAGGAGCCCTGAATGCCATCAGGATCTTCCATGTGGGCAGTAGGGTCCAGCCACCCTCTGCTGCTCCTCAGCTGCTGTAACAGGAAGCTGGATGGGAGGAGTAGCAACTGCGACTCCAACATGTGGTGTAAGTATACCAAGAAGGGAAGGTTAACACTCTGATACAAATTCTGCCCCTCCTCAAGATTTTTGACTGAAATGAGAAGGAGATAAGTAAAGCAGTGATTGGAAGAGGGTTGTGACAGTGAATAAAGTCAAAATTTCTGCTGTGGCAATTTGGGAAGAGGTTGCTTAAAATTAGAGAGACCGAAGTCTGCTTAAATGCTGAAAAGGGAGCAGACACTGGACCTAGTGTTTAAGCCACCATGTACACCAATGCTTGTATCCAAGAGGGAGTGCCTGGATTTGAATTGCAGCTTCCTACTAACACAGACCCCGGGAGGCAGCGTGCAGTGGCTCAGGTAGTCGGATTTTTGTCGCCATATGTGAAGTCTGTGTTGTGTTTCTGGCTCCAAACCTCAGCCTGGCATTCTCTCTTTCCTTCTCTCTCTTTCTCTCTCTATGCCTTTCAAAGTAAATAAACAAACATCATAATCCTGTGGAAAGGGGGAAATGGTGGTGTATGAAAGGAATAAACATTATGTATTGTAAGAAGGAAGATGGGGCGGGATCCAGAATACAACATAATAATTGATCTTTGATGTTGGTGTTATAAAAGCAGAGAAAGAGATGATAAAGTAAATATAGCAAGGCTTAAAAGGGTCTTTCCATTTTCCCTCCTCCAGGAAAATATTTCTCTTGAATATTTTTGCTAACTCTTTAGTATCCAAATCTATGGAATTTCCTGCTCTTCTTTTGTGTGTGGGTGGGTGGGAAATATTTAGTAGTACAGATCATTTTTTTTCTTAAAATTCTCCTCTCACTTTTCAAATGTATTCAAGCAGATTCTTTAAAAAATCTAAAAATGAAAATGATGAAAGCCTATGCATTCTAAGTTAAGAAAAGCAGATAAGGGGTGGGCATTGTGAAGGCAAATTCAGCCACTGCTGGAGGCACCAGCACCCCACATCCGAGTGTTTGCTTCATGACCTGGCGACTCTCAATTCAGTGTCCTGATTCTGTGCCTGGAAGGCAGCAGATGACAGCACAAGTGCTTGGGTTCCAGGGATTTCACATTTTAAAATCTTCTCTTCTCACTCTCTCTCCTTCCTACACCATATCACTGGGTCTCAAATGTCAGAAAGGGGGTGCTGCTACAGCTGTTGGGACAGGTTTCCCCCACATAAACTAGCAAAGAGAAATGCCTTCGTCTAATAACCCTTCATTACTTGATTTTTTTCCTCCCTTCTGCATGGCTTATATTTTCTTGATAACTTTTTTCTTTCAGCTGCTAACCACAGGATATCTGATTCTCTGTTACTTAAGAGAGCTGAGTCTTAAAGCAGTTGGCATTATATACCTATTTTTGTTTCAATAATCACCGTAACTACTACTAGATTTGGCCAACTGCTTTGGTTAAAATAGATTAAAATGGATTATTGTTATTTTTACTTTAACAAAGTGACTGAAACCTATTGAGAATTCTTTAGATTTAAAGCCTAAATGAAATATTTTGATCTTGAGGCCTCCAGTGAACTCCTGGAAATCTCAAAAGACAAGGTTCACAATTGGGGGTGTGGGGTGGCAGGAAACCATTTGATGCAATTAAGAATCCATATGTTGTGCTTATATAAAGTTCCGATGCCTTATTACTCTCCAGGGTCAATGAAACATGGCTCTAGAGCAGACCACCCACTCACAGCTTTATATCAGATAGCTTGTTCTGCATGTTAGTTTACATAATGACGAGAGGTAATGGTGAGCTATTCTTTTTCCCAACCCTCCTCATTAGAGTAGGGCCCAGTGAGTACTGGGACAGGATGCTGGCTGTCTTCCCTCCCGCACTCCCATCCTTGCTCACAACCCTCCAACTCAAAGTGCAGGAGCCTGGGACTAGAAGCAGGCCAGACTGACCCAATCCTGCAGCTCCTTGCCAGTATGGTGCCACTGCCCCTTACCAGCACACACACACCAATCAAAACAGGATGGAAACCCCTTGTAACAGACACTTACTGACAATGATGACATCTAGATTTTGATGGAAAAGCCTCCATTAGGACTGCCCCTAGCCTTCACGAAAATTAAAGTGCAACCACTACATTTGGTCCTTTGAGATGACATATAGACCCCTAAATTTGAGCCTCCCTGACTTAGTCTGTCTTTCTACCAGTCTCTCCAATTGTAACATCCAGAGCTTCTCTTTTTCTTATTTGAATAAAAAAAATCACTTCTACTCTCACTGTTGTGCCTGGTCTTGTAAATTCTCATCAACACCACAACACAAACGCAAGTCTAATCTCACCAATTTTCCTGTCATAATAGCACATCCTGGTACTAAGGGCTAAATCGCCTAGGGGAAGTGGGATGCCAGCGACAACAATGCACCCGTGAGGAGTCTGTCTCTGGGCAGGGCTCACACAGAGACAGTGAGCTTTCCAGTAGACATGAGATAGGCCAGTGCACATGTCTTTCTGGCTGCACAGTTGTGACTGGCTGAAGAACAAAAAGAGTAAATGGTACTTTTGTTCTGCCCAAGCCGGCAGGTTTGGTGGGCAGGTCAGATTCTTTTAAAAGGACTGTCAAAGGTGCAGGAAGCTAAACATTAAATATCCAAGAATTGCTAGATTAAACATGGATCAGAAGAGGAGGTTCAGACAATCAAGAGAATGAAAAAGTTGGGCTTAGGAGGCTCAAAGAGCAATTACGCTAAGGTGTGTGGTGTGAGAGTCAGACTTAGCCTGAAAAGTCTGCCAGCTCCTCCAGAAAGCTCACTTTCAGATATAGGCATATACTGGCTAGATGTGGACTGGATTCTGGCTATGCCAGAGTCTAGAAGAAAGACAGGGAAATAGAAGGGAAGGCTAAAAACAGGTCAGATAAGGGATGTCACTACTGCCAGTTTAATCTTCCTTTATCATGAAAGCTAAGTCACATTTATACCCATAATGTACAGAACCAAGGGTTCCAGGGACACAGGCGTCAGGGTAGAGGTGCAGGTAAGAGCCACTACACCTGTTCCCCAACCTCTCCCTGCTATGGACTCCAGCTCACTGTGCTCCAACAGGTCTGGAAATTAAGAGGTACCCCAAACTGACATAGCAGAAACGTGGGGGCATCTTTGTTTGTTGTCTTCTTGTTTCTGGTGAGAAAAATCATTTTTTAGTGCATTTCTGTTTGGAATGCATCATCAGGTACTGTTTTTGTTTTGACCCTTAGACAAAACTCTTTTTCATTCTTTAAAATGCCCATTTAGAAAACAACTAAACCGGCAGCCAATATGATAGCCTAGTGGCTAAATCCTCATCTTTCATGCACCAGGACCCATATGGGTGCTGGTGTGTGTCCCAGCTGCTCTACTTCCCACCCTACTCCCTGCTTGTGGACTGGGAAAGCAGTTGAGGATGGCCCAAACCCTTAGGACCCTGCACCCACAGGGGAGACCTGGAAGAAGTTCCTGGCTTCAGAGCTGCTCAGCTCTAGTCATTGTGGCCACTTGGGGAGTGAACCAGTGGATGGAAGATCTTTTCTCTGTCTCTCCTTCTCTCTGTAAATTAGACTTTTTAATATAAATAAATGAATCTAAAAAAAAAAACCCAATTAGCTCAAAAACAGCTACTTTCCATGCACAGTATAAAGACCATGCCCTTAAATTCATCCAAGCCATCTGTGATAGGCTAATCCCTGAGAAGAATACCACAGCATTTTTGGGAAGACAGAGAGGCTTTGATAGGCATCCCTCTCTCGCGACATCACAGAGGGCCAGGCAATTTTTATTCTCACTCAGCTTCAGATGTTAGGAGAAAGCTTTCAAATCCGGGTGTGGTCAAGTGGGGCTTTTCAAGAAAGCATGTACACATTTCCATTCTCAGAGAACACTCCTGCAGCCCTGTCCTATGAGCCATGGGAATCATTGCAGGACTGGTTCCCCTGGAGATCAAGGCCTCTGAAATGGGGCACACTTCCCTGAATGACCCAATAGGAGCTTCTGTTACTCACTACAGGCACCTACTCCCCAGGCCACCAGCACACAGGAGCTCTGTGAACTGCCTAATCATCGATGAGAAGAAAGTGGAGCCGCCTTGTCTGTCCTTCTTTCCAATCCAAGTTTCCCTTCTCTCCTTAGTATGTCCATGAGTGTCATCTCAGGAAAACCTGTAGTTAGATATTTCACCAGCCCCTAAGCTATAACTGGGAAAACTTAATTTTTATTCAGGCATTCATGGTCCTGCTGGAAGATGATTCTAGGGAAATATCTCTTAGCCCAAATGAGACACACCATCTTCATGGGTCAAAGTGTCCTTATGCCATCCCCTAATTAGAACAGATATCAATCCAGAGGCTTGGTTAATCCAAAGAGATTGCCTGTGCAATAACTGCCCAACCAGCTAAGGATCCTGCATCTTTTCCCTGCCAAACCAGTCTTGTGAGTCACAACATTCCGTCAACTCGGGATTCCCAGAAATGGGAAAGTAGTTCATGCTTTACACCAACTGATAGAAGATGCCCAAATGCAGGGACCAACTTCAGCTTTGATTCCAGAGGATGGCTTTAATACTTCCAAAGAAGATGAGTGCTTCTGTCAAACCAACAAGTCACACAACTCCTTTTTAAAATAGGTAAGTATATTGTTTTGCATACTCCTCTCCTAACTTCTCCCCTCAATCCCATCATCAGACTGCAGTACTTTGAGAATAACCTTGCTACATTGGAATGCTAGTCCTTTTCATCTTATTTGTCACCTGCTTACCTCCACTAATTGTAAATAGCCATGGCTAGACTTTAGTTGACTTTAATCTTACTAACTCTATATAACATAGTTAGGGCTCACACATAGCACCTCTATTTCATGGAACAATCGCACCTTACATTCTTGTATGGATTGTTCTTCCTGTGTAAAGGCTATGAAACTCCGAACTGTCCTGCAAACAGAACCACATATGCAGAAATTCTGCTGGGGAACCCTAGAGAAATCTCTAGAGGAGGAACCATTTCTGCTGTATTTAATGGCACTCCTCTCTGCCAGAATGTCATCACTCCTCCCTTCTAGAAGCCAGAGTTACCTCTTCAGAGGGGTGGTTGATAGAAACAGACATTTGGTTAGTAGACAAGGACCAGGGGAGCCCTCTGCTATCATCGGAGGTGAGTCTCAGAGGACATGAGCAAAACTGAGCAGCAGGCTTTGGTGAAGCATGTTGATACCATGTGTTAATCCCTGTAATTAAGATTGTTCTGCACTGTTATAACTGATCTAGGTAACAAGAATTTTATGCATATAAAATTTCTTGTGTTTCCTTTTGTCTTTATTTAGCCTCAGTTGGAACTTTGATCCAAGTAACCAATCAAAACTGACCCTCTTCTGGACAAGTCATGAAAACTTCCCTTTTTTACAGCTATTAAAACCCCTAAACAGTCAGCCTTCATCACCTCCTGTTTTTGGAGACTGCTCTCAGCCTTGCCGGGGGATTTTTCCCCCCACTTTTTCTATCTTCCGATACATGACGTCTGCTTTACATATCCATCTTAGTTCATGCACCTTGTTCATTGCAGCTAAAAGACATGAACCAAGCAGGCAAAAAGACCTGTGATAACTGCTGTTAAAACATCGTTCTCCTGGAGCGCTCAACCACTGACACACACTGCATTGTAGATCAACAATAAGCTGTCAGACTCTAACTCCTCCCCTAGCTACCCATATTCCCACACCACCACTATTATTTTTCAGAAATCTGTTGATGCTTCATGGATTTTATACTAGCTATTTCTTTGTATTTTATTTGCTATATCTTATTCCTTTCTAAAGTTTATTTTTCTTTGTGATACAATTTTCATGTAATTTGCCTAAGGAGAACTTTTTATATATATTCCTTGACAGTCCTATCTCATGATTTGATCATCTTTCAGCAACTCTGAGAAATTATTAGCCATTATCTGATCAAATTTATTTCTCTTTTTTATTTTGATTTCTCGAAATCTTGTTGGATAACATATTACATTTTCTCATTATATACTTTTTCCTTAATCTATGTTTTCATTCCTTATGTCTTCATGCTGCCTTTGGTATGATTTCCTCAGAACTGCCTAGTATTTACTAGTGTCCTTTCAGCTGTATCTAATACACTATTAACATGTAAAGAGTTTTATCTTAATGACTATATTAACTTTCTAGATTTTTTTAAAATTCTGTTCCTATTTCTTAAATTTTTGTTATTGGAGAATAAATACAAAAAGATCTTCCATCTACTGGTTCACTCCCCAAGTGGCTGCAATGGCCAGAGCTGAGCAGTTCTGAAGCCAGGAGCCAGGAGCTTCTTCCAGGTCTCCCATACGTGTGTAGGGTCCTAAGGCTTTGGGCCATCCTTGACTGCTTTCCCAGGCCACAAACAGGGAGTAGGGTGGGAAGTGGAACATCTGGGACACACACCAGCACCCAAATGGGATCCTGGTGCAAGCAAGGCAAACATTTAGCCACTGAGCCATGGTGCCGGCCCCTGTTTCTGTTTTCAATCTTCCTTTCTTCCCCATTCTGTGTATCTTCTGTTCAAAATCTTATCTAAACACCTATGAAAGATAACCCAAAATTCTTTCCCATTTCCAATTGCCTGCCAGACATTATGTTTCACAATGTTTCATGTTATGATGCTTATCTGACTAGTCATCCCAAATCGTGTGTCCCTTCTGTAACTTACTATTTGTTCTACTCAGTTAATACTGGAAGTTGGGGGTGGACATCGTGGCACAGCAGATTTAACCACCAATTTGGATGCTTACCTCTTAAGAGTACTTCTTCAGGGCCCGGCGTGGTATCCTAGTGGCTTAAGTCCTCCCTGGGATCCCATGTAGGCACTGGTTTTAATCCCAGCAGCTCTGCTTCCCATCCAGGTCCCTGCTTATGGCCTGGGAAAGCAGTCGAATACAGCCCAAGGAAGATCTTGGGACCCTGCACCCGCATGCGTGGTCCAGAAGAGGCTCAGGGTTCTTGGCTTTCGGATCAGTGCAGCTCTGGCTGTTGCAACTGCTTGGGGGATAAATCAGTGGGCGAAAGATCTTCTCTGTCTCTCCTCTTTGTATATCTGACTTTCCAATAAAAATAAAACAAATCTTTAAAAACAGAGTGCTTCTTCAAACCCCAGCTCCTCTGCTTCTGATCCAGCTTCCTGCTAAAATACCAGGAAAGGAGGCAAATGACGACCAACATACTTGCTACCCATGGAGGAAACTAAGAGAAAATTGCTGGCTCTTAGCTTCAATTTAGTCCAGCCCTACCCACTGTAGGCATTTAGAAAGTAAACCAACAGAATAAAGGTCCAGCCCCACCTCCATTGTGTATACTTGCGTGTCCTCATTTTTCTTTCAAATGAAGCTTTAAAAATATTTCGTACTTGGCAATATGTTCACACAGTATAGGTTCTTTTTGTATGTGAATAAAATTATAGGATATCTGAGCAAAACGATCTTATTGTGTGTTTCTTAGCAAAGCCTCTGAGTATTCACAACAGCAACTTGAAAACCTTCCAAATTAAACTTCCTTAGATTCAAATTTGATGTGTGGTTGTCTATCACAACAGGAATCACATCTTACATTGGTTGGTGTCCTCTAGCGTCGTAAGGGATGCTCATAACAGAAGTTTCTTAGTTTACCTTACTGGTAAGCATCTTATAAGATATCCTTTTTTTTTTCAAGATTTACTTTTTATTGAAAAGGTCGATTTACAGAGAGGAGACACACAGTGAAAGATCTTCCATCTGCTGGTTCACTCCAAAAGGAGCCAAAATGGCCAGGGCCGATTTGAAGCCAGGAGCCAGGTGCTTCTTCTGTGTCTCCCACACAGGTGCAGGGTCCCAAAGCTTTGGGCCATCTTCTACTGCTTTCCCAGGCCACAGGCAGGCAGCTGGACGGAAAGTTGAGCAGCTGAGATACAAACCAGTGCCCACATAGGATCCTAACATGTGCAAGGCAAGGATTTAGCCGCTGAGCCATGGCGCCAAGCCCTAAGGCAGCCTTTTGGAATTATATTTTGGAATCAGCGTTGTGATATAGTGGGTTCAACCAGCACCTACAATGCATGGGTGCCATTTTAAGAGTCTCAGCTGCTCAACTTCTGATCTAGTTCCTTGTTAACAGCCTGGGAAAATAGTAGGGGATGGCTCAGATGCTTTGGCCCTTCCCACTCATATGGGAGACCCTGACAAGCTCCTGGCTTCTTGTTTGACTTGGCCTGGGCATTGTGGACATTTGTGGACTGAAGCAGCGAATGGAAGACCACTCTGTATTTCCTTCACGCTTCATAACTCTGCCTTTCAAATAAATAAATGCCTTTAAAAACAACACACCCAAAGCGGTTGGATTTCTTATTTCTTTTATATAAACATCATGCAAGTAAAAATAAAGAGAATACAGAAGGTAAAAAAAAAATTTATCCTTGAAAACTTAAGGATTTAAACACATATTACTTCATTTGATGATAATGTCATCTCACTCCCACATCACAAAGCACCAGTAAATGATATGTGCCTTCACACAGGAAGCTTATTGTAGTGTGACTCATATTAACCTAAATAACAGCAGTGTGGACCAACCTGTTATTTTACTGCTCCTCTCAATCTTCATCCAGAATCGTGAGGTGATAGCATTTGCTGAAGTATAAAACTTTAATCAGGCTTTGAAAGCAGAATGAACATGTAATCATCCCAGTGAAGCTACGTACATAAGGTCAATATATTTCTAGAAATTTTTTAAAGTTACGGAATCAATAGCACTTTTATTAGGATCAGAGGGTGTGATGAACCGAATTATTCTCGGATCTTAAGCAGAATAAGAAAGAAATTACATCATTGGTTTATTGGCTAATACCCATGGCAGGTCATGTGGATTATGTCAAAGGCTGCATTGTTTGGTTTCACATTTGAAATGTAATATAGAGTTAACCATTATATTAATCTTTAAATATAAAGTAGTACATAAAATTTATTACATTTCTTATACATGTTGAATTTTGAGAGGAAAACATGCTGGCAGATTTTTCTCCCCTCTATTTTATATAATGCATTCATTTATATTACAAAATGCTAAAGAAGAATTTAAATTTATAGATTAAATAGAAGGCTCTTTATCTTCTCAGTCTATTTCCTCTTAGTGCTTCTTTCTGTCTACTGCTTGTGCCAATTAAAATGTACAAAAAATACATATTTAGTCTTTTAAATAAATAAGGTGAATCACATAACAAATGTTTTATGATTTGTTTTTTCTCCTTATTATATCACTTAGATTTTTCCCTTTCTGTGCATTTTATTATTCAAAATGCTCTTAACAGTTATATGGAATTGCAAATGCATATATAATAAAGATAGTTTTCATCAATTAACACTTGTTTCCAAAATTTCATATAAAAATCAATGTTGGAAAAATATTTTCATATTTTTAAACATTGGTTGATTTGAGAGGCAGAGGCACAGAAAGAGAAATTTTCCATCTTCTGGTTTAGTCTCCAAATGGCTCCAATGGCCAGAGCTGGACCAGTAGAAACCAGGATCCAGGGGCCTTTTCCTGGTCTGATGAAGGGCCCTAATGAATTCAGCCATCTTCCATCACTCTCCCAAGCTCATTAGCAGGAAGCGAGGTAGGAAGTAGAGCATCTGGGATTCAAATTGGTGCCATTATGGTATCAGTGCTGCAGGTAGCACTGCCATACACAGCTTAGCCTGCTGTACCACAGCACTGGCCCCTGGATAATCATCCTCACATAAATATGTTTCTTGGAGAGATTCAAAAAATAGAATTACGGGGTCAAACATAGTGCAAACATTGATGAATATGCAAAATTACTCTTGCAAATGTCCTCCTCAATCTGTGCTTCATCCGGGATGGGTGTTGTAGCACAGTAGTTCAAGCCTCTTTTTGGGAAGCCTGCATCATTTAGCAGAGAGCCTGGGACTGAGTTTCACCTCTACTTCCACTTCAGCTTCCAGCTAATGCACCTGGGAGAACAGAATGAATACAGAAAACAATGCCCCAAATACTTGGGTTCCTGCCACGTGCATGGGAAACCCTGATGGAATTCCTGGTGCCTATCTTTCAAATAAATAAAACTTTCAAAATGTATATTTCATCCAATAGTTTTGAAAATGTTTGTTTTCCCATATCCTCCACTAGTACTAAATATTACTGCTGAATCTATTTAACTCTACTGAGTAAAATAATAAAAACAACGTAAGTTTGTAAGACAGACACGAACACAGTAAAAGCTTTTCAGATTATCTCGTTCTTTATACAATAAGTTATAAACTATATCTAAGATTGAAACCAATCATTTTTAAAAGGGCAAGAAAAAAAATCCCAAAAATGACACTAAGAGGGTTCTTTTAGGTTCTAATATCATTGAGAAGAAGAAGAATGTGAGGTTTAGTTATTCATTTTTCAAGGCAGCTTTTTTCTGTTTAGTAAATTTAATACTTTTTACAACTTTGTTTCCTATGCATGTCTCTCATCTTTCACCTGTGTTTATATAGAGAGATTCATCAACTGCTTACACTGATTGGATGGTGGTACCTATTTGAATGTTTATTAAATTAGCAGTTGTTACTCTAAAATCTAATTGTTATCAGAATATATGCGCGCGCGCGCACACACACACACACACACACATACACAACACACACGTGAGATCTTCCAAAAGTTCGTGAAGGGATTGGCATTGTGGTGCAGCAAGTTAAGTTGCTGTGTGTGATGGCAGCATCCAATTATCAGCGAACTCGTTCTAATCCCAGGTGTTTTGCTTTTGATGCAGCTCCCTGCTAATGTTCCTGGAAAGGCAAAGGAAGATAGCCCAAGTATTTGGATCCCTGCTACTCACGCGGAAAGCCCAGATGGAGGTCTGGATTCCTTGGGGCAGCGCCACTGCGGCTAATTGCAAAGTAGAGCGGTAGATGAGAGATCTCTTTATCTCCATCCCACCTCCACCTATTCACACTGCCAATGAAGTAAACAAATAAGCTTAAAAAAAGAAACTTTTTTCTTTTAAAAGTTTACTAAAAAGAACAGATTATGAAGTGTTATCTGGCATTTCATAAATTTTTGCACCAAAATAAACATGTATTTTGAGACAGAAGTTAAAAAAATAGATCTTCTATCCACTGGTTCATTCCTCAAATGACTGCAACTGCTCCGGCTGGGCCAGGTGAGGCCAGGCACCTGGAACTCCATCCTGGACCCCACTTGGATGGCAGAAATCCCAGCACTCAGGCCGTCTTCTACTGTCTGCCCTATTACTGCTGTTTTTTCTGTTACAGTGACAATACAAATAAATTGGAAAACATTGTATTAAGCGAAATAAGCCAGGAATGGAAAGACAAATACCATAAGATTTCACTTACATACATACAGAATCTAACTAAGCTAAACTCATAGAAGAAAAGAGTAGTATGGACTATCATGAGCTGAATGCTATTGACTAAAAGAGATAAAAAAAATTGTTAGGAGAAATAATAAGATACCTGTTAGAGTACAACACGGTGATGATTGTCAATAGGAGTAGCCTTCAGTGTTCTTAACCCAAAAATCACAAGTTTATGCATGTGTTACAATATCATCATTCTGAAATGTATATGTATACACATGTGTGCATATCAAAATATCATGTTGTATGTCATAAATTTATGTATACTTTGTCAATTCAAAATATTTTTTTAATTCCATATGGGACTAGACTTCACTGCAGTACTTAGACACTGCCTGTGACACCTGCATTGCATCCCAGTGTCTGGGTTCAACTCCTGCTGTGCTTGCTCTCCAGCTCCATGCTAGCATACATCCAGAGAGGCAGCAGTGGACACCCAGAACCTGCGTTCCCGGGAGTTCCGTGAAACTCCCAGTCTGAGTTCCAGACTCGTGACTTCAGCCCGGGCCCAGCCTAGGCTCATTTAGGCATTTAGGGATTTAGGCAGCACATGCAGGACGTCTAGATCTTTGCCGCTGTCTCCGTCTCCCCTACCCGCACTCTACCCCACCCCATTTCTCTGCCTCTACAACAATTAAAAGAGAAATTAAAAATCCATATGGTGTCCAAAGACCTGCACCATGGTGAAAGTAGAAATCAGAAATGATGAGTGTTCCCCCCAGAACGTTATGAACTCTTCTTCTCACACACACACTAGAAGCAGTAAAGTCTGAGCCCTCAAAGAAGGGTAAGTTAGATAAAGCCCATTGCACACACCAAGATGGCAAGGAAGCTTTTTCATCACCCCACAAGTTCTGAATGAGAAAAAAAAAATATCCCCTCTGAGAAACTATGATACTGATTTATACCCAGTCGTGGGGGCTCCAAGTTCATAATATCTGAATGATTTGGATAATTTCATAAAACATTATTTGCAGAACTGTGACAATTTTAGGAGTCTCTGACAAAAGGAATCTTTTTAAGAAGTCACCAAAAATAATTAAAAAAAAAAAACCACTATGAGACATAAATCAATCCACAAAGCATGAATCAGCAGACATAAATCAGCAAAGGTGTTAACATCTAAATTACTAAAGATCTGTGTATCATTTATACAACTACAAATATCCGTAGATTCACATAAATTCAGCTGGAATGAAAAGAAAATAAAAAATAATCATATCAACAAAAGAAACGTGATTAATTCTGGGAAAGGAGGAGGGACAGAATGTCAGGAAGAATCCATCTAGTTTGAAGGAGGATGGAGCAACACTCAAATGCCTGCAACATGTGATCTTGGCTTGGATGCTTTGGCTAAACAGAAATTGGAATGATCGGCAAAGCAACAGCAGGGTTTCTAGGCAAAAGGTATCCCGAGTTTTTGCAATATTCTTGCTTTCTTATTAGACTGGAATTATTTCAAGCTAAAAAAGTTTGTTTGCTTTTTTTTTTTTTTAAAGAATGGGATGATGATGAGAAACATTTCAGACAAGAAACAACAGCCAGGACAGAGCAACTGGTGGTGAGAAATCAAAGGGGGTCCATCTGCCTGGCCAAAGTAATTTGGGATGCATGATCCAATTTACCAATAAGAGGAGTCCATTAAGAGCGACATTTAGGAAACGCAAGCTATGACAGGCTGACCACTGATACACCGAATCTGACAGTGAGCGGCCTGGAAATTTGGGACTGGTGGTGGAGCTGCAAAGAGGGAGCCTTCTGAGGGCGGTACACACCTTGATTTGAGTACTTTTTTGTTTAACAAGTCTTGGGGAACCCACTGTGTTGCCAGGAATATAGACAATAAAAACATAAAAATTAGAAGGTAAAGGGTCAGTCCCCTTGGGAGACCCACACTGGGTAAGAGAAGTGCAATCCATGCGCAAACAAAGGCCAGAAATGGGTGGGAGAAGGTCTGGAGGACGGTGGGTTCATTTTCAGTCTTGACCTCAAGTTGGAATCACCGCGGGGAACTTTTAAACTTTCTTCGCCTGCCCAATCCACACTCTAGATCTTGTGCTTTTCCACACAAAGGCGAAGACAAACAGCAAATGATAACTGGAGCTTCTGGTTATGTATTTCCTTCCCACATCGCTGGAGAAAACACATTGAGATGAAAGAGACTTGGAGTGTTTCAGGCCTGGGAGAATCCATGACAAGGAAAGTACCTTAAGAGGCGCCGTTTTCAGTCACCACAACAAAGCACACACTATTTAGACGTTCTGCTCGCCCTTAGAACGCTTTTACTGCACTGTCTTTGAACCTTTATCAGCAGCTAGTGCTGTCTCAGTAACCAAGACCAAAGCCTGAAAGTGAGCTCCTTGAACTGCTTGGCTGGGCATGCAACTTCTCAGCCCTCCTGCTTCCAAAGGACATAAACACAGCAGAAGCGGTGTTTCCTTATTCCTGAAACGGCAGTGTGTCTCTTTCCACCCAGTTGAGCCTGACTGAAGTCGCTGCTAGCAAACGCTGATAGCACAGACTGTTTACAAAGTTACCAGGAATACGTTTTTGGTTTTGTTTTGTTTTGTTTTTGAGCTGACATCACCTCATATTCTTACTCCCTGCTAAAACTAATTGTTAAAATAATACCTTAAATCGCTCACCATCTTGCATTTCTTGGTGGCCTCCCCCTGACCCTCCAAGGGTGCTCTGTAATTCGGCATGCACATGTGTCAAAGTCCCTAAGACAACAGACATACAGAGCTTGTGGGGGCGGGGGATGGGGAGGGTCTGAACTTCAAGGCACAGGGTTGCGAGCTTGAGCTGAGTGCCCCCTGAGTGTGGTGTTTTCAGCACCGCCTTCAGTACCTGCCACACAGTAGGCACTGAAGGTTGGCGGATGAATGGGCAACAGGCTCGGTGGGGACAATATCTTTAACTCTGTTACGCACAGGTTAGTAGAGTGCCACCCAGATCTCGGGGTCCAGCGCGACGCCCCCGGTGCTACAAGATGACCCAAGCCTATTCTTATTTCACACATACTACACTCGTATACCAAACAGGTTCTCCTCATTGGGAGGCTGGGGAGAGAGAGGGATCAGACTTGTCTGTTCCTTCGATTCTTAAGACGTTAAAACGCGCCAGGGCGCTGAACCCCACGAGGCCGCTGAACCCCACGAGGCCGACCGGCAGGGAGCAGGGTGTGGCTCCCGGCGAGTCGCTGCGCCGCCGCCGTCCTCCAGGAGGCGCCGTAACCGCCATCAGCGCGGGCGAGGCTCCGCCCCGCGGCCGGCGCTCGGCTCGCTTCCTCCGACGGGGACGCGGCCCCGCCAGGCGGCGACGCCCGTCGCTCTCCAGCCCGGCCCCCGCCGCCCGAGCGGACGTTGGCCGCCCTTCTCCCGGCCGCCCGGGCTCCGCGGCCTGTTGGGAAGCGCCCGAGCGCGTTCCTCGCCCCACCCTCCGCCTGCCCCTCGGTGGAAACGACAGCTGCTGCGGCGGCGGCGCCGGCGCCACCTCCCTCCACCTCCCACGTCTGCCCCCCGCGCCCCGGCCCCGCCGCGGCGCCTCCCCGCTAGCTCAGCCGGCGCTCCGCCCGGCCGCCTCCCGACATGAACATCATGGACTTCAACGTGAAGAAGCTGGCGGCCGACGCGGGCACCTTCCTCAGCCGTGCCGTTCAGGTAGCGCGGCTGGGCGGGGGAGGGAGAGGAGGGTGGAGGCGCCCCCTGAGAAGGGCCTAGGAGGGTCCCCCGAGCGCCCGGCCCGAGGCGGCGCCGACGACCCCCGCTCCCCGGCGGGCCTGCCGCGGCCCGAGGCTTGGGCGATGGGCGCGGCCTGGTGCCCCTCCGCTTGGCACTGGGCGTTTTCCGTGTCTCGCTCCTCCCCAGCTGCCTCTGCGGGGCGGCGGGGCGGGGTGGGGACGCTTCCCCGCACCCGGTCCCTGGAGGACACCCGGAGTTCACCTCGGGTCGAGGCGCTGCCCTGCCCCCGCACCAGCACCTCGCGCCCCAGCCTCCCCGACCCCCCGAGTGACCCCTCCCCGGCCCCCCGAGTGACCCCTTCCCGGCCCTCCGAGTGACCCCTTCCCGGGGCGGGGGCGGGGGCGGGAGCCGCGGACCCTTCTGGCACCAGCCCACCCCTTCTTTTGGCCTCTCGCCCTCCCCGCCGAGGAAGGAGTTTCCTCTTGCAGCCCCTCCACGCTGAGAGCGCTCTGCCAAGACAGCGCCCTCCCTCCAGCCCTCTGTCTTTCTAAGAGGACTGTCCCCTGGGCTTGGCAGCCGCAGGACCAGTGCCTATCGCCAGTTGGCAGCCCAGCTCTGCCAGGGCCACGGAAACCTGAAGTTTTGATTGTCAGCTGTCCAACTGGGGATTACCGGCTGGAGTAAGGAAAGGGTGAAGAGGATGAAGAAAGGGGTGAAGGGTTAAGTTGTTGGGTCTGGGGCTTCTAACACAGTGCCACGGGGACGTGTCTGTCCCAGGGAACTTTAAAGCTTTCTACAAACGTCACCCACGTTGGGCTAACACAGTTACATCCAGGAACAGATGTAAATTTCACAGCATGGTTATAAACAAATCTGCTGTTGAAGTTCATGACACAGTCACAGTAGCAATAACATTCTTTTTTGTAAAAAGAATACAAATTTAATTGCTGATGCTCGTGCCACGTTGGTACTGAAACGTCAAATCTGGCCTGTTGCTTTGCTGCCTTCCTTGTCCCCCATACCCCAGTTTCGGCACAGTTGGCGCCTACATTGCCCTGGTCCAACCAAAAGCATGGAAGAGCCAGAGCAGAATAGCTGCCTGTGTTAGGAAAAGCTGTGTGTCAAGTGTTTGCTGTTCGTTGGACTTATTAGCTCCAATCCTGTCCATCACTTTACCAGGGGAATATTATTAATCCCCTTTTATATTTAAGGAAGCAGCCTCGGAGAGGCTAAGTGGCTTGCTTAACTTGCATGGTTAGTTAAATAATCAGGTGCTGTCTGACCTGGTACTGCAGGCATGCTGCTTGCTTTTCCTAAATAAGCCGTTTCAACTAAAAGATATGTAGGATAACAAAGTCCTGTGGCCTAGAGAGGCTTTAAATAGAAGGCAGCATGATGTGAGAATTTAAATATCAGCAACAAAGAACACTTAAGACCTGAGAACTCCCTTCTAGCTTTTGATTTTGGAGTTCTGAAACCTGTGTAATAATAAGTTACCTGCCTTGGGAGCGAGGCTGGGGTGGGACGTTTGACTGCTGAATCTGTATTGTGACATGTGTGAAATTTGTTCACTTTAATCTTAAAGGGTCAGTGATTAAGGTCATGTGTACCCCAGAAGTATGTAACACACTTGATCTTAGCGAAAGGCCAAGGAACAATACAAAGAAATATATGTGCAAGCTATGGAGTTGTATGGGAATTACATTAAATAGTGCAAGAAGCTTTTTAAATGGGACTTTATATTTATCAACGCAGTGCTTACTTGGTAAATACAATTTTAGAAAATACAAAAAATAAGATACCTGCCTTAACTTCTGCTTCTTCCCTAGAATGTTAAGTATAAAGACATTGAAATTTTACATAAGGTGCAAAGGGAACGAATGTTAGAGGGTCTGAGGTGAATTTTGATGTCTGAGACCCTTAGAATTAACATTAGTGACAATAAAGGACTAGAACTTTAGATATTTTAGTGTTATTGCCTGTGCTTCTATATGATTATTGCCAATTTGACACTGTAAAAGGCTACTTCTAAATACAGTTAGATGTATTTTAGGTACATAATTCATGCAACTTGAAAAGAACTCATCCTAGAATTTAGTGTGATTTAAATTGTTGATAGGTACAATTGAAAAGTCAGTCTATCAAATATCTCAAAGGGAATACTTCCCAAATTGATTACTTGCTTACACTTTCAGTTTCTTTAGAGAAAAGTATTTTCATTTTACCCTAGTCCTTTAGCTATCAAGTTGTTTTCCATTTGGTCTTACATGCTTAAGTGCTTCCTTCATGTCTTCCTGGTTTCTATTCTGGACATTGGTGAAATAGCAGTAAATGAAATTAATTAAGAGTCTGCCCTCCTGGTGCGTACATTCTGGCAGAAATAACCTTGTGAATACATCAGGTGACAGAAAAGAAAGCCAGAAGAGAAGTAATGGGCAGAGTAGTGGCTGTTGCCATGTTGTGTAGCTAGGGTGGGCAGAGCAAAGCTCTCTAATAGAATGAAATACAAAGGGATCTCAGACAAGTCTAATGGAGTCTAGGGGACAGCAAGAACAAGTGCAAAGACTGAGCTTGCATAGATACCAGGACAACGAGTTGGGGAGCTGTCACCATAATGGGAGAAGCCAAAAATGTGGCTTAGGTGACGGTGGTGGCAGAGGAGGATCAAAATCTCTGTTGGCTGGCTGATGGGCCCTGAGGCGTGAAAGCTTAATCAAGGATAAATCCAAGATTTTTACTCGCGTCATTTATAAGGGAGAAATCACAGGAGAAAGGGGTCCTTTAAATGTGTCATCTTGAGTCAAAAAAAAAAAAAAAAAGGAAAAGAAATTTTTAAAATATAGGTCTGTTTGAGAAGCAGGCATCCACAGGGTATCGCCCCCAGTGCCTGTGGTGCCGCCTGGAAGGTGGGAGCAGAAATTCAGTTTCCACAAGCATTGAGGAAACCCCTTTTTTTACACCTTCATTACTGCCTCCCAAGATCTGAATAATCAGGAGCCAAAACTAAGAATCAGTCAAGGCCAGTGACACCAATGTGGGACGCAGGCATCCTGACCACTGGGCTGCCTAGGGAGATACTTACTGAAGTATGTAAGGATAATGACCTTATGAATTTAAGGCATTTCAGAGGAAAAAAGGCAGAGGTAGTTGAAAGATTACGGTGATGTCAGTAGTTGTTGAAAGTGGGCTATGGGTTTATAAAATTTCATTATCACATTTTTCGCTATACTTTTATATTTGTGTATGTATTTGGCATTTTCCACATACATTTTTAAAAATAAAACTTAAAATTGCTTGAAGAATGTAACATGAAATTTTGAATTGTGGTTAAATATGCAACAAAGCACTTTTTTTTTCAGTAGTTAATGACTGAATTCCTAACTGTGAATTGAATTGGCGTCAGTATAATTCCAGAGTACCAGGTTTCATGCTAAGAATGTTTAAGAGTTGTGACAGTAGGGCCTGGCATGGTAGTCTAGTGGCTAAATCATCACCTTGTATGTGCCAGCATTGGGTGGCAGTTCTAATCCTGGCAGGCCCACTTCCCATCCAGCTCCCTGCTTGTGGCCTGGGAAAGCAGTCGAGGACGGCCCAAACCCTTGGGACCCTGCACCCGTGTGGGGGACCTGGAAGAGACTCCTGACTTCAGATCGGCTCAGCTCCATCCACTTGAGGAGTGAATCAACGGATAAAAAATCTTCCTCTCTGTCTCTCCTCCTATCTGTATATCTGACTTTCCAATAAAATAAAGTAAGTCTTTATAAAATAAAAAAGGAGTTATGATAGTAACCCTGTTCAAGCAGTAGGAACAGGAGAAAGAACGAAACTTTCTCATTTCTAAATAACAATTCCCATTTAAATTAAATTGTTCTTGAAGGAATAATCTATTCACTGACTCTCAAATTGCCATACATTCTCAATTTTACCTAAAAAAAATTTAGGTTAAAAAGTAAATGTATTCCTTGTTTTAAAAACAAACCAAACTGTTGAAACATACTAGAAAAATGAGTTTTATCATCGTTCTCCCCTTTTATAATTCGTTTGTAAGCTTTGGTACTTTAAAATGAATGTTAGGTAAGCATGTATAAATGAATAAGGATGTTCTTAAACTCATTTGGTTGATTACTTCGTTTTTTAACAATTCAGAATAGAGTACAGAAAGCATGAGGTCATTTATCCCTGCCACATCATTATTAGTGATTTCTTAAAATCTGTCTTTTTAATCCCGACTCTTGAGTATTAAAAGCTTTTTTACAATCTCACCTTTCACTGATGTATATAAGCACTGTGCTTTTATCAAATTGTTTTTAATTTCTAGAATAATTGTGTTCTTAACTGACTCTAGGTTTTTGTTTATAAAGTAACTTGAATGGCTCTGCCCACTCTCTCTACACAGATCCTTTTCCCCTAAGCCTCAGCTTCAAGTCCACTGTGAAGGCTTCTCAGGCCACAGAGTTTACTCTACAGTTACATACATTACTCTTCTACTGAAGGAGTATGTAAGGTCCCTGGAAACTCCAAAATTCTGTGACTGAATGGCTTTCACTTCTTTAAAAAGATTGTATGTCTTAAGGAATCAGCTATTTTTTTCCTGTTCCCCTATGACAACATCTAACACGGCTCATGTTACTTTGTCATTTTAACCAATCAACTTAGTCCCTATGTGCAGTTTATCCTGTGAAGGGAAGTAAGAATCATTTAGCATGCTAATTTTGTTGTCTTTGCTAGTATTTGTCTAACATTATTTTGGCTTACCTGGAAAGTATCTAATATCAGTCTAAAGTATTACACTATTCAGCCTACTTTTATTGACTGCCTGTTAGATGTTTGGCATTGCAGATACAAAGATGCCCGTTTCTATCCTCAGGGATTTCACAATTTAGTCCTAAATTTACCATTGTTACTCTTTTTACTAAATACCCGCTTTGCAAATGCTTATTCTTTTCACCTGATAAATCAGATGAATGAATAGGAGATAAGATTTTAAAATATTTTCATTTATTTAAAGACAGTGTTATGAAAATACAGAGATCCTCCATCTTTGAGTTCACCCCCTAAGTGACCAGTCTCCAGAGGTTGGGCCAGGGCAACGCCAGAAAGCCAGTAGCTTCTTCAGGGTCTCCCATGTGGGTGCATGGGGTCATCCTTCACTGCGTTGTCAGGTACGTTAGGAAGGAGGTACATGAGAAGTGGAGCGGCCAGGGTTCAAACCAGTGCTTAGATGGGGTACTGGTGTCACAGGTGGCAGTTTTGCCCTCTACACCACAGTTATAATTCCAGGAGATAGACTTTTCATTATGAATTGATACTGAAGCAAAAATTTGGCTCACCATCTACAGCATAAATAGTTACCCCTTGCTGTAAAGTGAATTGCTTCCAGAACTTCCCATGAAAACCAAATTCTGAGGCTATTCGCATCACTTAGCAATGAGCCATGGTTATTTGCACATGATTGATCCATCCTTCAATGTACGTTAAATCTGGAGTAGTATCTGATACTGTGTAAGTGCTATGTAAATTGTTCTAGCATATTGTTCATGAGTAACTGCCAAGAAAGGCTCAGTCTTGACTCAGTACAGAAGTGATCATCATAGGGCTAACTATAGTCTGAGACTGTTGGATATCAACAACAAAAACAAAAAAGTTAATTCAAGAAGAGTATTCATTTTAGTTTTTTTGATGTTCTGTATTAACTGATTTAAAGTTATATTTTGAATTGCATGAAGTTTTTTGTTTTGTTTTGTGTTTTAGAGAAAGTCCGTTAAGTCTGGTTTGGAGGGTTATTCAAAAATAGTGTGCCTGTGTTGGAAATGTACAGATGACTGTGATGGTGACATTAACAAGCCCTGTAAGACACATTCTAGAATTCCATTTTGGCCAAACAGCACTCTCAAACCCTCCCAAAATCCTACCTCCTTGATAGGATTTAAACTGAAAACTTTACCATGTTTCTCAGGTTCTAATATGTACAAGTCCACACTCAAAATCCATACATTGTCTTACTGTGTAAAAATTATGTTTAACATTACTTAAAACTTATTTTCACACTTTGGTAGTATTGCCATTAATTTAATAAATTACTAGCTGGAAAATAGCAGAGGCCTAACTTGCTACACCGCAAAGCTGGTTCCAGCTTGTTAATTTGATGTTAAAATTTAAAAAATTCTGTGAGTGAGGTAATTAGGAAATCCACAAAGTTCATTCAAAGACATGGTACTTTGGAAAGTATTTTTAAGGTGATGACAATGCTATAAAGGATGTTAAACTCCTTCATTATCAAACCATATCTAGTCAGTATATTCCTGATTACTGTATTCCTGTGTTTAAAATCATCAGACTTGTAAATCAGTTACTTAAGTGTTATATGGAGAAAATACTGATGATAGAGCAGAACACCTTAGTGAAATGACAGGAATAGCAATCAAGATCTTAAATGAGCGGAAGAAAGAAGTAATGTGGTGGGAACCAACCCAGTTGATACATATTGAAATAATTAGGTCTGAGCTCAGCACAGTCTCAGTCTTGGCTGCACATTCTAAAATAACTGGGGGAAATCTTTAAAAATTCAAGTATTCACAGGCTGCAACCAGTTTGATTAAATTAAAATCTCAGGGGTTGGAGCGTATATTAGTGCTTTGTTTGATTTTAGAATTTATTTATTTAGTTGAAAAGCAAGGTGAGAGAAAGACAGACATTCCATTGACCAGTTCACAGCCCTGGCTGAGCCCGATTGAAGCCAGGAGCCAGGACCTCAGTCAGGTTCATTCTATGAAAAATATATAATAACTATTTTCATTTTTTCCAAACTGATTATTGAAGTTACACTATGAATTTTATAAACACCAGATATTTTCTAAGAAAATGATTTCAAATATAGTTTCAAGCGGTGGGCATTTGTCTTCAGTGATGAAGAAGTTGGGATGCTTGCTTGCCGTATCTGGGCACCTGGGTTTGGCTGTGCTCTTGATTCCAACTTCTTCTCATGCACTCAATAGAACTCAGCAGAAATTGGATCAGCTGTATACACAGATGTGACCAATTCACAGATGGTGAGGTTGAATCCCAATACAAACACCTTAGGAAAAATGTGTAGTCAGTCACAACTTAATCATCATTCAGATTATGATTCTTTTCCATATTAATATAATATTTTTGGAATATTTGAAATGACTGTTAATATGTTGAATCTTAAAATATCTATTTAGCTGTGCCAAGAGTAGGACTGGTTTGATGGCTTAGCTAGCCAACCTTTCACCTGCAAGTGTCAGCATCCCCTGTGGGCACCAGTTCATGTCCCAGCTGCTCCACTTCCCATTCAGCTCCCTGCTTATGACCTGGGAAAGCAGTGGAGGATGGTCCAAAGCCTTGGGACCCTACAACCATGTGGGAGACCTAGAAGCTCTTGGGTTCAGATCAGCTCAGCTTTGGCCATCTTGGCCATCTGGGGAGTGAATCAGCGGATGAAAAATCTTTCTGTTTCTCCTCTCTGTAAATCATCCTTGCCAATAAAAGTAAGTAAATCTTAAAAAAGAATACAGAAGAGTAAGTGATACTGTTGAAAAAAATTTTAAATATTAGGAGGTAAAGCTATCATGGACTGTAGAATATAGATATACCTAAAGTGAAATGTAATAATTATTTCCTCTCTTGGAAAACCTGTAGAATTTATTACTTGTACTTAAGTGAATAGTTTATGTGAGCCTTCCATTAGAACTGCTATTTTCAAAATACAACAAAACAAAAAAAGAGCTGCTGTTTTCTGAGCAGGTTTTGTGCAGATTATCAAACTGATATGAAAAGTATTCACACATTATTGTTTAACTATGTCCTACTGAACTAGAATAATAACAGAGCTATTCATTGTATTTATTCATAGAATCTTACTTTGTAAGTCAGTTTACATGGTTCTTTGTTGCTTCTTCAGGCTAGATAAATAAATGGTATTGCAGATATTCATTATTCTGCTATACTTTTTTATTTTCAGGCAGTGGCTTTACTCACTAAGCCACAGTGCTTGCCCCTGCTTAAAAAAATTTAGAGAATTCGAGTTTGCTCTTTTCATTCTAGAGTGTCTTTTGAATTGCTACCAGATAAAGCCTACTCATTTTTTGTTTGTTTGTTTGTTTGTTTGTTTTTGAGAAGCAGAAATAGAAACAGAGCTTTGATCTAGCCCCTAATGCTGAGGACCTGATTCTGAATCCAAGTCTCCCACTTGTGTGGCATATATCCAGTATGAACCATCACCTGCTGCCTCCCAAGATGCACGTTAGCGGAAAGCTGGAATTGGGAGCAGGATTGGAATTCAAACCCAGGCTCTCTGGTATGGGGACAAATTTCCCAACTGATGTCTTCAGTACTCAACCAAACAGTTCTCTGTTAGATAAAGTTCAACATTTTACATTCTTTTTAAGTTTTTTTTTTTAATTTTAATATTGTTTACATAGTTGAGAGGGATGCAAACCCATGTGGGCCTCTGATTAGGGTGGAGTGGGTCAGGTACGGGGGAAGATGGGCGGGACAAATATTTCAGGTTTTTTTCCTCCTGTGCCCACAAAGGGGCACTCATTGCTGTCGAACTACATCAACACCTGTAGATGAGGGACAGTCATTTAATGATGCGTTGGGGACCCTGGTATGGACAAGAGTTTTCTGAGGGTATTGCTAGAGTGGTTTTCGTAGTTCAGAGAAGTTGCTGGTTTCATTGCTCCAAGATTGAGAAAGTCTTTCTAAGGTCTGTTGGTTGACAGAGTCCACCTTAGTGCATCCCACAGACCTAGGAACATGCCACAAAGCTTAGCCAGAAGAAGTGTCCAACCTGTTCTGCTTTCCATCCTCTGCTGAGGCAGTTGTAATCCCCAACTGGCCTAGATTAATTGGCTGTCATGTCCTGTGAGCATCTGAACATGCTGTCTACCTCATAGGCAGCTACTGAGGAGGCCCAGTCCTGATACATTCACTACAGTGTCAAACCACACATCCTGTGATTTTTCCCATGGCTTGGCTCCAAGTCCAGCAGTCCAGTCAGGGAGTCTCTCAAGTCTCCAAGGGAGACTCACCTGGGATGACCTCAGACTTAGGAGTGCCAGCCAGTACAGGCTCAGGTTCCATCTGTGATCTGTACCACCCAACATATGTACTAGTAGATGCTGCTGCCTGCTCAGTTCCGCTCCAACCCAGTTTCTCACGCAATGTCATGGGTACTGTGGCCCAGCCCAGCCATCCTGCCACAGACCTGATCATGGGCTCAGCAGCCTAGTTGGGGTGACCTGCTATAGCTCCCTGCAAGGCCCACCCCAGCCCCTATTTATGCATGCGCCATCCTCTGCTGCAGTTTAGCCTGTCCTAGCTGGAAGCTCATCCAGCGCTCGTGCACACCAACAGGTGCTGTAGCTTAGCTCAGCTGCACCCACCCCTAGACCTGGCCTTCGCATTTGCTGATAGGTGCTCCCACCTTCTCCAGCCTGGCCTATACCTGCAACCCTGGCTCTTGTGCTTACCAGTAATAGGTACAGCCTAGCAGGAGAGGAGTGCCAGTAGTTCCCCTGACAGGGATGCTCATGCACCTGCCAGGGTGAACTGCAGTGCAGTCTGTCATAACTCACACCCAGTCCTGGCACTTGACACCTAATGTTGCTGCCTAACCCTGTTGGCCTGCACCCTTCTGGCTCAGCACCCTAGTCCAGCCTGGCCTAGGACCAGACTGGCCCACCCCAAGTCGCAGCTCTTGAGCTCACCAGTGGAAGTAGTAGTCCAGCAAGGGATTCCCCGAAATTCCCCTTCCTGGAAACATCCCAGCCCTGGGTCTTATGTGTACCAGCAGGTGCTGCGGCCCAGTCTGAGATGGCCCTCAGTCTTGGCATTTGCCAGTAGATGAGACAGCATGGCACAGCCCAGAATGTTTTATATCCTAAAAAAAAACAAAAAACAAAAAACATAGATTTATACTGCTTATATAGTACTTTTCATTTAGTTCTCTTAAAACAGAGACCATGTCTTCTGGTTCTCAGAAGAATGTGTAGAAGCTTGACTTCATCAGTACTAATTTTTAAATTCTTGGTTATTAAAATATAAATTAAGGCTTTCTAGAAACAGATTAATAGTTAATATACATAAAAAAGATGCTAATGATCCCATAGAAAGGACCCCTTTCTCCCTCTCCCTTACAGACAGAAAAAAAAGAAAACATTTGACCCACCTTTCTCCATACTTGATCCCCCCACCCTGATCAGAAGCCCACATAGGCATGCATCCCTCTCAACTACATACATAGTATTAATAATAATTTTTGAAGAATAATACAACTGGAAGTCATCATAGAACTATATACTATTCCTGTAGATCTTCACATAGATTATTTCTCATGATTCAGTCCCAGCCTGTTCCTTTCCTGCTCAGAGATGCTGTCTCTCACTGCTCCCATCTCATAGTCTTCTAAGCACAGCTTTCCCATCCCTTCCCCATCGAAGCTTTCCCTGTTTTGCTCTGTTTTCCAGAAAAATGAATTCTTCTCAGTACTTAAACTCATTACACCATTTAAGAAATAGAACCACCTATGTTAATTCCCTCTGCACAGCCTTATGTCTATTGTCTGTCCTTCCTCTTATAATGTTAGCTGCCTAAGAGCAAAGATCTTACCTGTATCGCTGGCTGCAGAAACCCATGTGCTTATAGCAATGTCTGCAATCTATTTAGATTCTTTTTTTTTTAAACAAGTGCTAACCACAACCTATGATTAGCTCATTGACATCTCAATTTTAGTTTATATACAGGACCGGACCGGCTGCTATATACCTTAAAATGGCTATAGGGTACCATTCAGCTGTCTCGTGTCTATTTCATTTTAGTATTTAGCCATTTGTTGTGTTGAAGTATAATTTTGTTGATCTTGGCAGATTTTGGGATAATCTAGACTGGCTTGTAACTCTAACAAGATATTTGTCGACATTTAAGGTGCAGAACATTTTTTGAGGGGGGGGGGTGTGCAGGAAAATCCTCAACACCATGGTGAGGAGTGACTAATCTTTGTGTCCCACCCAGCAAGGCATGAGCCAATCCACACCAGCTCTTTCCTGTCAGATTTCAAGCTCTACTTTCTGTTGTTTGTCTATTTATTTTAGGTTTTTTTTAGTTTGTATGATTGTTTGTTTGCTGTGAGGGGTTTTCGAAGCGATCCCGATGGTCACTGCGAGGGAGGGCGGGGGTCCAGAGGTGGAGCCAGGCTCGGACCAGAGAAAGCTCTCCTCCCTGGTCCTGAAGGACATTTATTGTTCTTCTGTGTCTGCGGACCGCTCAGGGCTTCTGGTTGTCTTGCTGATGACGTTGGTATCTGCGCGGTAGTGTTTGGACTTCTTCCATCCCCTGCGGAAGCTCCGGTTGGGGGTGGGTGACCTCAGAGTACTCGGCCTCCGAGGGCATCCAATTCCCTGTGGCCTCCTTGGCAGTTGGGGTATAGTCCTTGTTGCTCGTATTAATAGTTTGTGGTGAAGGTCTGGGAGTGTTCGTGGTTGGGATCCAAGCTTCCTCCTTACCACCTGCTCCACTCTGGAGTGCCCCCCTGCTCCACGCACATGACCTCCTGTTAAGAGGTTGTCAGGATCGCACCCGATTCCCCCCTCATGCATTGGTATAGTAGTTTTACTGTTGTTTAGTGCCGCTTGGAGTCTGTTGTCTATGAATTACCAGATTTGATCTTGATAGGCTATATTGTACTTTTTTCTCACTCTTTTTATGGTCCTGAAAGATTTCCCTGCACTCCCCCCCATTACCGGTTAACATAGTGTATTGAGGGTATAGCGGGTTTTACAGTTTTACGATGTAGATCTTAAATATTCTGACATTAATTGTTGGTTTATAGATTATATCGCGTTATCTTATTGCATTGGATACAGGTTGTTAGAGATTGCACTAATATTACAATATACAGGTACTGTCTTTCAAGTTGTCATCTTTTCATCTCAGATTAAGGCAAACATGTGGTATTTAACCTTTTGGGATTGGTTCATTTCTCTTAGCATGATGGATTCCAGTCGGGCCCATTTGTCCACAAAGAACTGCATTTTGGTTTTTTTTATAGCTGAGTAGTATTCCATAGAGTAGATGAACCATAGCTTTCTTATCCAGTCTTCTATTGATGGACATTTTGGCTGCTTCCATGTTTTTGCAATTGTAGATTGTGCTGCTATGAACATAGGCGTGCATGTTGGTTTCTTGTGTAGGAGATCTTTTGGATATATCCCTAGGAGTGCTATTGCTGGATCATATGGTATGCTGATTTTCAGTTGTTTGAGTATTCGCCAAACTGATTCCCATAGAGGCTGTACAAGTCTGCAGTCCCACCAGCAGTGGAGAAGGGTTCCCTTTTCCCCACAACCTCGCCAGCAAGTGTTGGTGGTATTATGTATGTGTGCCATCCTTACTGGAGTTAGGTGGTACCTCATTGTTGTCTTCATTTGGATTTCCCTTATTGCCAGGGAACTTGAGCATTTTTTCATATGTTTGTTTGCCATTTGGGTTTGTTCTTTTGTGAAATGTCTGCCCATTTCCCGTGCCCATTTCTTGAGCAGTTTGTTTGTTCTGGTGTTTTGGTTTCTCTGTAGCTCTTTGTATATTCTGGAGATCAGCCCTCTATCTCCTATGTAGTGTGCAAAGATCTTCTCCCATTCTGTAGGTTGTTTTTTTACTTTGTTGATTGTTTCCCTTGCTGTACAGAAGCTTCTTAGTTTGATGAGGTCCCAGTTGTTTATTTTGGTCTCGATTTCTACTGCTTTTGGAGTCTTTTTTAGGAAGTGAGGGCCTACTCCTAAGTGTTGCAGTGTGTTTCCAACATTTTCTTCCATAGATTCTTTTTTAAAAAGATGTATTTATATTTATTGGAAAGTCAGATTTACAGAGAGAAGGAGAGACAGAGGAAAATCTTCAGAGCTGGGCCAATCTGAAGCCAGGAGCCTGAAGCTTCTTCCAGGTCTCCCATGCAGATGCAGGGTCCCAAGACTTGGCCATCCTTGACTGCTTTCCCAGGCCACAAGCAGGGAGCTGGATGGGAAGCAGAGCCACCAGGGTAGAACTGGCGCCCACACGGGATGCTGGTGTCTGCAAGGCAAGGACTTAAGCCAGTAGGCTACCACACCATGCCCTAGATTCTTAATAAGTATTTGTTGAAGGAATGAATGGAGTGAACAGATGGATATATTTGTAAAAGGAAACTTTTTGTATTTTTAAAGATACTTTTATTTATTTGGAGGAGTAATAGATGCAGACAGCTCTTCCATCCTAGATGACCACTACAGCCAGGGCTAGGCCAGGTTGAAGCCAGGAACTTGGAACTTCATTTTGGTCTTCCAGTGAGTGGCAGAGGCCCAAATACATGGGCCGTCTTCTGCTTTCCCAAGCACATTATCAGGAAGCTGAACTAGTACCCATATGATATGCTGATGTCACAGGCAGCAACTTTTCCTGCTGCACCACAATGCCAGCCCCTGTGTTTCTAATTTCTAAGGTACAGGAAAAACATGTCTTAAATCATCATTTAGAATTGGTATTACCCTAATTATAGTCAGATTTTCTATCTGACCATTAGTGGTAGACTCTGAATATGTAAAAGTTGTGATCTGTGTCTCTAAGTCTGTTGCTTAGAATTTTCAGGGGTTGGTAAACAAGACCAAGTTCTCTTCTAACGAGATTGCAGAGTTTCCCACTGAGCATGGGTTTGCTTTTGTCCTGTGTGGAGTCCTCAGCTAACCATGTACTGCACTTACAGGCTTAGACAATAGGTGCCAGCTTTAATTCTCAGTTCACTCATTGTGTCGGCGCTTAGGTGTGGACCAATCTCAAAATGATGGGTGGCTTTATAACAGCCAATTAAGGCTGTTCTCAGCCCCTCAACAGGATCTTCAGTAAAAAATTTAACCAAAAGTGTTAAGAGTAAAATTCTAGAGAATCCTTTGTCTGAATATGCTTATAACCAACTGAAACTTTCAGACTGAGAAGAATGCTGAAGTAAAACTCAGGAAAGAGAATAGCTGAAAAAATTTTTAAGGAATGAGAGGAGAGAAATGACAAGATGAACAGAATTGTGTTACCTGAAAATGAGTCATGACAGTGTAGAATTATTGCATATGATGTACTTTTGGATGGAGAAAGCCATGTATCCTAGAGAAAAATTATAGTGCTCTACAGCCTGAGTCATGGTCTTCTGTGTTTAATTAAAAGTATCCAGAACATTCCATCAGGCCAGAAATATTTTCACCTCCTTATTATTGCATTGGCAAAGCTATCATTCCTCAAATGTCAGCACTGGCAGTGTAGGGAAGACTGGTAGATTTAGTATGCTCGAAAGTATCTCTTGGTCTTTTTGGTCAGTAGCATGTGTTCCAAAGATCTGGAAAGAAATTGCTGAAGCATATCCTGAAGAAACAACTGAAATGATGGTTTTCCAGAACATCCCATAAAAATCTAACTAAGAGTGATTAAAATGCCAATAACAATACGTAGATTACAATAAATACAAGTAGCCCTTTTTAATAATTAGTAGACACTGAACAAAATGACTAAGATATCTACTTTAAAACACTGTAAAATACATGTTATCTTTAATAATAACACTGAAGAAAGAACATTCTAAAGCTTACTCCAGTCACTGCAGTTGGACTGCACAGTAGTTGGCACAGTCGTCTGGACTCACATCCAACTGACAAAACTCTTACTCGTCAGCATTGTTCTTGCTAGATTTATAAGTAAGAAACATTTATAAACCGAACACTTTGATACGTGTTCTCCAGAATTAACTCACACATTATGTATCTTAACACAACTGAGAGGATAGGATAGTTGTATTACCTTTAAGATTGTCATAAGTGCCTCAAAAGTTAAGAACAAAAGCAACTATGACGGGTGGGCAAGGGAATATTCATAGGCACTAACAAGCCAGAGGAACAATTATTTGTGTATTTAGGATTATTTTGATTTGAGTTTGCGTTTGCTTTTTGCCTGTTGAAATGATTTCCTCAAATTTGCTTGAGGTCTGTTTTAACTTGTTGTTGTTGTTAACAGTTCACAGAAGAAAAGCTGGGCCAGGCAGAGAAGACAGAATTGGATGCTCACTTAGAGAACCTCCTTAGCAAAGCTGAGTGTACCAAAATATGGACAGAAAAAATAATGAAACAAACAGAAGTATTATTGCAGCCAAATCCAAGTAAGAAACTTTTTCCAAGTACTATTAGTGCTTGTTTTATTGTGTAAAAAAATGTTTTAATGACTGAAAACAGAATTTTCATATTGTGGCTCCAGGGTATATGGCTATTATTTGATGTGCTTTTGTGAAAAGGTAATAAATACTTCTGTGTATCATGTAGCAAATTTATAGGTAAAATTCTTCAGCCATTTGTGAAGTCTTCTTGAAACTTCAGTTTCTGGCAATAGCTTCGGCTTGGAGGGTTCTGTCAGGTGAGGAGTAGGACAGGTATTTGGTGCGGTGGTAAGTCACTGCTGTTATACCTGCATCCTGTATCAGAATGACTGGCTTGAATCCCAAGCCCTCTGCTTCTACTCAGCTTGCATCCTGATATTAGCCACACACGTGGGAGAACTGAATTGAGTGCTAGGTTCCTCAGTCTGTGCTGGCCCAGGCCTAAGCTATTGTGGTTACCTAAGATGTAAACCAGTACCTGAAAGATCTCTGTCCATCTATCTCTCTATCCCATTGTGTGTGTATGTTTTTTTTTTCCTTCAAAATTTGTTTATTCATTTGAAAGAGTTGTAGGAGAGACAGATCTTGATCCACTGGTTGTCTACCCAATGGCCCAGGTAGGCCAGACCAAAACCAGGAACCTGGAGCTTTTTATGGGTTACCCACATAGATGGCAGGAGCTCAGAGACTTGGACCATCTTCCAGTCTTCCCCAATGCATTAGCAGGGAACTGGACCAGAAGTGGGACAGCCGGATGAGATACCAGCACAGCAGGTGGCAGCTTAACTTGCTGTACCACAATGCTGGCCTCATGACTTTAAGGGGCAGTGAGAGGGGGCCTGTTGCAGTAGCCTAGTGGCAAAAGTCCTTGCCTTGCATCAGTAGGGATCCCATATGGTTGCCGGTTCCAATCTTGGCTGCTCCACTTCCCACCCAGCTCTCTGTTTGTGGCCTGGAGAAGTAGTCAAGGACAGCCCAAAGAAGGTTCCTGGCTCCTGGTTTTGGATCAGCTCAGCTCTGGCTGTTGCAGCCCCCTGGGGAGTGAGCCAACAGATAGAAGATGTTTCTCTGTACCTCCTTCTCTCTGTAAATCTAACTTTTCAGTATAAATAAATAAATAAAAGGGCGTGGACAGTGAGAATAAATTCATTTTGCTATCTCATTCAGAGAAGAATTGTTCTTACATAATTAAGGGAGCATTATATGGAAACCTAAGCAGTTACCTTCTTTTAAATTATTATTTATGCAGTTACCTTTTCTTTGCTTTTTTTAATGGAAGTTTTATATTTTTCACTTAAGTTATTCCATTCAATTTTTAAACAACTATGAGTTTTTTCAGGCACCTCAAGTAACCTTGCGAGTAAGTGCATAATAATTATTTATTTAACGAAATGTACCAGTTGGCCTCTTGTCCAGTGTAGCATAGCTAATTAGTGAAACTTGGACTAGAACCAGGTATGTCAGCATCCAGTCTTTACTGTGAGCTTTATTTATCAAAACTGAAGGACAGAGGCAGTACTGCATACTTTGCTTTTTCCCAGTGTTATTGTGAGAGAGTACTGATTTACTCCCCTGCAACAGCTAAGAGCTGGACCAGCTGAAGGCAGGAACCCAAGCATTTGAGCCGTCATGTGGTACCTTCCGGGATACATGTTAGCAGGAGGTTGGAATTAGAGGCAGAATGGGCAGTTAAACCTGGGAAGTTCAGTTTGGGATACGGGCCTCCTAGGTGGCATCCTAACCAGTGTGCCAAGTGCCCACCCAAACTAGACACCTTTACATAGATACAGAGCAGACAAAGCTAGGAATCAACTCCAGCCAGAAAATCAAAACCAAAATTTAGTTAGCATCCTCTAATTGTTATATTTTGGAATGGTTCGTTTTGATTTTACCATAAAAGCTTTTAAATTCCTGCCTAAGAACACTTTTTGTACTGAAATCTACCACACAAATTAGTATTAGTCTGTTATGTATTATAATTACCCCTTTGCCAGTTCGTTGTATGAACTGCTTCCCTTTGTTGTTGTTGTTGTTTCTTAAATTTTCAGTGTACTCTGAGAAACTTACACAGGAAGCTATGTAAAAGTGCCTCTAAGGAACCTGTTCGACTTAGGTTCTTTAACATTTATCATTGTCATTGTAATTATATTTAATTATTGTTCCTGGAAATTTCAGCCATTTTCTCATTTTTCTCTTACATACCTCCTTTCTTGTCAGCATTGTAAATGTGAATGTCTTTGCTGTTAAACACACAAACCTAGTGTTTGCTCAGCTTTCACTGGTTTTTCTCCTTCCCATTTATACTGAAGTTGTTTTTATTTAAAATCTTTAATCTTGTATTTTACGTTTGTTTTCAATTATCTTTACTTCTTTTTTTGTTTTATTGGAAAAGCAGATATACAGAGATAAGGAGGTACAGAGAGGAAGCTCTTCCATCTGCTGGTTCACTCCCCAAGGGGCCGCAACAACCAGAGCTGAGCCCATATGAAGTCAGAAGCCAAGAGCTTCTTGCTGGTCTCCCATGCAGGTGCAGGATCCTCTACTGCATTTCCAGGCCACAAGCAGGGAGCTGGATGGGAAGGGGAGCATCCAGGACACAAACCTGTGGCCATATGGGATCCCTGTGGATGCAAGGCGAGAATTTAGCCCCTAGGCAATCACGCCAGGCCCTTCATATTTGTTGTTTGTTTTTTGGTTTTTAAGATTTATTTTATTCTTATTGAAAAGTCAGATATACAGAGAGAAGGAGAGACAGAGAGGAAGATCCTCTGTCAGTTGATTAACTCCCCAAGCAGCCGCAACAGCCAGAGCTGAGCCGATCCAAAGCAAGGAGCCAGGAGCTTCTTCCAGGTCTCCCATGCGAGCATGGGGTCCCAAGACCTTGGGCCGTCCTCACCATCCTTGCCGTCCTCAACTGCTTTCCCAGTCACCAAGCGGGGAACTGGATGGGAAGCGGGACTGCCAGGATTAGAACCGGCACCCATATGTGATCCCAGTGCGTGCAAGGCAAGAACTTTTAGGCTGCCACATTGGGCCCCCTTTACGTTTGTTTTTACCAGTGATACCTTTTAAGTGAATCCATGGTTGGAGAGATCATAATTTACATGAACAGCTAGAGCCATGGCATATTGCTGATCTGTCTGTAAGCTAGTTCAAGTGGATGGTTCTATTCCGTAAGCTCTTGTGTCTATATTTAGACTTCGGGCAAGAGAAAAAGGAAACACATACTCATGCCGGAGGTGTCAGATGTGACTCTGGTTTTGTACCTAATTTATTTCTCTGTTTCCTAGCTGGAGAGCTTTGATTTTGAAATGAAGAATATATATTCAGAGTTAAATATTAGAATTCAAAATGCTAAAAATAGAGGAAAAGATTACTACATAGTAACTAAGTTACTATCAGTCTTCTCTGGAATATTAAAATCCCAGAGAATACTCAAAGTAGCTAAAGATTTTGTACCAGTGTATTTTTTTTATATTTTTAAAATATGGATTCTGACATATAAAAATCATAGTAATAAAATATGTACTTGAATGTTAATTTCTTATTCGGATGTGATAAAATGGCTGGTAGTTTTGTATTGTTGGAATTGTTGATAATTGTAATCTTTCTTTTAGATGCCAGAATAGAGGAATTTGTTTATGAAAAATTGGATAGAAAAGCTCCAAGTCGTATTAACAACCCAGAACTTCTGGGACAATACATGATTGATGCAGGGACTGAGTTTGGCCCAGGAACAGCGTATGGTAAGTGAAAAAAGCAGAAAGTTCTGATAAATATCTTCTGTGTTTAGATTTTTATTACTTACAGATATCATTAACATATGACTCTATTTTAGCTTCAAGTTTATTATGTTAAAGATTTGATTAAATTGAGAAATGTGAATGACCAATAAATAGTACAGGTTAATGTAATATATTCAAGCAAATATTTACTTGTTCAGAGAACTGATATCTTTTTTAGTTCTAAAAAATCAAGTGAATTTTTTACTTGCACTCTCGTTGATCAATGAAGACCCCTATTGTAAGGTATTTTTTGTTTTATAGAAGGTTTTTCTTTAAATATCTCTCATAGCTGCTTTAAAAAAAAAAAAGAAAGGAGGGAGGAAGAAAACCCTTTTTGAAGGCATATTTATTTTTTATTGATGGTACTTGAGCACAGTCACTGAGTAAATAACTAAATCACTCTAATGTTTCTGTTAAAATTTTGGAATAATGTCTGTACCCAAAAAAGTCATCTTCTGGCTGTTTGGATTTTATTTCTGGTTTTCTCTTGTGTGTGTCAGGTGTTCCGTAATCGTGCTCTACAGTTAGGCTGCTTAGTTTCTGTGTTCTGACTGAAGTGTACTGCTGTGCAGTTCATATTCAGGTGTTATCACTCAGATCTACAGTTCTCATAAGATACCCTGTAGCTTCTTTTCTTGTTTATGTCTAATTACTTTTTTTAGTAAGACTCCTAAAAGAAGTTGGTTCTTATTTGGATATGAAATGGTAAATAGATAAAATGAGTTTCCATAGATTATTTCTGATTTATAAAATGCTACATAAATGTTTAGATGAATTTAAAGTTGTGCAGCCATCCCTATGTCAAGGAAATAGTGTAAGGACTATGTAATTCCAATAATGATGCGTTACTGGCTTTTTAGATGTACAACTCACAAACTTAAACTTTTTAGAAAAGCTTTGTATGTAACTCTGGAAAGGTACCTGAAAGGAGCCCCGTGTTTTGTCTCACCAAAGCTGAAGGTCTCCTGGAAAATGAACATTAAAAACTTCTGGATTTCTGTTTTACACCTCTGATAGTTTTAGCAAATGTGTCCTGATTATTGGAATGGGCTTTGTGAACCCATTATTAGTAATTGGAAGCAAAAAATTTAGTATTTCATTGTATTCCATTGCCTTGTGACATACATGTATTATGCATAATTTCCGTGAATTCCCTCATATCCTTTAAGTAACATAAAGTTTATTATCTTCACTTAAAGATAGGGAAACTAAGGCTTGGAGAGATTAAATGGTGTATGTATTATCATATACTTAGTAATTCATATGTTGATTTGTCTGTGTCCAGAGACAATGCTGTCTTCCTTTCTTTAGTTCCAATTTTATTCTAACATGAAAGATTTAATATACACAGAGGTAAAGATATGGAAACTAGGGGTAGAAGGCTAATCCTTGGAACCAGCATGATGGCTCAGTGATAAATCCTCACCTTGCGTGCTCCAGGATCCCATATGGGCGCTGGTCGTGCTGGACCTGCTTATGGCCTGGGAAAGCAGTAGAGCATGGCCAAGTGCTTGGGACCCTACACCCTGATGGGAGACCCCGAGGCAGTCCTGACCTCCGGCTTCAGAGCAGTTCAGCTCTGGCAGTTGCAGCCACTTGGGAGTGAAATAGCAGATCTTTTCTCACTGTCTCTCCTCCTTTCTGTAAATCATCTGCCTTTCCAATGACAATAAATAAGTTTTAAAAACAAAAAAAGGTTAATCTTTACTTGGGGTTCCTGTATATGCTATAAAAATATGATTTTTTTCTAATTTAGGATATAAACTATTTGTTATACATTCTTAAGAGAAATGTATAGTTATAGAACAGAAGACAAATTGTAACTTAATCAGCTTGATAAAATATTATGTACATTATACTTTTATAAACAAACCTGTTCTGTTTGAGGTTCAGCCATAAGTATTTTTGGTAATATGTGATGTATTCATTGGTAAAATTAACACAGTTACCTACGATAGGACAACAAGTTCATATTAGTCTTTTTTCATTTAAATGTTTACAGTCTTAATTTACTTTTAAAATAAAACCTCCTTAATCATAGCGCGTTCTATTTGATTTTATTTAAGTAAGCAAATGATAACTTTAAGGCAGTCACATTATTGATTTATCTTCATGTGATTTTATATTTTATGTTCCTAAACCATGATCGATTTTTCTTCCTTGTAGGCAATGCCCTTATTAAATGTGGAGAAACACAGAAACGAATTGGAACAGCTGACAGAGAGCTGATTCAAACTTCAGCGTTAAATTTTCTTACTCCTTTAAGAAATTTTATAGAAGGAGATTATAAAACAATTGCTGTGAGTTGGAAAATATTCCCTTTGTTAAAGTAATTTGCATCTTTACCTATTTTTTAATAAATAATTGCCCATTAATGAGTATAGATGCAGCACATTAGAAACTTAAATGAAGCGGGGTTGGCACAGTGATACAGTGGGTAAAGCTGCTGCCATATCCCATACTGGCCCAGGTTCAAGTCCCAGGTGCTCCACTTCTGATCCCTACTGCTGCACTTGGGAAAGCTGTAGAGCTGTAGAGGTTGGCCCAATTGCTTGGGCCCCTATACTTATACTAACATGTGAGGCACAGTAGAAGGTCCTGGCGCTTGACTGCCATTCATTTTAATTCATTAGCACTGCTAAAATATGTCAAGATAGCCCTGGAATGATTATGAAAATATAGTACAAAATATCATCAAAGCATAACTGTGTAACTGTTCATCTCACTGGAAGCTACAAATTTAGTTATTTGAAGGAATATGTGTGGCTACCTATTTCATCCAGCTGTGTGGTCCTAGAAACTGTTTTCTTTTTATAATTTTTGTTTCATTATGAAGTGTAAGAAACATACCACTTTTATCATTCCTAACCTGTATCAATAATTTTTAGTTAACTTGTTTGTGATGGAGAATGAAGAGCTGGATGGATTTTTTTCCTATGGTTTTTGCAAAGCACAAACCTTAAATGCGCCTTCAAACTTTAATTTGCAGATTTAAAAATATATGTATAGAAATATTAAAATATTTTAAAATGTCAGCATATATTGACATAAGTATATAAGAAAATATCAGAATTTAAATGTGATTCAAATGAGATTAGCTTATTAGTGGTATTGAATTTGATGTATAGAATCTAAGAATTAAAGTGAACTCCATTTTTATAAACTTATTCAAAAGAGTGAAATTTTGGGGGAAATTTTCATATACACACACACAATGATAGCATTTATTTATTATAAGTTTGAAACTCCATTTTGGAGTGGCTGGGTTGCATTGGGTTCTGTGACATGTTAAAAGCAGCCATACTCTTGGCACATACTTCTTCACTGTAAGTGCTTCCTGTATAATCTGTAAAAGTTTGAAACAAGGTTTGTCAGGCTTTCGGCTTGCATAATGAACTGAGTATGAGATCTGACTGTCTTAGGAAACTTAGTTACAGCATCCCTGGCTCTTGGTAGCTCCTGGTAACATCCCTCCCCTGATTATGATAGTCAGACATTTTTCCCAATGCTTCATGAAGGACAAAATCAGAAAATATTCAAACTGCTATTCCTTTGTTTCTGTAACAACCTGCAATCTGTGCCAAGCTCCCACATACGTGGAATGTCTTGATCATTTTAAAATTTAAATAAAAAAGAAGAGTTAAATACCTGAATAATCATTTTAAACTGATTTTGTAACCGCAAGTCTTTTTCAGATAATACATATATTTAATGTAACATAATAGTTTCAGTATGCTGCCGCATAATTTAATCATGTTTGTAAATGATTGCTTTTTACATTTTTAGAAAGAAAGAAAGCTGTTACAAAATAAGAGACTGGATTTGGATGCTGCAAAAACCAGACTGAAAAAGGCGAAAGCTGCGGAAACTAGAAGTTCAGTAAGTAATGTTTTTTTCTGTTGTTAAGACTAGAATATTGCTTTAGAGTTATTTGTTTATTAAAACAAAACATAAGACGAGCGCAAAATAGATGAGCTAAGAAGTAATACTGAGCAGTATAGCTACTGCTAAAAAGCAGCAATAGTTCTTAAAGCTCTGTCATGTTCTTTAAAAATCCTTAGTGGAAATGGCAGTGTTTCTTTTGAAGAGATAATGAGTTGGTAAAATGTGAATTTATTTTTAAGATAATTTTACAATTAGGAAAATATAGTTTAGACAAACAAGGATCATTTGAAAATAAATGTTTGAGCTGAGACAGAATCTCTTTATTCAGAATGCCTGTGTGTGCAGAGATTGTGGAATGAGAACACGGTTGTCAAAGTTTCAGTATAGAACTCTTAACAGGCAAGCACTATTATGAGTTAATGATACTCTGCCTTTCTCCTGAAAAAGTACCAGAAAGAAAATAAAGTTTACAAGTAAACAAGCTCTTTGAATACTAAATTATATTACCACTGTTATTAAAAAGTATGAGCACTACACAGAAAAAAATTTGCGAGATGCTTCCTTCTGTTCTATCTGGAAAGGGTCTTTAATGATTATCTTCTGTGTGTTTTTTAAGGTAAAAGTTTGCCTAGGAATTTTATGTGTGAAATTAAAATGAAAGAGGATATAAATGACTATTCAACAAATTCATTTATACACAGCTTTTCTGTAAGTTGTATATTACATGACACAAAATTTAACTTCAGCCAGTATTGAAGATTGCTAGTTGAGACCAAAATTCACATTTGCTGAAGTAATATTCTTTCAAATAACAAAAACATTTTTCTTTAAACTTTATAGGAACAAGTCTGAAATAGTTTGAAAATGACAAGTCCTTTTAATTTACTGTTATGTAAAGTCTTGAGGAATACCAATATTTGGTAATATTTTCAATTGTTATTGACTTTTCCATTTATGTGAGAAATCCATTAAAAAATACACATAAACCACAAGAAGTTAACTTTTTTTTACATCCTTGACACATTTTCTAGTTCTATTTGGCAACTGAAAAGATTAATTTAGGGCTAGTGTTTTGGTACAGCAGGGTGTATCACAGTGTATCAGTTTGAGTCCAGACTACTATGTTTTCAGTCCAGCAACCTGCTAATTCTCATAAGGAAGGCAGCAGAGGGTGACCCAAATATTTGGACCCCTGCCAGCCTCATAGGCGATCCAGATGGGGTTCCCAGCTCCTGGCTTCACCTGACCCCAGGCGTGGCTGTGGGAGCCATTAGTAGCGTGAACCAGCAGATGGAAGATCTCTGTCATTTGTCTCCTCTCTGTTACTTTGTATTTCAAATGAATAAATCTTTATGAACAAGATGATAAATTTGACCCCAGACTTTTTTTGTTCTCTTCTTTATAAATTTTTATGAATTAACTGCTCCAACTTCTGCTAGTAAGGTTTGGAATCTATGCATATTAGCACTTTGTAAAAAAAAAACTCCATTTACTAGTATATCTTGGGGATCCCATGTCACATTCTGTGTTTATCAAATGCTGATTTTAGATAAGGTACTATACCGTAGTGAAAGTGTTGTGCCATTAGTTCACTGTTTACTACAGCAAAATAAGCTTTTTGATGACTTACCAATATCACTGAAAGATTGCTACCTGTATCCAGTATTGCTGCTTTTCTAACTTCTGTGTTGTGAGTTAGCATGTTAAAGAATAATAAGGCACGAAAGGCTTTTTTTTTTCAAAAATCAAAAGCTGAACAAGAAGGAAAAAGACCTTTAATGTTTCAAGTAAACAAAAATAGTTGTGAAAATAATGTATATAAATAAATAAATAAATAAGATAAAACTTAGCTCTGAGAAGTAAGGACAAAATATCCAGTGCATTTAAATTATAAGGCATTTGTTTTAATAACCAAATTTTAATCTGCTGGAAACATTACAACAGTAACATTTGAGTTTTGTCACCTGATTTCACAGCTCTAGTAGGCACACTCTAATTTGATAAGAAGTATTTCTTCAAATAACATGTGACTAATAGTTCCATCTATGCACTTAAGCACTTTCCTACCAGTCTGCACATATATGACACCATCGTGTAGCCTTAACTTTGTGTGTATACATGTTTAAAGTTTTATAAAAATACAGAATTGGCATGTTCCTCAAATTTCTTTAGGCTATGCCAATGCAAAGACCTGATTGAGACAGATTTATAGAGAGCCAGTGTGGCTTAAGGCTTCATAAGTTCATAAAATAAAATGGTCTTTGAGTAACAAAATTGTGTAGCCAGAAAATCTTTCATAGGGAAAAATTTTATAAAAATCTTATGTGACAGTTTTTAAAATAAAGTATTGCCTCTAAATTATCGCAACTTAAAAATCACGTATCAGCCATATTTTTGGTTTAAAAGTTTGAGTCTTTTGGAAAAATTGGGTAGTCATCACAGTATTAAATTTCATTAAAAATTAAATATAGTTGAGTTTTTTTTTAAAGTAAGGAATATATTTTTATAAGCTCTTCTAATACTTGTTTAGTGTATTCTTTATTGTGCAGAAGTAATTTGTTTCACTGTGTTCATTGGTGTAATGTGTTCTTTGTCTCTCACCTATGCACTTAAGCAACTAAACTCAGCTCGCCTTGAAGGAGATAACATTATGGTAAATTTCTCTTACATGCTCAACTACCTGCATGTAAAATGGCTGAAGGTTTGTTGGCCTACTGTGTTTTCTACATCTTGAATAAAGTGCCTTCTCTTGCTATAAGCTGCATGTACAAATGTGGAATAGCAAGCATTCATTAAATAATACAAGAAATTCTAGCTGAAATGATACTAAAACTTGAAAAAAAGAAATTATATGCTTTGTTATCAAATATGTTGGTTATGCCAGATACAGTTGTTTAGAATCTGAATTTACACATATTGATTGATTTTATTTCCACCCTTTTGCTAATTTAAATTGGCACTTCATATTTTTATCTTTGGCGAAAGAAATAAGCAAAATCTAGTTTGGGGAAGGTATGAGCTATTTAAATTGACTTCTCAGTTGCTTCATTGTTTGCATTATTTCCACCCAAACTCAACATTATGCCATTTCAGGCAAAGACTAACTTTAGTAGGTTAAGTATTCTAGTGGCCAGGCCCCATGCTCTGTGCAGTGCTAACTCAGTTCAGAGCATGGCACAATAGTGATAGCCTCCAGTTACCAGTGAAAATTGTTTTCTATTAATATCTAGTGTTTATAGGAACTCAGTATGAGGAAATTTTTTAGTTCATAAGAATTTTTAACAAAAAGTTGAAGAATCTGAATGTAACTACATTTATACACTTCAGCCAATAATAATTTATAGCTACAGTATTTGGTTTCATATTCCGAGATAGATTACTTGCAATAAAAGTCACAAGTCTTCTGTACAAATACAAATTGACAGTTAAGTGACTTGCAGTAGCATTGAACAAAAGTCAGGGGAAAATACTTCTGTAATATGGTAGATTCTTCTATTGCATATTGTAAAGTACAGTTTTGGTATTTTTTAAACTAAAATTATTGTAGCCCTGCCTGAAATTAGGGCTTTGTTTAGATAGCAAGAGAATGCATTCATTTATTTCCATCGTTCTATCTGTAGATATGTGAAAAGTGTGCGAGCTTCTCAGTCATTTGTAATGTAGTGTGTTAATCATTTCAGTCATTGCTAATTTAGCGTATTAATCAGATTTCCTTTGTCTTGGATAAAATATCCTCATAAGCAGTTAACACAGCTTTATTTAATTCATTAAGTGGTTTTTATTTTATACTACTAATGTCATCTACTTACAGCAAGTAAATTTGTTGTTTACTCCAAAAAAGAGCTGTGTCAGCATTCCTTGCCCATTTATCTTTGCTTTGTTTCCATATCCCAAAAGTCTAGAATCCATACCTAAGTGAGAAGGTAGAGATTGAAGCCTAGGCCAGATCTTATTTTGTGAATGAGAACACTAGAAATAAGAAAGATTATTAGATAATCTTAATTTGGGAAAATTACTACATTAGCTTGTAGAATTAGCATAAGATTTAGAAGTTGACAATCCTGATATAAGGACATACTCTCACAGTATGTTATTACTGTAGTACTTAGTTACTACTGTATTTTGTCTGTTAGTGTGAATCTGAGAAAGGAGAGTATGCCATTTGAATTCAGATATTTACATTTTTCTGTACTTAGTTGTAGGAAATGTTAAATTCCAACTTTCTTTCATGCTCTATATTTTTCTCTAATTTTTAATGCTGGCTAGATTTGGGCAGAGGAAGTGACAAAAGTAAGTAAATTATTAAACTACAGAATTATGAAACAAAAGTTTGTCATTCATTTGATAAGTACTTATTGGGTAACAACTATGGGTCTTGCCACAATCTATTTTACAATGTCTTAATAATCTGAAATTTATGAAAAGGCTCAAGTCTGTTTGGCTAATAGCAGTTCCACAGAACGACAGAACAAACCTGTAGACAAGTGGTTGGTACATTCTTTTGCACATCCTGCATCTCTGCTAAACAGTATTACTATAATGCCTTGCAACCACACAGTTGAAGTACTTGGTTTAGTCCTTAACAGTTATATTTTAGTGGTAATTTTTAAGATATATAATATAGTTAATACAGTATCCTATACTTCAGAGAATTGGGACTGTCGTTTCACACAAACGAATTTTTTAAAATACTTGAACCTTGTTTCCTCCTAATCCCTCACTTTTGTTGAAAAATAACTGAAAAAATACTGCTGCATTCAATATTGGATAACAGTTATTTAATACAATCATTTACTCTGAAGAATATCCTTAGTGAACTGTGACATTTGGATCTCTGTTTATTTTTAATGCATGTCTCTTCTGTCAGTGTGAGGCTGTGACCTCTAGAAGCCATCCAAATGACTGCTACTACCAGTTCTTCTGCCTGTGTTACCATTTCTAACATTCACCGAGTTGGAAATATAGTTATTAAGCAAGAATTTAAGGAATAAACTTATGACTTTAGCACAGATTTGTTAATGTGGGTCTTTAAAAACATATTTTATTTACTACTCATGTTCAGGACTTTAAAATGTGACCACCACCACATGAGAATGCTCTTGATGTGGCCCCTGACTGTTAATAGGCTAATAAGCCTTAACATCCGATTGTCTGGCTTTGTAAAATTGCTAGGTAGACCATTGCAGAGATTTTGGAGCTGTAGATTCTGACTTGGAAATCTTACATGCTATTCATAACTTACGCTCCCATCCCCTTTTATGGACTCTAATTTAGTTGTGGCTCCACTCTTAATTCTAACTTCTTACTAAGCCTCTGGCATGAAAAAGGGACAGAACAAGATAAAGGAAAGAATTTAAGTTTAAATAAGAAAAGTAGAATGCCTTACCCTTTTGATTGGTGTACAGATACACAAATTTCTGACTTGATTTTGCAGTCTCTACAAGTTTTAGAAATAGTTGATACAGTGAATGGGAAGAAGCTCATAAACCAAATATCTATATATATAAAAACTTTAGGAAATATATCAAATTGAGTTTGTAGAGGTGCTTGTTATTCTCTGCTCTGTCATTTTTATTATTTTTTAAATGTATAAATTTTTAAAGTTTATACTCCTGGCCTATTTCAAGACTTAAGCCTGTAGAAAAAGCAGGCAGTGACCAAGCTTGTCAAAGCAGATGCCTCAGAAGCCGGACTCACTGATGTTCAGTCCTGATGTACAGTGAACTCTTGCCCAGGTCCTAAATTACACATTAAAAGGATTCTTCTTGCTCACCTAATGCGTGTTATCCTGTCATGTAGTGTAGATCAAGTAGCCTGCTAATAGCAGTTCTTAGCAATTCTTTTCCCTTACACTGTACATCTTAATTGAGAGTAAGTCAAGGAATGAGATCTTTAGAGGATATTATCAGCCCTTTAAGTTTGCTGTATTTCTTCAAACCTTTCTTATCTCTTTCTAACATAGATCATTTTCTTCGAAGGCGAACAGGGTGAACCTAGTTTAAATTTCCTTGATCTTAGATTAGTTTTTTGGGACAATTATATTATTAAAAGCACAGATGATTCGGGACATCGGCCTGTTTGCAACAGCATGAGGCATACACTGAAACTCGTTGAAGAAGAGATTACTTACTTTCCTGTCATTTACCTGTTCTAAATAAAGATCTAAGTTATGCAGAAGAATAACTTTCTAAACTTTGTAGTATGGAGCCTTTCTTTACAATGAAATATTAAATTTTGCAAACCTGGAAATTCAATGTGTCATCCTCATCCTTAGTGAAATCATTAAATGTACATTTTACCCAGGTACTTAACATTTAAACATTATTTCCACTTCAGTCTCAGTCAATTAGTTACTTTCATCTGCTACCCAGCTTCCTGCTTTTGCACAGAAATACTGCTTTGTGCAGAAATAAGCTGTTTTGCTATTTTTAACCAAAGGCCATTAAATTGTTTCTCCACAAAGACTCACATGGAACTAGGCTATTTTGCTTCTAAATGTACTTTTGATTTGTTGTAGTTACTTCTAATGAAGCCATTTTGTACTCGGCCAAGCAGAATGGTGAATAACCAAAATGTAGCCCTATACCCCTGAAGTGGTTTGTTTTCGTGAAAGCTTTATTAGGAAGAAAGTTGTATTTTTCTTGCCCTGGGACTTCCTTCCACTTCATATTAGTTTCCAGATGAAATTATTTAAGCCCTGCAATCTCCATGGATTCCGGGTTTAGTCACATGAGTTTAATCCTTATTAATTTTAGTGTCTTTTTCTTTACTATTTCAGGTTTATATCCTGAAATGCAATCTAGAGGTCAATCCTTAGTCCCTTCAGCCAGATCTTTTGGCCAGCGGAATATTATAGAACACCTGGTTTTCGGCTTTGCTACTACCTCTGTATTGATTAGTTCACTTAACTGAAATGAAGGGTGAAGAGAAGACTGAGAGGGTATAAAATGAAGACATTCAATCTAGTTCTTATGTTCACTACAGAAAATAAACTGTTGGCGTGGGGTAAAGGTATTCTGAAGAGGCAGTGAAAAGGAGCATTAAGATGATATCACCAGTAATGATTTGGGGGAGTGAGTTGTGAGGTTTAATGTTTTTCCTCTTTTTGTCACTAATTACTCAATTATCAGCCAGTTCTAGCTGAAGGTTTGAGATCTTTGCCATATTTACTACTTTTAGGTGTCAGTTTGTTAGTGAACCATTTTGTCCCAGCGCTAAGCCTGTATCAGTTGGTTGAAGCAAGTAGTGGTATGCTATCATACATAGTTCCTAATCCAAAATTTAGAATGCCCCATAATCAAACTTTTTAAGTGTTGGTAGGACAAGGAAACATCAGCACCTAACCTCATGATAGGTCACAGTCAGAACATAGCACACTAAACAGTAATTGTATACAGTTAGCTTCAGTTTGAGTATATGACATGTGAAACGTAAATGAATTTTGTATTTACACTTCTGGCCCTTCTGCAAGGTATCTCTTGTGTTTGCAGATATTCCGAAATCTAAACCACTGCTATTCCCAAGTGTTTCAGGTGTAGTCTGTCCCCAGCTCCAATAACTTTGGTGACATTACCTTATTAGCTTGAAATCTGCCAGGGTGAGAATATAATGCCATACCAGCACCCCACTGATTGAAGGTCAACCATAACTGCGTTTTTTTTAAAAAAGTTCAAAGCCATAATACATATTGACAGATATTTCTGCTTAAGGCATATTGTAATCAACAGGAAAGAAAATGTGTAGGAAATGCTTTAAAAATGCAGGGCGAAGAATCCTTTGAAGGAACCTAATAACTATGTTCCTAAAACTAGTATTAAGTTTCGAAACACAAAAAGTTTAAAAAAAAATCTAAAGCTATATGCTGAAGTCAAAGAAGCTTCACAGTGTAAATAATGTAATAATTGAGGAAATTTTTGCAGTAATATTTATACTCATGAAACTGGTAATCTAAAAATGTAAAATATTAAAATTCAGCCAAAATCATAGCATAAAGTTATTAAAATATCTTTATTTTCCCATAGTTTCCTAGGTTCTCAGAAGTATGCAGTGATGCTTTAGCAGTAATAGATTTTCAGTCAAGAATTGATAAGGAATCAGTTCTCTCAAGGTTAGGTAGTATTAGAAAAGTAAGACCTAGAAACTGGAAACAGGTTTAGATATAAAGCAGAACCAAGAAATTACCAGATTATAACTTGGGTTTTGTTTCGTTGATTTTTTTTTTTTACTGTCCAAGTGAATTTACATAAGATGAGTCTTCTAATGAGATTCTAAAACTGTTTTCTAACTTAAGTCTGAACAGGAACTAAGAATAACTCAGAGTGAATTTGATCGTCAAGCAGAGATTACCAGACTTCTCCTAGAGGGAATCAGCAGTACACATGTAAGTGTTCATTCATTGCAAATGCATTTGGAGCAAAAGACTTCGATAATGCTAAAACAATTTGGGGAGTAAAATCTGAACTTGCTTTTGATTTATCAAGGAAGTTGTGCATTTTCTAAGATACGTAATAAAATAATTAGAATTTTCGCTTAGGCCACATCACCTTCTCCCAGTCTCATCAAATCCACTTTGTGTGTAGGTGTGGTGTTCGCTGAGGCACAGCGTGGTGATCCTCCTTCAGTCCAGTGCTGCGGGCGCTCCATTAGGTCTGGCAGAGCGCTAACTGGCTGTCCCTCTTCTCCACAGGCTCATCACCTCCGCTGTCTGAATGACTTTGTAGAAGCCCAGATGACTTACTATGCACAGTGTTACCAGTACATGTTAGACCTCCAGAAACAGCTGGGAAGGTGATCATTTCCTTTTCACATATAAAACTCTTGATGAGGGAAGAAACACAGAAGAACTGAAGGCTTTTATTAGCATTTTTAGAATTGGGACTTTGTCTTAGGAAAGTAATTATCAGATTTCTCAAATTAACAAAATATTTTGAGCTCTTCTAATACAAAAGGATATCCACAGGAGTGAAAAGAGACTTTAAGTAATTACTTTCATTCCTATATGAAGGAAACTGAAAAGTGAAGTTTACTTTTCTCTTGCTGCTGAATAATTTTTTGCTGTTATTTGAGGAAGATGCAATTACTCTTGATTATGTTTAAGAAAAACCGATTTGTGATTATTCATTACTCGTTCATGACATTAAGAAGTTTTAGAATATTCTCATAGACCTCACACTCCTCTCATAGGATTATTTTGAAGGTCAGGGTAACGGACTTTAAAGAAAAATGATAATGTAGAAAGCGCATAACGCAGTCGTCATCACATCCTTATTGAATGCCTCCATGTGCCAGTCATTGTTTTGTGTTCTGGAGGTTATATCAGCAAACAAAACAAGCAAAAGTGCTTGCCTTTTTGATGCTCGCATTGTAAGGTGATGATTGAAATAAAATATTGAATAAGACAAATATGATCTCTGTACTCATAAAAGTTAATATCCACGTGGAAATACAGACCATTGCTTTAGAGGCATTATCAGTAGTGGTAGCTGAAGAAAAGCTATGCGTTGCACCAGGGTTCAGCTGTGCCCAGTCTTCCAGACACCTCACCTGTATCATTAACTGTAATCCTCACCACACTGTGTAGGTGGAGAGACAACAGTAACTTACCACAAGTGGTCAGTGTATTTTTTTAATATATATAATTAAAAGGCTTTAATAGATCAGGTTACTGTTTTCAATGTCCAGCTCCTCACGTCTCTATATATTCTTAGGGAAATGGATAATTTCATCTTTTCTGTCTTCAGATTGTGGTAATACTGCTTAGTCAGTGATCATATACAATCAATATTTGTCTGAATGGATGAGAAAGTATGATTTAGCTGGTGTTAATGCAAAAGGTCAGATATTCATGTGTTTTTATCTCAAAGAATTAACCTGAAAAAGCCTTATTCTTGTAATGTTTAATACTTCTGTAGTTTTTCAGTTATACTTTTATGTAATAAATCATAAAGCTGCTTAAGTTAATATATTATAAAGGCAGCTTTGAAACAAACTTATAAAGACTTATTTTTAATCAGGCCTAAATTGCTTCTAGTAAATTGGAAAGAGGAAGTAGATTGTCTGTAGTATATTGGGAAGAGAGAAGAAGTAGTTAGTACAGTCATGTGTAAACATCCAGAGTGGAGGTAAAAAAGTAAACAGTGCCACCAAGTGGAAGTTTTTAGGAACTTTAATAATTTGGAAATAGTTAAATGAGCTGTATTGTTTTCAACAGTTTTCCCTCGAATTATCTTTGTAACAACAATCAGACATCTGCAACACCTGGGACATCTGTGCCATCTGTTTTATCAAATGTTGGTTCTTCTGCCATCGCTTCAACAAGTGGCTTAGTAATCAGTTCTCCTTCCAACCCCAATGACCTTAAGGAGTCAAGCGGCAGCAGAAAGGCCAGAGTTCTCTATGATTATGATGCTGCAAACAGTACTGAGCTGTCACTTCTGGCAGATGAGGTGAGCAGTGTGGTTTTGGTGGGAAAAAACAGTTACAAATGGGCATACCTTCTAATACTGTAACAAGATGTAAATGCCTTGTTACTTATTTGGAAATAGTTTATCATGAATACTTGCTAGATTTCAGATGGTTATGTTAACATTTTATAAAATTTTAACCGCTATCTTTATGAAATAATGGAGTATCACAAATATTTAAAGTAAAAAAAATTTGTCTTATTTTTTTTATTGGCAAAGCAGTCAGGGAGAGCTCCCATGCCTTGACGCATTCCCCATATGCCAACAACAGGCAGGGTTGAACGAGGCCAAAAGCAGGAGACCTGATGAGTGTGAGCCATCGTCTGCCACCAGCGGGTGTAGGTCAGTGGGAAGCTGGAGTTGAGAGTGAAGTTTGGACTTGAACCTGGGGCTCCAGTGTAGAATGCAGACGTCTTAACCACTAGACAGTCTCCCACCCTCGTATTTAAATTGGTTAGCTACTAAATACTAGGGATAAATAACACTGCCTCCAGGAATTCTTTGTCTTCCAACAAAATTGATAATCTTACTTTAAGTCCCTTCATAGATAACAGTTGAACAAACTAGATAACAACTCTGATTAGTTTTCCCTGCTTATTTTTTAATGTAGCTAATAACCGGAAACATTTTCTTTTGTAGGTGATCACTGTGTTCAGTGTCGTTGGAATGGATTCCGACTGGCTAATGGGAGAAAGGGGAAATCAGAAAGGCAAGGTGCCAATTACCTACTTAGAACTGCTCAATTAAATAGGTGGACTGTGCAAAGGTTACCCATCGTGACACCGTATTTATAGGCAGTTCACTCTTAAGTAAAACAGGTTTAAGTATCTTCCATGTTAATGTCTTAAGAGACTGAAAGGAAAATACCAGCTGTCAAAAACTGGCATTTCTGCCAATAAAGTTGCATGGTAAATATTTCATTATAGAATTTATGTTAGAGCTTTCATGCCAACAATGTTTTCTTACAAAATTCTTTCTACTGAACTTTCACTAACTAAGCAACTTCTACTTTGGAGACCCAACTTACAGCAGAACTGTTTTATACTGAATTTCTAATTAACAGTAAGCTTTTTCTTTTATGTAAAATAAATTTATTGTGAATTGATATTTCAGTGACTCATTTGTTAGGTATAATTAATAGCCAAAGAATAAAATTAAAATCTTTTAAACTGTTGATTTAGAACTCTAGGATATAAACTTATTTTATGAAAAATACAGTGTTTCTGAATGTTTCTTCCATAAAGTGAAATGAAGTTATACCATGTTTACCTTGTTGTCCAATAGAAATCAAATGATTGCAATACTGTGTATTGATGGGTTTGTTTTTTTTGTTTTGGGGAGGTTTTTTTGTTTGGTTTTTTTTTTTCAGTTTTTGTTTATTTTGGTGGGTTTTTTGTTGTTTGGTTGGTTGGTTGGTTGGGTTTTTTTGTTTTTGGAAAACTACTGAATTTTTTTAAATTTAATATAATATAAGAACAACTAATAGTCCTTGAAAAGCATGGCCATAATTCTCTGACATACTTAAGAAGTTCTAAAATACCTGAAACAAATTTATTTCACTAAATATGTGTTTAGGATTATTCAATTGACACAATTGAATTCATAATCAGAATTGGATCTGTTAACTACCACAATACAGTAAAAATGATTGTTCTTATTGAACAGTATAACTATGAAAAATAATGGATTACTATAACTACATTTACATAAAGTAAATTTACATTTAAAAATGAAACTTTGCATTGTTCTGAGCTTACTAAAACGGATAATTCATTCGTGAATGTAGGTTATTTTGCTTGGGACCCCTAGTTCTGAAATACTAATAAAATTATTGGTGGCACATTTGGAGTCAGAGAATTGATATTTAGGCAATTGCTAAGAATCAGCAATTTATAAACCAGCAAATTGACAAATTATTTCTGTAATAGCACTTACATTTTTTGTTCTTGTTTGTTCATTCAGCAAACATTTGTTGAGGGCCAGGTACATGTTGATCAGCTCGGGATACTATCTTGAGCAAGATGTATGCCATCTCTGTCACTAGAGAGCTTAAAGTGCAGTGTGGATACAAATACAGAGACATAAACCATTTAAAAATATGTAACTAACTCAGATTCCGCTACTGAAAGTAGTTCTTTCTGGATGAAGTGTGAAGTGAAAGATGTGATTCAAATGTTAACTGTTCACAATTATTTGTTTTAGTACTTTTAAAAAATACATACTTAGGTACCATTTTTAAATGTGCTCTGTGTTGAAATGGCCTAGGTAGAACTTGGTAGATGCGTTACTATAGTGCACAGTTTAAACTTCTCTAGTCATTTTTGCCCTTTATTCCTGAAGTGCAAGACACATGCTGCTGCAGTTGTGGTACTGTGAAAGAGTTTGGCTCCTGTGAATTGCCACGCTCTGGTCTCCAGAAGTTGCTGAGGCTTGTTTTTAACAGAACCAAGTGAATGAAGCATTTTTCTCCTTTGCAGGAAGTTCAGGCAACCTATACAGTACCATCTGCTGTGTTGGTGTAGGTCCAAATTTAGGCTTTGAAAGGCCCTTGTAGGAATTTAGGTCAACTGAAACGGCAACTGTAAATGTTCATTCTTCGTCCCATACCATGAGGGCTCTTAGAGCTACAGATCAGTTGGGTAACTGCCATTTCCCTAATAGTAAAATTGAGAATAATAATTACCCCAGCATAGAGTTGTAGGATGATATAAGGAATACTTTTTTTAGATGCTTTTTAGGGAAAGACTTCACACACTAAACAAAAAGTGCCAGTTTCCCCTTATTAACCCTATAGTTTCTTTTAAAAAAAGTATTCATTTTTTATTGGAAAGTCAAATATGTATAGAAGAGGAGAGACAGAAGATCTTCCATCCAATGATTCACTCCCCAAGCAGCCGCAACAGCTTTAGCTGCACCAATCCAAAGCCAGGAGCCCGGAGGCTTTTCCGTGTTTCCCATGCAGGTGCAGGGTCCCAAGGCTTTGGGCCGTCAACTGCTTTCCCAGGCCACAAGCAGGGAGCTGGATGGGAAGAGGGGCCTCCAGGATTAGAACCAGTGCCCATGCAAGGCGAGGACTTAAGCCACTGGGCTACCACACTGAGCCCCCTACAGTTTCCTTATCTACACAAAGTATGGACTTATTTATGTCCTATACCAGAGGTGCCTCTTCTACATCTATACTCCATTTACTCCCCATCAGTCTGTCTGCCACTCTCTTTAAAGCAGACATATCCAGTTTTTACCCCACCACCAGTCCAAGTAGATTGTTGTTCAGAACCTGCTGGAAAGCAGTTGACCACTGGGGTTTAAAGGCTTCTCTACTGGATTCGTATAATGTTAACAGGTTCAAAGACCTTATGTTTTTGCCATATTTATTGCCTTTGTTTTAATTCCGTGGGACTTTGCTGGCTTGCTTGCTTGTTTGCTTGCTTTTTTGTGCAATTTTGGTTTGAGAAATTGTAAAGCTTAGTTTTCATTCATGTAAAGACCCACAGAGATTCTTAGGCATTGAAGAAAAAGCCTTAGAATCCTGTTAATTTATGGTGCAGCTCTCTATTGCTCCAGCTGTGTGTTCTTGACCTTAATCTGAAAGCATATTAACATGTAGAAGACACATATGGATGAAATCGTAAGCTTGGGCATAATTGTCGTCTCTTTCACAAACAGAGGTGATTGGATTGTATCTACCTTTATCTTCAAAGTAATATAAACTAAAGAGTCATGATGTTAAAGCCTTTTATGGTGCTAATCAAAGGAAATCACATTGCAGGAGATGAAGTCCCAAAAACAGGACTGTGCCACATTTGGGGCCTGGAAAGTAAGGACTAGCAGTGGGGCGGAGCCCATCCTCAGAGGCTGCAGTTTCCTTTTTGAACTGTGGAAAGCTGCAAAAGCTGGTGTTGAGAAGACGTTGTGAGATAATTTGCAGAATGAAGATGATGGAGGGCAAGGCAAAACATAATGTATTTACCCAGAGAAAGCCTACTCCTGCCATGCTTTGTTGACAGGATTTCCCTGTGGCCCAGATCCCTGGAATGTGGAGATCTGTTGTCCTCGGCCCTGTAGGACCCGCAGCCTGAACGAGGAGCCAGAAGGGATGGGTGGCTTCGCAGTCCAGCTGTGTCCAGATGAGGGAATGGTCCTTGTGTCCTAGTGAGCCTGAGCAGGGAGAGGAAGTACACTCTCTCATTATCCTAAGTAAAACATTCGCTCAGCAGAGCCATGATTCTCGAGACGGGCAATGTAAGCATCACCTGCAGATGTGTTGAAAAGGCCAATTACCATTCCCAGGTATTTTTACCTTGTATTATATTTTTTTCAAAGGCCTAGGGAACTAGTCTGTCTTCCATGTGAACAGCTTTTTAACTATTTTAAGACAAAAACAAGATCTTGACATTCTGTGTTGTAGCACTTACGATACTGTGATTATAGTTATAATTTATTTGTTTAGTATTTATTTGTCACTATACGTAGGCCTTTTGAGATAAAATCTTTGTTATTACCACAGATTCCCACCTCTCAGCACAAACCTAGCAAACAGATGTACTCAAGAAATATTTGTTGAATGAAAGAAAAAATGCAAATGTCTGAGCCTTCTCCAAGATCTAATTATCACAGTCTGAGGCTTGGGCCGGGCAGCCTGTTGTAACGAGCTGTGTGAGTGGTTCTGTTGCTCTCTCAAGTTTGAGAATTGCTGCAATATAACGAACGAAGAGTCCTTGCCTTTCACCCATAAGCCAGCCACCTGACAACACTTGCAGAATTCTCCCTGCCTTGTGTAACCCTTACATATTGGCTGTATTTTACAAGTGGTTATGAAGCTGTAAAGCTGTTTGAAGCTTGTAAGAGAAATCTTCCTTGAGTGGCCATACTTAGTAGTTGTGAAAGATTTCTAGGAATGGGTCCTTGTTCTCCACCCAACATCGTGCCTTTTAATTGTTGACTGTTTAACCTCAAAACACCACCAGGAACTGTTGGAGCAGTATCAGACTGTGCCTGTTAGGTAAAACTCTGCTCTCATTTCTACTTCCAAGGAGCCTGTTAAGTATTTCTAATGCTTCTTTATAACATGAAATCACAGCCCTGTTGGCAAAAAGAACAAAAAATAAAACAGCCTATAACTTTGCCATCCAGGGAACCACTATCACTTACAAATATGGCCTTCCAGACTCTTCTGTACGTTTTTTAGATTTTTTCTAATGTGATCAAATTGTATGTGCCGTTTGTAACTTTTTCTCTCAATACCATGACTATCTAGCTATGTCAAATATATTTATATCTTTTCATGGCTGCATGATATTCTATCCTGTGTGCTATACTTGATTATTGAATTTTAGGTTTCTGATTTTTCACTAATAAACTGCTTTAATGAATAGCGTGTTATTAAATCTTTCACGTACATTTACATATATATACATATGTGTGTATGTACATATTCTTATTTCCTTAAGATGAGTTCCTTGAGGTGAAATTGCTAGTGGAGAGGATATGCTGCTTTTTGAAAGATTTTCCACTCCACTCTGCTCTCCAGAGAACCTGTAGCAGTGTACACTTTTATCAGAAGTATTTGGAGGAGTAACTTCACTTTGGAAGACTTCCAATTGAATGTTCTTGAGATCTTTGGTTTCTTAATAAAGGGTAAAAGGATTTTAAATCTTGCAAATTTAAAGTCTTAAATTATTTTCTTATGATATCATTTGTTCTCTCTGCTGTCTTACACTCACTTTGTGAATTTCTGGGGGTGGTGGTAGTACTGGCTGCCTTTGGGAGGTGATGGTAGTACTGGCTGCCTTTTTCCATCCTCTGGCAGCACTGTCACATGAGATGTTAGGAGAGCCATCTTGAGTAGACTGCAGTGTTGGGGAAGCTTTATGACTGGCTTACTGTTGATGGCTTGAGGGAGCATGTGCAAACAGGGGAAGGGACCTCTCACAGCAGACAGAACTCTGGCTCTCCCCCCGTTGCCTCATAACTTGCTGGGATGTGCAGGTAAGTGTGTTGTGGTAGTCCTGGGGTGATCGCTGTTGCCAGCCTCTGTGGAGTGGAGTAAACATCACTGCCGCTGTCAGATCTTCCTTTATGCCGTTGTGAATAGACACTGCCTTGTACTTCTGTTCTATCTGCAAAATCCAGTTCCAGGCATTTTCCAGTCCGATAGCGAACTAATGTAACCATCGAGGCCCAAGATGTCTCCTGGGACATGTCAGCACTCCCATGAAGTGGGAGTCATACTGGCTAGGGGACTGGTTAGCCAATCCAAACTTCCCTAACAGAAACTGCCTGCACTTGGCCCATGGCTGATCTTTGTGCTTTGTGCTCAATAAAGATAATATCTATTAGCTAAGTCCCTGTAGTACTTCCAAGACTAAAGAACAAAGAACATTGACCCAAACTAGAGAACTGAATTGTTAAATGTTCATCAGTGCTATTTTCTTTTTTTTTTAAAGATTTTATTCATTATATTACAGCCAGATATACACAGAGGAGGAGAGACAGAGAGGAAGATCTTCCGTCCGATGATTCACTCCCCAAGTGAGCCGCAACGAGCCGATGCACGCCGATCCAAAGCCGGGAACCAGGAACCTCTTCCAGGTCTCCCACACGGGTGCAGGGTCCCAAAGCATTGGGCTGTCGTCGGCTGCTTTCCCAGGCCACAAGCAGGGAGCTGGATGGGAAGTGGAGCTGCCGGGATTAGAACCGGCGCCCATATGGGATCCCGGGGCTTTTAAGGTGAGGACTTTAGCCGCTAGGCCACGCTGCCAGGCCCCATCAGTGCTATTTTCTTTTTTTTTTTTTTTTTTTTTAAAGATTTTATTCATTTTATTACAGCCAGATATACACAGAGGAGGAGAGACAGAGAGGAAGATCTTCCGTCCGATGATTCACTCCCCAAGTGAGCCGCAACGGGCCGGTGCGCGCCGATCCGATGCCGGGAACCAGGAACCTCTTCCGGGTCTCCCACACGGGTGCAGTGTCCCAATGCATTGGGCCGTCCTCAACTGCTTTCCCAGGCCACAAGCAGGGAGCTGGATGGGAAGTGGAGCTGCCGGGATTAGAACCGGCGCCCATATGGGATCCCGGGGCTTTTAAGGTGAGGACTTTAGCCGCTAGGCCACGCTGCCAGGCCCCATCAGTGCTATTTTCAAAAAGACAGTTGTAACACTCATAGCAGACAAAGCCCTAGAAACCATCTTAATTTGGCATGAACCCTGATAAACGTAAATGACCATCTGATTTGTTGATTATATCTGAAAAGACTCAATCAGTAAGGAATGAGGAGTAAGAGCTCCAGAGGCTTGTAAGAAATGATCTACAGGCGCCTTCAGCTTGATGAAACAAGACAAATGGCTGATCGGGAGAGAGCAGGTGGACAGTTAGAAGCAACTCCTGAGCCTGATGCACCAGAGCTTGGGGCATGTTTCTGCATAGTCCCATGTGCTGGTCAGGTTTTCTGGAAGTTGTTACACTAGGTAGTTCCCAACCATGTATTTTCGACGGATGCCTGCCTGCCTTCAGTACATGTGGGTACTTCAAAAGATTCATGAAATTAAGACAAATTGGTGCAGAAATGTTGAAATCACTGTGTACTCCAGGGGTTTTCAGAAAGCGCATGGAAAATGAGTACTAGTTTTATAAAAGTTTGAATTTCAAAAATGAATGTCCATTTTCCATGAATTCTGTGTGTTCCCCCTCCCCTCCGCCTTGTATTTGAAAGGCAAAGATACAGAAAGGTAGATGGAGAGGATTCCATCTGTTGGTTTGCTCCCTCAGTACCTCCAACAGCTAGGGCTAGACCACACCAAAGGTAGGAGTCCAGATCACCCACGTTGGTGTCAGAGCTGTCATCTACTGCCTCCTCGGGGTGTATGTTAGCAGGGAGCCAAGTCAGAAGCTGAGTAGCCAGGATTCAAACCAGGCACTCTGATAGTTTTTCCAAGTAGCAGTTAACCCCACGGAACCACACTGCCTACCCCTCCTTCAACTTCACTCTCCTTACAAGAAAAAATGTACATGATTGCTGTAGTGAAGCTTCGGTTAACTGAGCATAGAAATGAGCACAAAACGACTCTTCTACACAGCCAGAAGCACAGTGACTCTGCCTTTTCATCCCACACAACTGTCCCAGTTGACGTGGCCTTCTGTGGCCTCTGCAGGGAAGCCATGGCGTCATGGGTGGAAAAATGGTCCAACTGAAAGGTCACCACAGGCCTCTGATGTAGTATCCTACAGGAGTTGGGGTGGAAGATGGTGTTAGATTATGAAGTTTAATTTGAGGCACCAACACTTACCTTTGTCACCTGACAGAATTCTTCACTGATAAAACAGGGACCTAGCAACGAGGCAGTCTCAGAGTAGCAGGGATGTTCGCCAGCAACTCTGCTTTCCTGCTGACAAACAATTCTACCTGTTCTTGCGTGCTCAGCTAGCAGCCACCGGTGGGTGCCGCACCACTGCTTCAAGAGAGATGGAAGTACAAGCACTGCAGCGGGAGCCCTCGGTTGAAGCCTCTCAGCACAACTTGGGGCATATTAGTCTACACACACAAGCCAGTACTGCTGGGGAAATCCACCAGAATGGCTGGTGATACACACACAGTCAGTACTCCTGGAGGAGCCACAAGGGTGGCTGGTGATAAACACACATGGAGCCAGTACTGCTGGGGAAACTCACCAGAACAGCTGGTGATACACACACACACACACGTGCACACAACCAAGATGGCTGCTGAAGATTAACCCCGTTGCTGGAAGGTTCCCCTTTGTCCCATAGCCTTTGGTATTGGGGAGCTGCTCACAACTCTAGGATATTTCTCCCTTCATGTCAAAGTCCCGCAGAGATCATGTCATTCTGTACAACACTCTGGCTTGGACTACGACCCTCTCAAAACACGTTTTAATATATTGGATTTTACTGTGAAGAGTCAAGAGTCCTCCTCTATTCCTAGAGCCTAAAATGTTGGTATTGCTGTTCTATCCAGACAGCATGTCTTACTGCAAAACCACCTGGCACCAAAATTAAGACTACAGCATTATATAGCATGTTAAGCTGCTACCTGAAACACCAACATCCCACATGGACACCAGTTCACTTCCAATCCAGCTTCCTGCTAAAACACCTGGTAAAGCAATGGAGAATGACTGAAGTACTTGGGTCCCTGCCCCCCATGGAAAACCTGGAAAAAGGTCAGGCTCCTGGTTTCAGCCTGGTCCAGCCCCAACGGTAGTGGCCATCTGGAGAGTGAATCAATGGATGGAAGAGTCTCTCCCTCTTCTCTCCCTCTTTCTCTCTCCCTTTCCCTCCCTCTCTCTCTCAACTCTGTCTTCCAAGTAAACCTTTATATAAACCTTTATATAAAGAGAAATACTTTGCAAAGAAGCAAGTTTCCAAAGCTCAGCTCTATCATTTTTTCGTTCAGAAAGTTATATGATTTCAGTTCCTGTTCCTCCAACTATAAACTACAGATTAAAATGCCCACCTCCAAGATTAGTGACAAATATGAGTTTCAAAACATGGTACAGACTCAGAAGTAACGATGATGTCTAGAAATTGCTTAGAAATGCACCCTTCTTTTGCCGTCCTCCACCCTCCACTGCTGGATCAGACATGTTAGAGATGGAGCAGAGCGAGTTGCAACTTCAGAAGCTCATGGGTGATCCTGCTGCAGTCCCACATTGGCAAACTGCCAGATGTGAGGATTTAACAATGCACAAAGGAACTTGACTCAGTACCTGTGTATAGGAAGTATTTCTATTTATTAAAATATGGTTATAGATATTAGAATACCCAAATTACTTTGCATGAAATTTCTATTTTTTAAAAATTTATTTCTTGGAAAGGCAGATTACAGAAAGAAGTAGAGAGAGATCTCCCATCCCCTGGTTCACTTCCCACATGGCCACAATGGCCAGAGCTTGGCTTATCCAAAGCCAGGAGCCCCTTCCAGGTCTCCCACATGGGTGCACAGTCCAAGAGCAGAGCCCTCCTCTGCTGCTTCCCTAGGACAGAAGCAGGAAGCTGGATTGGAAGTAGAGCAGCTAGGACAAGAACCAGTGCCCATATGGGATTCCAGCACTTGCAAGTTCATAAACTTAGCAGCTGAGATTTGAGGTTAAGATTTTCTATGACAATATGTAGTATCGCTACAAATCAGTGTTTTAATCCATATATAGAACTTGAAATTCTCTGTGCCAAAAATTAATCAACTGAAATCAATATAAAGTCACTCTTCCTCCACCAAGAGGAGTACTTAGAGAAGAGGTCAATAATTCTCTTAGAAAACAGGGTGGAGTCTGCTTTTATACTTGCACAAATGGGACCGTTTTATATAATAAATCCCATTATTACATATCACAGTTGAACTATGGCCATTTTAATTGGAAACTTTCCAAACTTTTTGTTACCAATTGTGTGGTGTTGCTATCACACACTCATCAAATGGTTAACTTTATTCCATATAGCTTACTGAAGATTATCTCAAGATAAATTTGTTCCCAACATACACCTAAAGCACTAAGTGCTTTTGCCTTCTGCCTTGGGCGTTTGTGTGTAAACCGATTACATATTGTAGGAGACTAAAACAATTGTGGTTTGAGAATAGCTGCTCCTCAGCCATGCTTTCTGAGCACATTTAGATGGCAAGTCCAGCAGAAATGAAGTTTGCACTTGTGGACCCTCAGGCAAATTACTTAACCTCTCAGGCTCACAGGTTACTCAACTGTGAAATGAAAGGATTAGACCACAGGATCCTCAAGGCCCCAAGAGCCCTTGTAGCTTACCTTGATTTAAACAAGCCAAAACTGCTCTTGTTTTAATAGTAACTGATGCTGAATCCCAGATTTTTAATTAACTCTTAACAGCGTGCACCATTCTATTAGCAGGAAGCTGATTGCGTTGTTTCTTTTTAAAGTGGGAAGTTCCTCAGTCTTCTTACTTTCCGGAAGAGCTGAACCAGTCCGTGGGAGAAAGACCCTTGGAAAGCCCTCTCTCCCAGCACTGAGCCAGGCGTCAGTGACAGGAAATACTTCGTGCTCCAACTTCTCAGCGGTCCCAAGGAATGGATATGAACGTGACAATCAGTATTAGAAGTGACTGGGCCCTCACATCCAGTTAGGGGAAATTGCCAACATTTCCTAAGCTCTTCATACCCATTAACTTCTCTCCACCTGGCGAGGAGCTGTACTTGTCCCCATTTCACAAAGAAAATAGATGTTAGAGAACCACCTAACCAGAAAATGACTGTTTTGTCTCATTGTCTACTCCAATTCAAAACACAAGCTCGCCCTTCGGTGTCTGTGACCTTCCCCCACCACACACACACACACACACACACACACACACACACACACACACCCCAATATGGTTACTGGACCATTATTTCCTGCACTCCTTCTGGATTACTAACTTTTTGGGGGACAGAAAAAGTCTTTTAACAAAAAGTGGCTATAAGCTATCACTCAGCCCAGTGAGCTCACCAGGTCCCACAGAGATTTGCCAACCTCACTACCACCACCCACAGCTGGGAATGCAGAGGGATCAGTGTTCTTTCATTCTGTTGGGCTTCTGGGGTGCAGTCCACACTCCCCAGGAGGGCGACACAGCCATGGTGTATCCCAACGGGCAGTCCAGAGGATTCTGATGCACTTGTTTAAGTAAAACAGAAACAAAAGCTTGCCCTCTGTTCCTTTAAAGCTGACTCGTTTGCAAAGGCAAAGAAAATGATGCAACTCCAGGTTTGCTCCTCAGGTTTGCAATACCATTTTCCTGGCTCTATGGGCCACTCCTCAATGATAATTTGATAGGTCCTGAAAATGAGCCGAGTGTGATTTTTCCCAGCAACAGGGGAAACCTTGGATTGGAAGAGTTTATTTCAAAATTCCATCGGAAGGGAATGTGTCATTTATATTTGTCTCCCTTTCTATAGCTCTTTCAAGTTAATTTAAAAAAAATAGATTTTTTTCAAAAGAATAAAAATGGTCATGGAGGGGCTGGCATTGTGGTGTAGCAGGTAAAGTGGCCACCTGTAATGTCAGCATCCTGAATGGGTGCCAGTTTATGTACTTGCTTCACTTATGATCCAGCTCCCTGCTAATGCCCCGGGAAAAGCAACAGCATATGCTCCCACCATGTGGGAGACCTCAGTTTGGCTCCTGGCTTCACCCTGGCCCAGCCCTGGCCATTGCAGCCAACTGGGGAGTGAGAAAGTGGATGGAAGATGGAAGATAGCTCTCTCTGTCTCTACCTCTCTCTGCAGCTCTGACTTTCAAATAAATAAATAAATAAATACTTCTTCAAAGCGGTCATCATAAATGGATACTGTAGAAAATTGTAACAAATTCCTTTTTTGGAATTTTTAAATTTTTGATGGCGTTTACATAGTTGATGAGGGCGGAAAGGATCAAGGGTTAGGGAAAAAGTGGGTGTGACATTGCTTCCAAACTCTACTTCTTCTTCCTGTATCTGGGGGAAGAGGAAAGATAGGAGCAAAACCAGACCAAGCCTCCCAACGATCCCAGTACCCAAGGATGGGGCAGGGCCTCCTGATAAAAACCCAGGGTCTCTGATGTGGTACATACTTCGAGGGTTATGCCCAAGTGATTTCACTAATTTTAAAATGCACTAGGTCTTGCTGATCCAAGGGTAAGGAACCCCTTCCAATGTCTGTTGGTTGACATAGTCAACCTTAGAGTCTCCACTCACCCAGATGTTTGCTCTCATCATTTGGCTGGGGTAGTTGTCCAATTTTCTGTTCTGCTTCCTCTGCTATGGTACTTGATAGCCCCAGTGGGCTGCCATATCCTCCATGTGCATCAGGGCCAGCCATCAACTGCTATTTTCCACCATGGAGGCCCAGCTCTGACACATGAACTCCACAGGCAGACCACCAATACTGGGTGAGACCCCAGGCCTCACATGCCCCAACCTGTGCCATTGCCATACCCGTGCTAGTATACATACTAAGACCACAGAAGCATGCCGATGGGCAACCATTGAGCTTTCCAGGTGCCATTGGCACCCTGGGCCACCTGACCAGAGCCCAGAGCCCTCTATCACCAGGGATCATGGACCTGATACCCACCACACAGGAGGGCTCAAAGAACTGGGTCAGGCAACCTGGGTCCCCCTAGATGCCCTGCCCCTAGGGTTGATGGACCTGGCACCCACCATGCAGGTGGCCCAAGAACCTGAGCCATGTACCCTGGGCCCAACCAGACTCTGCCCCCAGGGCTCACAAACCCAGCACCCACCACATAGGCAGGCCCAGGGACTCAGGCCAAGTGACCAGGCCCCACTGGATCCCCTACCCCCAGGGTTCAAGGACTGGCACACACTGCACCCAAACTAACATGGCTTGCCTCACCTCTGCATCCTTCAGCAGGTGCTTCAGCCTTGTTTGCTCTAGCTTGCACCCCCATTCCAGATCCTGCTACTGGGTGCTACAGCCTAGCCCATCCCAGCCATCTCCCAGTCCTGGCCCTAACGTGAACTGGCTGGTGTTGCAGCCCGCCTCATCCTACAACCTATCCTGGTTCTCGGATCCGCCCAGCCTAGCCTGCCTCCAGACCTGACCCACATGTGTGCTGGCGGGTACTTTAGTTTGCTCTGGTCTGGGATGACCTGGTCTGGGCTGCTCCCAGCCTTGGTTCTTGTGCTTACCTGCAGGGATTGTGTCCTGACAATGGAGTACCCTAAGCTCCTCTATTAGATCTCCTCAGAGTAGCAGATCTTGTGCATACCAGTGGATCCTTGGCCCAGGTTGACTTAGTCCTGGCACTTCTTGTCCTAGCAGGATCAACTGGCCCACACCCATTTTGCTTCTTACTGTTGAGTGTTACAGCCCAACCATACCTGATACATGCTGAGACATCGCTCTCATGTGGTTCAGCAGGAGCCAAGACCCAGCCCAGCCTGCTCTACACTCAACCCGGCTCTCACAAGTACCAGTAGGTGCTGGAGCATAGCCCTATCTGGCACTCCCAGACCCAGTCCATATCCATGCCAAGGGACACTGCAGCCATGTCTAATCAAGCCCACTGCCCCCATTCCAGCTCTTGTGCCCACTGCCCTTGGTCTAGCTCTTGTACTCACCAGTGGGACCCCCAACCTATCCCCTTAACTACCCAACCAGGCCTGTTCCCAGCCACAGATCATGCTCATGCCAACAGAGATAGCAGTTCCACAGGGGTGAGCCCACCTTTCCTCACACACACAGATTCTGCCCCGGACCTGATTTTCTCATGTGTCATGGGCCAGCCTAGCATTACCTGTCCCCTAATCCAACTTTCACTGGTGAGTACTGTGATCTAGCCCTGTCAGGTAGGCCCCTAGCATGAGCTTTAATGTGTACCAATAGGTGATGTTCGGCGGTGGTCAGTGCTAACTACCACAGCTCAGGTCTCCTATGTAGGCTGGTGTTTCAGTCTGATCCTTAAAGGTCCACTCGTTCCTCCCTCCAAACCACTTGGTTTCAGCCCACTTGTTTATCTGTAAGTACACTGGCCTTGTGGATGATATTCTGTCAGTAGTCCTTCCTCACCTGGGTGTGAGCCCTCGGGTCCTTACATGCATCCACCCACAATCCCCCACAGAAAGCTGCCAGGAGGCCCGAGGGCTTTGCCCAGCACCATTGGCACCCAGGCCACCTGGCCCAAGCCCCTACCAGACAACCCCTACCCAGACCTGCACAATCCAGCTAGCCTCACAAGCTAAGGACCAAGAAGGGCCTAGGCATTCCACCCAACCCCCTCAAGCAGCCTCTTCCCTGGGGCTATGCCACCCAGCTAGCCTCCAAATTAATTTCCAATAAATTAAATCTCCAATTTCATTTTTGTGAGATTTTTGAAGTGTTCTTGTATTTCCCTAAATTAAATATAAATATGCTTATAGGGGCTGCAGGAGGGAGCGTCTAGCTCGGATCCTAATCCCAGCTACCATGTGCTCATGGTGAGCTGGGCCTGGGCCCACCTGGATTTGGGAACTGCTTCCTTTCGAGTGAGTACACTGAGGGCGGGGGAGTCTCCGGGACTGGGTGGGTCCAGGGCCCACCCACCGCCCTCATTGGGCGGTGGACGGGATTGGGGTGGGGCACAATCTTGGGCCTGCAGGCTTAAACTTCAGCAGCCAGGAGGCTGCTGTGGGCTGCAGGAGGGAGCGTCTAGCTCAGATCCCGATCCCAGCCACCATGTGCTCATGGTGAGGTGGGCCTGGGCGGCCAGTGCGCCATTTGTCACCAGGCTGTGCCTGCTGGCCACCCGGCCCAGGGAGCTCTGGGGTATTTGTTGTCTGAATCGTTGCTTAGGTAGCTCCAGGCTGACTGCACTGTTTCTGGGATCTGAGTCAATTCTAAAGATTCCCAATGCCAGTAACTCTTCCTTGGAAGAACTTCTAATCACTTAACAATGCTGAGCTGTGAAATTGGTAATGGAACGTAATATACTGGGCAGGACTAAGCAAACCTTAGCCTACAAGCAAAACTAGAAACCAGCATGGAGCACAGGTCATACCGAGCTAGGCTCTTGCACCCACTGGTCCTCAGAGCAACCAAGGGCAGGTGCGCGATTTACAGCTAGGAACAGGCCCAAATGGGGAGGTAAGGGAACACCCTAACTGGGTTGAGGTTCCCACCAAGGGGCGCGTGTGCTGGAATGGGGGCTGTGCTCTATCCAGGAAACAGTCGTAGTCACCCAAGCACAAGTGTGAGCTGGGATTGGATGCACCAGGCTAGTTCAGACCCCAACACCATCTGGTGTCATGGAGAACCAGGGTAGACATGGGACTGACTAGGCTGGGTCTCAACCCCCTACTAAGTCACGTGTGAGCTGTATGTGGGTATGGACGAGCCATGGCCGGGCTGAAACATCCAACAACAAGAACCAGAATGGGGTGAAAGCCAGCCAGGAAAAGCCACTGTTCCTGCTAGGACAGGAGGTGAACTGAGTAGGGTTGGCTCAAGGACCCCCTGGTATGCACAAAATCTGACATTGGGAGGGGTTCTGATGGAGGAGCCTGGGCAACTCCTCTGGCAGGACACAGTCCCTGCAGGTTAGCGCAAGAAGCATGATAGGAAACAACCCAGAATAGGCCATGGAAAGTTTCCCACTGGCACACATTCGGCATGGGTCAGGGGCAGACCAGGCTGAATCAGTTCATGTCACCCACTGGCAAATCCGAACACCAGAACAGAGTGTGGGTTGAGCCGGGTTTGGTCGTGACAAAACAAGTACACATTATGGAATGCCAGGGCGTGGTTGCCTGTACTGGATGTGACTGCAGCACCCAACCAGCACACATGAGATCCAGGAAGGGAGGGGAAGAGCCGGCGGGGGGATTAAGGGCTGGTCCCCTCACCGGACAGCTACTCCCACTGGAGAGCATGGGCTGGGAAGGGGACAGACCAGACTAAGCAAGGCTGCAACACCTGTGCGCTGCACGTGGACTAGATCAGGGAAAAGCCAGGCTGGGATGATTATTCCTGCTGGAGCAAGCATAAATTAGAGTGGGTGAGGGATGTTTGGGCTTAGCCGCAGCATCAGCTGGCATTGGGGACTAATTCTGTCAAGTCAAACCACAGAACCACCTAAAGAGTGCATAAACCGGGAGTGAGAGAGACCTGGGAGGGAAAAAGTGGGTTCCCCCTTCTTGGGTCACTACTCCCGCGGGAGGGCATGAAAACTGGGACGGGGGCTGGGGTGGCTAGACAGAGAGGCACTCAACAACATCTGGGAGGGCTGGATGGTTGAGTTGGTTAGATGGAACTAAGCTTTAATACCCAGTGACAAGTACAAGAGCCAAATGGGATGGGGGACAGACTGGTCTACTGCTACACATACTGGCAAACCAGGGTAGGGGGCGGGCCTGGTGGGGGTTATTGTGGGTCGCCCCGACTAGAATGCAGCTCCCACTGGTTGATGTAAGGGCCGACTATGTGCTGGGCAGAACCAGACTGGACTGCAACACCCATTGGTTCCAGTGCAACTCGGGACTGAAAACAGAACCAACCCAGCAATTGAAACCACCAGCTGATCAGGGTGATGGACTGTGCCAGGCCATGTGCTTGCTAGAACATACAAGAATATAGTCTGGGAATACCTCAAAGTATCTTTGGAGATCTCCCCAATCGAACTGCTGGACTCAGAACTCTAACCAAAAAAAGACAGAAGACAGAACAGGTCAATCATTCATCTCAGCTGTACATTGTTGGCAGCGAAATATGGGGCAAATGGAGACTTTATGATGGACCATATCAATCAGTGGACGACCTCATCGAGCGCAACTGGCAGCGATTCATAACTGGAGAACTATTAAAACCACTTGAGCACATATCTCAGAGCATGCCCCACATCCGGGACTTGGGGTAGGCGGGAAACCGGGTGAGGCTTCTCCCTCAATATTCCCCTTTACCTCAGATACATGATGGAAACAATATGGACATAATAGTATTACCCACTTCCCTATACCCCCTGAACCTTTTTTTTTAACCGTAATTAACTATGTAACCATTGTCAACAACAATACAATAAAAAAAATAAAAAAATATGCTTATATGTTTATATTTTATAGATAGTTTGTATTATTTATATTGACATTATAACACTATATATTATAAATATTTATAGGTACATACACACTCACCAAAGATGCATACATTTTAAGGCAAAATAAAAAATCCTTTTAGTTTAACAATGGGAAAATATCAGGATAGTCCCACATGCTTATTAGTAGCAGCCATGTGTCTATATTGAAAATTTGGCCAGAGCTAAGAGACCACCTTCCATTTTGGTCCCTGGTTGAAATGTGGTAACTTCACATCACTGATTCCTGAGACATTGGCAACAGACAGAATGGTGGCCCAGGGATTTCTTTGTGTCTTCCCTATCCCTTTTCTAGGTTCCTTTCACCCAACCTTCTGCAAATGCAGGAGGAAAAAAAACCCATAATAGCTGCAATGATTTAAGCACCTACTGCATATGAGGCACTGTACTAAAAGTAATTTATACTCACCTTCTCACTTCAACAACCTGTGAGGTCAGTACCACATTTATCTCTGTTTGGCAAAGGAGAAGGCTCTGAAATCATAACCCTTGTAGAATGGCAGTCTGGCTTAAACCCAAATCTGTTTCAAAAGCTGTATTCTCAAGCTTTCACAGAAGATCCCAAGGGAACTGTCCCACCATTGTGCATGACTATTATATAGAACAGGGAAGGGCAGTGAATTCTCTATAACCAAGGTAGGGTTCAGTCCCAAACATGTATAGGACAAAACATTCAAGCACAGCTTGATAGTTCCTGCCTGCTGGATGCTATTCCAGTGCAGAGTTTTTCTTTTCTTTTGATTCTTACACCCAGGTGGTGCCTGTGAAGTGGAACCTCCAATGGGCAGAGAACCTCCATTCAGGGTGAGCAGGGACCTGCCTAATTCCTTCAGAAAACAAACAGCTCTCCTTCTCTGAATCCTGCCCACACAGCTCATCTCAGTAGCTTTCCCACAGGGCATTAGGAGTGTCCATTGCTGTGACACGGGGCACATTCATCAACCAAAACTGGGGTTGAGGAGGCCCCCAGGTCAGTGCACCAAAACCTACTTCCACTGTGATGTGCCCGTGGCTTAATGTGCAGCTGAACACAGCACAGTGAAAAATTGCTGATGGCTCAGGATTTCTCAAGTTTCTTCATGCCTCCTTACTCCCACAGCAATGACAAGCACATGGTAGCAAATAGTCAGAGCAAGTATAGGCAGCATTCCATGTCCACTAGTTCCACATCAACAGATCAAAAAAGTCACTCTGTGCTGAGTATGTACACTTTTTCCTTGTCATAACCACAGTGTCACAACTACTTACAGAGCTTTCACATCAGGAATTGTAAGTAACCTGGAGATGACCGGATGTCTTTGGGAGGATATATGCAAGGGTTATGGGCAAATACTACATAAGGGACAGGAGTATCCACAGATCTTGGAATTCACAGAGGATTCTAGCACAAATCCCTGCCCCATCCCTCCTCCATAAGAGATAAGGGATGGTTGTATTTATTGTGCACTTACCGTTTGACCTTCACAACAGTTCTAGGCAGTATGTGGTCAGCTGCCACGAGTCTGGGAGAGGACTAAGGCTGGCAGAGGCTCTGCTCCATGGGCAGCTGCTGTAATACACATGGAAATCCATGCCAACAATCCTAGTGAACCCTGCCCCAGGGAAGACAAAGAGATGAATGACAAAGCCTTTCACACAAGCCTGAATTCCAAAGAGAGTCTCAGGGAACAGCAGGGCGATGCTGGGGATGAGGGAATGGAGCAGCTTGTCCCAGACAACAAGCAGGTTACTCATACCTTTAGAAGTCTAGAACTCTGTGAACTTACGACTGCACACGGCCCACCTCCCCAGTCCTCGTTGGAATCTAATGAGATCGTTTGTCCAAAATACTTTGCATGAAGCCAGACAGCTACTCCTTATATCCTCTCGTAATTCTGACCATTGTCACTACCCCATGATGTCCTTGGACTTGGGGAAAAAAACCTTATGTCCCCTTGCACAAACACTGCTGGGATCAGCATGAGAGCAAAGCGGGTTTGCCCCTGCTCTGCAACTTGCTACTGAGGGCCTTCAATGCAGCTTGCAAACCTTGACCTGCACCACTCATGGAGGCTGCAGGCCTGCCTGTCCCCACCCATGGCTGCCCAGGCAGGGGTCAGGGCTAAGAAGCTCTGAAAGGCAGGCAACATCAGCTGGCAGGAGGAGAAATGGCTGCTGAGCCAAGCAGGTCCAGAATAACCGCACTGCACTACAGACCATAATTTACTCTAAAATGGTCCTTAATGGTGATGGGTGTGGGCGAGCAGGGAGCAGGGAAAGCAGATGCCCCTTGGAGGTTTCCATCAGAAATCTTTGATGCTCGCAGTGGTGTTTTACGATCTACACTGCAATTCCTTAAAACGTCTGTGTCCAGAGCCAGCTCTCTCTGCTCTTCCCTCCTGCTGCCACGAGAAACATTGCTGTCTTTGCCACCTCTGATATCATCCTTGACTGGCTGGACTGCATAAAAACCAAGCTGGATGCATCCTCCTAAACTCAACATTTGCTTTCCCCATCCTTTGTTATATATTAGCTGAAAAAAAGCTTTTGGGAGACACAACAGAGACATTATATGTAAATCAATAGCAATTTTTCTTTTGTGTTCAGGCTATGCATACTGACTAACTAATTTTCATGGCAACCGTATAAGTAAGTGAGTTTTATTATCTTGTTCCAATTCAGTTCTTCTTCCACATTTTAATCAGCCTAGGCGACTTTAATTTATCTCCTTGAAATGATTTTTCCAGCATCCTACATTTTCATCAGATCTTCTTGTTATAGCCGGATACAGCTGGCACAGACAGTTAAGTGCTATAGGATGGAGCAAACAGATGAGAACAAAAAAAAAATCAAAAAGCCATTGACATGGCCAGCATGAGTGGTTGGAGGGGGCAATTGAGGGAGCAGAATCTAGCTCCAACTGCCAGAACACTTTAGTTGGTATCTGTGTAATCCACAAAGACAATGCACAGCCAAAAGATGAGAGCCTGGGGACAGGCATTACGAGCACCAGTTCAAGTTCCAGTTGCTCCATTTCCCATCCAGCTCCCTGCTAGTGCTCCTGGGAAAGCAGTGGAAGATGATTCAAGGCCCTGGGCCCCTGCACCCACATGAGAGACCTGCAAAAGCTCCTGGCTCCTGGCTGCTGGCTCCCGGCTTCAGCCTGGCCCTGCTCACGCTGTTGTGGCCATTCAGGAGTAACCAGAGATGGAAAATAACTCTATCTCTTTCTCTCTTTTCTTCGGTAACTCTGACCCAATAAATAAATTAATCTTTAAAAAAATGTGAGAGCACCTGTCCTAACTGTAGAAGATACGGGGTCTTTAGCACATCACCCAGACTCATCCCTGTATCAGAGCAGCGTCCTCCGCCCAGTGGTGCTGGGCCTGGCAATGGCAGCTGGGTGGCTCTCTTCTTGTGTTTTGTGTTGCTCTGGTAGAATACCCAAAACATTCATCTAGCTCACAAATCCAGAACTCCGAGAACCCTGGCATCAGCTTCTGCTGAAGGCCTATGGCAGATGGTATCACATGGCACATGCAAGAGGGCAGGCTGCAAGGTGAGAGGGGCAACAGGAGACCAAGGGGAGTCAGGCTGCTGCCTTCATAACCAAGTGCTCTCTCAGAAACTGCTTGACTTCTGTGAAAACTACCCCGCTTTGTGAAACAGGCCATTGCCTCATCAGGGCAGTCCTGAGTCAGTTATCTCTTAGGCCCCACCTCTTAGAAAGTGCCCTCCCTTTCCATATCTTCCTCTTGAAGACCATGCTTAAACACAGGAGTCTTTCAGGAACAAACCACAGCCTAAGCATAGCCAACAGGTGTGATAGGTAGAGGCTTCCCAGGTGCGTGCCAAACTGGGTTTGCCCTCTTGGGCTTCTGCCAGATAATATGGCCTCAGACAGAGTAAGACAACTGGGGCATGCCTGCACTTGGAGCACGCCCAGACGAGGACACAGGCATGAAGCATATGACAGAGCAAGTTCTTATTTGGTGCCATGGCCTTTATAAGGGCTATTTCCTTGGCTTAAAATATTCTTTTCCTGTACTCTTCCAAAGGCTAATAATGCCTTCTCATCCCGTCTCAACTGGGAAGTCACTTCCTCAGGAAGGCCTCACATGACTCCCCACCAGTCTAAATTAGGCGACTGTGCTGATTTTTTTTCTAAGCATGCCTGGTTCTTTTCCTTAAATTCCCTGACAGCAATGAGTTGCATTAGATTTCTTTTACTTCTGATGTAGACACCAACATGTGATACTTGGTAAATATGTAGAGAATGAAATACATCACTGTCCTGGTGGGGGAGGAGGCTATAACTTCTCTAGTGGAGACATAGAGTTCTAATCTGAAGTGGCTTTGAATCCACAAAGCCAGACCATCAGCCACTGCACAGAGGCAGGCTAGCACTTCTTCATTTCTCTCTGTCTAGGGCCTGCCTTGACCTGAGAGAATGAGGTGGGATGTCTCACTACCCACTGCTGTGTGACAGAGTATGCCCAAATACAGTGCCTTCAAAGAACAATCCTTACTGAGCTTTCCAGGTTCCTCTGATCAGGAATTCGGGAAGAACTTGGCTGGGCGGTTCTGGTGTGTCGTCTCTCATGAGACTGTGCCAGCGAGGCTTGGGGGCCTGGCCTCCTGCCTCTCTGTTCATGCAGTCACAGAACTGTTTCAACATGGTGTCTGTGTGGTGGCCTCAGAAGAGGCAATGAGCTTCCATTGCTGCTCAGGACTCTGGTGCGGATTCTATAGTGAGCAGACAGAAGTTACATCATCTTTTCAAAATTGAGGTTAAAAAATTACACACAGACACACACAATATTTCATACCTTAACCACATTTAGGTACGGACTTCAATAGTGTTAGGCCATTCTACTGTCTGTTTCTATTTGTTTGATTACTTTAGATGCCTTCTATAAACAGAACCGGTCGCACCTGCCTTTTTGTGACTGGCTCATTTCAGCGAGCAGTGTCCCTAACATCCATTCTGTCTGTAGCTTTTAAGATTGGACCTAGGTGTCGCTTTATCTTTATCCTCTCATCGATTTTTGGACATCTTGACTACCTTTACCTTGTAGCTGACAATGTGACAATTGTAGTGAACAATGCTACTATGAACTTGGCTGTGCATATGCCCTGTCGATACCCTACTTGCTTCATCTCCTTTCAAGGTTTAGCCTTACATGCCACTCGATGTCACTTTTTCCAACACCATAAACGTACCTAGATTTCAGGTAAGGCAATACAAATCCCATCCTTGATAAGAAGAATATCAAAGTCACCTTATAAGAAGGACATGAGAAATGGAAGATAATGCTACATCTGTCTTCGGAAAATATATTCTGCCATTTAAGACTCTACCTAGATACAGGGAGGTGGGGTGGGAGGAGTTAGAGAATGGTTTTCAATGGTGGGAAAAGTTACAGAGGTTGTGCTTCAGACAGCTACCCCCCCAATGAAGGTCATGGATAAAGACCCTGTTAACCATTAACTTACATCCTATAGCTAATGGCACCCCACCGCTTTCCAGTTGTTACCCTGTTTTACTTTTAGATGTTTGTTATTGTGTCCTTCTCCACTAAAATGTAAGACCCAAAAAAACAGAAACTTTTTTTGGTACTATATACCATTATTGACCATGGTGCCACACATATGGTAAGCATTCAGTGAAATTTTACTGAATAGATGACTGGATTGAAGAAAGGAGGAAGTGTCCTGAAGGCTCCCAGGCTTGGCTCTTGGCACCCTGTTTCTCCCTGCTAACATTAATCACCACATTCCTGTGTAATCCCAGGCAGTCTTTTCTGCTCACAGTCCTTTGTAACCTGGCCTGTCCCTCCCATGGCCCTCCATCCAACTAGAACCGCCCTGTCTCCTATCTCCTTGGCTCAGCTCATTCTGCAGTGCAGCAGACGGATGAGTCTGACATCCAGGGCAGGTAATGTGTTATCCCTGTTAAGGGCCAATTACATCTTAATAGGACTTTGTGTGCCTTAAACCCAAGGTGACAGGTATCGGCTCAGCTTCCCATAGCAAACTCAAAGGGTGCTATGGGACACTCTCAGGCTTTCAAGGGAAACACAGCCATTTGGTAGAGCCATTGTAAAGCTATTTGGACTTACCTTCTTAACAAACAGAACCACTGCACCAAGTGCAGTAGCCTAGCAGCTAAACTCCTAACCTTGCACATGCTGGGATACCATATAGGTGCTGGTTCTAATCCTGGCAGCCCCGCTTCCCATCAAGCTCCCTGCTTGTGGCCTGGGACGGCAGTCGAGGATGTTCCAAAGCCTTGGGACCCTGCATCCACATGGGCGATCTGGAAGAAGTTCCTGGCTCCTGGCTTCGGATCTGCGCAGCACCAGCCATTGTAGCCACTTGGGGAGTGAATCATTGAAGGGAAGATCTTCCTCTCTGTTTCACCTCCTCTCTGTATAGCTGCCTTTCCAATAAAAATAGATAAATCTTTCAAGAGAGAGAGAGAAAGAAAAGAAAAGAAAAGAAAAGAAAAGAAAAGAAAAGAAAAGAAAAGAAAAGAAAAGAAAAGGAAAGGAAAGGAAAGGAAAGGAAACGGAACCACTGGCTCCTTCTTCAGTGCATGAGAGCCATAAATACAGCATTTGGAATATTGCAGAAGCTGTAAACTGAACATTTCAGTTTCTACCTTAAGCCAAAGTAATAGGGGAGGTTGGCACTCAAAGCAACCGGAAAATGCCCCCTCAGTGACCCTCAACCAAGCCACATCATGCATGTGGTGTCCCACCTGCCAAATGAGTCAAGATCCCCAGTCCTGTAACCAGATTCCCAGTCTTATCCTAGGTGATCATCCACTCTTAAAAAATGAGCCTGAGGACCCAGCACTGGGACCTAGCAGCTAAAGTCCTCACCTTGAACACCCCGGGATCCCATATGGGCGCCAGTTCTAATCCCGGCAGCCCCGCTTCCCATCCAGCTCCCTGCTTGTGGCCTGGGAAAGCAGTCGAGGACGGCCCAAGGACTTGGGACCCTGCACCCGCGTGGGAGACTTGGAAGAGGTTCCTGGTTCCCGGCTTTGGATCGGCGCAGCACTGGCCGTTGCGGCTCACTTGGGGAGTAAATCATCGGACGGAAAATCTTCCTCTCTGTCTCTCCTCCTCTCTGTATATCTGACTTTGTAATAAAAATAAAATAAATCTTTTTTAAAAATGAGCCTGAAACTGGCCTGGTGGACAAAAAGAAATGTTTTCTTAAACCATGAAGTTTAGTGATCAGAGTCCAGGAGAGGCTGCCTCTTTAGCCCTCTTCCTCACAGGAAGAGGCAGAAAGCAGCAGATCCCAGATGCATTTCCACATGGCCTGTTCTTTCTAAACCCCATTGAATGGCCTCTCCTTTTCTTCTATGCATATGCCATCTTTTCTTCAAGGTCTGAGATACAGGATGAATAGTCTTTGTTTTTACCCAGAATCTGAATTCACCCCTATAAGGTCAACTCTATGGAAGCAAGGATGTCTTTGATTACTTCTGTATAAGCAGAATTTGTCTAACTACCTGGCCCGTAGAAGGCACTCTACAATAAACTCACAGAATTAATGAACCCGAATTCCACAAACTAACCCGCCCCTAGTGTCCTGATCATCCACTCCATGGATCCATTTCTCCCTCAGATGGATTTCCGTGTGCTGGGGTTCTAATGAAGCGCCCTCACTCAAAAAGGCCAACTCCACACATGTGGAAGCCCGGCTCCCTGAGCACAGCCTCCACTAACCATCCCACCGCGTGGATGTGATGACTGCTTACGCCATAACATTAGCCTCAGGACAGAACTGGTGAGGAGCGAAAGGCCCTGCCTCACAACCAAGCTGCACGAAGGGAGGGACGCTCATCCCCCTGCAAGGTGACTTGTGGGACCCTGCTGCTAATGGCTCTGTAAGCAGATCCAGCCTTTGAAAAGGTTTCATGAAAGGATCCATCACAGTCAAGACAACAGTCTGAGTGCCATCTGATACTGATAAGGCTGCCTGGGAATGCCCTGTGCTATCTTTTCCCCAAATCAGAAGTTCTTGGACAGACAGCCAAGCTTTGGAAACCAACCGAGTGATACTAAGTACATTATCTTGTCTAAGAAAAGCATGAGGAGTAAATTAAGATCCTTGCTGACCTCATCGACCTAACAGCAACAACAGAAAGACCTCTGCTTGTTACCTAATGTACAGCCATTGTCCTACTCCCTCTCCTTAAAACTTAAAACCCAAGGAGCCTGCGTCCCTGATACAGTCTCATTCTACACGAGACGTTTCTGCTCCTCTCTTCTGGTCATTTCAAACACAGACCCTAGTAAGGGGGATGGGATTACCCACCTTAGCCTAGACCTTCAGGATCCTAGACCTTCTAGGAGCTGGAATGGAGTACCTAAATCAGAAGAAGAAAGGGTGGCTACCTGGGAAGAAAATTGGGGTTCATTTGTCAAGGAGGCAAAAACAGAGTGCTGTGTGTACGATAAGAATCGCATGGTAACACAAACTTGTACAGCAAAAAAAGCAACTGTAACAGTGAGCATCCCTCCTAGCACAAACAAGAAAGTTGCCTTTCCTAGTATTATTTCTGGATTGTCCCTTCAGATGTGCTGTGCAGTAGGCCAATAGTTAAAAGAGGGAAAAAAGAATCTGTTTTGTCTCCTCGAAGTGTTGCCTCTAATCTCTTGTGCATTATTTCTGTGTGAGCTTTATACACCCAAGTTCACATAGTACACCACACAATGGAAATAGAAACTAGTGAACAAGCACCCGCGAGTGCAAAGCTGGGAGCCAAGCACAAGGGCAGGTCAGAGCAGAGAATGTCTCCGCGGAGGGACTTGGCACAACTGCATGGACAATAAGAGGTTAGAGCTGAACTTTGGAGAACTCCAGAGGCTGTCAGCAGGAGTGGGAGCCATTCACACTGAGGGCATCATGAAAGCTAGATGCACAGGAATGGGACTGGCATTATAGCATAGCTAGTTAAGTCACTTCCCGTGGGGCCAGCATCCTACATCAGAGCACCAGTTTAAGTCCTGGATGCTTGCCTCTGATCCAACTTACTGTTATTGTACCTGGGAAGGCATGAGAGGAGGAACAAACTCCTCAGGCTTCTGACACTCACATGGTAAATCCAAATAGTGTTCCTGGCTCCTAACCCAGACCCAGCTGTTGTAACCATGTGAAGAATGAAACAATGGATGGAAGATGCCTTTCCCTCATTCTGACTTTCAAATAAATAAATGCTTCCAAAAGGATTTATTTAAAAGGCAGAGTGATGGAGAGAGAGACAGAAAATGATCTTCTATGCACTGGTTCACTCCCCAGATGACCACAACAGCCACGGCTGCCAAGCCAAAGCCAGGAGCCTGGTGCTTCATCTGGGTCTCCTATGTGGGTAGATACAGCCCAGACACGTAGGCCATCCTCTGTTGTTTTTCCCAGGCATTAGCAAGAGGCTGAATCAGAGACGGTGCAGTCAGGACACAAGCCAGTTCCTCTATGGGATGCTGACATCACAGACAGAGGGAGAAGCACTACCCACAACACCAGCCTCCTAAGAAAAGAAATCGTAAAAAAATAAATAAATCAACAAATAAAATGCCCGCAACAGTCAAGGTTAGGCCTGGTCAAAGCCGGGAGCCCACAACTCCATCTCCCCTGTTGAGTCAGGGACCCAAGCATTCAGGTCAGCATCTGCGGCTTCCCAGGTGTGCATCAGCCAGAAACAGCTTTTGGAAGCAGAGCTGGACATGACCCAAGCACTCTGATACAGAATGAGGATGCTTAACTGCTGCATCTGAAGGTCACCCCTAAGTGATGTTTCCACACGGGAGTCTGTTTACCATTCCTGCTTCACAAGATCACCACAAGCTGATAGTTCAAGTAATACAAATTACTTGTCTTACTATACTGCAGATCAGCAGGTCTGCCTCCAGGTGTCATTGGACTAGAAATCAAGGTGCTGGTAGGGCTGGATGCTTTCCGGAAGTTTTAATGGAGAAACCTTTTCTTTTTTTTTTTCTTTTTCCCCAGGCTTTAGAGGGTGCCTGCATTGTTTAGCTTGGGGCCCCCTTTCTTTGTCTTCAAAACCAGTAAGTGAATTAAATCCTGTTCAAGTTGCCAGCTCTGATTCTGTTTAAAGACTCATGTGATTCAACTGGACCCTGGATAGTCTAATACAATCTTCCCATCTCAAATCCTTACCACAATTGACATCTATAGAATCACTTGTGCATCTGTAAGATGACACATTCATAGGACAGACTGATGCATAGACACCTTTGGGGGGCCCTTATTGTGCCTAGCTCAGGAAAGAAGGCAACCAGTCAGGAATGGTCCCAGCCAAGGATCCAGAACTGTGGAAAGAGATGGGGTAAAATTCTCACATTTGTGACATTCTGGGTAAAGAGTCATTGGATAATGGAACACTCTAGTCTCTCAATTCATACCCCTTAATCCCATAGATCTTACTCTACTCTCCGGTCTAGAACTTTCTCAGCAACCAATATGAGCTCTGTGCTGCTCCCTTTGCCAGTCACCAGCCCAGAAAAGAATTTATGCTCCAGCACACTGCCCCGTTAGCCAAAGTGGGTTGCCTTTTGCTGGGACAATAAGTAACCTCTAGCATTTAGTTGCTCAAAACAGCAAATTAGGGTTTTGTTTATTTTACTTTAACTTTCAAGGCAGAGTTACAGAGAGAAAAGGAAAGACAGAAAGTTCTTCCATCCGCTGGTTCACTGCCCAAATGGAGCTGTAGAGATGGGCACTATGGTACTGCTGGCTAAGCCACCGCTTGGGAAACCTGCCTTGGGAAGTCCTACCTCTACTTCCAACCCAGCTTCCTGCTCATGTGCCTGGGATGCAGAGTGCTTGGACTGTTATCACTCATGGGGGAGTCACAGATGGAATTCCTGGTTCCTGGCTTCAGTCTGGCCCAACCTCAGCTGTTGTGGGCATTTGGGATGTAAAACAATGAATGAAAAATCTGTCTCCCTTCCCCCAACACAGCCATCTCTTGCTGTCACTCTGCCTTTCAAATAAACCATCTTAAAATCCACAGAGCTGGGGTCCGGCAGCGTGGCCTAGCAGCTAAAGTTCTTACCTTGAACACCCCGGGATCCCATATGGGCGCCAGTTCTAATCCCGGCAGCTCCACTTCACATCCAGCTCCCTGCTTGTGACCTGGGAAGGCAGTCGAGGACGGCCCAAAGCTTTGGGACCCTGCACCTGCGTGGGAGACTTGGAAGAGGTTCCTGGTTCCCGGCTTTGGATCGGCGCAGCACTGGCCGTTGCGACTCACTTGGGGAGTGAATCATCGGACGGAAGATTTTCCTCTCTGTCTCTCCTCCTCTCTGTATATCTGACTTTGTAATAAAAATAAATAAATCTTTTTTAAAAAATTCACAGAGCTGTAAACCTTGTTCTATTCATAGACCATAGCCACTATGCAACTACAGTGTTCCATGTTACTCTAATCATCCAATCAGACTCACTTTCTGCCAGAAAATAGCCTGCTTTAATTTTCACTTCAGACAGCATTGCAATACCTATCCCTAGGACAACCATCTCGCTTCCAAATTCTGATTCAGAGATGGAGAGATGAAGGGGTAAACAGAGAAACACTCAAAGCCTCACAAGACTTTATCTTTTCAGTGAGACAAGTGGCCCTGCTGGTACCAATGGAATTCCCCATAGGAGCATTCTGAAATCATCCCACTGTTTTGGTGCCCTGAAGCAATGCACATAAACAATATTCAGCAGTGGGGGGAGTTCTGGCCAGTTCAGAAGTAAATCAGCAGATGGAAGATCTTTCTCTGTTTCTCCTTTCTTCTTATTAAAAATATGCCTTTAAAATAAAAATAAATAAATTTTCCATTTTTAATTTGCCTACAATCTAAAAGCAGCTGAAGGAAGGTTGGGAATGGGCCACTTGGCTCCCCCTGAGTCTTGCCCAGCTCCAGCAGCTGATGCTGCCTTAAGAACTATTCAGCAACTATTAAATTTGCTGCATGGCACGTTTCTTGTAGGTTAACTCTCTGAGGCGTGCAGTCCCGGTAACCAGAGATTGGTTATTCAACATGCCATAAATCCTGCCTGCCCTATATGATGAGTAAAGCATGTTAAGTGATTGCTGAGTGCCTCATATTAGGCCAACAGTTGCTCTCAGATAATGATGTTGATGTAGCAACTGGTGTGCAGTCTCAGGTCTCCGCTGTCCTGTGACCCAGCCCACAGAGCAGCTGCTGTCCTTGCAACCCTAGCGTACTTTGATCTCCTTTAAATGGGAAGGATGGTTTGAGGAAGTAACAGCTTCTCATTTTAATGACCTCATCTGAGGAACCGAGTCAAAATATCATTTGGCAGTAGCCTGCCGCATGATTCCCTAAAGATAACAAAGAGTTTTAAAGAATGCAGTAAACACACGGTTCCTATTTCTTACTTCTGAACGTGTTCTTTAAAAATACAGGAGTCAGGGTCAGTGCTATGGCTTAGGGGGTTAAGCTGCACCCTGTAATTCTAGGATCCCACGCGGGCACAGGTTTAAATTCTGGCTGCTTTACTTCTGATCCAGCTCCTTGCTTACCTGCCTGAAAAAGCACCAGAAGACGGCCCAGATGCTTGGGCCCCTGCACCCACCTGGGAGATCGGAAGAAGCTCCTGACCAAACCGCGGTGATTGCAGCCACCTAGGGGTGGAAGATTTCTCATTCTTTCAATGTCTCTCTTTCCACGCTATATCTAACCCTTTAAAATGTGAGGAGCAGGGTGCCAAAGCCGCTCCCAGGATTGGGAGGGGCTGTCCCAAGATGGCGGCTGGCCCAGGGCCAGGAGGCGGAGTTGGTCTCGCCAGCAGGTAAACAGGAAGTCACAGGGATAGGCTGTTGCCCTCAATGCGATTATGTCATTGCCACTGGCCTATCAGTTAGCGCCAAGTGGACCCACGGGGAGAAGTGATTGGTGGAGAACAGTATAAAAGCAGCAGGTAACCGCTAAGGCGGGTGGGGGGACGAGGAGGAGAAAGACAGGGAGAACGATGGACGGAACGGGAATAACGGGGCAGCAAAGGGGGGTGGAAAAACTAAGGGAAAAGCTAAGGCAAAAGCTAAGGTGTACGGGATGAGGAGAAGAAGGACAAGGGGAAGAACGATGGATGGAATGAGAAGAACGGGGCAGCAAAGAGGGGTAGAAAAGCTAAGGGAAAAGCTAAGGCGTACGGGACTAGGAGAGAAAAGTACGAGGGACAAGAACGGGGAAAAGCGTCAGAGAGGGATACAAAAGCAATATAGACCTACGAGAAGAGGAACGGGAAGAAAAGTAGTGGAGAGAAGGCTAGAGAAGCAGGGAGAAAAGTTAAGACCAACGGGGATAAAGGCAGCGGAGAGAAGGGTATAAATGTGTCCACTATTGGCAATAAGGCGTCTGGTTGCAGGTCCAGCTTTTCCCAGACCCTCAAGAGTGTGCCTCGTCATTAGTGTCGCTGCTGGACGGCGACAAATGAATAAATTAACTCTTTTTAAGTTTCATAATGTAAAGTGTAGATATACTATCCTACGGCTACAAATCAATATCTTTTAGAAAACTGGATCAGCGTCAGAGGACAGAAGAGTTGTACCTAGAAGGTGTAAAACATTAAATAAGTGAGTCAGGATTTTATCTTCTTTCTCCATTAGTTTTTTGTTTTGTTTTTTCATATTTTGTACATCTTAGGGTAAATCTGATCTGATACTAAGTGGAGAAAAGAAATATGCTCTCAAAAAGCTGAGGCTTCTATCTGGTTAACAGTCCAGAAGCAAAAATGGGATTTCCAGTCATTTTTGAAGAACAAATGTGTATTCAAGGGGAAAAAAGTCATTTGCTTAACCAGCAGAGCAGGCCGAGAAAGAGTTGGGTACACACTGTGAACATAACAGGAGCTTTTTCCCTCCTTCTTTGCAGCAACCCCTCCCATCTCCTGCTTCCCACCCAACATCCTTCTCCATTCCCATTTAAAAGAAAAGAAAAAAAAAAGACTGTTATGATTAACAGCTAAAGAACAATCTTCACACACTTCAGGATTGGTTCAAACAACTCTTTCCAACTTTTGCTGCTACAGTCCCACCGGTAACCCATGGTCACCTGTTCCCCAGGTTCCTCCTCTCTTCTGAGGAATTCAATTGAGAGTTCCTGGGCCGGGTCTGGCCAGGGCCAGGAGCAAACCAAATTTGAATTGATTTCTCAAGGATCTGCAGCTGCTTCACGCCCCTGCTTCCTGCTGGCAGCAACCAGGGAACAGCTGCTGGGGCTCCCTTCCCGCCCCCCCCCCCCCCGCCCCGCGCCTGTCACATTCTGTTGTCACACTCCTGGGCAATATTTCAGGAGCTTACTCATCCTGCCACTCGCTTCCCTCACCCCCATACCTCTTGCCCTCAAACAAGACATTAGGAAGGAAACATGAGAGATTTTATTTTAGCCTAATTGAACAATGGCCCTTATTTCATTTTGAGTAAGATAAATGGGCTGTCCAACTTCACTTCTCACTTTATCTGTAATGAGGTTTCTCTCTCAACTGTTTACTAAAGTATTAAAAAAGCACTTTGCAGCGCCTGCCGGCACAGTCCATCAAAAAGAGTCAATAGAACAGATGAAGACATATGAGAAAGTTGGGGAGATAAGGTGGCTTTTGTGAATGTTCAGAGCCCAGACCCATTAGAAAAAACTGCTTCTCCCGCTATGAATTCAGTGTGGAAAAAAAAAAAAAAAGAAAGAAACAAGCTCTTTATCTTTGGCAGCAAAGTGGTTTTGTACAGAGCAGGACAACACCTGGCAGCTTTTCCCAGATCCAGCCCAGGGCAGATAACTAATTGCAGTCATTACAGTTCAGGTGGTGAGACGCGCCAAAACTGTGAGATCCTAATAGGCCATTAGCATCTTCTGTGGACTTAGCTCTCCCCGCTGCGCTGGAACCCCTGGCGCTGTCTGTTGTTGCTCTCGGTCCATCTCCAGCTGTTTTTCAGGAGCTAGCACATTCAGATGTGGAAATCTACAAAGGGGAGGATGCCAGCTCTGGGACCCCAGGGAGCAGACCACTAAACTGAGTGCTGTGTGACCTCACCTGAATCAGACACCAGACCTCTTCCCTTAAAAAGTGGGGGAGAAATGCTGCCCTTGGAAAAGCATCTTACTTAGTTTACAGGGAATCAACAACCGTCTGAGGTGTGGAGATTGTACCTTCATCTACATTTTCAGTCTCTGGTATGAAAGAGTTTTTTGCTAGTTTAGCCCTCACCACCAAACACCTGCAACTTCTTGGGCTAGGCTCAGGTCAGAACCAGAAACTCAATCCAAGTCTCCCATGTGCATTGCAGACACCCAGCTACCTGAGGTATCACTGCTGCCTCCCAGGATCTGTGTTGGCAGGAAGCTGCAGTGAACAGCCAGAGTCAGGAATTGAACCCAGGTACTCTACAATGGAATATAGACATCATTACTACTAAGCTGAACATCCATCCAGAAAATGTTTTTAAGAACTTTGCTTTTTGGGCCCGGCGCAATAGCGTAGTGGTTAAAGTCCTTGCCTTACACGCGCTGGGATCCCATATGGGCGCTAGTTCTGGTCCCGGTGGCCCCACTTCCATCCAGCTCCCTGCTTGTGGCCTGGAAAAGCAGTCAAGGATGGCCCAAAGCCTTGGGATGCTGCACCCACGTGGGAGACCCAGAAGAATTCCTGGCTCCTGGCTTCGTATTGGCTCAGCATTGGCCATTACAGCCACTTGGAGAGTGAACCATCGGATGGAAGATCTTCCTCTCTGTCTCTCCTCCTCTCTGTATATCCGCCTTTCCAATAAAAGTAAATAAGTCTTATTAAAAATTTTTAAAAAAGGACTTTGCTTTTAAGTTTTATTTTCTGATGTATTTATGATCTGAATCAAGTTGTCTTGTGATTCCTTTCCTTAGCCTCACTTAGGACAGGCCCCATCAACTGATTTCTCAGTTACCACTCTTCTTGGGCTTTCCCTAAGTCTGGGTAACAGAGACCCATCCACAGGCTGATCAGCAGGTGGAAGGAACAGAGACCTCAGATGTCATACGAAGCCCTCCCCTGGTGGCAGGTGCCTGTGTGAAGGAGCAGGGACAATGATTCACTGCTTTCTGATTCTGTCCTAGCACTGTCCCATACACTGTTCTTTCTCCAGCTTTATCCCATCAAACCCACACAGTCACTTTGAGTTTCACACCCCGAGCAGAGCTCATTAAAGGGAAAAGCAAACGGGCCCTTCAGCCTCCTGGTCCACCAGACCTCCTTGTCAGCCAAAGGTTCTTATGGCCTAACAGAATTTCAGGCCTGTCTTTGAGACCTAACCTGCATAGGCAGGAATTTTTTTTTTCCTAGTAATAGTGTCTCCCTTACTTTTGTTTTGGAAATGGAAAGAAGTATGTGCGAGTTACCCATCAAGTATGAGAAACCATCACAGCTGATATTTATAAAGAATGCAGCTTATAATAAAATTTCCCACATAATTTCAATGAACTCCCACAATCAATTAGTTCTCATTTTTTTCAGATGCAAAAATTACTGCATTTAGAATCAACTGGCCTATCCAAAGTTACTACTTGGTAAGCAGTCAAGTCACAAACTCTGGTTTGATGACTTGTTCTTCCCATAGCACTACAGCATCATTATTTACCCAGCAAATAACTACTGGGCTCTGAGGATGCCAGCTCCCAGTTCAGGTGTTAGGACATGTCAGTGAACAAGCAACAGAGTTTTTGGTTAAATATGGGAGACACAGAGTAAACATATATTTACAACTATTACATATGCTAAAAACAAACCACATGGTGTTTAAAAGTTGTGTTCTCAGCCAGTTGCCTGGCATGCGACACACAATAAGCCCACTTGTTTAGTTGACTATTGGCTTCTTGCAGTCACAGACAGCCTGCAGTACTTCAGGGAGACACCAAAAAGAGCAAGTGCTTTTAAATTCCTGGAAAAGAAGCCAGTAATAATCTCTAATTGAGAGAAAATGCACTCTCCCAAAAGAATTGAAAGATCCCAAAAGCTCAGCCAGACCTACTTGTGATCTTCCCAAGTATGAGGCCAATCAATAAAGACTAGAGAGACAGATGTTTTTAAATGCATAATTTACACCAAAAACTACACAATGTGTATGGAGAACCTGAGAAACACAGTCTAATCAAAACAATAAAAGAGGTATAGCTACTACGGATGTGTAGTAGGCTGAGCCGCTGCCTGGAATTCTGATATCCCATATCAGAGTGACTAGTTCAAGTTCCAATTTCCCTACTTCCATTTGAGTTTCCTAGTAATAAAACTGGGAGGGAGCAGGTGATGGCTCAAGTACCTCAGACTCTGCCACCCACATAGGAGACAGATGCGGTTCCTGGTCCTTGGCTTCATACCTGGTGCCTGGCCCAGTCTTAGCCTTAGCAGTTGTGGGAATCTGAGGAGTGAACCAACAAATGGAAGATCTCTCTCTCTCTCTCTCTCTCTCTCTCTCTCTCTCTCTCTCTGTCACTTTACCTTTCAAATAAATATAAAATAAATTATTTAAAAATGATAAAATTCAAAAAATTGATCTTAACAAATGGAGATCTATGAAAAAAGAATCATCTTATAGATGCTCAATACACTAGAACAGAAGTAAGTTAAATAAAGAACAACTATGCACAAGAAACAAAAAAAAGAGAGAAGATGGCAGAATAGAGTAAGCGCGTATTTCAGCAGATGGAGAATCATTAGCCAAGGTGAAGCAGAGAGGCCACAATCCTGCGAAATAGGAGAGGGCAGGCTGATGGCAAATGGACACTGGGAGACCCATGGATATGGGTAAGCAGCAAAGGCAGCAGAGCATTGTTGCAGTGATCAGATATCCCAGCAGTGGTCAATAACTGGAGATTAGAGCTCCACCACAGCCAGGTGGGAAGGGGAGTTCAATGGGAGCTCAGGAGGTGAACCCTGGCATAGAACTCCCCATCCTGCTGATTTACTTGATTCAACCATGAGCGCAAGTAGAGTGACAGAGCCCAAGCAGGAGGTGCAGAAACAGGGTGGATCTCACAGCTCAAAGCACTGCTCCCCAAACCAGTGCCACATCAGGCGCCATTTGAGTACTGAGGAAAAGGCTGTGGGACTGGAGGAACAACAATGAGCTGTGCAAGTACCAAACCGGGAGTGAGCTCATTTAAGGCTTAACACACTGCACTGGTTCCATAAGGAAAATAATGCCAATTTGACATCCTTACAGGTTCCACCCAAGATATGTCCAGGTGACCCCCAGGCCTAACAGCCAGCAGTCCAGACTTCCACCAGTGCTGCTTCGGGTACCATTTTGTGTACTGAGGAAAAGGTGTGGGCTGAAGGAACAACAGCGAGCTGCACGGGCGTTGCACAGGAGAAAACTCACTTCCAGATGAATAGTCTCACAGGAACAATAGTGCCAACTTGACATCCTACGGGTTCCACCTTAAAAGGTCTGAGAAGCCTTCAGACCTAATGGCTAGCAGGTCACAACAAGACCAGCGCTATTGACAACCCAGTGATTTAGGACAGCTGGTGGTTCCATAGTCCTGGGGACTGCTAAACTGCAAGTGGGAGAAAGGCTATGCAAGCAATGGTACAGCCACAGCACAGGATCACAGAGGGCAGAAATGGTAAACCAGGAGCTTGGGCTATAGAGACAGTGGTGGAAGCTTAGCATAAGAACCTGAGTCTGAAACTCACTGGAGAGAGTGGCACAAGTGACAATAAATGAAGACCTAGATACCTAACCCAATCAGTAAAACCAACCTGTAGGCCAGTGGGCAACACAACTTAGAAACCGGCCCTAATTAGTCATTGCCAATGACCAAGAGCAAAAGAAGAGACAGAGGAACAATGAATATTACTGATGACTACCCCCACAAAAGGAGCAAAGGCCTTTGTCAACCTCAGAATCAACTGAGGCAGACATTGGGATAAAGAGGGATAAAAAATTTTTTAAACTTATTAAAGCTTCTTAACAATAACAAGAAACACATATAAGAGTTCAAGGAATTTAAGGAATTTGTCACATAGCTAGCAAAGAGCAAGACTGAAACAAAATCAAGCTAAATTTCAGTGAGAGAATCAAGATGACAGAATAGGATGAGGACATGTTTAAACAGACAAACATTAGCCAGGGTGAAGCAGAGAGCGCACATGCCAGGAAATAGGAGAGGACAGACTGGTAGCAGAGGGGCACCTGGATGGAGTCTGATGGACACAGGAAAGCAGCAGAGATAATGGAGTGGTGCTGCAGTGACCCGATACACCAGTGGCATTCAGCAAGTGGCAATCTGAACTCCACTGGCAGCCGGAACTCCACCAGCAACCAGGTGGGAGGGGGAGTTCACTGGGACTCGGGAGGTGAACCCAGACAAAGAACTGCCAGTCCTGTGGTTTGTTTGATTTGGCCAGGAGAAGAGACAGAGCAGAAGATCCCAAGCAGGCAGTGTGGGACAGGGTGGATTTCACAGCCCATACCCCCAGTAGAGCCAAATCGGGTGCCATTTTGTGTAGGGAGGCAATGGCTATGGGACAGCACTGCACATGCACTAAGCTCATCTTGGACTCAGTAAATTGCAACAACATTGCATCCTTCAGGTTCCACCCAAAATAGGTCCGGGTATCCCCCAAACCTAACAGCCAGCAGATCAAGAACTCCACGAGTTTCACATCTAGTGCCATGTTGTACAGTGTGGCAAAGGCTTTCACAACAGTGAGCTGCACATGCACTGTCATCCTGAGAATTGTGTGAACCGGAACTGGGAGAAATGTGCAACAATAGCATGTGATCACAGGAGGTGGAGTGCTGAGCCAGCAGCTTGGCCACGCATGGTGGAAGTTTAACATAAGAGCCCAGATCTGAAATTCGCTGCAGGGAGTGGCACAAGTGAATGCAAACAAAGAACCAGGTACCAAACACAATAAGTAAACTCAAATTGCAGACCTGTGGATGACACAACTTGGAAATCTGCCCTAAGGAAAATATCTGGATGGAAAATACCTCCCTCACTCATCCTCATTCTCATTTTGCCTTTTCTAATAGATGTAAACAAATAACTAAATTTAAAACAAAAAAAAAGATGCTTGGAGCCAGCATTATGGCACAGCAGATAAAGCCACCATTTGTGGCACCAGTTCAAGCCCCAGCTGCTCCACTTCAGATCAAGCACACTGTTAACACCCAAGAACGCAGCATAGGATGGCCAATGTGCTTCTGAAGTGATTGGGCTCCATACTCACATGGGAGACCTGGAAGAAGCTCCTGAATCCTGGCCTCACACCAGTCCAGCTCTAGCCATTGCATCCATTTTAGAAGTGGATCAACAAAAGGAAGATCTCTCTCTCGTTCGCTCTCTTTCTGCAATTTGACCTTTCAGATAAATCAATCAGTCTTATTTTATGTAAGATACTCTTTGGAATACCTGCATTCCATATTAGAGTACTTGAATTCAAGTCCTGATTGTGCTTCCAATTTTGGCTTCCTACTTCTGTAATGCCCTGGAAAGCAATCTCTGTTGCCTTGTGGAAGATCTCTCAAGTTTTGGGCTCGTGGGTTCATTTTTGTCCATCCATGATTGATGCAGGCATTTGGAGTGTGAACCAGTGGATGGAAGATCTCTGCTTGTCTGCTTGTTTATGTCTCTCTCTGTGCCCTTCACATAAAAAAGATTACAGAGAGAAAGAGAGATCTTCCACCCACTGATTCACTCCATAAATGGCTGCACTGGCCATATGTGGGTTGGTCCAAAGCCAGGAGCCAGGAGCTTCTGCCAGGTCCCCCACATCGTTACAAGGATCCAAGGCCTTGGGCCATCCTGTGCTTCTTTCCCAGGCTGTAAACAAAGGGATGGATCAGAAATGGAGCATCTGGGACTCAAACTGGTGCCCATATGGGATGCCGGCATCCAAGCAGAAGCTTAACTTGCTATGCCAGGGTACTGACCCCAATAAATAAAAATTTGCACAATAACAACAAAACCTAAAAACTTAAACAGTCAATACATCAAGAAGACACCACTAGGAAAATTAGAAAAGCCTTTGAGACAAATGAAAATAAATATATAATATACCAGAACTTATGGGATGCAGGAAAAGCTTAAGAGGAACGTTTACAGTAATAAATGTCTACATTTTAAAAAGAGGTATCAGGGCCAATGTCCTGGAATAGTGGGGGGGGGGGAGCCAAAGCTTGTGAAACTGATGATCCCATAGAGGTGCTGGTTTGCAACCCAGCTGTTCCACTTCCAGTCCAGCTCCCTGTTAATGTGCCTGGAAAGGCAATGAAACATGGCCTAGGTACTTGGGCCTGTGTACCCACACAGCAGATCTAGAAGAAGCTCTAGGCCCTGGCTTCAGACAAGCAAAGCCTCAGCCATGGCAGTCATTGGGAAATGAGCAGACAAAAGATCATTCTCCTTCCTCTCTGACTCCACCTCTCTCTGTATAACTCTGCCTTTCAAACAATTTTTAAAATTTAAAAATTACGGGTCTGTCACAGTAGCCTAGCAGCTAAAGTCCTCACATTGCTTGAGCCGGGATTCCATATGGGAACTGGTTCTAATCCCGGCAGCCCTGCTTCCCATTCAGCTCCATGCTTGTGGCCTGGGAAAGCAGTTGCGGACGGCCCAAAGCCCTGGGACCCTGTACCCACGTGGAAGACCTGGAAGAGCTCCAGGCTCCTGACTTCGGATCAGCTCAGCTCCAGCTGTTGCTATTGCTTGGGGAGTGAATCAACACACAGAAGATCTTCCTGTCTCTCCTCCTCTCTATATATCTGATTTTCCGATAAAAAATCTTTTAAAAAAATGCTATCAATGACATACTGAACAACCTATAAGAAATGGGCAAATTTCTAGAAACATACAACCTATAGAGATTAAGTCATAAGTTAATTAAAATGTGAACAGACATATAACTGAAAAGACTAATTAATAATCATGAACCTCCTGACAAAGAAAATCCCAGCATCGGATGGCTCCATTAGAGAGTTCTACCAAACATTTAAAGAAGTATTAATGCTAATCCTTCTCAAAAGATTCAGCTGTCAAAAATTTGAAGAGGAAGCGACACTTTCAAATTTATGCTGTAAAACTAGCATACTTGGTTTGATACCCAAGTCAGACAAGGATGCCACAAGAAAGAAAAACTACATACTAAAATCCCTGATGAATATTAATGTAAAATTTCTCAGGAAAATACTAGCAAACTAAAGTTAGTAGCATCTTGAAAGAATTATATATTATTACTCTATGGATTTACTTACATTTAAGGAAGATTCAAATATGAGAATCATTAATGCAATTTGTCAGACTAACAGAATGAAAAGCACAAACCACATAATCATCTCAATTGATGTAAGAAAGTATTTAACCAAACTTAATGCTTTTAAAAAAAGGGTTTGAAGAAAATTAGCTCAACATCATTAGCCATACAACCTACAAAAGGTCTACAGCTAAAATCATATTGAAAGTGATAACTGACAAACATTCCCCTAAGATGATGAATAATGCCACATTTCCAGTCACTTTAATCCAGCACAGTACCAGAAGTCCTCACCAAGACATTCAGACAAGAAAAGGAAACACAAGGTGCCCGAGTTGGAAATTCTCACTCTCCACACATTGCATGATCTTATTTTAGAAAACCCGAACAATTGCACACACAAAAAATATAAATACTAAGGATTCAGCAAAGTTGTGAAATGTATAGTCATCAGCACCCAGAAATCAGTTGTATCTAATACCTACCAACGAACAGTCCAAAAAGTAAGTTAAAAAAAAATCCCATCTACAATAGCATAAAAAATAATAAAACATGTAGGAAAAAAAACTTCACCAACAACACAAAAGAATAATAAAACAACAGAACACTGGCACAAGAATTTAAAGGAAATATAAATAAAATTTTACGACATCCTGTATTCTTGAATTAAAAGATGCAATGTTGTTGAACTGTCCATACTGGTGTGTGCATTTGGCCTGGCAGTTGATATACCTGTGTCCCTTATCAGAGCTTTGATTTTTTTTTTTATTTCATACATGCTTCTGGCTCTTAACTCCATCTTCGTGCTAATGTGAACACTAAGAAGCTGCAAGTGACAGCTCAGGTATTGGGTTCCGGACAAGGAGAACCTAGACCAAGCTCACAGTTCCCAGTTTCAATCTAGCTCAGACCCAGACAATAACAATGTCAGCCTTTCTCTGTCGTCAAAAAAAATCATAATAAAATAAATAAAATAAAAAAACAAATAATTCAAAGCAATCTACATACAGTGTAATCCAAATGAATTTTTGATGAAATAGAAAACGAAATCCACAATTCATGCGGACTCAAAGAACTCAAATAACCAAAGCACTATTGAGAAAAAGAAACAAACTGTAAGACTCTCACTTTATAATATCAAAACATCACCTCTCAGCTTTTTGGCTAAGATCCAGTGTAATAGCAAAACATTGCAAAGCTAGATAATCAAGACATGATAGTACTGAGACACTGACAGATGCATAGACCAATGCAATAAATTAGAGAGCCAAGAACAGAGTCCTCATGTTCAAGACCTTTGACACAGACGCCAAGGGTACACAACAGGTAGAGGTAGTCTCTTTAGTAAGTGATGTTGGCAAAGCTGGATGTTCATCACGAAAGAATCAATTTGGGGGCCCGGAAGCGTGGCCTAGCAGCTAAAGTCCTCGCCTTGAAAGCCCCCCCGGGATCCCATATGGGTGCCGGTTCTAATCCCGCCAGCTCCACTTCCCATCCAGCTCCCTGCTTGTGGCCTGGGAAAGCAGTTGAGGACAGCCCAATGCATTGGGACACTGCACCCACGTGGGAGACCCAGAAGAGGCTCCAGGCCCCTGGTTTTGGATTGGCGCACATCGGCCCGTTATGGCTCACTTGGGGAGTGAATCATCGGACGGAAGATCTTCCTCTCTGTCTCTCCTCCTCTGTGTATATCTGGCTGTAATAAAATGAATAAATCTTTAAAAAAAAAAAAGAATCAATTTGGACTCCTACACAATTAAAAAAAAACTCAAAATACACAGAAGACCTAACAAAATGTAAGAATTGAAACAAAAAAATCCTAGAAGAAAGTAAGCAAAAAGCTTTTTGAAATTGGATTTGACAGTTTCTTGGCTGTGATACCAAAAGCACAAACAATAAAAACAAAATTAAACAAACAGAATTACATCAAATATTAGAACTTCTGAAGAGCAAAGGAAAAAAGCAAATGAAAAGGCAGCCTTTAGAATGGAAGAAAACATCTACAAACCATGTTGCTGATTCAGGGTTGACATTCTGCATAAATAAAGAAATTCCTTCAACACAACAATGATAAAAATAATCTAATTTTAAAACAGGCAAAGGACTTCAACAACATTTCTCCAAAACAGATACATGAATAACCAAGAAGCACAGAGAAAGATATTAAATATAACTCCTCACCAGATAAATGTAAGTCAAAATTAGAATGCAATCTCTCATACTCAGAATGGTCAGTCTCAAAGAAAACAGAAAATAGCGAGTGCTCTGAAGGATTTGGGGCAGCTGGAGTCCTCATGCAGTAGCAGTAGTAATGTAAGATGGTACAACTGCTGTGGAAAACAGCATGAAAGATCTCTAAAAGATTGAAAATAGAATTACAAATTCTATCCAGTGATTTCTTTTCTGAATATATTGCAAAAGAATTGAAAACAGAATCTCAAAGAAATATTGGCACACCCATATTCACAGCACCTTTTTTCACAATAGCCCAGAAGTAGAAGCAACATAAACGTCCATCAATAGATTAGCAAACAAAATGTGATAAATATATGGTATTTTATTTAATCTCAAAAGGCAAGGTGATCATGTCATATCCTTGGAGGTATTATGTTGAGTGACATGGGCCAAGTCCTACATGATTCTGCATATGAGGGAGATTTAGAGCGGTCAAATTCACAGAAATAGATTGGGTGTTGAGGAAAGTGGGGGACTGGTGTTCATGGATATAGAGTTTCAGTTTGGGAAGATACAAAAGTTGTGGTGATCTGTTGTACCACAAGCTGTATATGGTTATTCGATTTTGTGCTATGCACTTGGGAATGGTTGAAATGGTGAATTTGGATTTTGTATTTTTTACTTTCATGAAAATAAGTCCTATGCTGGTGCTGCATCTTACTTCCCTTTGGCCATATCAGAAACCACATGATGTCAGATTGTCTTCTAATTGGTGATTCATGCTTTCTTTATCTTGGTTTTAGGATTAGGTAAATTAAAAGCTGTAGAGCATAGCAGAGCATCTGCCAGGCACGCAGCCTGCAAGAGCTGCTAGAAAGACGAGTATGAGTCCTCGGAAGGGACTTCCCTGGGCAAAGCACCTTCTTTCTTTTCCTCTCATAGATGCTCCACGGAAAAACCACACACAATTCTGTGGTTCTATCTACCAAAGCCCATAGATTTTAACCTGCACACAGAGCTCTAAAGCATTCTGGGAACAAAATAACAGCGTATTCCCAGAATAAGCATCTCTGAGCTATCTTTGAAATTAGTCTGACCTTGAGAGCTTGTTTGGAGGTTCTAGCAGGGGAGCGCAGCTACTCGTATACCCTTGACCGAAGACCGGTCCTCCTCTAGCGGGGATGGTCGTCCTCTTCGACCGAGCGCGCAGCTTCAGGAGGGACACACATGGAGCGGTGAGGGAGGAAGGGGACACCCGCCTAGCCAGCCAGATCAGCCCAATCAACCCTGGCGATCAATGGGGTGACAGATGTGGTTATGCAACAAGGTGGAAGAATCCACCATGGTGGGAGAGTTTGGGGAGGGGTGGGGAGAACCCAAGTACCTATGTAACTGTGTCACATAATACAATGTAATTAACGAAGTAAAAATAATAAATAATTTAAAAAAAAAAAGAAAAAGAAATTAGCCTGACCACTTCCCTAAGGGAATAATTGATCCGACAATGCCCTCAGTTACCCAGACGCGGAGCGATTTTTTTTTTCATATGAAGTAATCAGTCTTTCTTAACCATCTAAACTTAGAATCAGGAGTGGGCATTTAATGCAGGCAGGGAAGACAGCACTTGGGACATCTGCATCCCATACCGGACTGTCTGGATTCAAGTCCCAGATCTGTTCCCAATTCCAGCTTCCTGCCTGCGTCCACCCTGGGAGGTGGCAGGTGGTGGCTAAATACCCAAGTCCCTGCTACCCACAAGAGGCACCTGCACTGCGTTCTGGGCCTGAGGATTTGGCCTGGCCCAGCCCTGCTGATGAAGGCATTTAAGAAGTGAATCAGTGGGTTAAGATCCTCTCTCTCTCTTTTTCTCTCCCTCCCTCTTGCTATCGCTCTTTGTCTGCCTCTGTGCCTTTCAAATCAAATGAAAATCATATTGGCTGCTGGAAATGAAAAGAAATAAAACAAAAATGCATTCAAAGCTTGATCAGAGTTCATCAGCCAGCAAATGTAAGCCAAGGACAGACTGGATGGACTCTGGCCAGCATCAGGCTCAGTCCCTACCGGCTGGAACTCCCACTCTAGGGAGGGTCCCTCGGAGTGGAGAGAAAGTACTGACAGGAAGTTCATGGAGCACAGAGCACCTTAGCCAGGGCCTGTGGATGGGAACTCAGGAGAGGATCCATCTGTGGCACATCTGGTTAAATTGCTACTCAAGATTCTGGTATCCCACAATCAGAGTGTCATTTCAAGGGCCAGATGTTCTGCGTCTGATACAGTTTTGTGCTAATGTGCCTGAGAAGGCAGTGGAAGTTGCTCCATAATGTTTGGGCACTAGCCACTCACATGAGAGACCAGGATGAAGTTACTAGTTCCTGGCCACAGCCTGACCCAGCCCAGGCTGCTGCAGTCACTGGGGAATTAACCAGTGGATTAAAGATCTGTTTCTCTTTCTGTGTCCCTCATCTCCATCACTCTGTCTTTCAAACAAAACAATTTTTTTTTTTTAAGTAAAACAAGGTAGCACTGGGATCCCATGTGGGCCCTAGTTCGTGCCCCAGCTGTTCCACTTACCATCAAGCTTCTTACTTGTGGCCTTGAGGATGCTCCAAAGCCTTTGGGCCCTGCATCTGCATGGGAGACCCAGAGGAAGCGCCTGGCTCCTAGCTTCAGATCAGCTCAGCTCTGGCTGTTGTGGCCACTTGGGGAGTGAACCAGAGGATGGACAATTTTTCTCTCTGTCTCTCTTTCTCTCTGTGGATCTGACTTTTCCACAAAATTTTTAAAATCTTTAGAAAATAAATAAAATGAAAGAAGTGTCTGTCACTTCTCTTAGTTTGAACACACCAGCTGCATTCATCCTTGAGTGATCTGTCCGTAGTCCCCATTTAAGTGACAACATCAAGTTAAGTACAAGAGCGTGTGTAGAGGTGAGAGTTCAGCTCCATGGGGACCCTGGAGAAGTGGCAGCAGAGGATGGAGAGGGTACCCGTCCCCCTGAGGGCATCACAGCTGTGTGGCCCCACTCAGCCTTGCTGTGCTTCAGCATTCTCATGGGTAAACGCAGACGACCTGTGGGAGGGCTGCTAGGACGGCAACAGGAGTGGCCTCTGGCAAGCACGAGCAACGGTAGTGTTAATCACTACTTGTATTATTTGGGTTCAGAGATGACCTTTAAAAAAATTTTTTTTTATCACTGGAAAGTTAGATTGGAGATAGTCGGCAGAGAGAGAAAGATCATCCGCCTGCTGGTTCATTTCCCAAGTGACTGCAATAGCCAGCTCTGAACCCATCCGAAGCAAGGAGCCAGGAGCTACATCCGGGTCTCCCATGCGGGTGCAGCATCCCAAGGCTTTGAGCCGTCCTTGACTGATTCCCCAGGCCACAAGCAGGGAGCTGGATGAGCAGTAGAGCAGCCAGGATATGAACCGACATCCAAATGGCATCTCGGCTCACACAGGTGAGGATTTAGCCACTAGACTACCATCCCAGGGCCCCAGACATGATCTTTTGTCTAAACTATTTTAAAAAATTGAACCATAAGGCTCTGACTTTCCATGGAGCCATCTGGAGAACATTTCTTGCTAAGGTGCCAAGCCAGCCAATTCCTACATACACAGCCATGATTTACTCAGCAGTAGAACTTAAATCCTTGGATCCTTGACTCAGGAGAATTAGAGCCTAATTTGCTGGCCATTATTATGTCTCATGGTTGAAGACAAAGCTTCTTGGCCCATTACCCCCAAGAAACCCAATTATTTGGCTTCATATTTCCCTGTAGAGGTAGCATTTACAAAAAAACAAACAAAAAACTAAACAAAAACCCACACCATTCTTGTCTGCATCCATCCAGATTTTTTGGTGATACTGTAACCTTGACTTAGCAAGTTGTACTTGAAATAAGTAGACGTGCACTAGGACCTGGACAATTTTAGCAATGCTTTCATAATGTGATTTAAGCTGGAAATAATTTGCAAGATCACATTTTGAAATCTTTTCCACTGCTAGGCCACTGTGTCAGGCCCCTATTTCAAAATCTTAAGTTGTAGATCTGAGAAGCCACTTAAAATGACCTCAACTCCAACTCATTGTTTAAATGGTGTCCTAACCCTTTAGAAATGTCAAGGAAAAAAACTGCACAATTAGATTTCATCAAAACTGAAGACTTCTGTTCTTCAAAAGATACCTTAAGGAAAAAAAAAAGAAGACACAGACAGGAAATATTTGCACTGTATATCTGAGCAAGAATTATGCACAGAACATATAAAGCACTTTTTAAACTCAATAAGAAAATGGATAGTTCAATTAAAAATAGGGCAAAAGTTCTGAACAGACACCTCACCTCAAAAATACACTGCTAGTACATCTGGAAAGGCAGTGGGGAATGGCCCAAGTCCTTGGGCCACTGCACCCACATGGGAGATCTGGAAGTAGCTCTTGGCTGCTGGTTTCAGATCAACTCAGTTCAGCCACTGCAGCCATCTGGGGAGAGCACTCTCTTTTATTGTCTCTCCTTCTCTTTGTGTAACTCTGCCTTTCAAATAAATAAATAAATCTCTTAAAGTTTACCTTAAAGAGCAATTTTTTGATTCACAGCGAAACTGAAAGGACAGTACTGATTTTTGTCCTTATACACATGCACAGGCATAACTTTCCCCAATGACAGCATCCCCCACCAGACAGGCACATTTGTCATCACTGATGAGCCAACACTGTTACATCAGTATGGGGATGGGAAGTGCATAAACATACGTGTGTGTGTGTGTGTGTAATAAATACATCTATATACCCCAATTTCTCAGCTCATGCATTTTAACCATGTGAGTGAGCTGTATAGCAATTGCAGCTCAACAAAGCTGCTTTCTATAAAGAAAAAATAGCAGTGAGTGTGTGCTATTTCTATCACAGAATTGATGTCCCTGTGTTTTCCATAGTATTCAGCCTTTATGTCTAATATCTAGTCTCCTACAAGCAGAAATCAACCCACTATACTTCTTGTTTTATATTTCTGGTATGGCTGACCTCAGCAATTAGTAAGTGAGGGTTCCAAGAATCTGTTTCCGTCCTCAGAACACATCTCAGCAGCTGCCAAGGAGTAGAGGCCATCCAAGGCCACCAGCTGTCGCTCAAGAGTTGATGGCAGCTTTGCTGGGGTGGGGCCGGACGCAGGAGTTTGTGAGAGCTGTGTGCAGTAGGACAACCTTACCATAGGATGACTGCTCCAAAGTCATCCCCCACTTGAGATCATACTGGGATGACTCACACACCATGGAAGGAGACACAAAACCCATCTTTAATGGCAATGCAGCTCAATCGCCCCTGCCCTATTGACCTCAGACTTCATAACCTTTGGGAAGCCATTGTCTGGGAGCTGCTCACAGGCAAGGGCTGGTGAGCAAGCTTGCTTCTTTGCTCCTAAGAGCCAGAAAAAGAGGATCTTTGACCCCAGTTGCTAAGCACAGTAGACAAAGGCCTTCTTGGCTGCCAGTAAACTCAAAGTGCTCATTAAGCAAGAAGTTTTCTGCCAGCGGTTGAAATGACATCATGCTTCCTCCTGGAATCCAGCTAGAGATAAAAATCAGGTCATTCAATTTGCTGAGAGACTGCTCCCTTCCACTGCCAGCTTTCAGGCTCTGCTGGCCTGCAAAAAGATCAGGGGAAAGAGGAGCCTCTGTAAACTCGCTTTGAGAGCAATTCTCCAACTGCTTCCACCTAGTTCCCCCTGCTATGCAAAGGCTTTTACACCACAACCAACCGACATCACCGGGCAGGGGTGTACCCTGCCTGCCTGCCGCGAGCTTTCAGATTGAGTGTTTAGTCAGACACGACATGGCTTGGCAAGAAGGATGATGGGGCAGCCCCTCAGGCTCTCAGACAAAGTACAAGAAGAAGGAAATGATTGATTATCTTCATCTTTTGAAAGCAATTGATCACAATTTGACCTGGAAAAGAAAAAAATACTGTGGTTCCTTCAGATTCCTCTAAGATAAAACCAAAAAGAGTCTAGTTTCCAGAGTGATCAATGTCCTATATTCTTTTTTCTTTTTCTCTTTTCTTGTTTTTCAAGTCCACTATTACGCTGTAAAGCAACTAATGGCAATGTTTTAAGATAATCAGCTTAACATTTTTTTCATTTTAATATCTATTTGTTATTCTGTTTTTACTGCACAAATTTTATGGGGTTCAGGATAATCATTCAAAGCCTATATAATCATCAAATCAAGTTACTTAGCATTTCCATTTCCTTATTTAAAGAAATTATGACACTGAACAGTGGTACGCATTTCTGGAGTACACTGCGATATTCCATCAAATGCATACAATGTGTGCTGATCAAATCAGAATATTTAACATCTCCACCTATAACATCCTTAATATTTTATAAGTTATTCTGCTATTGAAAGTAGTATTGTCCTGTAATATTTGTACATTGCTAGGAGGCACAGGGCACAGGGCAATACTGTAGCACATGTGCACAGTACGAACTGACCAAGCCAGGCCTCTGGGCTTTTCATCTCCTTATGTTTTCTAAGTGCTTGAAGACTACCAGTTCCTCTCCAGTTCTTAAGACAGAATGTAATACATTAGTGTGAACTGTAGTCACCCCTTGTGGTACAGAACACTAGAACATGTTACTTTCCTCTGCTTTCGTTTTGGTACTCAAGGTTCAACCCCTGCACTTATTATTTCCTTCTCTAAAATTTTCTATTCTAACTTCAAATGCACTACTTTTTTACCCACACATGAGAAGGGAAATCATGTCTTTGTGTTTGTGGCTTATTTTACTTAATATATAATGACCTCCAGTCCCATCCATTTTGCTACAAATATTGAGACTTCATTTTTTTTCACACCGAAACAATGGCCCATTGTGTATTTATAACACAATTTCCTTATCCATTCATCTGTTGATAGCTGCTTAGATTGGTTCTATATCCTGGTTATTGAGAATAGTGCTACAATGAACATGAGAGTTTCTCTTTCATGTACTGATTTAATTTCCTTTGTGTAAATACCCAGAAGTAAGACAGCAGGTCAATTAATACATTTATTTTTAGTTATTTGAGAAAGCTCACAGTATTCTCCATAATTACTAACAATCAGCAATTAAAAATAAAAACAAATGCATCTAGTATTATTGCAGTAATGTTTTCCCCGAAGACTCTGACAATAAGGAAAATCTGAAAACAATGTTATCTATAACCAGTTTACAGATCTAGAATTTCCACATATTTTCACCAAAATACTAAACATTTAATATAAACTAAAACAGGAGCAGAAAAACCTCTACATGATAGATCTGTTTTTGATGCTCCGCACTACATTTTTATTTGTTGTTTTATTTAGTAGTGGAGGCAGCAATAGCGTTTTCCCTGACATAATTCTGTAGGTGTGGCCATTTCTCTCTCCTCCTCTACTTCTTCCCTTCTCTCCTGCCATTTCCCCCATAACATCTCAGAAGTGTAGCCTTTGAGTAGCAGTTACAAATTTAACTTCCCGCTATTTTTGTCGTTCATGGCATTGTAGGTGCAGGCAAATGTAAAACTTCTAAGATAATACTGCCAAGGTCTATTTAACTGTTTCATTTTAAGTTCTCCTTTTATTCAGGGGTAGAGATGCATACTGCAATGTATCTTCACTTCCCGGTGTGCTAGTCTCCATTGTGCAGTTCATCCATAATACATGCTCATGCTTGTTTACCTATATATCAGTTTATTTTGTATTTTGCATGAAGGCTCTTACATCAGAGCTGCAAACAGTGATAATTTGACTTTTTTGTTTCTAATCTATTTATGCATTATTAAAATGTACAATATTTTTCATTTTTAAGAAGTCTTCAAAAACATTGGTTTCTTTTTTTTTTTTTTTTTTTATAATCCATTTTATTGTATTGTTGTTGACAATCTTTACATAGTTAACTATAGTTGAAGGAAAATCAAGAAAGAGAAGGAAAAAAGAAAAAAAGAAAGAAAAAAAAAAAAAAGGTTCAGGGGGATAGGGAGGTGGGCAATGCTATTATGTCCATATTGTTTCCATCATGTATCTGAGGTAAAAGGGGATATTGAGGGAGAAGCCCCACCCGGTTTCCCGCCCACCCCAAGTCCCGAATGTGGGGCATGCTCTGAGATATGTGCTCAAGTGGAGTTAATAGTTCTCCAGTTATGAGTCACTGCCAGTTTCTCTCGATGAGGTGGTCCACTGATTGATATGGTCCATCATGAAGTCTCCATTTGTCCCATATTTCGCTGCCAACATGTAGCTGAGATGAATGATTGTCCTATTCTGTCTTCTGTCTTTTCTTGGTTAGAATTCTGAGTCTAGCAGTTCAAGTGGGGAGATCTCCAAAGATACTTTGAGGTATTCCCAGACCAGATTCTTGTATGTTCTAGCAAGCACAGGGCCCGGCACAGTCCATCACCCTGATCAGCTGGTGGTTGCAATTGCTGTGTTGGTTCTGTTTTCAGTCCCGAGTTGCACTGGAACCAATGGGTGTTGCAGTCCAGTCTGGTTCGGCCCTTACATCAACCAGTGGGAGCTGCAGCCTAGTCGGGGCGACCCACAATAACCCCCACCAAGCCTGCCCCCTACCCTGGTTTGCCAATTTGTGTAGCAGAAGACCAGTCTGTCCCCCATCCCATTTGGCTCTGGTACTTGTCAATGGGTATTAAAGCTTAGTTCTATCTAATCGACTCAACCATCCAGCCCTCACAGATGTTGTTGAGTGCCTCTGTCTAGCCATCCCAGCCCCCGTCCTAGTTTTCATGCCCTCCCACGGGAATAGTGACCCAAGAAGGGGGAACCCACTTTTTCCCTCCCAGGTCTCTCTGTCCCGGTTTATGCACTCTTTAGGTGGTCCTGTGATTTGACTCGACAGAATTAGTCCCCAGTGCCAGCTTCTGCCAGCTGATGCTGTGGCCCTGATCTTGTCCACATGCAGCGCACAGGTGTTGTAGCCTTGCTTAGTCGTGTCTGTCTCTATCCCAGCCAACACTCTCCAGTGGGAGTGGTTGTCCAGCGAGGGGACCAGCCCCTTAACCCCCCCGCCAGCTCTGCCCCTCCCTTCCTGGATCTCACGTGTGCTGGATGGGTGCTGCATTCATATCCAGTACAGGCAACCACGCCCTGGCGTTCCAGAATGTGTACTGGTTTTGTCGCAACCAAACCCGGCCCATTCCACACTCTGTTCTGGTGATCGGATTTGCCAGAGGATGACATGAACTGATTCAGCCTGGCCTGCTCCTGACCCATGCCGAATGCATGCCAGTGGGAAACTTTCCATGGCCTATTCTGGGCTGTTTCCAATCATGCTTCTCGCGCTAGCCTGCAGGGACTGTGTCCTGCCAGAGGAGTTGCCCAGGCTCCTCCATCAGAACCCCTCCCAATGCCAGATTTTGCGCTTGCCAGGGGGTTCTTGAGCCAACCCTACTCAGTTCACCTCCTGTCCTAGCAGGAACAGTGGCTTTTCCTGGCTGGCTTTCACCCCATTCTGACTCTTGTTGTTGGATGTTTCAGCCCAGCCATGGCTCGTCCATACCCACATACAGCTCACACATGGCTCAGAAGGGGATTGAGACCCAGCCTAGTCAGTCCCACATCTACCCTGTTTCTCCATAACACCAGATGGTGCTGGGATCTGAACCGGCCTGGTGCATCCAATCCCAGCCCACACTAGTGCCTCGGGTGACTGCAACTGTTTCCTAGATAGAACGCAGCCCCCATTCCAGCACATACACCCCTTGGTGGGAGCCTCATCCCAGCTGTGGCATCCCAGATTGGGACCGTTCCTAGCTGTAAATCACGCACCTGCACGTGGTTGCTCCGAGGACCATTAGGTGCCAGCCTGCTACACAAGCCGGAGCTTATCTTTTACTTGATAGGTGTTCAAAGCTCAGCATTATTAAGGGATTGGAAGTTCTTCAAAGGAAGAGTTACTGGCATTGGGAATCTTTAGGATTGACTCAGATCCCAGAAACAGTGGGGTCACTCTAGAGCTATCTCAGCAGCGATTCAGATGTCCAATACCCCAGAGCTCCCCGGCCGGGCGGCCAGCAGGCTCAGCCTGGCGCCAAAGGGCGCACTGGCCGCCCTGGCCCAGCCCGCCATGAGCCATGGGCACATGGCGGACTGGGTTCGGGATCCAAGCTAGACGTCCTCTCCCGCAGCCCTCGGCTCGCCTCTGGCAGCCGGAGGTTAAATCCTGCAGGCCCGAGGTTGCGCCCCTCCCCAATCCCGTTCACCCACCACCCAATGAGGGTGTTGGGTGGGTCCCGGACATGCCCAGTCACGGAGGCCTCCCCCCTCGGCGTACTCACCCCAGAAGGAAGCAGGCCGCACCCAGGCATGTCCGGGCCCAGCCCGCCATGAGCCATGGGCACATGGCGGACTGGGTTCGGGATCCAAGCTAGACGTCCTCTCCCGCAGCCCTCGGCTCGCCTCTGGCAGCCGGAGGTTAAATCCTGCAGGCCCGAGGTTGCGCCCCTCCCCAATCCCGTTCACCCACCACCCAATGAGGGTGTTGGGTGGGTCCCGGACATGCCCAGTCACGGAGGCCTCCCCCCTCGGCGTACTCACCCCAGAAGGAAGCAGGCCGCACCCAGGCATGTCCGGGCCCAGCCCGCCATGAGCCATGGGCACATGGCGGACTGGGTTTGGGATCCAAGCTAGACGTCCTCTCCCGCAGCCCTCAAAAAAACATTGGTTTCAAAACAGTGAAATGAGTGGTTGTTTATCTTTGTTACTATTATTATCACTACCATTATTGTCATTATCATTAGAGAAGCAGAGGCCTCCCATCCACTGGTTCACTCCCCAAGCACCTACACAGGTCAGGGCCACACAGGCCAAAGCCAAGAGCCAGGAAATGAATCCAGGTTTACCACATAGGTGGCGATGACCCAGCCATTTAACAACTCACATGCTACACCCAGAGGCCACGTGAGCATGAAACTGGAATCGGGGCCAAAGCCAGGACTCAAGTCCAGACATTCCAATACAAGATGCAGGTATCTTTACCATTAAATCAAACGTCTTAGTCTATATTTATCATTATTATTTGAGAGAGAAGAAAAAAATAGCAACATAAAACATAAACAAATACACACAGTCAACAACTCACCGATCTACCACTAAGAATGTTAGAATCATTACCCTACAGATTACTTACAAACATTATAAAATTGTCATGCTATTCAGAAAAAAAAATGATCCTAAATTTGGTTATTGTCATGGCCCAGCCTAATATTACTAATCGCTGTTTCAACATTCACTGGCGGTTACTGTGATCTCGCCCTTCCAGGTAGGCCCCAAGTCCTAGCTTTAGTGTGTGCCAGTTAGTGGTGGTCATTGGTGATCAATGCTAACTAGCCCAGCTCAGCTCTCCTGCGAGGGCTGGTGTATCAATCTGACCCAGAAAGTTCCTCCAGCTTCCCTCCTCTAAACTGCTCCATCTCAGCCCCCTCACTTACCTGCAAGTACAGTGACCTTGCCGGTGGAAGTCTTCCAGAAGTCATTCCTCACCTGCAACATACTTTCTCTCAGTGGTGCTCCCTACCACACATTCCCATACCCACAATCCTGGCCCAAGTCTATAAAATTTGAGTTTACCAGGCCCAGCATGATGGCCTAGCGGTTAAATCCTCACCTTGCATGCATCGAGATCCCATATGGGTGCCAGTTGGTATCCCAGCTGCTCTATTTCCCATTCAGCTTCCTATTTGTGGCCTGGGAAAGCAGTAGGAGATGGTTCAAAGCCTTGGGACCCTGTGCCAGTGTGGGAGACCCAGAAGCTCCTTGTTCCTGGCTTTAGATCAGCTCAGCTCTGACCGTTGTGGCCATTTAAGGTGTGAACCAGTGGACAGAAGATCTTTCTCTCCTTCTCTCCATCTCCTGTAAATCTGCCTTTCCAACAAAAATTAGTAAAACTTTGCATTTACCTTTGTAGAAAACCAGTAGTTATGATGATATTGGTTCCCATAAGCAATAATATACAGAGTACTTTTAAGAGTTTGCGGAAAATTGAATTAAGCTTATTATGGTGCAAAAAAAATTGAAATCCATGCCCAGCACACTTTTCCATGAACTTTTTGAAAGCTCCTCATAATGCAAAGATGGTGATGCAAATAGTGATTTAAAAAAAACTGTCTACATTTTTTAGAAATCTTATATCAGCCCTTCCTTTTTTCACTGAACATATACATTGGGTCAGCTTTGTTCTGCCAGCTCTCCCATAAATGAATTAAATAAAATCTAGACATGTGTTATCTTTTCTAATGAGAATTACCTTTTTAAATAATTTGAACATCATGTTTTGACATCTGCTAGTGCATAAAAGAATTCCAACAACAAAAGGATCTTGCTTTAGGCAAGAGGGTCTGTGTTAGTGTGGGTTCTCCAGATGAACAACCTGGGACAAGGATGTCTGCGTTAGTAGCTTATTGTCAGGTGCAGGAACCAGCAGGAGGGGACTATAGAAGAGACACAGCAAATTAAAGGCAACCTATGGGGGGCAGGGACTCAATGAGTCTGCAGGCATCACCAACGGAGCTCAGCCCCACAGCGGAAGTACCAGAGACAATAGAAAACATACATAGATTGATCCCAAAGAAGGTGTAGGTGGAATGCGTATGCACCACTTACCATCAGTCATTGCTTGAGCACTACTCCAGAATAGCATTTATTCTCCCACACTTCCTGTCAATAAAGTGGCAGTTTCCTCAGAGCTGCAGAAAGCATGAAGAGATGGACACAAGCAATTTAAAATCTTGAAGTTTATTGAAATGCCAGAGTCCAAGAGATGTGGGCACAATACGCAACATCTTTCTGGGAAAAAAAAATTCTTAGGTAACAGAAGCTCAATGCATCCTGCTAAAACAAAGGAGCTCTTCCCCGCCCCCCCCCCACATGGTTCAAAATCACCATATTTTAATCTTTTCATCATCAGACATTTTCTTCTAAATTAGTCAAAGGCAAAGCAATCAGAGCACAATACTACTGATTTTCTGAAAGAAACATCTATTTCCAGACAGTTGAGGGTTCCGGGTAGGACATTTACCACCAGAAGTAAGTTCATTAACTACCTCAGATAGTAAATGATCCTTTGCAACATGAATGGAAATTTCTTATCAAAAACTTTGCTACGTGAGTTCTCAAAAGTGTAATTGGGGGTCCAGCATGGTATCCTAGTTGCTCAAGTCCTTGCCTTGCATGCGTCGTGATCTGGGTGACAGAAGGTATCCTGGCTGCTCCACTTCCCTTTCAGCTCCCTGCTTGTGGCCTGGGAAAGTAGTAGAGGATGGCCCAAAACTTGGGACCCGGCACGTGCATGGAAGAAGCTCCTGGATCCTGGCTTTAGATCAGCCCAGATCAGGTCGTTGCAATCACAGTGGATGGAAGATCTTTCTCTTTGTATCTACTTCTCTCTATAAATCTGTCTTTCCAAAAAAAAAATAAAATAAATCTTTTTTTTAAAAAAAGTGTAGTTGGAATTTTTCATGATTAAACAAAGACCTTTACAATGTGTTGCTCTAAATTTACTTTTTCAAGTTATTGATTTAGCATGGCTGTAACCAAAAAAAAAAAAAAAATCATTTTCTTTTTTACCTGAAAACAGTTTTTTGCTGATACATTACAATGAAGACCACAGCAGCCTTATAACTGGTACGAGGAAAAGCTGTTTTGTCACCTGACTGGTGGACAGGGCCCCTGTGAGCTGGGGGACTTCCCAGTGGTCCAGTTCTGTTGCATTGTTGTTCCAGGGAATCGGAAGACCCAGGCCAGGCCCATGCTGGTGTGGAAGAGTCCTGAGAACCCAGAGACTGCGGAAGTGCCTCACTCAAGTTTCACAGACCCCAAACCTCAATCACTTGGCTTTAATACCCACCAGGTGTGCCTTTTTTGTTTCCTTGACATCAGATTGTCCAGTTCACAGACCAGGCCACATCTGCATCCCACCTCCCTGCCTTGCCACATGCAAACATACACGCACACAGAGGAACTTAGTCCTTGCCCTCGAGTGCCCTCCCTCCTCTCTCCCCAGATATTTCTAAAATGAGCGTGCACACAGCTCCCAGGACAGGGTCAGCTGTAGCAACAGTCACTCAGCCACTTTGTCCCGCCTGGCTCCAGCACCATTTTCCATGAGCAGCTGTCAGCTGGTCCCCATGCCTCTCAAGTCTCCCAGGGACTCATCAGGAAACAATCGGGTAGATTTCTTGTAACCAAAGAGGCTAATGGAGAAGGTAATTCATAGCATCTATACCAACTGTACCATTCGTGCCATTTATACCTTTCATCACTTCTCCCCTCTTCTTCCTCATTCTTTTTTCTCCCCCACCTCTTCCACCTCTTCCTCTCCCTTTCTCTTCATCTTCTTCCTCCTCTTCTTCTCCTTCCTTTTCTCCTCTTTTTTCTCCTCCTCAGCTGCCTCCTCTTTCTCTCTCATCTTGTACCACAAAACTGACACTCCCTGTTAGTGCAACCCAAACACAATATCTGGAACATTCTAGGTATTCAATAATTGTTTATTGGACTAAGGCAATATGAATACTTATTGCATACTGATTTTGTGCCAGACACTATTGCATTAACTCATTCAGTTCTTACAAGTATGCTGAGGCAATTGCTATTTTATTTATACTAATTTTACACATCAGAAAATTACAGTGCAGAACATGAGTGATTAGTCCAAGACCACCCAGGCTAAGCTGGGACTCAGGTCTCTGCAGTTTGGTTCCAGTGCTCATAACCACTGAGCCACAAGAATTCACTATTCTTATCAGGAATATAAAGAAGGTGAGAGACAGAACCCTGTGGCTTTCTTTGAGTAGTGTACAGAATTGTTTGTCATGATTTTGGTGATCATGTCTGAGCTCTCTGTATCCTTTGTCCAAATTTTTCTAATTATCCTCTTAAAATGTTTCATCTCACAACTGTATTGGTTGCCATTTGAGGCCAAAAACTGACTATTAGACCTCTTGCAATTACTCTCACATTGGTTAAGATGCTCCTATTTGCCAGTAGCAGAAAACCCAACTAAACTGTTGAGAAAGATGAGGGACTTTATTGATTCTTCCACTTCGCTGAAAGGTCCAAAGACAGAACTGACTTCCGGGAAGGCTTGACTTATGACTCAGCAATGACTCCAACGTCCATGTTGAAAAAAAAAAAATAGAAAATCTCTGAATTGGAAACAACATTGAAAATTGACCAGTACAGAAAGTAGTTATTTTCTTCAGATAAGTCCAGCTTTTAGAATATAGATATTTGAATATAGAGCCTGGTGGTAAATTGTACCTCTCTGGAATCTGGTCCAAAACCACTGAAAGAAGACCGCCTTCTCTTCTCTGTAAGAGCCCTTGTCACATTTAAGCATCACTGTCCTACTTCCCTTCAGCTGATCCAAGGAGTTCACCTGCATGCTGCTGAAATGCCCCCAGGGCGCTCATCTTGAGAATCCTGGGAGTATGCAACAGAATAAGCCTCTTTCCTGTACCCTGCCCACACCCACTGCTCTGGCCCAGCACCTGTAGGAAGCATGACAAGCTGTTTCTCACTGCCCTGAGCCATGAAACTCCAGCTGAGCTTGTTGATATTCCTACAGCAAGTCCAGGCTGTCAAGAGCCAAGTGTTCAGAAGCAAGTGTGTCGGCATTTGTCCCTGAAACTCAAGTTATTTCTTTGGAGCAAAGAAAAATTATGACCACAGTTTTCTCTTCGTTGGTTTCCTGCAACAGACATGCCTAGCTGTTACACGGAGTACTCTAAGAGAAGAAATCCAGAGAAGAAATTGTGGCTTCAGGAGCCATTTGCAGAGGACAGAAGTGTAAAAACAGACTGACACAATTCTAAAGCCCAACTCCATTTTCAAGTTGTTTCTCCAGACACTTCCTTCCATGAGTTCTATTGTGGCTGTGATTAGAAAGGAGAGAGTGAAAAGCAAATCCAAGTATAGTGTAGGGAAGGGAAAGCAAAGCTCACCAGGAGAAGGGACAGCTGTGTTCTGTGCTTCAGGGCCACTGTGATTTGCCATTTAGATTCTGCTGTTGGGCGCTGCTCTTGTTTTGGTTTCGAAATCAAGGAAGAGAAGGGGAGGGAAGAAGAGGAAACTCTTTAGAATAAAGGAAACTCTAAAGTTTTGTTCTGTTGGAAGCATTCTCACTTCTTCGTTTCTAAAAACCAGAAATATAAACACTGAAGACAGGACATGGGAATAGCTTTAAAAACTAGGTGACAGTGAAGAACCCAGGTGTTCTCTGCTTTTGTAATTTCTGCCTTTATTGCTTGGCTGGGGGCTGTGTGAACTCCAGGCCTGACAGTCTACGTGACATCCAGCAGGACACCTGGCAGGTCACGTAGGCAGACAGACCACTCCTCAGGAAGGTGGTCCCTGGTGTTACATAAGACCCACCACCTTAGAGCCCATCAGTTTGTGCCTTTTGGAAGTTGCTTGCTTCAAACCCACCAATAGAAGCCTTCCAACCTGCTCTTTTCGGAAGTTAACAGTTTAAACTGACCAATCATGACTGTATAATTGTCCTGAAATGTATAAGAACCCTGTGCTGTTCAACCTCGCCCCTACTCTTTTTTCCGCCCAGCTATTTCTGCTGCAGCCTCGGCTACAGCTGCCCTTCTCCCGCCCACCCCAACTGGACGGGGCTGGCTGGAAGACTTATGTTGTTAACCTGGATAAATTGCCTTTACGCATTAGCATCAACTTCAGACTCGATGATTTTCTAGGGATTTCAAAATCCAGCACAACAACAGGAGGTCTGTTGTGGCATAGTGAACAAAACCGCCTCCTACAATGCTGGGATCACATATGGGAGATAGTTCAAGTTCCAGCTGCTCAGCTCCCTCTTAATGTGCCTGGGAAAGCAATGGAAGAGGGCCTAAGTGCTTGGGCTCCTGCACACATGTGGAAGACCCGGAAGAAGCTGCTTGCTCCTGGCTTCACTGTGACCCTGCCCTAGCCATTGCAGCCATTTGGGGAGTGAACCAATAGATCTATCTATCTATCTCTTCCCCTCTCCCTCTCTTTCTGTGTAACTATGACTTTCAAATAAGTAAAATATTAAAAAACAAAACAAAACAAGCAAACAAAAACCTAGGTGCCAGCAGATGGGGCTCTTGCAGTTTCTCTGCTTGCAAGTCAATAGAAAGGCCTTCCGTCTTGATCCTGAATGTCCTCAACTTCCGGGCCTTTTGGAGTGGAAACTGAAGGATGTTTTCCCAGTCAGCCCACAGCTTAGGATGCACAACCCAAATAGCTCCAGTTTGAAGCAAGTAATTTCTGAACTGAGTTGTGCTCTTTCTAAGTGTTAGTCTCCAGATGTAGGCTGTCATTTAAGAGTAGAAAATTGGGGGCCTGGCAGCGTGGCCTAGTGGCTAAAAGCCCTCGCCTCGAACGCCCCGGGCTCCCATATGGACGCCGGTTCTAATCCCGCCAGCTCCACTTCCCATCCAGCTCCCTGCTTGTGGCCTGGGAAAGCAGTCGAGGACGGCCCAATGCATTGGGACCCTGCACCCACGTGGGAGACCCGGAGGAGGTTCCAGGTTCCCGGCTTCGGATTGGCGCGCATCGGCCCGTTGCGGCTCACTTGGGGAGTGAATCATCAGATGGAAGATCTTCCTCTCTGTCTCTCCTCCTCTCTGTATATCTGACTTTGTAATAAAAAATAAATCTTTAAAAAAAATAAGAGTAGAAAATTGGGATGGATTTCTGAGTGCATATTTGCTTCTCACCAGGACCCTCTGCTTTGCTGAGTTCCCTCCTCCAAAAACCTCCACCCACTGTTCTTGGAAGGACTGTTTGCTCACCCCCTTTTCTGCTGCCACCCAGCCCTGCCTGAGATGGCATTTAGCATCCCAACAGCTGAACTATATTTTCCCATTAGCTCTACTCACACAACCCGCAGGTATCTACTGGGAGAGGCTCAGCACTCCCCAGGGACCAGATAAGGCTCAATACTTTCACCCCTTTAGGGCATCTTACAGATAAGGGAAAGCAGGTGCAGAGTCAGGATTGTCTACCCTGCCTCGAGGGACCCTCTCCACAATACAAGTAGGCTTTGGCTCAGAGAGTACCTGACTTATTTTTATTTTTAATTAAGTGACAATGTTTATAAATGGAAGAGGATGAGGAGTAATTTTTGTAATGTCTTGTGTCAGGCACAATCATAGAATATCATAGACCAACTGCCTTTAAAAAGAAATCAGCTTTTATTGGTATAGGAAAACTGAGAGAAACTTTTTTTTAAATTATTGCTAGCAATTATTTTTCGAAATTGTATTTTTGATGTTGTTTACATAGTTGATTAGGGTGGAAAGGCTTGAAGATTAGGGGAAAGTGGATGAGACCATTGTTTCCAAATTGTATTTTTCTTCTTCCTGTATCGAGGGGAAGTGGGAAGAAAATAAGGGGAGAATCCACACCCAGCCTCCCAACTACCTCAGTAAGCAGGGATAGGGAGTGGCCACTCAGTGTCATCGCAGGGTCCCCAATGTGGAGCATGCGCTGAGAGTTCTACTCAACTGACTTCAATAATTCTGAAATGCTGTTGATTTCATTGCTGTAAGGTTGAGGAAATCCTTCCAAGGTCCATTGACTGACATAGTTCACCTTAGTCTCCATTCACTCAGATATTTGCTGTCAACACTTGCCTGGGACAGTTGATCAATTTGTTCTACCTTCCTTTCTCTGCTATGGTACCAGATGTCCTCTGCAGGCCCCAATGAAGTGCCATATCCTCCAAGTGCATCTGGGTCCACTTCATCTAAGGTACTGAGGAGGCACATTTCTGATGCATGCACCCCACGGTCAGACCACAGATCCTGCGATTCTCCCCATGGTTGGAGTTCTGAATCCAGCAGTTTAGCTGGAGGATTCTCCAAAGACACCAAGTCTGAGGTGATCCCAGATCTGACTCTTATGTGTGCTTGCTAATATGGGGTCTGGCTTAGTCCATTACCCACATCAGCCCCCACACACTGGTAATTGCAATTGCTGGGTCAGTTCTGTTTCCAGCTCCATTTCTTACATAAACGAATAGGTGTTGTGGCCCAGTCCAACCCTGCCCAGCACACACTCAGCCCTCACATACCCCAGTAGGAGCTACAACCTAGTTGGAGTGACCTCCAGTAAACCCCACTAAGGTCACCCGCAGCCCTGGTTCCTGTGCTTTCCAGTATGTGCAGCTGACTGATCCAGTCTGTTCCACAACCCATTCAGCTCTCATACGCACCAATGAACGTTGAAGCCTAGCTCAACCAAACCAATCCTACTATACAGCCTACACTTGTGCTGGCAGGTACCACCACTAGTCTAGCCCGGTCTCATGCTCACCAAAGGGAGTTGGAACTCATCAGAGAGGTGCCCACTGTTTCCCTACTGTGCCCACTCCCAGTTCCAGTTCTTATACTCTCTAGGTGGTTCTGCAATCTAGCTTGACAGGATGAGTGTGAGAGCTAGATGGGGGTGAGGATCTGGGCTGGATATGACTGCAGTGTCCCTCAGCATGACTGTGGGCTGGGTCTGGGGTGTGCCAGACTGGGCTAGACTCCAGTACCATCTAGTGCTCATGAGAGTCAGGGAGGATATAAGATGGACTTGGCTGGGTCTCAGTACCCGCTGAACCACAAGAGATTTTGTCTAGGTGTGGACCAGGTATGACTGAGCTGTAGCATCTGATAGTGAAAACCAGAATGGGTGTGGGCCAGTTGGGTAAATCCACTGTTCCTGCCAGGACAGAAGGTAGATTAAGTCAGGTTGGGCCAAGGACCCAGCAATGTGCACAAGATCTACCACTGTGAGGAGACCTGATAGAGGAGCTTGAGGAACTCCTCTGTGAGGACACAGAACCAAGGCTGGCAGCTGTCCAGACGAGGTCAGGTTATGGTACCTGCCTGCATTCACATAGGTCAGGTCTGGGGGTGGGCCAGCCTGGCCAAGTTCATAACACCCACTAGCAGATGCGAGAACCAGAATGGAGTGCAGGATAGGTGGGTGGGGCTGCAACGCCAGCCAGTTCACATTAAGGTTGGGACTAGGAGCTGGTTGGCTTGGGCTAGGCTGCAGCACCCACCAGCATGAGCTGGAACTGTGGGCAGACTGGGCCAGACCAGGCTACAGTACCTGCTGGCAAATGCCGAGGTAGGGCAAGCCATGCCAGACTAGGCCGCAGCACCCACCAGCACATGTGAGACTCAGGGCGGGGGGTGGTACAAGCCCAGTAGGGGGGTGGTGCTGGGGTTTCCCCTGCTGGACCACTGCTCTTCCTGGCAAGTGTGAGAACTGGGATCGGGAGCAGACCATCCTGGGCAGGGCTACAATACCTGTTGGCCTTCGTGTGAACTGGGTTAGGGGGAGAGTCAGGCTGGGCTAACAGACTGTACCCACTGGTGCATGTACAGGTCAGAGTAGGAGCAGCCTGGTTGGACTTTGTTGCAGTATCAGCTGGCAAGTGCTGGGACTGGGGGCAAATTATATATATATACATATATATATACATATATATGTGTATATATATATATATATATATATATATATATATATGTTTTAAGATGTATTTTATTTGTTGGAAAGGCAGAGTTACAGAGAGGGAAAGTGAGAGCGAGAGATGAAGACACAGATCTTGCATCCACTGTTTCACTCCTCAAATGGCCTCAACAGCCAGAACTAGGCCAAACCAAAGCCATGAATCAGAAGCTTCATCCAGGTCTCCTGCGTTTATGTGGCGGCCCAACAACTTGGGCTATCTTTCACTGTTTTCATGGGTGCTAGCAGGGCGCTAAACCAAAAGTGAAGCACTCAAGATAGGAACCAGGGCCCATACAGGATTCTGGCAGTGCAGACGGTGACTTAACCCATTATACCACAATGCTAGCTTCAGATCAAGTATCTTAAACAATATTTACTTCCTACAGTGCTAGGACTGGGGACTCCAACAGCAAGGCCATAGTAAGAACCAGCTTCTGGAGAGGGTCCTTTAACTGGATAGCAGGCGGCTATTTTCTCGTTGCATCCTCACCTGGCAAAGGTGGCTGGGGGTAGGTTCTCTTGTCTCGTCTCAGAAAGGTACTGATACCACTCACAAGGACTGCATTCTCGTAATGTAAGCACCATCAAAGATCTTCCCCTTCAATACCATCACACTAGAGTTTAGGACTTCAATACGTGAATTTAGGAAACTACCTGTAAGAGTGCCTAATAGTGTCTTGGCATACCACAACTAGCTTTGTAAGTTGTTTTTAATATCCGTGATCTGAAAGCGGATGGTCAGCACAGCAGTTACGAAGATGCTTGTGATGCCTGCATCCTGTATCTGAAGGCCTGAGTTCAACCACCACCCCCAGATCTTGGTTTTAGAGTTCTACTATCACACATCCTGGGAGGGAGAAAATGATGTGAAAGTAATTAGGTTCCTGGCCTTCACATAGGAGATTCAGATTGTGTCACAAGCTCCTGACTTCAGCCTCATCTAGCCTTGGCTACTGTGAACATCTGAAGAGCAAGTCATCAAGTCAAAGGGTTTTTTTTTTTTTTAATTTATTTATCTATTTATTCGAAAGGCAGAGTTGCAGAAAAAGGGCAGGTGTCACATCACCTCAGCTTAGACCAGGCCAAAGCCAGGAGCCTGGAACTCCACCTAGGGCTCCCACATGCATGAGAAGGGCTCGAATATTTAAGCATCTGCCACAGCTTTCACAGGCAGATAGCAGGGAGCTGGATCAGAAGTGGAACAGCCGTAACTCCAGCTGGAAGTCATATGGGATACCAGTATTGCAGACCAACACAGCCCGCTGCATCACAGCACCACCTCCAACAGAAGCATTCTCTCTCTCTTTCTCTCTCGCTCTCAAGCACACAGTGTGTGTGCTTTTCTAATTATTCAGTTCAAACATCATGATTAATAATAACCTGTTCTATCTCTAATGCCAGAAGTGAAAATAACTAATCTTGTAACTCCAATCCTCAAACTTGGTTTTCTCCCAAGACTTCACTCTTGTTGTTCCACTGAGGAATAAAACTGGCTCTGAACTCATCTAACTCTGAAAATAAAATGCTGAATTGTGTGTGTGTGTGTGTGAGAGAGAGAGAGAGAGAGAGAGAGAGAGAGAGAGAGAGAGAGAGAAAGAGAAGTTGCAATCTGAAGACTACTTACAATAGGTCAACCTCACCTTGCTCTTTTCCTCAGAGGTAGTTACTATGGCTCCATTTAGCAGATGTGCAACTCGGCTATCAAAAGACTTTGACTTGCTCAAAATCACACAGCAAGGAAGAGACTATACCCCAGGATAAGAGACCTAGACCTGCCATGCCCTTAACCAGCACACACACCCTGCTTCAATTCTACAGGTGGTGATGATCAGGCATTCCACAGAAAGATTCTCAGATGGGTCAATGATAAGGAAAAACAACACGGATGAGAGATTGATGGACAGCATCTATAAAAACCGGGTGCTGAAGGAAAATACTCCCATATAGAAAACTATAAAATTGCTTTCTGAATATTAAGCCTTGTACAAATAACTTTGTGACAGAATTGACTGATAGGAAACACATTAACATGGAGAACAGGTGGCATGTTAATAATTTGAATTTTAAAGAGGCTTTTTTTTCTCCACCAGCTCAGAATTGTTTTATAAATTTTTAAGAAATGTTAATAGATGTCTGACATGCACGACTAAAGGGAAGCTATTTAGTATTGCAAAATGAATTAAAGCTTTAACATGACTCTACATGATGACAGACACAAGCAAAACTGCTGAAACTGAAATAATGAAGTGGGAAAATTGCCGCTTAAAAAAAAAAAGGAGAGATCTGAAATTTGTCCCTGCATAAAATGCTCTTCGGTGGGATGGGCCTAGGGGTGGGGATCTCCTCCTCAGGTCTCAGCAGCGAGGAGCAGTGCAGCTTGAGCCCTACGGCAGGCCTGGTTGTGAGTGCGGAGGGACAGGCCACCTTTCCATCATCTGTCACTTGCTCTTGCTTTTGCTATTCCTCTTGGCAAGGTTGCTCGGCCTTCCTCCTTCTTCTTGCAGAGCAGTTCTGTTCACCGCTTTCCCCAGTCTTGATGGCTTCTTCATTGTCTATTTAATGCTCCTTTTCCAAATTACCATCTCCAAGGTTCCAGAGGATGAGGAGAGAAGGGAGGGTTGATGGGAAAAGGCTAATGAATAGGTCCCAGGTTGTAGCTTAGATAAGCATAAGAAGTTCTGGTGTTCAATTTCATAGAAGGGTGATTATGGATTATGTTGATGTACTATCGACTTATTTTTCATAAAAGCAAACAAATTAGGGACCCATGTTGTGTTGTAGCAGGTTCAGCAGCGTCCTGCAATGTCAACATCTTACATAAACGCTGGCTTGAGACCTGGCCATTCCATTTCCCATTCAGCTCCCTGCTAATGTGCTTGTAAAGCAGAGAAGGATGACCCAAGAGTTTGTGCCCTTGAATCCATGTGGGAGATCCAGAAGCTCTATGCTTCTGACTTTGATCAGACCCCATCCTGGCCATGTTGGCCACTGGAGGAGTGTACCAGCAGATGGTAGACCTCTCTTGTTGTCTTTCTATAACTCAGTCTTTCAAATAAATAAAATACATTTTTTAATTAGAAGATAGGATTTTAGATGTTTTCATCACAAAAACTGTTAAATGTTTGAGAAATAGATATGTTTGCTCTAGTTGGATATTATATCCAAGTATACTATGTGTACTGATATGTGTATATGTATCAAACCATCAAATTGTATTCCATATATCTGCCCAATTTTTGTCTGTTAAGACTTTTCAAAATAGAAAAAAAATCGTAATAATCACCTGTCACATTGAGTGATTTTGAAGGCATCTTTCTCTATTGAAAGCACTCTTGATGGTATATATACTTGGAGATACACTTTACTCATCAGAGAACATGCAATAATGTGAGCTTACGAAAATGGCTATAACCCAGTGTGCTCATTTTCTTCATCTATAGCTAACCCTCTACTGTAAAAACACCTCTAGCAGTCAAAACTTTGTTTTACAATCTGGAACCAAAAACATTCCCAACTATCCAAAAATTTCTTAGGAAAACATTCCACAGTGATGTGCTCTGTCTTTGGAAGGAACACAGGAATTCACCAATAAGCATTGAACTTATCGGCAGTAGCGAAAAAAGTGCGGACACTTGGAGAGAATCAAGATGGTGGAATAGGGTAAGAACACATTTAAACAGTTGGAGAAACATTAGCCAGGGTAAAGCAGAGAGGGCACATTCCAGGAAATAGGAGAGGACAGGCCAACAGCAGAGGGGTACCTGGAGACTGACAGACACAGGAAAGCAGTGGACACAATGATGTGGTGTTGTGGTGATGAAACATCCCCCTCTCCCAGCGGCGTTCAGCAAGTAGCAATCTGAACTCCAACAACAACCAGGTGGGAAGGGGAGTTCAAGAACTCAGGAGGTGCACCCAGACAAGAACTGCTCATCCTGCTAATTTATTTGATTTGGCCAGGAGAAGAGACAGAGCAGAAGATCCCAAACAGGCAGTGCAGAAACAGGGTGGATTTCACAGCCCAAACCTCCAGTAGAGCCTAATTGGGTACCATCTTGTGTAAGGAGGCAAAGCTTATGAAACAGGGCTGCATGTGCACTAAGCTGGGAGCAAACTCATTTCTGGCTCAGTGAATTGCAAGGACAGAGCATCCTTCAGGTTCCACCCAAAGTAGATCTGGGTAGTCCCCAGACGTAATGGCCAGCAGATCCAGAACTCCACAAGCAGCACGTCAGGTGCCATTTTATACACTGTCGCATAGACTGCAGAGACAACAGTGAACTAGCGAGCTCACTGAGCTCAGTGCATTGTACTGGTCCCACATTGAAAAAAATACCGACTTTGGCATTTTACTCTAAAATAGGTCCCTACGGCCCTCAGATCTAACAGCCAGCAGGTGCCTGCAAGATCGGTACCAACAACAACCTAGCTATTTAGGAAACCTGGTGTCTCCCTAATTCTAGGAACTGCTCAAACCAGAAGTTGGAGAAAGTTTGTACAAAGATGCAGCCTGAGCACTGGATCACAGGAGGTGGACAGTGATGAGCCAGGAGCTGGGGCTATGGACACTGTGGTGGAAGTCTAACATAAGAGTCCAGATCTGAATCTCACTGGATCGAGTGGCAATAATGACTGCAAATTAAGAACTGTGTACCAACTGCAATAAGTAAATCAAACAGTAGACTTGTGGGTGACATAGCTTAGAAACCTTCCCTGAGGAAAGGAATTTGTTAGTCAGAAATACAATGACCAAAAGAAGAGACAGAAGCACAATGAATATCACTGAAGACTCCCCTGCAAAGGAACAAAAGCCTAGGTCAACCTCAGAGTAACAGGAGGATTACATTGAGAGGATGGGGGGTACAGAATTCAGAAAATGCATTATAAAGTTTCTTATCAACAATGTAAAGTACATATAGGAGTTTAAGGAATTTAAGGAATATGTCACACAGGAAATAGTAACACTGAAACAAAATCAAGCTGAATTATTGGAAATGAAGGACACAATAGAACAAATTAAAAATTCAGTGGAAAGTTTCAATATCAGAATGAAGGAGGCAGAAGGAAGAATCTCAAAATCAGAAGAAATTTTCTGTCACCAGGGGGAAACAATCAAAAAGCTGAAAGCAGAGCTGAGTCAAGCTAAAAAAAAGTATTCAAAAGCTAAAAGACACTATTAACAGGCCAAATATAAGAGTTATGATGGTTCCAGAAGGTGCAGAAAGAGAAGCTGGGTTTAAAAATGTACTTAATGAAATAATAAGGGAAAATTTCCCTAATCTGGAGAAAGAATTGGGAAACAACATCCAGGAAAGGCACAGAACTCCCAACTGGCTTGAACAAAAGTGATCTTCACCACAACACATGATAATCAAGCTCTCTTTAATCTAATATAAGGAAAAGATCCTTAAATGTGCCTGTGGAAAAAAAAAAAGTCAATTGACATATAAAGAAATGCCAATTAAACTCACAGGAAATCTCTCACAGGGAAGAAGAAAATGGAGCAACATATTCCAGATTCTAAAAGAATAAATTGTCATTCCAGAATAGCATACCCAGCAAAGCTTCCCTTTGTCTTGAAAATGAAATAAAATTCTTCCACAATGAAGAAAAGTTAAAAGAATATGTCTCTTCCACACCTGCCCTACAAAGGACACTTAAAGATGTTTTCTTGACAGAGAATAGCACCTACCAAAACCAAAGGCAAATATGAAGAACATTCCAGTAAAATAACAACAGAAGACTAAAGTAATGAACAATCACAGGACCAAATTGCCACCTATTTATATTAACCCTGAATGTAAATGGCTTAGACCCATCAATCACATGTCATAGATTAGTAGACTGGATTAAAAACACAAAACCCGGGCCCGGCGGCATGGCCTAGCGGCTAAAGTCCTCGGCTTGAAAGCCCCAGAATCCCATATGGGCGCCAGTTCTTATCCCGCCAGCTCCACTTCCCATCCAGCTCCCTGCTTGTGGCCTGGGAAAGCAGTCGAGGAGGCCCAAAGCTTTGGGACACTGCACCCGCGTGGGAGACCCAGAAGAGGTTCCAGGTTTCCGGCTTCGGATTGGCGCGCATCGGCCCGTTATGGCTCACTTGGGGAGTGAATCAGCGGACGGGAGATCTTCCTCTCTGTCTCTCCTTCTCTCTGTATATCTGGCTGTAATAAAATGAATAAATCTTTAAAAAAAAAAACAAAAACAAAAAAAACCGACAAAACCCATGTATTTTTGCCCACAGGAGACACATATCATCAACAAAGATCAGCAGAAACTATACCTCATAGATTTTGATGTTTTTGTTTTCAGTTTCATTTCTTCAAAATAATTTTTTTCTTGTTAAATTCTTCACTGACACATAAATCATACAGTAGCATCATTTTCTTCAAAAAGGTTCTTGATTTTCTTTTTCATTCAGCAACATATTAGTCATTCAGTAGCATGTTATTTAACTTCATGGCATTGTAAATTTCTGTTTTTCTTCCCGTTGTTGATTTTGTTTTGTAGCTTTTCACTTGGGGAGCTGTTAGTAACTGTGTAGTGGGGACTGTCATGTCCAGATGTGAGGATACAGTGTAATGTGCATCTCTACCTCCAGATTGAAGATGGACTCCCAGTGCAACTGTTGGATGTGTCTTGACAATGGGATGTTGGACTGTTTGTCACTGTCCATGTCCACAATGATGGACATATGACTGTTTATGAGGAACTATACACTGTTGTAATGATATAGGAGAACTCAGAGGGTAGGGAGGATTTGAAGAAGAGGTAGGAAAAGTCTCAAGGCCTATTGAACTGTGTCATAAAATGATAATAATATTTTTTTAAGTGGGGCCCAGTGCAGTGGCCCAGAGGATAGAAGTCCTCACCTTAAAAGCACCGGGATCCCATATGGGCACCTGTTCTAATTCCGGCAGCTCCACTTCCCATCCAGCTCTCTGCTTGTGACCTGGGAAAGCAGTAAAGGATGGTCTAAAGCTTTGGGACCCTTCACCCGAGTGGGAGACCCGGAAGAGGCCCCCGGCTCCTGGCTTCAGATCGGCTCGGCTCCAGCCATTGCAGCCACTTGGAGGGTGAACCATTGGACAAAAGATCTTCCTCTCTGTCTCTCCTCCTCTCTGTATATCTGACTTTCCAATAAAATTTAATCTTTAAAAAAAACTGAAGAAAAAGAAAAAAATAGTGCAGACACTCATTGTATGCCACTACTGTTATTTCCTCAAGTGTTTTTTTTCTTTATGGATACACATTTAGTCATACGTGTGATGGACATGGAAACTGAGATGTTACAGGACTGGCAAGCTAACAAAATAAATGCCATGGAGGGTGATTGGAGAGTGAAGCTCTCTGACTGAGAATCCCTTATTGTTCCCTCACAGGTTCCTGTCTGAGGACAGAGCTCATCAAACTTTGAGTGGATAGTTAAACAAAGTGTGACCTATGGACACATTACAAAGATGCTAAACAAGGATTTGCAGAATGGCATCTTCATGCCTGCTTAAGGTCATCTTTGTTTACCCTTTTGGAAATCTTAAGCAGGGCCCTAGTGGAAGGGTAGCAATGGGTGAACAGATCACAGATGATTTTGTTTCTGACTTAACTCTCTCTGCATTTATTTCAAAAATTTCACCAGAAAATTGAATATTTTAATAATAAATTCATTGTATTTTTGGTGATGTTTACATAGTTGAGAAGGATGTATGCCCACATAGACCACCAACTAGGGTGGGGAGGGTCAAGGAATGGGTGAAAGTACATGAGACAACTGCCTCCAATCTTTTTCTTTCGGTATCTGGAGAAAGTGAGAGACAAGGAAGAGGTCCACTCCTAGACGCCCTACTGTGTCAGTAGCCAGGATTGTGAGAAGGCCGGCTGATGTCATCCCAGGGTCCCCGACGTGGAGCGTGTTCTGAGAATACTGCTTACGTGCTTTTGATTGTTGTGAGATACTGTTGACTTTATTGCTCCACGGCTGAGGAAATCCTTTCAAGCTCCACTGGCTGACACAGTCCACCTTTTAGTCTCAACTTGCACAGATACTTGTCCAAGAAGAGTTGTTCTGCCCTGTATGGTACTAGTCGTCCTCTGCAAGGCTCAATGAACAAAAATAATTTTCATAAGGAGAAATAGTTTCCTTAAAGATACATATATAAGGAAGCTTGAAACGTTATAGAACTCAAGTTTCTGAGTCTCATCAGGGTAATAAATCACTTACAAAATGCAGCACTCGTTTGATCACCATTGGGCCACTTGAGAATAAAGAATGGCAGGAGAGAGCAACTGGCTTTTGCTGTGACCAAAGGCTCATGTTTTCTTTTCCTTCATGCAGAAATGTCAGCGGTAACTATACAATGTTTATTTTAACTCTGCCCCAGATGCCTGCAGACACAGTGGTCAGTTGGTAACTGCACAATGTTTATTTTAACTCTGCCCCAGATGCCTGCAGACACAGTGGTCAGTTAGTCTCTAGTTGCTGCAATTCCAAGAAACTTTGGTTTCGCTCTGTGTACTCTGGGGCTTTTGTCATTTAGCCTTCTGGGCATCCCGGGTGGTCCCATTGTGAGCTTTGGTATGAACTGCCTGCAGCGTGTTACATGTACAGCCTGTCCTGCCCTTTCCTTTGCTAAGATGCCATCATCACCTTTTAAGATCTGAGTCCTTGGGCTTGGCGGCGTGGCCTAGTGGCTAAGGTCCTTGCCTTGATCCCATATGGCCGCTGGTTCTAATCCCGGCAGCTCCACTTCCTCTCTATCTCTCCTCCTCTCAGTATATCTGACTTGTAATAAAAATAAAATAAATCTTTAAAAAAAAAAAAAAGATCTGAGTCCTTCACTTATGTCTTACTAGGTGGGACACAAACATTGCTCACTCCTCACTAGGGCATTAAGGATTTCTCTGCACACCCCTCTATAAAACTGTTCTGCACCTAAACTGTTGACATTGTCTCGTTGGAGTTGTAGGCCAGTTTAGACGTCCCAAAAAATAAATAAATAAACAAAGAGCCAGGTTCACCACGGTTACGCTTCGACGCTATAAAAGGCTAAATACTACACTGAAGGTAGACACGAGACAGCTGAATAGTGATCTATAGCCATTTTGGGGTGTATGGAACCCGGTTGTATGTGGACTAGAATCGAAGTGTCAGTGGGGAAGTCACAGGATGTGGTTAAGAACTTGCATTTTTTTTTTAACATATTGGTTGCTCAATACTGTGTCCACTGATTCCATAACTTTGTAAATTGTTGCTGATGTTATGTTGGGGCTTTGGGTTGATCAGTATGATACTCTGCCGGCTCTACCTTCAGACCAGAGATGGTCTCCCCAAGAAACCGTTGAACTTATCTGGACAACAAGATGCTAGACTCTATGCTTGGTATATGCTTGCAATGAAAGAATCTCAACTGAACTTGAACTGTGGCAATGCAGCAAGGTGGAGGAATCCACCATGGGGGGAGGGTTTGGGGAGAGATGGGGGAGTCCCAGTACCTGTAAAACTGTGTCACATAATGCAATGTAATAAAAAAAAATTCATCTCTGAAAAAAAAAAAAAGATCTGATTCCTTGCCAATCACTTTGTTCAGACAAAACTATCTTGTTCCAGCGCTATCTCCTGGGCCAGTTTTCCTCTCCTGCTTATTTCCCAGCAAGGTACAGTGAGAACACATTATGTGACAGAGTTGAAGCTGACAGCAAGCTCACCACAGTGTATTGGGGCCATCCAAAGGTAAACAATCAAATAGTGACCAAAATACCTGCTCTGCAACATGGGTAGAACAGCAGGACATTGTTTTAAGTGAAATTAAGTCAGGCACAGAGGTCAAGAACATACCACACCTTTTCACTCGTTGCGGATGCTTTAAAAAAAGATCTCACGGAAGTAGAGAAATAGACGATCATCAGAAGTTAGGAAGGGGACAAGAATGAAGGGACTGTTGACAGTTGGATAAAGGATACTAAATTACAGTTAAACGAGAATAGAAAGCTCTAGTCTTCTATAGCTATTAGTTTACACCAATTCACATGAAATCAGAATAAGCAGTGTTACCTTTTTCTTAAATATTTATGGTTTGTTTTGGAAACATTTAAATTTCATTCTTATGATTTGATTATTACACATTGTACACATTTATCAAATTATCAAACTACACTCCATAAATACAATTATGAATCTGTTAAAAAAAAAAAGCCTCTTGAATGACTTACACACAAAACAGTGCCCAATTTGGAGTTAAGCAGTCATACAAAATCCCTGTCCCACCACTCCATTTATTGCATGACTTCTACCAGGTTACTTAACGTTTCCAAAGATCTGGGGGTTTTTTATTGTTAAAATGAGGATAATAAAAAACACCCTGCTTCACAAGGTCGCATCACAAGCTTGCTGTAAGGATGAAATGAGATCAGGCGTGGAGAAAACTTAGCCCAACACTTGGCATACTAAAGCACCTCGAATGATAGCTATTCATTATATTGTTACAATATTGGATATTTAGATTCCAGCACAAGAGAGGTAGTGACAGTGATGTGGAACAGAGCCCTGGGCTCATTCAGATCACCTCAATTCCACTTGCTCAACTTCTGTGTTGTGAAATAAGGAGACTGTATGAGGTAAGGATGTCACCAGGCAGAGTCCTACAAAAACACAGATGCTACACTTGAAGGAGGAATTAAAGAGTTTAATCAAGGATTCAAGATAGCTTAATAGGCATGTTAAGCAGACCAGAACATACCCAGTAGAAATAATAGTCTCTTCAACAAACCAAATTGAATGAAGATCCCCGCCCCGACACCTTGTCACCTCTCACTCTGTAAAAACATAAAACTCAAGAACGAACTTGGTGCTGAATAACATGCATTGGACATACATACAGTTGGACGTGCTGCTGTCAAACCCCTGAACTCAGTCCACCCGGCCAACACACAAAAAGCCAATCATTGACACTGGGGTGGTGGAAGAAAGTATATATTTACTGTAAAGCAAAGAGCAAGGAGCTGGGCAGCTATTTTTTAGTTTCTGGGTACCCTCAGGAGTGAGTGAAGATTCATATAGATAGAAACTGGGGCCAAGAGGTGCATGATCCGCTTGTGTCCAAATTGCCAGTTGGTCAGTGGAGCGTGTGACCTTCCTTTGGCTGGTCAGTGATGCTGTGTTCTTTAGGGAATTTATGATGGCCAGATGGGTTTTCACTGGTCTAGGAGTTACATGAAGGAGGCAGTTAAGTTCTGTCCTGCCCTAGAATTCCTCTATACAAACCACCCGGGACAACTAGCCATCCAAGTCTTATCTGTTAGAGAAACAAATAACTTCTTGAGTCTAATGCCAAGGGTGACAGACAAGAAGCTACGGTAAAGGTTTAATTTCAGAATGAAGATCTAAATGTAAGACATGAAACTACTAAAAGAAAACACAGGAGAAACGTTTCAAGCCATTGGCACAAGCACCAATTTATTGGATAAAACTCCCAAAGCACTGGCAACAAAGGCAAAAGCAGACAAGCAGGACTGTATGAACTAAGAAATCTCTGCACAGCAAAGGAAACAATCAGCAAAGTGAGGAGACAACCAACAGCATGGGAGAAAACATTCGCAAATTATTCAGAACTCAGAAAAACTCAACAACAAAAAGCAACAATCCAGATAAGTGATAAAGAATCTGAATAGATAGTTCTCAAAAGCAAAACCCATTTTTTAAAATGAGCTCAGTACCATTAGCCATCAGCAAAATTTAAAATAGAGACTACTGTTTAGCATAGTAAGCTAAATCTCTGCCTGTGGTGCTGGTACCGCATATGGGCACCAGTGTGTCCTGGCTGTTCCTCCTGACACAGCTCCCTGCTTATGACCTGGCAAAGTAACAGATGCTAGTCCAAGATCCTGGACCTTTGCATGCACATAGAAGAATCAAAAGAAGCCCCTAGCTCCCATCTTTGGATAGGCCCAATCCTGACCATTGCAGACACTGGGGAGTAAATCAATGAATGGAAGATTCTCTCTCTCTCTCTCTCTCTCTCTCTCTGTCTTCCTCTGTAGATTCTGCCTTTAAAACGTAAAGAAGAAAAAAAAATGGGGAATGAACTAAAAATGGAAGGCTCTCTCCCCTCATTCTTTTATCTTTTCACCTCTTAGAAAAAACAAGAGTAAGAAAAGTCAACTTATATTCCATTCCCCTCACCACCACCCCCTACTAGGACCCACTGTCAGAAGTAGCCCTGGGGAATTCATACATCTTTTACCTTTCTTGGGTCTTCAGAACTTGGCAGCCACAAAGCCAAGATCAGAGTGAGGTAGACTGAGGTGGGGTTCGGAGGTGTTCTGGCACCCAGAGCAGCCTGAGTGCACCAGAGCCCTTCCAGCTCCTGCTGGTGCCCTATTGGGCTCTAGGGGGCAGCACCACACACTACCTGTTTTGAACCAAAGTGACCCCTGAGAGGCAGGTTTTGTGAGAGAAGGAGAAAGCAGGGTTTTTGAGGCATGGAGCCCTTTGTGCCGAGTAACCACTTCAGTCTTCGCAGCAGCTATGTTGCCTGCCGGCCTAATGTGGCCTCTGAAAGGGGCCAGCTGTTAATTTTCCATCAGTCACTGCAAAGGATGCCTTCACTTGGGGAAAGCATAAATGCATCACGACCAGGACTCCGTGTCGGTGAACAAAAAGCAGAGGCGAGGGGAGTCACATACATGGGGAAGCTGTCTTTGACATTTCCTGATAGAAGTTGAGGGCAAATCATTAGAGCTATTAAAAACATGCTTTTAGAAGAGTAATGGGACATGCCTGAAAGCAGCTGAATGCACCCATTGTGTTGCCACACTATCGGTTACGACAGCAGTTATGTTCTCTCAGCAGAACTCTGGAACATTCCATTGTTGCTCATATGGTTGCTGGGCTCTGAAATGAATGTTGATATATTCCCAAGATTCCTACATGGAAACCTAAATAAATGTGTTAAAAATTGGGGGAGGGCATACAGTGCTGTAGCATAGAGGGTAGAACCTCTACCTGTAACACTGGCATTCTGTATAGGCATCAGTTCAAGTCCTGGCTATTCTACTTTCCATCAGACTTCCTGTTAATGGCCTGGGAAGGCAATGGGAGTGGCCAGCTGAAGAGTGATCCATTTTCTGAGATTCTCTCTCTTTCTGGAACTCTATGGCAAGAATGAATGAATGAATGAGTGAATGAATGAATGAATTAGAACAAAACATCTGGGAGGTGGTTAATCAGAACAGAGCATCGTGAGGGCAGGTTTAATAACTGAAATCAGCACTCTTATACAAGATGCTCGTGGAAGCTCAACTGCCTCTCTGCCACATGGGAACACATCTGGAAGGTGCCAACATGAAGCCCTCAGGAGGCATTGAATCCACTGGAGCTTTGATGTTCTCCTTCCCAGCCTCCAGAACTGTCAAGAAGTTTCTATTGTTTACACAATCCTAAGTCTAAACTATTTTATTACAGCACTAGGCAAAGACTATAAGACCAACCTGGTGGCTGACATCAATTCTACCAAATGTTACAGGATGCTGATGTTGCAAACTGTTTTGAAGTATAACTTTGTCTTAAAATTCTTAGTTTCAAACATCTACTTTAAACAATATTACGTCCTTTTTAAAAAACACTTATTTATTCTTTATTGGAAAGATTTACAGAGAGAAGGAGAGACAGAGGGAAAGATCTTCCATCCGCTGGTACACTCCTCAAGAGGCTGCAATGTCAGAGCTGCACCAATCCAAAGCCATGAGGCCAGAGCCTCTTCCAGGTCTCCCACGTGGGTGCAAGGTCCCAAGGTTTTTGGGCCATCCTCAATTGCTTTCCCAGGCCACACACAGGGAGCTGGATGGGAAGTGGGGCTGCAGAATTAGAACCTGCGCCCATATGGACTCCTGGCGCATTCAAGGCGACAACTTTAGCAGCTAGGCTATCACGCTGGGCCCTACTCTCAACTCCTGACGTTAGCCTCAGCCTAGCCCTATCTGATGTAAACATTTTGGGAGTAGGAGTGGGGTCAGCCAACAGATAGGGCTTTTCTTGCCTTTTCATTTTCTTTCTCATCTTCTCCCCACTCTTCCTCCACTACTGCTCTATGAAAAATGTGAGAATAACTGTTTGGCATCTGTAATAATTATAGCAATAATTAATCAAGCAAAACCATTAATGGATATCAAAAGTCAAGTGTAAAAATTGGATAATTAACAGAAATCCCCATAGCCTCCAAGTGTCTTGGCACAAGAATCTTGTTAACTATTGGTAAGCAAACTAGTCAACGATGTTCAGGTCCCTTCCCCAGAACTTGTGAATATACATTATCTTCTGAGTCAGAGAGGTTACTTTTTTTGCTGTGCTGCTGGCTTTAAGGGTGAAGGACAGCACCCAGAGCCAAGCAATGCAGGTAGGCGGAAGGAGCTGGGACAAGCCAGCTGATTTTCTCCTACAGGCTCATCCAGTAGGGTTTTAGCTCATGGACACCCATTTCAGACTCCCAATTTCAGAGCTGTTGGAGAAAATAATAATTTTTAAAAATTCCATTTGTTTATTTAAAAAGGATAAAGAGAGAGAGAGGAAGCTCTCTCAACCTTTAGTTCTCTCCCAAAACACAAGTGACGGCTAGGCTTGAGCCAGGATGAAGCTGAGATATGGGAGCTCCGCTCGCATCTCTCACGTGGTTGCTAGGATATCACTTACTGCCTCCCAAGAAAGAGATTCTCAGGAAGCTAAAAGCAGTAACAGAGCCAGGACTCAAGCCTATGTTCTCTGATATGAGATGTAGGCATTCCAAGTGGCATCTTAATGGCTAAGCCAAACAACTCCCTCCCCCACAAGTTGTCTTATGGCAAAATGTGTGATCATTTGTGTGGAAATTGAAGCAACAATGGACGAAAAAGTCAGAGGTCAGAAAAGTGTTGCTGATGGAATGAAAGTGATGAATACAACACAGTCAGAAACAGTGTACATCACCAGAAGAGCTGGAACTCACAGTGCCCAGAAAAACTGAGGGATGCTACGTAAAATGACAGACCTGTGCGTTTTTTAAATGTCCAGTTAATAAAGATCAAACAGAAATATTTGTTTTCCAAATTGAAGGATAAGAAGGAAAGGAAGGAAGGAAGGAAGGAAGGAAGGAAGGAAGGAAGGAAGGAAGGAAGAAAGGAAGGAAGGAAGGAAGGAAGAAAGAAAGGAAGGAGGGAGGAGGTTGTAATCTCTGGAAAAGCACACGAGGCAGCAGGACAGACGCCTCTGCTCTCAGGAGCGTCTGAACACACAGAAGACCTTAGCGGAGGAAGGGGGCGGGGGAATTCCTGGGACTATTCTTGTATCTTTTCCACGTGAAACTGTTTCCAAGAAGTGTTGAGCAGATGACTTGTCGCGGTAATAAATGCATGTGCAAGGCCTCAATGTGGGTGGAAGAATGTTAGGGTGGGGATGGGATACGGAGCGAGGAAGGTTATAGAAAATGCGTGACTCTGAAGAAGATGGTCAGTGCGCAGGACAGGTGGAAGGAGGAAGCTAGGGCAAATGGCTCCGACTTCCCAGACTCCCAGAGACCCCAGAGAGCTGCAGGGGGGAGCAATCAGGGCCTCTTTGAGAAACCGGGAAAAATGCAAGTGGACGGTGAATTCAACAGCGTGCAGCCAGCAGGTGGCAGCAGGCAACTCAGGGAGAGGAGAGAGCCTGAGACGGGGCCGCGGCTGCTGCTTCGGCGTCGGCCAGGAGAGGGCCCGGGCCTGGCTGGTGCAGGGCTGCGGGGCCGCCGTGGATTTACGATTTCTGTCACTCTCTCTAATAAACAAATGTTAAAAGAATTGGCAGTAACTACTGTTTCTTGAGCTGCGACTGTGGGTCAGTTAATAATACCTCACAATCAACCACGTGCTTTGTATGTGTTGTATCATTGCTCCTTTACCATTCTCTGGTACTATGTTATCTTATTATCACCATGTTACTTTCTCAGGCTCAGAAAATCTACGCAATTACCTTTAATTCATTCAAATATGTACTGAGTCCCTACTAGGGACCCTCTACATTTAGTAGGTCAAACATGGTCCCTGTCTCCTGTGATTTACTGTGTAGCGGGCGTCATATGTCCCGTTAGGAGCAGTCAAGATTTGAACCTATGTCTGTGTGACTCTACTGCATTCCAAAATAAAAAGAAATAATTTTTACTGAATACCCATTGCATGCTGGGAATTTTACATATAATTCAGTTTTCATATCGACTCAGTGACGTGTAGGTTATGTTCATCATTGTTGTACCAATGAGAAGATCGTTAAGTAACTTGTCCAAAGAGTGAATCAACAGCGAATAAATGCCCTGTGCATTTATTCTTTCCAGGCAGCACACTCAAGATGCTTGCTTTAGCTCGGAACGAATGTGCAGCAGCATTATCCTCATCCTTTCCAGCAGTCTGACATAAGCAGATGACAATATTAGAAGGACAGCATGTCAGTAAGAATCCTCTGAAATCTAAGGATCAAGTCTTTGAGCAATATATTTTTTAAGGAGATGGAGGCATTGCAAACAAAACTGGTCTAGGAACTGAAAGGAATATATTGGTTAATGTAATAATTGGTTGACTGATTAATGGAATGCTCAAGAAATACATCACCTTCAAAAGCATCTTCATGAAAAAGTACTTCTTGTCTTTGGAAGGCTTTCCCATGACTGCTGTCTTCATTATCAGGCCCACCTTTCATGGCCACATAACAATTACAATTCAGCCTCTGGGTCCTGCTAGGTTCAAATCCAGTAGTAAGAGATGTCACATTGTGCCCTGACTATGTCTCTGTTAGATTCAAACAGAAATCTTGGGTGTGGCTCACATTGGTCTAAATTTGATCTCATGTGTCCATCATGAACATTCTTAAATCACTCCAGTCTAGGGTAGGATGGGTGCTGGTTAGAATATGCTGAATAACATCACTCAGAGCTATATGGAATAGTGGAAAAGGGGCTCATTTACTAAGCATAACTTGAGGGTATTATTTCCACCAGAATGATGAATGGTGGTGCTTGCTCAATGGCAATCACAGCAGATGTCTCCCACACCCACCTTCTCATCAAATGGAACCAGAAGTGTTGACTGAAGCACATTCTGTATTTGCCAGCTGGCAGGGCAATGGTCATGTTGCCTTTTTGATCTGGAACACCTGATCTCTCCCTTCCAAGATCTCCCAACCAACCTTTCTGGCTGACAATTCCTATAGTTATCTCCATATTACCAATGAATAGGATTCCTAGTTCTGATAGAGAAACATCTTGCTGACAGTTCTCTGATCTTCCCACCATAGTTTAGTTATTTTGTAATTCTCTTAACCCACCCACTGTCGCTGTCCCGCAGCGATGGACTTGGTGCACGGAGCCGATAATAACACACGTGGACCCTGACTGATGGTCAAAAGCTGTAGTTTATTAGTGGCATCAGACTTTATATACTGAGGGCCATATGGGATAAGGGAGGAAGTGCTGAGCTTATCAACAAAACCATTAATGCTTTTCTTTGGAACTCCTTTTGTCTTGTATGTTCCACCAGGTGTTCTCATATACATATGCAGATGATATCCAATAAGGTATACAAAAGGTAGCCATTTGGTTATTCTCCTCCAAATATTATCCAACCAACTATAATCCTGTGCTCACTGACCTTCTAAGGTCACAATGTCCTCCTACAACCCACACCCAGATTTTGACTTGGATTCTTCATGCTAATGAAGAAGACTGACAATCTACAGAAGAAGGGATTACCATAGTTAGAAATTTCAATCAGTAGCAAAGATGAATATCTTAGCAATTACTTAAAATATAACAGGTCCCAATAGATGAGAATTTACTGCACTTGGAAGGATCATATTTTAATAGTAGAATTTATTTTCAGTTGAACTGAACTTAACCAATATGCCTCTGTTGCAACTGTTAGTGAAATATTGGTAATAAGCCCAAATCGATGCTGCAAGGTGACAGTGAGCCACCCTGGGGGTGGGCATTGTCTTTGGAGTGAGTGCAATATACAAATGTCTCACATGCCTTCTCTATGGATCTGTAAAACCTTTGACACCTGTGCATGGCCTGTAACCAAAGGACCAAGCCCAGTTCCTAGAACATTGCAAGTACTCTATACATGCTTGATAAATGAAAGAGAAATAAGGGCAACACAATGAAGAAAAATATGGAAATACGTTTATTACACTAGATGTTAAAATACAGTCCAAATGCCAGTTTATTGTGCCATCTTTTACCCAGTTCTCCTACAATGGAAGCACTAGACAATTTCTGATGAAGTGTTTTAGGTCACAAGTGAAAAAAGTGCTAAAGCAAAAGGAACTATGCTGTGCCAACTGTGCCTGGCATTTAGCAGGCATTCAACTAGGATAGAAACAGGTATGAAACTGAGAGGGGGTGATTTTCAGTTTACTAAGCTTGGTATCATAGATCCAAAAGTTCAAATAGATTATACAATGAGGGTGCTAATAGAACCCTCAAAATAGGTGGCTGAGTATTAAAGGAAAAAAAAACCTATTTATAAAGAAGAGACAGAAACCAAACACATTTTCATGGTATTAGGGTAGCAAAAAAAAAAATGGTAATATAGTCTATGGTTAGCAATGCTACTCCTCAGGTCAGATGGACACAGGAGGGAAGAAGTTTCCCAAACCCAAAAAGGAGAGAGAAGAGAGACATCTCAAAGGGATTGTGATCTTTGAACCTGGCCACAGAGCTGGCAACTAATATCCCAACCTCTCTCTCCTCCCATCCTCTTATAGTACAGGAAACTTTTTGATCTGGTCCATACAGGCCAAGCCCAGGTCACAGGACAATGGTTGTGTGGTTTCAAAATATATTTGGCAGAAACCTTTGTTCTTTATATACAGTAAAATCCTGAAAACAAACAGTTTATGGAAGATCTATATTATGAAAAAGCTATCTAGGAATTTCAAGTGTTTTTTTCAGTTTGGAAGGCAGATTTTTACAGAGGGGAGAGATATTAGGTCTTCCATCTGCTGGTTCACTTCCCAGTGGATTTAACAGTCATAGCTGACTTAATCTGAAGCTGAGAGCTAGGAGCCTCTTCCAGGTTGCCCATGTGGGGGTAATAACCCAAGATTTTGGCCCATCCTCTGTTGCTTTAGCACTCCAAAAGTAGAGAGCTAAATGAGAAGTGCAGCATCCAGGACATGAACCAGTCCCATATGGAATTACAGGTGGATGATCAACCTGTACACTGCCATGCTAGCCCCTGAAAGTAATTTGTACCAAAACAAAGTTCTCTTTTAATTTAATTTTCAATAAGTTTTGAGTTATCCTGTTATTATACCTAAGAAACCCAATTGAAAGTAATGAAGATGATGTGACAGAATGAATGTGGCGGGAGCACTTTTTAGATGTTCCTACACCACACTACTACAAAGTGCCAATACTATACAGCACAGCTTAAAAACTACTGGCATTTCTCTGTTCAGGTTACAGATGAGAACACTTTCATAAATAACATGTTCAAAATTACCCACTGAACTAACAGCAGAAGTGTGTGAGAGAACTTGGGTCATCTGGTTCTCCCAGTTCAATGCTCAAACGTCATTCAGGAAGTGATGGAATTCCTAGAGATGTGAGGTTCTGCTAGCATGGGGACACAGGACGTCATAATCAACCTTGGATTGGTCAGTTCTGGGCTCCATCCCTGACTCTGGGACTTTCCGAGTATGATTTTATTAAAATTTTCCTCCTTAGCTGCTTCATTAATTAGGTGGGAATAAAACTGCCTAGTTATAGAGATGTTGGAAGGATAAACAAGAAATCGTTTAGTAAGTTCTTGCCATAGTGTTGGTACAATAGTAGCTGTCAGGTTTTTTTGGGTGAGTTCAAGGGCTTTTGCAGCAGTCAACAGGGAAGGTATGCTCTTTCCAACAGGGAATGTGAGCTAGAAGGGATGTCAGCATGGAGCTGCTGTGGATGCACGTGGCACCGTAAATGCAGCCCTCTCTGCAGAAGGCCACAGCCAAGAGATGGGGAAGGATCCTGATGACGTTATCTGAGCCCAAGGGGTCAGGTCATTTTTTGACAAAATTTCTCTAGAAAGGAAGAGGGGAATTAATTTAGACTTTATCCACTATAAAGTGTCTTCTGCAAGGTCCTAACTCTGCCACTGTGAGTTTTAGAAAGTTTTAAATAATCAATTAAAGAATAAGTGTGGCTGGGTGCTAATACAACTTATTCATGAAAATATAGTGGATTGTAGTTCACAAACTTCTGTCTGAGGCCAGGCCTAAAGCTTAAAGCTTTGGGGGCTTTTGAATTAGATTTTCCACTACATTCCTTTTCAGCTAGGCTAGTTTGAGTTGGGTTTGTCTCATTATTTTTGCAAAGAATCCTCATACAAGCTTTGATTTGATTTAAAACAGACCTTAATTAATCAGTTGGAGATTGATTAGTGGTAGAGAAAGTGGACATTCCTGTTATCAACTGCAAGCTTCGGGAGGAAGTAAAATCCCTTTCTCACCAAATCCACTCTTCAATTACCTCTTGTTTGGGTTATGTGTTGATGTCACTGTATTTGGACATTAAATAGAATTTTTTAAAAAAGAATTTTACAGGAAAAACAGATTCGCAGCTAGAAGAAGAAATAGAGGGAAAGATTTTCCATCTGCTGGTTCACTCCCCAAATGGCCACAATATCTAGAGCTGAGTTGATCCAAAACCAGGAGCCAGGAGCTTCTTCTGGGTCTTCTACATGAGTGCAGAGTCCCAAGGACTTGGACCATCTTCAAGTGCTTTCCCAGGCCATAAGCAGGGAGCTGGATGAGAAGTGGAGCAACCAGGATATGAGCCAGCGCCCAGATGGGATGCCAGTGTTTGCAGGTGGAGGATTAGTCTGTTGAACCACTGTGCTTGCCCCTGTGCTTAAACTGTAACTAGCACTTAGTTGCCCTTGTCACAAAAGAGAAACAGGTGTCCCTGTGAACCTTTGCCTTAGAGCAAGTAGCCAAACAAGAGACTGGGATACTCACTTGATTCCCTGTGGAAAAAAGCAATCCCAGAAAGAGGTCACCCCCCAAACATTTAACACTTCTATAGGAGGGATCCTCTTGAGTTCGGGTGAAGATATGGTGAAGGTGTACTGTGCACAGAGGAAGGGGGCCTTTAGGGAAGACAGGCCCAAATGTTCCTGTCCAGGGAAATTTGCAACCCTTCTTCCTGCGTGGAATAGCTCATGTTCCCTGGAGCAGAGCTGTGTGCTCTATCCTTTGTGACTAATTTCTCGGACTTACTCACACTTTCCTGGCAGGAAGCTGAACACTGCAATCCTGATCATCAAAACAGAAGCAGAGATCCAGCTTGAAAGTTCCAGGCATTCTGTCTAAGCGTCTACTATTGAGGAGTATCAGTGTTTGCTGAGCAACCAAGTATGCAAGGAGCCGCAAGGAACTTCACAGCTGATTGGAAGGATATCCCCTGATTGGGAGACGACCAAATGCTAACATTTTATGCACACTTGAAATGTCATCTCCATTAGGAAAGTGAGATTTCTGTGGGCTAGAGAATTTGGGAAAGCTAGAATTATTGGGAGAAGATCCTGGAGCTGTGAGTGAGGATGCCATTTAATTTAACATGTACTTATAAAGTACCTCCTTAGTGTCAGACACTGGACTGGCTCCAGTGAATACAATGGTAATAAGATGAGCAAGTCCATGCCCTTGTGGCCCTAATATTGTCCAGTGGAAATGCAGGGACCATGATACAAGGGCACAGAGTATATTTGTATCAGTTGTTGGATAGGTCAGGCTGGTAAGTTGGAGGAGGATGAAAATGGTGTGACTTCTGCAAGAGAGGACTTGACTGAAAAGTGCAGCTTTTTTCCCCCTGTGATGTGTGAGAGATTGCACTGGGGAACTGCAGGGGTGGAGGGGCAGGCTGAATTCCAGCCTGCGCTTCCTCCTGTACCTATTTCTGTCTGATACCCTTGACTCGCTGGGTCCTCCAATCTTGAACTTAGGGCAGAAATACCATGACGACCAATGATTCCTGAGTTCAGTTTCACTGGTCTTGTTGAGTTAGTGCTGAGAGATTCTGTACAGCAGTGGTGACTTTTGTCATTTATGCCCAAGAGTAAGTTCCCCTGCTGTCTCCATAGCAGATTCAACAAACAGCAAAAACTAGGAAGTGGTTGTCCATATTTCAAAAACTTCTCCAAGATAATACTCTATTATTGTATTTTTAAAAATGTATGCTCTGAACTTGCAAGCTGAAATTATCTTCAGATGTTGGGATTTAATTTAAAATCTTTGAAACAAAGTTTCTCGTATGGAATTGAACTTCAATGAGAAAGGATGTTAAACTCATGTATAGCTGTGGTTGTTAAGCCCAGAAGAGTAAGTCTTCCAACATGACACAGATAGATCATTAAAATAACTAGTCTCTGGTGAATTCTCCCCTCCTTAGGGACTGTGGTACCCCCTAATGAGTTCTGCACCAATGTCAGATATAATAATAGAAAGTAAATTCCAGGTGAGTGTCACAGATGGGAGAGAGAGACCCTTAGCAGGTATGAGGGAGATATTTCTAAGAGAAAGAGAAAAGAGCCCTTTGGAAAATTTATAAAATAATAATGGTTCATTGTCACTTAGCAAAAGATTGTGTGGATCATGTTGACGAATTTAGGTGAGTCTACAGGTAAACTTATTTAACAGACTAAGGATAAATGATAAAGGCAGGCAGTTGGCACTGTGGAAGAGCTGATAGCTGGGATACATACCAAGGTTCAAGTCCTGGTTCCACCCTCAGTCCCAGTTTCCTGCTGATGTACACTGTGGGGAGGCAAGGCAACAGGTGGTTAGGTTCCCTGTTACCTGCACAAGAGACCTGGATTAAAAATCCTTCTGGCTTTGTCCCCAGGTCAGGACTGATTTGAGCATTTGGGGAGTGAGCCAGTCTAATGAGAATTTTTCTCTCTTTCTCTCCCTCTCTCCCTTAAGTAAAATGCATAAACAAATACAAATTTATTTATTTATTTTTGAAGATTTAGTTATTTTTATTGCAAAGTCAGAGATACAGAGAGGAGGAGAGACAGAGAAGATCTTTTGTCTGATGACTCACTACCCAAGTGACCGCAATGTCTGGCGCTGCACTGATCCGAAGCCAGGAGCCAGGAACTTCCTCCAGGTTTCCTACACATGGGTACAGGGTCTCGAGGCTTTGGGCCATCCTCTACTGCTTTCCCAGGCTAAAAGCAGGGAGCTGGATGGGAAGTGGGGCTGCTAGGATTAGAACCAGCACCCATATGGGATCCTGGAGAAGGCGAGGACTTTTGGCTCTAGGCCACCGTGCTAGCCCCAAATTTATTTTTTAAAAAACAAATCATGTTGGATTACTTGTGCAAGGTTCCTGAATTCGAAGTCTGCAATGATTGTTGTATTATCCTTGAGCTAATTAATGCGCAGAACACTCTGCGACTGAGTCTTGTCTTCCAAAGTCCCAGACAGGTGGGCTTGGATTCTAAGAACAGTCTTGTCAGTAAACAGCTAAACAGCTTAGTCTATGACTTTTTTTGTTGCTGTTGTTGAAGATGATATGCAAAAACTATCTATTTGGGTGTCTTTACAAAGAGTATGTCTGTCTTTCTCTTTGTTGGGAGTTCCTACCCGCACCCTTGAATCATATCTAAGATGTAGACTGTTATCTGCTTGGCCTGGTTCCTATTGCCATTGACAAACCCTGAAGATAACTGTGGTGTCACTGGGGTAGGCAAAGGAGGAATAAGGAAGAAAAAAGATGTAGCCTAGGGGAAGTGATGCTCTAGAAACCGAGTGTGCTTCAGGATAAAGTGCCATTGGTCTAGAAAATTCAGACATAATGAGAACAAAGGATTAATAATTAAGAAGTTTTCTAGCAGTGGGGAAAGTTTCAATGATAAGGTTGGGAAAAATATCAGATTATAATTGGGTTAAGCAGTGTAAGGAATTAAAATAGGACTAATAGAGTGTAGTTCTATATGATCATGAATCAGATTTACAATCCAATCCTCACACTAATATATAGCTATCATCACTAGTCTTACACATTTTCAGAAAAAATAAACTTTCAGTAATGAATCTTAGCTACCTTTTCATACTGATTTCGAGGCTGATAGAAGGATTTTGACTAAGGTTGCTGGGGATTATGAAGGAGATGCTAAGTACAAACCATGCTAATTTCTTGGCACAAAGAAGCTTGAGGTGTTCTAAAAGCTGCTAATGCATTCTGTGTGATTACTTAATTTCAGGAAATCCTGACGCACTGCTCAAATAGGTTAAAGAGCAAAAGCTGGGCTCAATTTACAATCCTGAGAGCCAGTTTAAGTAAGTAGAACTTATTCCCGGCAGTAATATGTCCGATCATTGTCTATTTCAATTTGAAAGTGTTTTTGCTATGTGTATGTTGCACTTTCTTTGAGAAAAAACAGGATTTGTTTAGGATGTTCTGAAAATGATTATGACTAAATGGGCTTAACTTTTGAATGGGAAATGGAGAGCCATCATCACATCAACCTCATCAGGCCTGGCACGACAGCCTAGTGACTGAAGTCCTCGCCTTGCATGCACTGGGATCCCATATGGGCACCAGTTCATGTCCCAGCTGCTCCACTTCCCATCCAGCTCCCTGCTAGTGGCCTGGGAAAGCAGTGGAGCCCAAAGCCTTGGGATCCTGCACCTGTGTGGGAGACTCAAAAGAAACTCCAGGTTCCTGGCTTCTAGTTGGCCATTGCGACCACTTGTAGAGTGAACCAGTGGTTGGAAGATCTTTCTATCTCCTCTGTAAATCTGACTTTCCAATAAATAAATTAATCTTTTTTTAATGAATAAATCTTAAAAAGAAAACCTCATCAGGTATTGAACCTTGAAAAATGATCCTGGTGGATTTTAAACAGAAAACAATGAGAAGGAATTTAGAACTAGTTTACCAGTCCAGCTGCTTGCAATGGTTAATATAAGAAACAAAATGCTACTATTAATATTATTGAAAATTTAAGCGTTTTCTTGTTTTGTTTATCTATTTTTATTGGAAAGGCATATTTTAGAGAAAAGGGGAGACAGACAGATAGATCCTTCATCTGCTGGTTCACTACCCAAGTGGTCACAATGGCTGATCTGATCTGAAGCCAGGAGCCAGAGGCCAGATGCCAATATCCCCCTCTGAATCTACCATACGCCAGCTCCCACTGCCTTCCTAAGCCACAACCAGGGAATAGGATGGGAATTGGAGCAGTTGGAGCATGAACCAGCATCCATAGGGGATGTTGGTGCTTGCAGGTGGAGGATTAGCTAGTTGAGCATTGTGCCAGCATCACACATTTTTTTTTTTGCATATAATGAAATTTACCCCGATAATCCCTTAGAATTAGACATAATATAACAAAGTGCTTACCTATTAGTGATGTGAGAACTGAGACAAAAATGATGAAAGAGACTCAAATTATTTTCATTTCAAACTCACTTTGATACATATGTTGAATATAGACAAGCCATTCTGTTAAAATTTTTACTTCTCCACTGTTTTACAAATGTGCTTGATGAATTATTCTAGGTTTTATAAATCTATATGTCATGAATTGCACTGAACCAGAATATTTGCTAAGGACTCCCAAATCTTTCTTCTGATTTTCAGACACATACAGCAACTTCCATCTGAACCTCTCCCGTTGGGAATTGCGCTGACTTTTAAAATTCAGATCCAGAACAGGTATCATGATTTTTTCCTTAATTATCTCTCAGTTCTGAATTCTGGGCATCTGTGGGTTGGTGGAGTCATCCTGGTTGCTCTTTTTCTTTCTTAGCCAACAATGATATTACGAATTGATTTGTGGGCTCAAAATTGTGTTTGGCTTCCACTGAATTTGCAAAAAATTTAAATTTGCTGTGATTGTTCAAAGTTTTTTTTTTAAAGATCTATTTATTTTTATTGCAAAGTCAGATATACAGAGAGGAGGAGAGACAAAGAGGAAGATCTTCTGTCTGATGATTCACTACCCAAGTGACCGCAATGGCTGGCGCTGCACTGATCCGAAGCCAGGAGCCAGGAACTTCCTCCAGGTTTCCTACACGGTACAGGGTCCCAAGGTTTTGGGCCATCCTCTACTGCTTTCCCAGGCTAAAAGCAGGGAGCTGGATGGGAAGTGGAGTTGCCAGGATTAGAACAGGTGCCCATATGGGATCCCGGCACGTTCAAGGCGAGGACTTTAGCTGCTAGGCCACCGCGCCGGGCCCGATTGTTTAAAGTTTTAAAATCCAATTTCTGATTCTGTTGAGAAACCTGGGTGCAGTTGTTTTTTGGAATCTACAGGGTATTGGTTCCAAGGTCATCCATGGATGTTTTAATTCCTTATACAAAAGGGGCCATTATTTGCATTTACCACACATATCTTCCTATATATTTAAAGCATCTCTAGATTTCAATAATATATCCTTGAATGTGAATGCTATGTAAATAATTGCTATATTGCATTGTCTAGAGAATAAGAAAAATGTGTGCATACAGGTTGTGGTTGAGAACCTGCATTTTCCTATTAACATATTGGTTAATCAATACCATGTCAATTAATGCCATAATGTTGTAAATGGTTGAAAATATTATGTTGGGGCTTTTAATTGATTGGGATGATACTCTGCCAGCTCTACCTTCAGACCAGAGATGGTCTCACCAAGAAACCATTGAACTTACCAGGACAATAAGATGCTGGACTTGATGCTTGGTAAATACCTCCAATGAAAGAATCTCAACTGAATTTGAACTATGGAAATGCAAAAAGGTGGAGCTATCCACCGTGGGGGGGAGGGCGTGGGGAGGGGCTGGGGGAATCCCAGTGCAAAAAAAAATGTATCACATAATGCAATGTAATTAATTTTTAAAAAAATGATATGCAATAAAAAGAAGAAAAAAAGAAAAATGTGTGCATGTACAGCACAGTGGAATTCAAAAACCAATATTTTTGATCCCTGCTTTGCTGAACCTGTAGAAACAGGATGACTCACAAATACAGAAGGCCAATGGTGCTTGGTAACATTGAATCTATTCTCTATCTAGCATACCAAAATCAACTTAATCAGAAGATCCGCTGTCTGCCTTAGGTGTGTATGTTTTATGCATCTATTAGTACTTACAGTTATTTGTTGAGTCTCTGTATTCATTTGTACATGGTTGGCTCCTAAAGGCAATTTAATTGAGGTCCTCCGTATATTTTCCCATTGTCATCCATCTCATTTTAATCTTTACTAACACCTTGCACTATCCCCATCATTACTAGAGTGTTGCATTAATCCACTTTTTGCCAATTCATCTACAACAAAACTTATTTAAAATGCATTTCTGAGAGTGAGCATTTGGCACTGTGGTTGACACTGCTCATTCTGTATCGGTGTCCTATCTCTGTTTCTTATCCCAGCTCCTGCTTATGTACACCCTGGGAGGCACTAGTTATGTTTCAATACTTGGTCACTGCTACTCCCATTGAAGACACAGGTTCAATTTCTATCTTTTTGTGTGATTCTGGCCATAACCTAACTCAGCCTTGATTGTTGCAGGAATTTGGGGAGTGAACCAGACTGATGGAAGATCTTTGTCTGATGAAATGAATAAAAATAAATTTAAAAAACCTATAGGGGCCGACTTCGTGGCATAAGTTAAGCTACCACCTGTGCCTCCAGCATCCCATGTAAGGTGCACATGTTCAGCTGCTACACTTCCAATGCAGCGTTCTGCTGGGGAACCGGGGGAAGGTACCCAACTGCTTGGGCCCTTGACCCTCACATGGGAGGCCCAGAGGAAACTGTTGCCTCCTGGCTTTGGACCAGTCCTGTTGCAGCCCTGACGGTCATTTAGGGAATCGTTAGATTATAGATTTTTGTCTCCTACTGCAACTCTTTCAAATAAATAAATGTTCAAAAAAAAAAAAGAAAGAAAAAAGTGTGGGTGGTGAAGTTGTTAATGTGGGACAGGTTGTGGTGCCAGCAACTGATAACCCCTGGGTATGGAAGAAGGGAGCATTGAGAGAGTCCAAATTGCAAGAAGCACTTCAACTGAAATTTGTCCAAATCTTAAAGGGCTTCACCTGCAAGACACTATATAATCCTTTTCTGTTGCTATAAAAAATACCTGTGGCTGGCTACTTTGTAAAGAACTTTATTGAGCAGTGGTAGGTAGCCCCAGGTTGGGCAGCCCAGGTGACAGTAGTACTAGCTAAAGCCCTTGGGCAGCCTGGCAGACACTCTTAGGAACTTGGGGGTGTGGGTTTAAAGAGGTCTGGAGGATGGCACAGGTGGGGGCGAGTGGGGACCTGAGGGTTCATGTCCAGGTGAGGAATGACTGCTGAGGGACTTCCATAGACAAGGCCACTGTCCATGCAGGTAAGTGAGGGGGCTGAGACTGAGCAGTTTGGACGAAGGGGATGAGAGGACCTTTAAGGGTCAGGCCGAAATACTAGCACACGTGGAAGAACTGAGCTGCATTAGTTAGCATAGATTATCACCAAATGCCACTCACTGAGGCACACTAAGCTAGGACTGGGGGCCTACCTGGCAGGGCTAGATCACAGTACCCGACTCTGAGAGTTGGATTAGGGGATACATAATGTTAAACTGGGCCATGACACTAACCAGCACACCAGAGAACCAGGTTTGGGGGCAGAATCTGTGGGGTAAGTGGGCTCACCCCTGTGGAACTGCAATTTCTGTTGAAACAAAAAAGAGCTGTGCATGAAACAGGCCTGATTGGGGAGCTAAGGGGATACCCCTGATGGATTGGGGTTCCCACTGGCGAGCATGAGAGCCATAATGAAGGTGGTGAACGGGGCTGGACATGACTGTAGTATCCCTTGGCATGGGTTTGGACTGGGTCTGGGGAACACCAAACTGGGCTAGACTTTAGCACCCACTGGTACTTGTGAGAGCCAGGGTGGGTATAGAATAAGCTGGGCTGGGTCTCTGCTCCCACAGAAAAACATGAGAGCTGTGTCTGGGTGTGGACTTGGTGTGGCTGGGCTGTAGCACCCAACAGTAAGAACTGAAATGGGGGTGGGCTAGTAGGGCAAAAAGAGGTAGACTAGTCAGTCTGCACCAAGGACCCATTGGTGTGTATGAGATCTGCCACTGGGAGGAGACCTGATGGAGAAATTAGGGAATTCCTCTGTCAGGAAACAGTTCCTGTAGGTGAACTGGGAGCAGCCTAGACCGGGCCAGATTACAGCACCCACCGGCATGTATGTGGGTCAAGTCTGGGAGCAGACCACTTCATAACATCTACTGACAGGAATGAGAACTAGGATGGGGTGTAGGAGGGGCCGTGTTGGGGACCAGCAAGTTCACAATAGGGCTGGGACTTGGGACTGGCTGGGCAGAGCTATGCTAGGCTGTAGCACCATCAGTGTGAGTTGGAACTGGGGCAAGCTGGATTTAGCCAGGCTATAGCACCCACTGGTGGATGCTGAGTCGAGGCAAGCTATGCCAGCCTGGGGGCAGTGGGTGCCTGGTCTGTGAGCCTTGGGGGTGGTAGGTATGGTGGGGCAGTGGGTGCTTGGCCAGGATTCTTGGGCCTGCCTTGCTGGTGGGTGCCAAGCCATAAACCTTTGGGGCAGGGGTCTGGTGGGATCTGGGTTGGGCAGCCTGGTGCTAGTGGCACTGGGGGAAGCTCACTGGCTGCCTGGTCCCAGGCTTGTGGCAACTTGGTGTGTGGGCTTGCTGGGGATCCGGGGAATGGCAGAAGTGGGGGCATGCAGGCACCTGGGGTCTCGCATCCAGGATTGGTGGTCTGACCATGTGTCAGAACAGGTCTTCCTCAGTGGAAAAGATGGAGTAGCGGACAGCAGGCTCTAATGAACATGGAGGATATGGCAGCCCATTGAGGCCTGCAGAGGACATCTGGTAGCACAGCACAGGAGGGAGAATAGACCAAAGTGAACAACTACCCGTGCCAAATGATGACAGCAAATATCTGGGCGATAAGAAACAACAAGGTTGACTATGTCAGCCAATGGACATTTTCAGGGTTTCCTCATGTTTGGAACAGCATCTCAGAACTATCAAAACCACTTAGGCAGACCCCTCGGAGCATGCACCACATTGAGGACCCTGGGTTGATCTGGGGAGGCCATTCCCCATCCCCAGGTACTGGGGTGGTTGGGAGGCTGGGTATGACTTCTCCCCTTTTCACCTCCTTTCCCCCAGATACAGGAAGAAGAAACAGAAAATTTGGAAACAACAATCACACCCACTTTTCCCTAACCCTTGATCCTTCCCACCCTGATTAACTACGTAAACATCATCAAAAATAAAAAAAATATATACAAAGTCATATAAAAATAACAATAAAAAAGAAATTTGTTTAACTCAGTTTTGGAGACTGAAAGTTCAAAACCAAGTGGTTCTCTTTGGTTTCCACAAAGGGTGCTTTGGTTGCATCTTCATTTTTCAAATGGTAGAAAAATGGCAGGAACACATGTGGGTGATAGAGAATGCTCAGGTTTGCTCTTTTTAAACAAGTCACTCTGCTGGGAACTACCCAGAGTCCCATTAATGCTTTCCAAGGGTGATTCCTCTGTGACCTAATTACTTTCTGCTAAGCACCACCTCTTAAAAGTTCCACCACCTCAAAACACTGCCACACTGAGACCCGAGATCTAACCTAAGGTCCATTCAAGGATACACTCAAACCACGGAATTCACAGAGGATGCAATTGGTGGTCATGACCAAAATCAACAAGATGCCAAATACTAAGAAGACAAAGAAATTATGCTTATAGATGAATGGTTCCACGAAGTCTGAAAAATACGAGTCCATTTGTGGTCTCTTCCATGAGAAGTTACTGGGAGTTAAAACAACGTCAAATGCCAATAGAAAAAATGTCAGGGAGTAAGAGAATTCCCAGTTATTGTTACCGTTTTCTCTCCCTCTTTAGCTACTCATTGTTAAGCAACATAGTTCTAGCAGTGATGTGCTAGCTTCTTATAACATCCACAGAATGCCCAAGGGAAGTTACTCATGAAGGAGAGAGGCTTATTTGAGCTCCAGCTTTAAGAGGTTCACAGCTAAGGTAAGGCAGGCTCCATTGGTTTGTCTCCCTGGTGAGATGAGAAGATGGCTCTGGTGTAGCACATTCAGAGGATCACATGGCAAGCTTGGGAGCACAGAGTGGCCGGGCCCAACATGGTTTCTATAACAAAGTCTCCCTTGAGAAGCTCCTTCTGAGGGAATCCATCTAATAACCTAAAGATATCTCACAAGTACACCTACTAGACACAGTAATTGGACTAAGTACCATCATTTATGACTGGGACTTAACCATCTGCCTGAGTACAGTGGTCATATCCTATCCAAATCACAGCAAAATCATGATAATGGAAATCTGAAGCTACTCCTTGCTTTGTTTTATATTGATAATAATCTATCAACAAACAAACAAAAACCCCAGGTGGAGAACAAATTCTTCAGTGTTCTCAAATGTACCCACTTAAGAACTGAGCTGTTAGAGCCTATCTTTTTCTGGCTTACAAATAACTATGCAATGTCAGGATGAAATATCTGGTAACACTGAAGAGAGATTACATCCATCACTTCCTCCTGTTCCAAAGACCAATAGTTCTGTTAAAACGATTACATTAATTTGACAAGAGGTATTTCTTCTAGAGTTCTACCAGTTTATTACCCAGTAGCTTTTTCACTGTTTGCAAATCAGCCATGAAACAATTTTTTTTGTTATTGTTTTGCCTTTTGATACTTCTGAACAAATCAACATCATTGTTTAAATTCAGGAGATGGATTTCCAGTTTGAGTGAAATTCGGCTAGGAGCTAGTGTTTCAGTCTTAAGTCTGAAATCCGCAGCAACATCTGCACTTTGGTCAACAGGGTCAAAATGCAGGTGGTGTTCCTGTTTCAGTCTTGAGACAGAATCCTTTTACTACTTCGGGAAACTTCAGTTTTTGTTAAGGTTCTTAACTGATTGGAAGGAACCCACCCTCATTATAGAGGTAACCTGCTTTACTTAATATCTATCGATTACATGTGTTAATCAAATCCAGTAAGTATCTTAACAACAATTATACTAATGGTTGACCAAGTGGCTGGAGACTACAGACAAGTTGAAACATCACAAAAAGGAATGCTGAACTGTTAAAAAACAAACCATTGTACTCATGAATATGATATTCATGTACATTAATTACAGAGAAGGTGACTAAGTATACAGAATTAATTTATGCAGGGATAGTTGGCAGGTGTTCTATACCTGCTCCACTTTAAGATTGAGGTCTTGGGCACGGTGTGATATTCTATTGGCTAAATATTCGCATGCCCAGGATCTCATATGGGTGCCACTTCCTGTCTCAGCTGCTCCGCTTTCCATCCAGTTCCCTGCCTGTGGCCTGGGAAAGCAGTAGAGGACAGCCTAATGCCTTGGGACTCTGCACCCATGAGGGAGACCTGGAGGAAGCTCCTGGGTTCAGATCATCTCAGCTCCAGTTGCGACCACTTAGGGAGTGAGCCAATGGACGTTAGATCTTTCTGTCTCTCCTTCTCTGTAAATGTGACTTTCCAAAAAAAATAAAAATAAAAAGAAGAGAAGGCCTTAAGTGATGTTAACTTAGAGACATTTGTGTTGCACAAAAAAATGGCCTTAGCAATACAAAGGTGATGATGTTGCTTGTCTTAATTTGAAATCTTGGAGTTTTCATTCCTGTGTATATCACTAGAGTCTAACAAAAAGATCTGGAGCTACATGTAACAAAGATTTTTTTTAAAGAGCTTTAACAATAAGCCTGGAGTGGTAAAATTCCAAGACAAACATACTACAAAAAGTCACTCACACATACCGGGTGGTGGGTAAGTGCAGCAACATAAAAATATGGCTCTGCAATTCTTCCAACACGCTTCCCCCAAGACGGTTTCTTTCCCCTGAATCTGGTTGGGATTTATTGACATGTAGAAGATGGCTGAAGTGACACCATGGTACTTTTGGGCCAGGCCTCGAGCAATCGGCAGCTTCCATGTTTTGGAGATTCTCTTCGAGGTTAGAGATCACTGGTTGCCACCTGCCATGGGGACTACAGTTTTGCCTCTACTGCTTCTTCATCACCATCCTCGACCTGTGGAGCAGCTTCGTGGCAGCTGCCCTCTTTGCCCCTTGCCATTTCAAGAGCACAGCCAAGTACCATGAGGAAGCCTTCCTGGTGAGTGGTCATGAGGCTGAAGCAGAGAGGAGGTTGAGGGCAAAGGGTTGGAGAGAATGTCTGGCCCATGAGATTGGAATAGAAGTCCAGCTTTCTGTTCTCTTACCTGTGCAGCGAGGTGCCTCCCCTGAAGATCCCAGTGGTTACAGAACGAGTGTTGGTGTCAGACACTCCAAAGTCACCCTGTCCAGACTATTCCCTCTTTGTGATTAGGCTTCCTTCCTGTGTGCAGTGTTCTGGGTGATGCACGGTGAGCTCTTGGTCCCAGTCCTGTAATACTCTTTCCCTGTTCTACTCGCTCTCTGGTCCCAGGGCCAATATTTTTACAGGGAAATAATTTTTGTCTCTGCTGCACTCCTCCCCCATAATTCTAATTGGAGATACATTCCTCAGTTGTTAAGATATGAAGTGTCTGAACCTGGAAACTGTAGAAAGGAGCTTTCCGAAGTCTCCCCCGCTTCCCACTGGCCTACCAACCAATCTCTCCTGATGGTGGAATGAATGCATTCAGTCATCAAACATGAAGGAAGGTCTTCTCTCCCCTAATCTGGGGACAAGCTGCTGCTCTTGTCCTAATTGTGCCAACACTCATTAATTTAGGTCTGTACCCCTGAAAGACTGTCCATTAGAATGGCCTCAAACCTGTGGTTTATATTTAAAATTGCAGGCCGAATTCCTAGGTTCTGTTTTCAAGACCCTAGATGACTGTCATGGAAGATTTGAAACATTGAGGAAAACATTTTAGAATCATGAGTAAAAATGGGCTGACCTGTTGACATCAGTGGAGACACAGCTGTAATCTTCCTTTTGCTACCCCTGGCCTTTTGAGGCTGTACTGATATCACAATACTTCATATTGAATCTTATAAACTCTCCCTCCTGGCCCAGGATGCTGAAGGGACACAAACCTCTTCTGGGGAAGATAACAAGTGACTATGGAAGAAGTTGTTTCCGAGAATCCAGAAAAACAACAGGGAGGAGTGAACAGGGTGGTCTTGGCTCATCAGTTAGCCTCTCTGGACCCATTTTCTCTCCAGCAAAAGCAAAATAGCACCAGATTGCTAGGATTTCCTCCAGTGCACATTCCATAATTCTGGGCTTGGTGATCAGCCAGTCAAAGGGTAGTTTCTGTGCTGACACTTTCAGGTGATACAGGCAAAAAGAACCTTTTGTTAGGGATCACTGAGTGATCAAATCAAATTCACAATGAATACGAATTTATTAAGGAGAGATTCAACCCAGTCTGTCTTCTAATGGAGAACTGAGGCTGTGTGCCTGTTTCACTTGCTATTTCCACACCCTGGACAGTGCTGGAGGAGGCACCTGGAGGTGCGGTGATGGGAAATTCCAAAATGCATCAGTCAGTGTCATCACTGAAGAGGTTGCTGTGTGCCTCTGGGTAGCAGGTACATCAGAACTGTATCACTGCTCTTTGAGGTGCTGTAAAAGTGTTGTCTGTGGCTAAGGTTTGGCCTAGAGGCCAAGTACCCAGGTTCTTTATTAGAGAACATGCCAGAGCCCAGCTTTGGCCTAGCCCTGACTGGCACTGAGGAGGTAGGCTGGCATACAGAAGTTCCCCAATAATTTTTTTTAAAGATTTATTTATCCTCATTGAAGGGCATATTTACAGAGAAGGGGATATATATATAGAGAAAGATCTTCTCTCTTGGTTCACTCCCCAGGTGGCTGCAACAGCCAGAGCTGAGCCGGTCCAGAGTCAGGAGCCAGGAGTTTCTTTCAGGTCTCCCATGCAGGTGCAAGGTCTCAAGGCTTTGGGCCATCCTGTACTGCTTTCCCAGGCCACAAGCAGGGAGCTGGATGGGAAGAGGAGCAGCTGGGCACGAACTGACACCTATATGGGATCCTGGCACATGCAAGGCAAGGATTCAGACAACAGGCTATCGCACTGAGACCAATAATTTATGTATTTATTTAAGAAAAGTGTTATGTAAGGAACAATTTGGATTTGAGTAGTCTGGAAGTTTATCAGCAACTTTTCATTTTTATAATTGCAAAGGTGGAAAGTTGCTTTATTGGTACTCTCTGCCTTGTTCTCCAGTGCCTGAAGGCTACCTTCAGAAACAGCATTCATTATTGAGAGGGATACATTTTTCCTCATTAAGATATTCCTTTACCTAATAACTACTGTTAGGTAGTACATTTTTTAGCCACCAACAGGGGAAAATAAACTTGAAGACTAAAGAATTTCACTACATCTTTAAAAACTAGGTTGGGGGTCAATTTCTATTTCCTGTGTTTTAGGCAGTTTGTGAAACGCAGGCACCAGATGCCGTAAGGAGGTCCAATAATGGGAAAAGACTGACGGCCAGTTGCAGTTTCCCACCGTGGTGTGACTTACTCAGAGAAGCATGGCGAGGCCTGCTGAGCTGCGCCAGATGACACTTTGCGGGTGTCCTTTTTGGCTCATAGTTTGGCTTTTGCCAAATTCTGAACTTTGGAGATGACTGTTTTAAGTTATGAGTAACGCAATTTTGGCAGAGAAAGCAAAGTCATAAATATCAAATCACTATTCTGTGTCTATGTGGATTTGACTAAATGTAAATAAATGGCAGAATTTAGCCAGAAAATGGTACTTTTATATAAGTATTTTATGCTTCTTTCTTGATGATCAGCAGTTTTGCTTTCTTAAAAAGCCATTCTTTGATTGCAATTGGCAAGAAATAGTTGGAAGTGGCTGATTAATTTGAACTTCCCAATTAAAACACTGGGGTTTGGTAAGAATCCCTTTATTCCAGCTTGAGGATTTGAAGCTCTGGATACTCCAGGGCTCTTCAGCATCTTTGATCTCGCACAATAACTTCAATACGACAGTCTTTTAGTTCTCCTTCCAGGTTTTTCTTTTCAAATCCCAATGCCAGATACTCATTTAACTGGCTCTTCCTGTCTAGAAACCAATCCAATTAATTTTCTATGCCAACCTCAGGTTCGAAGTTTCATCCTTCAATCCCACTATTCTTTTGTATGTGGCGGTAACTCCATTCCTACTGATTTTTCTTAAAAAAAATCTTTCCCCCCACTGTCAACAATTGCCTTAGGCTTCCTCTTGTTCTTCACTTGTAATAATCATCACGCTTATTGCCATATTAGTCAGGCCTGGCACTATCAAAATGATAGTCCTTTTCCACTGCTACAGATGATCCATGGTCCATATGCCAGGGTTTCTTATAATACTGTGATTAGCCAAATTAGCCAAGTTTATTTATATATTCATTATGATGCTGGCTTTAATAGTCTCCTTAATTTAAAATATTACATGATAGAAACTGCTGGTAAAAGTAGCCAGTCTCTGAGACATTTTACAAAGCTCTGATAAATTATATTTAAAGAATTTATAGTTACTTGGAAACATGAAAGCACAAACCATAAAAATTTCAAACTTATGGATTTTTCAAAGTTTTTATTTATATTTTGGTCTTACAAACAATCATTTTTAAAATCTATTTTTCTGTAAGGAATGTAAAAACACAAAAATCTGCCAAATATCAGATTCACACAAATCCTCAGAGAGGTTTTCTGTGTGGTCTTCACTGACGCAAATTTTTATGAATGCTTCACCCTTACTGTTGAATCTTCAATCTGTTTCATAATAACGAAGCTACAATGTTTTTAATGCAATACATACATTATACAATACAAATAACATTTCTAAGAGAAGGAAATCTAGGCATTATTAAAAAAATATGAGCAGCTTGGAGAAGCAGGCAAAATGTCGAGGCTTGGTATGTCTTCTTTGCTCTGGTTTTCTGTCATTACTTTTCAAAAGAACACACAGCACGTGAGGCACAATAATCATCTCCCTTAATAATCTCCCCAATTAAAAAATCGGCTGTTCACAAAACTGGACCAATTATCACAAACTCTCATTTGCATAATTAACCACAAGCCTGTTACACAGCATTTCATTAGTGGTATCAACAAATGCAGGAGGACAGAAATCTATTTAAAAAAAAAAAGGGTTCTGGCAAGCTTGCTAACTCCACCGATATGCCACTTCAACTTCTACCTGAATGTTAAATGCCCCGCAGAAAAAAGCCTGAACCAGGGAAGGAAGTGCAACATATTTTCTAGGTGCTGGAGTATTTCATTTGATAACAATGGGGAAAAATCAAGCAACATTTATATGCGCTCCAACTTTTCACTCAGGAATTCTTCCACGCTGTCTGTGTTCCACTTGAGGATGCTGAGTTCTTCAGCAATGTTCCCGTTGTCATCCAAAAGCTTTAGCACAGGGTCTGACCCACGGACATACTAGCAAACAAGAGGGACACCGTCAGTATTTGCTCCTTAGGGACAGTTTCCCAGCTCGGACCAAGGTCCAGAGGGCTTACTTCAGTATGACAGTGATTTTTTTTTTTAAAAGCTTTTAGACATAACATCACAAACCAGTTAGTCTCAAAGGAAGTCTTTTTAGAAAGACCAAAATGGAATTTCATAAGAAAATGAGAAAAAATTGTACTTTACTTCAAAAGAGAAAAAACTGCCATTAAAATAATTTATTTAAGATTTAAGACTGTTATCGAATGTAACAAACATTAATGGTATACTTATTTAATAGTCAAATTAAAATGAACTTCAAATCTAATGGAGAAGTCAGACAAACTCAATTAACAATAGAGAACAATGGTGCAAGGAATGTTTAAAAGTTTATGAAAACATATGGTATCAAAAAACTACACAGGGATTTAAAACATATTTTGCACCAAAATAAACTGGTGTTTTTACTTTTTATGAGCTTTTAAAGTATTCTCACTTAGGAATAATTACTTATTTACTTTCATCTGCTAGGAAGGCAAAGAAACAAAGGGACAGAGAAAGAAGGAAAGGGAGGCGCAAGAGAAAGAGCCAAGGGCCTGAGCCGCTGGGGTGCCACCAACTACCTGCCAGGGTGCAACAGGAGGAGGCTGCATGGAGAGAAGACTTAGTGGATACATGGTATTATGCATTTGGGAATACACCACAGGACAAGGCAGAAACCCTAATGCAATTACAGAGTGCAATTAATAATGCTGTTATCGACATGGCTTCTTCAGTTAACAAATGTATCCTATAAATTCAAGATGTTGTAACAGGGAACAGGGTTAGGGTGTGTGCCACCTAGCACATAGAAACACTACTTTCTACCCAATTCTTCTGTAAACCAAAAGAGCTCTTCTCTAAAATATTAAATAATTATTTATTCAAATATTTCTTTTACTTAATAAACAAATAAATACATACCACAAAAAAAGAGATTCCATTACCATTTCCTTACCTTGATTTGTAGTCCTCTGAACAGTTTGGGTTTATCACTCCTGACGAAAGCTTAAGAGAGAAAAAAGATTTAAGTTGTTTCTTTCCAAATCTTCGCTAGATGCCAAGATCAATACACAAAACAGAAACAAACTTAAAGAAAATATTACATCCTATATGAAAAAACTTCAAACATGTATGAATAAATGGATAGATATGCCATATTTTTTGATGGGAAGATTAAATATTTTGAGGATTGTTTCAAATTTCCCAAACCCCTAATTTCAATGGAATCAGGGCTTGACAAAACAATAGTACAGCCTAGCTGTAAGAGAAAAGTGAAAGAGCAGTCGAAGCAGATTTTAAAAAGTAAACTATGGGATGGTGGGATTTGTTCTGCTATAGAATATGCCAAAAGCATAATGCATTTTAAATTAATTAAGCAGATCCTTATCAAATAATTTTATATGACACAGAGCATAAACAAACCTATATAAAACAGATGACCTTCTAAAGAAGCTTATAGTCTAGTAAGGTATAACTATGGTAAATAAATAATGTTAAAAAAAATAGAGTGGTAAAAAAATAGTTCAGGGCACCACCACGATTTATAGCGTAAAGAACTTAAAATAAATAGTCAATTCCACTGGTAATCAAATAAATGGCCAACAAAATAAGTTAACTACATCCCGAGTGAGAAACAGAGAAAAGAATTATACAGGTAGATGGGAGAGGGATTTCATTGGGGGTGTGTACCGATACCTCCTTCCTCATGGGTGCGCAGCCAAATGAACCACAAGGCTTAAAACATACATATCTTTGACAACTATATGTGCAGGAAATAACTAATACCTAAGGTAATTCTGATAAATAAGCCAAAAATTGGAAAACAATCTAAATATGTAAAGGCTGTTGGTCAAATTTACATGTACCATGTTATCAAATACAGCCAACCATTAAAAATTATAGCCTGGGTGCTGATGTAGTTTGGCAGCTATGAACGCGAATCCATCCCACCCCGCCCCCTCGGTAGATGGGAGGAAAAAAAATCAAACATTTAATATACTATTTTTCTCCACACGTTGACACTCCTCACCCACAAGGGCATGCAACCCTCTTAACTATGTAAACAATATTAAAAATAAAATGAACATTTAAATAATGAAACAAATAAATCAGAGGCCAACATGGGGATGCAATCCTCTGAACTATGCAATCAATAATAAAAATACAATAAAAATTATTAAAAAATTATATTAGTCGATAGTTAATGATATGGAAGTAAATTACCATGCTCAAAAAGCACGTTATAGGCTGGCTTCCCGTGGTTGTTAAAAAAAGATATAAATATTTACTGATGGATATTTTCATTTGCAAATAAAAAAGCCTAGACACACTAAATGAAATCTTAAAAAATATTAAGTGAAAAAATACTAACCACAATTTGTATAATGGTTCAAAAATATTATTATGATGTCACTGAAAGGTTGTATCTAAGACACAGGATTCTTGGGAAGTTTCAAATGAATGAATAGCCAGCATGGTAGCATAGTAAGGTAAAGCCAACTCCAGTGATGCTAACATCCTATATGTTTGCTAGTCTGAATCCAAGCTGCTTCACTTCTGACCCAACTTCCTGCTAATGGGCCTAGGAGGAAGCAGAGCGAAGCCACAGTCCTCGGGCTCCTGCCACCAAAGTGGCAGGATGGACATCTAGGCTCCTGGCTTTAGCACAATCCAGCAGTGACTGCTATAGCCATTTGGGGAGTAAATTCAGTACACAAATGCATGTTTCCACAAATATTTGAATTCCTCTAAATACCAGGTGTACAGTATTAGGAAGATTAAAGGCTCTTTTATTCATTTGAAAGGCACAGTGATAGAAATCTCCACCTGCTCTCTTATTCCCCAAACTGACGCAAGAGCAAGATCTCGGCTAGGAGGAAGATAGCTGTGTCAGGGGCCCGAAGACGTGGACCAACTTCTGCCTTCCCAGGCACACTAACAGGACGACAAATTGGAAGAACAGCTGGGACTCCAACTGGCACTATCAAGTGGCATGTTGACTTCTCAAGTGGTAGATTAACCTGATGCATCACAACTCTGGTCCCTCTCAGTATATTAATGATTAAAAATCTTAAAATTCTGCACTTTAAAGTATTCCTAGTTTGATAGGGAAACAGTGGTATGGCAAATATTTTTCAGTGTCATTTGGGATTTACTAATGCAGCATATAAAGGATAAAAAATTCCACCCAAAGGCTACCCAAAATCATGCTGAAATTACAATTCGAATGAATAAAAATCTGTCACCAAGAACTGGGAAGAGGCACAAGTTAAGACAATTCAGTGTGTGCAGAGACAAGTCAGTGGCAGTTCCCTGAATTCTGCATGAACCGGAGTTGTGAACCTAGGTATGAGGGACTATATGAGTGTAGATTTTATGTATGTGATGTTGTTAACCGTTCTGTATGGGATAGAGACCCATAAAGGACTTTCAGTAAGAGCATAATTTACTCAGGCATGTCTTTTATGTAGTTGTGTAGAAGCACTACAGTAAGAAAAGGATACAAAGACAGGCACACCAGCTAACAAGTAACCAATCTTTTGAATAAAGATATTTAAAAGCTCAACTAAAAGCATAGAGAAAAGGAAGGAAATAAGATATGAAGGTTATTAAACAGGAAAACATTCACAACTTGGTGAGTAATTGGGTATAAAGTGTGGAAGATTAATCGTGATTCTTGTGTTTCATGCTTCATGCTTTCGCCTGACAATGCTGCCATTTGTGGAAACAAGGAAAAGGATGTAAATTACCAGAGAAGAGAATCGATTCAGGTTTTAGACAAGCTGTTTAAAGGCTTTGCACTAAAAATGTGGCATACAGTCTCAGAACTATCAGAAGCAGCAAGTCTTAGGGCCTATGAGAAATGTACAGAATTGAAATTAAAAGTTTTAAATCATTTTCCTATTACAGATCATATCAAGCACGGAAAGAATACATGGAAATACATGCATACAGTTTAAAGAAAACTAATGTTTCTTTGTACATGGCACCCACACTGAAAACAAAACACTGCGAAGCCATGAGGCCTGTATGTGTTCCTTTATATATATCCATGATTCCAAACTTGTTAATCCTTGTTTGCTGTTCCTTATGGTCATTACCAATTGTGTGTTGCTAATCATTTAGTTTAGATTGCTTTTTAACTTCACATAAATTAGAACATACTGTACACATTCTTCCATACAAATCTTCAGTATTACACTCCATAGTTTAATAAGATTGCCAGGCTACTCATGTATCCATCGGTTATGGAAGTATGTAAAGCGAGTCAGAAACATGGTATTTAGTGGCAGGCCCTGGCTTTGTGGTTAAGATGCTGCTTAGAATGTCTGTATCTCTATCAGAATGGGCTTGAGTTCCAGCTCTGTTTCCAACTCCAGGGTCCTGCTAATACTCAGCCTGGAAAGCAGCAGGAGACAGTTCCCTATCACCCACTGGGAGATACCTGAGTGGACTCCTAGCTTGTGACTTTGGTTTGGCCAAGCCCTGGCTATTGGGGACATTAAGAAATGAACTAATAGATGGAAAGTTCTCTGACTCTCTCTCTCTCTCAAAAGAAAAAAAATAATTCTGTGAAAAGTAATCCAACATCAATTCTGGAGAACATGAAAAGAAAATTTGAAGACTCTGACTAAAAGTAACATGTGAAGGAGGGTAGGAGGAGAGAAGCTAGGAAAGAAGAATAAAAAAATAGAAGAAGGAAGTAACTAAGAAATAATATAGTTGTACAAGTAAAGGAAAGAGAGAATCAAGATGGCGGAATAGGGTAAGGACACGTTTAAACAGACAGAAAAACATTTAATCAGGATGAAGCAGAGAGGACATATTTCAGGAAATAGGAAAGGACAGAACAACAACAGAGGGGTGCCTGGAGACTGACAGACACAGGAAAGCAGCGGGCATAGCAGTGTGGTGTTGCAGTGACTGATACTTCAGCAGCATTCAGCTAATGGCGATCTGAACTCCATCAGCAGCCAGAACTCTACCAGCAACCAGGTGGGAAGAGACTTTCACTGGGAGCTTGGGAGGTGAACCAGACAAAGAACTGTTCATCTTGTTGGTCCGTTTGATTTGACCAGGAGCAGAGACAGAGCAGATCTCATACGGGCAGTGCGAGAACAAGGTGGATTTCATAGCCCAGTCAGCCCCCTAGAGCCGAATTGGGTGCCATTTTACTAAGGAGGAAAGGGCAAGGGAAAGGATGGAGCATGCACTGAGCTGGGAGTGAGCTCATTTCTGACTCAGTGAACTGCAGCAACGACGTGGTATTCTATGGGTTCCACCCAGGGCAAGTCTGGGTAGCCCTCAGATCTGATGGCCAGCAGATCAAGAACTGTAGTGGTGGTACATCGGGTACCATTTTGCGCACTGTGGCAATAGCTTTAGGATTACAGGGGACAACAGTGAACTGGCATGTGCTCAGCTTGTGAGAACTCACTGAGGTCCGTGCATTGCACTGGTCCCGCAGGAAAATAATACTGACTCTGGCAGCGTACGGGTCAAAATAGGTCCGTGTGGCACCAAGACCTAACGTCCAACAGGTTCTGACAAGATCAGCGCCACCAACAATCTAATTATATAGGACACCTGGTGTCTCTCTAATCCTGGGACTGCTCCAACCAAAAGTGGGAGAAAGGTTGCAGAGACAACAGTGCAGCTTCAGCACGGCATCACAGGAAGTTGAGAGTGGTGAGCCAGGAGTTGGGGCTGTGGAGACCACGGTGGAAATCTGACATAAGAACCCAGACCTGGAACGTGCTGGAGGTTGTGGCACAAGTGGCTGCAAGCAAAAACTTGTGTACCAACGGCAACAAGTAAAACTGCATTGTAGACCTGGGGGTGACACAGCTTAGAAACCTGCCCCAAGGAGAAGACTGCTAATTAGAAGTGCAATGGCCAAGAGCAAAAGAAGAGGCAAAGGCACAATGAATATTACCAAAAACTCCCCTGCAAAGGAGCAAAATCCTATGCCAACCTCAGAGTTCACTGAGGAAGACATTGAGAAAATGGTGGACACAGAATCCATAAGACTCATTTTAAAGATTCTGATCAACAATGAGAAGCTCATGCAAGAGTTCAAAGAATTTAAGGAAGCAATAAAGCAAATCTAGGCTGATATGTCAGAAATTAAGGACACAGCAGAGCAAATTAAAAGTACAGTGGAGAGTCTCCAAAATAGAATGAAGCAAGCAGAAGAAAGAATCTCAGAATTGGAAGATATTTCCTGTCACCAGGGGGAGGCAAACAAAAAGCTGGAAGAAGAGCTGGATCAGGCAAAAGAAAAGTATGCAAGAATTGAAAGACACTATTAAGAGGCCAAATATAAGAGTTATGGGAGTCCCAGAAGGTGCAGAAACAGAAGCTGAGTTTGCAAATGTATTTAATGAAATAATAAAGGAAAATTTTCCTAATCTGGAGAAAGAATTGGGAAACAAGATCCAGGAGGGGCACAGACTCCCAACAGGCTTGATCAAAAGCGATCTTTACCAAGACACATGATCTTCAAGCTCTCTTCAATTGAACATAAGGAAAAGATCCTTAAATGTGCATGTGAAAAAAAATCAATTGACACATAAAGGAATGCCAATGAAACTCACAGGAGATCTCTCACAGGAAACTGTACAGGCAAGAAGAGAATGGAGTGACATATTCCACATTCTAAAAGAAAAAAATTGTCGGCCTAGGATAACATATCCAGCAAAGCTTTCTTTTGTCTTTGAAAATGAAATAAAATTCTTCCACAGTAAAGAAAAGCTAAAAGAATTTGCGTCTTTCAAACCTGCCCTGCAAAGGATACTTCAAGATGGTCTCTTCACAGAGAAGAGGAATAGCACCTAACAAAACCAAAGGCAAACGGGAAGAACCTCCCAGTAAAATGACAACAGAAGACTAAAACAATGAACAGCCCATTCCTAAAATGACAGGATCAAAGTACCACCCATACATATTAAACTCTGAATGTAAATGGCTTAAGCTCGATCAAACGTCATAGATTAACTTCATGGTGTTGTGACTTTCTTGTTTCTCCCAGATGTTGATTTTGTTTTGTGGCTCTTCATTTAAGGGGATGTACAGTAGCTGTGTAATGGAGATTGTCATATCTAATAACATGTCATTTAACTTCATGGTATTGTAAATTTCTATTTTTCTTTCTATTGTTGATTTTGTATCATGACTTTTCATTTAAGGGGATGTACAGTAGCTGTGAAATGGAAACTAACATCCAGTTGTGAGGATGTAGTGTGGTATGCATTTCTGCTTCCAGACAAAGATGGACTTACAATGAAACTGTTTACTATGTCTTGACAATAGGATTCTGGATTCTCTGCCATTGTCCATGCCCGCAATGATGGACATATGACTGAGTATGAAGAAGTATATGTTAGTAATGATACAGAGGAACTAGGAGGGAGCAGGGAATTGGTGAGGGGATAAGGGAATATGGAACTGTATCATAAAATGATAATAATAATAAAATGTAAAAAAAAAAACCCCAAACAAAAACAAGTAAAGGGAAGAAAGTTTCAAATGCTGGGGAGTGAAGTAAGATTGGTGTATGAGGAGGCAAGTTGGCAGAAAGAGAAGCCAGGTTGTAGTTAGGTGAGAAAGTGGAGGAAGACACGGAAGAGAATTTTGCTAACTATGAGACAGACTATAGTTACAATATACATATTGGATTTCAAATACAGCTAAAAACCATGGCCAGTAAGGGAACATGTAAATGCATTCACCAAAGAAACAAAACGTGTAACAGTAATAACTACCATTTAACATCCTCAGTACTAAACAGTACTCGATCTACAGTTAAGCATTCAATAAACACATTTAGAACAGAGTGTGATTTATTCTGCATTTGCCAATGCCAGACTTATATGAAGTAATTTATATGCTGCTTAACCTTCAAAACAGTCCTATTCAGAGAGGGTGTTGTGGCATAGGTTAAGGTCCTACCTGGCATGCCTATATCCATGTTTCAGTGCCCATCTACTTCAATTTCAGTCTAGCTGCTGCTGAAGCACTTGGGAAGGCTGTAGAGGAAGGCCAGCTACTTGAGCCCTGGTTCCTAGCTCCTGGATTTGGTCTGTTCAGTCCTGGTTGTTGCAGGTATTTGAAAAGTGAACCAACGGATGGGAGATCTTCCTCTCTTATTTCACCTTATCCTTTAACCCCACAACTCCATCAAATAAACAATCATAATTAAAAAATGAAACCTCCTGCTATCTCAATACTACATTAAATCCACAAATTATCTGCCACATCTGAAGGTTTGAGATTTAACATGGACTAGCCTGATGACATGTGTTTGGTTATGGTAAAGTAACTAAGTCTTCATCAATGGCTACAAAACTATCGCCACAAAAAAATGAAGTGAAAAAAAATTCTTACTCTGGAAAAATTTAATGAAATGTTGATTTTATTTCATTAATTTATCTCTCTGAGTTTCTTTTTGAAAAAAATTTATATAAAGTGAACAAATATCACATATGTGATGATACAGATTTAGGAGCATAGTGACACCTGCCACTCTACCCTACCTCTAGCCTACATTGCCCATCTATCTTCCTCCTTTGCTATCTTTCCCCCCCATTCTCTGCTACATTTTGCAATGGCATATTTTGAGTGAGATTTTAATTTTAAATGATTAGATTTTACTACATACCTTGGACTTGAGGGAACCTCCCCAATTTTCATCCACAGACTTCAAGAATAGCTCCTGCATATAGCTACAACAGGGGAAAAAGAATTAAGAAAACTGAGATGAACCTTAAAATACATTCATAACGTAAATGAAACATTCACAAGATAAATCTAATAGTTAAGTACATAATGCAGATAAGAAAAATATCAGAGATGGCTAAGACTATGCAGCTGCAGTCCAAGAGAACAAGGAAATGGCAGCCCACAGTCAACCCTCTTAGCAGGTTTATAATGTATGGTCAATTGAAGCGCAAATGTTAAATGAAAAACTCCAGAAATAAACATTTGTAAGTTTTAAGTTTACACTGCTCTGAGATGAAATCTCCGGTGGTCACTCAGTCCACCGGGACATGTCATCTCTTTGTTGTGCATATCATGTTGCCATTTACTAGCCCCCTGGGTTATCAGACTGACTGTGGTACTGCAGGATTTGTGTTAAACATTATTTTACTTAATAATGACCCCAAACCACAAGAGGTAAGACTCAACAATGAAGTATATTATATTTAGCATGCCAGACTGGGTGCAGGAATATACCCATCTATCGCAGACAGATACTCAATGAGAATTATTTCTTGTTGCTTTTACTATTAAGTGATTCTGTTTTAAAATTAAAGACCCAATAGCTTTTAAGAGTGATTAATATATTAAGTATTACATAAAGATATTATAGGAAAATCAGTAAAACATAATCATGAAGAACTCAAATGCAAGTATTTTCTTTTAATGAAATTCAGCTGAAGCAGATTCGATGGCAAGTACTACTTTCCCAGCTATAGAATCTGACATTCTCAGCCGAGCTGGATTCACTGGTAAACATCACCTTTTGCAGCTCCAGAGGCTGCACATTCTCTTTACAGACAGCATATACTTGGACTATAACTACATTTGGGAATATACGTCCTAAAAACAACCATGGGAAATGCTGTACCTAAGAGAAGGCCAACAATTTAAGGAACAGCCCACACCCATTTCATTTGTTCTTAGCTTTTCGATTCCTTTTTTGTAGAAGTATGAGGTAAAGATGGACTTAATCACATAAGCAGGCATATTCATTAAAACACTATGGAAAATTTTACCACAAAGCACAAAATAGAAATTTTAAAATCACTTAACTCAATCTATTCAAAAGATACTGAAGTTTTGGTGATTCTCAGCCAGATCAAGAATTAAGGTTTTGAGGATCACAAGCCGTTTTGAGTGTCTCACAGAATTTTTCTTTAATGAAGGGTGTTCAAGGACTTTCTGAAACGACCGTGGGAACACTGATGGAGCAGGGGCTTGTCCTAGCAGAGAAAATGCCAGCAGAGATGCTCTAGCCCATACTGCAGTGCCTCACATGGATTAGGACACACTGGGAGATATCAGGTGATGGCTCAAGCAGAAGGTCCCTCGCCCACAGCCATGACCTGCACCGAGTTTCTGGTTTCTAGCTTTAGCCTGGCCTATTCCAAGACCTTGTAATAAGCATTTGGGAGTAAACCGCCAGCTGGGAGCTCACTCCCTACCTCTTAAACAATGGTCTCACCCACTATCCCCTGACCCTCGACCCTTTCCACCCTGATCAACTATGTAAACATCATCAAAAATAGAATTGAAAAAATTAAAAAGAATTAAAAAGTCATAAAAAAGCCAATAAACAATGTAGCAAAAAAAATATTAATAGGTACAGCACGGTGGCCTAGTGGCTAAAGTACTCACCTTGAACATGCCAGCATGCCATATGGGTATCAGTTCTAATCCTGGCAGCCCCACTTCCTATCCAGCTCCCTGCTTGTGGCCTGGGAAAGCAGTTGAGGACGACCCAAAGCCTTGCAACCCTGCACCAGCATGGGAGACCTGGAGGAAGTTCCTGGCTCTTGGCTCCTGGCTCTGGATCAGCGCAGCACCGGCCGTTGCAGTCACTTAGTGAGTGAATCATCGGATGGAAGATCTTCCTCTCTGTCTCTCCTCTCTGTATATCTGACTTTGCAATACAAATAAATCTTTAAAAAAAGTAAGATTAGATTGACTTAATTTTACACAGTAAATTGTTTCTGACCAAGGTTTGGGTAATTTTGGTTGGACAACTATGAAAAGAATAAAAAATTGAAACATTTGTTTATTTGATAGGCAGAATTACAGAGAATACAGATCTTTCAAATGTTGGTTCACTCTCCAAAGCCTATAACAATGGGGGCTGGGCTGGGATGAAGCCAGGAATCTAGATAGAACTCCACGATCTCCCAACGCGGGTGGCAGGGCTCAAGCACTTGGCCCATCTTCCGCTCTTGTTAAGTGGAGCAGGCAAGATTCAAACTGACAGTCTGATATGCAATGCTGGTGTTGCAAACAGCTGTTTAACCTCCTATGCCATAATGTGGGCCCCAGGAAAGAAAAATGAAGGGCTAATGAATTCACCAATCAGCTCATGAAGAGATATTTAACATGACTAACCATTATGGAAATGCATATGAAAAGCATAATAAGACACCATTTTATACCGATTATGATGGTAATTACAAAAAATCAGAAAGCAAGCAGTAGAGAGAATGTGGACAAACTGGAATCCTTGGGTACTGCTATTAGAAATGTAAAGTGGTGTAGTGGTTATGGAGAATGGAATGATTTCTTAAAAAATTAAAACCATGGGCCCAGTGTGGTATCCTAGAGGTTGGGGTCCTTGCCTTGCACGTGACAGGATCCCATATGGGCACCGGTTCTAATCCCCGTTGCCCACTTCCCATCCAGCTCCCTGCTTGTGGCCTGGGAAGGCAGTGGGGGATGGTCCAAGGCCTTGGGGCCCTGTACCCACTGGGAGATCTGGAGAAGGCTCCTGGCTCTGGATTGGCTCAGTTCTGGCTGTTGCTGCCACTTGGGGAGTGAGTCATCCAATGGAGGGTCTTTCCCTCTGTCTCTCCTCCTCTCTGTATATCTGACTATCCAATAAAAAGAAATATTTTTTAAAAAATTAAAGACAGTTATCATATGACCTGTACTGTCTGTCTAAAGAAGTAAAAGCAGAGACTCAAACACTTGCACATCTATCTTCATGGTATCATTCATAATAGCCAAAAGATGGAAGTAACTCAGGGTCCAAAAATAGTGCAGGGATAAACAAAAATTTATTCAGCTTTAATTAGGAAGAAAATTCTGACACATTACAGCACGAACGAATCCTGAAGACATTTTGTTAAGTGAAATAAGGAGGTGGCAGAAGGTTACCTGATTCCACTTAACCCAAGTAGGGTAGGCAAAGTTATACACAGAAAATAGGATGGTGGTTATCAGAGTAGACAGGAACGGGGAGGTAATGTTTAATGTGCATGGCACTGCAGTCTGGGAAGATGAGAATAAAGAAGTGGAAAGTGATGGCAATAATGTGAATGTACTTAACGTGTGAACTATACTTCACGGGTCAAAGAACACCATGTCATAGTAACATTCAGTTCTTAGACTTATATTTTATCCATGATTCCATGGAACACCTTATATAACGGTATTCTCCATACAACTGTTGCCCAATAGTCTTCACTGCCACAGTAAATGTGGACAATGGTAATGACTAGAGGGCACATGGGGTCAAAGGGGAAAGCTTCTTCACCTGGGGATGACAGGCCTGCTTACTTCAGACTCACTGACTCAAGGACTGAAAGATTTACTTGACGTAGAATACTTACGACACAATCAGAAAACACCTCACTGCACCAAAGGCATTAATTGATTAATTAAAAAATATTAGAAGTCAACTTTTAATGAGTAGGCAGCTTAGATGTAAACTCGTCCAGGCAAACTTTTTTGGACTTCTTAACAGCAAGGAAGCGACTTTCATAGTAAACACCTACAGAGCTCTGCTCTCATGAAAATGCACTACAGATACAATAACATCGCAAAAAGTTGATGGAAAATGGAATGAAGATATACTACACATTTTTTCCACACACTTTTTGATGTGTTCTCACGATTTAGTTAATTACTTGGCTGTGGGAAGGAAATGTCTTAATCTACCCCCAGAACTGGATACAGATGTTTCTAATGTGTGCTGAACAGAGAATTATTAATTTTAAAAAATCAAATGTCTCTTCTTTCATCATATAACTAAATATTTCAAGGTTCTTTGACACACTTTGCTGAGTACTCCAGTCCAGTGTAAACACGAGGAAATCAACTCAAAGTTACACAATAGTAAAGCCAAATTCTAAAAACATTGACTTGTGATGCTAACTTGCATTGTACTTATTGAATCTGCAATGCTAACAGGAAAACATTAGTTTTCCGTAGTGAATGATGAATTTAAATCACCTACAGATAATAAATTTTAAATGCCTTATAAAGTGACCATAAGAAACTTCAGTACCACCCCCACAATGAAATGCACTACTTACAAATAACAGGACATAAGACACGAAAAAATAATTAAAGGTTAAAATTTGCAATGTCTTGACTTCAAAAGTTTCAATTTTAGCATTTTCAGTTCAAAATTTTTTTACTTATTTTTCAGTTGATGGGCAGGGCTGGTGGTAGAGAAAGAGTGAGAGAGTATGAGAGAGAGAATGAGAATCTTTTCCATCTGCTGATGCCCTTCCCAAGTGCTGCAACATCCCAACCCAGCCCAGGCCAGGCCAAAGCAGACAACCAGTAACTTAATCCAGCCTTCCACATAGCTGGCAGGGATCCCACAAAGGAGCTTGCCCTGCTGCTTCCCAGGATATACTAAACAGTAATCTGGAAGCTGAAATTCAGCCAGGACTAAACTTAGGCACTGCAATAGGGGGCGTTTAGCCAGCATGTTAACTACAACACCAAATGCTCACCCCAACCTTTTCATTTTTTAGAGACTGACAAAAATATTAGCATCCAAATACTGGAAAACACCAAAACCAAGCTACATAACTTCTCATTTCAAACTGGTAGGCCTCTTTTTTATGTTTCCCAGAAGACTTATTTGCACAGGCGATCTAACTGTATTAATCAGTTGGTCATTATTCCTGATGCAGCAAAGATGCAAGCCTCAGCCATCCTGGTTCCAAAGTCATTAGAGCTCACACACAGTACACTGGCAGTCCCTGAGAGGACTCTGGCCTTACATTTCCAAGATGAGGCCAGCCCATGCCCAGGAAAACTGACTTCAGTTCTGCCCACCCATCCAAGTACCCACAAGACTCTTAAGCTCTACAAGGCTTGGCCTGCTTCATATGCTGCCACACAGTGGCTTCATCTACACCCTGGAAGTTGGTCATCCTCTGTAAATTTATTTTTCCTTAATAATAAATTTGATTTGACTCTGAATTCCTATCCTGTTTCCCCACTTCCTCTACGTTCTGCACCTCCTTCCCAACAATTCCATTCAGGCTATTTTTTATCCTAGCCCAAGGGGAAAAACATGAAAAGTTGTATCCAATATTGCATATTTTATCCTATGCAGACCACATCTATTTCTACATTATTTAGAATTGCTTGCTTTTCTTGTAAACTTTAAAAAAAATTTATTTCAAAGTCTGAGTTGGGGAGGGAGGGAAAGAGGAAGAAGGAGAGAGGGTTTCCATCCTCTAGTTTACTCCCCAAATGGCTATAATGACCAAGGCTGGGTCAGGCCAAAAAGGAAATAGGAGCTTTTTCCAGGTCTTCCACCTAAGTGGCAGGGGCTTCAATACTTGGACCATCCTCCACTGTGGCAAGCAAGTGCCAGCATGGGTCTTGGCTTACTTAGCCTATGTGACGGGCAGAGGGAACATGGTTTTGGTGCACCAAAACCATGTCTAGAGACTCGAGACTCCCCCTTGATTTCGGCGAAAGCCTCGAGACCCTTCTGTTTTGACAACACTACCTTGAGACCCCTGCGGAACCATGCTGTTGGCCAAAAGGCTGAGGCCCTCTGGGTATTTCCTTCCCCTCAATCTCTTCCAGTCATTTGGGTACTTTCCAGTAGTTTGCTTGCCTCCTCCCGCTGCCTACCCTGGTCCATACCCATCTTGTGGTAAACTCGTGATAGTCTCGTAATAAACAACTCCAGGATGCAGGTGGGTTACATAAGATGTGGTGGGCCACACAGTACCACCTGGCAACGTATGTGACAGCTGTACTGAGTGGCTAGGCTTTTAATATGTAACTGATGCTTATATCCAATACGAATATTGTTACTACCCTGGGGATTGTTCCCCTGGACCCTTTGTATATAAGTTTGTGTTATTAATAAACGAACAAGTTCACCGTAACTGTCTCCGGTACTTTTCCATTGAGAATGCTGTCGCCACACCACTTTACCCAGGGGGGTGGTCTATGATTATGCTCCCCACCTCCCCCTCCACTGCATTCCCAGATCATCAACAAGGAGCTGGCTAGAAAATACAGCAGCAGGGACATGAAACAGTGTCCATATGGGATACTGGCATTACAAGTGGCAGTTTGACCCGCTGTACTATAATAGCACCCCTACCAAAACCTCTTATTTTTTTTCCTCTAGATTTTAGTTTTATTTGAAAAGCAGATTTTCAGAGGAGAGACGGAAAGAGATCTTCCATTCACTGGTTTATTACTCAAAAGGCTACAATGGCTGGAGCTGGGTCAAGCTGAGGCAGGAGCCAGGAGCTTCTTCTAGGTCTCCCACATGGGTGCAGGGCCCAAGGACTTGGATCATCTTCCATTGCCTTTCTAGGCCACAGCAGGAAGCTGGATTGGAAGTGGAGCAGCTAAGACATGAACTGGGACCTACAGTGGGATGCCAGCACAGCAGGCAGAGAATTACCCTGGTGCTACAGTGTCATCTTCCCTACCTAAACTTCTAATATGGTCCTATGGGTGGGAAAGGCATTATTTAACTACCTTAGGTCTATAATTTATTTTATTTATAACAGAATTTCTGAATATGCTAATTTTCCTTACTTAAAAATCAGTGACAAGTGATTTTTATTACATGCTTAAGATAAACTGCAGCTTGTAGTTAGCTGAACTTTTCCTAGGTTAAAAAAAATACATTTTAGGGGCTGGTACTATGGCTTAGGGGCTGTACGGCTATATACTGGCATCCCATATGGGGCATGGCTGGAATCTTGGTTGCTCCACTTCTAATCCAGCTCCCTGTTAATGCATGTGGGAAAGTAGCAGAAGAAAATCCAAATTCACGAGCCCATCTATGTAGGAGAGATCCTATAGAAGATTCTGGCTCTTGGCTTCAGTTTGGTTCAGCCCTGGCCTTCGGGGCCACCTGGGGATTGAACCGTATGTCTCTTTCAAATAAATAAATCTTAAGAATATACATTCAAAGTTTTACTAAGATTGCTAGCTGTATGTATCTCAATTTTATTCTATACATTTCATATACTTTCCTAAGGTTTTTGGGACAGGGTATTCCTATCCTTATAGAAATACTTCGCTGAGAAAAAAATTCTTACTTTTGGGTTTCTGACATGTTGGCTGCACTTGTCCCCGTCACATAGCACATCCTCACCTGAGCAGCCCTGGCCCTGGTCCTGAAAGACCCCAGTGACAGGCAGCCCTTGATGGCTACTGTGGCAGAGCTGCCTGTGCTGGAAGCTCACATTAGGCTGGTGCACCTAGGTCCCGTTTCAGGAGTGATGGGCCATGGTGGTCTTCATGTGTCCTTATCTCCTGTGTTATATCTGCAAGGAATATGTAAAAGATCTCAAGAATCTCCAAGAGCTTCACAAGGAAATAAATGTCACCCTTAAGGCGACTGGACAATCATCTGATCATTTCGAACCTTTCTGCAAGCTAAGAGGGAATTCTCATGAAATCTACACTGATCTTGACAGAGAAATTTGTAAGACTGAAGGTGAAAAGAGGTGAAAAAAATTGTATGCTCAGGACAGAGCCCCCACAAAGTCCAATCTCCTTCTTGGAAGTCTCTAGAACCTGTGGCGAGCAGTGACTGGCCCACTGTTTGATTTTCAAGCAACCCAGCTCAGCAAGGTAGAGTCCTCATTTAGGTCCAGGTAACAACATTAATTTCAAACACTTCAATAAAAACAGGCTGGATCAGAAGACCATAAACTGTATTATAGTTTGGGGAAGTTCAGCCTGTGAACTTCGGAAACAGATATTCTTAGTTCAGCATGTATGGATAAAGCAAACTATTCCCTCTATGACAGCATTTTCGCTTAAGAACATCAGTTACATATTAAATAGTGGGGGAAGAGGGGACTCCTCAGTTTTATCATTTTGGCAAACCACACTGGCAAATATTAATTCTCCAATACTACATTCTTCAAATTAAACTATTCATTTTTGATTGCCTTCTATTGAATTGATAATGATTTTATGCTTAAACAGCTTCACTGAGTTTAAAACAGTCTACCACATTATTTTTTTTCCTACTACACTATTAAAATGCTGTTTTTATTTTTAATTCCTGTCTTGAGACTGGCAAGAAAAGTTGTAAAATATACCAGGGAATATCTTCCTTAATTTAAATCAGGCTCAAAAGAAGGTAAGACTACATTAGAGGTACCTTTCCACAAAAATATAATCAATGTTTCAGTAAAAGCTCAATGAAACTGTATAAAAACAAAGTGAGAGGCATGACGTGGTAGCCTAGCAGCTAAAGTCCTCACCTTACATGCAGCTGGATCCCATATAGGCGCCTATTCATGTCCCAGCTGCTCCACTTCCCATCCAGCTCCCTGTTTGTAGCCTGGGAAAGCAGTAGAGGACAATTCAAAGCCTTGGGAACCTGATCCACATGGGAAACGAGAAGAAGCTCCTGGCTCCTGGCTTCAGATACGTTCAACTCTGGCCATTGCGGCCACTTGGGTAGTGAACCAGAGGATGAAAGATCTTTCTCTCTGTCTCTCCTTCTCTCTGTAAATTTGACTTCCCAATAAAAATAAATATAAAAAATCAGAATAAAAAAATAAGAAAATAAAAAAAATTGTGCTAGGAGAAAATTCTTTTCAGTACACGGTGCTGGGGAAGTTGGATATCCACATAGAATAAAACTAGGTTTCTTTCATCACATACAAAAGTCATCGCAGAATGAACTGAAGACCTCAATGCAAGACTCGATATTATGAAACTACCCAACAAACATACAGGAGAAATGCTTCAGGACATTAGTAAGAAGGGTATTCTGGATCAGTCTCCAACAACACAGGAAACAAAGGCAAGAACAGATGAGATTTTTTCGTACTAGAGAATTGCTGCACAGCAAAGGAAACAATCAAGCATGAAAAGACAACCTATCACATGGAAGAATATGTTTGTAAGTTATATATCTGAAAAGAAGTCAATACACAGAACACGTAAGAGACTCAATAGGAAAAGCACAACCTAAATATTCCAATTTTTAAAATATCTAAGTATTTTTTTAGACAAATTCTTCATCTCAGAGCAAGTGAGACATAGAAACAGAGAGCTCGTATCTGCTTGGTCACGCCCTAAATGCCAAAAAGGGCAAGAATTGGGCCTGGCTGAAGGTGGAACTCGATCCGGTTCTCCCAGGTGCATGGCAACAACTGAGCTGCTTGAACCATCATTCCTCCCAGGGGAAGCTGAAAACACAGATCAAATTCAGGACTGATGGAAGACATGCATGTCCTAATTGGCAGCTTAATCACTAGACAAAATACTCCTTCCTAAACACCAAATTTTCAAAAGATGACAGAGATGACAAACAGGTATGCGAATACTGCCAAAGAAATGCAAACCATAATTACAGTGAGATATTACTTCTTTCCACTTAGAATGACTATTATCCAAAAGACAAAACAAGTTCTGGTGAGAACGTAGAGAATACTGGGAACACTGTCATTCATTCCTTTCCACTGTTCTAAGAACGTTCTAAAACATTCCTAAGGATCACTAAAGAAATTTTTAAAATTATTTTGGCATTGGAGCTGTGTGGCATAACAAGATAAGTGGCTGATTGGGATCCCTGTATCCTGTATGGGAGTGCCAGTTCAAGTTACAGCTGCCCTGCTTCTCATCCAGCTTCCTGCTACCATATCCGGGGAGCAGCAAGATGATGGCTCAAATGCCTGGGTCCTTCTTACTTATGTAGGAAACCCAGAGTTCCAGGCTTCTTGCTTAGGCTTGGAATAGCCTTGATGGTTGCATGCGTTTGCAGAATGAACGAGAGACGGAACACAAATCTTTTTCTTCTCTCTCTCTTTGTAGTTCTGCCTTTCAACTTGATGAAAACAACATTATTTAAAATCTTACTTATGGGCCTGAAATTGTGGTCAAGAAGGCTGAGATGTTGCCTGTAACGCTGGCATCCTGTACTGGAGTGCAGGTTGAAGTGCTGGGTACTCTGTCCAATCCAGCTCCCTACTAATATACCAGGGAAGGCAGTGGAAGATGATTTGAGCTTGGGTCTCTGTTTGCTGCATGGGAGCCATAAGTCAGGTCTCTGATGTTTGCCTTTGGCCTGGCCCAGCTTTGGCCGCTGTGGTCATTTGGGAAATGAACCAGTAGACAGAAGATCTCTCTATCTTTCAAATAAATAAATCTTACAAAATTTATGAGAGAGGGAGATGGACAGGAATAGGGAAGTGTTTGGGGGGATAAGTGACAAAAAGCAAAAACTCCATTCACTGATTCACTTTGAAAAAGTATTCCACAGAGCCTTGCGATAACCTGGAGCCAGGAACACAATCACGATTTTCCATGGAGGTGGCAGGAACCAATTTACCTGCATCAACATACCACTCACTGCCTCTGAGGGTCTACATTAGCATGAAGTTGGAACCAGCAGGAGGAGTAGACACCCATCTGGTGTTTAAGCCCCATCCTGTAGGTTGTATCAACCTAAATCTACCTCAGATCTGCTCCTTTTCATTTTCACTGTCAACGTGCTGTTTTAAGCCTTGCATATTCCTTTCGGAAACAGTAATCTATATTTTCTTGCAAAGATATTCCTCTTCTTATCAACTATTGTTCACACCATCAAACTCACTAAAATACAGATCTGATATTTTATTGTTCATAATCCATTAATCTGTCCCTGCCTGCAGGATAAAGTTCAAATTCTGACCAAGGCACACAAGGCCCTACACATCACCCAGTCCCTCCTTAGCTAATCATGATCATCTTCAAAATCACCCAGCTGTTTGATTTAGCTCAGACAGCCATACTCTCATGGCTCCATGCCTTGTTAACCTTCCTTTATGCCAGAGGCTCTTTTCCCAATCATTATTCAACTCTCTGTGTCAATCCCTATTTAAACAACCACCACCATTTACCTAACCTGTCAAATTGCCATGCAACATTCTTATGGGTGCCATCATAACAAATACACATATTCTGTTTCAAGCATATCTCACTGAATTCTTTATTTGAAAGGCAGGTGAACATGCATGTGAGCACGCGCCAACACACACACGGAAAAAGACAGACAGAATCTCTTCCATTCACTGGTTCACTTCCCAAATATCTGCAACAGTTAGGGCTGGACCAGGCTGAAGCCAGGAATCTGGAACTCAGTCCTGGGCAGCAGGGAGTCAACTACTTGAGTCACATGTGGGCCCCAGGGGGTGGATTAGCAGAAGGCTGGGATCAGGAGAGGACTTGGGAATGAAATCCATGCACTCTAATATTAGATGTGGACAATCCTAGTGGCATCTTAACCACTATGTGGAACACCTGCCCCTGATTTCTTTAAAGATACCAATAGATTTGGAAATAATAAAAAAGTACAAAGGGCATAAAATAGTAGGTAAAATGTTTCTTTGCTTCCCATTTTCCACACAGCAATTTTTAGTTCCTCCACTTGTTATATTCACCATGTTGCACATGGTTCTATAATTCTCACAATATACCAACTTATAAAGATTTAATGATTGTCCCCTTCCAATTTTTATTTATGTTTAATTCTTGCAGTGGTCATTTTCATAAGACTAGATATTATGTTTTCCTCAATTAACACAGAATATCCTGTGAGCCATATACCCACAGACTTGAAAAAGTTAGTGACTTTTAGCTTATTTTGGTATTTGTACAGCATTTCACACTAAAACACATTTAGTGTATAAATGGAAAGTTTGATATAGGTATGTTTTGGACATTAAGTTATAAAGCAACCCGAATTTCTTAAAGGGTTTCTTTTAAAATATTGCAATCTGCAAATCTGATAGAACGTTTTAATTTGTTTAGACAGAAAATGATCCTAATGTGTAATACCAAAACAGTACCTTTTCTTCCCCCCACAAATTAAGCAAATATGAAAAATAACAGATTTAAATAGTAGCTTTAGCTCAATTAAATAACTTCATAAGGTCAATGTTAACGTTTTGATTTAGTATTTTTTAGTTGTTTGACTTTAGACAAAACCTAGTTGCCTCAGAATCAACTATGAAACGGGAAAATTGACGACACCTGCTGGGAACATTACTCAAACCAGTGTTTGGAACAGTGCCTTCTTTCAGTAAGAACTTAAGATCAATGGCTATTACTATCAAGCAAATATTTGTACGTTTAGTATTTTTGCTACAAGTGTTTTTGTGATACTTACATTGAATCTGAACAACTCCCAAACATTATCCACTCTTACAAAATTCTTGGTCAATAATTTTACATTATAATTAGAACAATCTGCTAAAGATTTAAAAAATAATTTTGTTGCTTCAGAAGAAATCAGTTTATGTATTGATACCACAGGCACATAATAAAGGCGAAGCTATCTTAAGCAACTGTGAAATTTCTTTCATGACTACAATTTCATGCACAGTTAGCTTAACCTCCATTTCATCTTTCTACGTTTTACACATCAGTAGCATTCTCTTTCTGATGGGGCAATGGTTAAAATTTGCCACTGTGTAGAATAATGCTGTTTAAGCTGACTTTTGAATTACTCTGAAATTAGTTACACAATTTTCATGTATAATGGAAACAACCACATGCTGTGATGCTTTTTTAAATTAGAATTTCTAAAAAGTTATCTGAGTTATTTCAGAATGTTTTGTTGGGCCCTAATGAAAGCCAGATTTGCTAATATATTCTTGAGAAACAAGTTGTGGCAGCTATTTAAAGTTTTTGGTAAACTGAAAAGTAAAGATTTGATAATCTAAAATAAAAGCTGGTAATGTAATTATTACTAAAATTGTTAACTAAGAATGCAAAGGGATTTTAAGGAGATCTTGTCTTCCACACTGATTCAACTTCTGACAGTAACTGTGAAGTGTTATCCTTAGTATTTTCAAGATAAGAGGCAAACAGAGTACAGGTTTAAAAACTTAGGGCTGTGGAATTAACAGACCTGATGTGATCCCCAGGAAACTTTGGATAGATTATTCCTTTGGTTTTCTTTTCTGCTAAATAAGGACAATAGCTGTGATACTGTAACATTGTTGTAAGGATTAAATAAACACTCAGTATATAACCAGTGTAAGTCTTGCAAAGGTGAGTCAAGGTGATTATGACAAGTGAGGACCGCAGTATTTGGCATAGCAGCTAAGACATACCCCATACTAGAGAGTCTGGTTTCCAGTTCTTGCTCCATTCTCAATTCCTGCTGATGCACAGAAGGTAGCAGGTAATGAAGTAAATTGGGATCAAAACCTTAATCTCAATCCAGGTTTTACATCAGCATGTCCTGTATTCCATTTTTAATAAAGGTCTTTCAGTTTTCACAATAGGCTTGTCCTAAGAAAATTGAGTTCTACTTCAGCCACGGTCTTGACATTCTTCTAGTAGCAAATTTTTGTCTCCAGATATAATCTATCACAAGTTCAAATTTACAGATTCTTCCTTATTAACATGCATCATTTGGCAAACTTAAACATTTGACATAATTTATTTCTGTATTTTGTTTCACACAAATAATTGTAAATGGGAAATTTTTATACTATTATATTTAACAGTTCATATTATCTTGTATTTATTTTCTTTTAGCCTACCTGGCCAATATTGAGCTCTATGGTACTTTTTGAGTTCTCCAAATACCCTTGTTTTGTCTTCTTTTTTCAGTAGCAAACCAGAGGTTACTACCATTGTCATTACAACTAACTGGAAACATTTACCTAGTTTTACTATAAGACACGATTTTAATCAGTATATGCAAACTGACTCATGAAATCCTCATAACCACTCTCTGAGATAGAAACTCTTGCTATCCTTAATTTGTGGATGGGGAAATAGACTCATCAAGTGCTTGGTCCAAGAATACCAGTCAAGTAGCAGACAGGATCTGAATCTGGGGAGACTGTCTCAACCATTACTCCAACGATCTTACTGATTTCATCCAGAATGAATGAATAGTAAATTAAGCTCAAAATAATTTGTTTATCGGTTCACACAGATGAGTAATTCAGTTAAATACATTCTGACCTACAGAAGCTGCTCTGATTTGATGACTAACTTGACCTTCAGAACAATAGTTCAGAAGTGAGGCAAGTATAAACACAGAATGAAAGTGCTGGAACTAATTAAATATTTTGTAGGAAGAAAAAGAAATCACTGGAACTACAAGGATCTTTGTGATACAGGTCTAAAAAAGAATACATATCAGCTAAAGAGATAGAGGCATGAAAACAAGGAGGAATATGAATGTTTTTAAATAAAGTCTGAAAGAATCATCTGCATTAAGATAGGAACATTTTTAAAATCTTTTAAAAAACTGGTTTTACGTATTTGAGAGGCAGGAAGGCTGAGAGAGGCAGATCATTTGCTGGCAATAGTTGGCCAAAGCTGTCATGTAAAAACACAATTTTGGACTCCTAGGTGAGGGGCAAGACCCTTATTACCTAAGCTATTACCATTGCCTCCCATAGTCTGAACTAGCAGGAAGCTAGAATTGCGAATCAGGGATGAGAGTTGAACCCAAGTACTCTGAAGCAGGCTGCAAGCTAAACACCAGCTCTTTAAATTGCTTTATTTTGGCACCATGTTGCTTGCTGGAAGACCAGGCCAGGCCTGGGGTCCACTGCTGATTCAGCTGCGGACATGACAGCTGTGAATTGTCCTGGGATGGGAAGTTTGGGGATGTACGGGTGAGGGGATCACTGAGGAAATACATTACGGGTGAGGAATGACTTTTTGGGGACTTTTATGGATTGGGCCACTGCAATTGCAGGTAAACGAGGGGGCTGAGATTGGGTGGTTTGGAGTGGGGAAGCTGGAAGACATGTCTAGGTGAGACCAGACCAGGACACTTGGCCATGTGGGAGACTTGGGCTGGGCTAGCTTGCATCGATCACAGCTCAGTGGTGCACAGGAAACTCAGGGCTGGGGGCCCAACATGGCAGGACTAGGCCATAGAATCTGCAATGAGTGTCAGGGCACGGGGCCATGTTAAGCAGGGTCATGACACTAACCATTATGTCAGAGAATCAGGTCTGGGAACAGGTTCTGAGGAGAATCTGTCAGCTCATCCCTGTGTAACTGCAATACCTACTGGTTTGAGAGCTGGGAGTGGGGATGGCTGAGCTAGGCATGACCATGGAACTCACCAACACGCATGGGAACTGGGGTTCAGGGTAGGCCAGGTTGGCCCAAGCTGCAGCATCTGCAGGTGTACCCAAGAATTGAGTGTGGGGACAAACTGGGATGCAGCACCTACCAGCAGGCACAAAGGCAAGACTGAGGGGGCATGCTATGCTGAAAAGGACCCTAGCATCCACTGATACATGTGAGATCAAGGTCTGGGAGCAAGCCTGGTGGGGGAACTTCGGGAACTCCCGTAGTAGGCTGTAGCCTCTGCTGGTGAGCATGAGAGTTGGGGCTGGGTGTGGGCTGGACCTGACAGAGCTGCTGTAATTGTTGGTAGGTGTGTGGGCTTGCTGTGGGGGGGGGTGGACATATGGCCAGTTCAAGTTGTGGTATACGCTGACATGCATGACAGCCAGGATGGGGTGTGGGCCATGTCAAATTAGACTTCTGTATCTGTTTATCTGCACGAGAGCCAGGGATGGAGGCAGACTGGGTAAGGCTAGGCTGCAGCACCACTGGTGGTGGGCTGGGCAGCATCTGATGGCAAAGGCCAAGATGGCGTATCAGGTATTCTGGGCTGAGTCAGAGAAACCACTAGCACGTGCAAGATTTGTGGCTGGGAGAGGCCTGGCTGAGGAGGTAAGATGACGCACCTGCTGGGATGTGGTTACCACTGGGGGAGCTACACTGGGCTGGACATGGCTGTAGCATCTGTTGGCATGGGTGTGGACTGGGTCAGGTATGCCAAACTAGACTAGGCTCCAGCATCCACGGGGGTAGGACAGACTGGGCTAGGTCTTGGCACTCAGTGAATCACAGGAGAGCTAGGTCTGGGGGTGGGCCAGGCGGGGCTGGACTGTAACATCCAAATTAAGTGCCAGAATGGGTGTTAGCCAGATGGTCAAGGCTGCTGTATCTGCCAGTAAATGCCATGAGAGGAGGGAGGCCAAATAAGGCTGGGCAAAACACCCACTGGTGTCTGAGAGATTTGTGACTGGGAAGTGACCTGTTAGAGGAACTTGGGAAACTCCTCTGTCAGGATGCAGTCCCTGCTGGTGAGTGCAGAACTGAGGCTGTGAGCAGCTCAGACCAGCCCAGTTTACAGTACCCACTGGTATATGTGAGGGTCAGGTCTAGGGGCAAGAATGACTGGGCCAGTTCGCAGCACCCACTGACATATCCAAGAACCAGGATGGGGTGCAGCACCAGCAAGTTCACATTAGGGCTGGGACTGGGTGCTGGCTGAGCTGGGCTAGGCTGCAGCACCCACCAACATAAGCTGGAAGTGGGGGCAGGCCAGGTGCAGACAGACTGCAGCACCCACCAGTGAATCCTGAAGTGAGGTGGCCATGCCAGATTGGGCCACAGCACCAACCAGCATATGTAAAAACGGAGGGAGGGGGCTGTGGGAACTGCCCTGATGGACCACTACTTCTACTGGTGAGCTTGAGAGCTGGGACTTGGGGAAAACCATACTGGGCAAGAGTGTAACACCTGTTGGCCTGCATGTGAACTGGGTTGGGGGAGAGCCAGGCCGGACTAGGCACTGCATCTGCTGGTGCATACCTGAGCCAGGTTAAGTGTAGGCTTGTTGGGCTTTGACATAGCCACCAGAAAGCAAGTACCGAGATTGGGAACAAGTCCTGTCAGGCTAAACTACAGTACCACATGGAAGGAGCAATCTCTTGGGCTAGGAGCGGGTCCTGTAGGGAAATTGCAGGGACGCCTCTGTTGGGCTACAGCTCCATTGGTGAGCATGATGGGGCTGGCCTGGAGGACAGGCAGCAACACCCACCAGCGTAAGTGTGAGTGGGATAGTGGGGTCAGTCAGGTTGAGCTAGGATGTAGCACCCATGGGAGTGTATAAGAGCTGCACAGAATGCAGAGGGCTTCCAGTAACATGGCAGAGGATGGAGGGCAGAACAAATTCGACAATTCTCCCAGCTAAGCTTCAACAGCAAGGATCTTGGTAAGTGGAGACTCTTAAGGGGGACTACGTCAGCCAATGGACCTTGGAAGGGTTTTCTTAACCTTGCAGCAACAAAATCAACAGCATCTCAGAACTATCAAAATCTCTTAAACAGTACTCTTGGAACATGCTCCATATCCGAGATCCTAGGACAGACAATATCAAGTGGCTGTCTCCCATCTCCAGGTACTTATGTGGTTAGGCTGCTGGTAGCAGCTGTCTCCCTTTCTCTTCCCCAATGCAGGAAGAAAAAGAAAAATGGAAAATGCTGTCTCATATACTTTCTCCCATAACTTGACCCTTCCTACCCTTATTAGTGGTCCACACGGGCATACATCCCTCTCAACTATGTAAACATCATCAAAAATAAATGCACATAAAAATAGTTGGTTTATTTTTATTATGTTCTACATGGAAGTTTTCGTATGTAGAAATCAGAAAAAATTACGTAACTGCCATAGCAAGTTTAAGTTCACAGAATTGGCATGAACATAAAACGATGAGAGAAAAAACCCAAGTCATTGAAATATTATGTATAATCTTAGAATCTGTAAATTCAAAATTATTTGAATCTGATGGTCATGTGCCCTTTGAAAAAGATATTTATTAAGATTGTGGCCATGATATAGGATTGTGGCACAGTGAGTTAAGCTGCTATTTTCAATGCTGGCATCAAGTATCAGAGTGCTGGTTCATGTTCTGTTTTGCTTTCTTTGTGCTATTGTATCTGGAAGGCAAAGGAAGATGACTCAAAATGTCCTGCAACCCATGTGAGAGACCAGAATGGAGTTCCTAGCTTCTGGCTTTAGTCTGTGCAGCCTGACCATTGCAGCCATTTGGGGAGGGAACCCTTTCTCTGTTACTTTTTTTTTTCTTAATTTAAAATTTATTTATTTTCAGTAGAAGGGCAGATATGTAGAGAAGAGGAGAGACAGAGAGGAAGATCCTCTATCTGGTGATTCACTCCCCAAGTGGCCACAACGGCCAGAGCTGCGCCGATCTGAAACCAGTATCCCAGATCCTCCTCGGGGTCTCCTATGCAGGTGCAGGGTCCCAAGGTCCTGGGCCGTCCTCAACTGCTTTCCCAGGCCACAGGCAGGGAGCTGGATGGGAAGCGGGGCTGCCGGGATTAGAACCGGCACCCATATGGGAGCCTGGTGCGTGCAAGGCAAGTACTTTACCTGATAGGCCACCATGCTGGGCACTCCCTGTTATTCTTTAAAATACATAAATAAATCTTAAACAAAAAAAGCCTTTTAAATGAATAACAATTATTAAATGATCAGCTTTATCTTGAATTGCCCTATAAGGCTTGCAAGTATTAATTAGCAAGTACCAAAATGTTTTAGTAACATTTCTTTAGTACATGAAAATGAGTAAAATATTTTTAAATTACAATTTTACCTTCCAAAGAACTTCTTAATGATTTACACAGTCATCTTTAATTGTTCATATTTTATATAAGACATTTGTCTATAGCAATTTTTTACTTTTATTAGATAAAGACTAAGTATAGCTATGATTTCAAATTAAGCCTCAAATTTGAGTGACTCAGAAAAGAGTGTTTTTGCTGCAAAAGTTCAGGGAACATGCATACTATAAAAAAGCATGCGTGGATTTCAGTTATTTACAACAAAATACATTTTTGCTAACTTGTTTGAAGAGGATTTAGTTTGGGGAATTAAGAAGGGTAAGACATGAGTCTGAAAACAGTCCCTTATTAGAATAACACTGATACTAAAACTGAAGCAAAAACGTCAAATTTATAGTGAAGCCTGGATAAAAGAATGGTGAAAATCACTGATGCTTTAAAGGAAATTTTTGGAGATAACGTCCTAAGGCAATCAGCAGCTTACAAATAGCTCATTTTAAGAAGGGAGAAGCCAGTGTTGAAGATCATGCCCACAGCGGCAGACCATCTGTATCAATTTGTAAGGAAACAAAATTAATCTTGTTCATGCCTTGATTGAAGAGAACTAATGATTAACAGCTGAAACACTCAACTAATCACAAATCACAAATGGCCCAATTTACAAATTCTGACTAAAAAAAGTGGAACATATTTTTCTGCTCTGTTGGTGCCAAAATTATTATGCCAAATCAGCTAAAGAACACAGCATAGAAAGTTTAAGCACGTGAGATCAAGAGAGAACTATAATGACACGAAACCTGGCTCTATGTGTATGATCCTGAAGACAAGCCATAGCCAAAGCAACGGCTACTAAGAGGTAGAAATGGACCATCAAAACAAATGTTGAGTGTTCAAGCGCAAAAAGTCAGGACAACAGACTTTATGGGGTGTTTAGGCATTTTTCTTGTTGACTTTTTGGAGAAAGAATAATAACACTCTATTATGAGAGTATTTTGAAAATGCTAGCAAAAGATTCAGAACAAAAATATCCAAGAAAGCTTCACCAAGGATTCTCTACCATGGCAATGCTCCTGCTTGTTACTCTCATCGAACAAGCATTTTTGCTGTTGTTGAGAATTTTGATGGAAAATTATTAGGAATTCACCTTACAATATTGATTTTATTCCTTGTGAGTCATTACATTTGGTTATTCGTTAACCCTTTATTTTAACATTTTGATGAAAAGATTTAAAAACAGAAAATTCGCTGCTCATTTAATCAGTGGGTTCAAAACAAAGATGATTTTATTGGAGAGTCAGAACTACTTATGTCAGGCTGTTTCCAGGTGTTACAGGTTAAGTAGGTACCTGGATTTATTATGTGTAAATTAATAGTACTGGTTCATAATCTTTAGAAACTAGATTTAGATCAAAAGTAATTGTCTATAATTACGTACCAGGTGTTATGTACTTCAATTTCATCTCAAATTTTCATAACACTGGCTTACTCTCAGAAACAAACAAAATCTCCTAATTCCTTATTCTTGGTTTCATATGGTCAGTTGATGAAGACCAGCGGCTTGGAGCTACAGACTCCAAGCGTGCTAACAGCATTGTGAAGCTCCTCTTTGCTTGAAAACCATGGTGGAATGGGATCTCAGTGCACAATGCAACTCAACCTTCTGAGTTGTTCTGATTAGTCTGATGGGAGACGGGGAAAAGGGTGGGCTTCACTAAAAATATAAAAGTGAGAGACTTCTTCATACAGTAACTACATTGGTTAAGCAATTTATATTTTACATTACCTCAGCTAAATCATCTCATGCAAGACATGCAGAAAACAGTACCTTTTTAGTTTCAAATTGTGCTTCTTCCTGGCAGCATCCTCTGCAGTCAGGATCCAGCTGCAGCAGGTTGAACTGCCCAAGAAGATCACAGGAGCTGCAGAGCAAGTTGCTAGAGAAGCCTAATTCTCTGCATGCCTCCGATGAAAATTCTGCCCCCAAAGTAGAGATCTGAAAATTAAAAAAAAAAAAACAAAAAACTCCATATTTACATTTATTACAAAGCATCCATAAAAAGAGAAAACAGGGTTTATCCTGGATGTGAGTAACTAAAACACTTCACTTGGAGACAAGTTGTAATGATTCATAAACCTTGTTTTTCTCAATTTTCCCTACCGGCTTTTTTCTTAAAAGCTTGACATCTTTGTGGATTAACAAAAAAATAAGTATGTATGTTACATCCTTTACTAAATACTCATTATTAAAAGGAATTTCCTTAAGAAAAATTAATTTCCATTACATTTTAAGAATAGCACTTGTTTGAGTCCCTGTACTCACAGGAGCTGAATTATCTGCAGTCACATCTAGCTAGGGAAGGGTAGAAAATATGATGGAGTAAGGAAAGAAAGAAGTACAGATCAAATTTCTGATTTTAAATAAAAGGTCGACCACTTAAAATATGTGTGACTCTTGGACAAACTATTTAGTCTTAACTCATGCCTTACTCAGGACCCAGGATTTGGAACAACGCTCCTCTAGGTCCATCAGTGAAAAGAATCATGCTATTGTCCAGGCTGAGAACCTTGTGTGTCCTGCCTCTCCGTCGGAGTTTCCCACAACACTATGACTTTGTGCATCCTACGTGTTCTTAAAGTGTGATGGTAGTCTTCCACTGAAAAGTGGGGCCGACGTTCCTTCACCTTGAACACCAGAGGCTGTGACTATTCAAATTACGAGTCAAAAAACCAAACCAAACCAAAACCTTGGAATATATCATGAAATGGAAATAGCTTTCACCTGGCCAGGGCTGGCATGTGCACTTTCTTTGGGACCATCAACTCTGGAATTTAGCCAGAGTATTAAGTCTAAACTGGAAACAAGACGTAAGGCCCATGTATAGCAACTGAAGACAAGATGTAATGCCCAGCTGACACTCTCTCCTGACAACCAAGCATCAACTACTAGACATGCTAATAAAAACCCTTCAGATTTCAAGCCCCAGTCTGCCTGCTAGGGCAGAGGAATCCATGGAACAGACAAGCCATCCCTGCTATTCCATGTTATAATTGCTGAACCACAGAATCGGAAAGCCCAATGAACAACTGCTCCGCACCATAAATTCTAGGGTAATAGATTTTGCAACCATAGCAACTGATACATGCAATAAAAGTAAATTCACGTTGAAAGCTGCGAACTGCTAACAAGTCTAAGAAAGTGTTATCATAGTCAATAATCATGCAAGTGTACTATCTGGTTTTATTCTAGCACTTACTGACAGGTGGTATGAATTTGCAAGACATGTATTTCAAAGTTTCAAGAAATCTTGATTTGAATGTTGGCACAGGGCAACCTTACTTTGGAAATTCTGAACCGGGCAAAGTCATCACATATTTCACAGTTCTGAGAATCAAAGGGGAAACTGTATAGAAAGCATCTAAAACCCTGCCTGGTATACAGTAGAGATTTAAGAAATGTCAGTCCTATTCTCACCTTTCACTGTGAAAATACACTAAAAAAAAAAAGAAGGATAAAACCTATGTAAATGCTGAAAGTATTGTACCACACATGGCCAAGTGGGGAAATACATATATTTTAAGTTTAAGAAGTCAATTTTTTCTAGCTATTCTTACATTTGAATAGATTTGAAAATATCAGAATATTTTTAAAAGCACGTTAACTACCAAAAGCTAAACAGTATAGAAGAGTTCAAAATTATAAGTTAAATCTGTTATTTTCTGATCTCTCAAAAAGTGACAAACACTTAAATTTGTACATTAAGGCCAAACACAAATTTTACAATATTTGTAAGAAAAAAAAAAATTCTAACGATAAGGTCATGATTGGGGTAACCATTTGACTTGCTCCTTTTTCCCTTTCTCTTTGTATTATTTTTCTAGCAATAATGAGTTCCTTGTAGATGAGGGATGTTGGCAGGGAAACTGGACTACCTGTGTTGTAGAATAGTTACAACTATATATTTTATCACACATATGCATTAGTTGTCCCATAGTTCTTTACTCAGGAAACAGGTTTACCACATTATTTTGAACAGATTTCAAATATGAGAGAGACAAAGACAGGTTTGCAGAACATACTTCATGAAAATGAGTTATCAGAAAGATGATCATTACAGTACACTTTTCCAAAGCACCAATTTGCTAAGCATTTCCCATTAGTATTCCATTTAATCTCAATCACCCTCTGCAATAGGTATTACTATCCCTATTTTACAGGGCAGAAAAAGAGTTTAGGAAGGTCCAGGTAATTTGTTTCAGATTATGCAGCAACCAATAGCAGCATGAAGGTCCTAATTGTGGCCTGCCTTCCAAATCCCCCGCTATGGTTTGAATAGGACTTGTCCTCACCAAACTTAGGTTGAGACTTGATTCCTCTATGCCACAGGGAGCGGTGGGAGGTGGGCTCTAACCAAGAGAGCTCAGGTCATGGGCAGAGCCCTCAGTGCATGATGTATGCCTTCCTTCTGGTAATGGGGAATTCCTTAACAATCATGGGAGTTCACTCCTTTTTTCCATTTCCCAAGTGCCCATTTAGCCTTCTGCTTTCCACCACAAATTGAAGCAATTAAGAATCCCTAATGTCCAGAATATAAGGCAAAATAAACACTTTTTCTTTAGTTATTGAGAATCAGGTGTGTTCTGTTACAACATGACATGCAGTAAGACAACCCTTAACCAGTATCACTATTATTATTTCAGAGCATCTGTAACATACATTATCCTATATATCATTAAGGGCAACAAAAACAAATATACAAAGCACAAAAAAATCTCATGTAAAGGAGTGAAACGGACACTTTGACATTTGATCATTGCTTATAGTCTGTATTCTTGATAACAGTGGTTTTTCCATTTTAGTACTTGTTGAATTCTGTATTTTGTAAAGGGCTAAGTTTGCAATTAGAGAAAATTCAAATTAAACCATTGTAAAAATAAGAAAATGAGGTGGAGAGAGGGTAGGAAGTATATTTATGTTCTTAAAATTGTACATATGGAAAACATACTTGTTCTCTTTATATTAAAAAAAGACAAAAAATTATGAAAACATGGTTATATAATTTTATAACCCATGGAATCCATCACAAAACGAGTAATGGGGCGTGGAGGGTGGGCTAAGCCATCAAAGATACATAATTAACCATACCACTTTAAGTATATACCTTTCTGAATGGAAATATTATGCATGACCTGAATGAAGGACTGAATACCATTTAGTTCTCAGGCACTTCAGGAAACAGCTCCCTTAGGCCATACTAAAAATATCATTTTTCTAATGCTTAGGAATATTCAGAATGTATTTTCGGATCAAGTCACTTTATATCCTCCCAGTTGTCACCTCACTGAAATGTTGATAACTGTGTATTGCCATTAACTTGAAATTATAGTTATTCAGAGGAATAGAGATAAAAACTTAAACTGTCAGGGATGCAGAGAGGTAAGTTAACAAAGTACAGGCAACATCTGGTGATAGAGCTGTCCTCTATCCACAGCAGTATCTCACCCTCAAGGCATCAAGAAATTACAATTGTTCCTTCACCCTCTTTATTCATGTCAGTTTCCAAAGATTTGGTTAATTTTCACCAAATTATTGCCAATTACTTACTCAATTTGGTGTTTTTGTGTCTTTTGGCTGTGCAATGCAATTTTATTAATAATTTGTTTTTCAAGAATTCAAGATACTCCATTTTTGCTGCTTTCTTAGTCCCTGGTTATTACAGAAGAACAAGATAGAAAAAAAACCTGAGAGAAGCTAACATAGTTTTACAGCAGTGAATTGTTCAGGACATCTTTTCTCTTTTATGAGTCATGTCTGAACATTTTGAAGACTTCTCGTTGCTTCATGACGATATAAGAAAAATGGTCTGTGTATTTCCCTTGGCTGCCTTCTAACTGGCAAGAGGGCAGGAGGAGTGAAGAAGGCACATAGACACAGAGAATGATTTGGATGAGACTGCAGGTGGGTCTATGATACAAACTAGAACACAGAGCCCAATGCCACGGCTCAGTGGCTAAATCCTCGCCTTGCACATGCCGGCACCCATACGGGTGCCAGTTAATGTCCCGGCTGCTCCACTTCCCATTCAGCTCCCTGCTTGTGATATGGGAAAGCAGGCATCCATTTAGGAGACCCAGTAGAAGCTCCCGGCTTTGGATCAGTTCAGGCCTGACCATTGTGGCCACTTGGGGAGTGAACGAGTGGACAGATCTTTCTTCTGTATCTCCTTCTTTCTGTAACTCTGCCATTCCGAAACAAATAAATAAACCTTTAAAAAAAAAAATTAGAACATACGAGGAGAAATTTCACCCGACTTTCCAAATCTGGAAATGAATGTGAAATAGGCTTTTTATAATTAAGCACTTTAGGGCCTGGCAGCGTGGCCTAGAGGCTAAAGTCCTCGCCTTGAACGCCCCGGGGTTCCCATATGGGCCCCGGTTCTAATCCCGCCAGCTCCACTTCCCATCCAGCTCCCTGCTTGTGGCCTGGGAAAGCAGTCGAGGACGGCCCAGAGCACTGGAACCCTGCACTCCCACTCGCGTGGGAGACCTGGAAGAGGTTCCTGGTTCTCAGCTTTGGATTGGCGCGCACCGGCCAGTTGCGGCTCACTTGGGGAGTGAATCATCGGATGGAAGATCTTCCTCTCTGTCTCTCCTCTCTGTATATCTGACTATAATAAAATAAATAAATCTTTAAAAACAAAAAAAAATAATTAAGCACTTTAAATCATATAAAGGGGAAACTGAGTTTAAAATAGGTAAATTAATTTGGGCCCGGCACGATAGCGTAGTGGTTATAGTCCTCAACTTGAATGCTCTGGGATCCCATGTGGGTGCTGGGGGAGTGAATTATTGGACGGAAGATCTTTCTCTGTGACTCTCCTTCTCTCTGTATATCTGACTTTCCAATAAAAATAAGTGAATCTTTTTTTTTGTTTAAAAAGTAAATTAAGTTGCCTCAGTAAACTAGCCAGTTATAAGAGTTAAAACTCAAAGACAGACTTCCTTGAAGTTCAGTTTCCTAAGTATGAGTCTGACAGGCAGAGTGAAATTGTGGAGAGGATGGCTGTCTGAGAATTTTTTAGAATAGTGTGACTGTGATGGGCAGTCCAGGGTTTTATTTGATGGCTTTCTGTGAGTAAATTAGGATGCCTCACTTTTGGGGGCCAGACTTATGAAAAAGAACAGACAGGTTGATTACTGTCCGTAGAAGTTTTCCATCTAGTAGGTATTTCCTGGCTGAAACTTTAGTTACTGGGAAATGGTTGAATTAGATTGAAGACAGAGTCTGAGCCAGCTGTCTTGTAACCTCTCCTCACCCCACAATTCTTATACACGCCTGCAGGTGGGATCATGGGTAACAGAGTTCTATAAAGCTAACTGGAGTAGAACACTGGTAAGTTTTGATACCTTGTTTTCAATTATCTGGCTCATGGCTTCTCTCATTCATTAAACATTACTTCTACGTGTACTGCTCTACATGCATAACACTAGAGATAAAAAACACTGAACAGGAACAACTAAGTGGTCCTTCCTTGTGGGGATCTAGTCAGGTGAGTGGGGAAATGTCAAGTATCAAGAAATCATGGACGAAAACCCTGAGAAGTACCTGGGAGAACCTTCGATGAACACTGCAGCACACAGCAAGACTGGGAACAGATTTCAGCTCCAGGGAGACATTCTGGGGGAAACATTTCCTCAGTTGAGAACTGAAGTGTGAGAGAATAAGGTTTTGCAGTGAGCTGGGTAGCAGCTTCTAGGTGATGATAGCTCCAAGTTCAAACACATGGAGAAGCAGAGGATAGTACTTGAAATAAATGAAAACAAATGGCTCTACTTCTCCCTTTTTCTTAATCAGTACAGATAACTAGTGGGAAGTATGCCTGGGGAGACAAACATGTGATTCATTAAAAGAAATGTTAAAAGGATAGATGTTACTTTGGAAACCGGGAGCTGTAACTGAGTTTTATTCATGACAGATTGTGTGGAAGGGGTGGGGTGTCTGGCGCAGTGCCCTGGAGTGTGTGGACTCATATCCTAACTCCATTTCAGCTTCTGGAGAGGTTCAACTACTTGAGTCCTTGTCCACTCAGGTGCGAGAGACAGATGCAGTTTCTGGTTCTTGGAGTTTTGTCTAGCTCATCCTGCCTTGCCCTGCCCTGCCCTGGGTGGGCATTTGGGGAGCGAACTCGAGGATGGAGGATCTTTGTATTTGTCTCTCTGGCTTTTAGACAGATTGAAAAAAATAAAACACTTCAAATGTGCTGTATCGTCTGGAAATCAGGGAAACTCTTGTGGTATTTCCAGGTAAGCAAGGATAGGGCTGGAATAGAAGTATTATCAATGGAAATAGGAGTTTGTTCTTTTTTTTTTTTTTAAGGACTTACTAATTGGATTCAGAGTGGGAGGAAAGAGAACCTAGAATAGTAGATTTCCGGCTTGTGTGACTGAGAAGCTGGTAAAGCCAACCGTTTAGCTTCTGACCGTAGGGGAAGCAGCAGGCTGCTACTTGTAAGGACAGACATGGTGGCCTGCAGGAGGGATTAAGTCAGTGGAGGACCTGAACAATATTAAGCAGATAAAACTGATCAAATGCGATAAGTGCCTGGACATGAACTTGTAAGGAAAAGAAGTCGAAGACGACACAAATTTCTGTGGATATTCATTGGTTAATAACCATAAATTCCTCCTCTTTTTGTAGACACAATTCTTAGCAAAGTAACTTTCTCTACCCTAAAACATGGCTGGGTCTTGTGACTAGCTTTGATGAACACGGGACAGAAGCTGTATGAGGCCGCTTCAGAAGGGTAATGGAAAATGCTTACTACAAAAAAGCTACGCATGCGTTTAATTCTCTGTATCAAAATAAACACCTTTCAATTTCACTTTCCCATTTCCTTTTTGGAGTGACCTTGGAAAGACGGATCCCTCCATTTGTCTCTTCAATGGCTGGCAGATAGGTTTGGACCTGATGGAAGTCAGGGGCTCTATCTGGGTCTCCCAAGCAGGCGGCAGGGACCAGAGTCCGTGGGACAAGTTCTGCAGCCTTCCCAGGCGCCTCAGCAGAAAGCTCAATCATCAGGAGGGGAGAACACGAAGGGAGTTTGAAAAAAATATGAGAAGAGTACAAAGTTTAGGGAGGGATGTTCCAGTAATTTCTACAGCATCAAAAGCCCAAAAGCATTTAGTACTGTAATTGGAATGTTAGGCAAATGAAGAATACACCAGCCGGGGAGTAAAAGCACAGACAGGCGAGTTGCGTACTCCTCAATGAAAGAAAAGCGGAGGTGTTATACAGTCCCTAACTCCTCCCCAATCCTGGATAGAGCAATTCACCCAGATTTCATAACACCCGAGAAAGTATAGCTGAGGTAACAAACGTAAAAGTTCCCCGCACTAAAATTCACAGGAACACTGTTTGTTTAGGTAAACAGTGAGGAGTTAATAAGACTGACTTCGTGAATGAACAGAAAATAAAGTAACAATCAGGCCTTTCCCTTTCCAAGATGAACTCATCCATTCTGTAACTGGACCAAACGCTCCAGGGCTTTCCCCTGTGGGAGCGTCCTCTGGTAAAGGGAGTCCCTGGCGGCTTCTGCTTCCCCGTGTGATGGAGGAGTGCTGTAAGGAGTCTCCAGGACAGTGTGAAAGCAGAAGGCGGCGGCTGAGCAAACCAAAGCGGGAACCAGCATCCGCCAACGGACTACGCCACGTCGTACTCACAGGGCAGTCCCTAACGGAATCCCGCTCGCCCATCCTTCCCCAGTGGGAATCCCACACGGGACAGAGCGTTCCCCCTTCCCCGTCCCGGGGGAGCCACCCAGGGGATGTACACTCACCGCCTGCAGCGCGGTGGCCAACAGCATCCGCAAGGCGAACGCCGGGCCAAACCCTCCGCCAGCCCCAGCCGCCATCACCCTCAGCTCTCGGCGGTCCCGGCTGCCCGGAGGACCCCTCGCCGAGGGCGTCCACACGAGAGCCTGATCCGAGTCAGCCCGCCAGAAGCCGTGGCCACCAAAACCCTCGTGCTGGAAAAACGGCTGCTAACTTAGGGCCTATGGACACTTAGACGTGATCAAATATAGAGACAGTCGCACGGTGCTTTCGACTACCCAAATCAGGCACTTTCCTAAACTCCCCACTTGTGTTGTTCCCCGAGATCCTTCCTTCCATTCACGACGTTTAGTCCAGCAGCCAGGAGGCTCCGCCTCCTCCTGTTTTAGCCCAACCTCCTTCTCCAAACTTAGCCAATCGGATGCGGTCTTGATGGAGCCCTGTGGCGGAGGAAACCAACCGTAAACGGAATCCTGGGCGAAGAGCGGGGGTCCTTAGGACCAATCAGCACGACCGGATGGGAGGCGGGGCGGGGCCTCGGTTGCCGAGCAGCGTACGTGGATGCGCGCGCGTGGTGGCGGAGGGGGCTGGGGGGGCCCGACGGGGGCGGGGCCGAGGGCGGCGCAGCCGCAGCCGCATCGCCGGTGGAGGAGCGCGCGGCCGCGAGCGCAGGAGGGAGGGCGGGCAGGAAGAGGGAGGCGGGCGGGCAGCCGGGCGCCGAGGTCGGGGAGCGAGGCTGCGAGCGGGCGGCGAGAGCCCGGCAGGCGCTGCGCACAGGGTCTGCAGCCCGGTCTTCTGGAAGGGGGCGGCCGTCGAGCCGGCCGAGGAGAAGCGGGCGCCGGCGGCGTCGGTGCTAGCGCCTGGGGGCGGGGGACCGGAGAGGCGCGCAGGGGGGTCGCTGCGGTGCTTCTCGGGCTTGTCGCGCTCTCCTCGCCGCGCTCCCGGCTCGGGGGGCTCCTCCCGGCGTCGCCCTCGCCTCTGGGGCCCCGCTCCCCGCCCCCCGCGGTATGTCTTGATCCCGAGCGGCGGGTTTCATGGGGCTCCTCAGGATTATGATGCCGCCCAAGTTGCAGCTGCTGGCGGTGGTGGCCTTCGCGGTGGCGATGCTCTTCTTGGAGAACCAGATCCAGAAGCTGGAGGAGTCCCTGTCGAAGCTAGGTGAGGAGCCCGAACCCGCTTGGCGCTCAGTGCTGTGGACGGGGCCGGGCCGGGGTGGGCAGCGCCGCCGGAGCTGGTGGACGTTGGTGTAGCCGGGGAAGAGCTTTCCCAGAGCCCCCAGGCGGCGTGCTGGGCTCGCGAGGTCACGGGGCAGAGGTGGCAGGGCTGCCCGCGAAGTGGGCATTCCTGAGGGAGGGCGAGAGAAGTCCGAACTCGCAGGGGAGCGAGCGGCGCTCCAGCCGGAGGTGGGAAACGCTCAGTCTCGCGCGTTCTCTCCCAGGTCCGACAGGAAGCCTCGGCAATGTCGGAGAGTGGTGTTGCAGGTTCGCGTCTGGACATCCGGACGCAGCTTCCCGGGGGATGGCGGGGAACGGGGGGTCGCAGCCGTGGAAGGAGGCGCCGGGAATGGTGGGCAAGTCGAAGAAATGTGCGGTGGGGAGTCGCGCTGTGGTCTCGGGGAGCCAGGGACCCTCCCTCTCCACGCGGCGGTTGAGATGGGCTGACCAGGTAGGGCAGGTTCGCGAGTGAAAAGCTTTCAGGGGGTTCGGCAACGACGATCTGGGGTGTGCTGCGATGATTCTTGGTGTCGCTGAACTGATTGACCTGCGCTACAGAGCTGGGGTGTACCGGTACGTGGCTTCGCGGCAGTGTGAATGGAGTGCATTCCAAAGAGGGAATGCCCAAGGGGACCTATATAGTGAGATTTACTATTGGGAAGTAAGATTATATGGTAAACATTTGCTTTTAAGTACCGTGAAGAGTTAACAGTGCTTTAGTGGGTGTAGCAGTCTGAAGTAAAAAAAAAAAAAGTTGTAGTGTGAAGTTGTGAAAGATCGACCTGAGAAAAAACATAATAGATGCCTTTGGATTAGTGTGTAGCTGGCGTTTGGAAAGGGGTGTGGAGAGGGAATGTTTGAAGAATGACAGTGCTCAATTCTGATTTTAAAATGTGCATGACACTTAAATCAGCTCAAGAGGATGTAGTTTGAATATGATAGGAGCGTGATAGGAGCTGGTTGGGCATCCTACAGCGTGAGAAGCCAACAGACTTCCTTCAGAGCTGTTATTTAGACTAAAGAGTAACTTTGGGAAGTAACTAAATGTTGCTGTGTTGATTAATATTCAGGAAATGTATACCAGAGAATAATTGCAATTTTGTGTGTAGTAGCTAATTATTTCAAGTTTGGGTGGACTTTGCAATTGCCTTGAAATTTTGAAGAGCAATGTGTCAAAAAGTATCTAATAAGAAGAATTGCAGTACATCTAAATTTGAAAGAAGATCGGAAGATAATCCCAGTCCTTACCAAACTGGGGCAAAATTTGAAGAGATATCCAGCTCTGATTTTAGTATTGTGTCTTGTAAAATGAAAAAAAAAAATATTAACTTGAAATGTTAAAGCAAAGGCTGGCCAGTATATTTTCCCTTTCAATTGAATTCGTTTATCAGAATTTAAAATCATGTTCTGGCCTTATTAATGATCCTACTTTATAGAAAGAAAATCCCTCTTAGAGAAGGTTGAAAGTTTTATAAAATTAAAATTTATGCCAATTGTGGTAACTCCTATTCTCTGGAGTTAATTTCTCAGATACGTTAAGATGGCTATCATTACTGAATTTTTTTAATTTTTCTCATCCTAGCCTTTCTGTAATACTTGAAAATGGTTTCCATAGATATAACATCATTATTTATGTTGAATTTTTTTTTAAGATTTATTATTTTTATTGGAAAGTCAGATATATAGACAGGAGAAGAGACAGAGAAGAAAATCTTCTGTCCCATAAGTCACTCAACAAGTGGCCACAACTTGCAGAGCTGAGCTGATCTGAAGCCAGAAGCCTGGAGCTTCCTCCAGGTCTCCCACACAGGTGCAGGGTCCCAAGGTCTTGGGCCACTCTTGACTGCTTTTCCAGGCCACAAGCAGGGAGCTGGATGGGAGGCGGGGCTGCTGAGATTAGAACTATGTGGGATACTGACACTTAGTAATTTGGAGAAGTAGGTTGCCACAGGTAGGCATACATGCTTTCTCATAATTTTTTTTGCAAACAAGGAATTTTCATTAGAAATGGTGTGCATTAGAATAAATATTCATTAGAAATAATAAATATGTTTTAAAATAAATCTCAAAAATCTAGGAAAATGAGCTTCCCGTATGAAACTCTTGGAGCATTTTCATCTGGAAATGCAAAATAAGTAAATCAAATGACAAATAAAATTGTAAAAGTTTGCTTCTGTTAGTAGTCTTCTGATTTTCTTCCATAAGTCTTGTAAATGCCAGTGAATGCAAAGAGACATGTTGCCAGTAGATGACTCCTTGGAAAGAAAAGCAGGAGGCTGCTTTTGTCAACCAGACCATGTACTGGGCAGTTTTCATCTATGATGCTCCCATGTATCTTTTGAGAAAACCATGCGAAGCTGCTTTTGCTGACATAGGAACAGGCTCAGGGTTGTAGAACTTGCCTGAGACCACAGCACTGTTGGTAGAGCCAGGAGTAGAATCCGGCTTTGTCTGTTTCCAAAGCAAGTGCTCCTTTATTACACTTGGGCTCTTGGAACTTTTTATTGACATTACAACAAGATGTAGCTGTTTGAATAGTGTTTATCAATTGTAATACCAGTGTTTGATTGCATTTGTTGCTGAGAATGAATATCATTCTGAGGAAATTCAATTTTGGACACAAAGGAATTGGTTTAGTGTAATGTGTGCCCCCTGTTTATATTATAATGAACATAATTATATTACCGAATAAAACTAAAATAGATAGCTCATTTCTACTACAAGAAAAAAAATCTGTTGGTTTTTTCCATAAGGAAAAATCACAACATTGGAAAACATTTGTGCTATGACATCCCAAAGTACTATTAAGGGGGTTTTCTCTTAAAAATGGTTTTTATTCTGTATAGTATCCAAAGGTTTATACTGCATGATAATTTCCTTTAGAACACTTTGATTTGAGAGTATATTGTTGGTGAAGCCTGTAAGCATTGGAAGAGTTCTAAATTAAGCTATATTTATTGATCATATGGGAAATTAAATCAACAAATAATTCCTAGACCTAATATCAGGGTTTTTTTTATAAACAAAAAAAGGACTATGGATTGTATTTTACTTCACAACATACCTTTAAAATATTTTTTGATATCAGACAACTTTCCAGGTTAGTACATATCAGTTTAACTTACACTGATATGTATATAACATTCCAAACTATGTATATATCATAAACCAGTATGTCAGTAGTGGACAGTGTGTCTCCTTCCACCCTCCTTTTAATGCTATTCCTGTAAAAGAAATATCCTCATGTATCTGATTTATTTCTTGTGTGCTTCATGTTATTTTTCACTACGGTGAATTCTATATGTGGGATTGCTGTGACAAGCAATTTTATGTATTCTATAACTTGACAGATTTTAAAATGTTACTTTCCAAAATTCTTTACCAAATGTTACAATAGCCTACACTGTCAACACATAAAAGGAATGGAATCTATCAGCTTTTATTTTTGCCAGTCTGAAGAGGCTGTGAAATAATGTGTTATTAATTTTAAATTTCCTGAATTCTAGTTGTTTATTCCCTTTTACTTGCTAGGTCATTTTCATTGTGTTTCTGTGAAGCAGTTTATAATGATTAATTTTAATGTTAGAATTACTAATCATTTAGTTTTAATATATTTCTCTATGATGTGTTGTAACTCATAAAGTTTTAAACTTTACATAGTCAAGTCTTGTTTAATTTAAGCAAGTGGGTTTCATACATTTTTTAAGACTTTCCCTAAGTCAAGGTGATGTACATTTCTTTTCCTCTTCCCCCTTTTTAAAAAATAATTATTTATTTGAAAGAGAGAGAGAGAGAGACCTTTTATGCATTGACTCACTCCCCAAGTGGCCATAATGGCCAGCGTAGGGCCAGGCTAAAACTGAGAGCTGCTTCTAGGTCTCCCATGTGGGAACGGGCCCAATACTTGGCCATCTTTCACTTTGTTCCCAGGCTGGTAGCATTAGCTGGATTAGACCTGGAGCAGCTAAGACTCTAATGGGCCCTTATGAGATCCTGGCACTATAGGTAGTTGTTAACTTGCTGCCCTATAATGCCAGTCCTGTATGTGCATTTTCTGTATGTTATATTACATTGCAGTGGTTTGGTTTTGTTTTAAATCTCCAATGCCTTCAGTGGGATTGAGCCAGATCAAAATTGGGAGCCAGGAACGTTATCCAGGTCTCCCATACATACAGGTGACAGGAACCCAGTTGCTGGGGCCTTCTCTGCAGTCTCCCAGGTTTGTAAGAAACTGAGTTGAGCTGATTTGAACACCAGGCATTGTGATGAGATGCAGGCCTCTTAACTGCTAGGCTAAGTGCTTGCTGCTACATTTAGCTTTTAAATCACTCCTGTGTTTATAGATTTACTATGTTTTCTCTTAGTGAATAGCCACTATGATAAATGCAGTTTTACGTATAGTCCATTTAAATTGTGTGTTAAGTTTTCTTTCTGTTCTTTGGTCAATTTTGAACTCTTGCACTAATCTGAGATTGTATATATTTCAGGGGCGTGTGTGTGTGTAGCATACACGAATTTCCTGAAATTCTATGCATAGCTTTCTTCAAACTTGCAGAGGACTGTGTGACCCCCCCCCTTTGATAAGAATCACAGATGTCTAGATTAGGTTGAGCATTCCTAATCTGAAAATCTCGAATTCGTAATGTTTCAGAATCGAACTTTTGAGCAATGTTATGAGGCCCCAAGTACAAAATTCAACACTGACCTCATGTGACGGGTCTCATTTAAAATACAGGCTTACTAAAAATGTTGTGTAGGGTTATTGAAGAGTGTGTATAGATGGTATATATAGCTTGAAGTCTGTTAAATTTCGGAGGCAAGCAGATTAGCTAGGAAAAAGTTTCTCAGGGAAGGTATGCTGAAAAACTTCATCACAATGTATACTTAGTTTGCTAATAAGAAATGGAAAAGGACAAGGTGTAAAAATGAAAACTAGCTGGAACTCAAGCTTTATCTTCAGAATTTGCTGCTTATGAAATGTGCCTTGGTTGACGTAAAATATCACACCTGTTGCTGATGTTGACTAATGGAACACCACAGTGAAAGCTGCTTTGGTCACATTAGAATCAAGTGCTTGATAATTTTTTTTTCCGTAGAGTCTACTCATTTTAAAATTTTTGTTGACCAAGTTGTTATAACAGCAGTGTGTAAGTTTATAACTGCATTAGGATGCAATGTAAATAAGGATCATAATTCAGAGTGGATTATGTAGTCATCCTCATTGGTGAAAATGCTATTCGTCGCGTTCCTAAAACCTGTTCAGCTGAAGAATGGACTCCAAGGGCCCCAGCTGAGACTGCTCTTTGGAATTTGATGCTTTTTGGGAGTACCTGCAACTATGCAAGTACCCATTACAAGCTTCAGAGACTGGTAGGTTTCTCCTCTTGTGAAATCACTTGAAAAACAGTGAGTAGCTCCTGTTTATAGGACTTTGGGTTAATAAGAATGCAGTTATTTTGGAATTGCTAATTGGCGTCTTATTTATGAAGCCTGAATAGGACGTTTTGTGCCATACAGTGGCATCCTGAAGCAGTTGATCTTGATTAGGATAATTCCAGGATGTCTGTTCCCCATTCTTTGAAGCCTTCTAATGGCTGTTTGGCACTTACCGATATTTAAATAGTAATGACTATGCACTGCTCTCCAAAAAGACTATTCTTTAAAACATTTTCTTTTTAATATTGATTACATAATTGAGAGGGATGCACACCCAGGTGGGTCTCTGATTAGGGTGAAGAGAATTAGTTTTGGAGGAAGGTGAGTGGGATAAATGTTTCATTTTTTTTTCTCCTGTGGCTACAGGAGAGGAGGTGGGGGCTGCTCCTTGCTGTCAAAGTACATTAGCACCCGAGGGTGGAGGGCAGTCATTTGATGACACCTTAGAGACCCTAGTGTGGGAAAGAGTGTTCTGAGGGTGTTACTTGAGTGGTTTTGATAGTTCTGAGAAGTTGTTGGTTTCATTGGGAAGATTTTTCTCAACCCTGGAGCAAAGTCTATTTGCACAGTATACCTAGTGCAGCCACAGACCCAGGAATATGAAAGACTACTTTTGAAGGATGTACTTACAGGTGGGTTTCATAATCTTGGTTCGCTGTTGTATAGCTACAGTAACGTAGCTGCATATCAGTACCCACACTTGTTTGATCATTCTGCATATTAATTATAACTTGTCAGTGGTCCTGTTGGGGCACCTCTGCACCCTCTCTTTCCTAAAGTCATGTTTCTGGACACTTTCTGGACATGTTTCTGGACACTTTTCTCCATTCTCTTAACAGTCATCATACCTTCCCTTTCTGTGTTATTCTCATTAACATATAAACATGATATTTCTCCCAACTAAGATATTCAACACTATTCTTTTGACTCTCCTATGCTTATGCTCCTCTATAGAAAAACTCTGAGATAGTTTGTTTTTATTCTTTTGTTGCTAAAGTAAGCACTAACTTCCCTAATTCCTGTGGTCAATTTGTAGTTTTCATCTTACTTGACCTTTCAGGATAATTGGTCATAATTGATCACTTTTCTCTCTTGCTTTTAAAAGATTTGTTTATTTGAGAGGCCAAGTGCCGGATAGGAAAGGAGAGAGGAAAGGAGGGGAAGGGAGAAAGAGGGAGAGAAGAGAGAGAAAGAGAGAATTTAAATGAGAATCTTTCATGCAATGGTTCACTTGATCTGACCCAAGCCAGATCACTCTAGATAGAGTTCCAGAAGCCAGGAACTATCTTGGTTTCCTAAATAGTTGGCAGAAAACGGGACACTTAAGTCCTCCTCTGCTTTCCCAGGCACATTAGCCTTTAGACGTTCTTGGTTTCTGAGATAGCACTCTCTTGGTTTTCTCCCCGCATGATGGATCATTTCTGTTTCTCCAATGATAGATTCTCTTGTCTCCAACTTTGTACTATAGGGATATGCAAAGGATTAGTTTTTGGTACTGTTTTTTATTTCCTCTTAGTGGTTTATATGGCGACATTTTGTAAATACAGTACGTGTTTCTAATACAGATCTACTTTAAAAATATTATTTTATTTTTATTGGAAAGACAGATTTACAGAAAGGAGAGGCAGAGTGAAATTATCTATTGATTCACTTCCCAAATGACTGCAGTGGCCTGAAGCCAGGAGCTAGGGAGCTTCTTTCAGGTCTCTCAGTTGGGTGCTGGGTCCCAAGGCTTTGGGCCATTCTCCATTGCTTTCTCTGGCCATAAGCAGGGAGCTGGATGGAAGTAGAATAGCTGGAACACAAACCTATGCCCATATGGGATCCTGGTGCTTGCAGATGGAGTATTGGTTAGCTGAGCCATCACTCTGGCCCCAGACATACTTCTATTTTTTTTTTTTTTATAGAGGGGATCTTTTAAAATGTTCTTGTACAGCTTAATTTGGGGTTTTTCTTTTCTTGTGTCTCCATAATCTTTTTCATCTGTACTTTGTCAGCATGGCACTGCTTGTGGTGGAGCTTCGCCTGCAGATCAGTCCTTTTTTTTTTTTTTTTTGGCTTCATTGGACATTCATGAGCCTCCTGACTCTCCTTTTTCCCCCCCCTTTTTCTCGTGCTAGTCTAAGCAACCCAATAGTGTTTTCAGTGTAATTCAATATATTCGTTTTGTGGCATGGTACTGCCTTCCAATCGCTGGATGCCGCTTTCGAGGTACGAAGAACTTCCCAACCTTCTGATCTCAGAAACCCACCCAGACCTGCTTCTTGAGCCTGGGATTCAATTGATTCGGCAGTCCACGTGTTGTTTTCTTGGAGTGATTAATAACTGTCAGATTCATTGTGTGTAAACCAGATCTCCTGTTACTTGCCTTTCCCCTTCAAACCCCAACATATGTCACTCAGTTTTTCCCAAGTTTTGGCAGTAAGAGCCCCCTTCTAAGTTTCTAAGTTTCTAGGGTTTCCCATGACTTTGTTTGTTTGGTTTTGTTTTAAATCCTAGCACTGTGTATCTATCAGGACATCCCAGGGCTTTAATTATAAAATATTTCTAGAATATGACTACTATTCACTACTGTCACTTTATCAAGATGCCATCATCTTTCCCAGATTTTTGCAGTATTTTAACTAGTTTCTCTGCTTCTGTACTTGGCTCTCTGCACAGTATTCTTCATGTAACATCCAGAGTGATCCCTTTGAGAAGTGATATCACTTCTCTGCACAAAACTTCTTCAGAAACTTCTTAAAACAACATCCAGAATTTTATTGACTAATCAAAGTAAAATTTTAAAACAGTTGTGTGTTGAGGGGCTATGTTCTTCGTGCTGTTTTGAAACAGATTGAGTTGGTTCTTGCAATGCAATGCTGGTATCCCATATTGAGTTTTGAGACCCAGCTACTTAACTTCTGATCAGCTTCCTGCTGGGGCATCCTGGGGAGGCAGCAGATGATGACTGAGGTGCATTGGCCCTTGGTACCTACTTGGGAAGCCCAGTTGGAGTTCTGGCTTCCTGGCCTTGTGGCTGTCTGAGGAGTGAACCAGCAGATGGAAGAGCTGTTTTGCTCTTTTTCTCTTACTCCTCTCCTCCTCTCTCCCTTTCCCTTTCTCCCTATGTCATTTTTACCTTTTAAATAAGGAAATAAATTTAGGACTAGATTATGCAGTTGTAGTTTACTACTGATGCAGTACCTTTGCAGTTCCTTCAGAGTATAAACACATAATGCTTTGAGTGTTATAAAGTTTTTACGTTCTGGTTAATAGCAATACTGATTACGTGAACCTTGAAGATTTTTCTAGCTGCCTATTTTTGGATATTTCTTTTTAGGTCCCAAGTTTCTTGACAATGTGTCATAATTTATACTCTGCCAAACATTCTGTCTGCCGGGCAGGTGTTTGGTCTGGCAGTTAAGACTGTGTGTCCTATGGCATGGTGCCTGCAAGAGCTCACTGGCTTTGGTTCCTGACCCCAGCTTCCTGCCAGTGGGAACCCTCAGGTCAACACTTTGATTTCTGCTGCCCATCTTGTCTCTGGCCCCACTCAATTATACATGTGGGCATTTGGGAGTGAACTAGCAGAGAGGAGCTTGCTCCGCATTTCTCTCTTCCTGCTTTTCTAAATAAATAAATAAGGAAAAAAATTCTGTTTGCATTTTTCTCCTCTACTGTGTTACGCCCAGACAACTTCAGCTGCTTTGGCCTCCCTGAACTCCCCATTCTGATTTTTTAATTCAGGGACATTAAGTCAGAGGGCTCTGTTTTGTTTTTTTCTGAGGGATCACCCCCCTCCACACTCTGATTTCCTGTTTCATGTCTGAAAACCCTTGCTGCATATTTTATTTATTCTATTTTAGGTGGGAGAGGAAATTCAGTCTCCATAGTCCATGTTGGCTAGCTATAGAAGCTGGGTGGATCTTTGTGTGTATCCCCAGGTTGACTTAGGGGAAAGTTGTGAAACAGGACAATTTAAATTATAATTGGAAGGTAAAAGTAATATTGCCAGTTCAGGGAAAGAATCATGTTTTAAATGCTTCTCCCTTTCTTTGTAATTTCTGGTGTGGTGTTGAACATGCACTTTAAGTAAGTTGTTAGCTTAAAGAGACAGGTCTTATCCGTGATAGCTCGGCTTCCTTCCTCTCCCATGAGAGTTTCAAGTGGACTTCAATTAATTCTCTTGAGTGCTACTGATTTTATTCTGACTTAAACACACACACACACACACACACACACATTGCATCCCTTTAAATGCAGCTAAGTCCAAACTGACCATGAAGTATCTGGCTTCTTATGTTTTTTGAGCTAATTGGGCAACTTTTTGCGTAGTGCCATTTTTTCTATCATATTTCTCCTAAAATACACTTATTCAGATTAAGTATTGGGGAAGATAACGATAAGTGACTATGGTGCTACTAAGTAGTTATAATCAATGCAGTGCATGTATAGAAAAATGTTTCTAGTTTCCTTTAAGGTGAAAATTACTCTAGTTTTCAGATAGTCAATTTTATATGAGATAATTCTTCCTAAAGAATTGTTAGGTTGTATTGAACTTACAGATACTACGGAGTGATAGAGACAGCTTTTGGTTTCAGATTGCGGGTTGATTTAGTGCTTAATGAACACTAACACTGGATTTAGAGGAAAAGTAATGCCCATTTTATTAAATTCTCATGTAGTTTAAGAATCATGGATTAGTGATCATCCAGATTTTTTCCATTATGTGTTCATAAATTTGTGGCAAAATTTAGAAGAGACTCATCAGATGTTGGTTTGGAAGGGAAACTGGTGGGAAACACCCTAAAGTGTGATGGTGGATATTAGGTTGAGTGGTTATGCAGGTGCAAGCTAGCACTTGGTGTATCTTTTTAAAATTTATTGTATTTTTATTGGAAATTCAGATATACAGAGAGGAGGAGAGACAGAGAGGAAGATCTTCAGTCTGATGATTCACTCCGCAAGTGGCTGTAATGGCCAGAGCAGTGCTTGATCCAAAACCAGGAGCCTGGAGCCTCTTCCGGGTCTCCCACTCGGGTGCAGGGCCCCAAGGCTTTGGGCCATCCTCAGCTGCTTTCCCAGGCCACAAGCAGGGAGCTGGATGGGTTCCTGGTGTGTGCAAGGCGAGGACTTTAGCAGGTAGGCTACCGTGTTGGTCCACCCACCCACCCCCCCTTTTAAAAGATTCATTCTGCTGGTTTACCCTGCAAGTGGCTGTAATGGCCAGTCTTAAGGTGGGAGCCAGAGCTTGTTCTGGGTCTCCCACATGAGCGCAGAGATCCAACGACTTGAGTCATCCTCCGTTGCTTTCTCAGGTCATAAACGGAGCTGAATGGCTAGTGAAGCAGCTGGGACTCGAACAAGCACCATATGGGATGCTTGCATAGTAGGCAGAAGATTAACATGGTATGCCACCACTGCGTCAGCCTCAGTTATGTTTGAGTTGGGCTTAATAATTTTTATTGATACTTTGAAAATATACTCCTTAATCTATCTCTATCCCTGGTATGCACTAAGAAAAATGATATGGGAATTGGGTTAATCAGCAGTTTTTTGGCTTTCTCTCCCCACCCACTTTTTTGTTGAGCTTAATAGGTCAGTAGGTTTTGGTACCTTTGTAGTTTGTTACCATAGTTTTTCTTTGGATAATTGTGTGTTAACTGCTGTACTATTGTGTTTTTAAAATAATGGCTTGCTACAGTATGTCTTTCTTTAATAGTTACTCTAAAAAAATGAGATCTTTAGGAAAAAATAGCTGCATGGCATGAATATATAATTAAAATCCCACTATAAAAATGAATATTTATTGGGTATTCTATAAAGTAGCTGCAGATTCATCCCCATTATCATTCTTTCCAAGGGTGTGATGATTAATTAGTGCTGTCTCTGATTCCTTCCATGTGTAAGTTGTGTAGTAAATGACAGTATGAAGTATTTAGTGACATGAATTATACTGTTTTCTAGGGATCTGCCTTGTGGCATGTCAGGCTTTGCTGTCAGGTTTAGATCCCAGCTGCTCCACTTCTGATGCAGCTCCCTCCTAGTGTGCCTAGGGAATCACTGGAGGATTGGCTTGCCCAGGCCTTCTCTTTATGCTATCTGGGAGTGAACTGTGGATGGAAGTAGCTTTCTTTTGTTTCATTCTCTCTCTAGTGCTGCTTTTCAAATAAATAAATAAATCTTAAATAAAAAATTACCATTTTCAGGTAGATGTTGTGGCACAGTTGGTTAAGTCTCTGCTTGTGAATGAGCATCCTGTATCAGCACCGGTTCAAATTCTGGCTGTTTTTTTTCTCTCCTATTCTGGGTCTTTGCTTAAATGTGCCTGGGAAAGCAGAGGATGGCCCAAGTGGGAGACCTGTATGCACTTCCAGGCTCCTGGCTTCCACCTGGTCATTTGGGAAGTGAACCAAAGAATGGAAAAATTTCTCGCTTTCTACTGCTTTGAATATATCCAGCGTTATTGGAGTTTGCATAAGTTGATTTAAACCAATTCTTTTTACCTGTGCAATTGACTTACTTTCTGCTTTTTGAAGCTGAAACTAGTTTAACAATCCATTTTGACACTAAGATTCTTGATCAAATGATAGTAATTTGTGTTTGGGTGTTAAGCTACCTCCACAAGTGGCCATTTAGCTTAACAGTTAAGATGCAGGCATCTGTCAGTGGAATACCTGAGTTCTGCTCTCTCCCTGCCTCCTGACTCCAAAGCCTTGGAGGCAGTGGCACAGTTACCCGGGTTATGCCACCAGCGTGCGCGACTTGGATGGCATTCTCTGATTCTGGCTTGAGCCTCAGTCCAGGTCAGCTCTGGCTATGGTGGGCATTTTCTTTTTTTTTTTTTTAATCTATTTTATTGTGTTGTTGTTGACAATCTTTACATAGTTAATTACAGTTAAAGAAAGAAAAAGAAAAGAAAAAGGTTCAGGGGGATAGGGAAGTGGGTAATACTATTATGTCCATATTGTTTCCATCATGTATCTGAGGTAAAGGGGGATATTAAGGGAGAAGCCCCACCCGGTTTCCCGCCCACCCCGAGTCCCGGATGTGGGGCATGCTCTGAGATATGTGCTCGAGTGGTGTTAATAGTTCTCCAGTTATGAATCGCTGCCAGTTGCGCTCGATGAGGTCGTCCACAGATTGATATGGTCCATCATAAAGTCTCCGTTTGCCCCATATTTCACTGCCAACATATAGCTGAGATGAATGATTGATCTGCTCTGTCTTCTGTCTTTTCTTGATTAGAGTTCTGAGTCCAGCAGTTCGATTGGGGAGATCTCCAAAGATACTTTGAAGTATTCCCAGGCTAGTTTCTTGTATGTTCTAGCAAGCACAGGGCCCGGCACAGTCCATCACCCCGATCAGCTGGTGGTTTCAATTGCTGTGTTGGTTCTGTTTTCGGTCCTGAGTTGCACTGTAACCAATGGGTGTTGCAGTCCAGTCTGGTTCTGCCCAGCACGTACTCGGCCCTCACACAAACCAGTGGGAGCTGCAGCCTAGTCGGGACGACCCACAATAACCCCCACCAGGCCCGCCCTATGGTGGGCATTTTCATACTGGAGAATGAGCCAGCAGATTAGATTCTGTCTGTCTGCTTCTCAGATACATAAATAAATACGGTAAAGGAAGCTGCCTCCATTAGCCAGCTTTTTAAAAAATAATTTCAATTCAGTTTTTATTTTTTAAGATTTTATTTCACTTTTAAAAAGTTTTTTATAGGATCAGTCCAGAAAAGTCAGACTCTTATTTTCACTGTCTGCACATCAGTCAGTACACTGGGAGAGCCAGCAGAAACTCTCGCTGTAGCCGTGCCTCTTGAGCACACTGCACATGAACACTTCCATGGAGTGGGCATTGCGCTCTTTGAGGGTCACGTTCCCCTTCCCAGTGATCTGTCCATAAAGCCCAAATATCTCACGGAGCTTTTCTTCACTGATTACATCTGATCTGTCAGTTTTGTTACTCAAGATAAGGAAGGACACATTGGATATGGTTTCATCAGTCATTAAAGCATTAAGCTCAACTTTGGATTCCCTGAAGCGAGAATGATCTGTACAGTCCACCAGAAAGACAATTCCATTAATTGCTGGGAGGTCATTTTTCCAAACCCGAGGTACTTGCTCATGCCCCCCGAGATCAAAAATTGCAAGTCATCGCAGTAATTGTCAGCTCTTCTAATGCTGGAAGTAGTGTTGGAACATGCTGGCCCAATCTGTCATCTTTGAGCATGTGAAAAGAGTGGTTTTACCTGCATTGTCCAATCCCAAGAACACAAGTTTTCCAGATTTCTTATGGAGTCCTAGGAACTGGAGAACACTGGTGAAGACATTTTAGATTCCACTCAAAGATGAAAGACATTATTAATGCTTACTACGGCCTGAGGGCGACGGGCAGCTCCTACCCTCCCTGAGGGCACACAGGCCAACAGCAGCAACCAGTAGGGTCAGGTAGTTCCCCTGATGTCATACGCCCCTACCCACTGGGACTTCCAGGCGCGCACTGGTCCTACCTTCATCCACCAGCGTCACATCATCTTATTTTATTTTATTTTTATTGGAAAGTCAGATATACAGAGACGAGGAGAGAGGAGAGACAGAGAGGAAGATCTGCCATTGACTGATTCACTCCCCAAGCGACCACAACAGCCAGAACTGAGCTCGATCCAAAGCCAGGAGCCAGGAACTCTTCCTGGTCTCTCACGTAGGTGCAGGGTCCCAAGGCCATCCTCAGCTGCTCTCCCAGGCCACAAGCACAGAGCTGGATGGGAAGCAGGGTCGCTGGGATCAGAACCAGTGCCCATATGGTGTACCGGTGTGTGCAAGGTGAGGACTTAGCTGCTAGGCTACCACGCCATTCCCCTCAATGCAGTTTTAATGCTTTTAAAATAAAGCACAGCGCGCTTGTGGGTATTCTGATATGTTATATACATCTTCAGGAGAAAACCATGTCAGTGTGGTTGTTTCTTCCCTTGAAGCACCGATAATATGAAATGACTTGATCTTAAGGTGTGGTTTTTTTTTTGTTTGTTTGTTTTTCTGTTTTTTAAAGATTTTATTGTTATTGGAAAGCCGGATATACAGAGAGGAGGAGAGACAGAGAGGAAGATCTTCCATCTGATGTTTCACTCCCCAAGTGAGCCGCAATGGGCCGGTACGTGCCAATCCGAAGCCGGGAACCAGGAACCTCTTCCGGGTCTCCCACGCAGGTGCAGGGTCCCAAAGCTTTGGGCCGTCCTCGACTGCTTTCCCAGGCCACAAGCAGGGAGCTGGATGGGAAGTGGAGCTGCCGGGATTAGAACCGGGGCCCATATGGGATCCCGGGGCTTTCAAGGCGAGGACTTTAGCTGCTAGGCCATGCCGCCGATCTTAAGGTGTGTTTTAATAGGCAGCTTCATCCATTTAATAAGATAGATTGAAAACTTCACCATTGTCCAATAGGATAAAATTTTTTTTGTCTTTCTTTTATTATTAGAAGGTTAAAGCAAAGATAAAAGCTTGTATATTGATATTTTCAATTCTTGAAGAGATTTTGTTGCATGAAAATTAGGGTCATACCTTTGTATGACCTTTGCACTTGACCTGGAACTTGTTTGTGAGAGTCTGTGAGTTGAGGTGAGCCTAACCAGGGATTTCTGATGGATGAGATGTCGTGGTGTACCCCTTTTTATTTGTTGTTGTTCCAGGTTGGAACCTTGTGATTAATTAATCTTGTGACTAGTAATGGTCTGGTTTTCCTCATGACCCCTCTGACTTTCCAATTTTTTTTTTTTTTTTGTAACTTTAAGCATATTCCTTCTCTGTCATACCTCAAATTATTTTTTGGTTTCCCACCACTGGCAGGCCAAATTGCCTGCTGGACCTTTATTTGTAACTGATGGTAATAACTAGTAATTGTTAACTACTTACCATACACTAGGCATATTTTGGGTGTTTTGTAATTTCATTTGATATGAGTGATGCTTTCTTGGTCTTTGTTATTCATATGAGAAAATGAATGTGAAAATGTTAACTCACTGTTAAAAGTTCTTATTAATAATCATTATAATATGTAGCTGCTTTCTCTTTGCTATCATTGTCTTTTTGTTTTAGTATAATCTGGCATCTATATGTCTTACTGCCAGAGATTTTCCAAGTGTCCTGCCTCAAAAAGATGACACTTGTCTGTTCAGTGTTCAAATGATAATGTTATATAGGTTATTCAGGTAGGTTGTTTATTTCCTTGTTGTCTTAGGAAGGGTTAGTAAACATTAGAACTCATATTGTTATTTGCCATAAAGATAAAAATCTGTTTGCTTTTGTGTAAATTATAGAAAACACTCTTTGTGATATGACTGAACTCTCTTCACTCTTTGTTACTAAGCTCTGCCAAATTGACAGTTCAAGGATAGATTTTTATGAAATGCAAATGAAGTTTGAATTTAGGAGTGAACATTTGGCCTAGTGGTTGTCTGCATTCTACATCTGAGTGTCTATTTTATTCCTGGCTCAGGCTTCTGGCTTCATGCTAACGCAGACCTTGGGAGGTAGCGGCAATGGTTCAGGTAGTTGAGTACTTACTGACTGTAATGTCTATATGTGTGTGTATGTTTTAAATAACTCTTTAACTTAATTTTTTAGGGTTTTAGTGATGGCCAACTTAGGAGAGAATCCAAGCCTATTTCTTTATTATGTTTTAAAGCTCTTTCTCTTTATTTGAAAAAGAGATAGGTAAGGAGAGAGAGAGATACTGATTGATTGATTCCCTATGTGCTGATTCAATGTATTGTCTGTACCTGGTCAAACCCATGAGCTGGGAATTCACATCTGGGTCTCTCCCACTGGTGTGCAGACCCACACACTTGGGTCATCTTTCACTGTCTTCTTTGGGCATATTAATAGGAATCTGATTTGGAAGCAGAATAACCAAACTTAAACTGGCAATCCAGTGTGGGATGCTGATATCAGAAGCAACTATTTATCTTGCTTGCCATAACGCCAGCCCCACTTTAGAAGAATTTGTACGTGACAATTTTTGTGTTGTCATTTTTCCCATGGTGACTCTTTGTCATAGTTTCAAACAGAGGAAAGTGTACAATTAGTTTCTGTGTTCTTTATCTTAATATAGGAAGTCCAGCTTTTCTTTTTCACCATAATGCAGCATATTTATTGTTGAGATTATGAGAATGAATTCTGAAAAACAAAAAAAATTATTGAATTCCAGCTTCAAAAACTGTGAAGTGAATAATTATTTTATAAAAAGTTTTTGATACCTCTACCTAAAATGGTAGAGACTATGAGAGACAAATTGTTGTCATTACTTCTTTTATCATGTTTTTGTATTATTGCTACATTTATAGTAATTATAACATTCTAAAATACAGATCACTGTTACTGCAGATTTACATGTAGTTGCTTTACACAATTTCATGACTGGAACAGTGATTTGATTTGCATGTTTTGATAATATTGACTAAAATGTGAAGAGATGGTAGACTTAGGATTCCTATTTTGGCTTACCTTAAGATTTTTTAAAAAAGACTTATTTATTTTTATTGCAAAGTCAGATGTATATAAAGAAGAGGAGAAACAGAGAGAAATATCTTCCGTCTGATGATTCACTCCCCAGGTGACTGCAAAGGCTGGTGCTGTGCCTATCCAAAGCCAGTAGCCAGGAGCTCTTCCAGGTCTCCCATGCGGGTGCAGGGTCACAAGGCTTTGAGCCATCCTCTATTGCTTTCCCAGGCCACAAGCACAGAGCTGGTTCTAATCCTAGCAGTCCCTCTTCCCATCCAGTTAATTTGATTGTAAAATCTTACTTGTATGCTGATATTATAGTGTTTAAATAAACTTCTCAGAGATGTATGCTTGCTTTTTAAAGGATGAAGTACTAAGCCTGCTTTATCTTTTCTTTTTCCCTTCTTCTTTCCATTCCTCCAAAAGTCTATTGAGAATCTAAATATATCAAAACATTTTAATTAGGTAGAAATAAAATTAAGTGTAAGAGCAGAAAGCAATTCCTATTTTATGTTGAAATATTAAGGACAGTGTATGGTTAGTCTTTTTGAAGAACATCAGATGTTAGCTTCTCTGCAGTGTAAGTTCAGTATGCATTCTTGTGATTTTAAGATGTTACCAACATTTCACTGTACTTAGATTAAATGAGTCATAAAGTAATAGCACCTTTTATTTGAGAGAGACCTTGGAGGACATTTCATTCCTCCTTGTGGAATGCCTCTTCCTCTGTTGATTTTAGCATGTTATTTGGGGAAAAGGGTTTCATTCCTTCTTTGTTATATTGAGTCTTTGAGGATTTTCTTAAAATTTGTTTGCTGCCAGACTTCATTTTCTTCTGTTTTGTATATCCCTTTCAAAACTGTGTATCTTTTTCAAGTCATAGTATCTAGGGTCCAGCACAGTGGCCATTTGGCTGAATTCTTGCCTTACAAGTGCTGGGATTCCATATGGGTGCTGGTTCGTGTCCTGGCTATTCAACTTGCCATGCAGCTGTCTGCTTGTGGCCTGGAAAAGCAGTAGAGGATGACCCAAAGGAATAGAGATGGCTGTGGGACTCTGCACCCATGTTGGAGACTCTGGCTTATGGCTTCGGATGGACTCACCTCCAGCCAGGCCCAGCTCTGGCCATGGTGGCCACTTGGGGACTGAACCAATAGATGGAAGATCTTCCTTTCTGTTTTTCCTCCTCTGTATATATCTGACTTTCCAATAAAAATAAATAAATCTTTTAAAAAAGCAAAAGAAAAAGAGTTCTGCTTTCTCTATAAGCACTGATGTAAAAAAAAAAAACAAAACAAAACACTTATTTTTATTGGAAAGACAGTTTCACTGCAAGGACCTTAGCCACTAGGCTACTGTGCTGGGCCGAGAACAGAACTCTTTCACACTACTGGTGAGAATATAAATGACTACAGTCATTGTGAAAAAGTGTGGAGGCTCCTCAAAATGTTTAAAATAGAACCACCATATGATTAATCAGTTCCACTACTGTGTGTATAAAAGGAAGTGAAATCAGTATGTCAAAGAGACAGCTGTGCTCCCATGTTTATTGCTGTACAGTTCATGATAATCAAGACGTAGAATCAATGCAGATGTCTGTTGATGAATGGGTAACGGCAAAGTAGTCTGTATGCACAGAGGAATACTGTAAAACCATAAAAAATGGTAAGTCTTATCATTTGCTGCAAAGTGGGTATAACTAGTGGACATTGTGAAGGGAAATAAGCCAGGCAAAAAAGACAAATATCATATTCATCACACTTATTATAAAATCTAAAAGCTGAAAGAAGCTGATCTCATTTACAGAGACAGGTTAGAATGGTGGTCACCATGTGCTTAGATTCTTTGCTTTTTGTTTAAAATTTCTTTGTTTACTTGAAAGGGAGAGTTACAGTGAAAAAGGGGGGGGTGCTCAGGAGGGAGAGAAGGAGAGATCCTTCATCCACAAATTCACTCTCCAGATGACCTCAATGACTGGGGCTGGATTGGTCCAAAGGCAGGAACCTGGAGCTTCTTTTGGGTCTTCTTATTGGTTCAGTGACCCAAGGACTTGGGCCATCTTCTGCTGTCTTTACAGGTACATTTGCAAAGGGACCTGGATGGGAATTGGGGCATCTGGGAGCTACTCCCCAGAGCCCATATGAGGTGCAATAGCTACAAGCTACCAGCTTTACCCCCTACACCACAGAGCTGACTATGTGTTGTTATTCTTAGGGGGTAAAAGAGGTTAGAGAGATGTTGCCTAAAAGATGAGTTAGATAGGATGGGTAAATGAAGAACAGGCAAAATATATATATAAAAAGTAGGTTGCCTAAGACCATGTGTCAGTTTCTTTATGTAACTTTATCTTGTGCATTGGCATTCCTTGATACCATTATCTTCCGCTTTGTTACTTCAGAAACTTAGATAAAATCTGTAAAACTCCACTAGGGCTTATAGATATTAACTGCACTTGTGTCATAACTTTTTAAGAAAATGTTATTGGCCTTGATGTGTTTTCTGACATCTAGTTCACTTATTTAAGTTTGTTTAGTTTGCATGTCAAGACTGATGTCTTACTCTAACATTGACACTCTGAAATCCTCTGAAAGGATAAAGTTATGTGGTACTTCTTGTTGAAGGAAAGACTCATTAATAGAATATGGCACATAAACTGTATTCGGTTTTTAAGTTTGAAAATGATGTTCCCCAACCCCCTGAAATTGTGTGCTAAGTTAATGAGAAATTGGGTAAGCTATTTTTTTTTTTTCTGAAGTTTTTAAACTAAAATGTGTACAGGCTTTTCTATATGGGAACAGGGAATTTTCCAGATGTGATTAAAGCACTGTTGCCTAATTGTTTTAATGAGAGTTTTCTTTTTCAGTACTTCAACTATCAAACACATTCAATTAACTTACTGTGTTCAGCTTTTTCATTCTTTTGCTGTTTGAAGTTTTTATTCTCAGTCTCTTTTGAAAGCATTTTCCTTTTTTGGAAGGCAGGGGCTCCCTACTTGGCTTTTGTGGTAGTCGGTTATGAAAACCAGTGGGATAAATGTTGGCATGCTGTAGCTTTCTCTTTTTGGCTGTGGTAGGATAGATTAATTAAAAAATAAATAAGGCAGTAAATGATAGCCAGTATGCATATATTCCTTCGTATGTTACTCACCCTGGTACAGTCCAGTAACTGTGAGAAAGTTTTTTCACACAGTCTCAGAAAACAGAGGAGTGTGGGTAACTGAACAGTACCTCCTGAGGTGGTAGAGATCGACTTTTAGAGAGTCTAGAAAATGCCCAAATAGTGTTAATGCAGGGTGCCATTGTGATAAAGTAAAAGCTGCTTTGAAAAAAAACCTGGTGGAAGCAATTTTGTTTAAGGAAAAGATTTCATTTGCATTTCTATTATGGTCTTTCATTCTGAATACTAATTAGTACTTAAGCATATGTAAAACTTTTTAAGTGTTGTTTTTTAAAAATACAGTTGTGAACTATTTATGCAGATAGATTCAGTTTAAGTTTCTTGCCCTAAAAATGTGTAGGAAGACTTCTTGAAGTTTCCTGCAGACTTGGTATTTTCTCATTGAGTGGGATGGACCATTTTCATTTGGACTTTTATTTTTGTTAAGTATTTTTGTTAAGCATTTGGACTTTTATTTTTGTTAAGTATGTAAACTCCGGCGAAAAATGAATGTATTTCAGGGTAATGACTGCAGCTAAAAAGGATGTTTCCATTTCTTCCCAGTTCTTGTGGCTTAAGTTGTCTTGTTGATCAAGTTTCTGTGCTGAGATATTAAATTGAATTTAAGGATGTCAGAATCGCTTAGAAAAAACTACTGTATTTTGTTGCATAAGAAAAGCACATGTTACCTTATTTTACCTTCTAGCAAGAAAGTGTTTATATTTTCCCTTTGTGGAATACTGAATCAGATTTATACCGTAATACCTTAAAGCAGTGGTTCTCAACATTGGCTACATGTTGGAATTACATTGGAAAGTTGTAAATCCACCTCTGCTTGGTGTGAGCCTCCAGTTACAAGCTTGGTGAGTTTGAGATATGGCCTGGTCGTCAGTTCTGTATGTGATTCTCAGGTACAGGTAAAATTGAGCCTCCTGTTTTATACCTGTGCACTTCTGATATATAACAACATATTTTATCAGCTACTAAAAATTCTTGCCTTATAACTGCAGGACTAATAGATCAAGAATCTTCTATATTCAAATTATATTTTTGAGTTCACTGTGGTCTCCTTAAAATGAACAATGCATGTATCTAAAAAGTTGTTTACTGCAGTTTGGCCAAAAGATCAAAAGGCTCACTGCTTAATTGCCTTCAGTAGTGAGCTGTCATCTCCTTCCAGATGTAAGAAATGATGTTCTCTTAATTAGTCGAATAACGTATTTCAGGGGGGATGAGTAAAGTCTTAGATCATTTGCTGTTGGCAGTATTTTTCATAAAGTTTTTCAAAATATATATATTTGTTCAGTATATTCCGTTACTTTTTCTTATCCTGAAACAACCATTTTTGAACTCAAAAAACTGTTAAAATACATTTATACTTCTAATACTTATATACTAAAGTTGCATGTATAATAACTTATTTAGATGACTTCATATCAGTTGTTTTTATACTCAGTAGACTATGGTAAGACGTCCAGTTAGATTTAAACTGACATTTAATGTTCTATTCAGAACAATTTGTCTCTTATACCTAATCTCTTTTTTTGAGTATTTGAGCGTTTGAACATAGGAAAATTAATCAAATCAAAAGTATCATATGACTTGGGATAGTCTTGGCCATTACAAATACACTGGAGAGTTAAAAAAAAAAAAGCTGCTTATGTGCTACCTAAAGAAAAGCAGCTACCTGGATTTCTGTTCCTGTGAAGTAGATAATATTGCCAATATTGCCAAAATAGGTCTCCTCCCTTGCCCAGCAGTTCTTCCTCTTCTGGAGTTGTCATGCTGATCGAAGAGTTGATGGATTGAGACACAGACCAATTTTCTTCCCATATACTTACTGTAAATCTGTATACCTACCATTTGGCTTTGTTAAATAAATACGTTTCTGCATTTGCAATAAAACATTTCATGTATTTCAAAGCTCTGGTATTTCTCACCAAGCCCATTTCCCTCCTTTTACCTTAAGGGTAACCATTGTGAAGAGCTTATTTTTTTTCAGAAACATTTTCTACAACCAGTCTCTTAAGTAATAAATCAAAATGAATAAAATCTGAGAGGGAAATGTTTATGAGCAGAAAGTTAGCTAAATATGCTACTTGGAGGATATAAATAGTTCATTAAAACCAGCTCTGCATCTGGATTTTTTCATCTTTTTTTTTGTTTGAATGTTCAGTATGACTTTCCTGTTTAAAAAAAATGTTAACGCTTGCAAGCGAAGGACACAAAGGATTTTGTTAAAATCCACTAATATGTGTGGAAATGTGATTATGTCTTGTTGACAGGGACCCACTAGATGAACAGAATCCAGTGTTTATGAAACTAGGTTGTTGGTGGGCACAGTTAACACTGCCAGCATCATTCAGACCAGCCAACTCTTTTATCTTTAGTAAATACTCTGTCAGATAAGAGATCAATCCCTTTAAGTTTTGGATAATGAATAGACTTAATTTAGACTCTAATTTACAATGCTCAGCTAAAGGAAGTGGTCATTGATTAGATTATTTTGGTTCTTTGTGCTGTTTTGTTTGATTCAGGTGAGTGGTCTGAAGTAATGCTGAAGAGGAACAAAGAAAGCATAATCATTTTTAGAGTTCAAAAATGTAAGAATTATTGAGAAATAATGAAAATATCTTATAGGCTAAGAAAATAACTTTTTGGCGGACATTTGTTGGGGCACTGTGAGAAATGAAAGGATTCCATTTTTCTAGATTGAAGGCCACACTTTAAGCTGAGAGTAAGTATGTGTGCCTTCCTCCCCAGTTTTCCCAAGGAGAAATAAGTTTCTCTTCATTTATAAAATAAGATTAGCTTCATACTTAGTTTAAAAATAACAATAACAACCTTTTTCGTTTTTTTTCCCTCCAAATTAACTTCCTCTCTGAGCTTTGCTTTAGTCAAAGAATTCTTAATATTTCCTATGTCTACATTAACCTGGATAACTGAGAGTCATTTTTCAAAGTTTTTCCTTTTATTCACCATCCATCATAGACTTCCTCAAGTTTTAAGTTCTGTGATGATCTTGAAGGTCTAACATTAAATGTTCAAATATAACATTAAAGACTTGTTTAAGGGATATTAATAATCTTTGGGGAAGTATTGATTTTAGTTGAGATTTGCCTAGCTGAAAGGGTCCTAAAAATTCAGTGTAAGGCATTTAGAACTTTGTACTTTTATGATTAAAAGTACAGGCAGATTATTGCATTTTATTAGTATCTTTAAATGTCTTAATACAGAGCTTTGCATCTGCCTTTTTTCTAGAGAAAAATGTTTGGATTCCTGTTGAACAAAGAAAGAGTACATTTACTATAGTATATCAAGCAGCAGCTGCTCAAATAGGGCCTTTTAGCACCAACATTTGGAAATCTTCATCCCAAAATCAGTGAAAATTTTGAGTTGAAATATGTTTCACAAATAGTTTTCAAAGCCACTTTGGGGACAGGCAATCAAAATGCCTGTATTCTGACATCTGACTACTGGGATTTGATACCCAGCCTGTAAGCCACATTAGATTCCCTGGGTTCTGGATTCCAGCTCCTGACTTTAGCTTCCTTCTTCTTCCTTTGGATCTCTGAGCCGATGAAACCTTATCATAAAAAATGAAGAGTTGGAAAGCCCTTGCCTTGCACATGCTGGGGTCCCACACGCCGGGATCCCATATGGGTGCCAGTTCTAATCCTGGGTGCTCCCACTTACCATCCAGCTTCCTGCTTGTGATCTGGGAAAGCAGTCTAGGACAGCCCAAAACCTTGGGACCCTGCACCCTAGTGGGAGACCTGGAAGAAGCACCTAGCTCCAGTCGTGGTAGCCACTTGGGGAGTGAACCACTTGGGGAGTGAATCAGCGGATGGAAGATCTTCCTCTGTCCTGTGTATCTGACTTCCCAATAAAAACAAGCAAATCTTTAAAAAAAATGAAGAGTTGAAAAATAAGTAAGTAAGTAAGCAAAAAGAAGATAGTGGTGATGACTGAAGTATCTGGGTCCCTGGCATGGATAAACATGGGTAAACAGCTCCAACCTGGCCCCTGCCCTGGCTGTTGCATCTGGAAAGTGAACAAGCAGGTAGAAGCTCTTTGTCTGCTTGTCTTTTTCTCTGAGCCTCTCAAGCAAGTAAAAAAACACTGTAAAGAATTTAGTGTCTTATTTTATTACCTGTGAGTGCGATAAATATTGCAAAGGAGACTGTACTGTATGCTTAGTCGTAGACAAATACTAGATAGTTCTTGATAGTGGAAGGAAAGGTTCAGAAGCAATAATAGGAAGCATAACAAAATTTTTCAAAAAGAAACTTTTGAGGTATAGTGGGAGGCAAATAAAAAAATGTTATGTTCCAGAGTGACTTAAATTTTTTTGATGTAGTAATTTTTAAAATGGAGTACTAGTAAAAAAAATTGACAAATTTTATCTGTTTAGGAGAAAAGTTACGATTAAAAGTATATCCTGAGGGCCCGGCGGTGTGGCCTAGCGGCTAAAGTCCTCGCCTTGAAAGCCCCGGGATCCCATATGGGTGCCGGTTCTAATCCCGGCAGCTCCACTTCCCATCCAGCTCCCTGCTTGTGGCCTGGGAAGGCAGTCGAGGACGCCCCAATGCATTGGGACCCTGCACCTGTGTGGGAGACCCGGAAGAGGTTCCTGGTTCCTGGCTTCGGATCGGCGCGCATTGGCCTGTTGCGGCTCACTTGGGGAGTGAATCATCGGACGGAAGATCTTCCTCTCTGTCTCTCCTCCTCTCTGTATATCTGACTTTGTAATAAAATGAATAATTTTTTTTAAAAAAAATATATCATGAGCCTTTTTGTCAGAGGAAAATAGCCTGAGTGTTGTTACTCCTGTACCGCCCATATGGGAGACCCAGAAGAAGTTCCTGGTTTCTGGTTTCAGCTCAGCCCGGCCCAGCCCTGGCCCTTGATGTCATTTGGGAGATGAGCCAGCAGATAAAGATCTCTGGCTCTCTCTCACTCTGCCTCTTTTTTTTTTTTGGTAATATTTTTAAAATTTTTACTTGAAAGGCAAATTTACATAGAGAGAAGGAGAGAGAGAGAGATCTCTGATGTGCTGGTTCGCTCTTAAATGATTTCAGTGGCCAGAGTTGGGCTGATCTGAGCCCCGAGGTACTTCTGGGCCTTCTACTTGGGTTCTGGGGCCTAAGCACTGGGGCCTCTTTCACTGCCTTTCTAGGTACAGTAGCAGGGAGCTGGATTGGAAGTGGAGCAGCTGGGACTTGAACCAGCACCATATAGATGCTAGCACTGCAGGTGAAGGCTTAACATACTATGCGGTGGTACTGGTTCCCAACTCTTCTTTTAAACAAATAAAATCTTTAATTTTTTTTCAAGTAATGTCAGAGTGACTTGTGCAGTTTTTAATTTCAGAAAAAAATTTTTATGCGTATGGTGGCTAAGAAGTTGCTTTGTTACAATGAGATATGTTCTAGTTAACTGGATTTTCTTTTTGTATATCCTTTGTAATCATTTTTACTAAAAGGACAGACATATACCTTGTTACTCTGGCTTGTCCCTCATTGTCTCAAAGCATTTATTCTCTCTTTTCTAATTTCAGGAAATACAGTTATAATGGACTAGATATTTATACCAGCAAGATGGACTGATCCCCTTCCCCTTTTCTCTCTCTCTCTGTCTCTGTCTCCTTCTATTCCTCTCTCCCTGTTCCTCCCTTCTTCCTGCCACCCCATCTCTGATTATGAAAGGTTATGTTTTTTTTTTTTTAAAGATTTTTTTATTTTCATTACAAAGTCAGATATACAGAGAGGAGGAGAGACAGAGAGGAAGATCTTCTGTCTGATGATTTACTACCCAAGTGAGCGCAACGGCTGGTGCTGTGCCATTCTGGAGCCAGGCGCCAGGAACTTCCTGCAGGTCTCCCACACAGGTGCAGGGTCCCAAGGTTTTGGGCCGTCCTCGACTGCTTTCCCAGGCCACAAGCAGGGAGCTGGATGGGAAGTGGAGCTGCCGGGATTAGAACTGGCGCCCATATGGGATCCCAGATGTGTTCAAGGCGAGGACTTTAGCTGCTAGGCCATGCCGCTGGGCCCAAAAGGTTATGGTTTATTTATTTAGTTACTATATGTCAGGTGCCTGTGCCATGTGAGGGAAGGAGACAGGAATGTTTGTGCAGAGCAGGAGACAACACAGGGTAGGCAGAAAGGGGCATTGCGTAAGTCTGTGTGCCTGGAGGTCCAGAGCACAGAAAGGTGGTAGTACTTCAAGGAGCAGCGTGGTTCATTTCTTAAGCTAAAGTTTCAAATGTAAGTTGACATTCTTGCAAATTATATAAGAGAATGAAGCTCTGATGTATGGATCTCAGTAATTGTATTGGCCTATCAGGAGCAAAGCTTTCCGTGTTCTATGTGAGCTTCTCTTTATATAGTGTTAAGAGTGCTATTGTGTAAAAACTTTCAGCTTTTTGAGGACCCTGCTTATGACTTTTCTGTGTAAAGTATGATTTTTATTTTTGTGTTACTATCGATAATGAAAGTTTCAAGATATTTATTTATTTTTTTTTTGAAATTTGTTAATTTTATCTTTTTTTTAAAATTTTTTTCTTTTTATTGTATTGTTGTTGACAATCTTTACATAGTTAATTACAGTTAAAGGAAAAAGAAGGAAAAAAAAAAGGTTTAGGGGGATAGGAAAGTGGGTAATGCTATTATGTCCATATTGTTTCCATCACGTATCTGAGGTAAAGGGGGATATTGAGGGAGAAGCCCCACCCGGTTTCCCGCCCACCCTAAGTCCCGGATGTGGGGCATGCTCTGAGATATGTGCTCGAGTGGTGTTAATAGTTCTGAAGTTATGAATCGCTGCCAGTTTCGCTCGATGAGGTCGTCCACCAATTGATATGGTCCATCATAAAGTCTCCGTTTGCCCCATAATTTGCTGCCAACATATAGCTGAGATGAATGATTGTCCTGTTCTGTCTTCTGTCTTTTCTTGGTTAGAGTTCTGAGTCCAGCAGTTCGATTGGGGAGATCTCCAAAGAAACTTTGAGGTATTCCCAGACTAGTTTCTTGCATGTTCTAGCAAGCACAGGGCCCGGCACAGTCCATCACCCTGATCAGCTGGTGGTTGCAATTGCTGGGTTGGTTCTGTTTTCAGTCCCGAGTTGCACTGGAACCAATGGGTGTTGCAAGATATTTCTATTTAACCAGACCTCTGTATTTGCCTGTTTGCTAGAGGTACGGTTTAGGGCTGTGCTATGGCATAGTGGGTAAAGCTGCTACCTTGGATGCCAGAACCTCTATGTATGCTGCTTGAAGTCCTGGCTCTTTCTGTCTAATCCAGCTCCCCTCTCTAGGCTTGGAAAACATGGTGGAAGAAGCCCAAGTGCTTGGGCCTCTGTACCCTCATTGGAACTTGATTTCCTGCCTTCTGCTAGGCCCAGCTTGGGTCATTTCAGCCATGTGGGGAGTAAACCAGCCGATTAAAAATGAGTGCTCCGGGCCCTGCGCCATGACCTGGTGGCTCAAGTCCTTGCCTTGAACACACCGGGATCCCATATGGGCGCCGGTTCTAATCCCGGCAGCTCCATTTCCATCCAGCTCCCTGCTTGTGGCCTGGAAGGCAGTCAAGGATGGCCCAAAGCCTTGGGACCCTGCAGCTGTGTGGGAGACCTGGAAGAGGTTCAGGGTTCCTGGCTTCGGATCGGGGCAGCATCGTCTGTTGCAGTCACTTGGGGAATGAATCATCGGACGGAAGATTTTCTTCCCTGTCTCTCCTCTCTGTACATCTGCATTTCCAATAAAATAAATAAATCCTTAAAAAAGAAAAATGAGTGCTCCTTCTCCGCTTCTCCCTCTCTGTAACTTTGCCTTTCAAATAAATAAATAAATCTTTAAAAAAAATAAGCATAGTTTGTTTTTCACTTGAAAAACTTACCACTTGCCCTAGGCACACTATGATCTAACATGTGTAAGCTACCTAGTACCATTGGAAAACTTGTTTCCCTGGGCTGTTTATTTCTAACTGGACCAGTAAAAGTGTTATATATAAAAAAACCAATTCAGCAATTAGAGGTTTTAATTTGTTATTGGCTACATCCCACTAGCACTTTTACTGTGGTATTAAATTTTTTAAATGCGTAGTTTAACAGTATATGTGTCCCTAGTTTTGTGTTTTGTTCATGAGACCTTTAGTGTAATTACTTAGGTAATTTCATTATGAAACATATCAAAGAAGTGTGATTAGAGGTCATAGCAAGGATTAAATGAGAATATATGTAAAGTGTCTGATATAAATTTGACTTATATAAAGCTCTTAAATGAGAGACATCATGGAGTGAAAAGTTTAGTTTTTTTTTTTTAATACTGGAATATTTGCAGTTACGTAATGAGATACAGTTTCACATACACTTTGAACATAAAGCCTGAGTTTTTAGAGTCGTCTAGTGTGCCTGTATTTTGACTGTGACCCCATCACAGTAAGGTCAGTGTGGAACTTTGCCAGTCCGGGCAGCATGTAACCTTTCAGATTTTGGAGCATTTTGGATGTTCAGGTGGGGGTACTTAACCTCATTGTAACTGGTTTATTTTGTGCTACATGTATGGTTAGTAAACCTACATCCACGGATCCAAGCAGCTATGAAGTGAAAATACTGAGAATTATGTTAGCTTTTTGCCCCTGTAATGAAATAAACTGAGGCAACTAACACATGAAGCTGAAGGGCTTGTTTTGGTTCATGCTTCTGTAAGTTCGTAGATCAGGTGTCCTTATTGTTTAGACCATCGTGAGGACCCTGGGTGGTGAAGGTGGGCCATTTACAGAAGAAGGATCACCTGACTAGCCAGGAAGCACGAGGAGTAGTCAGGCTTACCCTCAGAATGTTAATAGTTTGCTTGCAAGAACTACCTTTGATGCTGTGCCCTTCCATGGCCTAGCGATTTCCTACTAGGCCATATGTCTCACCACCGTAACTGGATTGTTGCCACCCATTTAGAACCAACTTACAGCTTCTAGGTTTAATACCTAGCCTGAGTTTGGGAGCCAGATCATTCAAAACTATAGCATTCGAACATGTACATGCTTTTTCCCTTGGCATTATTGCCTAAGTAAAGCAATATAACAACTATTTGTATAACATTTACATTGTATTTGGTATTATAAATAATCTAAACATAATTTAAAGCATACAGGAGGATGTGTGTGAGTTAAATGCGTTGTTTCTCATAAGGGATTTGATCTTCCATAAATTTCAGTATTTAAGGGTGTCTTGGAACTAGTCCCCTGTGGAAACCAGGGAATGGCTGAATTTGTATCTGAAGTAGAAACTAACATGATAAATGATAACATTCTTTTTAAAAAGATTTATTTATTATTATTGAGAAGGCTGATTTTACTGAGAGAAGGAAGGATACAGAGACTTATCCTCCATCTGCTTATTTACTTCCCAAATATCCGCAACAGCTTGAGCTGAGCCGATCTGAAGCCAGAAGCTACAATTTTCATCTGTGTCTCCCATGTGGGTGCAGGGTCCTAAGACTTGGCCATCCTTCTCTGCATTCCCAGACCATAAGCAGAGAGCTAATAGGAAATGGATCAGCCGGGACACAAACCACCATTCATTGGGGATGTTAGCACTTGAAGATGGTGGATTAGCCTGTTGAGCTATGGCACTGGCCCCTGATTTTTTTTTTTAAGCTGGAATTTAATGGAGAAGCAATTAATTGAATAGCGCCAGATAATCAGCCTGTAAAGCAACTATTTTAAGGCCCTTGAAAACTGTATTGTCAAAGACTAAAATAGTCAGGGAATGTAAAGGAAATTAAAATACAGCAACCAACTGTGTTGTGTGTTGGATCTTTCATTGGGTCTGAATTGAAGGCTAAGACAGATGTACTAGTTGTCATTGTGAATAGAAGTGAATAGACAATTTCTTTTGGCTTTTTCCCTGTGTTTTTGCTGCCTTTCTAATAAGTAAATCCTTTAAAAAAATGGCAGAAAGGACTAATAGGACTTGAGAAATTTTAGTATGGTTGTTTTATTAGATAATATGAATATTATATTTTCTTAATGTGATAAGTACATAGGAAGATGCCCTCGCTCTTAGTGCTATACTTGATGACATATGGGGACTTAAATTCATGATGCTGCAAATAGCTTTTAAACAATTCAACAACAAAAAGTTACATGTGTTCAAGTGTGTGTAAAGAAAAACAGCAAATGTGACAAAAGGTTAACAGTTCCTCAATCTAGCTTTCCCAAAAGTTTGTAACTTCTAGAGTTGTTTTTTTTTTTTTTTTTAAGCCTCTTTTCCCAGCTGATTTTGTGTAAGTACAGCTGAGATGAATTATTTAGGGGAAGGATGTACTTCATTGTGATTTTTTACAACAATTTTTTAGGATTGAAAAATTTTAGAATCAAAGTGTGGAAGCAGTGGTATCTTACTCTGTTTAGCTGACAATTTCAGGAAATAGCCCCTTCTTCCTCAGTGTATGATTGCCATCGAATGGATCTGTGATGGTAGCAACAACAGACTTTCGAGAATAATGTCTCCTCACCTGATATATGAGCACCTTGTGTATAGCCGTACCAAATTGGTTAGTTTTACATCATTCTACTCATCATCAGTATAGCAGTCTCCCTTGTCTGAGGCGTATATGTTCCAGCCCCAGCCCAGTGCATTCCTCAAACTGCAGATGGTAAGGGTTGTTTTTTTTTTTCAGCTTAGCCTAAGCAATTAATTAGTGTACTGGCTATAATTTTTCATTTGTGATATGGACAACAGAATTAGCTCCAGTATATATTTTTTTCCACAACTTCATGGATAGATTTGTTCTTCCTGTGGGTCTTAGCAGTGTCAGCACTATGCCTGTTTTTCTTGCCTTGTGAATTTTTGCCTTTTCACTTAGAAGATGAATTTCATAGCCTGTCTTTGACATCTAAATTATGTTTTGGGACCATTGTTAAGTAAATGCCATGATGGTGGCTGTAAGAGACTAATGGGCAAGTAGCAGATGCATCATGGGTATTTTAGACAAAGGGACGATTGATGTTCTCAGTGATATTAAGCTTGGGTGGTTCAATATTACATCACCATACTCAGTGATACGCAGCTTAAATGTAGGATTTTTTTTTTCCCTAGAGTTTTCCAAGTGTTTTTGCACTGTGGTTTACTGTGGGTAACTGAAATCACAGAAGCTAATTTTACACTAGAAGTAATCAGTATAAATTTGATTTGAACCATTAATTTCTGTACTAGAAAAAGGTCATGATTGGCCAGGTCAAAGCTGTAATCTTTTGTTCTACTTTCTTATGTATAAGGGCTTTTTTGGTGAATATCTCAATGAGAGAAGTAGATCAGGGTGTAATGTAATAGATGAAAAAAGGAACAGAGTTTTATCATCAGGATAAATGCATATTAGAATAGAAAAGTCAAAACTACAGAAAAGTTCAGCTGAAATTTTTTACTTAGTTATAATTTATCTGTAGTAAAATCTACAGATCTTAAGTGTATAACTTCATAAGCGTGAACAGTTTGATTTTGTGCTTTCTTCTGTCTAAAGAAAAATGCACTAATTTCTTCTAGTGCTTACTTCTGAGCTTGAATGGGGCATCAATAAGAAGTATTGAATACTATAGTGGGTTTCACAAAGCTGCTTTCTTATAGCATCCTTTTGAAGTCATGATGCTGAGGTACAGTTTTAGAAAGCCTAGCGCATACAAAGAAGTGATTGGAAGGAGGTGGGCAAGGAAAGGCTGAAATAGTAGTTATTTTGAGTTATTTACTAGAAGTGTATTCATTGCCTTATGGAGCAAATAAATAATAGCGTTCAGGATTTTTTAAAAAAATCCTTTTGAATCCAAGATTGACCCATGTTCAAAGCTGGGCAGTGCAGTGGAGAATGTACAGTAAAGGTCTTTCTCTCTGAGGGAACAATTATGCATCTGATTTAGTGCCAGAAAATCAGTAAAGCCTTCAAAGCCCTCTAAGGCATAACATGGAGTGGGGTGGTGGGGCAGAAGTTGTGACACTACAAGTTAAGCTGTTGCTTAGGGCACTTGCATCCCATATTGACTGCTGGCTCCAGACCTGCCACCTCTGCTTGTGAAACAGGCTCCTGCTAATGAGTCATGGGAGGCAGCAGACAACGGCTAAAATGCTTGGGCTCCTACTTACCTCATGGGATACCTCAATAGGGCTCTTGGCTCCTGGCTTCAAGCAAACCTTGTCCTGGCAGCTGGAGTCATTTAGTCATTTAGTGAATGGAAGATAGATCTCTTTCTCTTTTTCTCTGTTCAAGTAGATGAAAATTGATAAGCATAATAATAAATTGAAAAAGCATAATAAAATGGCCTAAGTAGCTTTACCTGGAAAAAAGGTTTAGAGCAGATGTGTCCGGCTGGTCCCCATGGCAATAGAACATATCAGTAGTGCTCCTGTGAATATCTGGTTGTGAGTAGTATGAATTTACCCAAAATGAATTCACTCTTCTGGTAATTACTCTCAGCTTTTTTTCTGTAATCTGTCTGACTTTTTTATTCTGCTCATCTTGATATTAGTTTTTTTTATTTTCTGAAAAGCTGTACACATATTCCTTCGGTTAACAGTGGAGCTGCATACCTATAAGCCCATTATAAATTGAAGATGTTCTGAACATCATAGTTAAGCAAGTGCACTGAAGTATACTGATTGTTTACCTTTGATCAGGTGTCTGGGTACCATGGTTTGTTAGAGCATTGCAGTACTGAAAGAGAATATTGTACAACATGTAGGTAAAGAAACGATGAAAATCCAGCAGTTCAGTTCTTCCTAAATGCATAGTGCTCCAACAACATTACAATGCTGAGAAATCATGTCATGCCCTTGTAAACCAAGTATCTATTTCGTTTAGGAAGGATTACATCCTTTTATGGTACCATCAATAAGACTTTCCACAAGGACAAATATTACCGTATTCTATGGTACTTGATGCATTTCCATTGTAACTTACCCTGCATTTGCAGAGATTTATGATCCTATGTCATTTTCTTTCTTTAGGCTGTGAGTAATATTTTGTTGGTAGTCATGTATAGATTCTTTCTCATTGAATGTAAGAAATTAAGGAATATATTCAGAAATGGCAAAATTTAACTTCCCGATTCATCTCTAAATCTTTGGACCCTAAAAATATGTTCTGTTTAACACTGAAATCATTCAGGTTTGTTATTTGAAATTCCAGATGGTAATGCTGTGAAAAGATCTGCCACATTTTGCTTCTTATGTTATGAATGGGACTATATTAGCTCAAGTTAGGAAGTGCGTGCTGGACCGCACATTGTCAGTTTGTGCAAAATGAATTTTTAGGTAATGACCAAATTTCTGAATCTTGAGAGTTTTAGTTTCTTGAATAAATTTTGTCATTTTTAAAGAACAACAGTGAAGGACTAAGAAAGACCCCAACTTTTATATAGGTACTTTACATGGATTATATTATTTAATTTTATAATTTAATCCTTATAGGATCTTGCGATGAGGATAAGTAGTACTGATTAATCGTGGCATTTTGCAGAGAAGGAAACACAAGTTCCATGTCCAGTCAGCCAGGAGCCAGGGACTCAGTCTGAATTGCACAGGAGTGGCAGGGACTTAACTCCTTAAGCCATTACCTGATGTCTCTCATGATACACAAATTAGCAGGAATGTGGAATGGAGAGCAGAACTAGAACATATTGCTGTTATGTGGCATATCAGTGTCCCAAAAGTTGTTTCAGCCACTGCCAGAAGCCTGCCCCACCAAATAGTATTTTGCAGTGTTTAATCTATTGCCTGACAGATGTTAGGGAATTAAAAAGAGGTTCTAATTCCAGTGGGGCCACTTTCCATCCAGATTCCTGGTTGTGGCCTGGGAAAGCAGCAGAGGACAGCCCAAAACCTTGGGACCCTGCACCCACGTGGGAGACTGCGGGGAAGCTTTGGATCAGCTTTAACTCCTGCCATTGGCAGCCGTTTGGGACATGAACCATCAGATAGAAGACTTTTTTTCTCTTCTCTCTGTAAATCTGTCTTTCCAGTAAAAATAAATAAGTCTTTTTCAAAAAATACACAAAAGACCCTTAAAATTTAGCAGTGAAAAAAGCAAGCAGCCAGATTTAAAAATGAGTGAAAATGTAATAGATAGATCAACAAGGAAGATATATAGAACTACAGTAGGACGCCATTACAGCTTGTAGGATGTTGAAACTCCCAAACACTGAAAAGGCAAGTATGTAGGGTATCTTCATGAGTTCTGATTCATTGCTGGTAGAAATGCTGAGTGATACACATTGAAATATCCTTTGGAATTTTGTTAGTAAATTAAACCTACTCTTATAATGTGGTCTAGTATTCACCCCCCTTAGAATTTATCCAAATGAGTTGAAAGCTTTGGTCCACACAAAAATACGCATAAAAATGTTTATAGCAAGCAGCTGTATTCATTACTGCCAAAACTTAGAGGCAACCAAGATATCCTTCAGTTAGAGAAAGAACTAATACATATATATGACATATATATAATGGAATATTTCCAACAGCAAAAATAAATTAGCTAGTAAGAGATATGCATAAAGTCAAACTTTTTAAAAAGAGAAGAGAGAGTTCTTCCATGTACTAGTTCACTTTCTAGAGAGCTGTAACAGCCAGTGCTAAAGCAGTCTGAAGCTAGGAGCTTCATCCCTGTCCCCCACTTGGGCCATCTTTTGCTGCTTTTCCCACACCACTAGCAGAAAACTGGATCAGAAGTGGAGCTAAGTCACAAACGAGCACCCATAGTGGGATGCTGGCATTGAAGACAGTGGCTTTATCTGCTTTTACAATGCCAGCCCCTCATAAAGGTGTTTTTTTTAAAATCCTTGTATCATACAGATAAAATACAGATATATCTGATAATTTGAATGAATGGTACAAATGTTGAATACAAGAAAGCAAGACAAACTGATATAATGTGATGAGATTTGACTACACTAGAGCACTTCATATAATTTATGGAAACATTTGACAGAAACTTGGTGCAAAATACTTTGAAATTCATACATGGTGTTGTCTTTATACACAATTTCCATGAACGTTTTGAACACTGTTTTATTGTTTGGAGGGGCATGTAGTTACTAGAATAAAAGCTGGGAAATGATTGCCGAAAAGATAATTTTTTATCTCTAAAGAAAGAATTAGGGAGGAAAACTTGAGAGGTTTCTGGGAGGTATTTGAAGAGTTATTTTGCATTATGGTAGTGGATTATATTGGTGCTCCTTTTGTAAGTTTCAAATTATACAGTGCCTTAGAAAGCAGCTGATGATGGCTCATTTGCTGGGCCCCTGTTTGGTCCTCCTTGTTGGAGTTCCTGGCTCCTGGTTTCAGCTCCTTCCATCATGAGCCTTTGGAAACAACAGTGGAGTATTGCTGTTTCTCATGTTCTGTGTCTCTCCCTTTGTTTGCCTCTACCTCTCAAGTTCATAAAGACAAAGAAAAAAGAAAAAAAAATTATACAGTTCTTTCCACATGTTTAATTGAGGTAAAATTCATGTAGCTACAATGAATAATATCCTATTTGAAGTATTAATATTGATGTACAGCTAGCAGCTCCCTCTAAATTTTTATTACTATTAAACATATTTCATACCTGTTGGGTATTCCCTTCCTCCTCTTACCCTGGTCTGATTCCCTACTAACTTGTAATCTGCTGTTTGTCTCTGGATTTGTCTATTCTGAATGTATCATATAAGAACTCAGATTACGTGTGACCTTTTCTCTTGGCATAATGTTTTCAAAATTTGTCTAGGTTGTGTCATATCAACACTCTTTTTATGGCAAAGTAATATTTGAATATATGTATATATATATATTCAATACTATGTAAATATACGTACACACATATATGCACATATATACAAGTCACTTGTTTTTCCAGTCCACCTGAGGTCACTGCTGTTGGAAGCAGAAGCTTCAGGAATTGTGCTTCTGCTACTTTCTTTGCAAGAGTCACTTGTGGGGCCCGGCGGCGTGGCCTAGCGGCTAAAGTCCTCGCCTTGAAAGCCCCGGGATCCCATATGGACGCCGGTTCTAATCCCGGCAGCTCCACTTCCCATCCAGCTCCCTGCTTGTGGCCTGAGAAAGCAGTTGAGGACGGCCCAAGGACTTGGGACCCTGCACCCGCGTGGGAGACCCGGAAGAGGTTCCTGGTTCCTGGCTTCGGATCGGCGCGCATTGGCCTGTTGCGGCTCACTTGGGGAGTGAAACATCGGATGGAAGATCTTCCTCTCTGTCTCTCCTCCTCTGTGTATATCCGGCTTTCCAATAATAATAATAATAAAATCTTTAAAAAAAAAAAAAAGGTCACTTGTGATGCTGATCTTAGCCTCTCCACCCACTGAGTGGCTTCTTGTGGGCCCTTCTCTGACATTTCTGACTCACTCTGGTTATTTCAGCTCACTGTGCTTGCCGACTTATCTCCGCTGGGTTCCTTAGCATGCATTCATTAGTATCCACTTGAAGCGTGACATTTTCCCCCGGAATACTTGAAGGTATTTTTCCCTGACAGCAACCTTAGTATCTTATTTTCTCGTGTGCAGCAAGAACAGTTTCTTGCTGCCCTCTTCTGGCTGAGACCTTAGGGTATCATGGAGCAAATTTTAGCTTTTAGTTCTTAGAGTTCCAGCAGTGGTTCTCACTTTCATAGGTACAGTCTTCTCTGAAATATTTTGAGTTGTTTCTGTGGGATTTTTTCTTTTCTTTATGATTTTTTTTTTAATTTGAAAGCCAGATTTTAGAGAGGAGGAGAGATAGAAAGTCTTCCATTCTCTGGTACACTGCGCAAATGGATGCAATGGGGTCAAAGATGAGCTGATCAAAAGTTGGGAACCAGGAGGTTCTTCTGGATCTCCCACGTGGCGCAGGGCCTAAGGACTTGCACTACCTTCTGCTGCTTTTCAAGGCCTTAACAGAGAACTGGACCAGAAGTTGAGCAGCTAGCATGTAAACTGGGACACAGAAGGAATGCCAGCATTATCACACTGGCTGCTGCTTTTTTTTTCTTTTTTCAAATTGGAATTTGACTGATGAACTGTGTCAATATCTCTTATTCTTTCATTCTGTTTGCTGCTTTATCTTCACTCATAAAGATCACTCATTTACCAGCACCTGCTTTAAATGGGAAGAATCATCTGATCCTTTTCTTTGCTGTCGTTTACCACTTGGTAGGCCTTATCCTATTCCAGTGTCACACACGTGAATACTATTTATGAAAGTCAGGGCTCAGGAGAGTTGCCTGTTCAGTTGGAATCTAATTTCTCTGTATTAAGTGAAATAATAAAGGATTAATTTGCCTCATCTGAAATGCTTGACCAGAATGTTTCAGATTTTAAAATAGTTGCATGGACTTTACCTGTGGAGCACACCTAATGTGAAAATGAAATCTGCAACATTTCATATGGCATTATGATTGTATTATGATTGTAATCCCCAAGTGAGATATGTTTTTATAAGATCTCTTGGGAATCTGAACTGTCCATCTTTAATAGCTTCATTTCTTTGATAAAATAACCTATAAAATTCAAATCAACACTTTACAAATGAGATTTTAAAATGCTTCATTGAAGGTGAGTTCTGCTTGTTTTCAGGTTTATTAAGTTTACTCTGGTAATAGGATTAGGGATGGAGAGCTGGATCTCATGCCATGTCTGGTTTGCTTTGGACATTTATTAGATGAAAGTTTTACTGATGATACTGAAATGAAATCTAAGAGTAATTAAAGAGACAAATTTAACACTTCATAACAAATGGATTAAATCCTATTTATTTATTCATTCTACTAATATGCATTTTATAGTGAGCAGTGCGTTAATGCAAGAAAACATGATTAAAATAATTGCCTCTGTACGCAATTTAACAATACTGAGAAGAATCAGAAAAAAATATAGGTCGTTTTTGAATCAAGAAAAATAAATAAATTAGTCTGCTTAATGAAATCCAGTTAAAAGATTTTAAGCCTAATTTTAATTTGTACTTTGTGTTTAGTTTTGTCAGTGATAGCATGAGGAATGTCTATATTTAAAGTTATTTTGGTTCACATGTGGCTTTTACTGATTATTTATGAAGAAAAAATTAATACAAGTAAATTAAAGAATGATACAATTACACAAATCTAAAAGCTTTAAAATATACATAAAATTTATTTAATATAGTTGGCTAATCTCTAGATTAAATACTTAGTAATATTTTAAATATATGATAGATGCAAATTACTATCACTGACAAGCTTTTTAAAGAAGTCTCAATTCAACTAATGCTAGATCAGTTTTTTGATATTAGGAGAGGCTACTGGCGATCATCAGGTAGACCAACAGATTTTCTCACTCAGATGTTACTTTATTAATTAATTTTAATAGCTTATTCCATCAGCAATATTTATTGAGGGGTGGGTCTTTAACAGATAGTGGAAAGGGTAGGTAAAATTTTGGTTTTGTTGAAATAAATAAATTGAATGGTGGTTACACAGAGAGGCAGTGTCATTCAAAAAGGAAGGCCCACAAATTTGACCTATTCTACAAACTCTCCCGTTTCCTGCGATCCTAATAGTTTGGTGATTAATTTTTGGATTCACTTACGTGAACCACTTCTCTGTTTTCCAGTGAAGCCGACCACCTCTTTGCCATGGTATTTATATAACGTTTCTTTAAAAAAAAAAGATTTTTGCATTAAAATTTGTCTCTTAATTCTGCTTAACTTTTGGAGTGACTCTCATATGAACTGAACCTGGAATGGGGTTTTCTGATTTTTTAAAAAAAAGTGTCTGCTCTCATACCCAACAGTAGTAAGATCATGAAGGTCTGACAGTTGAACACAAAATTGTAGGCTTTAACGATTTCAGTGTTAGATTGGGGAGGTAAACATTTTACAGCAAAAAACACCTGTCATATAATATTATTTCTGATCTGGCACCTAGTATGTTCTCTTAAATCTTTCTGTAGTTGAAGTACTCATTTTGTTCAAGATTTGTTTCATTATTTCGAAGTCTGAGTTATAGAAAGAAAGGGAAAGACTTGGAGCAGTCTCTCATCCATTGGTTTGCTTGCTTTTGGCTGCAGTAGCCAGAACTGGGTCAGAGCAAACTCAGGATCCAGGAATTTCATACAAGTCTTCCATGTGGGTAGTAGGGACCTAGAATTTAATGCCATCTTGCTTCCTATTTTCCAAGGCTGTTTGTAGGGAGCTGTTTCAGAAGTGGAGTGACTAGGACAGGAATTGGGAATTGTGGCATGCAGATGTTTTCAGGTAATAATTTTACATGCTGTGCCACAATCCCAGTCTCAAAGTCTTTGTTACTAAAAATATTCTGCTGTTAGGAGATAGGAAAACTATAATTTTACAGGCATGGTGGTATTATGTTTTGAACTAGCTCTTTTAATCTTTTGATCTTCATCTCTGTCAAAACTCTATTAGTAAATCTTGCCTAAATGCAGTCACTAAATGCAGTTGTTGCCTTCTATATTAACTTACATAGGTAAGGTGTTCAGCGAATGTTGACATGATTTGGCCTTAAGGGGAAAAAAGTTGTAGATTGGTTTAAATGCAGTTACTATTACAGGATTATGAGTTACATTTACTTTCAGACAAATATTTAAGGACCACTTTTTAAAAAAGCTTTTTATTTTTATCTAAATTTAGACTTGCAGAAAAGTTGGGAAATGGTACTGAATTTACTTAAAATGTTTGTGGCAAATGGAATATTTACAAATGCTTGTGGAAAATGGAATTAAATTTAAAATAGAATTAAAAGTTCATTTGGGTGTTAGTTGTGGAACAATGCATTGAGCTGCCCCTGAGGACACTCATACACTGTGTTGGAGTGCCTGGTTTGAGTACTAACTGCTCCATGCTTCTGATGTGGCTTACTGCTTCATGTACCTGGGAGACACTGGATGACAGCCTACATTCTTGGGTTCCTGCCCTGATGCAATCAGTTCCTTGCTCTTGACCGCAATCTGGCCTTGCCCTTACTGTTACAGGCATTTGGGTGGTGAGCCAGCAAATGAAAGATTTCTCTTTCTCTGTCATCTCCACCTTGCCTTTCAAAAAAAAAAAAGCTTTAAAAAATATTTATTTTAATCCAAAAACCACTTTCAGATTCATGCAGATTTTCATTACACACATTTTCTATGAACTTCTTGAAGTTCTCTTCTACATACCCTAACAAAATTCTTCTAATGTTAACAATTGTATAACCATTGGAAAGTTATCAAAATTTGGACATCAGCATTGATAGATAGTATTAACTAACCCATAGGCTTTATTTGCAAATCACTTGTTTTGTCTCTGATGCCTTTCCTGGTTGGGTACCATTCCAGGATCTACGTTGGATTTGGTCTGTTTGTCTTTATTCTCCTACAGTCTGTAGCAGCTTCATGATCTCAATTTCTTTGTATGGTATTTTCTCATGACTGGACTGAAATTGAATGTATTTCGCAAGAATAGCACAAAAATGGTGTATGGCTTTTATTATGGGGTTTGTAATGTCATTGTTTTATGTATTGGGAGTATAGACCTTGATCACTTAGTTAACACTTTTTTTTTGTTTTTTTGAGTTTCCCTAGTGGGAAGCTACTTACTGGCTTCCGCTTGGTAATTAGTAACTTATTTGGGAGATACTTGAAACTATGCAAATAGAATCGACGATTCATTCTTCTTTTTCCCTTTTTTGGATTACCAAGACATACTGATTTATCATTCAAAAATGAAACTTGTTTTTTCTTGGTTCCCATTCAGAGCAATTTTTTAAAAGCTATTTATTTCATCACTCAGAAGCTATGTGTGCAGAAATGCTAGGAATGCAAAAATGAACAAGACTTACATTCTGTAGTGTTGACGGAGCTCACTTCAGATCCTGTATTCTACCCTTGGAGTGCTGTGAAGTTGTGCAATGTGTTTATCAACTTCGTATGCCTCAAATTATCGCACAAAATTATTAATGAAGAATAAATATAAAATTCCAGAAGAGGCCAAACTGCTTTATAATCTCAGTGCATTGTTGGTTGCCTGGTGCTACTAATAGGAAATCGACATAAAGGGATATTTTTGGAGTTTAGAAAATAATCTATTATTTTATATTTTTTCTAAGTCCCATAAAAAGTGAATGTGTTTGTTGTACAGCAGTATAACTTAACTTGTGTGCATATTGTTATTAAAAATATACTGAATTCCTCTTCTAAAAATATAAATATATATTATTACAGCTCCCAAAAGAGGTGGGACAAATAATACCCACACTCATATCAGTCTTGTTTCAGAAAGGGTTTGATGATTTGTGGAGGTAAGGGCAAAGGGTTTGCACTGGATAGAACAAAGTGATAGAATAGGAGAGCTACAGGAAAGGGATGAGGCAAGTCCTTGCAGCATGTGCTGTCTCAAACCGTACCCTTGCATACATCACCTGTTCAAAGATGGGCACTGAAAGGTCTTCAAAAGTGTGTTATTTAGTATTGTAGTGAACCGTAGAGTCATTCTCTTGTCAGTCTCCGGTGATCTGTTTAGGCTGCAATTTTAGTGTTGGCTATAGCCAGCTCTGTCCAGTTTTATCAGGAATTCTAGAAAGATAACTCATTACGTTTTGAGTAAACACACTTCTGTGAAACAGCAAGTTACTACACAGCAGACAAGCAAATGCAGCCCTAGGCAGCTTACTGTGAAGCAAGTGGATGGGCATCCTTTGTCCTGGTTTCCCATTGAGGTGCTTGGAAGGATTGTGAGCCCCAAGAGGGCATGAAAGTTCTGCATACGTCTCCATACGTTGACTTACACATCCCTTCTCTTTGGCTGTTGTAGAGCTGAACCATTACAATAAAGTGATAAGTGTAAATAAAGCGCTTTTCTGATTGCAAGAGCCTTCCTGTCAGTTTATCAAAACCTTATTGGGAGAAGCAGTGGTGAGAACCTCTGATGTGCAGCCAGGACAGACCTGGAGCCTATTATGTGTGATTGGCATCTGAGGTGGGGCATCTTATAGGACTTAGTCTGTGGCATAGGAACTGACTCGGTGTAGTGTTCATTTGAGTTAAATTGTAGGATGCTTACTTGTTGTTCCCAGAAACTTGTAGAATTTCAGCATCTTACCCTTTTGTGTGTTCAACATTTATTCTTTTTTAAAAAAGATTTATCTATTATTTTTATTGGGAAGTCAGATATACAGAGAAGACAGACAGGAAGATCTTCCAACTGCTGATTCACTCACCAAGTGGCCGCAGCTGAGCTGATCCGAAGCCAGGAACCTCTTCCGGGTCTTCCACTGGGTGTAGGTTCCTAAGGCTTTGGGCCATTTTGACTGCTTTCCCAGGCCACAAGCAGGGAGCTGGATGGAAAGTGGGGCTGCTGGGATTAGAACTAGCACCCATTTGGGATCTTGGCATGTTCAAGGAAGGCAAAGATTTTAGCTAGTAGGTTACTGTGCCAGGCCCTATTTATTCTTTTTTTTTTTCTGAAATTATTTTTATTATTTGATGATACAGTTCCATAGGCTCTGGGATTTGCCTCCTTTCCACGCTCCCGCTCACTGATGTCCCCCTATATCATTACAATAGTGTAGTATTTCATAAACAGTCCTAAGTTCATCATTCTGCTATTTAAGTATATGCTGACATTGTAGGCATGGACAGTGGCAGAGAGTCCAACATCCTATTGTCAAGATATATTTAACAGTTTCATTGAGAGTCCATCTTTGATTTGGAAGTAGACATGCATACTACATTGTATCTTCACATCTCAATATGATAGTCTCTATTACAATGTTACTATACATTCCTTTAAATGAAAAGCCATAAAACAAAATCAACTAAAGGAAGAAAAATAGAAAATTAACAGCAGCATGAATTTAAATAACATGAATGATCAATGTGTTGCTGAAGAAATGAAAAAAATTCAAAAACCTTCTTGAAGCAGACAGTACTGTGTAACCTATGAGTCAGTGAGGAAATTAGTAAGAAAAAAAGACCTTTTGAGTGAATGAATATAAAAATATCAGACCCCCTGAGATGTAGCAAAACATTGAAAGGGCTATTGATCTTATTATTTGCATGAAGGTTGCCTTATGTCAGAGAGAACATATAATATTTGTCCTTTTGGGATTGATTTATTTTATTGCACATAATGGTCTCTAGCTGGGAACATTTGGTTGCAAATGGTAAAATTGCATTCTTACTAATGGCTGAATAGTATTCCATGTAGTAGAAGTACCACAGTTTATCCAGTATTCTTTTTTGATGGGCATCTGGGTTGTTACTTTTAGGGGTTGTTTTATAGTTTGTCAACTTTTTTTGACATATAGTTAAGAACTTTGGTATAAAAATAAGGTTCATATGTTTATTTTAAAATCACATTTTTTTCATATGACTTGAAAGTCATAGTCTATGGAAAGAAGGAAACCTTTGGAAAACATTTTCTTTTAATAAAGCTTGTTTTATTTTCAAAGTAGGAAAAGGAAGAATGCTGAATTTGTGCTGAAAATGCTAATTAGCTGATTAAGAAGTTAGCCTATTTTTTTTATGACTCAAGTAAAATTAGTAACTCTGAGGTTTAAAACTGAAAACAATTTTTAAAATTTATTTTAAAATATTCTTTAAAATCTTATTTTAATTTTCAAATGTTATTTACCTGGAGAGATCTCCCATCTGCTAGTTCTCTCTCAGATTCCTCCAACAGCTGGTGGTGGTCCAGGCTGAATCCTCGAGCTTGGATGACTCGAATTGTGTCATCCAAATGGGTGACAGCAACTCAAGCCATTTCCTACTGGCTGCCAGGTTACAAACTTGCTGAAATTTGAAATTGGGTGTGGAGTTGGGACTCAAACCCACCTCTTGACTGCTGTCCTAAGCACTTGTCCCAATAGACGGTAATTTTTAGTAATATACTGAAATAGAAGCTTTGAATCTGCAGAGAAGCTACTAAGTGAAACTTCTTAAGCTCAAGGAAAGGCTTTTGATTCACATGTAATGTTCCATAAAATTTTTTTGATGATAAGATGGCATTGAACTGGGGCCCGGCGTGGCAGTCTAGTGGCTGAAGTTCTCACCTTATACCTGCCAGGATCCCATATGAATGCTGGTTCATATCGCAGCTGCTCCATATAGTAATAATAATAATAAATGGCATTGAACTGTACTAGATGAATTATATGCATTCACTTTACATCTGAGGTAGAAGATTTAGGTTTGGTTTAAAGAATTGTTTCACAGGTTGTTTCTAATATGGTAACCTTTTAAATGTTACTGGTGGCATTTAAGATATCTTTATATACTTGTATATTTAAAGTATCATTGAAAAAGCTGAAAATTTTGTTTGCAGTTAATTGTGAGCACATGTCTTAGAATGGGGAATAGAGGCTAATGACTAAAAAAAAAATCACTAACTTTCTACTGTCTGTTTCTATAGGCTGTGAATTTTGGCCACTTTGAAGGATTTAAATAGCTCTCACGAGATCCAGCTTTACAAGCCTAATATAAAATGCCATTGCAAATGTATCTCTGAGATCCTTTTTGTACTTAGTCTCTAGAATAAAGCAAAAATATACGCTTTTTAAACAAATGATGATTAGAGTAGAATGTTGCGGTTTAGTTGTCTGGAGCTGCAACAGTTTGGAATTATATTTTTAAAGCATCGGTTTCTGTTCATTGACTGATACTGTTATACATTTTAAGTTAGAAACTCTCATGGTAATGGATTTTGATTGAGAACCTGTCAGTCATTGTAGCATCTGCTTTGGATTGCATTTATATTTAAATAGAAAAAAGTGATGTTTAGAATTTTAAAAGTTGTTGCCATGGCGAAGTAACTTGCTCTCTCATCTTTTTATCTTTGCCCCTGAAATGATCTATCTGGCTGCTTATTCCCAGGAGTCTAAAGGGTAGTGTTCTGTTGGAAAGCTTTCATTAGGAAAATGCAGAATGCTTTCTAATGGGATGTACGCTAGAGAGAATAATGCTTTCTGAAACTGTTGACTTTACTTAGGTATAATTAGCATTTATTCTCAATTAAAAACAAGCAAGATAAAGCTAGAATGTTTTTAAAGAAGAAAAGTATGAGACTAATTTAACAATACTTTTGACAAATTCAGTGTATACCATATCCAAATTATGTACTGTGGGAAAGATTTTAATTTATTTGAATCAGCCTGAGTCTACAATATGGGACAATATATAAAATGTACTTTTCTTTATATAATTGTGTGTCCATGTTTATAAAAGGAAGCAGTGCCTCCTGCTGTCTGTCCCCTCTCCCCACCTGTTTAGTTTGTGGCATCATTAGCTGGTTGGTAGAAGCAGTTTTGTTTTGTTTAAGGATTTGTTTATTTTTACTGCAAAGTCAGATTTACAGAGAGGAGGAGGAGAGAAAGATCTTCCTTCCACTGGTTCACTCCCCAAGGGTCTGTAGTGGCTGGAACTGAGCCAGTCTGAAACCAGAAGCTTCTTCTAGGTCTCCCATGAAGGTGCAGGGTCCCTTGGGCTGTACTCTACTGCTTTTCTAGGCCACAAGCAGGAAGCTGGAAGGGAAGTGGAGCAGCTGAGACCCTATCTGGTACCCATATGATGTCCCGGTGCATGCAAGGTGAGGATTTCAATCACTAGGCTATTGTGTCAGACCCAGGTAAAAACAGTTTCAAAAAAGATTTGTTTGAAAATCAAAGTTAGAATCAGGTATCTTCTATGTGGTTTTTCACTTTCCTGATTGCAGCAGCGACCAGCACTGGGCCTGGTCCAAGCCATGAAAGGAGCTTCACTGGGGTCTCCCATGGGGGTGACTGGAGCTCAGTGTCTTGAGCCATCTTCCTTTGCTTTTCCCAGGCCAACAGCAAAGCTGAATGAGAAGTAGGGCAGTAAGGAATTAGCAAACTGGTGTTCAAATGAATGCCAGCATTCATATACCACAACATTGCACTGGTATTAATCATTTTTTAAAAATTAATTAATTTTATGATACAATTCCGAAGGCCCTGGTATTTACTCTCCCTCTCCCCTCAACCCCGTAAGTGATTTTTTGAACACTGTTTTATTTGTGGTAAGAATAGTAATTCAGCTCTTGTCTGACATATGCCATAATTTAACTTCAGACTTTTATGTGTGTGTATGTTGAAACAATGTGGTACTACTCCCTGATTTGGAAAGCCTCTCTTAGCACATGACTGTTATTTACATTGACCCTCAATTTGTATGGCTTTGATTGTTAATGTATGCCTTAAACACTGTGGAGCAACTAGATGTATGGTAAAGGAAAGAGACGTGCACTATACTGGCTTGACAACTGTAAGATACACTATGTATATGTAATATCATATCCCAAAATAATATGGCTATTGCGGTGACATCTGTTGAGACAGAAATATAATTCTGTTGTCATCAGCATGTGAAAGACCATCTAACAAAATAAAGCCTTGCCTATAAAATGAATGTACTTAAATAACATTTTTTTCAGTAGGAAAGTTCTTTTAACCTCAAACCCTTCTCACAGCAGTGTCATGAATTTGTCAAGTCCTGTCTCTCTGGACTACTCTCTTTGATAACTAATTCAGTGAATGGAATATGTTAGTTAAGGACAAGAAATATAGAGGGTTGAAGAATGAAGAACATCAGGAATTAAAAATTAACTGATGAGATGTTTGGGGCATTGATTTTGTGATGCTGATAGATATGTAAAATTTGATTTAAAAGCCTTGGAAAAACCAGAATCTCTGTGATGTAAGAGATTTTAGGAACTTATTAACTATTATGTGCTATTATGTACTAAGTCAATTTTAATCCTTTAAGTGTTGGGCAGTGTCACAAGGCGGGATAAATTTTGATATATCTGTACCCAATTTTTACTTTAGAAAAATGGAAACTATCTAAAATCAGGATTTTTTAAAAAGATTATTTTATCTTTACCAGAAAGGCAGATTCATAGAGAGAAAGAGAGACAGAGACAAAGACCTTCCGTTTACTGGTTCGCTCCCTAAGTGGCCACCACACCTGGAACTGAGCAGGTTCGGAGCCAGGAGCCCTCTCTGAGTCTGTACACGGGTACAGGGTCCCAATACCTTGGGCATTCTTCGACAGCTCTCCCAGGCCACATGCAGGGAGCTAGATGGAAAGTGGAGCAGCCAGGACACAAACTGCCACCCATATGGCGCATGCAAGGTGAGGACTTTAGCCCCTAGGCTCACGTGCTGGTCCCTAAAATGAATACTTTTCTCAGACTGTTTTTAATTTTCTTTTTCCAGGCCCAGAATCCAGTTTTGTAGTGCCTGGGAAAGCAGCCTGGGGACAACATAGGTCCTTGGGCTCCTGCACCTGTGTAGTGGACTGGGAAGAATCTCCTGGCTTCAGGTTGGGCTGGCTGTGCTTGTGATCATCTGGGGGTGAACCAGTGGACAGAGGATCTCTCTGGGTCTGTCTCCCCCTCTTTCTCTGTAACTCTGCCTTTCAGTTAAAGTAGACTAAATTATTTTTAAAAGGACTTGGTCAGTTCCTACAAACTGCCAATATAAAGTCTTTTAGGAAAAAAAAAAACGTGAAATTGTTATGTCATTTGGAGATTCTGTGTTTATCACTGTCATTTCCTGCAGTAGCTGCACCATTTTACATTCTCACTACCGGTGCTCAAGAGTTCCAATTAATCCATGTCCTTGTCAATATTTGTTATTTTCTAAGTTTCATTTAAAAATTACTTGTTTAAAAGGCCAAGCCCCAGCGCCCAAATGACTGGGGCCAGGGCCAAGGCCAGGCTGAAGCCAGGAGCCAGGGGCTGCTTCTGGGTCTCCTGTATGGGAAGTACAAGCACCTAGGCCATCATCCACTGTTTTCCCAAATCCATTTCCAGGAAACTGGAGCTGGTGTTAATTTAACCCATTATACCCCCCAAGTCTACCCCCAAGTTTCTTTTTTCTTAAATAGTTATCCTAGTAAGTGTAGAATATATTCTTGGTTGTTTTTACATCTTGTTAAAAATTACTCTTCTTACCACTGAATTTATTATTTTTACCTTTTGAGATTTTGCCCTATATAAAAGGCAGATAAGTAGTGTTGATAAATTGTGGCATGAAACAACTCTAAAATATTGCCGATTAAGGGAGAATTATCTTTTTATTTTATTTTTATTGGAAAGTCAGATACACAGAGAGGAGGAGAGACAGAGAGGAAGATCATCCATTCGCTGTTTCATTCCCCAAGTGGTCGCAACAGCCAGAGCTGCGCCGATCTGCCAGAGCCTCTTCCAGGTCTCCCATCGGGCACAGGGTCCCAAGACTTTGGGCCATCCTTGACTGCTTTGAGAGGCCACAAGCAGGGAGCTGGATGGGGATCAGGCCTGTTGGGATTAGAACTCATGCCCATATGAGATCCTGGCACATGCAAGGCAAGGACTTTAGCTGCTAGACTACTGTGCCTGGGCCCAAGGGAGAATTATCTTAAACCTGAAGAAAATAAGTACATTGATATATTCATTCAAAAAGAAATATTAAATACATTCATGCTCCATGTCAGGCATTGTGTTAGGCACTGAGTATATGATAATGAATTATAAATCCTAGCGTTACCATGAGGAAAGTTACAGTGGGAAAAAGATAATAAAATATAACTGTCATGGAGATTGTATCAGGACTTCAGAGACAATATTCAGGGACTATAATGTTGCCACCAGTTATATAATTATAAATGCCAACTATAACTTTACTTTTAAAATTGCTTGTGAGAAGAAAGTAATGTAAAAAGAGTAACCATAGTTCTAGGATGATGAGCCAATTCACGATTTTTTTTCTGTTTTTCAATTTCCTGAAACTCTGTGGTATGTATTAAGTACACTTTATAAGTTAAAAATATAAATAATAAGGGTGTTTGGGAATGCTACTTAATTCTGCTTTCTGCCAATTGTCAGTGGTGATCAAAAATGCAGATGTTAGTGAACTTTTTATTGACCTTAAATTTATAGCAAGTAAATGGAAAATTTATTCTGACTAGGTGAAGAATGTTAATTTGGTTCTAGGAAAGTAGCCTTTATATTTTTTTGGATCGTTTCCAGTATCATTAGGATAGCTTAGCCAAAATGAAAAGTTTCAGTTTAAAAACAGCTAGTTAATTTTTATTAGTGCAAAATTGTTATTTTTACCAAAAGAAAAGAAACAGTGGAAAATGTGTGATCATTTTTTTTGAATAAAATAAATGCAATAATGTAGCAAATGTATATGTACTGATATATAAGAGCAAAATATTACTGGATTTTGAATAATTCTGTTCTGAATTGATGTCACATTCTGGCTTGAAGTTTAACTCAGTGAAAATGCATGTGGGTCTTCAAAAAGTTTATGGGAGCTGTGTGTTAGAGAAAACTCTCCGTGGATTTTGAAGCTTTTCTACCAAAATGAGCTTTTTGTTCTACTTTGCACCAACTTTTAAAAATACTTTTATGTAGCTAATTGCCAAGCTCTGGAGAGTGAACCAGGTGGTTACAGCTGGGATTGAGGGTATGGCAGGCATTGAAGCTTTGCGCATCTTCCAAGGAAGAAGAGATCCAGTCAGTTCAACCCTCCCCTCTGCTTCTCCCTTAATTATCTTGGCTGCTGAAGCTCACTGCTACTGGAAAAGCATAATTTGTGATGCCTTTTTTTTTTTAACTACTGAAAGAAACATCCTTTTTAAAATAAAATGTACCTTTAGGCTACATTTAGTCTAACCCTCATTCCATATCAAAATGCCTGAGTTTGATTCCCAGCTCCAGCGTACTTCCCATTAGAACGCATTTTGCATTTTCCTAATGAAAGCTTTTTTCAAGGTTAATATCTCTTGCCTGCCTAGAGACCGTGCTACCCAAGCAGTCTTTTCATTCTCTCACCTTTGGAAGGCCAAATAATAGCTTGCCAGAGGTGTCTGTATGCTAATCTGTGTGTACAAATCACAGGGAGATTACTGTAACAAATGAGATTTAGTTTGTTAGCTTCCTTTAAAATAGAGGCTACTATGAGTCATCTACATGACCCACTGTAAATACAAGATCTTTAAAGTTAAGGAAGAAGGAGACAATGTTGTATGAGATAAACTTTCCTGGCCATTGCTGGCTTTAATCAGGCAAAGGGAATGGTCTAAGTATGTACATAACTCTGCATGCTGACGAAGATGTGAAAATGCATCTTGTACAGACTCAGGAATGCCACACAGCCTTGGGGACTTACTGACTTTATCAGAGTCACACTCATTTTGATCTTTCATTTCCAAAGCCGTCAGGTACTAAATCTGTGAGTTTTAAGCCACCGTGTTTGTAGGAATTTGCTATGGCAAACAAAGAAAAATAATATACCACTTCCTTCCCATGACCTTTGCTTTTTTTTCCCACTCAGTCTAGGTCTGGATATATATCATGTTGTGCATGAAATTGCTTTTTCCCCTGTCTTTAGAGCTAAGTCCATGGGCTTTCTTCAGTTAGCAGAGTTCTGCTGTCCAGGGTTATTAGTTGTGGACAAATCCATTGTAACTAGTTTTAGCACAGAGGATTTTCCAAAATGTTTTATAGCCACAGGGAACTGTTGGGAGGACTAAATGAGCAGTCGAAATTCCAGAAAGGGCACTCCAAACCACTCTGTAAAATTAGGCAGCCTGAGGCCATGCTACTTTTACTTTGGTCCAAAAGTGATAGTATTGAGGCTGCTGCCACAGCTTGCAGATCATTTTGCTTTTAATCATGACCCAGATGTTACTGTGCCATAGATGATCTGGCCCATCATTACCTTTCTGACCTCCTAACATTGTGCACATTCACTTTGGTCAAGTAACATTCATTGTCGTCTTGCTTATTCTAGAACATCTGTGTCTTCTGCAAGTCATTTGACTAGCTGTTTCATTTGCGTAGAATTCTTTTTTCAGATGAACTAGATGGTTTACTTCCCTCACTTCAGGCTTTTCAATTGGATAGTACAATTGCAGTGAGACCTTGTTGCTGAATAAGACCTGAAGTTACTGTAGAATCCCAAACTGGGCTTGCTCGCCTTACCTGCAGAAACTAATCACAGATGTCGGGATGATGGAAGAACATAGGTGTTTATTGCAAAGTGCCGAGCACCATCTTAGTCATCCTCATCTTCATTGTCTGGGACTCCCTGATACTCCAATATGACTAGCATGTTTTTGTGCTTTTCAGAATTTTCCAGATTTTGCTGAGCTTCAACTCTATTTAGATATTTGATTGTTTCCACTTTGATTGAGGTAGGTAAGATTTGGACATTTCTAGAACTTCCAAGCAGCCTTCAGCAATTACGTTGTAGCTAAGTTCCAACTTTTGACATTTGTTTACGCTGGGAAGCTGGACCAAAGAACAGATTTGCACAATAGCCATGCTCAGAAACCCCATTTCATTCAGATCTTCCATTTTCTCGTTGGCACACCAGGACTGTCGCCTCCTCCAGGCTTCTGATCCTAACTCCAGGTTAATCTTTATCTCTGTGTCCTTGTCCCGCTCTACTTCTCTGCCACTGTTCTCCTCCCTTCACCTTTGTTGCTTTTCCCACTATCCCAACCCTTAAAAATTTAAAGGTTTGTGAAATAAATGAAAAGAAATGCAGATATAAATGCCTCCTACCACCAGAAACGCCACACACACAACCACAGTGCCTTTCCCTTTAATGACTGCTCAGAGACCAAACACCCATGACACGGCACTGTGAACGCCCCAGCAAGATGATTTCTCAAGTCTTCCTTCAGCGTTTGACTCTTAGTTGTGGAAGACCTACCTTAACTAGGGAAGCTCTGTGTATATGCATATCACAATCATGTTAATAGTGTGTTTTTTTTTTTAAATTGGGATGAAGAATTTATGACATCATTTAAAGAGCTTGTATTGAGAGTTCCACAGACTAATTTTAAATCCCAAGTATTTCAGTTCCAGATGAACCCTTCGAAGGCCACGTCTTTCTCATCTTCAAAATGGAGATAAAAACCTATCTTAGAGTTTTGTAGATTAACTGAGAAAATACATGAAAATACCTACCAAGTTTTGCCCTTTGCTATATTAAGATATCAACAGAAGAAGATATATCTTGCAAGGTACTCTTTCTAAGAAAAAATATGTCTCAGTAATCAGAATCATTAAATATGCTTTCAGCTTTGAAGAGATTAGGTTTTAATTACCTGGAAAACTTCTTTCTTGCACCCTGAAAGTTTACCTTACTTGGAGTTTTGTCATAATTTAAACTTCTGTTTCCTTTGTGTGCTGGGTTAAGAAAGAAAAAAATTCCCTTCTCTCATATTAAGTTCATTGATGGGGTTAAAAGATTAGCAAGGGGAAAACATAAAACTTAAAAAAGTTTCATATGACAGGTGGGCTTTCTTAAGGAAGTGAAGACTCAGAGTGGCTGCTTCCATGTTTTTATGCCAGCTTTCGTGAAGGGGAAAGTAAAAGACAAGTGTGAAAGGATAACGAAAAAGCAGGAATGTAATGAACTGAGCAAATTTACTAGGTCTTATTTTTTAGGTTAAATTCTTCTGGGCATTTCTTGTGTCTGTGGAGGTAAGGATGCTCCTTTCCTGAAGGTAGACAGAGAATACCACTTACATAAAAAAATCTCACGATCTGTGGCAGTGGAAGGTCAGAAAATCTTCTTGTCGAATGCTGTATATCAAAATCCTTCAGCTTAAAATATTCAATTTGCCAAGATGCTATATTTTGGAGTAGAATGTCTTAAACTTTGTCAACTTGCTTTCATGTCAAAATATTTCTAATTTCCTGTGGTAAAGAGTCCTGTTTGTAATTTATGCTACCATACTTAGAAATGTAAAAAGCCAACAAGAAAATGAGGGTAGTACTTCTAGATCTACTATACATGCTTATTGATGCTTAGATAAAAATTACTTCCTTTTGTGAAAATACAGCAGTCCTTTTTGTTGTTGTTGTTGTTGTTGTTTTGCTCTTATTTACATGTCTGCTGGACTGTGTTGTTAGGTACCTTCTTTTTAGGAACTTAAAAATGCAGACTTACCAGTAGAATATATGCTTATTGTACAGCATATCTCTGTTAATGTATAGATGGTCCTTGTGTCTTAACAGACTTTAAAAATGCCACTTGATACTTAACAATTTATAAATGTATTCTAAGAAATACTAGTGAATATTACTCCCATATTTGTGTGAATTATATTCAAATTATTTACAATTGCACATTTATATAAATTGGCATTTGCCAAATTACACCAAGAGGGAAAAGATTAATATAATTGTTCCACAATCATATAATCTATTCAGTATTATTGTGTTTTCTCTTGATGCAGTTTAGTAAACTGTGTGTTTAGATACATAGTAATGTTCCACAGATAATGCATTTTTTAGGCAATTTGTTTTTCAGTGCCCTGTAGTGGGTTTTATATATGTGCTATATTCAGAAATTAGAGAGATTTCTCTAAACCTAACGCTAGGGCACAAAATTTCATTTGCTTTCTAATAGTTTACTAGGTTCTGTGGGAAAGATAGCTCCTAGTTGACACTTGACTAGCCAAAGAATACAAAAGCACTTGTGGAAAGAGAAGATGAGACTAAAATTTCCATTAAAAGATTTTTTCCCCACCCCAACATAGACACTTTTTGATGCTTTTTTTTTTTTTAATGTTGGCAGTAACAGTGGTTTCAGAAAAAAAAAAAGTAAGGTGTGAATTAATGTTAAACAATGAGATGTGAAAATTTGTAGTGAGGTCATGATGGTTAAGCCTTCTCCTGGGAGAAGTAACACTGCTTTAGGCTAATTTATTACCTAATGGAAATGGAATTGCTTCTTCAGGAAGTAATAAAGTAAAAAATGCATACTTAGTGCTTGATTTGCAGTATTTGAACACAAATAACAAGGTATATACTATTCTTTTTTTTTTAAAGATTTTATTTATTTTATTACAAAGTCAGATATACAGAGAGGAGGAGAGACAGAGAGGAATATCTTCCGTCCGATGATTCACTCCCCAAGTCAGCCGCAACGGCTGGTTCGTGCCGATCCTAAGCTGGGAACCAGGAACCTCTTCTGGGTCTCCCACGCGGGTGCAGGGTCCTAAAGCATTGGGCCGTCCTCGACTGCTTTCCCAGGCCACAAGCAGGGAGCTGGATGGGAAGTGGAGTTGTCGGGATTAGAACTGGCTCCCATATGGGATCCCGGGGCGTTCAAGGCGAGGACTTTTAGCCGCTAGGCCACGCTTCCGGGCCCAGTATATACTATTCTTAAATAATAAAGTTTTCTGGAATTCAGGTATGAATACTTGAAATTTCTAATCATTGCTTTGATGTAGCTTTCTTTGCAGCATATACACAGGGGGGTTCTTGAGAGAATGCTTACATAGGTAGGGGGCAGTCTGTCGCATGGTGTCCACCCTTTCCAGCATCAGGAAGATGCAGGAAGACATTGACTTAAAGGGAGACCAACTCTCTGAATGCAGTACTACATAGTAAACATATTTTATTTCTCCCTTTTTATTTAAGAGTTCCTGGACAAGCTAAAAATGACATCACCTTTGAGCAATTGCACTATTAAAGATTATATGCTGTGTAATGAGAGAAAAATCAGGAATTTTTGTGGGAGAAGTTGTACTAGTTGTTGAGTTAATATATTTCTTTGATATCTTTTGGCACAACTGTACTACATCAATAATTGTTCTAGATAAATTCTGGGGGGTGAGTACAATGCTAAACAGGATACAAAGTTTCCTGCTTCATTGAAACTTAAATTAAGAATAAAAAGGCAAGCCAGTTTGATAGAATAATGGTGCTATTATTAATATATGGAGGAAACAATAAAGGTTATAATGATGAAGAATGACTTGGGAACTATTTTGGGAGAAATTTTCTTTTAAAAGGTGATAATTAAGATGATGAGAAGACCAGTGGTATGTGTGGTTTCTTAAAACGGTATGCTAAATTACTCTTGACAGATTTTTTTTTTGCAAAAATCAATGAAACAGTAGATAAAATACATTTTTACATACTTTAGAAATACTTTTAAGTTCTGAAAAGATAGGCTGCTTTAGATTACAGCTCATGATGAGGGCCTAAAGAGAGATGATGTCATACAGACCTAGACAGGAAAAGATTTTTGAAAGAAGAAATTGAGGTTTGGTTACAGACTGCATTTCCTTCATGTTTGTGTCACAGATCTACATATAGCCCAAGTTGGCCGGTGATAGTTCAGTCTGATAGTATCTCTCAAAGTGAATGTCAGTGTTTCCTAGATGAGAAGTGTATTAGACTTCAGTGAGCCCCAGTTATATTTTCAAGTAAGTATTTGAAGATAGCAAAGCACAAGAACTAGGTGACTGAATGAGAACTCCCTAAAATAACAGAATCAGAACTGTATGGATTTCAGATGTTGAAATTGAGAGATTTAACATAAATATGCTTATGAGTTATGACACACATGAAAATACCAGCAATCATAAAAATCAATGTAACTGACAAGGTTTTTGGAAATGAAAACCGCTGTAACTGAAATTGAAGGAAACTGTTGAGTAGTTGGTATCATGTGAACCCTTTTGTTGAAACTGATTGTAAGAGCAATGTTGTGTGGCACAGTGCATTGGGCCACTGCCTGCAGTGCCAGCATCTCCATATCGGAATACTGCTTTCAATCCCAGCTGTTCTGCTTCTGGCGCAACTCTCTGATAGTATGCCTGGGAAAGTAATGGAGTGTGGCTCAAGTACTGGGACCCATGTGTTCCAGATGGGAGACTCCAGATGGAATTCTGAGGTCCCGGCTTCAGCCTTGCTCAGCTCTAGCTATTAACTGCAATTTGAAGAGTGATCCAGTAGATCGAATCTCTCCTTCCCTCTCCTTCCTTCTCTTTCCTTCTCCCTCCCTCTACTACCTCTTCTTTTCTTTTCCTTCTCCTTCTCTCTGCCACTGTGCCTTTTAAATTAAAAAACAAAAACCCTCAGAATGAATATTAAAGTTGAACCATATGTAAAGAGCTGTTGGAAGGCCAACGATGGACTTGAGAGACAGGATATTTCAGAGAAAAGCTTAAGAAATGACCTCTGTTTTGGCTTTTCCAGGTAGGGATATTTTTGTTCTTGGTGATGAATGGAGTTCAAGAAGAAAACAGTATTGCATAGTTAAAAAGTCTAGAGAGGCTAGAAACTGAAACAAACTCTTCCAGGGAAGAGAAGGGAAGAAAATCAGATATTCTACACATAACATTTGCATATGAATTCTTCACATATGATGCGGTTTAATAACTACCAGTCCATAGCATGACTTCCAAAAACTCTGAAGCCAACAGAGCCCGAAGAGCTGCAATGTTGTTAGATGCAGCAGTCCTGGGGAATTCGGATTGCAGTTTAAGCTCATCAGAGATTAATTAATGACCCACTGAAGGCATTTTCTAAAAACTATATACTTTCAGGCCCAGCGCAGTAGCATAGCGGTTAAAGTCCTCGCCTTGAACGTGCCCAGGATCCCATATGGGCACCGGTTCTAAACCCAGCTGCTCCACTTCCCAACCAGCTCCCTGCCTGAGGCCTGGGAAAGCAGTCGAGGACGGCCCAAAGCTTTGGGACCCTGCACCTGCGTGGGAGACCTGGAAGAGGTTCCTGGTTCCCGGCTTCGGATTGGCACAGCACCAGCCGTTGTAGTCACTTGGGGAGTGAATCATCAGACAGAAGATCTTTCTCTCTGTCTCTCCTCTTTGTATATCTGACTTTGTAATAAAAATAAATAGGTCTTTTTTAAAAAGTGCTGAACTTAGGAGAAAAAAACAATGTAACTATATACAAATGAATACATCCTGAAAGTATATAGTTTTTCTTCTAAAGATTCATTTTATTTTTTTTGGAAAGGCAGATATACAGAGAGGAGGAGAGAGAGAGAGGAAGATCTTCCAACTAATGATTCACTACCCAAGCGAATGCAACGGCTGGAGCTGAGCTAATCCTATGCCAGGAGCTAGGAGCTTCTTCTGGGTCTCCCCTGTGGGTGCAGGGTCCGAAGGTGTTGGGCAGTCCTTAACTGCTTTCCCAGGCCACAAGCGGGGAACTGAATGGGAAGTGGAGTTGTCGGGATTAGAACCGGCACCCATATGGGATCCCGGCGCATTCAAGGCGAGGACCTTAGCCACTAGGCCACAGCGCTGGGCCCTTCTTCAGCACTTTATATATTTGTGAAACAAAGAGACAGAGAACTTCATCCACACTGCTGGTTCATTCCCTAAATGCCTATAGCTGCATGGGACTAGACCAGGACAAAGTGGCGAGCTGAAAGGGCAATCCAGTTCTGCCATGCAGGTGAGCTCACCCAGCTGAGCCATCACTGATATATTCCAGAGTGTGCATTAGTGGAAAGGTAAGATCAAGAGGTAGGCTGAATACAAAGCCAGGTTCTCTTATATGGGACCTGAACATCTTAGCCTATGTATTAGACACTAGACCAAACCCCATTTACTTTGTTCTTAAGAGCTGAGGATGAAAGGTAATCTGTTTAAAAGTTGAAATAATAGGGGCAAACATATTGGCTCAGCTCTGCCTGCATCTCTGGCATCTCATATGTGCACTGGTTGTACTCCTGGTTGCTTCACTTCCTTTCTAGCCCCCCTGCTTATGCCCTGGGAAAGCAACAGAACATGGCTCTGACCTTCCCTGCATGCACCTCGGAGACCCAGAGAGGCTCTTGACTCTGGTTGAAGATTTTTTCTGTTTCTCCTTCATTTCGTTTAAAAACAGGTAACTACAAAAATAAAAATAATAATCTAGGAACTGAGATCTTTTATCTTCCAACTATGTGGAAAAGTTAGGCTGTGTCCCAATGTAACTGTTTAAAGGTTTAAACTTTGAAAAAAAAATCATTTTGGGCCCGTTACCTTGGTGAACCAATGCTTGATCTGTACTAAATCTTCATATGCTCTGCTAGATTGCTAAAGGAGGTAAGAAGTATTTAAAAGGCCAGAGATATTCTTGGGTTGGTCTATACATAATTCTTTAAGTCATCTTTGCATTTTATCTTGAAAGAGGTTTCTAATGTATCTTTGCTTTCTCTCCTATCAGGCAACTTTTAAATGCTTTTGAGAAATTTGATGTAAGTACTAACATGTCCTCAAGAGTGAGTGACCATCCAAGTTACTGTGTGACTACAGGGTTCAGCATCCATAGGAATGTGAGCATTCAGGAATATGTTTTTTGTAGGTCAGTGAATTTGTCCACAGAGGTGCTGCTGAAAATGATTTTTAAGGTACTTTCCCAAATACATTTGTCTGAGTCAGTAAGTCCATTGCACTAGAAAGTTGCCAGGCAATAAGCAGAGCACTGAACAGATTGCTGTCTCCAGTGACATAATGTCTCCATTTTTCTAATTGTTCAAAGTAGTTTTACTATAAGAACACAAAAATCATTCCTGTTCTCTTAGTGAGAATGATTAATTTCGGATGTTTAATGGGTTGATTTATTAGATTTTAGGATCCTTGGTGTCTTAGGTTTTTCTTCTATGCATGACCACATATAATTTTAAAATTGTTTCTTAAGATGTTAGAGAACTTTCAATATAATTTACTTTTATTTTCCCTTCATTTAACATATCTTTTGTTGAACTTAACATCAACATTTACTAAATGTAATATTTTATCCATTCTTTGCCTTATTGGAATCATCCTTATTTAAAACTTCCATCTCAATCTGTATTATGGATGAACACTCTGAAACCATCACCTGAGAACATACAACAAATACAAAATCTTGGATCCCAGCCAAGATTTACAGATTCTCAATTTGTGTTTAATAAGCTCAAGTGGTTCACATATACATTAAAGCTTGAGAAGCATTGATGTAACTGTCTAAAAGCCTGTTTGCTAATGCTTCCATTTAAGCTACCTAACCTGTAAAGGGAGAGAGCCCTGTACTTTAGGAAATACACAAAGTAGAATCAAAGATGAAGTTATTTTCAATAGCATGTTATTTAACTCGATGGTGCTGTAGATTTTTTTCAACTTTATTCCTGTTGTTGATTTTGTTTTATGGCTTCTCATTTAAGGGAATATATAACTATAACTTATACCCAGATGTGAAGATACAATGCAGAATGCATCTACTTCCAAATTTAAGATGGACTCCCAATGAAAATGTTGGACATATCTTTACAATAGGATACCTAACTGTCTGCCACTGTCTTTACTGGCAGTGTCAGGATACACCTAAATAGCAGAATGACGGACTTATGACTGCTTATTAACTATTGTTATAATATGGGGGAGATAAGTTTTGGGGAGGGTATTTGGGAAGAGGTATGGGAAATCTCAGAGCCTATGGAATTATGTCATAAAACTAAAAATAAAATAGAAGGAAGGAAAAGATGAAGTCATTTTAAGAACTTTCTAGGAACATATCAGTGGATGATGTCCTCTGCAATTTTTTTAGAAAATAGTAAAAATTTTGGGGGGGCGGTTTAAAGATTTATTTTATTTATTCATTTTTAATTTGAAAGATTTACAAAGAGCAGAGTCAAAGAGAAGGATCCTCCATCTACTGGATCACTCCCCAAGTGGCTGCAATGGCTGGAGCCAAGCCAGTCCGAACAGGAGCTAGGAGCTTCCTCTGGGTCTCCCATGTGTGAGTGCGGGGTGCCGAGGCTTTGGGCTGTCCTCCACTACCTTCCCAGGCCAGAAGCAGAGAGCTGGATGGCAAGGGGAGCAGCTGGGAAACGAACTGGCGCCCATATGGAATGCTGGTGCTTGCAAGGCAAGGATCCAGTCACTAGGCTACTGTGTTGGACCCTAAACTTTATTTTCTTACTGGATTTGTCAAGTCTTTTGTTATGCTGCTTTACTTCTTCAGCACTGACATCTTTGTTGCAGATTTTTCAAACTACTATTAGCTCTAATCTCTCCACTTGGTCTCTTATATTTCTGGTTTTCATCATACCCCAATATGATGACCATTATGTTTAACCATACATACAATATGACCCATAAAATATGACATCCTGTTCGAACAATGCTGTTTTTGCTCCTAATTTGCTGTTTTTTAGAATGGCATAGTGACAGAAAGGGGAAAAGAGAAAGAGAAAGATGTTTTATCTGCTTATTCATTTTCCAAAAAGCTGCAGCAACCAGGGCTTGGGTAGGATTAAGCCAGGGGCCAAGAGCTTCATCTGAGTCTTTCAAAGCATTTGGGTCATCCTACACTGGCCTCCTAGATAGATTAGCAGGAAACTGGGTCTTGAACTTGTGCCCATATGGGATGCTGGCACTGCAGGTGTGCGGTGCCAGCATCCCATATGGGCACAGGTTATGCCATAGTGCCAGCCCTGCTAACTTCCTTTTATATATCACAGAACTGTTTTATGCCTCATCAGCTCTGATCCTGCACAGTAAATCTACGCTATAATGACCAAGGCTGTGCCAGGCAAAAACTGGGGAGCCACGAGCTTCTTCCAGGTCTCCCACATGGGTGCAGCGGCCCAAAGCTTTGGTCCATCTTCCACTACTTCTTTAGGCCATTATAGGGAGCTGGATTGGGAGTGAAGCAGCCAGAATTTGAACCGATCCTCATATGCTGTGCCAGCACTACAGGCAAAGGATCAGCTTGCTGTGCCATCACTCTGACCCCTGGAATACCTTTTTTATAATTGAAGTATTGCTGCAAGCTATTAAGTTGAAAATAGTTGTATCAACAGGTACACCTTACCTATTAGGTAAGTGTAAGCATTGACATTTGTGTTTCTGTGTTCCATAGTTAACAAAGTCTTACATGTTGTATAGTAACCAACTGTGAGGATTTAGTCATTGAGATATCACATCAGACCTTGAAAAGATTCGTTTTTTTTTTTTTAATTTATTTGCAAAGGTAGATTTAGAGAGAAGGAAAGACAGAGAGAGACCGTCCATCTCCTGACCCACTCCCCAAATGGCTGGGCTAGTCCAAAGCTGGAAGCCTGGGACTTCTTCCAAGTCTCCCACATGGGTTCAGGGACCAAAAGAGTTGGACTTTTCTGCTTTGTTAGACACATTATCAAGAAGCTGTGTCAGAAATGGAGCAGCTGGGACTCAAGCCAACATTCAGAGGATGCCAGCACCACAGATGCAAGCTTATTCTGCTGTGCCATAGTGCTGGCCCTTATTAAGTCATTTGACTCATTAAAGAGCAAAAACTTAAAGCCTCAAAAAAAAAAAAAAAGGAGGACAGTTCTTGTAGAGCAAGTAATTGATGCTGCTACCTTTGGGTGAATAAGAGGTATAATTAACATGCTTGGTGGCTTAATATCAGATGTACAGATTGTTGTTTCTAAAGGCTGCACTGGATTGTACAAATGTTAATGAATAGCAACCTAACATAATTTTACAGCTGAGAAATATTAAAGCTTAAAACCCTTTAATTTCACAGTAACAGAAACAACACTTGTAAATGCTTATTTCTGTTTCTTGCCTGGTTGTATATAGATTATATATAGGTTTTGATTTTAGTCTGAAGTCCAGAAGCTTAAAAATGGAGAAATTTCCAGTTTTTGTTCACTTTCAATTTGGAATACAAGTACATGGATGAAATGGTCTTGGCATCCAGTTGCACATGAGTAGCTTTTGCAAAACAGACTTCAGGTTCCAGAAAATGATATTTTGTTGTAATGGATTATTGGGAACATCTGAAATTGTACCTTTAGATGCCTGTAAGACTTTGCCAAGTTTTCTCTCTAGGCATCTTGCCTGCTGTCTTTTTCTTTATAAGGCATGGCAAACGTTTTGCTTCTTACAGCTCTCATCTGCTTCAGCTAGAGAGCACAGTGGGAGTGCACACAGTTTTGCAGTTGGAAAAATACCATCCTGTTTGCTGTGTTATGGCCACTGAAGCAATTTTAACAGTCTCTATTGAAGAGTAGACGAGTAACCCAACCGTTTTAAAGATATTTAAAATACCAGTCACACAGAACCAAAACTAGTGTCTTCAAGATGACAAGTTTCCAGGCTTTGTTTTCTTGTGTTCAGCAGGGATCTAGAAGCCTTAAATATGCAGGGGAAACTCCAGTGTTTATTCAGATGGGCAAAACCCTGACAATCTTAAATAGGGAATGTGCATGAAAGAGCAACAATACTTAAATATATATATTTTCCTAAAGTACTAAGCTATTTAATAGGAACAGTGAAGAATAGTGAAGAATATCCTTCAAATTTCCTCATAATCATAATCCATTATATATCTTTTCGAACAACGTTCTTGTCTCCTATATGTACCTATATAATTTCTAGGTTGAATTTTGTTAATATCATGAGATTCAAATCATCCTCTTTCTTTTTTATAACAAAAAAAAAACCTACCTGTTTTAATGGTGTTCTAAATCTGACTTGCTTTGTTATTTTCTATAATGGGTTATCTGCCTGGGAAACATTTGAAATCCAAATTTTTAAAGGGTTTATTTTTATTGGAAAGGCAGCTTTTACAAAGAAAAAGAGAGAAAGACTCCTCCATTCACTGGCTCACTCCCGAAATGACCACAATGCCTGGAGCTGAGCTGATCTGAGGCCAGGAGCCTCCTCTGGGTCTCACACACAGGTGTAGGGTCCCATGGTTTGTTTTGGGTCATCATCCACTGCTTTCCCATGCCACAGATAGGGAGCTGGGTGGGAAATGGAGCAGCAGAAACATTAACCAGTACCAACATGGAATGCTGGTGCTTGAAGGCAGAGCATCAGCCAGTTGAGCCATTGTGCTGGCCCCTTGAAATCCAAATTTAGTATGATTCCAAATGTAAGTAAGAGTTCTTAAACACTATCAAAACAAGTTTTGGGTGGCAGGACCTAAGTACTTGATTTGCCATTTACTGCCTTTCAGGGTGTGTATTTGCAGGAAGTTGGAAGCAGAACTGGAATCGTCCCTAAACACTTTAGAACGTTGGGTCCCAAGCAAAATCTTTGACAGTTGCACCAAAGGCCTGCCCTTCCTCATTGTATTTGTAACTTGAATGAAGAAAAGGATGTATTTCTAAAGCCATCTCACTTTTGTGTAAAATTATTTTTCATAATGTTTTATGTAAACAACATTTTAGATAAACATTTTAATTGGACTTTTAAACCACGCTGACAAGTTTTTTTGTTGTCAAGATTTATTTATTTGTATTGGAAAGTCATATTTACAGAGAGGAGGAGAGACAAAAAAGATCTTCTATCAACTGTTTCACTCCCCAAGTGGCCACAATGGCCCAAGCTGAACCTATCTGAAGCCAGGAGCCTGGAGCTTCTTCTGTGTCTCGTACGTGGGTGCAGGATCCCAAAGCTCTGGGCAGTCCTCTACTGTTTTCCTAGGCCACCAGCAGGGAGCTAGATTGGAAGTGCAGTAGCAGGGACAGGAAGTGGCACCCAAATGGAGTCTCAGCACATGCGAGGCAAGGACTTGAACTGCTAGGCCACTGCACTGGGTTCTCACACTGACAAGTCTTATAAAAGGCTACTTATCCCAATGAGAAATGGGGAAATGTTTAACTATTTTTCTTGTAAGATTTTTCTTAAAGATAGCAGCAAATTAGTGAAAAATTTTTGTACTAAAATGACCTGCTCAGCTTATTTTTTGCTGCCAAAATGTTCAAGAGAAGACATTTAGTAATACTGTGAGCTGTAGAAGTTGCTGAGCTAGTTTACTGTTATAGAACAACCCAGATATGCACAGAATTCTTAAACAAAAGGCACCGAAGTAGATTATGGACACAGAGCATGTAGCAGTAGTCACCTGGGTCTGCTTTGCATATGAAGGCAAAGCCTTTCAACTGATGGATGAGGCCCATTACCACAAGATTGTATTTGTATTTATTAAAGGCAACTCTTCCTTAATTCTGTGCACAAATGATTAACAACTAAATTGATTATGAATTTTAGTTAATTAGACTGGTTAAGTTAAGATGAGTATTCTGAATGAAATAAATTTGGTCATTTTTATATTGATTGAAATGACATGAAATTAGTAAAGCTTAAGATCCCTACTGAAAGGTAAGTCATACTATGAGAACACTAATTAAAGGCCGAAGCATTTTACTTAGTTCTTACTGGCATGATTAATCTAAAATTGTTCTTAAAATATTTGCTACCAGTAGATACTGACTTAATCCTTTATTCAGAATGATTTTATTCATAAGCAGCTGCTGAGTTAGAATTAAAAATAGGTCATTGTTAACATTTTGTTGTGTTAGTCCTGTAGTCTTTGGGTTACTAGTACTTTTTGAATTTTCTTTGCAGTGTGAATTGAACAAAGTAACAATCTTAAAGGAGAAGGCACTTTAGATTGGTGCTTTTAAACTAATCAATGATACTATGATGCAATAGGAAGAAAGATTGAATCTCTTCTAACAATAACATAAGGATTTCTTAATCAACAGGTCCTAAATGGGTCATACATTTAATGAAAGTCATTTAGAAATAGGTTCATCGAAGTTTATAACACTGATGTGGCTTTTAAAAAGGCCTGTAACATATTAGTCAAACACATATCCTCATAAAAATCTAAGAGATGACTGTTTGTATGTGAATTTTATTTTTCATTTTTAAAGTTTTTTTTTTTAATTGGAAAGTCAGATGTACAGTGAGGAAGAGGTACAAACTTCTTCTGCCCACTGATTCACTCACCAAGTGGCTGCAACAGCTAGAGCTGAGCCCATCTGAAGTCAGGAGCCAGGAGCCTCTTTTGAGTCTCCCATGCAGGAGCAGGGTCCCAAGATTTGGGCCATCCTCAACTGCTTTCCCAGGCCACAGGCTGGGAGCTGGATGGGAAGCATGGCTGCTGGGATTAGAATCAGCACCCTTATGGGAACCTGGTGTATGCAAGGCGAGGACTTTAGCCGCTAGGCTATCGTGCTGGGCCCTATTTTTAATTTTTAAAAATTCATTTATTTGCAAATCAGAGGAGAAGAGAGAGAGAGAGACAAAGAGAGACAAAGAGATCTTCTATGCGTGGTTTACTTCCAAATGTCTGCAATGGCTGGAATCAGGAGCTTCTCCCAAGTCTCTCATGTGCGTACAGGAACTCAAACACTTGGGCCATCTTCTACTGCTTTCCCAGGCCCATTATCAGAGAGTTGCTTTGGAAGTAGAGCAGCTGGGACTCCAAGCAGCACCCATAAGGGATGCTGGCACTACGGGCAATGGCTTTATCCAGCATGCCACAGTGACAATCCCAAACAATGTCTGATAGTGACTTAGTTGATCATCTGGGCACAAAGCTATTGTGTTAGTCAGTGCCCTGTCACTTTCTTTTTTCTTTTTAAAGATTTAATTTTATTTATTTAAAGGGTGGAGTTACAGGTTAGGGGTGGGAGAGACAGAAAACAGAGTTTCCATTTACTTGGTCACGCTCAGTAGCCATACTTGGGTCATTGTCTTCTGCTTTCCCAAGCATATTGGCAGGTAGCTGGATTGAAAGGAAAGCAATGTGGACCTGAACCAGTGCACTTAAAGGATGCAGAGTCACAGGGAGCAGCTTAACCTGACAGTGTGGGTGCTTGTCTTTCACTTGACCATAATGGCACCAGATTCTCTTCTAAATGCATTTTTATAATTACCTGTTTTCCTATTTATTTATTTAAAAATTGTCAGCAGTGTCAGCCATTACTGTATTTTCAGTTAAATGAAATGTTATAAATCATTCTTCAGACTAATCTTATTTACAAAACTAATATGAATAAAAATTGTGTGTTTAAGTTATGGTATATAACAGCTAAAATAGGCAATCAGATTTCTGGATTGTAGAGAAAAGAAAATTGCCACAGAAAGAAAATTAACAGTTTTAAATATGGTTTTAGGTCTAATGTTACAAATGATTTTAGTAGAATGTGTTAAATTTCAAAGAAGCCAAGTGAACTTACTTAAAATCTCCCCTAATAGTAATCAGTGTGAGGGACAACTAAAAATGCCAAGATAAACTGAACAAGTTTTACATGAAAATCTGTCTCATTTTTCTTTCCAGAACTCATGGTTTTGCAAGATCATGTGTGACATTAAAGGACATGCAACCTCAAGTAATGGTCCATATTTAGAATTTGGTAATTAAACTATCTGGAAGTTAAGAAATGAAGACTGATTGCTTGTGCCATGTTTTTACAAAATATTTTTAAACTTTAATATTTTGAAATGTAATTGCCAAGTAAAAGTGGTGTGAGTGCTTTAAATTGCATTTGCTCTACTATGTTACTCGGAACTTTAAAAGTAGTTTTCTAGTGAACTTTCTAAACTCAGCAGCAAGTAACATTTCAGTTTAGCTCATAATTTAGTATTTTGACAAGTCTTTCTGTAATTTATTTTGTAAGGTCTTATTTTGTATTTATTTGAATGGCAAAGTTAACAGAGGGGGAGAGAGAGAGAAGCTATTTTTCTGTCCACTGGTTCACTCCCCGTAAGACTGCAAAAGTTGGGACTTCGCCTGGCAAAGCCAGGTAGCAGGGGCTTCATCCAGATCTCTTACATGGTTGCAGTGGCAAGTATTTGGATTGTCCTTTGCTGCTTTCCCAGGTATATTAGCAATGAACTTGAACCCAAGTGGAGCAGCCACGGACTTAACCATTACTCTGGATTGCCGGTGTTGCTGGGTTGTGACTCAACCTTCTATGCCATAATACTAGCCCTGACAAGTCTTTTAAATCTTTAAAATACTTACTGATTTATTCATTTGTTCCATTTGCTGATTTGCTCCCCAAATGCCTTCACAAGCTGGGGCTGGGCCATGGTGAGGCCAAGAGCCCAGATAAACAAAATATTAGTTCATTAAAGTATAATATATTGGGCCCAGTGTGATAGTCTAGTGTCTAAATCCTCACCTTGCAGGCACTGGGATTCCATATGGGTGCCTGTTCATGTCCCAGCTGCTCCACTTCCATTCTAGCTCCCTAGTTATGGCTTGGGAAAGCAGTTGGGGATGGGCCAAAGGAGGCACCTTACTCCTGGCTTTGGATCAGCTCAGCCCTGACTGTTGCAGCCACTTGGGTAGTGAACCTGCAGGTGGAAGATTTTTCCCTCTGTCTGTCTTTCTCTCTATAAATCTGCCTCTCCAGGGGGGGAGTGCGGCGGGGGGGAGTGGAACGGGACCATATGGGCTCAGCACAGTAGCTTAGTGGCTGAAGTCCTTGCCTTGCACCACCGGGATCCCATATGGTCGCCACTTCTAATCCTGGCGGCCCAGCTTCCCATGCAGCTCCCTGCCTCTGGCCTGGGAAAGCAGTTGAGGAAGGCCCAAAGCCTTGGGACTTACATGGCAGACGCAGAAGAGGCTACAGGCTCCTGGCTTTGGTTTGGCTCAGCTCTTGCTGTTGCGACCGCTTGTGGGGTGAAGCAATGGGCAGAAGATCTTCCTCTCTGATCCTCCTGCTCTCTGTATATCTGACTTTCTAATAAAAAATAACATAAATCTTTTTTTAAAAGCATAATATGCTGAAGAAAAGTCTTATCTTCACTCTTTAGCCAGTAGGAAGCATTATAATGTTACCATTTTTTGTGTGACATCAAAAAGAAATCGTATGGGTAAGGTTATCTGTGTTATAAGATAGGAATTCACAGATTACATTAGAAATGAGCATGTGTTACATAACTAAATATGTAACTGTCATTCTTTATGGTCATAAATAAGCCATGACTCTATAGTTTACATATACTCTTATATGCATGGCCTCATTTAAGAAAATGTGGAACCTGGGGAAGGATTTGATCTTGGAAAGGATTTGATAGTGTGTGTGTGGTCCCAAGTTAGTCTCTTCTTGTAATGTGGGAACACATGACAGAATTAAAGGTTTGATGTCATCGAACTGAAAGATATGTTACACTGTTTTCAGCAGATCAAATCCTGTTGTAATTCATAGCTGAAATGCTGAAATAGTAATTGTTTGTAAGAACTGTGTTGAAGACTTCAGCCCTGTTCACTCAAAATGATATTCAAGATTTGGGATGTTTCTATCTCTTGTCTACCATCCTCCCTTATCCTTGCTATTTTGTAGTTTCTTTCTTTATAATAGTACACAGTGAATGAATCCCAGGATCTTAAGTGTACAGTGCTATCAATCAGAATAGACTTTGCTTCCCAGTACTCTGCTCCAATTACATGAGTGCTTCTCTGAACTTACATTTCCTTCTCTTTAGAAACAACTCAACACAGCCTTCACCTTGCTTAGTGTTCCCTTTTTTAAAATTGTGTCTACTTACAATTTTTCTCTTTTGTGACATTATGCATTTCAACTTCAGTAACTTGAACCACATGTTACTGGGAGATCTGTTACAAGGTCTCTCCCTTTTCCTAAGTATCGTCTGTAGACACCCCAAAACAGCTATGAATAAGGTTCTCAGGAGGTTTTTTAGTGGCCAAAAGGCATTTCCTTGAGCTCTGTCTGCTTGACACATTTTTAAATGTACACAACAGTATTATTAACTATAAACAGAATGCTAGATCTCTAGAACTTCTTCATTTTTGGTGATTGGACCTCTATCCCCAGTGGAGAGTGTCTTTCTGTTTTCCCATTTCTCCTCCTCCTAGCCTTTGGAGACTATTACTGTATTCCTTGCTTCTGAGGGAGACTACAGAGCATCATTTAATCAGTATCATGTTGTGTGTGTCCTCTGTGTTTGCAGTACTTCACTTAAAATAATATCCTCTAGGCTCATCCATTTTGCCACAAATGACTGAGTTTCCATTTTTAAGGCTGAGTTACATTTCGCTTCATGTATATTTTACTTCCTGTTCATCCGTTTTGTCTGTTGATAGGTATGTAGGTTGCTTTCCTGCCTTGACTATTACCTATAATGGTGTAGTCAACCTGAGTTGGTGATTTTGTTTCCTTTGAAATATATCCAGAAGTGAGATTGCTGGACCATATATGTTAGTTCTATTTTCAGTTTTATTGCAGAACCTCTCTGCTGTTTTCCATAGTGACTTGAAAGTGAAATTGTTCTTATCTGTTGCATTGTGGCTGTTCTCAGAATTGTGCTCACCTGGGGTACTACAACTTCGTAACTGGATTCTGGAATTTTGATGAAGTTGTTTGGGCTCCAGGTGTTAAGTTGGTATATCTGTGGAGGAACAAACGGTAAGACTGTCTATTCCATCAACCTGCTGATGTCATTGCCACATAGTTCTTTTAATCATGCAAACAGTAAACACAAATAAACCATCTATTGCATGTCAGGCTCTGGACTAGAAATTTTACTTATAAAGATTACTAGCCTAACTTACTGTCCGTGAGATCCTCCCATGATTTGAAGGATGAGATGGATAAAACAAATAAGTATAAAATGTGTACTTGTGGCATGTGGATGGAAATAATTACAACTTAATGTCTAGAAGAAGGATGTATTCCAGCAAGTAGGATTTGAGCTGGGATCGGAAATTTAGAAGAGCATTTTAAGAAGAAGTATTGGTATCTGCATTGGAGAAAAATATGTTTAAGTCTGTGTTAAACATAAAATGGAGAAATCTGAGAAGGAAACAGAGGTGGATAAACTGAATATGATAATCTGGGGCAAATCTGATGATTTTGCCTATCAGCATAAGAGATTTGTGTTTTTGTGCTTTTTTTTTTCCTTTTGGTATCAAGATTTTTTAAAGATTTTATTTACTTATTTACTTAGACTTTTAATTTTATTGGAAAGGCAGATTTACAGAGAGAAGGCTAGACAGCTCTTCCGGCCACTGGTTCACTTCCCAAGGGACTGCAGTGGCCCCAGCTTAGCCAATCCATAGCCAGGAGCCAGGTGCTTCAAGGTTTCTCACTGTGTTCAGGGTCCCAAGGCTTTGGGCCATCCTCTGCTGCTTTTCCAGGCTATAAGCAGGGAGCTGGAGAGGAAGTAGAGAAGCTGGGATACAAATCTATGGAACATGAAATGGAGCCCATATGGAATCCTGGTGCTTGCAAGGTGAGGCCCAAGATTTGTTTACTTTTTTTGGAAAGACAGATTTACAGAAAGAGAAAAAGCTCTTCTATCCACTGGTTCACTCCCTAAATGATTTTGTTGGCCACTACTGAGCTGATTGGATTCGAAGCCAGGCATCAGGAGCCTCTTCCAGGTCTCCCATACTAGTGCAGGTTCCCAAAGGCTTGGGCCATCTTCCACTGCTCTTTCTGGGCGACAAGCAGGGAGGGAGCTGGATAAGAAATAGAGCATCTGTGACACAAACTGGTGCCCATATGGGATGCTGGCGCTGGCAAACAGAGGATCAGCAAGTTGAGCCATCATGCTGGCTCCCAAATGTTAGTTTTGATAAAACCTTAAAGAATAATTCTATTGCATGGTATGAATAACTACAAAGTTAGCTACTCTTAGGGGAATCAGTTGTTAAATTCCAGTCAGAAATGGGGGGCAAAAAAAGGAAAGAAAGTGAGACTGCGTGTCTTTGAAGATGGAAAGATGGGATTCAAAAAAAATTTTGGCTTGAAGCCATTTCACTAGTCAAATGACTGCAAGGAAAATGTATAATTTACCCACTGATGCTGTAGGAGTTTACCACAGAAAGGAAAATTGAGTATAAGAAGACAACAACATGACAAACTGATTTGAAGAGATCAGAGAGAAACAATAAGAAACCACTCAATTTTGTTTACCCCAATTTTCTAGTTTTGTTGTTCTCAATATGAAAGAAGGTAGAGGATAAAATCAAGTATCTAAATCAAGTAGTTAAACCAAAGTGAATTGAACTGTGTGCCAGCTAAGCTTAAAAGCATTGTTTGTTATAATTTTTTGTTTTTCTCAAAAGCATTTGTTGCTATATTGCCACCCTGCCTTGTTTGAGAATTTCTGTAAGACACCTCCCTGCTTTATTCTCCACTAATATTTTTTACATTTAATAAAATTTTTTACATCCAAAACAATTTGAAAGGTGTGTTAGTTATTTGTAGTTCAGATTTATTTTCCTGTGGCAGTTCTATCAGTTTACTTCTAAACTAACTGTCATTTACTCTAATTACACAGAATGGGTTGGATAGAAATTAGAAACTTAGTTTCTCTTAGTAGCCTCGGTTCATTTCTCTGTTCTTTTCACTGCCAGCTGTGCCATCTTGAACAAATTTCTGTACCGATTCATCATATAAGTCCTCATCCCCAAAACAGGAGTAAACGGTATCTCTCTGTAAGGTTACTGCTAACATTTTTTAGGAAAGTTTAGACAGACCAGTATCCTGGTAATAACAGATTTAATTTTACTTCACATTAGAAGACATTATGGGGGCAGGACTGTGGCATAAGGGGTTAAGTTGATGCTTGTAGCACTGGCATACCTTGTCCAGTTTCCTGCTAATGCACTTGGGAAAACAGCAGGAATTGGCACAAGTGGTTGGGCCCCTACATCCGGCTGGGAGAGCTGGATTAAACTCCTCACTTTGACCTGGCTGTTGCAGCCATCTGGGGAGTGAACCAGTGGATGGAATATCTTTCTTTCTCTTTTGCAAAACACTTGTTCTCTCTTGGTAATGCTGCCTTTCAAATAAATCTTTAAAAAGAAAGGTAGGAAGGAAGAAAGGGAGGAAAGGAGGGAAATGCACTCTGTGTGAGGAATATTGACCATCTTATAATCTGAGAATTTTTCAAGTTTCTTCAAATTTGTTATAGCAAAGTGTTAATAACAGATAACAGATCATTTGTTGTCTATTATTTTTATTATCTATTTCATAAATAATAGATCCTGAAATTTGTTGTCAGATCAGAAACTGTAAGTTCCATTATGGTTTTTGTTCTTCCCCTGCATTCTTAATGCTGTTTGAAAGGTTTACGTGTTTTCTTTCTTTTTGATTCCTTCATCAATAATAGAATAAGGGCATCATACTTTATAGGACAGCCATCTCTCTTACCTATCAAAATCAACATAATTTAAATCTTAATATCATATTGAGTACCTCTATGAAGGAAGCCAAGAATTTTTTTTTATTTGGTGAGACTGTAGTCTTGAGCCAGTGGTATTTGTCAGAATGACAGATTTGGGTCTAACATATGTACCTTGAGGAACTGATACTGTAACTTTTTTTTTTTTGCATGATTTTGCAGATGCAAGTAACATGCCCCAAAACTGAATTTATTTACATTTGTAGTGGCTGAAAAAAGTTAACTGAAATATTGCTCAATTTTTATGTCTGCATAGTAACATAATTATGAAAGCATTCCTTCACTATGTATACATTGATTCAAAATGAATCAGTTTCTCCACGATACTGTCTTGTGATGTGTAGAAGCTTTCCACATTGTTTCTTCATTTTAGGGTAACTGTTCCATCAGTTTCTCACCCTCTTACTGTCTCTTATGTGTATAGCATAGACCTATCACTATTTCTAACAGTGATCACTAACAGTATTTATTTTGTAAAACGGGTTTTGGAACTACTACATGACGTGCCTTTACTCAGTGCCTTCCCTTCCTTGGTATCAGTCTTTGTGTTCCTGTTCTTTGGAGGGACAATTGACCTCTCACACTAAAAATTCTGCCTTGGAATGCTAGCTTTGAATTCCTTACATAGAGTTAGAGATCAAAGCCAATGAACAGTAATCCAGTTCTTTCCTCACTGAGGGTGAAGGAAGGAGTTTTTGTACTTACTGCATCTTCATTTAACTCATACTTTTCAGCCAGATACGCCACGCCACTCTGGGTAGCCTTGTTTAGGAACAGAATGGCAGAGCTTTCGAGAATCTTAGTGCATCTTCAGAGATATTTAATCCATAACTACCGTTTCGTCTCCTATTACAAACCTGAGTGAGAGAAGTTAGTTTTAGGGGAGGTAATCTCATATAGCTGTTTTCCAAATTATTTAGCCAGTTGATTCTTCACTCTGCCTGCTCTCTTCCTCACTCCTTTTCGTCTCTTCCATTCTTCTCACCTTCCCAACTTTCATCCTTTGAATAGAATTCTTTCTCAAATTAGAGTTTACAGATGCACAATACAATCCATGTTATTACATTGTTCATTTTGGGAAACAGTTTGGCTTTTATATGATTTGTAAGTAAGAAAGTATCAGTAAACTATGGAAGTAGGGTCCGGTGCCCTAGCCTAATGGCTAAAGTCCTTGCCTTGCATGCCCTGGGATCCCATATTAGTGCCAGTTCATGTGGCTGCTGCACTGCCTTTCCAACTCCCTGCTTGTGGCCTGCTTGGGCCATGTGGCTGCTTGGGGACTGAACTAGCAGATGCAACATCTTTCTCTCTGTCTCTCCGTCTCTGTAAATCTGACTTTCTAATAGAAATATATCTTTAAATAATAATAATAATAATATGGAAGTAAAGTTGGATTCCTTTTATGCTACTTTGTTTATAAAACACCTCCAAGTCACAGCAGTTGTTATAGAACACACTAAGCTTTCTGCAGGACCCCTCAGCCCCACCTCTGCCCCATTCCGCCTTTTAGTTTAGTCACACTTTCTATTTTGAAAATATGTTGTGTGCACTTTTTGCTCACTTTGCCTTTTTATCTTGTAATCAGTAGTTTTCTTAGATCCTCTTCTGTCAGAATCTGTTTTTAAAATAATGTCCTAATATTGTGCAGCCTTGTGCCACGTAACATCAGATGCATTCTGTAAGAGATGCACAATTATGGGATTTCCTCATTGTGGAAATACCCTAAAATGTACTCCAGCAACTTCAGATGGTGCATGTTGGTCTCTGCAGGTGCCTGTTGGTTCAGTTGCAGGCATGAGATGTATGTAAACATGGAAGACATGAGATGTAAGAGGCTTCTGCCAGTGATATACTATTTTACAGTGATAAAATAATAAAAAATTATGGAAATTTTAAGTTATAAAAATACAAAAATAAATTAGTAACAGTTGTGTATTATCATCACTATTTCTAATTTTGTGTTCTTTTGTACAACTGGAGGTGCAGTAGGTGTTTATAGCAGCATCAGTGTGACCTTGTGAGACTGTCACTAGACTGTTCTGCTAAGTTACAGGAATATTTCAACCTTATAAAATATGGGATGACCATCTTGCATGTAGTTATTGATCAAACATCATTAGGAGTCAGGTGACTTATTTGAAAGAATGAGAGAGAGACACCGACTCTAGTTGGCCAGAGTTAACACCAAGATGCAGGAATGCCTTCCAGGTTCTTCCGTGGGTGGCAGAGACTCTTAAGTCTGGAGCCATTGCCTGCATCCTGAGGTGTGCATTGGCAGGAAGCTGGGTCTGAGGCACAGGTGGTTCTCCATCCCAGGCATTCCCATTTCAAGTGCTGCTTAACGTGCTGTGTTACAGCATCCATCCCCTAAGCTGCATAGGTCTTGAATGGTCTATCCTAAAGCTTATTTTTCTTCTAATTCTGATTACTTATCCTGTATGATTGATCAGTGCAAGGTATCTTCTTAAAGACTCATCTGTCACTTTATTGCACAAATGCTTACTTATGAGCATGAATGAAGAATATATATTTTACTTTGTCCTCTGATTTGCTGCCTCTATACCAACTTTCCCTTTGTAGCTTTCTACAGGAACTCTTTGGATGGTAAGAATATAGTTTAGGACCAGTTGGTCTATGAACTAGTCACCCGTCCTTTCCTCTGTGTCCTCTCTGTAGACACAGTTGAATTATATTTGGAAAGAATCATGAAAATGTTCTATCAAATTATTGAGCTACATTTCAGCCTTGTACTTTCCACTCTGGGAATTCTTGGAAAAACTAGTTTTGTGAATTGTGTGTCTAACTACTGGGAAATTACTGCTGAGAACATTGTTCATTAGTATTATAATTTAGTTTGAGGAACATCTTCATGTTTGAGGAGATTCTGTATTTTCTCATCTTTTTATATTCAAATTGTAAAAATTGTAAAAATTGGATGTTTCTCTTGCCTTGAGTTTGGAAATGTTATAGCTGTAGCAAGTATGTTAACGTTTAAAATGACATACTTGCTTTCTTTTTCTCAGTTCTTTTAATTTACTCTTGTGATCTTGTTGCACACATTATTTAGAAGTACATGTATTCTTTGGAAAAGAGGAGTGTTCAAAACTGTAAAAGTCAAGGAACCAAACAGCCCTGTAGTAATGTGACTATGAAATGACAAGAGTCCACTCGGAGACAAGAAATCAAATAGAGTAGATGAATGTGTGTTTAAGGAGTAGAGGCATTTTGGAGCTGTGATTGAGAGAACTTCAGAATAAATTGAGGTAAGTGAATACGGTGGAAGTGGAGAAAGTTCACAGGTAACTATTACATTTACATTTATAAGTGATTATCTAAAATAGAAAGGAAATGGCAGACTGTATTTGGTTTTAGATAAACTGTTTTTGGAGTGCTTTAAATTGGTCATTTGAGCTGTTTCCTGATTTCCTGTTAATGCAATAAGTTATACTAAGAGCTTAAAAAATATTTATTTATTTGAAAGAGTTATAGAGACAAAGATCTCCCATCCACTGGTCCACTCCCCAGTTGGCAGCAATGCCCAGGTCCGAGCCAGACTGAAGCCAGAAACCTAGATGTTCCTCTGGGTTTCCCATGTGGTAGATGGGGACTCAAGAATTTGGGAGTCTGCTGCTGCTTTCCTGGATGCGTTAGCAGGGAGCTGAGTTGGAAATGGAGTAACTGGGAACTGGAGCCAGCACTTATATGGGCTGCTGGCATCACAGGTGTCAGCTTAACCCTGTGTAGTTTAACTTCAGCTCCACCGAGAAAGGTTTGCATTGAATTCAGTGTACTAATATTTTGCTAAGGATTTTACACTCGTGCTTATAAGGTATCTAGTCCACCTAATTCTTTTATTGCACCATATGTATATGACCAATTTTGTCATTAAAGTTTGTATAAGCTGATAAATGCTCAAATAATGGTATAATTTCACGCGTTTTAAGATGATCTGATGAACTCACTTGTAAAACCATCTGGATCTCTGATGTCCTTAGAACAGAGTATGAGTGCTGAGAATGATGCAGATATTTAACTTCTACTTTTATTACTTCAATGGATTTTTTATTCAGATTTTCATTCTTTCTGGGGTTGACTTCTCTAGGAACTTTGATTGTTTCATATGATATGTTTAAGGAATCTTAATGGTCTGGAATTTAGGAAAGAGTTAACCTGGAGATGAAAATTTAGACATAAACATGAGAGCAATTGAGGTTTCTGGACCAAGGCTATAAACTTAAGAGCAAAAATAACAACAGCAACAACAACAACAAAAAACCCAAGATGTGTCTAGTGCAGTTTTTACTACCACCTAACTGCCCTCTGTCTCTCCCCATTCACCCAAAAACACGTTCTTGGCATGTTTAATTTGCTATTTTTAAACAGTATATAAACCCACATAGCAGGAAGAAATGTTCTGAATATTAACTAATTGTGCTTGTCAAGTAAAGGAATTGAGGCAAGTATCAGGTCTCTTGTTTCAGCAAGAGTAGACTTGTTGAAGTAATTATTGGCATGGTAACTAGATATAAGAATGTTTTTTGTTTTTGTTTGTTTTTAAATGGTTCTTTGACTTAGTGCAAGTTTCCGAGGGAAAACAGATCCCAAAATGATAATCTTCAAAATTTTATATTTTATCAATCTATCTCTCATGCAAGTTTCTTAAATAGGAGTGGTAATTCCTTCATTATAAAATTAAAGAAGCAGGCCTTCATTATAAAATTAGAGAAACATGCCCAAGCGTTGGATTTGATCTAATGTTTTGCTATTCTTGCTTTACTTACTCACTTATGCCTTTATTTTCAGTTTCCCAAGGTAAAATGTATTCATGACAGTGTGCAATGCTAACTTAGTATGCCATTCATCAATTTATAAGTCTTAACTACTAAGTCACTATCCACTGCCTGCTCTGGGAAAATTGAGATGAACCCTTTAAAGAAATGTTCTGTCTGGCACGGAGCCACTAAAGGAACCATTCCTGGTTCTGAAGTGCTTGTCACTCTCCTGGCTTCTGCAGCACACAGTGTTCAGCAGACCCATTAGGTGGTGTACAGCAGAGAGCCTTTGTCTACCTGTAGCACTTGTAACAATGGGGTGGAAACTTCTGCGGTGTGTGGTTCCCGGAAGCATCCAGGAGCTGGCTGGGTAGCATTCAAATGTAGTGCTTCCAACAAGACGGCTTCGAGGAGTAGCTTTCCCTTTATTTTACAGGACAGATTTCCAGCAAGTTCCACTGGTGCAGCACCCACAGCAGCTTGTCCGCTATCCATTGAGCCATAGTTGTGAAATTTCCGACAAAATCTTGAAAGGGCAGTAGATTCTTTCAGTCCTAGGAGTAGTGATTGCTCCTTAAACTTGCATATTTGTCTTTTGTTATCCCAGTATCTGTTTGATTTATAATTCTTTTAAAAATATTTATTTTTACTTGAAACTTACGAAAAGGGAGAGACAGAGAGTGAGTTTCCATCTGTGGGTTTTGTTCCCAAATGGCTGCAATGACCAGAGCTGAGCTGGTCTGAAGTCAGGAGGCCAGAAGCTTCTTCTAGGTCTCCAGTGTGGGTGGGTGCAGAAGCCCAAGGACCATTCTCCACTGTTTTCTCAGGCTGTAGTCAAGGAGCTGGGTTGGAAGTGGAGTAGCCAGGACTGAACCAGCATCCATATGGGATTCTGGTGTTGCAGGTTGAGGATTAGCTTGCACCAGCCCCCATAATTCTTTAAACTAAGTTTACTTGTTCCATTTGCTATGTGGTTTTTAATTTCTTCAAGATGTACTTATGTATTTATTTATATGAAACGCAAAGCACCAGAGAGGGAGAGAGAGGGAGGTATGGACCAGACTGAAGTCAGGGATGAGGAACTACATCTGGGTCTCCTATATGGAAGACAGGGGCCTAAGTACTTGAGCCATCTCTTGCTGCATTCCCAGCCGCATTAGCAGGAAGCTGGACAGGAAGGAGAGCAGCTTAGATTTGAACTAGTGCTTTAGTAAGAGATGTCACTGTTGCAAATGTTAGCTTAACTCCACTGCACCACAACACCAGCCCCTGGTTTCTAATTACTGGTTGAACCTTGAGAGGTACCTTATGCATTTGTTAAATGCATGAAGTCTTATACATTTGAGGTATAAATTAAGATGTTTCTTTTGATTGACATTCTTGAATGTATGAGTCTGGAATATATTTTACCATAATGTTAGTTTTGACAACTATATTGATTTCTAGAGCTATAAATTCAGAACCTATAATTTTAGATGTGTGTCAGCAATGTGATCTTAAGTCATATGGCTAATAAATTAGACATCCATCTTCTGATGAGTTAGAAAGCTCTCTATGCAATTGGAGTCATTTTTCGATATATAGAAATTTGAGTAAATTTATTAATTTCCTTAGCAGTTTTGTGACCCAGGTTGAAAGTATCTTCATTCCATTTTTGTCAGAAGAAACTAAGACCCTAAAGTTCAAAGGGCATTCCTTAATGTTAATACCCTTGGATAATTCTTAATTATCATTATGCTTAAATTCACCAAAATATTAAAATTACTGTGTGCAATAGCAAACTGTATTGTTGCATATGTCTTTTATATCACCAACCCCAGCCATGCCCTGTTGCAAGTGTTTAAGTAACTTTACGAAGCATCATTTTGATATTTTCTTTTTCCCTGAAAGCAACAGGGAAGGCATCTATATTCCCATGTCAATTTAGCATCCCTTTATCTTACTAGATATAATTTTGTTTTCAGTTGGTTGCAAATGTTGATTTCTCCTTTTTCAGTTTGTGAAACTATCTGACAAGAAATCTGTAGCTGAATATCACTTTATGATTTCCATCTGTTCAAATACAATAGTGTTTATGACATAGTCCAGATTGCATTGTGATAGAAATATCCTATTATAGCAGCTAGAATTTTAAATGATCATTGTGCATTCTAATGAGGAAACATTTTTAAACAAGTACTTCACTTAATTTCAAAGCAGAGTACTACTGAGTACTACAATTTGATGACAGCATCTGCTCTGCAGAGTGTGTTTGTGCCGTCAACAATAAAAACTTCTCCCAACTTGTATGAAATCTATCAGTTTATTCATATGTACACCAATAATGGAAGCTGGGCAAACTTATTTTTTCTATTAGCATAGAGAATTTTGGGGGGTGTGTCTGTGGGGGGGTATATCATTGAGAATAGAATTGGGGAACATTAGTTTTGACCTTTTTATTGTGATGGTATATTTTTTGCTCACTTTTTTAGTGTATGCTCACATTTACTAATAAAACCCTTCCCTTATAACAAGGAACTCTGTCCATTTCAGGTTTTGTTAACTCTAAAGTTGAGATGTAGAGAAAAGGGGATGAAAATGATGACTTGGACTGTCATCATTGGGTAATTCCAAGGCTTTTAGTGCCACATTGTGTGTTTGATCTAGCGAACTGTTAGAAATGAGTCTCTCATTCCGATGTCTGATCAGCTTGTATCTAGTCACACGTTTGTGTTCTCCGTTTTAATAGTCGCAATGCTGGGGTGAGTGGAAAGATCATATTTCCCCCATCAGTGATGAACTGCACCCTTAAATGACAAAGGAATTTTCTGAGTTTCAGATTTTAGGTGTGTTTTTTTCCAAAGATTTATTTATTTTTATTAGGCAGATTTACAGAGAGAAGGAGATACAGAAAGAAAGATCCTCCATCCACTGGTTCACTACCCAAGCAACTGCAACGGCCAGAGCTGAGCCTATCCAAAGCCAGGAGCCAGGATCCTCTAGCCTCCTCCAGGTCTTCCTCCTGGGCACAGGATTCCAAGGCTTTGGGCCATCCTCTTCTGCTTTCTTGGGCCACAAACAAGGAACTGGAAGGAAAGTGGAGCAGCTGGGACATGAACCAGCACCCATAGGGGATCTTGCTATGTGCAAGGTGAAGATTTAGCCACTGAGCCATATGGCACTGGGCCCAGGTGTAACACTTACTGCAGTCATTTTTGTAGTCCTTTTCTGTAGGTCTGCATTGTTTTGCCAGATCTGAACTAGCAAAATACCTACCTAATGGGGTAGGTGGCTGACAAAACTGAAGTGTCCCTTCTTACAGCTTCACATTCTAGAAGCCAGAAGTCAATGTTTTCAGAGTTGATTTCCACTGAGACTTCTTTCCTTGGCTTGTAGAAGATCTGCTTTTGTCTTCACATGGTCTCTCTCTGGGTATGTGTGAATCCTGATCTCTTTGGTAGACACTCACTGTCCTGGATTAGGGCCCACCTCCATGATTTCACTTTGAACACCTCTGGTAACAACTGTCTCCAACTACAGTCACATTCTCAGGTATTTAAGATTAATAGCAATGCATGATTAGGGACAAACATGGTGACACAATTTAAAACACCATCCAATTGAAGAATGACCATAAAACTCTGTATGTATAAAAAGATATCCCAGAGTCCTCTCCCCTGCCTTTAATAGGAAGTCCCATTGTACTCTAGCACCTCTTTTCCCATTTAAAATGCTTCTTTGTCCCTCTCTGAAAGTTAATTAAGACTCAAGTTTAGTGTGCAGTGTTAACTTAGGGTTTGCAGTAATTTATCCATTTTACCATGTTCTTCCAGGACATACAAAAATATCACCAGCAGGCCCACTCTACCCTGCCCTTCAGGTGGGTCCCCCACTGTGTGTTTTGAGATTGCAAGAACTGATTGATTCTTCATTCTAGTCAATATTTGCAAGTACAACAAGCATTCCATCTTCTCTCCTGAATCTCTACTTGGAATAATGAAGAATTGTAGCCTTTTAGGCCAGCATACTCAACTTGCTTGTGATGCTGATTTTTCAAACATAAGTTAGTCTTACCTATAACTAGTAGTTGATAACATTATCTTCACACAGACAGTGACACTTGCAGATGCACCAGCTGTGAGTGTATATTGCAAGCAAAAATTTGCTTCTCATGTCACAATCCTGGGTTCTGTGCCTGGCTCCGATTTCTGTCTCCACCCTCCTGCTGATGCAGATCCTGCAAGGCAACCATTGTGGGTCAGATGGTTGGGTTCCTGCCACACCCAGGCCATGGCCATTACAAGCATGAAGCAGCAGCTGGGAGCTCTTTGTTTCTCAAATAAAGTGAAAATTGAGAACCTAAAGAACAATATATGCTGGTATTTAAAAAGTTCTCATTTGTTTTATAGCAAATTAGAAGACGATGTAGTGCTTCTTCTAGGATAAGATATACAAGATCACAGGATATTTTGGAGATAGCACAATTTTGTACTTTGATAATTTTTTAAAACTTTATTTATTTAAATGGAAGATATACAGAGAGAAGGTGAGAGAGAGGTATCTTCCATTCACTGGTTTACTCCTCATATGGCTGCAACAAATGGAGAAGAGCTAATCCAAAGCCAGGAGCATGGAGCATGTTCCAGGTGTCTCAGCATTGGTACAGGGGCCCACGAACTTCAGCTGTTCTCTGCTGCTTTCCCTGGCTGTAAGTAGGGAAGTGGGTCAGATGTGGAGCAGGGAGAAATCGACTGAGACCCATAAGGTATGCCAACATAAAATAATTTTGAATTCTTAAAAATGTATTAAGTGGGCCCGGCAGCGTGGCCTAGCGTCTAAAAGTCCTCGCCTTGAAAGCCCCAGGATCCCATATGGGCGTCGGTTCTAATCCCGGCAGCTCCACTTCCCATCCAGCTCCCTGCTTGTGGCCTGGGAAAGCAGTCGAGGACAGCCCAATGCATTGGGACACTGCACCCGCGTGGGAGACCTGGAAGAGGTTCCTGGTTCCCGGCTTTGGATCGGCGCACACCGGCCCGTTGCGGCTCACTTGGGGAGTGAATCATCGGATGGAAGATCTTCCTCTCTGTCTCTCCTCTCTGTATATCTGGCTGTAATAAAATGAATAAATCTTTTAAAAAAATGTATTAAGTGGAAAGTATTATAGATATTCTTATAAAATATAATTGAACTCGTATTTAGGTATACAACTAAAATCTGAATTCTTACCTGTTATTATTGTTTTGAAGTAATGGAAAAACAGACACACTCATTCCATCATAATGCAACGTCTATGTCACTCAAGGCTGGTGGTGGTGTGGTACAGTGGGTTAAACCACTGCCTGTGATACCAGCTTCCCATCTGAGCATGAGTCAAGTCCTAGTTGCTGCACTTATGATTCAGCTTTCTGCTATTTCTCTGCAGAAAGCACACAAAGATGGTCTAAGCACTGGGACTCAGCACTCAGGCTTCAACTATTGCAGCAATTTGGGGAATGACTAGAGACTGGAAGATCTCTTTCCGTCCTTCAAGTAAATGAGTATTGGAGGAAAAAAAGAAGTAAAAATCACCATGGTATGCAAAATTGTGTGATAAGAAACACAAAACTTGAGATAAAATGGAGGTGAATGGCATAACCATCAAAAATGTCTTCAGTGACATATACGAAAATACAGAAATCTAGTCAAAATTGTAGCATAATTTGTCTATAAAATGCTTAAGTAGGAGGCCATGCTATGGCTCAGTGTCTATATCCTCACCTTGCACATGCTGGAATCCCATATTGGCACCAGTTGGTGTTTCTGCTGCTCCATTTCCCATGCAGCTCCCTGTTAGATGATGACCACCGACTGCCTGCCCGCTGGTGGAATAATATCGGTAAGTTGTTCAGAGTTGTAATGGAAGCTTTATTGGAAAATCCGCTCCTTGGCCCCCTTCACACAGAGGGGAAGGAAGAGGGAGGTGAAAAGGGCAGCTGAGATACGTGTTGAGCAGTTTTATACTCCTATAGACACGTGGGCAGGCAAAGGGGCTGTCTGTGCCCCAACTATGTAAGGAATGTCCACTCAGGTGTGCCACTGGTCAACTGGAATCCCTCCAGGTCAGTGACGTAACTGGCTCCTGTGGCCCCTCCTGTTCCAGGCTGAAGCCTGGGAGACATGCCGGTTCCAGAGCAGACCAGCCCCTCTCCAGTGCCCTGGGCAGCCATCACTCCCTGCTTGTGGCCTTGGGAAGCAGTTGAGGATGGCCCAAAGCTTTGGGACCCTGAACCTATGTGGGAGACCCGGAAGAAGCTCCTGTCTCCTGGCTTCGGGTCGATGTAACTCCGGTCACTGTGGCCAAGTGGGAAGTGAAGCAGCAGATGGAAGATGCTTTTCTCTTTCTGTATATATCTGCCTTTTTGGTAATAAATAAATGTTTTTGAAAGTGCTTAAAGGAAAGTCATAGTAAATACAGTAATTTACCTTGAAAAATAATATTAGTTTGCTTGTGAAAGTGGACCTAAGTTACTGTGAAGTGACAGAAGGAAGATTATCTGTGATGGGATGGATACTTGCTACTATCCTTGGCTTCACTTGAATAAAGATTGCAGGAGGGAGTCAGAGTAGCAAATAGTGAATGGCAATATTTCATCCAGAGAGCAAGAGTACAGCGTCTTGGAGTCTAAGCCCTTTCGTCGGCTTGCAGTGCTGTGTCTAAACTGTTTTACAATAAAGGGGTCTTTTAATGAAAAGAGAGACATATTCATTGTTTTTCTGGGACATAGATGGAGATTTTCTGGAATCTATCAGCCACCTACTTCTTTCCTTATATGATCAGATATTTCGTATCACAGAGCTGGTAGGTGTGTTAGTTGGCATGCTGATAAAAATCTAGGTCAGCGTTGGCTTCCTAAGTTGATATAAACCTGATGCAGGAGGGGATCTGTCTGTCCTCTAGCCAGGTTAATCAAACCTATTTCCTGCAGGTCTTGAGATAATAGAAACTGCCCCCAGGTGGCTTCTGCCTGGCTGTCTCCAGTAAGTGTGGCTCACGACACAGGATGTTAGCCGGGTGGATGTTGATGCTATGATTTAGATATCCCTGCCTTGGTCAGTTCAGTGGGTTTGCTTTTAGGCATTTATCTAGAGTTTCTTCTGGATGAAACCAAATACCAACCAACAAATTTTGTGTTACGCCTAAATTGTTCCCAACATATTAAGTGTGTTACACAAATTCACATTTAAAAGTTATAGCAAAACTGATTAAATTGGAATAAACTTTTTGGAGAGTTCTTTGGGAATACATATGGAATTTTAAAGGTATAAGTCTTCTACCTATAAATTCAATTTATCCTAAAAATAAAAGGCTACTTACACAAAACGATGTGTTTTGCAGGGCTCTTCGTTGAAGCCATTGTTTGTAATAGGAGATCATAAATATCTCAAACATTTATGAAGACATAATGGCCAAATAAATTATAGTTAACACATTCTGAGGAATACTGTGCTGCCATTAAGGCCGATCACTAATACAGACTTCTGTGTAATGTTCTTCAAGGTGTATCGCTTCTCGGCCTTTTGGCTAAGATCAAGTGTAATGTTCTTCAAGGTGTATTTTTAAAATAGAAGATTTTATTATTCATAAAACTAATGTATACAGCCAGCTGTTTATATCCAAGAATTTAACCAGCTGTGAATCAAGAACACTGAAGGGAAAAAACTTGTGTCTGTACTGCACATGTCCAGACATTTTCTTTTGCTGTCCTTTTTCTCTAAATAATACAGTGTAACAGTTTTCTATCTGGGGCTCACTTTCCAGAAGGCATCATGAAGTAGAGACAGTTTATAACATATGGAAGAATGTGTGTAGATAAGTAAATACTACACCACTTTATATAAGGGACTGAGCATCTGCAGTTTTTGGCATCCATGGAGAGTCCAAAGCCAGATACCGAAAAGGAGTGACTCATGTGATTACGTGCTCAAATCTTGATAATGTCATGTTTTTGGATTCCTTAAGGGGAGGAACTGAGGTTTACTTATCTCAAGAGGTGCCCTTGTTGTGCCTATCTTGTGTTCAGTGTACAATTAAGTATAGCCTAAATAGAAATGAATGTGTACCTCACAATCACATCTCTAAGAAAATAAAAAACTGAGGGTGAGTTGCTATGTCACTCATTGGTGTTATTGCCAAACAGTAAGCTTTATTCCAATGCTTAGAACACTATTCGGTTTTCAGGATTTGTTAAGTTTTCAGAACTTTGATTTAAATGTATCTTTTTACCGTTGGCTAGCCAAAAGGCAAGAAGCCCATAAATGTGTCTGAGGGCATGAACCATTGAAGAAATTACAGAGAAAGGTAGTAAGGCAATGAGCAGACAGGTCAAGTTCTTCAGTAGTTGAGAGTAATCGTTAAGAGGCATTACGTTCTGTGTTTCTATAAAGGAAAAAATAGGATTAATGCGTATATATAAAATATGAGACAATTTTCAGCTTAATAAAAACAGTATCACTGTAGCTGTTAACAGGTGAAGAAACACTGTCATGAAGTCTTTAGTTTGCATTTGTGTGGAAATTCCTATCTGGAGTAATAAAAGGAGGAAGCTTGGTGTGATGGACAGATTAGTAGAATATGAAATGAATGTGTACAAATGAATGTCTCCAAAACAAGCAGATCTAGATTTGAGGACTTTGCCACTTAGGTACTGTTCTGAAACTGGCCACTAAATCTAACCTTTTAATTTTCCTTAACTATGAAATGTGAGGATTGAGAGATGAAATATCCAGCACCGTGTTACAGGTCCTCAGTAAGTGGTGACTGTTCATACTAAAACAGGATTGCTTCTTGGGATGGAAAGCTATACCATGTTTTCTAAGGTCCATTTTGCTGCTAATATTTTTAAGTTTTACTTTATCTAATGTTTTAAGTAGGATACACATATGTATGCATGTCTGTGGATTATACCATAGCAAAAATATAACTTTGAGTTGTGACAGTATTTGGTAAGTCCCCCCAGAGTGTGCTAATCATTCCTAATGTACATTATGATAAGTAAAAGATAGGTTTTTTTTTTTGTCTTATGGTGAAATAGCTATAAATATCCTATAATTAAATCAGTAAAACAAATTCACAATATGCAGTTCAGGGAGACAATATTAGGCAGGTTACACAGTCGTTTGTCTCTGGCAGGTGAGTGAATTTGGGGCACTGAATTGGCTGGATGGTAGTACTGCTGACCACATCTGCTGCTTCTGTAAGTTTAGAAACAGAGGGGCAGGAGAGCTGTGGAGCATTTCTGCTCCTTCTGGGGGCTATTTATACTGCTTTCAAGTAGCTGAAGCTCACTTGCTGCCAGGGGCAAAGCATTGGTGCTGATGTGACTTCAGGGGAACTAGGAGGAACACCTGTGTCCTTGAGCGTCCAAGCCTCCAGTTTCCCTTACTCGGAGAACCCATCTGAGACCAGGTAGCAAGAGAACTTTAGTTTGCAGGTTCTCAACTCCTGAACCACAAAGCAGATTTTGGGAAAGATTAAGAGATGGCTAATGAGATGACTGTTGAGAAAGGGCTCAGAAAGTTCTGTGTAGAATATCTGTATTTTTTGTATGATTTATTTGTTTTCATTGAAAAGACAGACTTACAGAGAGTAGGAGAGAAAGAAAGAGAAAGATCTTGCATCCACTGGTTTACTCCAAGAGTGGCCACTGCAGCTACAGCTGAGCTGATCCAAAGCCAGGAGCCTTTTCCATGTCTCTCATGTGGGTGTAGGACACCAAGACTTTGCGCTCTCCTTGATGCTTTCTCAGTCCACAAGAAGGGAAGTGGAGCAGCTGGGACATGAACTGGCACCCACATGGGATCCCAGCACATGCAAGGCAAGGATTTAGCCCTGATCCGTCACGCTGAGCCCTATGTATATTTTTTTTGATTAAAATTTTTTATTTTGTTATTTTATGGTAGAATTACATAGGCTCTGAGATTTCCCTTACTCTTTTCCCAGATCCCCTCCCCACCGCACTGATTTCCCCTGTATTGTAACAATAGTAGAGTCTTTCATAAACAGTCATAAGTCTGTCATTCTATTTAAGTGTATGTTAACATTGTAAGTATGGACAGTGGCAGACAATCCAGCATGCTAATGTCAAGATATATTTAACAGTTTCTTTGGGAGTCCATCTTTGATTTGGAAGTAGAGATGCATACTGCATTGTTCCCTCGTATCTGGATGTGATAGTCTCCATTACATAGTCTTTATACATCCCCTTAAATGAAAAACCATAAGACAAACTCAACAGGAAGAAAAATAGGAAATTTACAATGCCACAAAGTTAAATGACATGCTACTGAGTGACCGATGTGTTGCTGAAGAAATGAAAATCAAAAGCCTTTCTGAAGATGATGCTACTATCATTTTTTTGTTTTACATTTTTACATATTTATTTAAAGGCAGAGAGACAGAGACAAATATAGACATCCTTAATTTGTTGTTCATTCTCCAAATGCTGGCAACAGCCAGGGCTGGGCCACACCAAAGCCAAGAACTGGGAACTCCACGGGGGGAGGGGGGGGTCACTTGTTGACAGAGATCCAGTAACTTGAGCCATCATCTGCTGCCTCCCAGGTTATGTATCAATAAGAAATTGAAATTAAGAGCAGAGCAAGTATTCAAACCCAGGCATTCCCATATAAAATCTGAGTGTCCCAAGTGCTGTCTTAATGAGTATGCCAAATGTGCAAACTTACTGTATTTTTCAAAATGTTATATGTCTTTATACAGAAAGCTTAAATTTCGAAAATTATTCTCTCTAGAAGGGATTTACTCTATATGTAAGAATATGCTTTTCATGAATGATTTAAGATACATTCCTTTCAGAAACAATGACTGCATTCACCAAGAATTCTGAGTAGCTTTCTTTTCCTCTCACCCCTCAACTCTTCATTAAAAATTGATAAAGATCTTCGGAAGTGTATACAAAACTTTTTCCTTCTTTATTGAGAGTTCCAAGGATTAAGATATGCAGACTGAAACGAGAGTTAAAAGTTGAGCCTAAAATATGACTTCATTTTTGCAATCAGTTTTCTCATTTTAGTCAAATCACTGGTATGCTGTTTAGTTTCTGGCAGTTAAGGCAGGGTGCTCTGTTATTTAAAAGATACATTTTTAAAAATTTATTCTTCTATGAAAATGAGCTACAAAATTACTGCTCCTTTTTGGTTGAGTGGTTTTGCATTTTTTTCTTTTTTTTAAACATTCTTACTTAGTTGATTAGGGTACAAAGGGTCAAGGGCTACAGGAAAGTGAGTAATACCATTGTTTCCACACTACTATCATCATTTTTTCCCCTGTATCTGGGGAAAGGGGAGAAACAAAGGGAAAAGCCCCACCCAGCCTCCCACCCATCCCAGGTCCCCCATGTGGGGCACGCTCCGAGGGTCCTGCTCAAGGAGTTCTGATAGTTCTTAATTGCTGCCAATGTCATTGTTCCAATCACGATGAAACCTATTCAGAATCCACTGGCTGACATAGTCTTCCTGGTTGGGGTTCTGAGATCAGCAGTTCAGTTGGAGGGATCTCCAAAGAAACTTCATCTGAGATGACCCCAGACCTGAAACTTGTGTGAATTTGCCAGTACAGGATCTGGCACTGTCCGTCGCCCCAGCCACATGCTGGTCGTTGGGATTGCTGGGTCAGTTCTGTTTCCAGCCCTGTCTTCCACATAAACCAATGGGTGTTGCAGTTCAGCCCAATCCTGCCCACTTCATACTCGGTCCTCATGCAAACCATTGGGAGCTGCAGCCTAGTTGGGGGCGACTCTCCGTATCTCCCACCAGGCCTGCCTCCTACCCTTGTTCCCATGCTTGCCAGTATGTACCACAGGCTTGTCCACTCTGTCCCACATTCCATTTAACTCTGGTACTTGTTAACGGGCATTGAAGCCTAGCTCAACCCAACCAACCTACTATCCAGCCCACACACATACTGGCAGGTGCCTTTCTGTCTAGCTACCCCTCCCCCTGTCCTGGTTTTCGTGCTCCCCAGTGGGATTGGTAACCCAAGAGGGAGGTGCCCACTATCTTCCTACTAGGCCACTCCCACTCCCAGGTTATGCACTCTCCAGCTAGTTCTGGCATTTAACTTGATAAAATTAGCCCCAGTGCCAGCCTCCGCCATTAATGCTGCTGCAAAGCCCAGCCAACCCTCACCCACTCTAATTTTCGCTTGTACCGGTCGGAACAGTCAGCCCAACCTGGCTCTTCCCTAATCTAGCTCACATGAGGCCCACTGGCATTGTAGCCCTGCCTGGTCTGGTCTGCCCCCATCCCAACTCATGCTCTCCAGTGGGAGTGGTTGTCCAGCAGGGGAGCCACATTCCTCTGTGGTTTGGAATTTTTTAAGAAAGATTTTTGTTTGTTTGTTTGTTTTAAATACTTGTATTCACAGCAAATGTGCTGATATAACTGAGGCCGGCCCACAGCTCTGTTATGACTAGACATGTCCATTAAATTCTGACGAGTTACACAATTCCCAGTGAAGGCTGTGTTGGCTCTGGGTTTTACTGAGCTCTGTTCATGGGTTCTAATGCAGAGTACTCATAGTTTTTCTGAAAGTATGTGTTAGCCAGCCAACTGTATAAAAACAAGATAGGATTATACTTCTAGAACTGTTTTTCAGGCTAAGTGTTGGGACACAGCTAGTTAAGCTGCCACTTGCAGTAACCACATTCCACAGCCATCCTATATGAGAGTGCAAGTGAAAACTCCAGGCTCCTCTCTTCCAACCCAGATCCCAGTAAGGTCAGCCTAGCAAGCAGCAGATGAGGGCTCAAGTACCAGAATCCTTACTCCCCACCTATGAGACGTGAGTGAAGTTCTGCACTCCTAGCTGACTGGCCCAGCCCAGCCCTGGCAGTTTGGGTATTTGGAAAGTAAAAAGTAGAGAACAGAAGTTCTCTCTGTCACTGTTGGTCTTCCTTTCAAGTATGTGAAAATAAAGTCAACATTGAAAAGAGTAATTTTGCTTTACTCTTGTGCAGGAATCAAGAGAATTACAGCATACACAGAACAACTAACAATTTCTAGAAGTTAAGTGTTAAGTATTCATAAACTTCATATTTTGGAAATATTTGGGGAGTTAACATTTTTATTTACATCAGTGAAACAAGTACCCTAAGCATTTATAAAAGTATTCAACGTATGTAGTTTAGCTATAGTTTGTGTCAAATAAGCTAATATCTCATGAAATCAGAAGAAGAAAATACTGGCAAAGTACAAGTTGCTTTTGATCTGTACATTGAATACCCTAAGTTCATTGCCCTTTGGGGGTGGAGTTTTAGGGATATTTAAGTTGTTAGGTGTGTGAAACCTGCACCACAGTCCCTGCATGAGTGGCTGTAGAAAACCAGGGTCTTCATGTAGCAGCAGTGCCATTTGGTTTTCTGGTTTATAATAATCATAATAAATGCTCCACGATGTTGTGGTTATATATGTGTGTGTGAGAGAGAGAGATGAGAATGAAATGAACGGACGTGCCTGTGTAAGTGACTTCATTCTAGTTGAGAGCAGTGCAGGTATTAACGTTTGGTTTGGGGAATACCAGTGTCACTTGGAAACATAGGGCATTTCTTTGTGTTAACCCTTATTTATCTAATTGGTGTTTATTCGTATATCAAATAACCTTTCATTTATCCAGTTGGTATTGATTCTTGTAACCATACCCTTTACTTAATGTCTGCTTCCTTTTATTAATTGTTTAATTAAACTTCTATGATTTTATGCCTTCTTCAGTATCTTGAAAAGTCCCAAGACAAGCATTATAATTAAGTTGTCTTACCACTGATCAGTAAGAAGGAAGCATACAATGGAAACTCCTGCAAAATATAAGGAAGAAGTATGGGTTTAGGAATCTGAGTGAGAACTTGTAGCATACAGAGCTAGATCAACCTTTCTCAACAAGAACCATACCCTACAGGTATGTAAAAACGATGGCAGGGTGACTTGAACAAGCATATTTAACAGTCTAGCATTATTATGCCAGGGAAGTGAAAATCAAAAAGAAATTACTTATGATACAGTTCACTGGATTAAAACTGGATAACCAATGGGTATGAACAAGGTGACACACAAAATATATTTTTTACCAGAAGAGGCTGTAAGTTTCTAAATGTTAAGAAGCCTTAGATTATAGCTAGATGTCTTTGGGCATTAACGGCTGCCTCCTTGCTGCAGTCCCCCCGCCCAGGTCTGTTAGACTCTTCTGAAAGGGCAAACATCTAGCTCTGGACTAGCAACACTGGGTGACTACAGAGCAGTCCCACAGGTGAGATTGGCATAGGCCATTTTATATTTCTAAAAACCTTCCTCATTGTTCTTCCACATGGAACTGACAGCTTGTTTTATTTGGCACAGTTTGAATAAACTGTAGACAGTTCAAAAGTAAGTTAAAATCCTCTCATTTTGGATATTTTAATAGTGTGAATCCCATATATTAGATACATAGTTGAGGACTTCAAAAAGTTTATGAAAAGATAAAGTAGATTTGGTTTTGATAGAAAAATTTTGAAATTCAAGCAATGTTTTCAGAATATGCAAAACCCCTTAGATATGTGCATGTATATAAGTACACAGCTGCACTTCCAAGCCTGATTTTGGGAAAATAGCAATGCATTTTTTTTTTTAAAAAAATCTTACTTAGTTTATTGGGGTACAAAGGGTCAAGGGCTACAGGGTGAAAGTGGGTAATACCATTGTTTCCACACTAATATCACTTTTCCCCTGTATCTGGGGTCAGGGGAGAAACAAAGGGAAAAGCCCCACCCAGCCTCCCACCCATCCCAGATCCCGAACGGGAGGCACGCTCCGAAGGTCCTGCTCAAACAGTTTTGATAGTTCATCAGTTCTTAATTGCTGCCAATTTCTCAGTTCCAATCGCAATGAAACCTATTCAGAGTCCACTGGCTGACATAGTCTTCATGTTTGGGGTTCTGAGATCAGCAGTTCAGTTGGAGGGATCTCCAAAGAAACTTCATCTGAGATGATCCCAGGCCTGATTCTCGCATGAGTTTGCTAGTACACAGTCCAATACTGTCCGTCACACCAATCAGCTTGTGCACATGCTAGTCGTTGGGATTGCTGGGTCAGTTCTGTTTTCCTCCCTGTCTTCCTCGTGAACCAATGGGTGTTGTAGTCCAGCTCGATCCTGCCCACTTCATACTCGGTCCTCACGCAAACCGGTTGGAGCTGCAGCCTAGTTGGAGCGACTCCCCATAACCCCCACCATAAGCCCCCTACGCTGGTTCCCATGCTTGCCAGTATGTACCACAGACTTGTTCAGTCTGTCCCATATCCCATTTAGCTCTCGCACATGTCATTGAAGCCCAGCTCAACCCAACCAATCTACTATCCAGCCCACACACATACTGGCTGGTGCCCTTCTGTCCAGCCACCCCTGCCCTTGTCCTGGTGTTCATGCTGTCCAGTGAGAGTGGTAGCCCCGAGGGAGGTGCCCACTATTTCCCTTCTATGCCACACCCACTCCCAGATTATGCACTCTCCAGCTAGTTCTGGCATTTGACTTGACAGAATTGGCTCCCAGTGCCAGCCTCTGCCAGCTAGTGCTGCAGCTAGCCCAACCAACCCTCACCCACTCTAGTTTTTGCTTGCACCAGTCGGAACAGTCAGCCCACTGTGGCCCTTCCGTTATCTAGCTCACATGAGGCCCACAGGTGTTATAGCCCTGCCTGGTCTGATCTGCCCCCATCCTGACTCACACTTTCCAATGGAAGTAGTTGTCCAGCAGGGGAGCCCACATTCCCCTGTCGGCTTTGCCTCCTCCCCTCGATTATCACATGTGCTGTTTGGGTGCTACAACCACATCTGGTACTGCTCATCTCACCTTGGCATTCCTTAATGTGTACTAGTATGTGTCGCAACCGAACCTGGCTCGACCCACACTCTGTTCTGGCGCTCGGACTCACCAGCGGTTGATGTGAACAGGTTCAGCCTGGTCTGCCCCCAATCCATGTCATGTCTATGCCGGTGGGATAATTTCCATTAGCAATGCATTCTTAAAGAGATTTCAAGAGAGCAGGTACTATTTGAGTGGCACAGCCTGTGGCTGAGATATTGCCATTCATTTCTCAGAGCTAAATGTTTTTTTGGTCCATTGTTTTCAGACTGGACAGTTGAAAAGGACTATATAAAAAAATTAGTATAAAAGCAAGAAAGCTGATATTTCTGAAGTTTATTACCGCCACTCTTATTGTTTTTATACTGAGTAAATGTCATTTGAATGGTATAGTTTGTGGTTTTGTTTTTAACATCCACTGAAATGAGATCCCATTTGTACAAAAATAGTAAAGCAAAACCTGCCATAGTGATATATTCCTGATTGAATAAGCTGGATGTACTTAGTTTAGACATGAGGGGAAAACTCTCCCAAGTATTATTTTTAGGCTGGATGTAACATTAATCCTTCCTACCCACTTTCACTTTCTGTTGTTTCAGTTATTGTCCCTCAACCCCAGCCCCAAGATATAGTCATTCATCCCTTAATGGCCTGGACATGTTTGGGGAAATGTGTCACTAGATGATCTTGTTTCGTAAAAGTCACACATATATCTGTAGGCTCTCAGATGATATAGGTCAGTGCTAATGTGGTTGCTTGATGCAGTTAAGACATGATAAACACCAGTGTTCTGAGGTGGCTGCCAGTGTAAGTATTCTACAGTAAGCTTCATAGGTAGAAGGAGTACACTCTGAAGTAATGATGAAGAATATGGAATAGTCAATACATGAATTAGTAATAAGTTTTTAATAACTATCAAGTATTATGTATTACATATGGCTGTATTGCTGTTTTTATGTGACTGGCAGCACCATCATTGTGTTTACACCAGTGTCACCACAAACACCTGATGCTACAATGTCCTGGGAAACATTACTTACAATAGCAATTTTTTGGCTCCAGGATAACCCTATGGGATGACTTTAAGGTATTTTTTTTGTTAGCCAAAACACTATTAAATAACATAAAGCTATATTAAATGGAAAACTCCAGAAATGTGTAAGTCATGTGACTTTTAATTATATTATTCAAGTAATTCTATATTATTAGTATTATTGTTGTTAATGCTTTGTTTTACCTTGTTTGTAAATTAAAGATTGTCCTGGGTTTGTATGTATAAGAACAGTATATATAAGGAAAACAGTATATACAGAGTTTGATACTATACATGTTTTCAGGCATCTACTTGCAGGGGAGAGATTGTCTTGAAACATATTTCCCACAGATTAAGGGAAACCATAGAGTTGTCAGGAGGCAGAGCTGGCAGGGAATGTAAGGTTTTGTTCTTACGTTTTGATGGTGACAGGGTGATGATAATGATAGCAATGACAGTAGAAAGAAGCCTGTCAGAAACAAGGCTCACCTATGAAATGATAACTTGCAGGAGGAGTTCCTGACCCAGATTGTTGGGATTGTTGTGTAACTTCCTCCATACAAAAGTGTAGGTTACAGTCGGCTTTATTACCTGCCCCTGGGTCACCTCAGCTTAATCTCTAGGGTTCCTGTGTGGAGAGCAAACAGTGGTGCATTGCTGGTATGAAAGTTGCTTGTTACTTGAAGTAGGATCTTTTTCCCTCATAACTCTTCTACTGGGCTGTAGTTTTGCTGTTCTAGTCTTAAAGAATATTTTCCTTTCATCACTGTTTTGCTTTTTGACATTTCCTATCTTCTTATTTTCTGTCTGATTAAATCTTAAATTGGCTTTCTAGTCTCCTGTAATCTCATTGCATTCGTTCTATCCACTGGTTTTTTTACCATGCTCCAGGGCTCCTTGGGTCTCTGCCTGCTTCCATCAGCATCTGCTCTCATTATAAGGGCATGACTAGCAGGTGGCCTCATGCAGCCCATAAGGAGGTCCTTACCAGAAACACAATCATTCAGTATCTTTGGACTTCCCAGCATGTATACCTGTAAAAAATTAGTCTGTTGTTGAAGCCACCGAGACTGTGTTATTTTGTTATAAAGCATCCCAACCAGCCCAGTAACTCTTTTTTCCTGCTTTTCCTCCATCTTCCAGTGTTACACACTTTTCAAACACTCATTCAGGTTCCATTTCCTTTATAGACTAACCTCAGGTCTCACTTAAATAAATAAATGTATAGCTTTTATTATCTGTGTCACATAGTTGAGTATTTGGTTGTATTCTTCTTTAATGGACCCAAGTATCCCAGCTAAATTTTGTTATCTTTAAAAGAGTGCCATAAGTAGTGTTGGGAAAAAATGTGTAGGAGAAAACTTTTTAGATGTTTTTAGATACTCCACTGATTTTTTATGTGAACCTGTCAAACTAATTTGACTTCTTTGAGCCAAAGTTTTGGCTTCTCATTTGCACAGTGATGAAAAACTTTTAATAACCTCTGAAATTTCATTTCAATACAAATTTTGTTTTCTCAAAAATCTTCAGCTCTTTTGTAAATATGGGATCATTTTATGGGATCTTTTATCCATTATTTGATTTGAGTCAATAAAACAAGGCCAAGACTCAGACCTTATATGTACCAGTTTATTTACTATTCTTTTTTTTTTTTTTTTGAAAGATTAATTTTATTGGGGCCTGGCACAGTAGCAAAGCAGCTAATGTCCTTGCCTTACAAGAGCCAGGATCCGCTTCTAATCCTGGCAGCCCTGTTTCCCATCCAGCTCCCTGCTTGTGGCCTGAGAAAGCAATTGAGGATGGCCCAATACCTTGGGACCCTGCACCCGCGTGGGAGACCCGGAAGAGACTTCTGGCTCCTAGCTTTGGTTTGGCTTAGCTCTGGCCATTGTGGCCACTTTGGGAGTGAATCAACAGACAGGAGATCTTCTTCTCTTTCCTCCTCTCTGTAAGTCTCTTTCCAAGAAAAATAAATAAATATTTTTTAAAGGATTAATTTTAATTTATTTGAAAGGCAGAGTTACACACACACAGACACACACACAGATCTTTCATCCACAGTTCATTCCTGAGATGCAACAACCAGGGAAGGGCCAGGCCAAAGCCAGTGTCTTGCATGTCTCCATTAGGGATAGCAGCTTCCCTAATACTTGGACCATTTTCCACTTGCCTTTTCCAGGAGCTGAATCAAATGAGGAACAGTCAGGACTTGAACTGGGGTGCTAGCGTCACAGGTAGAAACTTAATCCTTTGTGCCCCTATGCCAATTCCAATTATTCTAAAGTGATTTTTCATTATTAACTTTTCCTTACATAGGTAACATTAGTCAGAAAGATCATGAGAACTGGCTAATGGAGCATTCACTGGGTTAAATTGCCACCTGCGATGATAGTACGGCATAGTATGGGCACTAGTTCAAGTCTCAGCTGCTCCACTTCTGATCCAGCTTCCTGCTAATAAGCCCAGGGAAGTAGCAAAAGATGGCCCAAGTGCTTGTGTTCTAGCATCTGCATCTAAGATCCAGAAGCTCCAGGGTTAGGCCTGACCCAGCCTTTGCTGCTGTCGCCATTTGGGCAGTGAACTAGCTGATCAAAGCTCTGTGTCTGTATAGCTCTTTCTCTAATTTACTTCTTACTTGGAAGAACCCCTGTTACTTCAGGAGTCACCAGTAGAAAAACTTATACAAACATTTTCATAGTTATCAAATTAGGGAACATTGCAGTGGCATAGCATGCTAAACTTCTGCCTGTGGCACTGGCATCCATGTAAGTGCCATTTTGAATACTGGCCACTCCACTTCAGATCTTGTCCTTGCTTACAGCCTAGGAAAGCAGTGGAAACTGAACCAGATCTGTACCCACATAAGAAACCCGGGGGGGAAAAAAAAAACACCTTGGCTACTGGCTCAGTTTCAGCCATTATGGCCACTTGGAGAGTGAATTAGCAGATGGAAAAATCTGTTAATCTCTCCTTCTCTCACTGTAACTCTTCCTTGCCGATAAATCAATAAATAAGTAAATAAATCTTTCAAAAAAATACCAAATTAAATCTAATCATGTTTGAAAGGATAAATCAGAACCAAGTGACCTGTATCCCTGGAGTTCCAAGATGATTTAGTGTAGGGAATCATATGAGAAGCAGAAAACTATCACGTGAAACATAAGCTATGTGTGATTGTTTTTGCCATGCACTTGTGATGTTCCAACAATTTAATAGAAATAGCCAGTTTCTTTTGACACTGTCATGTGGGTTCTTTTGCTTTTGCATCACCATTTCTGCAGGTGACCTAGATTGGATACCATTTTAACTATGATATTAATTATAAATATCTGTTGATGTCTCTTAACATTGTCATTATTAGTACAGTCACTGGTAATGCAGAAATCAATAACTTATAGTAAAATACAGAAAGCTGTTTGCTTTACCTTGGGGAAAGGATTCATGTATTATTGCAGGTTGGCAATGGCAGCTTCCTATCCGATGATTTCCAAAGTCTCAAGACTTCTCTTTGTAGTCTTGCTTATTGTTTCTCTGTTTTGAGTTCAAAATTTGAATGGTGAAGTTAGACCTGAAAAAAAAAAATAGGGAAGTATGTTTGAGAGTCTAGTTTAATTGAAGCTTGTGAGTAAGCTTCATGAAGAGTTAATTCCCAAAGACATACATACATTTATTTATTTATTTAGAATGGACAGCTGGTTAATTTCAGCCATCTGTGATTGCTACCCTTGATAAAAATAGTTTTCTTTCATGTGACTCATTCCCACTCCTTGGTTTTTTTCAATCCACTTAATGTGTTATAAATCCCACATTTTAGTAAACAAGAAACTGTGGCTTAAAAAATAGTGATGACAAATGCCATTGCTTAAATGTTTTAATAACCGAAGCTGATTCTTTTAAAAGTGAGTTGGTGATTTTATTGTTCAGGCTATAGATTTCTCTGAGTAGAAGATTTTAATTTACTTATCAAAACTTCTGTTGTGTTACAAGTGTTCTGATAAATTAGTGTGGTCAATGAGTTGATTTTTTTTTTAATATTTTAAAAATTTTTTGTTTGAAAGATGAGGAAGAAAGAAAGAGCTCTTTCATCCACTCATTTATTTCACAAATGTTCGCATGGACAGAACTGGGCCAGGCTGAAAGCAGGAGCCTGGAGCAGCAGCATGGTCTCCAGTCTGGGTGGCCGGGGCCCAGGTTCGCTGCCACTGCCTCCCAGAGTGTGCATTCACAGGAAGTTGGAGTCAGAGGGGAGGTCAGACCTGAACCTAGGCATTCGTCAGCAATGTGGCTGTCCCAAGCAGCATCTCAACTGCTACTACAAATGCCCATCCCTGAATGATGGTTTTACAAACGCAAATATAATTTGTCTAGCTATAAGAAATCAGAATCACATTTTTGAAAGAGGCTTGAGGTTTCAAACTCTATCATTTGAGAAAATATTAAGTACATGTACTAAGATTTTTCTCTTGAAAGAGTGTTACAAGTTGGATCAAGTACTGACCAGGTCAATTATGGTAGGCTGAAGTGGTTCCCTCACTTATGTCCACAATTCTCATCCCCAAAACCTGTAAATATGTACTTTACATTATAAGAATGCTGCAGTTGGAATTAAGAAAATTTGCAGTGGAAGAGTTATCCTGGATTTTGTAGGTGGTCTTGGTGTAATCTAAAAGGTCCTTAGAAGAAGAAGGTAGATCAGACTAAGTAAAAATGATGTGATGACAGAGCATGGGACAAAACGATAGAGGGATTTGAAGATGCTGCGCTGTGGCCTTAAAAGATAAAGGAGCGGGCCCGGAGGCATGGCCTAGCAGCTAAAGTCCTCGCCTTGAACACATCGGGATCCCATATGGGCACTGGTTCTAATCCCGACAGCTCCACTTCCCATCCAGCTCCCTGCTTGTGGCCTGGGAAAGCAGTCGAGGACGGCCGAAAGCTTTGGGACCCTGCACTTGCATGGGAGACCCGGAAGAGGTTCCTGGTTCCTGGCTTCGGATCAGCGCAGCACCAGCCGTTGCGGTCACATAGAGAGTGAATCATCGGACGGAAAATCTTCCTCTCTGTCTCTCCTCCTTTCTGTATATCTGACTTTGTAATGAAAATAAATAAATCTTTAAAAAAAAAAGATAAAGGAGCAAGCCATGAGCCAGAAAGGCTCCTGAGGAATGGATTTTCTTGCAGACCCTCCAAAAGGAATACAACCTTGTTGACTTCCTCATTTTTTATCTTCTGGCCTTCAGAGCCATAAGATGATAAAGTTGTGTTCTTATGAGCCTCTAATTTTGTGGTAATTTTTTTTTTTTTTTAGCAACAATAGGAAGATAGACTACTCAAAAGTTTTCAGCCTGTTGGTATTGTTTGCATTACTTCCAACAAATTATTGTAATATGCGTTTTCTTGAAACACTCTTCTTTAGAATTCATCCTTTTCAAATATTCAGGAGAAATGAATGAATCCTGTTCAAAATTACATTTGTCTCTCCAGAGGTATCACATAATTGACTTGTATGACCCAGAGGCTTTCTTAGTCTCTGTATGCCCATGAAAGAATATTATCAAAATTTGGCACAGTTTTGTAAAAAGTCTAATTATTTGAAAGACAGAATGGCAAAAATGGGGAGATCTTCTGTCTGCTAGTTTATTTCCCAAATGCCTGCAACAGCTAAGACTGGGCCCAACTGAAGTCTTAATAAGATAGCAATGGGAAATACAGTTCTGGTAATAGAGGATTTTGCAGAGTGAACATATTTCACGTGGTTCTTGAATTATTGGTCATACCAGATGTTGTGGTTTTAGGCAGCAGCATGGGAAGCAGTGAGGGTCATTCAGAATAAATGTTCCATTTTCAAAAGATTGTATTAAATTTAACTTCAACAACAATTTTAACAGTTAATTTATGCTTCTCAGAGTAATGGGTAGGTTGTCCTTTAAGAAGAAACTGCCAAGTTTTGGATTCCTGCTGGTTGGTGGAGAAACAGGAAGACTAGATACCCACCTTGTCTAGCAGAATTAGTGCCACAAGGTAAAGGATAATGGATGTCTTGACCAGAAGACCCTCACAACTAATTTACACCCTAAAGAAACCAATTTTTTTTTACACAGATACAAGCTGTCTCTAAAATTCCAAATCAATGGGGACCAATTAATTAGTTGCATAGAAAAGGAAAATGTTCTTTATCTGTCCTTCAAACATCAATAATGATATTCTCTACAACATTGATTCTCAAAGTTTACCTGGACTCATTAGCAGCAACTGGCAACTTTATATGCAAATTCGTAGGCTCCAGATTAGTAACTAGGGAAGGTATGAAGCAGGAAACACTATATTTTTTTTAAGATTTATTTATTTTTATTGGAAAGGCAGATACACAGAGAGGAGGAAAGACAGAGAGAAAGATCTTTCATTCCATGATTCACTCCCCAAGTGACTACAACGGCCAGTGCTGCACCGATCCGAAGCCAGGAGCCAGGAACTTCCTCCAGGTCTCCCATGCAGGTGCAGGATCCCAAAGCTTTGGGCCATCCTCAGCTGCTTTCCCAGGCCACATGCAGGGAGCTAGATGGGAAGCGAGGCTGCCAGGATTAGAAGCAGCGCCCATATAGATTCCCAGCGCTTTCAAGATGAGGGCTTTAGCTGCTAAGCCACTGCTCCAGGCCCAGGAAACTATTTTAACAAACATTCCAAGTGATTCTAGTGTGTGTTCAAGTTGAAAGCCACTACTATAAAATAATGATGCATATCAAACTGGTGAAATAATATTAAGTTTACAGCATCACCAATTCTAATTTTTAAACAGCTGCTCTATTAGGGTTTAGATAATGATCTTTAACCAAGCCGGAATTAAGTACTAAGTTCTTCTTACTTTTAGCTTAGTAGTGAATAGAGCACCAGGTGCAGTTGTTGAAGTGTGAAAATAATTTGGCTTTGTAGACAGTGCAGGCATTTCTTTCTTGATTTTTGAAACTGCTTTAATCTTCTTGGTTTGGTATTTATTGCAGCAATCAAAGCACTTCTATTTTAATGGCAGTTTGAATTTCTGCTTAAAATGGAAGAAAACCTCTGAATCCTCCTGCCAATTTAATATTAAAATGAATAGTGTTACTCTTACAAAGCTTACATATGATTGAGTCACTCCTATTGTATTTTTCTGCCAGTGTTTGTATTTTAAGACGAATTTTAAAGTGTCTTTCTTGAATGATTTGCTTTTTGCCTTCACATCTGCTACATTATCACATCTTGATTTTACTTTGGGGAAGGAGCTGCCAGTAGGGATTAATTTTAATTAAATGTGTTATAGTAATAAGGCACAACTATGTGCTTTGAGTTATAGAACTCATGAGATCTTCAACAGATTTTCCAGAACTGTAACATTAAGATCTGAAGCAAGAATGTATGTCTTGTAACTATATGCTAAAGTATATTGAATGTTTGTATTTGGAAGTGGATTGTGACATCTAAAGAAAATTTTCATTCGTAAGTAAACACATGGTCTTGCAGTGATGTTGCAATATTTGTTTTGGTGGTCTTGACATATTTAGTAGGTAGCAGAGTTTATAGGCCCAAAGCTGACTATCTCAGAGTCTTAGATTTCATTCAGTTGAGAACTTCCTTCCGAGATATGTGTCTTCCCATGATGTGTTTGGAATCAGAATTACATTAATTTTTCATTTGATCTTGACCCCATACGTTCATAGATAATAAATTGATTCTCCAGTAAATGCCTTTCTAATATTTCTGGAAATCTTTCAGTGGTGTCTCGTTTGTGGTTTTTGTTTTTATTTTGTTCTAAGTAGAATTCCCTTAGCCCACTCATGTGTTTGCTTGGCCCCAAATACTTGATCAGAGATGATACCTATGGACAAACTGTTGTATAATGTATGTTACTGTTGAATATACATCAACTACCTGTAGTCAGGCAACATTTCTAAACAAGCATTGTCCTTGCTGTTTGGAATGCTTGAAAACACTGGAGTTCTCATGTTGTCAGGAATAATGCTCTGAGAGCACTTCAAAAGTTAACAGGAAATGGAGTAAAGATAAGTTCAAGAGTGGGTGTTTGATGTAGCAGTTAAACACTGTGCCTGACCTCCACATCCTATAGTAGAGTATTTCAGCTTCTTTCAAACATACATTCTGTGAGGCAGTAGTTGGTAACTCAGGTAGCTGGGTCTCTCACCCATGTGGAAGACTAAGACTGAGTTCCAGGCTCCTGGTTTTAGCCTGGCCCAGCCCAAGCTGTTAGGGTGTTTGGGGAATTTGCAATGTTGTTTGAGGAAATGTTTATTCTGGTACAAAAATGTTTGAAATTTGCGCATAGGTGGAGGGGTCTTTAGAAACTTTATGAAACAACTATCCACAGACATCAAATTCTTTCTACCAAAATAAACTTGTTTTTAAATTTCATTTTGCTATGAACGTTTTGAAGTACCCTCATTTGTTTCAGTTAGGAATGAAGGAAGTTGTCTTATCTCCCTACTAATGTTACACTTTATCACTTTTGAACCTACTTGGTGTGCCTGTGTGAAGATGGTCAACTATATACCAACTGTTGAGATATTTCCTCCTATAGCTTGTACTTATTGCCAAGAAGCAACTGCTCAACCAAGAATTAAATTGCTCACCTCTGCATCTAAATAGTCGTATGATTCCTGTGTGCCAGGATAGTTAGGAAAGTGTTGCACTTTCTCCACTCCATCTCCGTGTGTCTTCCAGCTGATTGCAAAATACTTTAGGACCTGGGAAGAGTAGCAAAGTCGTGAGAGGCAAGGAGCCTGATTTCTTGACTCATTCCATAAAACACTTGCTAGCCAGGAATACTCGTTTTGGTACTTGAGCCAAAATTAAATCTCTTTGAAATAAATAATTGAAATGTTATGTGCTATAGCAGTTGATATTTCCCTAATTGAAGTGTGTCCCATATATTAACAAGCTTCATAGTACTGGAAGGTAACAGTTACCACACTATGGCCTGCTGTCCATTTCTTTTCTGTTGTGACTCTTTCTCCACCTTGTCTTCCAGATCTGTTGGCTTTAGATCTTTTTCTTATATAAGCTTGAAATAGATTCCAGCATGAAAATGAACTCTTTAGCAAATCATCTGTGTATTTATGGTTTCTCAGTTTGAACTTCAGTGTGGAGGGCTAACTCCTAAATTGTTTTTCTTCTTTTTCTTCCTGGCTTGTTCTTCCTTACCTAATTCTCACATTTGGTGGGTGGCCACATCTTCCTTCTGAGTAAAGAAGCCTGGAGACTACACTTAGGCCTTTTCCAAGCTGTTCACCTGAGCTTTAACCCCCTTATCTCCTGCTCGTGCCAAGCTTCTGTCCTATTGCAAGTGACTTCCTTTGGGAGCTTCACTAGATCTTCAGGCCTGTGTTACTCCACTGCAGGAGGTATCACTGTAAATAAGGGTTCAAGGAGTCTTGCATTATGGAGTTCCCATTGAGCTGCTATTAAAGCCTCCAAAAGTGGCTCTCTGCCATTTATAGAAGTTGTTTTTAGCATCTAGTCTACAGAATAGCTCCTCAGCACCTTTTTAGTGGATTCACAAAATAATTCACAATTATTTTCTTTTTTATTTTTTTTAAAGATTTATTCATTTTATTATAGCCAGATATACACAGAGGAGGAGAGACAGAGAGGAAGATCTTCCGTCCGATGATTCACTCCCCAAGTGAGCTGCAATGGGCCGATACTCGCCAATCCTAAGCTGGGAACCTGGAACCTCTTCCGGGTCTCCCACGCGGGTGCAGGGTCCCAAGGCATTGGGCTGTCCTCGACTGCTTTCCCAGGCCACAAGCAGGGAGCTAGATGGGAAGTGGAGCTGCCGGGATTAGAACCGGCTCCCATATGGGATCCCGGGGCTTTCAAGGCAAGGACTTTTAGCCACTAGGCCACGCCGCCGGGCCCTATTTTCTTTTTTTTTTTTTAAAGATTTATTTATTTTTATTATAAAGTCAGATATACAGAGAGGAGGAGAGACAGAGAGGAAGATTTTCCTTCCAATGATTCACTCCCCAAGTGAGCGCAACGACCAGGAACTTCTTTCCAGGTCTCCCACACGGAACTTCTTTCCAGGTCTCCCACGTGGGTGCAGGGTCCCAAAGCCTTGGGCTGTCCTCAACTGCTTTCCCAGGCCACAAGCAGGGAGCTGGATGGGAAGTGGAGCTGCCGGGATTAGAACCGGCACCCACATGGGATCCCAGTGTGTTCAAGGCGAGGACCTTAGCCACTAGACCACACTGCCGGGCCCAAAATAATTCACAATTATTTTCATAACTCTGTGAAGTGTTGGTTGCAACTCCCATTGATTGATACTTCATTTATGGTACAAAAGTACTGGTGATACCAAACTGCTCTAGTTGTCACTGTATTCTTTACCTCCTTTATCTTACCACCACCAAAAAATGGCTATTATAAAGTTAAAAAAGTGATTAATTTTATTAAACTTGAATAGTTAATATTTATCTTTTTATATTTTATCACATAATAGGGTATTAAGCATTTCTGTATCGTGGCATACAATGGTAGTCTTAAGGTAGAGCGATTGTGTGATTGAGGTACAAGCTGAACAAATCACTTTTTTTCAGTGAACAGCTATTTTTACTTAACAGAACAGCTGACAACAATGTTGAGAGTTGGGTATTTGCCAGACATTTTCTCAAAAGTGAACGAAGTGAACTTGTCACTTTAAGGGAAAACATCTGGCAGTATTGGTTGCCTGTTAAAAGATTTGAAAGAAATTCCTTGTGCTACTATGAGCAGCATAGCTTTCCGTCCAATTCCTTCCTGGTGAGATTGGTAGTGAGTTAATGAAGGTGTTCTATAACTAAATGTATTAATGTTTCGAGGATCTGTATAGCTCCATGATCCAGTATTTCTTGGATGACACAAAAATAGATCATTATAGCAGTATGTATTTATTAATATGGCTATAAAATATGTAATCATTAATATAGTTTTATCTCATATTCCCAACTATCTGGAAAGACTTTTTCCGACTCTGTGAGCCTGTTTGAAAATTGCTGGTTTGTGGGATAGGTTCATATTTCCAGTACAGTCGTTAAGACACTGTGCTCTAACCTTTGCCTAGCTGTGTACTTCATGTATTACTGTGTCCTTATTCCTGCTTCCACATCCCAACTCACTGAGAACTGCATTTCGGGTCTGAATGCACCAGTTTCATGCATCTAAGGACTGTGTGGTTTTTCCTGTGTGCAGAATGCTTCTTTCTTGCCAGCTCAGAAAGTTCATTCCTTTCTTTTTTAGACCCCGCTCCCTTGCTGTGAATCCTTTCCTAACCGTCCAATTTGTGGGACCTCCGTTGCATTTTGCATAAATTTTATTCTGATGATGAACCTCCAAACTCTCCAACAATAAATTAATCTCTAGAACATGGAGTAGCATAGTTTCTTAATAAATGTTTATAGGATTAGGTGATTCATTGATTGCAAAGAACTTGGTTATAAATGGTCGTGACATTCTCATCACTCAAAGCTTCGTTATATAGTATGGCAGTGCTCAGGTCCTTGGGTTTTTACAATAATCCTAAGAGATTCATTGTTTCTGCTTCTTAAGCTTAAATAGGAAGATTTTGAGTATCATTAAAAAAAAAGTGTGGGGAAATAATCTAAGCATGCTATTCCTCTATTCCTGCTGAGCTGTGATTGGTCTGCTTCTGTCTTTGTTTCCATTTTTCCTTTTTTGAGTGGAATAATGGGATCTTTGGAAGCTACATCTGTACCATCAAAGAGAATTTGATATCACAGATTTGTGGAATTTGGTAATTCTATACTCCAGAGGTCCCCCTGTTCTCATCAGTGCAGAAATCCTTTGTGTAGTGTCCTTTGTGTAGTGACCTTATATCGTGTTTATTTGACTGTTTCTAGAGACTGGTAGTCTACACTCACTAAACTACCTTAAAAAATTACTTCGGAGGTACACAGCTTCTGTCTGTTGATTAAGTTCCCACACCCAAGCATTGGTGTAGGCTGGGCCAGGGCCAAAACCCAGAATAAGAAATGGGATCCACATCCTCAGTCACTTGAATGGTCACTCCTGCCTCCCAGAATCTGTGTCAGCAGAGAACTGGGCCAGGAGCTAGAACCAGAATCAAATCTGGTACTGTGTGTGAGAGGTGGCCTCTTAAACCAGGCTATGGCTTTACTTGTGCTATTAATGATTTGGAAGCTCATTCTCTCTGAGTCACAGTCTAGCTTGTGTTTGGTAGTAATACTCTAGGAAGAAGGCTTGTTTATTTTCACTATAACTTGTAAGATATTACAAGACTTTAAGTGCTGTGTGAATTTCTCTTGCTCCAGTATCAATGCGTTGGTCTTCTTAATTTTTTTTTAAACAAATATTTACTCATCTGCTAGTTCTCTCCCATCACCAACATGGCCATCCATCCATCCATCTCATTCCCATTCTGAAGGTGCTCTGCTTTTTAGTTTGTGCCTGAAATGGCATGTGATATCCCCATATTAATTTTTTTAAATTCTTAGAAACTGTTTATTTTTGTGATTTAAGATAGTAATTACTGTGTTTTGATTGATTGTATTCTGACTTTATTCCTAGCAACTCTAATTTTCCTTTGTTTAAAATTCCATAATACTACCACAGCTGGAGTTATTGTAAGAAGTAAATTAAATAAGCTACATTTAAACATAGAATATCTTAGCCCATAGTAAGTGCCCAAGTAGAAGCGGTTTGTTACTGTGATAATTATATGTTTATCAGCCTAGTCTAAAATTTCTATAGGTGTTTTGCAGCTGCTTCACACTACTGTTGTTAAATCATTCCATAATTATATAACAATGTATTTGTCGTATATCACCTTTGCTAATACATATGCCTTCATGCCTTCTCCAGTGAGCTATCTCCACATTTTGAAAGCCAACCCTATTCGTACAAGGCTCAGTTTGTTTAATACATTCTGTGAGTTTCTATCCTCTCACCATAACTCTTGGATCCAGAAGTATTTTGTTCTCACAGGGTTTGATACAGTGACATTTATTCAGATTTGTAAAGATGAAAATTGAAAATTAGGAACAGTTCCTTTGAGAATTTTATAGAAAGGTAAAATTATTTTGAGATGTGTAGTCTCTTGATAAGCCCAGGGAAAGAAAAGGCAGGTTGGCCTGATTCTGTTGTATATTACAACATTCATTTCAAGTGACTAAGATATGTGAAGATGAAGTCTTGAAGTCAGCTCAGCTATGATATTTAACTACTGTGTTTTCTATTTCAAAAATAGGTACTTGGCACAGGCATTTTTGACAGGTAGAGGCAAGTTGAGTAGACTATTGTTATATGTGAGGAATCTTGTACCAGAAATGCTGACACATTGCCATCCTCAGAAGATGGATGCCAACAGATCTGACCATGACCTTGCCCCCTGCATATTGCATTAGAAAGAATAAAATCAAGACAGATTGGAAGTTGTCTGCATGAAAGACAGTTTGAGTATGAGGTCTCACATCTGTACCTACATTATCCATTTGAGCCTTAATTAAACCTACACAAAACCTCCTTATATCCTATGTGGTAACCCACAAATGAAGAAAACCATTGCATTTTTAAAATTATTTATCTCTGTTAGAAAGGCAGATCTACAAACAGAAGGAGACACAGAAGGAAAGATCTCCCATCCACTAGTTAACTCACCAAGTGACTATAGTGGCTGGAGTTGAGCCAGTCTGTATCCAGGAGCCAGGAACTTCTTCCGGGACACCCATGTGGGTGCAGGGTCTCAAGCTTGGAGCCATCCTCTACTCCTTTTTTAGGCTGTAAGCAGGGAGCTGCCACAAGCAGAAATGGAGAAGCTGAGTCACTAACCAGCACCCAAGTGCAATCCCACAACTTTAGGTGGGGTGATCAGCTGGTCGAGTCACTGTGCCAGGCCCAATTACATGTTACCTTTTTCTCTATTGCTCACACATGGAATTTAGAATATTGTACAATTGCTAATTGATGTGTTTTCCACATTCCATTTTATTTTGTTATACATTTTCATAAATGTTAAGGGTAATATTTATGTGCAGGTTTGGTTATACAGATATATGAGGGTAGTTCAAAGAGATAATGAAAATTGCTGTAAAAATGTTTAAATCCATGCATAGGAAAAATCTTCAGTAGTTCATGAAAAAAAAAACACATAGAATGAAGAAAATGATGTATGGATTTCGAAATACACTTTGTTGAACTTCCCAGGTGGCCATGGCGGTTAGGCCTGAGCAAGATCAAAGCCAGGATCCTAGAGCTTGTCTAGCTCTCACAAAAAGGTATAGCAGTCCCAGCATTTGGCTATCTTCTGCTCTCCCAGACCATAAGCAGGGACCTGGATTTGAAGTGAAGCAGTTAGGATTTGAACCAGCACCATATGGGATGCTGGTGTCACAGGTGGTGGTGTCTCTGGTCACATCACAATTCTAATCCCTGTCCCACAATTTTTTTTTAATTTTACTTCTTTTTATTATTATCATTATATGATATATTTCCATAGGTCCTGGGAATTTCCCTTAGCCCCTCGCCAGTTCCCTCCCCCCTCACTGAGTTCCTCTATAGTTGTTAATACATAGTCATATGTTCATCATTGCGGGCATGGACAATGGCAGAGTCCAGCATCCTATTATCAAGATATAGTTAAAAAAAAAAAAAGATATAGTTAACAGTTTCACTAGGAGTCCATCTTTGTCTGGAAGTAGAGATGCAAATTGCATTTTATCTTCACATCTGAATATGATAGTCTCCATTACACAATTACTATACCTCCTCTTAAATGAAAAGCCACAAAACATAATCAACAACAGGAAGAAAAAAAATTAACAATACCATGAAGTGAAATAACATGCTACTGAATGACTAATGTATCACTGAAGAAATAAATGAAAAAGAAAATCAAGAACCTTCTTGAAGAAAATGATGCTACTGTCATTGAAGAATTTAATCAGAAGAAAGTGTTTTGAAGAGATGAAACTAACAAAGAACATAAAAAACATGAGATATACAGTTTCTGCTGATCTTTGTTGGTGATATGTGTCTCCTCTAGGCAACAAATACATGGGTTTTGTTTTTTAATCCAATCTACTCATCTATGACGTTTCATTGATGAGTTTAATCCATTTACATTCAGGGTTAATATAACTAGATGGTAATTTGGTCCTTTGATTTCACCAGTAGGTTGTTCATTGATTTATTCTTTTGTTATTTCGATGGGATGTTCTTCACATTTGTCTTTGGATTTGGTGGATGCTATTCCTCTTCTCTGTCAAGAGAACATTTTTAAGTATCCTTTGTAGGGCAGGTCTGGAAGAGACATATTCTTTTCACTTTTCTTTGTTGTGGAAGAATTTTATTTCATTTTCAAAGACAAAGGAAAGCTTTGCTGGGTACATTATCCTGGGCCGACAGTTTTTTTGTTTTAGAATTTGGAATATGTTGCTCCATTCTCTTCTGGCCTGTAGAGTTTCCTGTGAGAGGTCTCCTGTGAGTTTAATATGGTGTGTTCTCTCACCTCCCATAGGAGGGTCCTCTTGTCCATCTTCTTCCAGCCTTACGTGGGGCTTCTGTAGGAGGACAGACCAAGCCAGCAGAGGAAGGAAGGACTGAGGCACTAGGTTCTATGGGGAGTGGGGCTTCCCTGGCTTGTCCTCTGTTCTGCACAGCACAGGTTTCAGCACTGGTTTTGGGAGAAGCAAATGCCCTGCCCAGAGGGAGAGCCAGGAGAGAGCTGGAGGTGGGTGGCCACAGGAGAAGGCCTGGTCTTCAGACAGTCGGGGACCCAGTGGGTTGGACAATACAGTAACTGCTCTTGGGCAGTTACTCCATATGTCAATTGATTTTTTTGTGTGCACATTTAAGGATCTTTTGCTTATGTTTGATTGGAAAGAGCTTGATTATCATGTGTTGTGGTGAAGATCGCTTTTGGTCAGCCCTATTGGGAGTTCTGTGCCCCTCCTGGATATTGTTTCCCAATTCTTTCTCTAGAAAATTTCCCTTATTATTTCATTTGATACATTTGTAAATCCAATTTCTCTTTCTGCACCTTCTGCAACTCCCATAACTCTTATATTTGGCCTTCTGATAGTGTCTTTCAATTCTTGAATACTTTTTTTGGCCTGATCAATTTCTGCTTCCAGCTTTTTCTTTGTTTCCCTCTGGTGACAGGAAATATCTTCCAATTCTGAGATTCTTTCTTCTGTTTGCTTCATTCTATTTTGGAGACTCTCCACTGTACTTTTAATTTGCTCCACTGTATTCTTCATTTCTGATGTATCAGCTTTCATTTGATTCATTTCCAGTGTGACATATTCCTTAAATTTTTTGAATGCCTGCTTTACGTGCTTCTCATTGTTGATAAGAAGTTTTATAACAAGTCTTTTGAATTCTGTATCCCCCATTTTCTCTATGTCTTCCTCAGTGAACTCTGAGGTTGGCAAAAGGTTTTGCTCCTTTGCAGGGGAGTCTTCAGTAATATTAACTGTGCCTCTGTTTCTTCTTTTGTTCTTGGTCGTTGTACTTCTGGTTAGCAGATTCTTCTTGGGTCAGGTTTCTAAGCTTTGTCACCCACAGGTTCACAATTCAATTTTACTTATTGTGGTTGGTACATGGTTCTTTGTTTGCACTCAGTTGTGCCACTCCCTCCAGTGAGTTCCAGGTCTGGGTTCTTATATTAGATCTCCACCATGGTTTCCGTAGCCCCAGCTCCTGGCTCACCAGTCTCTACCTCCTGTGATACCAGGCTGAGGCAGCACTGTTGTCTCTAAAACCTTTTTCCCACTTCTGGTTGGAGTAGGTCCCAGGATTAGAGAGACACCAGGTGTCCTATATAGCTAGGTTGTTGGTGGTGCTGATCTTGCTGAGACCTGTTGGCTGTTAGGTTCTGAGGGCCACACGGACCTATTTTGACCACAATGCCGTAGTTGGTATTATTTTCTGTGGGACCAGTGCAATGCACGGAACTCAACAAGTTCTCGCCAAGCTCAGCACATGCGCAGCTCACTGCTGTCCCCACAGTCTCAAAGCCCTTGCCACAGTGTACAAAATGGCACCCGATGCAACACTATTATTATTACTATTATATTAGAGTTCTTAATCTGCTGGTCATCGGGTCTGATGGCTACCCAGACTTGTCTTAGGTAGAACTGTAGGATGCCATGTTGTTGCAGTTCACTCAGCCAGAAATGAGTTCACTTCCAGGTCAGTACATGCGCAGTCCTGCCCCATAGCCCTTGTCTCCTTAAAATTATGCCTGATACAGCTCTAGGGGGTGGAATGGGTTGTGAAATCTATCCTGTTCTTGCACTGCCTATCTGGGACCTGCTGCTCTGTCTCTGCTCCTGGTCAAATCAAACAGACCAGCAGGATGCCTGTCCCACAGTTTTAATCAACTTCATTTTCATTCATTTAATGGAGTTTTAATTGTATTTTAAGTTTTTCTTTTTTGTATCATAGTGAGAGTGATCCAGGCCACTGCCTCACCTTGGTTGTAACAGCAAAGCCAATACTGGGGAGCCTGGAAGTCAATCCAGATCTTCCATGATTTCATGTCAAACCATGGATGAACATAATTTTGTTTCTAGGAAGTGTGAAGGATTCTCCAGAATTGGGAATTTAATGGTTCCAAACTTTTAGATCCAGGGAGGGGAACATCCAGGCCATGGACCATATCAAATCCATTAAATCATTTGCTCTGACTCTGCCAAGGCAGCTGTAGGTGGGACTCAAAATTCAGTAAATCCATAGCAGGCTTATTTTAAAATTATTAATGGCCTGCAGATGATCTTTCTAAAAAATTTTTTTGTTAATATTGTTAAGAGGGATACAAGTCCAAGTGGGTTACTGATCAGGGGGAACTGACAGGCAGCTGCATCCACCAGTGTGTGTGTGTTGGGTGGTGGGCCAACCCTAACACTATACTAGCTGGTACACACAAAAGTCAAGTCTGAAGACTTCCAGTGAGGTTTCATGAGAGAGTCCCCAACTAGAACATTGGACTCAAACTCCAGCCTCAAGGAAAATCACAAGATACACGATCCAACCTTGGAGTACAAGTATCCAGACTGGGCTTCCTCAGTTGCTGATGCCCGTGCAATAAAGAACATACCCATTTGCAGACAAGACATGATAGCCAGTTCATCTCAGCTAAAAGAGGAAGTTGAGTACCTCATCAAAGGATGGAAGGCAGACCAGGTTGAACAACTGTTCTGGCCAGGCTTTGAAGCAACGTCTAGATGTGTAGATAGATCAAGGTGGACCTGGACAGCATATTAAACCATAGAATGATTTTCTCAAATCTTGCAATGAAGTTAACAGTATCTCAGAAGTATCAAAACCACTCCAGTAACACCCTTGGCACACTCTTCCCCACATTGGGTCTCAAAGGGCTCATCAAGTGACCTTGCTCCATTCCCTGGTGCTGATGTAGTTTGATAGCAAGGAGTGGTCCCCTTCCCTTCCCTATTGTAGACACCGGAAAGAAAGAGAAAAAAAAACTGAAACATTTGTCCCACCCACCTTCCCCCATCCGTGACCCTACCAGTTTATGTAGCTGTAGAATCAGCATACTTGCCAGGAAGTTCTGACTATTCAATTTGATCTACTAAGGCACCTCACCTTTGGACAGTTTTTTGATGGACACTGTTGGTTTCCCCTTCAATTTCTCTTTGCTTATGAATACCACCCCCCCTTTTCTTTTCTTCAACTTGTTGATGCCTGTAGGCAAGTTGCCATCAGACTTCAATGTCCAGGGAGCCATTTTCATGTTAGAGGTACTACTTTGGTGCCTTGGGCTCCCCAAGAAAGCCCTAAAATAGAGGAGCTGACTTTTTCCAACAAAATAGTCCATATTTTCTCACTATAATTTTAAAAGAGTCCCTGAAAAAAATCATTACAAGTCCCTCACAAATGTGTATTTTCACTCTGCCACATTAAATGCATATGGCTTATAATCCGCCTTAACTTATTATCTACTGGAGTCTTAATGTTGTTATTGTTGCCAGTTTCTATGTTGTCTTTATATAATTATTATTTCTTTTGCCTTTGATTTGTGATTTCTTTACCAGTTATGAATCTGTTTATGCTGGTTTTGCTGGCCTCTTGGAAGACTTGGATATGCTGCATGGCAGGGTCCATCAATCTCAGATAGGTGCCACCTTACACAGGAGCCTCGGAGAAGCAGTCGCGTTGCTCTGGCGGTCATTGTATTCAATGTGGGAAACAGCAGCACCGGGGTGCCGGGCCTGCCTGCAATTTCACGACTCTCAGATTGCAGCTATACATTTTATGGTTTTATGAAATAGCTTGTATAACAGGTGCTCTGTAATTTATTACTCAAATATGAAGAAGTATTACATCTAAATGTATCATAAGTGTTTTAAGTATACTGCCTACCTTCTCTTAAGTGCACTGCAAATGTACTGTAACTAATAGACCTCCCCCAGCGGCTTCACAGAGCCTCAGAAACTGTACTTGCTGCATTGAATGCTACTTATGGAGTAAGCAAAGAACATGACCATATTGCAAACTCTATCACTAGTATTAAGTATTGTCAGAAGAGAAGAGAAATTTATCACAATAGTAGTTACACTATTATTCAACTGATATTTTATTTGATAAATAATAAATATGTCTACTTAATTTTACTATTTTAGTAATTTTAGGCCCAACACTGTATTAATAGTTGTTCTGTATATTTCAGCAAGGTAAAAATTTAAAAAATAAAAAATGCTTATAAACAGATTGAGTGAGGAAATTAATTATTCCAATAATTTATAGTTGTTAAGTTGTATGAAATGTGTAGTTTATTTAATTCACGTAATAAATCAAGAGTAGTTACATACATGATTTTATTTGTTAGTTTTAAAATGTGATTTCATGTTAGTTTCATGGTCTGGTCAGATTTTTAATTCCCGAAAAAATAAAAAGGCCATACACTACTAAATCACCTTTTAAAGATTTATGTATTTGAGGGCTCAGCACGGTAGCCTAGTTGCTAAAGTCCTTGCCTTGCATGCGCTGGGATCCCATGTGGCTCCAGTTCATGTCCCAGGTGTTCTACTTCCCATCCAATACCCTGCTTATACCGTGCTTGTACCCTGGGAGAGCCTTGAGACCTCGCACCCATGTGTGAGATCCAGAGCAAACTCTTGGCTCCTGGCTTCTGGCTTCTGGCTTCAGATCGGCTCAGCTCTAGCCGTTGAAGTCACTTGGGGAGTACACGAGCAGATGAAAGATCTTTCTGTCTCTCCTTCTCTCTGTAAATCTGACTTTCCAATAAAATATGAATCTTTTAAAAAAAAGATTTATATATTTGAAAGGCAGAGCTAGAGAGAGCCATTGAGAACTTCCATCTGTTGGCTCTTTCCCCAAATGGCTGCAGCATTCAAGACTGGGCTTGGTGGAAGCCAGGAGACAAGCACTTCAGCTGGGTCTCCCTCATGGCTAGCAAGGACCCAAACACTTGGGCCATATTCTGGGCTTTTCCAGGCACTTCAGAAAACCCGTGTCAGAAGTAGAGTAGCTGAAATTCAAATCAGCTCTCATGGGGTGCTGTTGTTGTAGGTATCTGCTTAACTTCCTTCACTGCAATGACAGCTCCTAGTGTGTGCTTCTTAAAAGTCTCTCCTCACTCCTTTTCATTTGCTTCCTTTTTTGCCTTTTAAATACTGGTATTTTTTAAGATTCCCAGGATCTTTCTCCTTACCACAGATTCTCGATTCCCTAAGCAGCTGCATTGTTTTTTGTCTTCAGATTGCTCCTTTGTTGTTCAGAACTACGTGCCCTGTTATCTGCATGCATCTCTGATGTCCCAAGTAGTGCATTGATATGATCAATGTTAATCTCATTATAGTTCCCACTCCCATTTTAAAAAAGAGGGTTGTGTGCTTTTCTAAATAAATATGTAGCACATTTGTGTATCTATTATTTCATATGTGAATCTTCCCTGTTATGCAAAGCCTGCTGTTGGTATGCAGCAGGCATGGATCTTCTAATTAAAATCTTCTGAAACAGATTCTCAGCTAAGAATGTATTTTCTTTAACTGATGATCGTATCTTCCAAACCAAACTTTAAGATGAATGTTCTGACAATACTTGAAGCCTAAACTTGTTACTGTAATTATATTGCTTTATGTCACTATTAAATTGTCAATATTTTAGGAGGACAGTATACTAATAACCATATATTATATAAATTTCAACTATGACAAACATGTGAGATATACTGTAATTTAGATACATATATTTATTTTTAAAAAGGTGACCTGGGGGCCAGTGTTATGACACAGAGGGTTAAGTTGCAACCAGCAATGCCAGCATCCCATATGGACACTGGTTCAAATCCCAGCTACTCCATTTCCAGTTCAGCCTCCTGGTACTGTGCTTGGGAAAGCAGTGGAAGATTGTCCAAATGCTTTGGCCTCTGTACCAGGTGGGAGGCCTGGATGAAGCTCCTGGCTTTGGCCCGACCTGGACAAGACAGCCTTTGTAGCCATTTGGAAATGAACCAGTGGGTGGAAGATTTGTTCTCTTTTTTCTTTCTCTTCCCCTTTCTCTTTTTTTCTCCCTTTTTTCTCTCTTCTGTCTGTCTGTCTCCCTCCAAGCCCCCTCCCCGACTGCTCCCTCTGTGTCAAAGGTGATCTGACTTAGGGAGGTCACGTGGTTCTTCCTTGGTAAGAAGGTTGAGGGGTTGAAAGTAAAATGGCAGTTTGAAGTAGATGAGGCAGCTTTCACAAAGATCTGGTGGTAGGAGGAAACACTCCATGTGTGAATACCTATCTTGCACAGAGTAATTTAATCTTCCCTTCTGTTCTTGCGCGCTGTCCCCCCTTCCCATCCCTTTCTTTTTGCTTTCTTATTCTTTAAAAAAATAAATAAATAAAATGTAGTTCACAGGCCTTGGATTGTGGTGCAGTAAAAATGAAGCCACTGTTTATGGCACCGGCATCCCACCAGTATCTGGTATCAGAGTGTCAGTTCAAGTCCAAGCTGCTTCTCAACTGATCCAACTCCCAATAAATATGCCTCAGAAGTCAGCAGGTAATGGCCCAGGTGTGTGTGTGTGTGCCGGGACACCCATGTGGGAAACACAGATAAAGTTGGCTTTTGGCCTCAGTCTGACCCATTCCTGGCCATTGCAGGTATTTGGTGAGTGAACCAAGAAATGGAGGATCTCTCCTTCTTCCGTTCTCTCTCTCTGTGTCACTCTGCCTTTCAAATTAATAAATAAGTAAATAAAACTCTTTAAAAATTCTTTTGAAAAAAAAAATACATGCTCGTTTTCTTCAGCTCAACTCTTCTCAGAGTTGTTTGCTATTGATGAGCTTCTGAAGCTTTTTCTAAATACTGGACAAATTCTCATGGCTAATAGACATGAAGAAATGCTAAGGCTCCCTAGCTATCAGAGAAATGCAAATAAAAACCATATTGAGATTCCACCTAACTCCAGTGAGATTGGCCTACATTCAGAAATCTGTTAACACCTGCAGGCATCAGTGTGCAGAGAAAGGTACCCTTCTTCACTGTTGGTGGAAATGTAGGCTAGTACAGCCACTATGGAAGTCAGTATGGAGAGTGTTAAGACAACAAAATTGATCTACCATATGACCCAGCTATCCCACTCCTGGAAATATATCCAAAGGAAATGAAATCTGTGTATGAGGAAGTGATCTGTAATTCTCTATTTACAGCAGCACAATCTACAGTAGAAAAGACATGGAAACCACACAAGTACCTGTCAGAAGAGGAGAAATGTGGTACATAAAGAAAATGTGGTGCATCTATTCTATGGACTATTGCTCAGCCACTAAAAAGAATGAAATTCTACCATATGTAACAAAATAGACCAACTAGAGACCATTATGCTCAGTGGAATAAGCCAATCCCCAAAGGACAAATATTTATGTTCTCCCTAATATAAGGCAACCTTCATGCAAAATACGTACACATATATTCATCTACAGGAACTGTATAATGGAGGCTAGCGTATGGGGAAGTGAAGATACATGGCAGTATACATCTCTACTCCCAAATAAAATATGGACTTCCAATGAAACTGTTAAATATATGTTGACAATAGGATGCTGGGCTTTCTACCGACGATGTCATAATGCACTTAGATAGCAGGATGATGGACTTGTGATTGTTTAAGGGGAATATGGGGAAAATAGGAGGAATGGGGAGGGTGGAAAGGGAAATCACTGAGCCTGTGGAACTGTATCATGAAAAATAAAAAATGAATAAATGAAACTGTAAATGTAAATATGCTTTAAGTAGAAGCAAGCAAAATGTGATTGCTGTTCAGCCTGCATGGTAGCCAGTGATTTGAATTTCAGGAACCATGCAATTTAAGGAATAGAGTCAAGACCTACATGCAACACCAAAAGAAAAAGGTTTTGTTGCAGTGTTGTTTCTGTTCTTTTAACCTAAAATCATCTAAGTATTTGTAATCATTTCCTCTGTTAAATTTTGATAAGCCAGGGAGTAACTGAAATAAATTTCAGAATCTTTGGTTGAATTGTAAAAGTGATTTATTTCCTATGTGCATTTTTACAGGGAGTTTTAATATTCCTTGCCATCTGTCTGTGTTTGAGAATGAAGTCAGGCTGTAGAAATTCTATTAGAATGTAAAGTGACTTTTGAACTGCACTCCAGTACTTTTTGGTCTGTAATATTCTAAACTTGACTCTCTTTATTCTTTTGTTCTTGATATTCATCTGTATTATGCTGTAAAAAGTAATTCTGAAGCTTTGCTCTTTATAGCATTTCTTCCAATGTTCTTACCCAGTCCTTGACGGGGAAAACTAAATTCCATGCTAAAGTTGTGGTAGAGTCAACCGAATTGATCTTCTTGAAACTTAAGCCATTCTGTCATATTTTCTGTGTGCCTGCTTTCTTCACTTTTTGCTTTTGTTTAATTATCTTTCTTCATAGCTCAACCTTCAAGGCTCATAACTTTTTTATAGTGTCATTATAAACTTGATTCACAGTTTGTTTTTTGTTTTCTTCTTTGCAGAAAGGGCAATTGCAAGACATGAGGTTCGAGAAATTGAACAGCGACATACAATGGATGGCCCTCGGCAAGATACAACCTTTGATGAGGAAGAAGACATGGTGATCATTTACAACAGAGTTCCAAAAACTGCGAGTACCTCGTTTACCAACATCGCCTATGACTTATGTGCAAAGAATAGGTACCATGTCCTTCACATCAACACTACCAAAAATAACCCAGTGATGTCACTGCAAGATCAGGTATTTGCCATTCAGGAGCTGCACAAATGCTCTCTGACCCCGCCTCACTTATATTTTGTGTCTCAAGGGGATAAACTGTTTTTAAAGGTTTGTGTATACTGATCGCAGTAAATCCTAAGCCTCTTAGTTGGATCCTTCCAACCAGCTTTTTGTGTATTTTTACACTGTTCACTTTATTTTCCATATCACTTTGCATATAGTATCTATTCAAATATTTGTGAAGTAATTGAATTAATAAATTAAAAATTTATATTCTTGAGTATAAATGTAGTATCCCTTTAAAAATTAGAGTACTTTTATCTTAAGAGCTTTATTATCTCAGCTTATGCTAGAGAACTGTTTGAATACTTATCCTCATATACTAGTAATGTATGTAAATATTAGCCATAAACTATTGCAGAACAGAGATTCTGGCTTTTATCTTGGATATAATTTTTGCCTGTTAAATTCTTCAGTTGAGCATTTAGCTTAACAGCAAAGATACTGATTAAGTAGCTTACATTTGGGACTGATACTGTGGTACAGTAGGTTAAGCTCCCTGGACATGCTGGTATATCCATATTGGAGTGCCAGTTCGAGTTAGAGTCCTGGATACTCCATCTTCCTGCTAATATTTGTGGGAAAACAGCAGAAAGTGGCCCAAGTACTTGGGCCGCCACCACTCACGTGAGAAACCAGGATGAAGTTTCTGGTTCCTGACTGCAGCCTGACCTATTCCTGGCTGTTTTGGCTATTTGGGGAGTAAACCAGCAAATGGAAGATGAATCTCCCTCAGATTAACTCTCTGCCTTTCAAATAAATAATTTTTTTAATTAGGAAGAAGAAAGAAGCCTACATCATATGTTGGAATACTTGGATTCAATACCTGACTCAGGTTTCTGACTCCAGCACTCCTACTAATGCTGACCATTAAGGGCAGTGACAGTGGCTGGTGTCACTGGGTTCCTGCCACCTGTGCAGGAGACCCTGGCTACATTAGACACTTAAGACACCTGGCTAATGTGCATGGCTCCCAGCATAGCATCAGCCATTGCTGGCGTTTGGGGAGTGACCCAAACACAAGGGGGTTCTCTCTTTGCCTCTTAAATAAATTCTCAAGAAATTTTAGATGAACAAATGGATAGATATTTTAAAATGCTTTTAAATAAAAGGAATTATCTTTTAAAATTAAGTTCATTTTTTTATAGTAGTGTTATGCATTCCTCCTGTATTTGGAATTCTGACTCTACATATAATGTGCTTTCTGTAATACTGAAACAGATGGGAATTGGACCTCTAAAGAAGGAAAGAACAATATTTGAAAATAATTTTTCAAATTGAATACCGTGTTGGAATAACTTTTATTAAAGGGGTATTTGTGATGGGCCTGTGATAGTTAAAGTAATACTTACCCGTTTGCAAAGCCTAAACTTGTTTTATTGTTACAGAATTGATTACTATCCATTGTTTGACATAGTTACAATCCTGACACAAAAGCAAGGGAATAGCATTGATCTGTAAGGTTCAGTTTGGCTTGCTTGCTGAAGGACTGTTTGTAAAGGCTAATGGTATATATAGCATATCATCAAGCGCTTATGATTCTTGGCTCTCTGTAGTATCCTCAGTTACTCTTTTTCATAGCATGAAAAATCCACATCTGTCAGCCAAAGCAAATACCTCCTCTATAGATGGGAAGAAGCATGAGCCTTTTTAGCTAAGTGGGTCATAAAGACTATTCATCTTGTAATACTGTATATTTCAATGGCAATGGTCCTGAAGATTGTGTAGTAGATTTTGAGTCTGTTTGCATTTTTGGAATATACCTTGGTTTAAAAGAAGCATGTCTTAATACTCATAGCAATTTCAGATTTCCTCAGCAGTATTTATTGAAGAATGCTGTGGACTTATTTGTTCAATTTTTAGAGTTGTCTTATGTCCAGCATTAAAAAAAAAGTTTTCTGGCAGCTACAATATTTCTGGCAATGACATCAGTGTTTTTTTTTTTCCATGAAAAATAAATCTGCAGAAACTCACTACATCTGACATTTATAGGCATCATGTAGTAGTACATTTTCCCAGTTGCATTTGGATGAAATAAACCTTCTGATTTTCCTTGCAATAGGTTGTTAGTTATATATAGAGGGGGGGGAAATATCAGCAAAAGAAAAGTACAAATTCTGCCTTAAAAACAATTGAATTATATAATGAATGGCACTTAAAATATACTTGTGTGAGGCAGAGTAGAGGAGTCATCTTAATGTCAACTAGTAGTTCAAAGCCTGGTCATAATTAGGAATAGCTCCTATAACTGATACTATCTAATCTCTAATTTCTGCAACTTGCCAGCTTCTTGTTTTATATAGAACTCATTCTTCAGAAAGTCAGATTTACTGCTTTCCTTTCCTTTGCCTGGCACACTAGATAGCATTTCAAAATATTTGTGCATGTATGTGAAAGAAGGAGAGAGACAGAAAGATCAAGTTCCTATCTGCTGGGTCATCATTCAGATACCCATTATAGTCAGGGCTGGGAGTTCCGACTCCTATGTAGGTAGTAAGAAATCAGTTAATTGAGCCATGGCTGCTGCCTCTCAGAATGTGCTGTAATACGAGGGCTGCAGTCAGAAGCCAGACTCAGTGGAGCCCAGGTTGTCAGATGTGGGGTACAGGCATGTTAGGAGCTAGGCTAAACAAATGCTACCTCCAGAATAGTAATTTTGTTTCATCACATTCTTTGCAAATATGTTTTTTGTTTTTTACTGTTAGTAAGATTGAATTATTATTATTGTTGTTGTTGTTGTTGTTGTTACTATTTTCCATGATATGGTTTTGTAGGTATGGGAATTCCCTCCTCCACTTCCTCTTTCTCCCTGCTGATCCTACCCCGCCACTATTTTTCCCATATTATTACAATAGTATAGTCACTGAACCTCATCTTATGTAACACATTTTCTAACATTTTTATTTTAGTTTTCTTTGTACACTATTGCTTTAAAATTTTTTTTTAATTTATTTGAAAAACACAGAGAGACAGAGAGAAAAAAATCTTCCATCTGCTGATTCACTCCCCAAATGGCCACAAGAGCTGTAGCTGGCCCTAAGTGAAACAAGAAGCCAGTAATTTCTTCCTGTTTTCCCATGTGAGTGTCAGGGACCCAAATACTTGAAACATCTTCTGCTACTTTCCCACCTAAACTATCAAGAAACTGGGTGGAATGTGGAATAGCCAGGACTCAAATAAGCATTCAGGTTAGGTGCCAACATGACAGCATAACCAACTGTGCCACAACACTGGCCCTTCTGTAGCTCTTTTTCCTTATTTAAGAAATAGTTTTGGGCCCGGCGGCGTGGCCTGGCGGCTAAAGTCCTTGCCTTGAAAGCCCCGGGATCCCATATGGGCCCCGGTTCTAATCCCGGCAGCTCCACTTCCCATCCAGCTCCCTGCTTGTGGCCTAGGAGGGCAGTTGAGGACGGCCCAATGCATTGGGACACTGCACCCACGTGGGAGACCTGGAAGAGGTTCCAGGTTTCCGGCTTCAGATCGGCGCGCATCGACCCGTTGCAGCTCACTTGGGGAGTGAATCATCGGACGGAAGATCTTCCTCTCTGTCTCTCCTCCTCTGTGTATATCTGGCTGTAATAAAATGAATAAATCTTTAAAAAAAAAAGAAAAAGAAATAGTTTCTTGGGGCCAGCGTCATGACAAAGTGTATTAACTACCACTTGCAATGCCAGCATCCCATAAGGTGCGGGTTCGACACCCAGTTAACTCTACTTCTAATCCAGATCTCTTGGTTTTATGATGACGTACAAGTAGTTCTGTATTTGGAAGTGCCTTTGCAGCTCAGAACCACAGCAGCTATCACAAATGAGTTCATTATTTATTTTTTTATTGTATTTTGTTTGTTGTTGGGAAGGGGGGACTTGGATGTCAGCAGTTGCTGGTCAAATGAAGAATTTAAAGAGGAAAAAAATGTCAAAAGTAGAATTTTTGTATAGTTATGTAAATAATTCTTTTTTATTAATCACTGTATATTTGATTTATTAACTTAATAATCAAGAGCCTTAAAATATCATTCCTTTTTATTTAGATGTATGTGTTTAGAACTGATGGTTTTTGACAGCAGTGTAAGCATTACAACTATTTTTTTTTTAACTTATTACATGTTGCCTATAAGCCAAACTTAAGGTGTTTGAAACTAGTTTATTTTAAAAACAATAAGATGGGCTTCCTTTGCCTGGAATGCTGATGGATAGCTGTGTTTTGATTTTTCTGTACAACGTCAGATGTTAAAACCCCTCCGGTAGCATCACTTTAAAATGCGTTTTAAGGACTGACTGAGGCTGTTTGAGAACAGGTTCCTTTTTTTTTTTTTTAATTTTTCTTTAGACTTGAGAAGAGACAGACAGGTGACCTGCTGCAGAGCGGTTCCCAGGAACAAGCTCGGGGATAACTTACCGTAGCCCAAATGTGAGGGAATGAACACCATGAAAATAGCAAACTGACTCTGTGAAGTTGAAGCACACCAATCTTACCGTGTAAATTCTGATTTCTTTTTACCATTCGTACATTAATACCAAACCACCTTTAGGTTTGATTTTGTTGTTGTTGTTGTCATCATTATCTACTGCATTTAGGGAGTGTTCCAATAAGCTAGTTGAATGCTTGAACCAGAAAATGTCCCGTAAGATCACTGTTTAGGTTTGCCATTGAGTACACTGCCTGCCTTAAGTGAGGAAATCAAAGTGCTATCACAAAGTTCAAGATCAAAAAGGCTTATAAAAACAGAGTCATCTTGTTGGTTCACCAGTGAGGCCGTGAAGATACTTTGTATTGTCCTATTACTGTTATGTGAATGCACGGGGGTGGGGAGTGCATCTTCGATGTGTTGTTCCTGGCAATAAATTTTTGGAAAGTAATATTTATTAAATTTTTTGTATGAAAACATGGGGAAAAAAATGGCCCAGAAGCTTGGATCAGTACACCTAGGTGAGAGGCCTAGGTGAAGCTCCTGGCTCTTGACTTCAGTGGCCTGACTTCCCTGGCTCAGCCCTGGCTGGTCATAATTAGGAATAGCATTTGAGGAGTGAACCAGTGGATCGAAGATCTCTCTGTGTCTCTCCTTCTCTCTATATATAACTCTGCCTTTCAAACAAATTTGAAACAAAGCAAGAAGGAGTTTCTAGTCACTCAAACACTTGATGGAAGAGATTTTTATTAAATTTACTGCTGTTGCAAGTTTCCATTTAAAGCCCAGTTTACTCATTAAAAAAAAGTTGGAATAAAACAGATGACCATGTTTATTGTCTCACTTTCCAATCTCAGCAATTCAGTTTATTTGATACCAACCCTTAGCCCCAGCTCTATATGTACTGTATTAGATGATATATTAGACTGTTAACTTGCTTAATAATTACACAAAAATTTTGCAAGCAAAGGCCAGATGTTTGTAATCTAATATAAAACTACCCAGTGTGTAGTAACTATGCATGTTCTACCCTTAGAAACAGTTGTCAACTTCACTTGCAAGTTTTTCAGTTACTTATTGAATCTGTTACATGGAGTGAGATCTCACTGAGGAAATAACAAAGGAATAAAAGGGCACATCTTTCAAGGTCCTTATTTATTATTTATTGGAAAGATGAAACAGACATAGGAGCTATTAAGACAGCTAAAAATGTGTTTCCTAAAATGCTTAAGCAAAAAATATTTGCTGCCAAAATGTTTAATCTGAACCTAATCCTGAAGAAATAGACAAATTCATGCTATCGAACAGTCCACAATGCTGGACTTTCTGAAGTTGAGCATATGACAATCAGGAAGAGAGAAGGGAAAAGAGTTCTGTAGGCTAGAGTAGAGTACAAACATGTATTCTAAGTATAATTTATGAAGAAGAACAGTTCAAGAAATTAAAATAACATCTGACAGTATGAAGCAGGAAAAATGAATTAAAATGATAGAGGTTCAGTGATGAAACTTACATATTTCCAAACTGGGCTTACCAAGTTAATTAGAATTGTCAGGAGACAGATCATCAATCAGCCGTTCTTGGGAAATGTAGTTTGCTCTGCTCTCATGAAAAAACCTTTGCATTAGAGAACATCTTGTCTCCTTAAAGTAACCTGCCGAATAGGTATGATTGGCAGTGTATTGTATCATCTTTCTTAGGTGTTTTCTAATCTGCTTAGGTCTGTGATCATATTTAGTTCCCTTCTGTTAGAACATTGGGATCATCAACAATTTGCATTCTCTTTGTAGGAAAGCATAGTGTATCTTCTCTTAATTTATTCTCAAGTCAGCTAACTATTGGTCATTGCTTGAGAGCTCACAGTTTGCTCTGAAGTGCAGACAGGTTTTAGGACAATAGTTAAGATGAGTGCTCTCAGCTGATAACTGTATGCTAATCATTGATTAAAATGCAGATTCTGATTCAGAAGAACCAAAGGTGAAGCCCGGTAGTCTGAATTTCTAAATTTGTTTAATGCCAAAACTCATGCTGCTGCTCCTCAGACTAGAGTCTGAGTAAAAAAGATTAAGAACATGGTTATCAGTGTTGGTAGGAGAAGATGCTTGATCTTCTTCTCAGGATAATGGGACACTTTAAATCCATCCTCCTCTCTCCCCTGCCAGTTCCAGGCTCCTTGCGTAGTCCAACAGGCCTTCTTTAATCTAGCTCATGTTCCTTGCTGTATTCTCTTATCCCCCAGTCAGACTGACCTGATTCCTTGAATGTACCAGACCTATTCCATTTCAAGGCATCTGTACTCATTTTCTCTTAGAATGCACCTCTGGCTCCTCCTGAAGCTGACATCATCTTATCCACTTAAGATTTGCACATGCGTGATATTCTGGACGAAAGTCCCTCTCCCAAGTTACTGTGAATCCTGTTACTCTCCCTGTACTCAGACATTCATGGGACTGTGCTTAACTAGAGGCTGCTCGTGGGCAGACCCTTCATCGGGTCTTACTCGTCACTGCATCGCCTAGGGTTACCAAAGGACCCAAGACATGATGGATACCTCATACGTTTTTTGTTGTTGTTGTTAAATGAGTGATAAACAAATGAGCTAACTTAGATGCTGACAGGAGTTCATACTGTGCATGACCGCCATGTTGGTAGATACTGACATAGTGAGCCTCTTTGGTTGGTGTGAATTTGAGATATCTTTGCCTCTTGGATGATTTGGGAGACCACCCTACCCCAGCCCACAAAAGGTTAAACAAGCAACACAGCTCTTTTTTAAAAATGTTGATTTATTTGAAAGGCAGTGCTACACAGAGTGGGAGAGAGAGTGAGAGATAATCTGTTGGGCCACTCCCGCATCACTGCAGTGGCCAGGCCTAAGCTAGGAACCTAGAAGCTCCATCCAGGTTTCCCATGTGGCTGCAGGGACTCAAGCAATCAGACCATCTTCACTGCCTTCCAGGTGTGTTATTAGCAGGGAACTGATTCAGAAGTGCAACAGCTGGGACTCCAACTGGTACCCATATGGGAGGGGTGTTAGCACTGCAAGCAACACCTTAACAAATTATGTCACAATGTCAGCCTTACAACACAGGTCTTAACCACAGTGAATATATGTACTCTTTTTGCTAAACTTTCATGTTTTTACCCAATCATTACACAGTTTTTCTCTTCGTGTAGAAAATGTCTTCTCTGTTTATTCTCTTACAAGTACCCACGGCCATATAAAAAATGTTTGTTTTAATTAAATGCATGGGTAGGAGTTTGGTATATAGTAATTAGTCAAGTTAATAGTAGTATTCATTCAGTAGACAATAATTACAAAATTAGAATTTATAATTTAGCCAGGAGTTCAGGGTGCTATCCCTGCTCTTTTATATAGTGAAATAAGTTCTTTTGTGATTTCTGGTAGTCGTTATATTGAGACTACTCTATCAAGCACGTAGGTCTCGGGACTAGCATTGTTAACATAACAAGTAAAGCTGCTGCCTGTAGCATGCCCTGTGGGCTCTGGTCCCAGCTGCTCCACTTCCCATCAAGCTCTCTACTAATGCTCCTAGGATTGCAATGGAAGATGGTGCAAGTGCTTGGATCCTGCACCCACATGCGAAATCTGGAGGAAGTTCCTGGCTTGCATCGGGCCCCACCCAAGCCGTTGCGCTCATTTGGGGAGTGAATCCAAGGCTGGAACATGGACCTTTATCTCCCTCTGTCTCTGTCTGTCCCTCTCTCGATAGCTCTGCCTTTCAGGTAAACAAAATAAATCTCTTAAAATAAAAAAGAAGAATGTAGGTCTAGATATTACTGCTAGTGAGGTCGTAATTTTTTTGCCTTTTTGCACAGTTCAGGTCTGATTCAACAAGCAAATAAATCAGCATACCAGCACCTACCTTGCTTGTTTCCCCTAAAGGTCCTTTCTTATTATTTGCTAGCCTGGCACTGCTTGAGTTATAAAATCGGGAAGAAATCACTACTTCGGATACGCTTCAGGCTAGGCATAAAACATTTATTTTCTGTATTGTAACTGACTGCTGTTTCTGAAATGTCCTTCTTGATAACATATTTCAATCAGTGTTTGGAAATGCTCTGTGAATAAAGCCACCGTGAAGGTTTTGTTTCTTCTCTATCCCCAGAAGTTCTCAGTTATTTTCAGACCCCTTGAATTCATCTGATACTATTTGATTTTGCTCCTTTTTGCCTAACACTTTACCTGTCATTAGTGTCAAATATAGGCAGTAAGATTCCATAAAACTAACTGAATAGAGGCTTGATCACCTGATATTGTGTTTGCAGAGCTTTGTCCCAGGGACTTGGGCAGAAGGCCCCAAGTACAAAGGCAAAAGCATATGGTGCAGGGGTGAGGACAGGGCAGAAAAGGACAGGGCAGGACCTGGCACTGGGCTGATGGAACGGGAGAAATGGAGATGGAAGAATAGAGACAGGGCAAATTGTAGAGATCTAAGAGGATAAGTATTAAAGATGGCCCAGTAAGGTAGCCTAGTGGCTAAAATATTCACCTTGAATGCGCTAGGATCCCATTTGGGCACTGGTTCTAATTCCAGCAGCCCTGCTTCCCACCCAGATCCCTGCTTGTGGCCTGGGAAAGCAGTTGAGGACGGCCCAAAGCTTTGGGACCCTGAACCCATGTGGGAGTCCTGGAGGAAGTTCCTGGCTCCTGGCTTCAGATCGGCCCAGCTCTAGCCATTGTGGCTGCTTGGGAATGAATCAACGGATGGCAGATCTTCCTCTCTGTCTCTCCTCCTTTCTGTATATCTTACTTTGCAATAAAAATAAATAAATCTTAAAAATAAAGAAAGAACTCTGGAGGCAGGCGTGGTGCACACTGGTTGAGATGCTGCTTAGGATGGCCCATGTCCTGCAGCAGTATGTCTTAGGAGCGTGAGTTCCAGCTGCCTGATCATGAACACCCTGGGGGCTCAATTGGAGCTCTGGGTTTTTGGCTTTGACCTGGCCACTCCAGCTGTTGCAGGAATTTGGGAAACCAGTGGATGTAAACTTGATCTCTGACTCTGTGTCTTTTCAAATATAATAATTCATAAAGTTTTCATTTTGTAATGCAGCTCTTATGGTAATGCTCAGGACCATCAAAATGATACTCCTGAGATATTGGGAAAGATAATGGTGCTGATGTTGGCACAGCAGTGATGCCACTGTCTGAAAGTTGGCTTCCAGCTTTCAGACAGTTTGTATCCCAGTTGCTGCACTTCCAGTCCTGCTCCCTGCTAAAGGTCCAGCAAAAGCAGCAGCAAATGGGCCAAGGGCTTCCTAGGTACCTGCACTCACAAAGGGAGACTGGGATGAAGCTCTTTTTGTAGAAAGAAGGAGGGAGGGAGGGAGAAAGGGAGGAAGGAAGGGAGGAAGGAAGGAAGGAAGGAAGGAAGGAAGGAAGGAAGGAAGGACGAAAGAAAATAAATAAGAAGATAAATTTTAAAAGAGCAGTGGAAGATGTGCCGAATGCCTGGGAGACCTGGAAGCAGCTCTTGGAAGCCATTGTAGCCATCTGGGTTTGAACCTGCCTGTGCATGGTATATCTGTCTCAGTGTCTCTTCCTCTCTCTAGAACTCTGACTTTGAAATAAGAAATTTTTTAAAAGATTTGTTTTTAATTTTTTTATTGCAATGTCAGATATACAGAGAGGAGGAGAAACAGAGAGGAAGATCTGCTGTCTGTTGATTCACTCCGCAAGTGGCTACAATGGCTGGAGCTGCGCTGATCTGAATCTAGGAACCTGGAACCTCTTCTAGATCTCCTACGCGGGCAGGGTCCCAAGGCTTTGGGCTGTCCCAGACTGTTTTCCCAGGACAAAAGGAGGGAGTTGGATGGGAAGCAGGGCCGCCGGCATTGGAACAAACACCCATATGGGATCTCAGCACATTCAGGGCGAGGATTTTAGCCACTAGGCTACCTTACCGGACCCAAGAGCTAAAATTTTAAGGACAAAATAGAAAATACTGGTTTTCAAAGGCATTTGCTTGTATGTTTCCTTGCAGAATGGTTTTCAAGAGAAATAAAGTAATATTATTCCACCAGCACATCTAAACGCTTTGACATTCTTCTTGGGAGGTAGCTGATGATGGCTCAAATAATTGTGTCCCTGTCTCTTACATGGGAGATCGAGACTTACTGCCCAGCTCCTAACTTGGTCCTTGGGGTGACCCAGCCTTGGACATTAGGACATCTGCATAGTGAGTCATGGAACATCTCTGTTTCTGTAGTTCTGTCTTCCTCTCTGACTTTGAAATAAATAATTTGGGGGGGCTTAGTGTTGCGACACAGTGGGTTAAGCTGCCACTTGTGACTTTAGCTTGTCATGTGAACACTAGTTTAAGTCCTGGCTACTCCACTTCTGACCCAGTGTCCTGCTAATGCACTTGGGAAAGCAGCAGATGACTCATCTGAAACCCACCTCCAATTTCCTTTTTTCTTTGCCTTCTAGTTCTCTCTCATAAATGGCTAAATTACTGCAACTAATTTTCATAGACCCAAGGATTTATATGCAGCAGTTTACCGTGAAGTGGCAGTTACAAGGACTTTCCAAATTCAGCTTGTCAATTTTTGAAAGATTCTGCATTTAGACACTTGATATTATGTTTGCTTTTTCTGTTTTATTTGCAGTTTGAAGAATAAATAAGAAACAGTATTTGAGCCTTTAATCATACATTGATTTGACTATTTGTTTTATGGGGAAAAAATAAAATACCTGCTAAAATGAAGTGTGTTTTCTAATGCAGCCTAATTTAGTCTACATTCAGTTTTCAGCTTTTATTTTAAGGGTGTGTGTGTGTGTGTGTGTGTGTGTGTGTGTGTAAGGAGAGAATATTAATTTATATAACTTCTGTTCTGGAAGCTCTGTAATTTCTGCATCCCGTGCTGCACCCACAGCCTTCCGTTTTCACTCGTTCACAGTGTGTGACATGTGGCTGCTGCAGCTGCACAATTTCTATCCCCAGCAGTAGGCTTCATCTAGAAGGCGGTCGTCCACGTTCATTGCTGTTAGCTTGCTGACCCCAGAAGAGCTCCGTGGGACTCTCCTAACATGGAAATGAAGGGTGGTAGATTGTCCCACTGTGCGTCAGGGGTGGAGGTCACAGCTTGCGGGTGTTTTCAGTGGAGCATGGTGAGGCGCCCCAGGGACTAGTCTCTAGTCTGTGCCGTTCACTGAATAGCGTGTGACAGTTTGCCTATGAAGAATCTATACTAGGGCCCGGCGGCGTGGCCTAGCAGCTAAAGTCCTCACCTTGAACGTGCCAACATGCCATATGGGCGCTGGTTCTAATTCCAGCAGCTCCACTTCCCATTCAGCTCCCTGCTTGTGGCCTGGGAAAGCAGTTGAGGACAGCCCAAAGCTTTGGGACCCTGCACCCGCGTGGGAGACCTGGAAGAGGTTCCTGGTTCCCGGCTCCGGATCGGCACCATACCGGCCGTTGTAGCTCACTTGAGGAGTGAATCATCGGATGGAAGACCTTCCTCTCTCTCTCCTCCTCTGTGTATATCCGCCTTTCCAATAAAAATAAATAAATCTTAAAATAAATAAATAAATAAATCTTTAAAAAAAAATCTATACTAGAGGCCAGCAGAGCAGGTTGAGCCAAAGCCTGGAATGCCAGCATCCCATCTAAGTGTCTGAGTCTTGCCTGCTCCATTTCCTGTTATGCTCCCTGTTAGCACCTGGAAAAGCAGCAGCAAATAGCCCAGTGCTTGAACCCCTGCCATCCGCAAGGTGAAGCTCCTGGCTTGTGGCCTTTTGGGGAGAGAACTAGCAAATAGACAATCTTTCCTTCTCTCTACCTCTCCTCTCTGTGTAACTCTCTGCCTTTCAAGTAACACTTTTTTTTTAAGATTTATTTTTATTGGAAAGTCGGTTATACAGAGAAGAGGAGAGACAGAGAGGAAGATCTTCCCGTCCGATGATTCACTCCCCAAGTGAGCCGCAACAGCTGGAGCTGAGCCAATCCAAAGCCAGGAGCCTGGAGCTTCTTCTGGGTCTCCCACATGGGTGCAGGGTACCAAAGCTTTGGGCCATCCTCAACTGCTTTCCCAGGCCACAGGCAGGGAGCTGGATGGCAAGCAGGGCTGCCGGGATTAGAACCAGTGCCCATATGGGATCCCGGGCATGCAAGGCGAGGATTTTAACCAGTACGCTATCGTGCCGGGTCCTCAAGTAACACATTTTTGTAAAACCTGTCCCATTTTCCTCTGAAATTGTGTGTTGTGGGTTTGCAACCAGTGATACTTAGCTTTATCAACTTTTGCATTAACTTTAGTATTAGTGTTTTTAAAAATGGCTTAATATTTAGGTGCTTGATCCATTTAGAACTGATTTTTGTATGATGGGACAGGTGCGGGTCTTGCTTCTTAAGTCTGCAAGGTGCTATCCAATTGTCCCAACAGCATTTGTTGAAGAGACTAGACTCTTTCCCTGAATTGTTTTAAGTTTTCGTGTCAAAGATTAGTTGGCTGTGCATGTGTGGGCTCCCTTCTGGTGTTCCAGTTCTGTTCCACTGTTCTCTGTTTTTTGTAGCAATACCAAACTGTTTGGATGAGCTCCGCTCTGTAGTATGTCTTAAGGTCTGGAATTGTGATTCCTCCAGCTTGATTTTTATTCCTCAGGATAGCTTTGGCTGTTCGTGGTCTCTCAGCTCCATGGTGCTGTATATTTTTTGTTTTAACTTAACACCTGTTGTTGACTCTGTTTTGTGGCTTGTCATTTAAGGGAATGAATGGTGGTGGCATGATAGAGGCTGTCATATCCAAGTGTGAAGAGACAGTGGCAGTGTGTGTCTGCTACTTCCAAAGAAAGATGGACTCCCAGTGAGACTGTTGGACATATCTGGACAGTGGCATGCTGGACTGTCTGACATTGTACCAGTGATGTCGGGGCACACTTAAATAGCAGACTATTGGATTTGTGACTGCTTATGAAGGACTGTACTATTGTAATAATATGGGGAAAATCAGTTGGGGAGGGGGAAATCCCAAACTCTATGGAATGCACCATAAAATTGAAAATTCTTTTTTAAAATTTCAAAAAATGGCCTAATGTATTTATATAATTTTTCATATCGTTTTGAGTCCTATAGATTGATATTTCTTTTAATCTCTCAAACTTTTATCAGTAAGCTTATAATATCTGTTCATAACTCCACATTTTCTGATAGTCATCATCTTTAATAATTTTGTTTTAAGAAATACTTTTATACTATATTTGCTGAGTCATTAATAAAAATGCGGGTTATTTTTTTAACAACAAGTCCCTGAGAAGAATGTAATGTGCATGAGCCATGGCTGTACTACAGAGCTACCTGCTTCTGTGTCTGTCGAGAGGCATTGGGTGCACTCCCCGCACCACTCCCAGCACACCCACCAGATGGCGCTGGAAATAACGCCTCCTTGGGCATTTGCATTCAGAACCATCCTTTACCCTTCTCTGGGTGTGGAATCGGTAGCTTTTTCTGTAATGGATTAGCTACAGATTATGCTATATTTTCCTAGTCCAACCACTATTTCAAGCTCTGTAATTGTGAAAATAATGTGCCAGTTTTTGCTGGTTCACTGCCCAAATGACCATGACGACCAGGGCAAAGCCAAGAATATGAAACTCCATCTGGATCTCCCATGTGGGTGAGAGGGGCTCTTTGCTGCTCTCCAATGGAGCTGGATATTAAGTAGAGTAGCCAGGTCTTGAATTAGTACTTCCAAATAGGATGCCAGTGTCAAGCAGTGGCTTAACCCACTATGCCACATTGCTGACCCTTCTGTGTTTGTATTTAAATTCCCAAATGGGAAGTATTTTGCTATTATCGAATTTCATTTCCTTCAGATTGTACTTCAGTAATAAGTGTGTTCTTCCTTTATAGGTACGCTTTGTAAAGAACATAACTTCCTGGAAAGAGATGAAACCAGGTTTTTATCATGGACATGTGTCTTATTTGGATTTTGCAAAGTAAGTAACAGCTCAAATGACACACTGAAGAATACCATGCACTTCAGTAACTTAAAAAAAGTCAAAGTAATTAAATTGTTATGATGCTGATTTTCAAAAGCATATACTAGTCTTGGCCACTTTTTGATTTGGAATTTAAATGTACCTTCTAGTGTTCGACTGCCCCCTAGTGTTCATAAATTGTCAATTCTCATATTAACTACAGAAATTCACATTGAGTTAAATTTAAGTAATAATCTTATAATTGTTTCTATCATTATTACGTTTATATTTTTTTATACAAGAGTGACACTATTTCACACAAGGGCAGACTTGTCCTAGGGAGTGAGAATACAGCTTGCTGGGTCATTGTCAGAGCTGAGGAAGCCAAGCAGGCCTTAACTGTTGAAGCCCCAGTGTGTCTGCCTCACAGCCCAGACGCAGGAAAGTGTGCGCTTTCCCTTGGGCTGCCTTGTTTCATCTTGACAATCATGATGCATTAAGAAAAGTTGCTTTTACCAGTGATTTGCCTTCATCGAAGTTGCTTGTAATTGAAGAGAAGTAAGTATCAAATTCTATGTTTTTAGGGGAAGAGGGGGCCAGGGTGTTTCTGCCATATTCCAATCCAGAAAGTTCAGAAGACCTCAGGTTTCCATAAAGTAGTGAAGCACTCTGTAGCCTTCTTGTAGGTCTGTGTCCTGTTAAATACTGACCGCAGACAGGTCGAAAGGGTGGTCTGAGGATGAGAGTCTTGTGGAGCCGGGTCTTGTTTTTGTTTTGTTAATACCATTATCATAAAACTTGACGCCCAAATATTTTACCTAAGAAGAATTTAATTATTGTCAAAAATAGCTGAAATTTTACTGTTCAGAAATACATATTTTACTATTAAGATTTGACACAATCACTCAACTTTTTAAAAGCAATACATACTAATATATTTGCAGGCTTTAAAGACCTTGTAAGAATTAGAGATGCTGTACCACCTTGTTTACAGCAGCAGCGTTAACGATAGCCAAAGTTTGAAATCAAGCAAGGATGAAGAAAATGCAGTATATACACATAAGGAAACATTATTCAGCTATAAGAATGGTGAAGTCTTACCTTTTGCAGCAAAATGGTCTCAACGTGAGGATATCATATTCAGTAAAATAACCAGACCCAGAAAGACAGATACCTACCACATGTTTTCCCTGATATGTGGGAGTTAAAATTTAAAAAACATTCAAACAGGGCCCGGCGGCGTGGCCTAGCGGCTAAAGTCCTCGCCTTGAAAGCCCCGGGATCCCATATGGGTGCCAATTCTAATCCCTGCAGCTCCACTTCCCATCCAGCTCCCTGCTTGTGGCCTGGGAAAGCAGGAGAGGACGGCCCAATGCTTTGAGACCCTGTACCCGCGTGGGAGACCAAACAGAAAAAGAAAAAAAATGGCTATGTGTATCTGCATTGCTGCAAAGGTGGTTTGATGAAACTTTATTTAATACCTTTGTCAAGCCAGTGGTTAAGAATGCTTCTCTGTGCTCACTTTGGCAGCACATATACTACAATTAGAACAATACAGAGGGGCCCGGCACTGTGGCCTAGCAGCTAAAGTCCTCATCTTGAACATGCCGGGATCCCATATGGGCACCGGTTCTAATTCCAGCAGCTCCACTTCCCATCCAGCTCCCTGCTTGTGGCCTGGGAAAGCAGTTGAGGACGGCCCAAAGCCTTGGGACCCTGCACCCGTGTGGGAGACCCGGAAGAGGTTCCTGGTTCTCAGCTTCGGATCGGCAGTACCGGCCGTTGTGGTCACTTGGGGAGTGAATCATCGGAAGGAAAATCTTCCTGTCTCTCCTCCTTTCTGTATATCTGACTTTGTAATAAAAATAAGTAAATCTTTAAAAAAAAAAAAAAAACGATACAGAGCAGATTAGCCTGGTCCCTGTGCAGAGATGACACGCAAACTCATAAAGCGTTCCCTTTTTTAAAAAGATGTTATTTTGCTGTAGTTTTAATAATCAGTGATTGCCTTATCATCTTCTATATATGGATGAGTCGTTTTTCTATTCAGCTGCTTATAGCTGTTATCTATTCCCACTAAACTATGGTCTTTTTGCTTGTTATTTGTTAACATTCTCATTTGATAAAGTATTAAGCTTTTTACTGTAATGTTAGTCTAGAGTATGTTTATCTCAAAAGTTTAAAAAATAGAGGAAAATGGAAAAGGAGAGAAGATGGGAGGCTAGAGGAAGGGAAGAAGGGGAATGCTATGTTTTTAGAATTGTATTTAACCTGTTAAATATTAATTAAAAATTAAAACTAAAAAATAGTCTGGGGCTGACCTGGTGGGTCAGTTTGTGTCTTGCTGCTTCATTTCCAATCCAGCTGTCTGCTAATGGCCTGGAAAAGTAGCCGAGGCTGGGCCAAGCCTTGGACCTGCACACCCGCATGGGAAACCCAGAATCAGCTCTTAGCTCCCAGCTCTGGAGCGGCCCAGCTCTGGCCATTGCAGCCACCAGGGAGTGGAGCAGCAGATGGAGTATCTCTGTGGCTTTCTCTATATATAGTTCTATTTCTCTCACTCTGTATGTCTCTGTGTAATTCTTTCAAGTAAGATACAAAATATTTTTTAAAAAAGATTTATTTATTTTTATTGGAAAGTCAGATATACAGAGAGGAGAGAGACAGAGAAGATCTTCAACAGCTGATTCATTTCCCAACTGGCCACACCAGCTGGAGCTTAGCCCATCTGGAACCAGGAGCCTCCTCCAGGTCTCCCACACGGGTGCTGGGTTCCAAGGTCTAGGGCCGTCCTCGACTGCTTTCCCAGGCCACAAGTAGGGAGCTGGATGGGAAGTGGGGCTGCTGGGACACAAACCAGCACCCATATGGGATCCTGACATCTGCTAGGCAAGGACTTTAGCCGCTGGGCTACCACACCGGCCCGATACATAATCTTTAAATTAAAAAAAAAAAAGACATTCTGTTTAAGATTTTAAATGAAAGTTACGGGGCACAGTGAATTGCACCACTTGCAATAGTGGCGTCTCATATTCAGAGTGCCAGTTTGAGTGCCTGCTGCTCAGCTTTTGATCCAGCTCCCTGTTCATGCCCCTGGGGAAGCAGCAGAGGATGGCTTAAGTACTTGGGCCCCTGCCCTCAGGTGGGAGACTTGGATGAATTTCCAAGCTCTTGAGCTTGGCCTGGCCTTTCAACCACTTGGCATCTCTGTCATTCAAATAAATAAGTTTTTTTTTTTTTAAGATTTTTATGTATGTATTTAAAAGAGCTAAAGAGAGAAAGGGAGAGACAGAATTTCTATTTGCTGGTCTACTCCCCAATTATCCTAAATGGCCAGGGCTTGGCCAAGCTGAAGCCAGCAGCCAGGAACTTCATCCAGGTCTCCCACCCATGGGTGGCAGGGTCCCAAACATTTGGGCTCTTTACCTGTTGTGCCACAATGCTGGCCCAAACAAATAAATTTTTTAAAGATTTTTTTTTTAATTGGAAAGTCAGATACACAGAGAGAAGGAGAGACAGAGAGGAAGATCTTCCGTCTGTTGATTCATTCCCCAAGTGGCCACAACTGTCAGAGCTGAGCCCATCTGAAGCCAGGAGCTAGGAAACTCTTCCAGGCCTCCCACACATGTGCAGGGTCCCAAGGGTTTGGGCCATCCTCAGCTATTTTCCCAGGCCGCAGGCAGGGAGCTGGATATGAAGCAGGGCTGCTGGGATTAGAACCAGCGCCAATATGGGATCCCAGTGCATGGAAGGCGAGAAATTTAGGTGCTAGGCTACTGTGCTGGGCCCATAATTTTTCTTTTTTAAAGAAGGTTACATATTAAACTCAGTTTTTTTATTTTTAAAAGAATGGAATGGAGTTCTACTGATTCCAGTTGGTAATAATTTTAGTTTTTTTGGAAATCCTGTGATTAAAAATGATTCACCCAACTATTACATACATACATGATATATGCCTGTTTCTAGTTCTTTCCCAAGTACTCAAGATCTTTCAGTAAAATGGTAACTTTAAAGTTAAATGTACATTTTTCTATAAATAATTCATCTTGCAATATTGAAAACATTTTATAGGCAGCTTTAGAATAAACTAATTATTTTTTTCTTTGCAGAAGCATTGAACCAATTTCATAAACTTCATTCATATGCATATTTTCCCTTAGGGCTGCATTATCTTTGAATTGAATGTTTGTTACCCTTTCACCTAAATGATTTATTTTTTCCACACAGCTCAGTTTCTAATACTCTAGGATTTCATTATTAACATTATATATTGAGTGCTTTTGCTTTTGGCAAAGTCCTGTGCTTAGAACAAAGCTCTGGTATATATTGGAACTCTTACAGTTGAACAATGTAAAGCTTTTTGAGAGACTAGTCTTATTTATTAAATACTGACATGAATGTGTAAGGTTGACTGTTTTGAAAGTAGGTCTCATGTACCAGAAGTGAAAAGTATGGTGAAAATTCCTAATAGAATTTTATAAGGTGTTTAGATAAATACCCAAACAAAATCACCTAGGGGAAATGTATCTGGATAAATATGAAAATAGTAGAGCTGTTACAGATGTAACTAGTAATCAGAAAAACTCCATGAATAAGGAAGGGCAAGAAACAACATCTTGCCAGTTTTTAAAAATGCTTTGTTCTTCAAGACATTTTAAAGTTTTTTCTTTGTTTTTATTTATTTGGAATGCCAAAAGAGAGCGTGGGAGACTTCTGCTGGTTCACTTCTTGAATTCCAGTAGGAACAAGTTGGACATTTTCAAAATGCCTTATTGTACAAGAAAGATGAAATTTACAAGTTTCAGTTCTTTATTTCACTGAAACTCCATTTTCCCCCTATAACTAGCTTATCATTCATTGAACACAGTGGAAATGTTACATTTTATCAGTATCTTCTATTACTCCATTTTACTTTCTTCAAATGGTTTAATTCAGGTATACAAGATGTGTACTCTTATGTTTTTTTCCCAGAAATGAGAATGAGTTTTCATCACTTTCATTTTTTCCCTCATATTACCTCTCTTGTCATTTTCAGAACAATTAAGGTGAATCAGTCAAGAAGCAGATATGTCAGGACAGGAAGCAAATAACTGAATGCTTCACTGAGTCTGGAATAGCCTATAGGGCAATAAAGTGACAATCTTTGAGCCCTAATGGATTTGTTAGTATATAAATTCAAGTGGGGTTGTCCTTTTAACCTTACGATTCTTTGCTGAAGCAGTTCTAGTTGGTAGCATTGCCTACACTTCCTAACAAATACATCACAGCAATGTAGAAACTTAAAAAAAGCACTGTAGCCACTGTAGGCCGTGGGCCCGGTACTCAGCACTGAGCCCTGAGCCCTGAGACTGGTAAGGAATGGGCTCTGATCTGAGTTAGCTCCAGCTCCGTGGTCTCAGCCACACTCCTTCAGATCTCTGCACATCAGTCTCCACATTTGTAGACGGAGGATAACCTGTGGTAGCCGTACGGATTAACGGTGTGTGCTCGTCGGAGGCCTCCCACAGAGCAGTGGGATGATTCCTTCGCGGTTCCCACTTCTTTCCATTCCTGATATTTTCTTTTCCCAGTCTGACGGAGTCTCTACTACTGCTGCTTATTCCCATTTCTTTTTCTTCTTCTTCTTTTTTTTTTTTTTTTTTTTTGTTGGTCGATATACTTTATTCAGTATCTAGATCTTACTTCTTTCAAGCATTTGTAATACAATAGCAATAAACCAGATCGCTTATCACTAATATAAATTAATCTCTCACAGTTCTGGAGACAGATGTCTAAGTTCTGCGCCCAGGCAGGTTTGATGTCTACTGCGAGCCTTCATTCCTTTTTTTTTTTTTTAACATTGCGTTATGTGACACAGTTTTATAGGTACTGCGATTCCCCTACCTCTCCCCAAACCCTCCCCGCATGGTGGATTCCTCCACCTTGCTGCATTGCCACAGTTCAAGTTCAGTTGAGATTCTTTCATTGCATGCATATAGCAAGCATAGAGTCCAGCATCTTATTATCCAGATAAGTTCAACGTCTTCTTGGGGAGACCATCTCTGGTCTGAAGGTAGAGCCGGCAGAGTATCATACCAATCAACCAAAAGCCTCAACACAACATCAGCAACAATTTATAACATTATCAAATTAGTGGACATAGTATTGAGTAACCAATGTGTTAAAAATAATACGCAAGTTATTAACCACATCCTGTAGCTTCTTCATTGACATTTTGATTTTAGTTTATATACAACCGTGTTCTATACACCTTAAAATGGCTATAGATTACTATTCAGTTGTCTCGTGTCTATTTTCAGTGTAGTATTTAGCTTTTTATAGCATTGAAGTGTAATTTTGGTGAACTTGGCTTTTTTTTTTTTTTTCGGGAAGTCTAGACTGGCTTATGACTCTAACAAGACATATGTCAACAGTTTAGGTGCAGAACAGTTTTATGGAGGGGTGTACAGAGAAATCCTCAATGCCCTAGTGAGGAGTAAGTAATCCTTATGTCCCACCTAGTAAGATATAAGTGAGTCCATGCTGACCGCTTCCTGTCTGATTCTAGGGTTTCCTTGTTGTTTTCTATCTATCCTAGATTTTTTGTTTGTTGGTTGGTTTGGTTATTTGTTTTGAGGGGTTTCCGGAGTGATCCTGATGGTCATTGCCAGAGAGGGTGTGGACCCAAAGTTGGAAACAAGGGAGGACAAGAGAGAGCTCCCCTCTCTAGTGCCGAAGGAAGTTCACTGTTCCTCTGTTTCTGCAGACTGCTCAGGGCTCTTGGCTGTTGTTCTGATGCTCTTGGATCCTGTGAGGGAGGATTTAAACTGCTTCCATCCCATGTGGTAGATTCAAGCGGGAGTGGATGACCTCAGAGTTCTTGGCCTCTGAGGGCACTCCAATTCCTCTTGGTCCCCCTTGGTAGTTGGGATGTAGTCTTTGGCGCTCGTTCTGATAGACCTTGGTGAGGATCCGGTAGTCTTCAGGGTTGGGATACAAGCCTCTTCCTGTCCCCCTGCTCCGCTCTGGGGTCCCCCGCTGCTCTTTGCATATGATCTCCTGTTAAGAGGTTGTCAGGATTGCTCCTGAACCCCCCCCCCCCATATGTCTTAGTAGTTTAACTTTTGTCTAATTTTGATTCAAGTCTGTTGTTTATGAGTTTACCACTTATGATCCTGGTAGGTTGTGTTTCACGTCTGCCTCACACATGCTAGGGAAATGGAAGATTTTTCTGCTCTCCCGCTCCATTATGGAATAAATAGGAATTTAAAAGTATATTGGGTTTTACCGTTCTTTGATGTAGATCATAAACAGTCTGACTCACATTGATTGTTGATTCTTTCGTTATTTCATAATATCTTATTGCATGTGGTATAGGCTGTTTGAGGTTGAGATAATATTACATTTTACAGGTACTATTTTTCATATTGACATCATTTCATCTTAAATTAAGGTAAACATGTGATATCTAACCTTTTGGGATTGTGAGTCTTCCTTCTGCTTCCTAGGTGGAATCTTTTTCATGGTGATGTGAGTGAGGCAATTTTTTTTTAAAGATTTATTCATTTTTATTGGAAAGCCGCATATACAGAGAGGAGGAGAGACAGAGAGGAAGATCTTCCATCCGATGATTCACTCCCCAAGTGGACGCAACAGCCGGTGCTGTGCGATCCAAAGCCGGGAACCAGGAACCTCTTCTGGGTCTCCCACACGGGTGCAGGGTCCCAAAGCTTTGGGCCATCGAGTGAGGCAATTTTTTAGAGCCTCCTATATGAGGGTACTAATTCCAATCCTTCTGGCCCCACCCTCATGATCTAAACACTTTTCTGAAAACTGCATCTGCAGATAGCATGGAATTGGTGATTAGGTCTCAGTGTGGGAGTTTGGGGTGTGGAGACCACATTCAGACACAGCTTATTCCCATATCTTAATTAGGTGCTACATAGACTCCTTTGCCTTCCTTTGTCTGTGTTGGAAGGTTTACTCCTTTTTAATGTATCACAGCACCCAAGCAAGAAGCCTTAACATTATCCTGAACAATTATTTTCTTCGTCATCTTTGGCTTATCAATCTACAGTACTGTTGAGTCTTGTCTTCGTTAACATGATGCTTTTGACATTCATCAGTTTGATAGCTTCTATCAGCAGTTAGCTGCTAGTTAAATAATAACTGCAGTACACAGAAGTACCATGATTTCTGTCCATTCACTAGTTACTGAGTAGTTAGATGATTTCCACATTTAGGTCATTGTAAGTAAAACTGTTAAAACATTTGTATACATTTGTTCTGTGGATATATGTCTTAATTTCTCTTGGATAAAAACCTGTAAGTAGAATTGCTGGGCTGTATAGTAATACTGTCAGGAACTGTGAACTGTTTTTGCAAGTGGCTGTGTTGTTTGTAATCTTACCAACAGTGTTTGAGAGCTCCAGTTGCCATACATCCTCTCCAGAATTTGAAATTGTTAGACCTTTTCCCTTTTTTAAGTTGAACCATCTTAATAGATGTTTGGGAGATAAATACCCTTCCAAAGAGTTAAATTGGTTATCTGGAACACCATTTAGTCATGATACTGTTATCAATGAGATCAACAATAGCAACCTGCCACTAAGAATTGAAAGCTTCTATGAACCCTTTATGGCCAGAAGAGTCCAGAATATCTACGGTGCAAGGTATAAATGCCCCCAACAAGACGGATGCTTAAATAGAGTTGTTAAGTCTAGTGTGAAGCAGAAATCTCAGAGCCTAATGCTTCCCAGCAGCCACTCACTCCTACAATCGCTTCATTGTGTTAGATTTTTGAGTAGCCATTACAAACACTCTAAGCATGCAGTTGGTTTTAAAAACACTTTTTGTTGCTCACATGTCTATCCAGACTATCTGTAGGTGTACTTGTGAAGAAATGAGCCTACTTAATGTTCTCTGCTTTATTGTGCCACATATGCTGGCATGGCTAGAATGGGGTTCTGAAAGCACTGACCTGATTATTTGTCCCCTTTTTTATTTGCATCTTCAAATTCCTATCAAGTATACTTTTTTTTGTAAGAATATTACACACTAACAGGCCTAGGAACTCCCTAAGTATATTTAGATTTTCCATTCTTCCACCTGAGTTTTGCTGTGAGACTGGTCACGTCACTAGTTCGGATTAAAGATGACTCTCAGACCACAGAGGTTAGAGCCCCAGGCTGTCTGGTGGGCAGGAAAGTTCAGCCAGCAAACCTGGTAACTTGCATGCCCTAACCAGCTAAGCTATATGGCCCTGATGGTATTTTTAAAATTTGCTATTATGTTCCACTGCCTACAGCTCTTCATTCCCTAGGGGGTCTTCAGACAGTTCTTGGAAATACATATTAAATAATTTTTGCATCAAATAAACTTATATGAAGCCTCATATGTAGCCATATATAGCCATTTCCCAACAACGCTCTTATCAACTTTTAGAATGAGTTCTTAGAAAAATCTTACCTTCATAGCTGATAAGATACCACCCACATCCAATCCAGAGATGATTGTTTCCCATACTTCAAGAGTTTTGGTTGGGTTTTTTTGTTTTAAAAGATTTATTTATTTATTTTTATTTCAAAGACAGAAAAGGAGAGACAGCGAGAGGGATCTTCTGTCCACTGGTTCACACCACAGATGGCCACAACAGCCGGAGCATGGCCGATCTGTAGCCAGGAGCTTCGTTCCAGGTCTCCCATGTGGGTGCAGGGTCCCAAGCTTACGGGCACCCTCTCCTGCATTCCCAGGTTGTAAGTAGGGAGCTAGATTTGAAGCAGAGCAGCTGGGACTCCAACTGGTACCCATATAGTATGTCAGCACTAACCAGTAGAGGATAGCTTATGCCACCATGCCAGCCACAGGATGAGTTTCACAAAGTGCCATATTCCCCTTTCACTGTTGCCTGCTGTGAATCACTGTCCATTGTAGGAGAAAGGGAAAAGAAGAAAAACTGGTGAAAGATGCTCTTCGGGGACATTTCTAGGAATGGTCCTGGGTGTGTCAATGGCTAATAATGGCTACCAAGAAATTCCCCAGTTTTAAAAAATGGTGTCATTTATCTCATCTCTCTGTGTCAGTTCAAGGAACAATTACCTTCTTGTTGCACCCTGCTCTTTCGCTATTGGGTGCATGCGCACACAGAAAGATTTTCAGTGTCTGTTTCACGGCAGTCTGTTCATCTTAATTCTGTTAGTAGTTTGGCATATGTGTGTTGGGCATGGCACTTAGCACTAGGGATAAGAGAACAAGAGAAAAACAGTTCCTGCCCTCAGGGCGTTCCTACTCGATACCTCATGTGACAGTATGACATGTGCCCGAGATCAGGCGAGATCGGGCACGTTCAGGGTGATATGACCGTAGACAATATATGTGTCCAACAATACTCCTGTCCTCTCTTCTTTTCTTTAAAGAGAGGGCTCTTTTATTGTTGTTGTTGAAGTCTTATTTGAAACGCAGAGTCAGAACCTGGAGAATGGAAGTGGAGAGTGTTCCACCCACTCTTGCTCACAACTGCCAGGGCTGTGTCAGGGTGCTGTGTCAGGACTTGACCCTAGGAGCTCCCACATGGAATGTTTCATCCCAGCCAGCAGCTTGACCAGTCACCCCCTTTTCCCTTTTAAATAAAGTTGTGAAAGAAGTTTTAACTGCATTATTGTTATGGTCTGCCCTTAACTGATAGTTAATGCTGTTGGAGAAGCACTTCACGGACCAAGCTGTGTAACAGTGGCTCCTAGGTGTCGGAGGCTCAAAACAAAAGAGAAACTGCTACTACTATATGCTGTAGTTATTAGGAATACATGTCACATGCTGTCTTACTGCCCTTCTGTTTCTTCCAGACCAGCAACCAACAAACAGCTCTTTAAGATAAGACGTACCACAATGTTACTTTGCTTCAACCCTGCAGTGCCCTGCCTCTTGACTCTCCATAAAAGTTCATGCTTACAGAATCTACAAGGCCTGTGTGCTGTGCACTCAGTCCACACTGCTCCCGCCTCGCAACTCATCCTGTTTTGTTCTCCCTTCTGTCCTTCTGCAGCCAGGTTGATGTCCTGGTTCTTTCTCTAAACACCTGCCACTAAGCCACTGTGGAGCCTTCACACTTGGACAGCCCCACCTTCCAGAACATCCCACACCCCCCCAAATGGTTCCCTCGCATTCTAAAGCCACAGTGATCGCTTCCTGAAAGACACCTTTTTTGAGTTGTACTGTCCTTCGCCTCCACTGGTGCCCCATTGCCCTTTCACTGTACTGGTTCTCTCCTCGGCACTTTCTGTAACTCATACTTGCTCATTTACTTCCTTATTGTCTGTCCCTCCCTCAAGCACTGCACTGGCTTCAGAATAACAGGGATTTTTCTCTTTGTTGTTCACAGCTATGTGCTAGTGTATAGGACAAAGGGTGGCATATGTTAGACACACAGAAAGTTTGTTTTGAGAAGGGCATTCTACTTAAGACAAAATGAGCAAAGGCATTTAAGGAGAAATAGGGTAATGTATGACGTGTGGGAGAAATTAGCAGACATGGACTCTTAACAGATATGTGGGTTCTTACTTGAAAATTAGAGAAAAAGATCAATAAGGCAAACGGTTGTCACACACCAGGGCAAGAGACTTTAGGTTCAATGTCAATGAACCATACTCTTAACAAGAATGAGCTAGCAAGTGGGTTTTCAGGAACATCAATTGAGAATAGTTATGGGAAAGTAAATTGAAATGGAGAAATACTGGAGAACACCAACCTGTTATGACAATAGCCTACGTCCAAGGCCTAGGAAGAGGTCAGAGGTAAAGAAGAAATACAGAGGCTGAATGCATGAGAGACTTCTAAATGCATAGATACTTGATTATGGGCTGTAACAAAATACTTTTTAGTAAGTTTATTTTAAAATTGTAAATAGTAGACTGTGGGGCTAGCATTGTGGCATAGTAAGTTGGGATGCTGCCTGAGGTGCCGACAATCCATATGGGCACCGGTTTGAGTTCCCACCGTTCTACTTCTGGTCTCTTCCCTGCTGATGTACCTAGGAAGGAAGGCAGCGGAGGATGGCTCAGGTCCTTGGGCCCCTGCACCTGTATGGGAGACGAGAGGAGATTTCTGGCTCCTGGCTTCAGCTTAACCAAGACCCCCCCCCTCCTTTCCCGAGGCCATTCTGAGAGTAAATCAATGGATGAAGGATCTCTCTAATTCTGTCTTTAAAACAAAACAAAAACTGAAATTTTTATTAGTGATTTTCGTAATGGTATATGGTGTGCACTAATTTAAGAATTATCTACTTGGCTTTATATCTGATAAGGCAGTGTTAAAATGTGTTGTGTCTGGGCCCGGCAGCGTGGCCTAGCGGCTAAAGTCCTCGCCTTGAACGCCCCAGGATCCCATATGGGCACCGGTTCTAATCCCGGCAGCTCCACTTCCCATCCAGCTCCCTGCTGGTGGCCTGGGAAAGCAGTTAAGGACGGCCCAATGCATTGGGACCCTGCACCCGTGTGGGAGACCCAGAAGAGGTTCCTGGTTCCCGGCTTCGGATCGGCGCGCATTGGCCCGTTGCGGCTCACTTGGGGAGTGAATCATGGGATGGAAGATCTTCCTCTCTGTCTCTCCTCCTCTCTGTGTATATCTGACTTTGTAATAAAAATAAAATAAATCTAAAAAAAAAATGTGTTGTGTAATTCTAGTCAATAAAGTTTAAGTTTCTCTTTTATTCGTCTTCTCTGCTTTCCTTGATCTCAACTCCCATAGTTTTTAAATTCCAGTTATTTATTTATCGTGAAATAAATGGTTACATATTGTTTCATTTTTTTCCATATAGGATGAATACTTCAGACTTAGACGTGTAACTTCAGGATTTCTGATTTCACCTTTCAAATTTTGTTCTGTTTCAGATTTGGTGTAAAGAAGAAGCCGATTTACATTAATGTCATAAGGGATCCTATTGAGAGATTAGTTTCCTACTATTACTTTCTGAGATTTGGAGATGATTATAGACCAGGACTAAGGAGACGAAAACAGGGAGACAAAAAGGTAATCTTGTAGCTTCTGATATTTTTATAAAGACAGTCGTTTATAAAATCCAATGAATGATATGTTGTCTGCATTTGTTATTGATTATAAATAACTGTTTACTTATTGTGTTGTTTTTGAAAATAACCCCAAAGAAGCAAAAAGATAACTTTTGTATCTGATATCTTGTATATCTTGTAATATAAGTAATAGGGGATTGTTACTTTGGTTTTAGAACTAAATATTTGTTTTATTGTTGTCTTTTGCACACATGTTATTTCCTGTGTATCGAATGCCTTTCTCTGACCCTGGAAAAAAGCTCTAAATTCAGCTCAAACATTACTTCTTCCCTAAAGTCTTTTCTGATGTCTCCAGTCAGAGTTAAGTCAAATCCCACTCAAGACTCCCAGAACACTCCATCAAATCTCCATTTTTATTATTTGATCTATTTACATATGATCTTCTGTAAACCGTGATAAATTTCTTTAAATGTGTTTCACTCATTTCTATTTCCCCACTACTTAGCACTGTGCCTGGTTTACCTGTACATGCTTAATAGATGGTCGAATGTGTGAATTCTGTTTTAAATTTCAGATGTTAGCAGTGATGCTAGACGCTTGGTATACTCTGATGATCAACATCCACCAGTTGATGGTTTTCTGAATTAGACATGCTCTCATGGACTTGAGAAGGCAGTGGATTTTGTCTTGTTTTCCTTTTATTTGTTTTCTGGAGCTTGGCAGTTTCCTTATTCTGAAAGTTAGGCAGGAATTACTGATGCAAACACATGCCCTATTCAGTGTCCACCTTTTCCGTAGCATTACTTAATGTTCTAAAAACAGTTGTTTCATAGAAATTCTGTAGTCTCTGTTAATTCACTTTAACCTTTACTACTTTATTTTATGTTAGTATCCATCTCCCTCTTTCTTTTTTTTTTTTAAAGATTTATTTATTTTATTACAAAGTCAGATATACAGAGAGGAGGAGAGACAGAGAGGAAGATCTTCCGTCTGATGATTCACTCCCCAAGTGAGCCGCAACAGGCCAATGCGCGCCGATCCGAAGCCAGGAACCAGGAACCTCTTCCGAGTCTCCCACACAGGTGCAGGGTCCCAATGCATTGGGGCGTCCTCGACTGCTTTCCCAGGCCACAAGCAGGGAGCTGGATGGGAAGCGGAGCTGCCGGGATTAGAACCGGCGCCCATATGGGATGCCGGCATGTTCAAGGCGAGGACTTTAGCCGCTAGGCCACGCCGCCAGGCCCCATCTCTCTCTTTCTTTTTTTTAAATCTATTTTATTGTATTGTTGTTGACAATCTTTACATAGTTAATTACAGTTAAAGAAAGAAAAAGAAAAAAAAAGGTTCAGGGGGATAGGGAAGTGGGTAATACTATTATGTCCATATTGTTTCCATCATGTATCTGAGGTAAAGGGGGATATTGAGGGAGAAGCCCCACCCGGTTTCCCGCCCACCCCAAGTCCCGGATATGGGGCATGCTCTGAGATATGTGCTCGAGTGGTGTTAATAGTTCTCCGGTTATGAATCGCTGCCAGATTCGCTCGATGAGGTCGTCCACTGATTGATATGGTCCATCATAAAGTCTCCGTTTGCCCCATATTTCGCTGCCAACATATAGCTGAGATGAATGATTGATCTGCTCTATCTTCTGTCTTTTCTTGATTAGAGTTCTGAGTCCAGCAGTTCGATTGGGGAGATCTCCAAAGAAACTTTGAGGTATTCCCAGACTAGTTTCTTGTATGTTCTAGCAAGCACAGGGCCCGGCACAGTCCATCACCCCGATCAGCTGGTGGTTGCAATTGCTGGGTTGGTTCTGTTTTCGGTCCCGAGTTGCACTGGAACCAATGGGTGTTGCAGTCCAGTCTGGTTTGGCCCTTACATCAACCAGTGGGAGCTGCAGCCTAGTTGGGGCGACCCACAATAACCCCCACCAAGCCCGCCCCCTACCCTGGTTTGCCAGTATGTGTAGCAGAAGACCAGTCTGTCCCCCATCCCATTTGGCTCTTGTACTTGTCAGTGGGTATTAAGGCTTAGTTCTGTCTAACCAACTCAACCATCCAGCCCTCACGGGTGTTGTTGAGTGCCTCTCTATCTAGCCATCCCAACTCCCATCCTAGTTTTCATGCCCTCCCACGGGAATAGTGACCCAAGAAGGGGGAACCCACTTTTTCCCTCTCAGGTCTCTGTCCCGGTTTATGCACTCTTTAGGTGGTTCTGTGATTTGACTTGACAGAATTAGTCCCCAGTGCCAGCTTCTGCGGCTATGCCCATACATCCCTCACCCACTCTAATTTATGCTTGCACCAGCAGGAATAATCAGCCCAGCCTGGCTTTTCCCTGGTCTAATCCACCTGCAGCGCACAGGTGATGTAGCCTTGCTTAGTCTGGTCTGTCTCTATCCCAGCCTATGCTTTCCAGTAGGAGTAGCTGTCCAGCGAGGGGACCAGCCCCTTAATCCCCCTGCCGGTTCTGCCCCTCCCTTCCTGGATCTCACGTGTGCTGGTTGGATGCTGCATTCATATCCAGTACAGGCAACCACGCCCTGGCATTCCATAATGTGTACTTGTTTTGTCGCAACCAAATCCGGCTCATCCCACACTCTGTTCTGGTGATCAGATTTGCCAGTGGGTGACATGAATTGATTCAGCCTGGTCTGCTCCTGACCCATGCCGAATGTGTGCCAGTGGGAAACTTTCCATGGCCTATTCTGGGCTGTTTCCTATCATGCTTCTTGTGCTAACCTGCAGGGACTGTGTCCTGCCAGAGGAGTTGCCCAGGCTCCTCCATCAGAACCCCTCCCAATGCCAGATTTTGCGCATGCCAGGGGGTCCTTGAGCCAACCCTACCCAGTTCACCTCCTGTCCTAGCAGGAACAGTGGCTTTTCCTGGCTGGCTTTCACCCCATTCTGGTTCTTGTTGTTGGATGTTTCAGCCCAGCCATGGCTCATCCATACCCACATACAGCTCACGCATGGCTCAAGAGGGGATTGGGACCCAGCCTAATCAGTCCCACATCTACCCTCTGGTTCTTCATGACACCAGATGGTGTTAGGATCTGAACTGGCCTGGTGCATCCAATCCCAGCCCACACTAGTGCCTCGGGTGACTACAACTGTTTCCTAGATAGAATGCAGCCCCCATTCCAGCACACGTACCCCTTGGTGGGAACCTCAACCCAGTTAAGGCGTCTCCATGCCTCCCCAACTTGGCCTGTTCCTAGCTGTAGATCATGCGCCTGCCAGTGGTTGCTCTGACTCAGCTTATCTCAGTCCCTCACTTGTCCTGGCCTCTGCCTTAGCAGTGTGACTTAGCGTCCTTGACTCAACTAGCTACCTAAGCAGCGATTCAGACAACCAATACTCAAGAGCTCCCTGGCCGGGCGGCCAGCAGGCAGAGCCTTGCAACACATGGTGCACTGACCGCCCTGGGGGAGGCCGAGGACTCATTCACTGCCTTGCGGCAGTGTCTTTGGCGTGAGCCCCCAGCATTGGGTCCGACCCGACAGGGGCACCCCCCACAGCCACCACAATGTGAGGAGCGGCACTTGCCCCCGAATCCCAAGGCCTGAACCCCTCCCAAACTCACCCTGCCACAAGATATTAGCAGCTGGGCGGAGTTAGGAATTTTAACCCAGTTCCCAAGTTCCCTCATGGCGTACTTACCCTGAGGGAAGAGCTCTCTTGGTTCCTGGGGGAGGCCGAGGACTCGTTCACTGCCTTGCGGCAGTGTCTTTGGCGTGAGCCCCCAGCATTGGGTCCAACCCGACAGGGGCACCCCCCACAGCTGCCACACTGTGAGGAGCGGCAGTTGCCCCCGAATCCCAAGGCCCGAACCCCCCATCTCTCTCTTTCAACCAAAAGAATAGTAACATTGATAAGAAGACTTAGAGTCCTATGGGTCACTTCATTCCCATTTGTTAGCCAAGTGTTAGGTAATTTCCATATGTGTGTTCCCGGGGTAGCTTACACAGTTCTCTGGGGTGATTGTTGCTAATATCATCATTTTACAGGTATGAACACCAGGTGCAATAAGGTTAACTGCCTTGCCCAGTGTCATACAACTAAGTAAATGGTAGAATTGGGTTTTGGTTTTTTTTTTTTTAAGATTTATTCATTTTTATTACAAAATCAGAGAGATAGAGAGGAAGAGAGATAGAGAGGAAGATCTTCCGTCCAGTGATTCACTCACCAAGTGAGCACAACAGCCGGTGCTGTGCCGATCCGAAGCCAGGAGCCAGGAACCTCCTCCAGGTCTCCCACATAGGTGCAGGATCCCAATGCATTGGGCCGTCGTCCTCAACTGCTTTCCCAGGCCACAAGCAGGGAGCTGGATGAGAAGTGGAGCTGCCACTGGGATTAGAACTGTCACCCGTATGGGATCCCGGGGCATTCGAGGTGAGGACTACATCTGATGGTTCACTGCCCAAATGCCCAAAGCCAGATACCTGGAACTCCGTCTGGCAAAAACCCAAATACCTGAGCCATTATCCACTTTTTTCCCAGTTGTAGTGGGACATAAGTGTCTTGTTCAGTGGCTTAACCTGCTGTGCCAAGATGTCCACCCCTATTTCATAGTTTTTGAACCGTTTGTATCCAGTTGAAAGAATTTCTCTTTTTAAGTATTGGTGGTTTTTAAGTGAAAAAGCTGATCTTAAGAATTTTTCTCTAGTGTAATAAAAATAAACTGGGTTTTATGGGAAAGGGAAGGAGGTTGGAATATTTTTGTTTATCATATGTACTTGCTTTGCTTTTTGTTTGGGGGACTAAAAGTTATTAAGATAAACAGGTTTATTTATAGAAAATAGAAAATCCTATTTCTGAAGTTTGACCATGTATTAATGAGCTGGCTATTGGAAGTTAGCAGGTGAGTAGGAACGTGTTGGTAGCTGGGGATATGATTTGAATAGTGAAGCCCAAGTGCTGATGTAGGCTGTGTGTTAGATCATTTTGATTAAGATCTCAGTGAATTGAATTAGTGCCGTAGTATCCAGTAAAGGTGGTATTGCAGTGTCCTGATTTAATATCTTTCACTAGGAGATGGCTGGTTTATTTTGTTCATCAAATTTTTAAATATTAGTGGGATAATTTCTGTTATGCTAAGACCTGGAACATTCATGCATATTCAAACAGGTTTTGAATACCCTGCAGTTTTTCCTCTTTGCTATTGGCTATCCTTGAGTTCTTTTGATTGATGGGGAGAAGTACCTCTCCTAAATAATAAGAAGGACCCATAAAGGAGCAAAACCCAAACTGTTTTTCCACTTTCATATTATCTATTGAAACATGTGGAAGGTGAATTGCAGTAGGCACTTTTTTGTTTGTTTGTTTGTTTGCTTGCTTTGAAAGCCAAAGAAAGAAAAAGACAGAGAGATTTTCCATCTGCTAGTTCACTTTCCAGATGGCAGCAATGGCCAATCCAAAACCAGGAGCCAAGAGATTCATGGGAGTCTCCCAGATGAAGATGGAGGCCCAAACACCAATACCATGTTTTGCTGCTTCTCCCCTGTCATTAGCAGGGAGCTGGACTGGAAGTGAAACAGCCAGGACAAGAACTGGCACTCTTATGGAATGACGTCTCAAGTGACAGCTTTACCTGTTCTGCCACAATGCCGACTACAAGTGGACGTATTTTAGCTGCTAAATTAAACCCAAATAATCAAGTAAAATGATTTCTCTTGCTTAGAAGACTAGGCATGAAAGATCCAAGCTCTTTGGGCAGCTTTGTTCCACATTGTTACTTAGGGTTCCAGGTTCCTTCCCTGTTTTTGCTCTGCCATTCTTCAGGAGGCTGTTCTTATTTGTTTAGTTGAATTTGGGTTACTGCTCTATCTGCCTTCTAGCCGCTGGGAAGAAAATGGCAGGAAAACAGTTTCCTTCTAATCAAGTGATCCAGAAGTTACCCACACCAGCTGGCTACCTCCAGTCCACTTGAATGCTCTTCATCATGGGGCCATAACAACTGCAAGGAAGACTAAAACTCTGAGTGTGGGAGGAGGGAGGAGTGGGTTCTGGAGGGAACTCAGTCTGCCAGAGTGGGTTAGAAGGTTTAACCCGCTGGCCAAAATGAGGTTTGAAGATCATCTACAGGTTTTCTTGGTGGCAGCACTGAAGTCCCTCAAGAGCACACCAACTAGAAGCTAGGTAAGTAGAGATTCAGGGTTGAAAACACATCCTAGTGGCAGGTGTTGTGGCACAGAACATTAAGCCACCACTTGGGATACCCGTGTCCCATCTGGAGTCCTGGCTACTCTGCTTCTGATATAGCTGCCTACCAATATGCCTGGAAACAGGATGATAGTTGAAGTACATGGGTTCTGCCACCCCCATGGGAGACCAGATGCAGTTCCTGGTTCTGGTGTCAGTTTGGCACAGCCCTAGCTTGTAAAGAGTAAACCAGTGAACAAAACAAATCAATATAGTGCCCTCTCTCTAACTCTCTTTCAAGTAATAGATAAACAAATATTTTAAAGAGTAGTCATCTTTCATGCTTATTCATTTTTAATTAGTTTTAATTCTATGAATGTGCATTTTAATTACCAAAATTATCTGCATAATCATTCTGTGGAAACTTTCAATATTTCAGCCTCTCTCTTAATATCCTGCTTTTCTGCATTCAAGCAAACTCATCAAAAATTTTTTCATGTCGTCTAATTCCAGAGAAGTCACACGCACACATGTGATGGGAGTAGAGACTGTGAGCTCAACTCAAATCAGTTCCATACCCTATGCCTTGCCTGTCTTATATTCTGTTCAGATAGAGGTGTAAGAAAAAAAGTAAATTATCTCCAGAAAAGCATGCTGTGAGTTAGGACCTGTGAGAAATTGGATATGATGGGCAGTCAGAAACCTTCCACTCTGTCATCACTAAGGGCCAAAGGTTTATTTTTAGCATGGTAGAAAGATAGATATGTATAGTTGTTTTGTTATTGTTTTTTTTAATGAGCTAAGTTGGCATAAGTGGTAAAACCACTGCTTTAGAAGATGCCTTTGTGTAGCAAATCTAAGTCAATCCATCTTCAGAAATTCAGAAATATTGTGTTTAATCATAAGTGTTGGCCTACTTTTTTTTTTCACTTTAAAAAATTTTTGGCATGCAGCTTGGATCCCTGACTCCAGCCACTGTGTGCACGTGGTGAACTGTCCCTGGGCCTGGGTACACGCAGGGAGGAAGTCTTGGGGGCTGGGTAGGCCGGGGCCCACCCTCCGCCCTCATTGAGTGGTGGATGGGATTGGGGAGGGGCACGACCTTGGCCCTGGGGGTTTAAACTTCCAGCAGCCTGCTAGCTGCTGGTGGGTGCCAGGCCTGGGCATGTCCATGCTCGCATCCCTGACTCCAGCACCACGTGCACGTGGTAAGCTGTCCCCGGGAGGCCAGTGTGCCATTTGGTGCCAGTCTGCACCTGCTGGCCACCCGACCACGAGCTCTGGGGTTTTGGTTGTTTGAATTGCTGCTTAGGTAGCTCCACGTTGAACCCACTGTGCTTCTGGGATGTGAATCAATCTAAAGATTTCCAATGACAATAACTTTTCCTTTGAAGAACTTGTAATCACTGAATAATGCTGACCACCAAACACCAGTCCATGCAGAAGCTAAGACTCAGGGCTTGTCTAGCAGGATCATATCCTATTACCTGACATGATGATGGATCAGGAGACGGGTCACATTAGGCAGGACTATGACATTAGCACTCGAGAGAACCATATCCAGGGGTAGATTCTGTGGGGGGGTGTGTGGGCCAAACCCTATGGAAATTCTTGACCCATGGTTAGCCAAGAGTTGGCGGGGTGGGGGTGATGGAATAAGTTAGTTGTGACCAAGGAGACTGCCATCAATCACATGTAAAGGAACCCGCAGCAGTCTGGACTGGTCAAGGCAGCAGCACCCGAATGTGCATCCTGAATAGGGTGTGGGGTGGGCCGGGCTGCAACGTTCACCAGCTCATACAAGGGCCAAATGGAAGGCCAGACTTCGCTGGGCAGTGGCCTAAAACCCAATGGCATGTATGAGATCTGGGTCTGGGAGTGGATCAAGTGGAGGAACTTGGGAAACTCCCCTGGTGAGTCATAGCTCCCACTGGTGAACATGTGGTCCAGACCTGGGGGTCAGACAAGCGGGGCAAAGTGGCTCCAACAGCTGGCCAATGTGTGAATGGTAATGGAACGGGGTGTACCGGGCAGGACTGAACAATCCTTAGCCCACAAACAAAACTAGATACCAGGATGGAGCATAGGTCATGCCAAGCGAGGCTCTTGCACCTACTGGTCTGTGTGAGCCAGGGATGCTGAGCCATAGTGTCTAAGGCAGGGGTCGGGACAGGTGAGGGGCTGAGCCAAGCTGAGTCAGAACAACCACAGGCATGCCCGTGATCTATGGTTGGGAACAGGCCCAGTTGGGGAGATAAGGGGACACACTAGCTGGGTTGAGGTTCCTACCAAGGGGCGCGTGGGATGGAATGAGGGCTGCATTCTGATCAGGATATGGTTGTAGTCTCCCTTGGCACATGTGTGTACTGGGACTGGATGCACCAAGCCGGGCCAGACTCCAACACCGTCAGGTGTTCTGGAGGACCAGGGGAGATGTGGGATAGACTAGGCTAGGTCTCAACCCCTACTGAGCCATGTGTGAGCCGTATATGGGTATGGACGAGCCACGGTTGGACTGAAACATCCAACAGCAAGAACCAGATTGGGTTGAAGGCCAATCAGGAAAAGCCACTGTTCTTGCTAGAATAGGAGGTGAACTGAGTAGGGCTGGCTCATGAACTCCCTGGTATGCGCAAAATCTGGCATTGAGAGAGGTTCTGATGGAGGAGCCTGGGCAACTCCTCTGGCAGGACACAGACCCTGCAGGTAAGCACAAGAAACATGATAGGAAACAGCCCAGAACAGGCCATGGAACGTTTCCCACTGGCATACATTTGGCATGGATCGGGGGCAGACCAAGCTGAATCAGTTCACATCATCCACTGCCAAATCCGAGCACCAGAACAGTGAGGGATGAGCCAGGTTTGGTCGCAACAAAAACCAGTACACAATACGGAATGCCAAGGTGAGGTTACCTGTACCGGATGTGACTGCAGCGCCCAACCAGCACACGTGAGAACTAGGAAGGGAGGGGGCGGAATTGGCAGGGGGAATTTGTGGGGGTTCCCTTGCTAGACAGCTACTCCCACTGGAGAGTGTGAGCTGGGATGAGGGCAGACCAGACTGAGCAGGGCTACAACACCTGTGCGCCTCATGTGGACTAGATCAGGGAAAAGCCAGGTTGGGCGGATTATTCCTACTGGTGCAAACAAAATTATAGCGGGTGAGGGTTGTTTGGGCTTAGCTGCAGCATAAGCTGGCACTAGGGGCTAATTCTGTCAAGTCAAATCGCAGAACCACCTGGAGAGTGCATAATCCAGGAGTGGGAGAGGCCTGGGAGGGAAATAGTGGGCTCCTCCCTCTTAGGTTACCACTCCCACTGGGGAGCACGAAAACCAGGACAGGGGCTGGGTTGGCTAGACAGATACCCAACAGCATCCGTGAGGGCTGGATAGTGGAGCTGGTTAGATGGAACAAGGTTTTAATATCCATTGACATGTACGAGAGCCGAATGGGATGTGGGACAGACTGGTCTTCTGCTACACATACTGGCAAACCAGGGTAGAGGGCGGGCCTGATGGGGTTATTGTGGGTCGTTCCGGCTCGGCTGCAGCTCCCACTGGTTTATGCGAGTGCCGAGTTTGTGCTGGGCAGAACCAGACTGGACTGCAACACCCATTGGTTCCAGTGGAGGTCAGGGCTGAAAACAGAACCAACCCAGCTTGCAACCGCCAGCTGATCAGGGCGATGGACTGTGCCAGGCCCTGTACTTGCTAGTACATACAAGAATCTGGTCTGGGAACACCTCAGACAAAGTTTCTTTGGAGATCTCCCCAATCAAAATGCCGGACTTAGAACCCTAACCAAGAAAAGACAGAAGACAGAACAGGTCAATCAACCACCTCAGTTCCATGTTGGCAGTGAAATACTGGGCAAACGGAGACTCTGTGATGAACTACGTCAATCAGTGGATTCTTCAAAGACCTCATCGTGCTTGGAGTGGTGAGATTGGCAGTGATTCATAACTGGTGAACTATCGAAACCACTTGAGCAAGAACCTCAGAGCATGCCCTACGTCCGGGACCTGAGGTGGGTGGGAAACTGGGTGGGGTTTTTCCCTCAATATTCCCCTTTAAACATGAAGGAAACAATATGGAACTAATAGTGTTACCCATTTTCCTATAGCCCTTGAGCCTTTTAACCCTAATTAACTATGTAAAGATTGTCAAAAATATAATAAAAAGAAAAAAGTTAAAAAAAATTTTTGGCATGCACACAGCCCCACCCACAAACACAGACACAGAACCTGGGAAGGCTGTAATGAACTGTCAGAATACGTCTGTGAAGACATGTTACCATTCTGTCCTGAGCTTCTAGAGATGCATCTTTAATACTATGAATCCTTAAGTAAACAGTCTTTCCAGTAACCCTTTACGGATGTTACTCGTGCAGGCAGTTTGTGCAGAGCTATGCTTGTTGTGCGAAGGCTGTAATGCCTTCTGCATGATCCCCTTCGAAACACAAAACAACACACATTTTCAAAACCACATAGAATATATTTTGTAAATAACAATACATGTGTAGATGTGCATACCCAGGTCCTCAAAGCTAACTCTTTGTTATAAGGCATTAGTTTAAATCATTAAAAAAAAAAAAAGAGTGATTTTAAGTCAGAGTAGTGACTTAAAAAGTAGGCTTTGTGTAAACTACATTGGTCGAGGGAAGGCAATTTCAGTGGAAGAGAATGTAGTCAGCAAAGGTGTATAGGGGATGCTCATGATGTTTGAGCAACTACAAAACAGGTGCACACAGGACCTGACACAATAGTTCATTGGCTAAATCCTCACCTTGCAAGCACTAGGATCCCATATGGGTGTCAGTTCATATCCTGGTTACTTCATTTCCCATCCAGCTCCCTGCTTGTGGGATGGAAAAGTGGTAGAGGATGGCCCAAGTCATTTGGAACCTGTGCCCATGTGGGAGACACAGAAGAAGCTCCTGGTTCCAATCTGTTGTGGCCATTTGGGGAGAAACTAATGAATGGAAGATCATTCTCTCTGTCTCTGCTTCTCTCCATGAAGCTGATCTGCTTTTCCAATAAACATAAAGCTTTTTAGAAAAAAATGGAAGGCACACAAAAGTAAGGCTATCCTAGTACTTTGGAATCAGATTATAAAGACTTTCTCTCTGTTTTTTTAAGATTGATATGTTTGTTTATTTGGGAGACAGAGTTACACAAACCCAACATGAACCAGGATGTACTTAATTATATGGGAGACTTAACATTTATATAGTGAAAGAATTCTTATAAACATTGCCATAAAACAAAGTTGTGAGAAAAATTCACGTTGTCCCTCTTGGTAACCTTTGATTCATTATCGTCTTACCTACTCTTGTCCATGTACTTAATAACACAGCACATTGAGATGGTAGGACTGCGAGGCTCGGTTTGTTGTCTCATGTGTGCCACTTTGCCTTTGTTCCAGACCTTTGATGAGTGTGTAGCCGAGGGCGGCTCCGACTGTGCTCCAGAGAAGCTCTGGCTTCAAATCCCGTTCTTCTGTGGCCACAGCTCAGAATGCTGGTAGGGAGATAAAGTTAGCTTGACTTTCCCGTTTTCCTTGTTATCACTGTATTCTGTTTCACAAGTGTGACTGTGTAGTCAAGGGCTGGGTGCAGGGAAATCAATGAAGGACCAGGCAGAAAGCAACACACCATTAAGTAATGCCTGGTTCTGTGGTTATCTTGGAATGCATTAAGAAGATTTCTCATTTGTAATACCCTGACAGTGCTTGCCAGCACAGTTCTGAATTATAGACCAGGGGTCATTTTATAAATTGTATTTTGTTTGAGTCATTCGTGATGAATCAAGAAAAGGCTTAGTGGGTAAATTATTCATTTGGTTTTACTGTTACAATGGTTTTGACTTTAAGGGAATCCAAGGTTATGCTTACAGTTTAGTTTGCTAATAATCATAAGGTGGAAGATAGAAACTTATTTTTAATATAGAATTTTCTTCCTGAGAATATGCTGAGTTTTCAGTTCCTAAAAGTAATTGTGTGTTTTTATTGGCTGCATTCAGTCATTTTAATAGGAAAAGTAGAAGACAACAGCACATTCAGTGTTAATATATTCCTGAAAACCATAATGAGAAATGCAAAGAGGTTCTTCATTACTGGAGCTGTATTATTAAATTACTGTGAAGTTTAAGGTCCTAAATGCTTCAGAACATTGTAAGAGCTCAAGAAGAATTGGGAACATAGGAAGAATGTTTTCTCAATTGTGAAACATTTCCTTAGGACAAGGATTGGCAGACTATGGCATGTACATCAGATGTGTCCCATCATCTGTTTTTAAAAATCAAGTTTTATCAAAGCACAACCACATATATTGATGTAGTACTGTCTGTGATTGTTTTTGCACGGCAGCACAAGAGCTGAGTAATTGTGAGTGCTCTAGGCTTTTCAACTATAGAATGTTGCTCTATTGAGCGCTGTGGAGATTTTAGATATTCCAAAGTCAGAAAACAGGAAGGGGCCTTAGAAATGAACTGCTTTTCTTCCTCTTCACTCCTACCCTTCTTTTAACAGCTGAGAAAACAGAAAGGGAAATCCCACCCACTGAAGAACACACTGCTGGTTAAAGACAGAACACGAATTGAGGTTAATTAAAGGATGTTTCATGCCAAAAGGAACCTGGAAATATAGTTTATTTAGGACCCAATTTTTGTTAACAGCATTATCTGTCCATCTAAACAAAAATAAAAATAAAAGATTCTTAGAGCTGTTTATTATCTGTTTTCTGTTCCTTAGAGATCTCAGAAAATGGTAAGCTCACCAAAGTCCTAAGCAAGTTAATAAGAACAGTAAACTTAAGTTGTGTAGACCTTGCTGGAGAGCTCTTAAAATGAACCAGTTTTAGACTAGCAAATTAAGTGCATTGGTACTACATCAGATGGGAGGGGATATATGTTATATTTAAGTTCTAAAAACTGCCCTCCACCTAAACTTTGTTCATGTTAAACATGGTTTAGTCAAGTTTGAATTAAGTGCCACATAGTTCAGTAGAAACTGGAGATGGGAGCAAAGGAAATTAAAAGCAGGTGTTTTTCCACAAAAGACATTAATAAAGAACGTGAAGCCTTTGAATGTACATGTGTTTATCTACTTTTTCCATTACAGTCAGTGTGAGAGTCTTCAGAAATACTCAGCAGGTTTCATAACCCGGTTTCTAATTCCTCTTCTTTGGTTTCAGGAATGTGGGAAGCAGGTGGGCTATGGATCAAGCCAAGTACAACCTAGTCAATGAGTATTTCCTGGTGGGAGTCACTGAAGAGCTGGAAGACTTCATCATGTTACTGGAGGCAGCTTTACCCCGATTTTTCAGGGGCGCTACAGAACTCTATCGTACAGGTACAGAAACAACAGATTTTTCTTTAAAGCTGCTCGTAATCCTCTTGTTTCTTATGGCTTAAAAAAAAATACAAAGCATCGTCAAAAAGTTTATGGAAAATGTGTATAATGAAAAAACTGTTGACAGATGTCAGATTCTTGCTCCAGAATAAGCCTCTTTTCGTTCCTCTCATGTCTTTTTTCCTCAGGTGCTGGTGCTCAGGTCAGCATGACTTGGTTATAGAGAAGGCAGGTTATGAGAAATCAGAATTAAAAACAATAGATAGTGTATCTTTTTAAGATTTATTTTTATTTGTATTGGAAAGTCAAATATATAGAGGAGAGGAGAGACAGAGAGGAAGATCTTCGTCCGCTGATTACTCCCCAAGTGACCACAACAGCTGGAACTGCACCAATCCAAAGCCAGGAGACAGGAGCCTTCTCTGGGTCTCCCATGTGATTGCACGGTCCCAAGGCCTTGGGATGTCCTTGACTGCTTTCCCAGGCCACAAGCAGGGAGCTGGATGGGAAGCGGGGCTGCAAGGATTAGAATCGGTGCCCCGGTGCCCATATGGGATCCCAGAGCATGCAAGGCAAAGACTTTAGCCATTAGGCTACCACACCAGGCCCGTGTGTCATTTTTAAAAATAAACTGGAGCACCAAGCACTTGCTAAGAGGGCATATGTGGCAATGGCCTTTTACTATTTGACATTTCATTGTAGTCTAATGAAAGTTCCACTATGAAATGGGCTCCATGTTTTTCTGAACTATGTTAATAAAATAATTACGTTACCTATATTTCAGTGTGAACTTAAGCCATCTCTTCAGATAAAGAGACGTTGATCTTTGGTGTGTTCTCCTAAAAGTTATTTACCTTTCTTTTTTTTTTTTTTTTCCCTTTGTAAGTAGGAAAGAAATCTCACCTTAGGAAAACCACAGAGAAGAAACTCCCCACTAAACAAACTATTGCCAAACTACAGCAGTCTGACATTTGGAAAATGGAGAATGAGTTCTACGAGTTTGCACTGGAGCAGTTCCAGTTCATCAGAGCCCATGCCGTTCGGGAAAAAGATGGAGATCTCTACGTCCTCGCACAGAACTTTTTTTATGAAAAGATTTACCCCAAGTCAAACTGAATCCCAGGAGTGACTTAGATTCTTGAATAGAACTCTGACCCTGATTTCACCTTCATTCTCGCTCTGCAACCAGAGATTGCTGACCCTGTAGACGGCAGTTTGTGTTGAGCTGAGTTTGGAAGGGGTAATAATACCAGGGAGGTAGTGTCTGTATGGTAGAGGATTTATGTTTCAAGCATTTTTCCTTTTTCTGGATAAATTTTGGTGAGAATTATGACCCTCCTTCCTAAGGTGGGAGAAACAAACCGTGTTATCACCGAAAATAAACACAAGCAGATCTAGTCCAAAGGCTAAATACAATTTCAGAAAAGGGTCTGATATTCTGGGTTTTGGCAAAGCATTTTTTTCAACTACCCATGAATGAAGGTTGATCCATTTGACACTAAGGCCTGCGCTGGCAGTTCGGGTTAGACACCTCTACTGAATAGTGTTAATAACTGTTGGGCAGTGTGTGCTTTGTTGCTGCAAATCATGTCTCTTGAAACTTGTTGGAATGTGGGATCACGTTTGCTAAGATATGTTTCTGCTTGTAGTTGGATTTACCCATTTTATGTAGGTGGTTTTAATTTTTTTAAATAATCATTAGTATGAAATAACAGCTCAAACCATGAATAATGCTATAAGAAGATAAGAGTCAAGGCAGTATTACTTATTTCCGTCTCCCCAATATTTATTATTGGGAATAAACCTTAAAGAACATCGGTATTATCTGAAATTTTAGCTAAAACTTAAACACATTAACATCAAAAAAGGCAGTGTACTGTTTGTTTCTCCATGGGTTATTTGTAAAGCTGTAAACTGAGCTATCAAGGCCTCCTCTTAGGACTCCATTGGTGAGCTGTGGTGTGGGGCGGGTTTTCCTACTTCTGTACTTTTACCTGTAGACTATTTTTAATAAGGTGCTTTATAATGTGTTTTAAAGCATTGCATTTATGGGCAAAAAAAAAGAGGAAAATGCTGTAAATAGTGCATATTTTATGTATTTGGACCAAAAGGTTACAAATAATCAGACAAAAGTGATTTTGCACCTGTTTTATTATGTCAACTAAAACCATCAGACTTACTGTCCTTTTATTTCTCATTTAACTTTAATGTTAAGACATCAGTGAAATGAACTTCAATCACCTTTCGATTTTGATACACAATACATTACTCATCTCTGGAGGTAGTAGTTGTAGTGGAAGGAGCACAGGACAAGAAGTCGAAACACTTGACTTCCAGTCTCTGCTCTGCCACTTACCAGCTGTGTGACCATGGGCAAGTCCCTTAACCTCTCGTTGCCTCAACTTCCTCATCTTGAAATGAGGCTGATAAAACCTGCTGTACCTACCTCACAGGGCTGTTGTGAGGCTGGATGAGAGGACACGTGAAGCACTGTGGAACTGCAAAGCAGTGAGAGAGAAAAGGTGTTGTAGAGACATCTGTAACACGTGGGGTCGAACTTTTTTTTAGCAAAGGAAAGTCCATTTGGGGTTGGAAAAAAAAAAGTTAATTTGACATAAAGTTGTGTTTAATAAGTGTCTTCTCAGTGTTTCACCTTCCATTTTCAACAACTACTGAGCTGTGAAAGCCCCGTGAGCTCCCGGTCCCCGAGCAGCTGCCAAGTTCCCTGTCGTCGGTGGCCTGCTTGGCTGATCTGGGACAGGAAAGTCTCGCTCTGCAGAGTTGACTGATTTTTTTTTTTCTGTTTTTGTTTTCTAATATCATTCAGAAATGACAGCTGTTTTATACCTGTGCTTTTTAAGGTGTATTTTCCAGGGGTTAAAGTTCCCTGTGCGTTCTTCTCCTTCTTAAAGTAAAAGAGAGAAAGAATTTTAAGAACACTTTTCTAAAAGAACAATCTTTAATATGTTTAGCTTACATAACTGTTTCTAAAGGCTTCCCCACACTGTAAGTCTTTGAGGTTATTAATTGTATGGGTGGGAGGGAGGATGCATTACTTACAGAAAATATTACTGATCCACTGGAATGATAAACAGTCATTTTAGTATCCTTCTCCCCCAGGAATATGGAAATGTTAAGAGCCTGAGGCAGGAGTGTGACTGAGATGCCACAGCGGACACCTGTGTCCCACACAGGGTGTCCCTGTGCTGTTTCCTGGCTCTTGCTGACAGCAGCTTCTTGCTCATGCAGCCCCCACTAGACGGTGCTGACAGCCCAAATGCTCCCCGGGTGAGTTCTGGCTCAACTTCTCGACTTTGACCCATCCCAGCTCATTATGGGTGTTTGGGGAGTGAACCAGCAGATGGCAATGCCCACCCTGTGTGTCAATTTTGTTTTTTATAAAGAGAATATAGCCAGGCATATATACTTTCCTGGTTTTTGTTTTCCCTTTCTTTAATGTTTCTAAATTAACTTCTAAAGGTATTTGCTGAAAACAAACTGTTTGGTGTTTATGTGCTAATGGAACAAACCGCAGGTTCTCTGAGTACACGCTAAGATCTTCTGAGGTGCATGAACTGTTTTTAGATACCCAGAGCAGCTCCTGGAGCACTGAAGCAGGCTCAGCGAGTTTTCTGTGTAGGTAGAGATTCTTGGCTTCACTGGCCTTGTGTTCTCTGTCATAAATCAACTGTCCCTGTTGCACAAAAGCAGCTATGAACAGTATCTTAACAGCTGAGTGCGGCCATGTTCCAATAAAACTTTATTTGCAAAAACACAATACACTGGATAGGGATGTGGGCTCCTAACTCCTGCACTAGAGAAATCATTATTTATGCAGAAGTCATGTTTGTATCCATCTTCAAGTGATCTAAAAGAGTTTATATACTTCCACAAGCTCCTGACATATCCAAATAACTTCCTGATTTATTCTCCCGCAGAGTCACAAGCTTTTATCACTTACACTGTTTCCAAGTGGGCCTGTTTATTTCCCCAGTTCAACAGTTCAGAACGGGGACATTTATTTGATCATCTTATAGGGTTGGATAGGAGTGTCCTTTCTGGAAACTGAGAGAAGAGTGGATTGAATTCCATCTGGACCAGAACAGTTCTAGGAGTGTGAGTCCTTGTAATACCTAACTTTGTAATCAATGAACTATGTAGAACCACAGAGACAATAATGTATTTTTTTAAAGTGGCAAATGTGATTTTCTTTTTTCAGCCTTGGCACTTTTTCAGTATTTTGATCATAGGGAGATATTTTTTTTATAATACAAAAGTAAATTAACCACTTTGAATTTTAATGTTATGTGTGTATGTGTATATATCTATATCGATATCTGTGTTTATTTCCCAAAAGAGGAAAGAGTTCTTTTTGTTCAACTTGTATCAACTCCTGTTTTCTAATTGCTGTGAAAAGGCAACTGTTGATAAATTATTGTGACTGTTTTAAAATGTAATGGGGAGGATATATTTTGATTTTCACCCAGCTTTAATCTGTAAAGTATCACTTAAATATATCTGATAGCAACACTTGAATATTGCATGGGAATTACTTTGCTATCATTCATTTGCATTTGTGCAGCTTTGAACATGCCAGGTGTTTTCTGAACTCCTGATGCTGGGATATCGACTATTCAAAGCCAGAGAACTTAAAATTACTTTTACATTTTGAAGCATTTTTCTGTTCTTAAAATTAAGTTGATGCCTCTAATTGGAAGCCTACTCTTGCTCTTTCTAAACATATGCCCTATTGGAAGTTCCTAAAGTTGTTAGTGCCATCCGTGATTTACAAATAGTATTTTGATATCACAGATGATTTTCTCATTGTATTCGCATAGGTAGAAAGAAAACAGTCTGTTATTCTCACTTTTTTAAATAAAATAAAATTTTAAAAGCATTAGAGGATTGAACTAAACTGGTTCCCAAAGCTGATAATTTAATTTTATATACCAGTTCTAAATAGAGAACATCTGTGTAAATCATCTGCCAGAATTTCCCCATCGGTCATTCTTAAAGCCACCTAGGGTCCTTGGGTCCTTTCTTATGAACCGTGTATGGTGCTATCACCAGGTGTTTGGTACTTCTCAGGATTTGACAATTTGATGTCTCACCCATTGGGAGGCAGCCGTTTAAGCCACCAGCCACTTGACACAACATGACACCTGCGTTCCATTTCAGAGCACTGGTTCGAGGACCAGCTGCTCCGCTTCCGATCCAGATTCCTGCTAACGCCCCTGGGGAAGCAGCAGAAGATGGCGCAGCAGTTGGGGTCCTGTCAGCCACCTGGGAGACCTGGAGGTGGCTCTGAGCTCCTGGTCAAGGCCATTGTTATCTTTTAGGGAGTGAACCAGCACCTGGGAGGCTTCTTTCTCTCTCCTCTGCACTCCTGCCTTTCAAAAACATAAAATCAGCCTTAAAAAGAAGTACTACTTTTTAGTGGGAGAGGAGTGGGGCTGTTGCTGTGAGCTGTTTGCTTCCATTTACCTAACGCAGTGTTGCCATATGAGGCTGCTGGTTAGACAGCCTTGCGAGGGAAAAGCAGCCCGGGATCATCACTTGCAGATTTTCTGCAGTGGAGACTTGAGAGATTGGAGTAAGTGGCTGTTTAATTAGATTTAGCCTACAATTTAAGTTCATGCAGCATTGGGATCTTTACAGTAAGTGGGCCCAGATGGTGATGAGCACTTTAAATCACCTTATTGGAGGCTGGCACTGTTGCATGGTAAGCTAAGCCTTTGCAGTGCTGGCACCCTCTATGGGTGTTCCGTTTCTGATCCAGCTCCCTGCTAAGGTCCTAGGAAAGCAATAGAGGATGGCCCACGTGCTTGGGCCCCTGCACTCCCGCAGTTGTGACTAGTGGAGGGAAAGTCTCTCCTCTCCAACTGTTCCTTTCAAATAAAAGTGAATAAAATCCTAAAAAAAAAAAAAAAAAACAAAAAACTTTACAGGTAAAGCTGTGATGGAGACACTGCTGCAGTCTCCTTTGTTACTGTTTAGACCGTTGCAGCTTTCTCTTGAGAATACGGTTTGGGAGCATCTGTAAAGCAGTGGTGAATTGAATTGGGAAGCACGAACTGTGCGTGTTGACTTTATGGCGTATATATGCATAGACAGCTAAATAATGCATCCCCTCATCCTGAGGGAAGATGCGCCCTACTTCCTCTGTTTCCCTTCCGTTTCTATCCTCTCTCCTCTCTGCCTGTTCCACTTGATTCATTTATGCAGTTGCTGTTTCCAACTTGAAACCATTTTGTCACATCTGTTGGCAAGATAATCACTCCTTTCCCTTAACACGCTGCCAGCTTTCTGGTGCTGAAGTGCTTCAGTTGACTACCTGATGGAAAAGCTGTAAAATAAACACTCAGCGGGAAGGGGGGAAATGGTGTGATGTCCTGTTTTTAATATTTTCTTTAGCTGACCGGGTGTTCAGTGCCATCAGCCTTGTGTGCAGGTGCTGCTGCCGCCAGCAAGGTGCGCGTTGGTTTGTAAGGATTTCGGATTTGTTTGTGTCAAGACCTTCTCCTCGGTGACTTGCCTCTGTTGCTGTGGCTTGGTATGTCACCACTTGTAGAAAATTAACAAGGTATCTAAGGGTATATGCTTAATTAGAAGTAAAATAGAAAAGGACTATCAGAATAAAAGGAGAACTTGGGGGGAAAAAGTTAATCTCAGTAACTTTGCATTTTGGACATGTGTATAATGTTTCTTTGAGAAAACACATTTCTAATGATTGGATTCTCTTGCCCTGAGAGGAGAAAACTGAATTCTCAGGCACTGGTTTATTGTTCTCGGCAATGCGTGATTGACTCTTCATATTATGTCATATTGATTTGAATAAAATACCAGCTCAGTGATGAATTTTTTAAATGAAATTTTGTCTGTAGCCACAGAGGCAGAACGGGAAGCTTGAGTGTGAGTCAGACCAGCTGCCTTCAGCAGTGTGGTGCTTGGAAATGGAGGTAACAGGATTGTTGTATAGGTTGGATGTGACAGATGCAAACTGCTGGCCCGGGGCGAGCTCATAACCATTCCTTTGACCTGCTGTGTTGGGATCTTGTTAGGAAGCTGGCCTCCTCTCACTCTGCAGAACCCTTGGTGTATCACTTCAAGAAAGGTTTGTATGACTGTTTTTTGGAAAGCGCTGAGTTTTTGGAAACATCAGCCTATTACCTTAATGCTGCTCCACATCTGAACCTGTAGCATAATGTTCCTGTTTCTGACACATGCTGCTCCTTCTATGTGTAAATATTTTATGACAGAAAGGGGGGTGCTGTTTGTTCCAAAAAGGTAGGATTGCTTATTACAGACATGGCTGTGTCCATGCTGTACTTGTACCCATAAGGAACTTGAGATGCTCCGGGTGAAGTGATTGGTACTCACTCTATAAGAAAATAAAGTGCTCACTTTAGTTGATCATCTTTGAATTGCAGCTTTTCAGGATACCAGGAAAATATATTTAGTCTGCAGTGATTGTTGCCTAAACCTGCATGTTTTACAGTGTTCTTACTATCTTAACTATTTTCTAAGCCAGAAGTTGAACTTTCTGAATTTTTTCTGTATAATAGCAAGTGCAAAAATACAAATTCCAAAAACTTTCCACCTGTTTTGTTCCCTGAAAGACTCCTCTTGCCCCATTTCTTACCTTTTCTTCACTACACTTATTGCACCTTTTTAAGCAAAGAACACAATGTGGCATCTTGCAACTGAATGAAAAACAGCGTCAATAATTGACTTCAAAATGCAAGTTTCTACTTTATGAAAAAAGTTCAGCAAGCAAGGAAAGATAAAGTCACTGTTTGCTTTGTGGTTTGCTATAGAATGGGATTAAATAAGAATGTTGACAGTTTCAAAGATCTATTCAGCATACAGTAGGTTTGGGGATAGTAAGGTTAATGTTTAAGACTTTGCTGAGGGGCAGCTGTGAAGTTGTGCCTTGCGATGCCCACATCCTCTATGAAGTGCCTGCTTCAAGTCCTGGCTTCCCCACTTCCTATTCAGCTACCTGCTGGCGAGTTCTGGGAGGCAACACAGATGATGGCTCCAGTGCTTGGGACCCTGCCACCCATGTGGAAGACAGGTGAAGTTCCTGGCTTTTGGCTTCAGCCTTTATGTCCAGCCTTTTATGTTTTAAACATTCACAGAGCAGATGGATAGTCTCTTTAGCTCTCACTCTGCCTTCAACTAGGGGACAACAATATATTTTTTTAAATCCTCTGGGTTTTTTTAATGTAATGACCTTAACTTCATTTCATTTAACCCTGAAATACAAGCATCAGCCTACCCCAGCAATCAAAATCTACACATCTAGCACCCACTAGTTGGTGCCATAAGTCCTCTGTGACATGCTTCTCCAGACACCTAATTGGATCCAGAAGTTATCCTTTTTTGTTACTTATTTTTATTTGAAAATGATATTCACAGATAGAAGGAGAAGAAAGAGATCCTCTGTCTGCTAGTTCACTCCCCCAAATGGGCACAAATATCTTGGAGCTGTACCTATTTGAAGCCAAGAGTCTCCTCTGTTCTCCCACATTGGGCAGGATCCCAACGCTTTGAGCCATCCTCCGCTACTTTCCCAGGCCACAAGCAGAGATCTGGGTAGTAAGTGGATCATCCAGGACACAAAAGTGTACCCATATGGGATGCCAGCACTGGCTGGTGGAGGATTAGCCTGTTTAGCCATCTTGCTAACCCCCCAAAGGTTATAAATTTACTGTAATAGGCATTGTTGACACTGAGATCCATTTTTATTGCCTTATAAATCCAATGTCATGTTAAAGTGTAAGAAATAAAGCAGAAGGGCCAAGTGCAGTAGCCTAGCGATTAAGTCTTTGCCTTGCACAACCGATGCTTGTTCTAATCCCGGCAGCCCTGCTTCCCATCCAGCTCCCTGCTTGTGGCCTGGGAAAGCAGTCAAGGACATCCCAAGGCCTTGGGGCCCTGCACCTTCATGGGAGACCAGGAAGAGGCTCTGGGCTCCTGGTTTCGGATTGGCTCAGTTCTGGCTATTGCAGCTGCTTGGGGAGTGAATCATCGGACAGAAGATCTTCCTCTCTGTCTCTCCTTTTCTCTGTATATCTGCCTTTCCAATAAAAATAAATAATAAATCTATAAAAAAAATCAGGAAACCTAGTCCTAGTCTTTAAAAAAAAAAAAGATTTCTTTTTATTTTTATTGAAAAGGCGGATATACAGAGAAGAGGAGAAAGAGAAAGATCTTCCGTCTGATGGTTCACTCCCCAAGCAGCTGCAACGGCTGGAGCTGAACCAATCCGAAGCCAAGAGCCAGGAACCGCTTCCAGGTCTCCCACATGGGTGCAGGGTCCCAAAGATTTGGGGCGACCTCGACTGGATTCCCAGGCCACAAGCAGGGAGCTGGATGGGAAGAGGGGCTGCCACAATTAGAACCAGCGCCCATATTGGATCCCAGTGCGTTCAAGGCGAGGACTTTAACCGCTACGCCATCACGCCAGACCCCACCTAGTCCTAGTCTTAAAAACTGGATGTGTTCTCAAAACTCATCCTAAGTCAGTTCTTTATAATCAATGAATAGCCAGTATGACAACTGAAGGCCCAAGCCGCAAGCCATCACTCTACATGTTTATGGCTTTACCCCTTCACTATAGCGGGGAAGCTAAGGGTGTATGCCTCCAGAGGTGGATTGTGCTCTATTTTTCCCAGAGAGATTTTTCAGTGTCTCGAAGGACCCCAAGCTAAGCAGCTTAGCATGTAAGTGGAGACAGCTGTAAGTAGAGGAGGGCATGGCCATATTTGTGTTGCTGACCCATATTGCAACAGTGTGAAGTGTGGCCTCCTAGGCTGGAAGAAACCCAGAATCTGTGAGCAAATGATGCAGTTGTCAGAAAGCATGATAGTGTTGGTGAAACAGATCAATCTGAGGACCAGAAACTGCAACATTTGGAGACTGGTGGGATGAGGTCAGTTACAGGAGAGTGAAGGCAGTAACTTAGGTAGGTGACACTGGGTCTGCACAGTTCCCACCATTCCCTGCCTTTGTCCCTGTTACTCAATGCTGGCTATTTTCTGAAACATAGACCAAGAAACTTGGGATCGCAGAGTCATCATTGTTTCCTAGCAGATGATTCCCTTGCCTCATTTTCTCAGTCCGATTTTGTCAGTTGAATTAGGGGTTAGTAAGGAAAACCCCCACCCCCCAGCAACTTCCTTACAGTGCAGTTTGATGGTATAACCTTCTAGTGAACACACCATTCAACATGAACCATTTTGCCTTATCTTTGTGACTTCTGTAAAGCAGAAACTTGAAAGAAGAAAAGCTTTAAAAGATTTTTTATTTGAATGGCAGAATGACAGAGATCTACCACCTACTGGTTCATTTCCCAGATGGTTGCAAGGGTCATGGCTGGAGCAGACCAAAGCCAGGAGCCAAATATTCCATCCTCTTCTCTCACCTGAATGGCAGGTGCTCATATACTGGAACTGTCTCCCACTGCTTTCCCATGTGTATTAGTAAGGAGCTGGATTGGAAGTGGAGCAACCAGGATATGAACCAGCACTTAACATGGAATGCCTGCATCTCGGGCAGCTGAACACACTACACCACAACACTGGGCCCTGAAGCTTAAAAATTAAAGTTGTTTCTGGAACTGTAGCACATCACCAGCATTCAGAGTTTTACATAGAAATAGAGTAACTGCAGGCAGATGAGTTCATTTTAAGGTTTTACAGCTAGATTTCCAGAACTGTCAGCCTGTCTATCAGAGATGGCAAAAAGTAACAGGATGCGCAGTAAGGATAGTAACTGCCTCAGGCTAGGTCTTGTTGCTAAGTTATACTAACAGGCCTTTCTAGGTCTTGTTGTTTAATAATGTGCTCCATGAAGCAGGAAAGATGGTAATGAATATTTTGAACTGTAAAACTGTGGAAGAGTTTCTATCCCCGAGGGGTCGGATTCAAGCGTGGTTATCCTGGGGTTCTAATTTTCGGGTCACTTTTGTATCTCTCTCTGCTTTGTCTCTTTCTCTCTGCCTTCCTTTTTCCAACTTAAATTACTCAGTCTCTTAGTGGAAATTTGACATCAAAGAGACTGCCAGTTAAACTTCATTTGTGATTAAAAAGGAAAAGAGGAGTGCCTTCTTAAAGCACCAAGTGAAAGCCTTAACCTGCAGCTCATTAAGGGCTGCAATCTGGCAAAGAATAGACGTATAATCCCCAGGTGACTGACTGCTGAACTATGGTTTGCTTTCACACATGTGAGCCAATCTGGCCCGAATCTGGGTATTTCATGTCACAGCCCGAGAGATGTATTTCAAGTATTTGTGGCTGTAATACTTTATTTGTATCCATTTTATTGATTCTTGATAATGCAGCCCAGCCAAATTGGTAAAAAATAATAATAATAATAAAACAACAAACAAACAAAAACACTGAAGATGTTTCAGACAATCAGCATTGGAAAACTCTGGAAACTACCTGACATAGCTGAACTCACCAGGCAGGCTTTGTGAAAATGGCTGGCCAGAACTAAGTGGCGTAAGTGGCATTCTGTTCAACCAAGAGTAACCAGAGACATTCCTCCCCCAGGACCAACCCAACCCCCTACCCCACCTCCCCCGGCCCTTTAAAAGTGAATTTAAAATCCTCAAGAGGATTAGTAATTAGGCCTCTTGCCATAGCATGTAATCTGATCAGACTGTCAGGCTCATAAACAGTGAAAGTACAGGATGTTGATTCATTCATGTACATTTTTAAAGGAGGCCATGGACTTCAAACTCTGCTTTGGCTCTCTCTTTCTAACTTACCCCGCCCTGTGGCCTTGTTTCTTGCGGACTGAAGGAGAGCACTCTTTAAGCAGCACCTTAGACAAGAACAGTCAGAACAATGTTTACAAACTTGGCCAGTTTCCTTCTGTTTCCCATGCTAATGGCTCCTTTTTTGATCACTTAAATACTGCTGCAAATCCAGATGGATTTAGCTGCCCCTTCCTACTGTGGCCTGAAGTCAGACAGTCTGTGCCCGTTTGATAGGGATCTTCTGAGAGGACAAGATGAGATTACATTGGTCTCTCTGGGAACCAGAGCTTCATTTTGTAAGGCTGTTTGTACCAGAGGCCTGAGGACTGCCAAGAGCAGAGTGGAAACAGCCTGGCCGTTCCTCTTATCACAAGCCGCAGTTGTTTCCGCATCAAGCACTGGAGCACTCTATGGTAAAATGGATTTGAGTAATAAATTGGATCACAAGCCAAGTAGATCCTTGCCATCCACTCAGGACTGGAATACAAGTTTCACATGTTATAATTTGATGACTGTGTTGTTGTTTGTTTTTTCCATGACAAAGTCTAAACACTCTAGCATGTAGTCACTGGCTATTTTTAGGATTTTTTTTTTTTTTTTTGCCTTTCATTTGATAATTTTTTAGCCACACTGTGCACCTGGTGTTGTGCTCTGGTGAGCCTTGGTCTCTGCAGTGATGCTATTTCATCCTTTAGAGTTGTCCAGAAATCTGTAACTTAAAGCAGCGCTTCCACATTCTGCCTCTCATTGGAATGCCAACAGGGAAGGTAGAGAGCATTGCCCTCATTTTGTAGCTGGAACTAGCACAGCTGGCAAGGGGAGGATGGTGTGTCTAGAACTCGAGCCTCCATCCACCAAACTTCGATGCCTGTCTGCCTCCGTGTATTGGCCAGAGAGCAGAAGCTCAGAGGCAGGTTAAATGCTGGTGGAGGGTCTGCAGCACTGCCTGGGGCATATTAAAGGCAAGCGTGAAAGCTGTCGACCCTCTAAGCAGGGTCTGGCGATCTGCACAGTAATGAGGCATCCGGTGGTTCTGGCATGAGCCAAAGTTCGACAATCCCCAGACTAAAGCAATGCTTTATGGGTGAGGGTACTGGAGTTCTAGCCGAGCTCCATGTTGGTGAAGTAAACCATCCAAAATCTCTGATAGCGAAAGTGAAGAGCTAGGATCTGAACTCAAGCCTGTCTGGCTCCAATGCTGTCTTTTCTACAGTGGGTGACTGTCTCATCTATAATCTCTCTTCTGCATTCTGTTCTTGCAAGGTTCCTCTCTGAGAGGAGAGCAGGCCACTAAAAAGAACACGTTCTCCCCAGGACATATGTCTCCCCTAGTGGTTAAGACAGGGCTTGCGAGGCCCATAGCCCATTACGGAGTTTGAGTCCCAGGTCTGCTCTTAATTCCAGCTTCCTCTTAATGCAGACTCCAGGAGACAGCAGGTGATGGGTCCTTGCCACTCAACATGGAAAACTTGGATTGGGTTCCTGGCTCCCAGCTTTGGCCCCTTGGCCTTTGCAGACATTTTGAGGATAAATTACTTTATTCTCTCTTTCAATGTCTCTCTCTTATTCTCTTTCTTTCTCTCTCTCTCTCTCTCCTACCTCTCAAAGAAAATCTAAATAGATAGATAGATGATAGATAGATAGATAGAGTGAGTCTGTGGATGAGCTTTTCAGGAGCAAGACACAATGCTTCCGGTGCATTTCTGGCCCCTCTCCAGATGAGGTGAACCCAGAGAATGACCCCCATAATGGTTACTCAAATGCTCGGAGAAGACTCAGAAACCTAGGAATACAGCCCGGATTCCAGAATGACTGCCCCCAGGAAGCATATGTCATCCAGATCTTGGCTCTGGGAAATATGGGAAGGTGTCCCTGGTCATGCCTGGTCTTGTACTGCACTGGATGTTATGGCAGGAGGGTGCCCTCCTGAAGCTGGGAGGTGATACAGAGGGGGTCCTGGGAACTACCTCGCTGACAGAGACAACCTGTGGTGTGTGTCCTCTTAACTGCGGGGCTCAGGCAAAGCTGTCCACTTAACCCTCGTGAATTTTGCCATTGTTTATTTTTCTTCTTGAAGCATGAGCCCAACCCAAGGGCCAGTCCACAGTGGAGGGGGCTTGCAAGGAACACTGAGTGGGTCCCTGCCAGCAAGGCAGCCAATGAGCTTCCTTCCCATGGCTTGGGAGGGCTCCTTAGGGGAGCAGCCTCCAGGTGGACCATGTCTCTTCACTGCTGGGATCGAGAATGCCCATCAGTCCCATTGTACAGATTTGGAAATCAGGCTCCTGGAGGCCCAGACGCTGTCAAGGTAACTACAGATGGGATTTGAATCCAGATCTGATTGCAAATTTTCCACTTTTTACCACCGCAGGACACAGGCTGATAACTGGCACAGGCAGGAGGAGGCTCTGCTGGGAGGGACTTGTGTGTATCTCTTCCAGCTGCTCTCATTAGCCCCATAGGGTTTAGTGACAAATGGAAGCCAGGACTGGGGCACTGACCCATGTGTGCACCAGCTGTAGCTGTGACCCAGAGGTGATCTCCAACCAGATGATGTAGGACTTAGGAGGGGCCAGGGTAGGCCACTTTCTCAGCTAGAAATACTGCTGGGCCATATATCTAACTTCTAGGTCCATAATCGGCTGGAACAAGGCACCTAGATTCCGTGTTGGGAAATTCAGTGTGGGTGCCTCAGCTCTGCTTTCTAGTGTGCCTTGGAGGGAGCATGGACCAATATCAGATCCTAATGCACTTTGTAAATTTCCCCATGGTTATCAGAAATCCCCTTGACCTGGTCTCTGTGTACCAATTTTGCCGTTGCACAGCAGTTTCTGTGTCCAGGAGCCATCTGGGCTGTTCTGGGGGGTTGAAGGTGCTGCTTAAAGCCTACCTGGTCCAGTGCCAACAAAGGGACCCAGCAACATCAGCTTATCTCCTGGTCTCACCGCCGCCCCCCCCCCCCCCCCCGCTCCCCTCAACCTTCCCTTCACCTCTCTGGTTTGCAGCTCACAGGTTCTCTCCTTTCCTCTCTCTGGAGAGAGGAATTTGCAGTTGCCTGTGGTCAGCCAGTCTAGCTCTGCTGGGTGGAAGGCCCAAAGGATCACACCTGCTGGGATTCCAAGCATCCTCAGCAGGAAGGAGTGGCCTGGTGGCCAGTGTGTGTGTGAGTGAGGGGGGTGCTTCCTGTCCCCAAAATTCTCCCTCTCTAAGTGGCACCTGTTCTGTGCTCACCAGGGACCCCCGAACCTGCCTATACCCTGTGTTGCCACCCTTCTCCTCCCCTATCCATCTCCATCTACTTTTTGTAGATGGAGCATGGTTTCCCAGCATCTCCCTGGCTAACAGATCAGATCCATCTGAGTCACTCAGAGCCTCCCTCTGCTTGCTTGGGCCCCTGGAGTATGGGTAGCAGAGGATTCATGCCAAATCCACTACTGCTACTAGCAATACTATTATGGTGGCTTTAAGAATTAAATTTCATTTTTTACCAGAAGCCCCGAAGGTTTTTAGCAACAAATACAAGAAAGATGCTTCAAGCCACAAAAAAAAAAGAAAGAAAGAAAGAAAGAGAGAAGAAACAGGAAAAAAAGAAACAGGAAAAAAAAAACCACACACCCAACTTCAGTTCTATTCCTTCACCACCTCACACTGTGTCTTGCATTGTGGCAAAAATTCATACACTTGGGTGGAAGGAGGGTGTGGAAAAGGGAAACTGCAGGCTTCCGCATTGCCTCGGGCTCCTCTCACTTTCTCCACCTTTTCTTCTCTGCCCTTGCAGCTCAAAGACTTTGGAACCTCATTTAGATGCATCTAGTAAACTTGCAGCAAGAGATCAAGTTCAATGTGAGGATGCTTGCCCCAAAAGATTGTAGTCCTAACAGGTGCTCCCTGAGTCCAGCTTATGGAGGAGCTTCGGACAGACAACACAGATGTCTTCCATGACAGCCAGCTAACAAGGCCAGTGTTGGGGGCTGGCTGTACAGAGGTAAGGAAGAGCAATGCAGAGGGCAGCTCTCCACCTACCTGGCCTGTGGTGGTGCACAGTGCCAGGGTGGGCGTGGCCAGGACCTGCCAAGAACCCAAGTACCTTGTCCAATGTACAGCAAGCAGAATTCATCTTGGAGCAGACAACACAGCCTCCAGTTCTGGCTGCCCCGTTATCACAGGGTTGGGTGGGGGTGCAGGTGGATTCCTGCCACTTGCACAAGCTTTTGTAGATGGGATCTGGCTCAAGCTGGCCTTTACACAGGGACTGGGACTCTTACGCCCAGGGACTCCCTGCAACTCTGGGAAGGGACTTCAGCTCCTTGAAGGAAGCAGTCAAGGCCTCCTACAGTGACAACGCATCCTGTCTGCCGTCAGCCTGCTCATCGTCACCTGGGCCTTCATCCTACTCTCCCTGCTCTCTTTGCCAAGTCTGCTCACCATTCAAGCCCTGGGCCCAGACACCACCTTACTGGCCTCATTTCTTTGACCCTGACCATCAGAATCTGTAGTTACTCCCACTGTCCCCCAAAGCCCCTTGCTTGTACCTGCATTCAACAGCTGTGCAGGTAAGAAACACAGACTTTGGGAATGAGCTTGCCTCACTCTCTCATCTGCCACATAACTTTGGAACGTCACTAACCTCCATTTTCTAGTGCTACAGAAAGTGAAAATCATGACACCTCCTTTATCTGTTGGGGTTGGACAGGCTGACTGAGGATCACCATTTGTGAAGTCCTTGGGGAGGCAAAGTATGGGTGAGCGGAGTGTGGGTGTTCCCTTTCCTGCTTTTGAGGTCTCCTCAACCTGCCCTTTTCCCCATGAGGTGGCAGGTTCTGGGTCAAGACCTGTGCCAGCTGCTCCTTGACACATTCACCATCCAGGTCGTCGTGTGTACAGTGGGCATTTCATACAACTTTAAAATGCATAAGTGCTTGGTGCCTCGAGTCGTCAATTTCCCCACCTGGATGCAAGTGGCAAACAGTGGCACCAAAGACCCTAAGGGAAAGCCTCCACGCGTCCTTCCCATGGCAGAGCCTGCTGTTCATTGACTCTCAGACACTCAGGCCTCTCCCTCTCAGGTGCAGGGAGACCCCTGCCTGGCAGGTGAGGAGCCAGTAGTCTCTCCTTTGAGGATGATAATCACAGCCCCAAATGCCTTTGGAAGTAGTTGGGAAAATAAATGAGACAATCCATCTGACAACTCTTGGAGCTTTCATAAAAAAGATACCCTTGAATATAGGATACAGGTGTGCTTTGCTTTGGCTTGTGAGTTTGGGGGGGGGGTTCTGAAAATTTGAACCTACCAGACAAATTAAGGGGTGAAAATTAGCATCACAAACAGCCTCTTGGCTCGACGAGTGTATTCACAGCAGGATCCCTTTAAATAGCCAGCTCCCCTAGTGCATGTAAAATATGACTCCATTTACAAAGAATTTGATTTACATATTCCCAGACACATCTACTACTGAAGGGAAAGCACACATGTTTTTTATAAGAAAGATCGATAACTGTGGGCTTAAAAAATATAAAATATTCCTTTCTTCTCATCATCTTTCATCCTGTGGTTGACACTTGCCTTACTGAGAGCCAGTTGGCCGTGGAGACTGGGCCAGGATGCACCAGGTCCCTGAGGAGCGGCTGGCAGTCTCAGCTGGAGGGTCCGATTCGACTGATTGAGTCAAAGAGTTTCCAATTTCATGTCCTCCAGGAGTGGAGCTCCAGGATCTGAAGAGAAGACCACTCTTGGCAGAGGGAGCTCATTGTTCAACTTTCTTCTTTGAGAGTTTGTGGTTGAGGGCAGGTGGTGGTGGTGGTGGTGTGTGTGTGTGTGTGTGTGTGTGTGTGTGTACACGTCCACATGCATACCTGTGTTCCAGCTATTGTTCGCAAGGTTCAGGGGAGTGTGTTGGTCAGACTGTTAACCTCCCAAAGATGCGTACAATATGCTCTCACATGACAAGGGCAAATCAAGTTACAGATGGAGTTAAGTTCACTAATCAACTGGCCTCACAAATAGGAAGATTGCAGCCTGGGTTAAGCCAGGGGTCCTGGATGAGACTGTTATAAAGTCATTTCGGAGGTGGAAGGGAAAGGAAAATTAGTATCAGTGATTGACATGTGCAAAAGTTTGCACTACATGTTGCTGACTTTGGAGATGGAGGCGAGGCCGTGGCACACAGAATGAGGACCACCTCTAGCAGCAGGAAAGGTGAGGAACATCCTTCCTGAGAGCTTCCAGAAACGGATGAAATCCACGTAAGCACTCTGACTTCAAACACTGTCAGACGATAAATGTGTATCGTAAGGCGTTACACCTGCAGCAATGTGATGCACCAGCCATGAAGAATAAGCTCCGGGTGGGGCACATGTGTGTGCTGACTCTAGCTTCATGCACATGCTATGCAATGGGACCTGTCGTACGATCACTACATGGTTTTTTTCCTGATATTTATTTATTTTTATTGAAAAGTCAGATTTATAGAGAGAAATATCTTCCATCTGTTGGCTCACTCCCCAAGTGGCCACTGATCCAAAGCCAGGAGCCACAAACCTCTTCCTGATCTCCCACTCAGATGTAGGGTCCCAAGGCTTTGGGCCGCTTCCACTGCTTTCCAAGGCCATAAACAGGGAACTGGAAGGGAAGTGGAGCAGCCAGAACACTAATTTGTGCTTGTAAGATGGGATCCCAGTGCATGCAAATTGAGAATTTAGCCACTAGGGTATCGCACCATGCCCAATTGCTGCCATGTTTTCCTGAGCATGCATGTGAACTCACATTCATCTGACATGCCTAAATCCACCTTCGAATTTAGAGGCAAGATACAAGGGCAAATAGAACATTGAGGGCTGGCTCTCGGGCTGAATAAGAGGAAAAGGACTGGAATGCCCTGTGGTGACAAGGACACTTCTCCCTCCAGTTAGCGACCACATACAGGCTAGTCCCTCACAGCTGATGGCACAACTCCGGGTTCCTTCTCTCCCCTGAAATTACTGAGTCTTTGGGCCCCTCCTCTAGCCTCCTTTCCATGCTGAGGCCTGGTTCTAGCAGCATAAACAGCGGAAAGCTCCTGCTGCCTCCCAGCTCTGCCCTCTGTCCCTCCTGAGCCAGTGGATGTGGGCACGCCTCTCTGCCCATGGCCGAAAGTGGGGGCACCATTCTGCCTCAGAGCTCGCTCTGTTCCCTCCGCCCCCACCCCGGGATGGGATGCCATCATCTTCCCCACTGTGGGAAGTTACTTGGGCAGGCACTGACTGATGCGGGTTGAGGGCTGTTGAATAGGGTAAGGTCACGCAGGACAAAGAGCAGGAAGTCTTAAGTCCATTCTCCAACTCTGCTTTTTCTGACAACAGAGCTGAAGGTTTCATCCCTCAACTAATCCTATCATGCGGACAGGTGCAATAAATTAGCTCCACTGTCGTCACGAGTAGAGTTTCCTAATGGACTCAGGGTTCTGGGTTCCGGAATCTTCTGCAGTGAGATATGTATGAGTGTGAATCTCTGCTGGCTCATTGTCCGCTGTTTGATTGACAACCCAAAAGAATCTGCCTCTCCAAACCTTCCTTCACCTCTGAACTGTGGACAATAATAGGCCTGTTGTAAAGATTAAATGAGGTTTCTCAGCTATTTTACAACTCTTTACTAGTTTACAGCGGCAGGAAGGGAGAGGGGCTGCTTTTGTTATTATTATTAAAAAAAAAAGTTAGCAAAGGGGTTGGAGTTGTGACCCAGCAGGTTAAGCTGCTACTTTGGGACACTGGCCTCTGATACTGAACCACTGATTTGAGTCCCAGCTGCTCCACCGCTGATCCGTCTCCCTGCTATTGAGCCTGGGAAGGCAGTGAAGAATGATCTGGGTGTTTGGGCCACTGCCACCCACATGGAAGACTTGGACAAAGTTCTAGGCTCTAGACTCCAGCCTGGCCCAAACCTGGCTGTTGCAGCCACCTTGGGGAAGTAAACCAGCAGATGGAAGGTCTGTCTCTCTCTCTCTCTCTCTCTCTCACTGTTGCTCTGCCTTTCAAGTAAATAAATACATCTTCAAAAATAAAGCATAGTACGTGGTCCTTTTGTGCTGTCATTTCTACTGACGTTCCTAGGATATACCATTCCTGTTTTGGTGCTGCCTCTCCAACGGGGGCAGGTCAGTCCTGCTGTCTGACAGCCAGTGACCATTGCATGAATCAGAGATCAAGGCAGTAGCAGAAGTGACAAAGTAAAATGAAATGTTTTGTGTGTGGTTTGCGGCACGTTCCACCCAGCAGTGCAGTGAGTGTGGTTCCCAATGGGGAGGTGATCCGGAGTTCTCTTCCTGGCCTAAGTGAATTGGGAGGAGGAGGGCTGCAGAGTTCCGGCACCCAAGCAGGGTTTGGTAGGCACCCTGAATCAGCCAAGCTGAGTCCCCAGTATGCCCCTGCCTCCCTCCAGAGCAAGTGAACCCACCTTCCAGGCGACAGCTTGGGGGTACTCATCAATCTCTAGGGCAAATGTCTCTTGGCTCGGCTGGGCTATGAGAGGGAGCTGTAAAGCCGGAGATGTGGTACTTTGTACGGTCATTTTGATAACATTTCCCCAAATTAATGATTCATTTTTTTGTTCAGGTTAAGAATGAATGCGTGTGTGTGTGTAATTATTTCTGAAATTATGCCAAATATAAAATTAAAAGCTCAGTTTGATCACAACGAGTTTCATTTTAATCAAGTTATATTTTTCCCTCCTACATTGGTCTCTTTAAAGTTGCTTCCTATGGGCCCAGCAGCGTGGCCTAGCGGCTAAAGTCCTCGCCTTGAAAGCTCCGGGATCCCATATGGGCGCCGGTTCTAATCCCGGCACCTCCACTTCCCATCCAGCTCCCTGCTTGTGGCCTGGGAAAGCAGTCGAGGACAGCCCAATGCTTTGGGACACTGCACCAGCGTGGGAGACCCGGAAGAGGTTCCAGGTTCCTGGCATCGGATCGGCGCGCACCGGCCCGTTGCGGCTCACTTGGGGAGTGAATCATCGGACGGAAGATCTTCCTCTCTGTCTCTCCTCCTCTGTGTATATCTGGCTGTAATAAAATGAATAAATCTTTAAAAAAAAAAAAAAGTTGCTTCCTATGAAGTGGCCATCCCGGAATGATTAAACTAAGAAGACTTTCTGAAGGGCTTCAGGTCAAGCTCTGTTCTTTGCTTATGGGGAACTCTCTCGGCCAAGGTCAAGACCAGACGAGACACTTGCCTTTCATCTGTGTGATGAGAGAGTCTCCAATGGAAAACCCTAGAACAAAGGAAGTCTGGGCACCCAGGGCCAGTTTCACACCCTCTGCATTTTTTATATTGCTGTTGTTTGCATTGTCCATGCCTAGAAACCAAATTGCCACCTTATCACAGTGAAATGCCTGGCACTTGTGTCCCCTCCTGGAGGTACCTATGTCATCCCCCAGTCCTGTTCCCTCTGAGGACCTCTGGGGGCAGAAGAACAATCCCAACCCCAGAACCAGGGAGGTCCCTCCTGTTGGGTGGATTCTGGCACGAACCTGGCCAGGCCCGCTGGCATTACTGTGTGGTGCCTTCTGGGATCTTCCCCAGATATTTTTGCTGCTTCAGCTGAAATCTGCATCTGCCCCCCAGCCATGTCACACTCTCCCTGTTCCTCTTGCTGCCTAGGCTCACTTCTGACAGCCCAGATCAAGTTCCCTTTCTTCCTGAGGGGTGGAATGACCCAGAAGTAGAGCCTGCCTCCTGGAGACCATATGTTCACAATACTCCTAAGTTCTGCCACCTCTGACCAGCTCTGTGACCCTCCTTGCAGGTATGCCCATGGAAAGGCCACGTGTCCACTCTAGCCGCCCCGGTCTGTAGCCTCTGGTCCCCATCTTGCTTCCCACCCAAGCACCTTCACTGTGGCCTGGAGGGAACTGAGCTGCTGGGGAAGAATCACAAGCTCTTGACTTGGGCACACTGCGAGCTCCCACCACGCTTGCCCTAGTCAAGGACCACCTCCTTGGCCATGTTGTCACCTTCCTGACGTTGGAAAGGCAGGTAGAGGTGGATCTTGCTCGTCGCTCCTCCCAAACTCTGAGCCCTTCTCCGTTGTATCTGCCCTCCAGAAGGCAGCAGTAACTGGGCTCTTCCTCAGCCACCTCTCCCAGACCACAGAAAGGCTTTTCTTTCTTCTGCCCTCCTCCACCCAGTGCCAGCCCATGGATATGATCTTACTCATGGACTGATTTTCTACAGCTTCTATAGGACTTCCCTTTGAAATCACAAATTCTGCAGTCATTGGTGCTCTGGGTTCCCTGGGAAAGCCTCTCTTTGAGGCAGGAATGTCTCGGAGCCACTGCCACTTGTGGGAGAGTCTCCATGCACCAGCATTGCTGGTGACAATGTCAACATATCACCCCTTACACACAAAAAATGGGTGCAGAATGCTGCCTACCATGAATCCTAAAAGACAGACCTGACTGGGGAGCATGGAGGCTGTGCTCTGTGAATGCAGATACACAGGCTTAGAAGCTTAAGAATATCCCCTTCTGAGGCAAGCTTCCACACGTGGGTCGACGGGCTGGGCCCAGCTCCGGGTGGCTGCTTGCTCCATTTTTTTGTCTGTAGGGTCGGTTGGCACTCACAGCTTCCTAGGAACACTCATCTGGAAAGGAGTCTCAGCTTGTTGGGAGTCATTAAGTTTACTCAACATATAAATCTCTTAAAACCCATACACTTACATGTTTGTGGTCATGTGGGGTATGATCAGTGTCAGGGATGGGCAGAGTTGCAGGCATTTGGGGTCAGTCTACTTTCTTTAAATCTTCTCCAAACATTTTAGGTTTGGCAAAACCTGCACTGCATTTTGCCAACCCCCCGTGCCTGTAATTTGTAAACCCTTGTGTATTTTCAGGGAAATGTAGTCCATATGTTTCTGATTGATTTACACTTAACTCATCTGAACGTTGTTTTGCTAGCACTATTTGATGTCCAGAGGGCCTCATGGAGCCTGTTTACATCTGCCTAAGCTCTTTTGCCCCCTGAGAGTCAGGAAGATCTGCTTTGCCAGGAGTAAATAGAGTTAAATGCTGCACTGCCCCTGCATGCTGCCACATCCCCCTTCCAGTCTCCCCAGTTTGATCTGTCTCGGGTTGAAGCTGAAATCAAGATCTTAAGAAGTTGCACTGGGGCTTTCAAATGGACCCAACATCACTCCACGGTTTATGAAGAAGCTCCTCTGGGGTCTGTACCAACAAAACCAGGGCAGAGACCAACTTGCTAGCCCTATCCCTTCCCTCATGACACAGACACTCAGTGGCAACTAAAAGCTAAGCAGTCTGTCCCCACTGTGGCACAGATTTCTTACGGCAACTAAAAGCCATGGACCTTATTGCTAGATCTGTGATAATCTTCTTGAGTGAAGACTTTGGTTTCAGCTGAAAACAGAGGACATATGCTAAGCTGGTACCCCACATCACTGAACCTGAATTTGAGAGGGTCTGCATTTGCCTTGCAAATGAAAACTCCCAGAATGATCAAGTCACAGGCATCTAAAACCACCCTATCCAATGCTAGAGCAGTAAGGCCTGGCAGAGAGAATGGCCTGGCTCCCATTGCAAGGAATGAGAGGAAAAGGTTTTGTTTGAACTTAGATGGGGCCCCATAATTTTGAAACGTGATAACTGGGAATGGGAGTGGACTTGTTCCAGCTCCGTGATTCATCCTTCGGGGAAGCAGCACTTTGTTTTGGAGCAAGCGCTTGAGTAGGCACTGGTTCATGTTCAGGAAAGGCCTGTGTGGAGTCCAAGAGGAGCCAAGTAGCCCTGCGCAGCAGGGTGATGGCTTGCCTTCTCCAAGTACTGGGTCCTTTCTCTCCAATCACTGATGGCCTCGACTTTGAGCCCAGCTGTTTCTGCCTCATTTTTGGACCCCAAAAGGTATTGGGTAGCACAGATTCTAGATATTCATGGCCAAAACAATTAAACAAGAGCAGGCTGGCCCTATAATGCAGGAACTAGTTAGGAGTTCAGCACATTTGTTCCTACATTGCAATTCCTGTCACTGTCCTTAGCCTCTAAGAAAAATTTGATGAATGTTTGGATTATGTTCTTGGGGTGGGGTCTATGAGAGAGGCCTATGTCTATTTGAAGAGGGTGCCAGTAACCAGGGAGGGGGTGAAGTAGTGGGTGGAGCACTGGTCCATGCAGGGCAACATGACAAGTGGCAAACAGCCCCGATCCCTGAGATGTGGATAATCTCTTGGATCATCCATCAAGAAATAGCTTTCTGGAACTCAGGCCTTGAAGCCTGCATTTGGGGTCATCAGCGTCTTTACAGTGTTAATTCAGGTTAAAGTGAGGGTGGTGTCAAGTGCCTATATTTATAATCTCTTTTTTCTTAAACAAAGCTATTTTATTTATTTATTTTAAAAAGCAGAGAGACACAGCAGTTTTGCATCCACTGGTTGACTTCGCAAACACCTGCCACAGTCAGGATGAGGCCAGGCCAGGAGCCCAGAGCTCAGCCCAGGTTGCCCACATGGGTGCCAGGAACAAAGTACCTGAGCAAATGCCTGCTGGTTCCCAGGGTGCCCGTCAACAGGAAGTTGGTCTTGGAGCAGAGCCAGAACTCCATCTCCGGGCACCCCAGGTGGGATGGGGGCACCTCCAACAATGTCTTCACTGCTGCACCTGCCACTCGCACAGTGAATCTCACTTTTAGATTAGGCTCTGGTGATGCTGTTGGGAGGACCCCTGCTTGGGTAGGAGACAGTGTGTGTGTGTGTGGTTGGTTGGGGAGGGGGGCTGGTAGGCAAGTGGCTGCTCCTGCTTCTGACTCCAGTAGCCACCCAGTGTGCTGTCACTTCTGTCCCCACTGAATTGCTCTGCTTGAGTTGAATCTTAGCACAAGGGACCTGCTGCACACAGGGTAGAGACACATCTTCTGTGGTTTACAGCTGCCAGAATAGTCCTGCTCCTCCCAAAGGCTAGCTGTGCTGTTGTGGTTCTTCATTTTTAAGTTGTAACATAAACTTTGCCATTCTTCACCATTTTTGCAGGCACAGCTTGGAGGCCCTAAGTGCATTTTTAAATATTCTTGCGCTGCCCTCACCATCATGCATGCCCTGAGCTCTTCATCTTCTCCACCAAAAGCCTTGCACCCATGAGACAATCATTCCCCTGCCCCTTCCTAGCCCTGGCAACTGCCCTGCTACTTCATGTCTCTGAAGTGGCCTCTTGTGGGTGCCTCGTGTGAGTAGCATTGTAACAGTCTCTATGTCCTCTTGTCCTCCAGAGACTGGCTGATTTCACAGGCCAGCTTCATTCCATCCTACAGTCACTGCATCCTTGGGGTCCATCTCGTTATACCCACATTAGATTAGCCCCATATGCCTGACCCAGTCCAGTTGGGTGGGCTATGCAGCGGTTCCTTCTAGGAACTTCTCCTTCATAACTTTCTACCCTGCCCACACTCACTCGTTAACTTCAAGGATGTTGGGGCAACGCAGGCTACAGGAGTTGAGCACAGGACATGCAGTAAGGATACCTCCCCAAGTAGTAATGTGCCAGTTGCATCCTGACTCCAGGCCACCAGCTCCTGATCCCTCTGTCCCGCAGGGATGATGAACCCCTTCTTTTGGAGTTGTGCCCAAGTAAGTTTGTAGCCACAAACAGAATCACATGTCGGTGCTACAATCATTACTGGGAGGATGGCAGATGGGTGTGCCTTCACCCCTACATCCATGACTTGCTTCTTTGTCAAAACCTCAGAAACCAGTGGCGCCAAAGGCCCCTGATCAGGCACCTGGAACTCAGCCCCGTGGAGCATCCGAAGGCATAGAATGCAGGCCAGGGAAGCTGAGTTTCTTGTGGCTTGGCTTTGACTGTGGGTAGATGCTGAAGTTGTTCCTGGTCTAGATGCCCTCTCTGCCTTTAGACAGGAACTTGAGCCTGAGACCCCAGGCAGGTGAAAGGTGTCCTGTGTTGAAGACTGTAACACACAGTTTTCTGCCCTTTGCAGTGTAGTTCTGCCTGGGGCTGGTCTGTTCAGGACTCTCCTTTTCCCTCTGGGAAGATTTCAGATGGTTTGCACCTCCCACCCAGCCGCTTTCTTTGTCTCCCACCCAGGCTCTCCTCCAGGAGGTGGGCTCTTGTCATCTGTCTCTTCGTGTTATTCTCGGAGGCCAGACTCTACCTCCAGCTCCTCATTCCGTCCCCACACTTTCTCCCGTCTGGGAGTTGGGGTTTATTTTTCTTCCTGCCTAACTACTTCTAATATACTAAGTCAATAAACAGATTCTCTGTGGTTACATATGGCAAACAGCTGAAATTTACAGTTGAGAGTAAAATTTCCTCATTTGGGGGGGAAAAACCCCATCATTTCACAGATTTAGAAAGTGGTCATTCTGATCTCTAGGGCAAATAAAAGTGTTTTATAACTGTCCACAAAAGCTTTTGCCTTGATTAAATTTTTATTATGAATTATTAATTAAACCAAGGAAATGCAGAGGCCTAAACCTTTGCTTAAATTTGCTCCAGATTGAGACACAAACCAAAGGCAGCAAGAAACCCTGCAGCGGAGGTTTAATGATGAGCCACACATATAAAACTATCCGAGCCTTTTCATCTGCTACAGGCTCCAAACCAGCCATGTAAATGAACCCACGTGCCCAGGCTCCAACATGAGCTGGCACTGGGCCTGGAGGAAACCGGACCTCCTCAGCTGCTCCCTCCCAGGTTCTATGTTTGGGTTTCATGGGGCTTCATGTCTGCCGAGACCCATGGGTGTGCTCACTCTGTAAGCGGCTGTGGTTAGGCTGGGAGCAGTAGAAACAAAGGCGGTCTGGTGGCTAGGAGGTCTGGTGAGCCAGAGGTAGCTCATCTCAGGATGGAGAGTTTTGTTTTCCCTACCCCCACCCAGCCAGGACCACGTAATACAGTTGCTTAGGTTGCCTGGAGCCAGGGATGATGGAGTCCAGAAATGTAGCTCCTGTACTACCTGCAAAGCTTCAGGGCTGCTCCACTGTGAAGAGCGAGCACTTTTTGTTGATGTGAACAAGGAAATCATGTGGCCTGGGTTGGGTATCAATTGTGCATGTTAGGTGAGTAGGAAGGAGGATGGATCTGTATTCTTCCAAAAAGGGAATCTTGTCCCCAGGATCCAGAGAGGTTGTTTGGGGGCAAATGGCAGCCTAGAATTCACCTTCTAGATGCTGGAAATGCAGAGATGAACAAGACTGCCTTTGAAGGGCTCACGGTGACTCGGGGAAGCAGGCGGCACCATGGTGACAGGTGCTGTACAAGATGTGGGTGCTCTGTGGTGCTCACTGGGACCACTAGTGAGTGGGAAGTTGAGGAAGCCTTCTTTTCTTTAATTTGTCTTAGATGTACTTGAAAGGCAGAGTTACAGAGAGAGCCAGAGAGAATGAGAGAGCAAGAGAGAGAACTCTTTCATGTGGAATTCATGCTCCAAGTGGCCATGCTGAAGCCAGCAACCCGGATCTTCCCCAGGTCTCCCACCTGGATGTAGGGGCCAAAGCACCTGGACTGTCTTCTGCTTCGTTCCCAGGCACATCCAAGAGGCTGGATGAGACGTGGAAGCATCTAGGTTTCAAATCAGTGCTCACATGTGACTCTGGCATCGCAGGATGAGGCTTAACCTGTTATACCACCACCCCAGAGAGAGGTCTTCCATCTGCTGGTTTGTTGCCGCGAAGGCCAACAACAGCTGGGGCTGGAGCAGGCTGAATCCAGGAGCCCAGAACTCCATCCAGCTCTCCTACAGGGTGACAGGAATTCACATACTCGCTGCTCATGTATTTGCAGTGAGAAAATGAGGATGCAGAACACACATGTGTGTATCACGTTTAATACTTGAAAGAGACTAGCAAAAATGCAGAGAAACGACTTGACCCTTGGCCATGGGCAGCCCCCCTGGCTTTGTGTTCCTGCTTCGGTCCTGATTTCTAAGAATGTGTTGAGGTTGTGTCTCGGCCGCAAGCTGGCTTCTTCCAATCAATCAATCACTCCAGAGGGAGACAGGAAAAACAAGGCCTTTGGCCTGGAGAGTGAAACGGCCATTATCCGACGATCACAAGGGCCCCCTCCCTCCCTCTGGATCTCCAGGCTCCCAGGCATAACCAGAAAGAGTCCACCAGAAACAGACAACATTGCAGTTATTTGGCTCTTGTTTACACAGAATTCAAGGCTTACAGACAGGGGTACGCTGATAGCACTGCTTCCTAGCGTGGCTTCACATAAACGAGTGAGAAGAGATGGCTCCATAACAAGTCGGTCGAGATCAGAGAAATGGTGGAAAGAATTGACTGATGCTGTTTTTTCTCTAATACCTGCCATGAATTACATGGCCCAGAGGGAAGAGAGGAAACTGAGCTGCCAGGAGCAATGCACTGGCACAGGAGTCAGGAGAGGGATGGTTTTCAGAGGGGGTACATCTTGGAGTCCTGGTGTAGTTGTGGTCTGAAGCCGGGCAGGGAGGGAGTGGAGGGCTGTGGGCTGGGCTGAGGGTGTGGCAGGTCGCCAGCAGCTCCGTGTGTAATCCAGCACACTGCTTGTGTAACCCATCCCCGGGTTGCATCCACTCCCTCAATTAGCCAGCACCTAATAAACACCTACCGTGAGGCCAACAGAGCTGGGGAGCTTGCAGAACGGTAGAGGGTTTTGCCACCATGAAAGGATTACTTCAACCCTCCAGTGCTGCTCTTTCCAGAGCAGGCAGTACTGCTTCCTTAGCCTCGTCTAAGCAAAAGCAAAAGAAAACACGAGAGTTCCAGTTCAGGGTTCCCGAAACAGAGTGGACTCTTGGCGATTCGGTGCATCATTATCTTCCACTGGAAGTTCTTCAAATGGAATACAGCTCAGGGGTGCGTCCCCTAAAGGCCCCTGAAGGACTGTTGAAAGCACTCATTTGATTTATTTGCAAGGCAGAGTCAGAAGCAGAAAGAGAGAGAGCTCCAACCCACTGGTTCACTCTCCAAATGGCTGCAACAGCCAGGGCTGGATCAGGCTGAAGCCAGGATCTAGACCCGCACCCAGAGCCTCTATGCAGGTAGCAGGGGCCCAGTCAATTGGGTTACAGTTCTTTGCCTCCCAGACACACTAGCAGGGAGCTGGATGAGAAGTGGGGCAGCCGGAAGTAGAATCTGCTCTCACATGGAATGCCAGTGTCACAGCTGGTGGCTTAACCCACTGCGTCACAACAATGGCCCCTAGATTTAAAAAAAAAAAAATTTAGTTTTTCATTTTTACTTTAGATGATGTTTACATAGTTGATCAGGGTGGGAGTGATTTAGGGTTAGGGAAAAGTGGGTGTGATCATTGTTTCCAAATTTTCTATTTCTTCTTCCTGTTTTGGGGGGAAGTGGGGAGATAAACAGAGAAGCCACAGCCAGCCGCCCAACCACCCTGGTACCCAGGGATGGGGAACAGCCACCCAGTATCAACCCAGGGTCCTGATATGGCGTACACTCTGAGGTTTCTGTGCCGGTGGATGCGATAGTTCTGAAATGCTGTCGAACTCTCCTATCTACGGATGAGGAAATCCTTCTCAATGTCCACTGGCTGACAGTCGACTTCATAGTCTCCACTCACTCACATATTTGCTGTCACTGTTTGGCTGGGGTAGTCGTCCAGTTTGTTCTGCTCTCCCTCCTCTGGCATGGTACCAGATGTCCTCTGTAGGCCCCAGTGGGCTGCCATAGCCTCCATGTGCATCAGGGTCTGCTCTCCACTGCTCCGTCGTTTCTACTGAAAGAGGGCCCATTCTTGCAGGTGAGCTTAAAGACCCGGACAGGTAACCCAGGCCCTGCAAGATCCCCTACCCTGGGGGCTCTTGGACCCGGCACTCACTGCACAGTCAGGCTTTATCTTTATCAGAAAATGAGATGTACAGAGAGAGGCAAAGACAGCGAGAACGACTTTCCATCTGCTGGTTTATCCCCCAAATGGCTGCAATGCAACTTCAGGGTGGAGCTGAGCCACCCTGAAGCCAGGAGCCAGAAGCTTCTTCTGGGTCTCCTATGTGGGCACAGGATCCCAAGGTTTTGAGTCATCCTCTACTGTTTTCCCAGGCCATTAGCAAGGAGCTGGATGGGCAGTAGGGCATCCAGGACATGAATTGGCACCCATATGGGATGCCAGCACCACAGTTGGAGGATTAGCTTGCTATGCCACTGTGCCATCGCCATCCTTTATCCCCGGATTTTTTTTTAAGGGATAGAGTGCGACTGGGCTCTGGTACCATAGGAGCTGATTGAAGTTGTTCTGCTGATCCAGCTGCTTTACTCACTGGAACAATTTCTCCAGAGCTGGAGAGCTGGTTCCTCAGGATTTGACCTCAGATGATTTTGGTTGAGAAAAACCGCCACAATCCTCTGTCAGAAATGTTTTGAAAGCAGCAGAATCTGTGGTCGGGAGGTAGAAAAGTGGGCATGGGGCTGGGTAGAGGGCGGCAGGTGGCTTGACCTCTTGATGGCAGATGCACCAAGCCAGGGGGTCAGGGACTGCTTGATGAGGTGGCGCTCTCCTGCGTGTTCCTCGCACAGTGTGGGAGAGGTGGTTGCTAACAGCTGGGGAAGACATTGCCCTCTTTTGAACCCTACAGGGTCCTGCTGGTTTGATTTGGGCTCAGAAAATAGTTTAGCAGCATCTTAGACTAGAAAGCTTGAATCCCAGCTTGGTTTTTGTAAAGATTTTTTTTAATTGCAAAGTCAGATATACAGAGAGGAGGAGAGACAGAGAGGAAGATCTTCCATCTGATGGTTTAATCCCCAAGCGGCCACAATGGCCGGAGTTGCACTGATCCGAAGCCAGGAGCCAGGAGCCTCTTCTAAGTCTCCCACACGGGTGCAGAGTCACAAGGCATTGGGCCATCCTCAGCTGCTTTTCCAGGCCACAAGCAGGGAGCTGGATGGGAAGCGGGGCCGCCAAGATTAGAACCAGTGCCCATATGGGATTCCAGCATGCTCAAGGCGAGGACTTTAACCACTAGGTTATCGCACCAGGCCTGAACCCGATTTTGGGGCTGGTGAAGCTGAGATCCAGAGGTGTTCAAAGCTGGTTTTAGTTACTCAGTGAGTTTGTGACCCACAGGTCCCAGAGCCTTACAGCTGTGTCTGCACAGCTGTTTCTGCTCTCCAACCTGTCTGGATGGTTCCTGGCTGCTGGCTGCTGGCTGCTGGGAGGCGTGCAGCCCCTCTGGCTCATCCCTGGAGGAAGGGAGGAGCTAAGCCGCAGGAGGGGAGGAGCTAAGTCACAGGAGGGGAGGAGCTAAGCCACAGGAGGGGAGGAGCTAAGCCACAAAGTGCTGCCTTGAGTTGGGTCACTAGGGCTTTGCCCACTTCCTCGCTTACTCAGTCAACATCTTTTCCCAAGCTTTGCAGACTGGGGCCCACTGCTACACCCTTGCTCTGCACAGGCATCTTGTAGGGGCATGGGGAGAGACAGTGTGACTGAGCCCGCTGCTGGACATGCCCTCCCTTCCTGCCCACGGGTACCTGATGGACAACACAGACTTCAGGAGGACACGACTGCCTCCAAATAGGAGGGTTTCACTCCTGAGTTCTTGCAAATGTGCTGGACCTGTTCATCTCCCTCTGCCAGGATCAGACTGGCAGCCAGATAAACCCTGGGCTGCCCCATCCTGGGTGTTGATCAAGTTCCAGGCCCTCGGGGGCCAGTGGTTCCATATAGCTGTGTCCTGTGTCCTGATCCCTGGGCCTGCCAGCCCAGTGCAAGCCTCCTGCTTGCTCTGCAATCCTTAATTTCTAAGGAGGCTTCATGTCCCAACTTGCTTGTTTTGGTGTTGTTTTGCCCACAGCCCAAAATAAAATCCAATGTTGTTTATAAGTGGATAAATACTTTTTAGAGGTCCTTTTGTTAGCACCGTGGGTTGGTGAGCAACGGCTTTAAGGGACCCGTGAAACCTTAGAATCACATGTTACTGTGTATTGAAAAGACTCTCAGGCTGCAGGGGGCGGGCAAGTAGGAGTTCAAAGGGTCTCTGTGGTGTCGGGGAGGTACCTCTTTGGGGGGAGGGGGAGAGATGTATTTACTTGAAAAACGGAGAACGCGAGGCAGACAGAGACAAAGGGAGAGATCTTCTATCTGCTACATCTGCTAATTCACTCCCTGAATGGCTGCAACAGCCCCTGCTGGGCCAGGTGGAAGCCGGGAGACAGGAGTTTCATCCCACACAGGAGCAGGGGTCCAAGTACTTGGGCCATTTTCGGGAGCTTTCCCGGGCACTTTAACAGGGAGCCAGATCAGAAGTGGAGCTGCCAAAACTTGAGATGCTGGCATCTTGGGCAGTCCCTTTAACCTGCTACCCGCAGCCCCCTCCCCAGAACATGTCCTTTATGGAGTGGAGCAGAAGTGGTTTTGAGGTGTGGCTGTCACTGATGCACTGCCTGACCTTGACTAAATGCCCGGGGAGCCCTTATTTCCTAATCTACCAGGTAAGATGGTAAAATGGACCTCACATCTGGTTCCACACACCAACTGGGAGCAGAGCCCCGCCGTATCCCCAGTCTGGGACTCTCCTCATTAAACTGCAGTATTTTCTTCTTGGGAGGTCTTCAATTTACCATGCAATAAAAAATCCAGATTCGTCTTTGTCTTAGTCCAGGGTTTTGCAGATGCGGCACCCCCGATGGAGGAGGGAGTCGTGTTTATACGATGACAGCATCTATTTTTTTAAAGAGGAGCTAATAATCAACTCTCTATTGTATTTGGGCAAAACCAGACATCACCTCATGGGCGTCTCCTGGAGAGGGAGCATCATTGATTCCATTCATGCTGGAGGCTTTTCCACTTGAATTAGGGTGGCAGCTGAAACAGACGTCGAAGGGGCTCCTGGCCCAGCACAAGGACGGCGCTGGTTCACAGGCGGGAGCCGCTCAAGGTGCCAGGCCCACGTCCCACGGCTGGGCTGCATCCCCTGGCGCCCCGCGCGGGTCTCCGCCCGGCTGCGCCCGCGCCGCGGGCACTAGGTGGCGCCACAGGCACGTCCTTGCGGCCCGAGGCGCGCTCGCAGCGGCGGCGGAGCGGCCTGCTCTGCCTTCCTGGCTGTGTCCGCGCCGCCTGGCGCTGCTCTCTCTGCCGATGAACGCCCTGCCCTGGGGAAGGCCTGGGCCGGTCCGCCCGGGGTGGTCGGCGCCTCCCACTCGGCGCTGGAAGCCCTGGAGCGCCCGGCTCCCGGTCATCACGGATTCCCGGGCTTGCCGCGGCACTGTGACAGGGTGTAGGGGCTGCACTGCCCCACTGCCCTATTCTCCATTTTAAACGCTGCAGGCGTCAGGCGCGGGCCGCCAGAGGTCGCCGCGAGGAAGCGGCCCGGGCGGCCTCCAGGCCACGCTCCCTTGGTCCAGGGCCGCTGGAGCCCGGGGCCGCGGTCCTTGGCGGGCCAGTCGCCGCTCCCCTCAGGGCCCCGCGGACGTGCCATTGCTCCCAGATCGCGCCGGGCCTGCGCGTCCCATCCAAGCAGCGCCCTGTTCAGGGCGGCGACCTCAAGCTGCTCCTGCTCTGCTCCCACGGCAGCCGCAGCCGCGTGGGCTTGCAGGGCCCGTGGTGGGCTCAGGTCCCACCCACCTTCCCGCTGGAGAGAAATCAGAGGGTTCCTTCCCTTCCCTCCGGGGACGTGGAAAGCCAATGTCAGGCAGCCCTGTCTTGGCTGGGGCTCACGTAGTGGAGGGAGAGTGACGGGCCAGGCCGATTTTCTTCCCTTCCTGACAGCTGCAGGGTGAGCCTGGGGTCCTTGACCTGGGACCTGGTGGTGGCCATGCTCCAGCTGAAACCAAGGAGCTTGGAGGGAGGGCCAGGAAGTGTACTGGGGCCAGGCCACGTCTGTTCTATTGTGTGGCCATGCTGTTTGGGTGCCAGAGGTAAGACAAGGTCTTGCCGACTTAAGCCTCAGTTTCCGGTCCTGTGGAGTGGGAATACTGCTATCTAGGAGTGTGGTGAGCATTAGGAACTGTGCATGTGTGGCTGTCGTCTACTGCCATACCACCCTGAACGCGCCTGATCTAGGAACTGTGCATGTGCCAAGTGCCCTCCTGGCAAATAGAAAGAGTCCAGTAAAGATCCTTATCAAATGCAGGCTGAAGGCACCTGTCTGGTCCACTTTGGTGGATGTTGGGAGAGGCTTAGCTGAGCTCTGAGTGTGGCCTATATGAAGGCCCTTTTTCTTTCCATGATAGAAGACCCATTAGCTGACTTTAGTTCTCCAAGGGCTCTTGAAGAGGGCTCCAAGACAGGACAAAACATGAGGAGGACGCATCAACATTCCTCACCTTGGCCTCCTGAGGTGAAATATCCAGGACACCATGTCTCACTACTGGAGCATCTCGTTAGAAGGGGCCTGCGGAGGACAGCAAGCCATTGCTTTTGGTGAAAGTCTGTGCAGTTTATGAACATTTCTCAGTTGTAACACCTGGTCAGCCATTCCTTTGACTAAAACCCAATCGAGAGGCTTTGGCCTCCAAATGCCTACTGGCTGCCAACAACGTCAGAAAAAGCCTACGTAAATTCTGAATTTTGTTCCGTAGTGATCAACCACTTGTTAGAGATTAGGTCCCCTTGTTTAAGAGTTTAAATGTTGGACAAACTATGTGGTTGTCACACATCCCATACGAGAGTGCTGGTTAATGTCTTGGCTACTACACTCCTTATCTGCCTTCTTACCAATGAACCCACAAAGAGAGCAGTGCATGTCTGAAACACCTAGGTCCCTGTCCCCCACCTGGGAGGCCAGGATGGAGTTCCTGGCTCCTGGGCTCCTGCAGCCCTTTGGAGACCCAGCGGATGGAAGGCATCTCTGCATGCCACTCTGCCTTTCAAAGAAATAAAAACTTTTTACAAAAAGAATGTAAAGATTAACACGCTTGACATCCCACCTTTGAAGAATCTCTGTGTGTGCGTCTGCTCGAGGTTGTGGGGTTGACAAGTCGCTCTGTCAGTGGAAACCATTTTTTGCGCTACTCAGGGGTGCTGCAGGGTGCTTGGGAGAGCTCACCGTGTGGGTCTTTGGTCCCCTTGACATTCCACGGACAGAGCAAGCGGATCTGGATTCTTTCCAGGATCCTTACTGAGAACATTTCTTCCTGCTGGGCATTGGGAAGACCACTGCAGCCCCCAAGGACTGTCTGTGGAAGGGAACAGGAATTACTTGGGCTTGCTGCTGGCCTTTCTGTTCCTTTTAGGGTCTTTGGACCTCGCTGAAGGGTGGGACTGGTGCTGCTAGCCACCGCATGGTACCCACCATTCCGTTCAAGCTAAAGATGGCTCCCTCCCTTGCCAGCCACCTAGAACAGTGTTTCATTAAAACTGGCTTAATTATTTTGAGAAACCAGTCCAATTAAAAGCTGTACACTCCCTCAATGTGTGTGTTTACACATAAAGCTGTATGTTTAATGCGTATTTGCAGGAGTGCATATGAGTATGGGCATAGCAATTTAATTACATGAGATCAATTGTTAGGGGAAAGAGTACCCTTTCCATGACTGTGTTTAGGGTGGAGGCCACCCTGAGAGGGGATGGTGCTGCTGGCTGCTCTTTGATTCTAGATGGAAACTCCAACGCCACAGAGCCCTGGCCTGGTGTCAGGAGCCAGCAGACGTTGGAGAGACTGGTCTCAGCCTCGGCTGTGCTCTCCTGATGACCCCGTCCCATCCCAGCAGGCTTGAAAGGTTTGTGCTGGAGGACGTAGGGGCAAAGTGTTCTTGCCAAAATTCAGGAGGGATGTGGACTTGGGGCTTTTGTTTGTGGAGCTGGCTGTCTGGCTCTCCTAATGAGCAAATACGGGCTCTTTAAGGAAACAAACAAAGCAAAATCACCAATTCATCTGGATTTTATTCATTTGTTTTAAATACAAACAAACAAGAAGAGGTTGGTTATTTCTGCACCAACTCTCAGATGCGAGCTCCTGCATGGCTTGGGGTGGTTGGATGGTGCCTGTCACCATAGGACCCACAGGGCTAGTTCCAACTGTTACTCGGTAAGGCTTTTTTCCTCTCCAAAATTCCCAGTGTTCCTTTAAGGCCCATTTAGCTGCGGGTTTTGTTTATTCTCCCGGCAATCAGCATTTAAAATAAGACAAACAAGCATTTTTCCTGGTCTGCGAATCCCCGCCGGCCACCCTCCACCTGCACACCTGAAGCTAACGTGTCCAATTGGATTTCTCTGTAACCCATATCCCCTTCAGAGACCTGCCCCCTTCACACACCATGCTGCCAATAGAGAACTTGAGCAGGGTAAATGTAATTTTAAGAATTGCTAATGATGCTAGAAATCTGCAATGCAATTAGCATCATTGGATTTGGCACTCCTCTGAAGGCACAAAACTCCTTGTCATACTGCGGTGGCAGCAGCAGCAAGGCGGTCCACGTGGTCCTGGGCGACCCTGGGTACACTGGCAGCAGCTTTGCCGCGTGATGGGAGCAGTTGGTTAGGCTCCCTTTTCCCTGCATAGCTACTGACTTCTTTGTCTCTTCTGAGTAGCAGGATGGGTATTTTCCCTTTGGTTCCCACATTCCTATCCAGTCCTGCTGTGGAGTTACCCCATTTTCAAGGAAAGGGAGACCCCCCACACCCACCTACTTTGTGAACTGTTTGCTCCCTTGTGTTTCACTGCTCCCATTCAAGCACTGCCACACATTCCCCATCCTGAAATCTAGTAGTTCTGGGGCAGTGCATTGGCCTCTGCGACTGTGGAGCCTTTCTACCACCACCGACCATAGGATCTACTTTCCTTTTCTAATTCTCAAATTCCCTTCTCTTCTCCGTTCCCCATGGCTCAGAGGTGGTAAGAAGAGTTAAAAATAGGGATATGAAGAGATGCAGAGAGGGAGTCAGAAAGCAGATTTAAAAAGTGAAAGAGAAAATGAATTATTGAATTAAAAATAAACCTTCACTTTTTTCATGGGAAGATTATTTTTGCTCACTGGAAAAATAACATGGGCCAAGCCTGGAAATTATGTTAGCTGGCTAGGAGATGACAAAATCTAGAAGATGATCTTGATGGGTCTGTTTAGTTGAGCAAAGGTTGTTTACTCTGGGGATCCTCTCACAAAGCAGAAGCTTGTAGAGGGGAGCTGTTCTTCCAAGAATCCAGATGTGTCCAGGAGACAACACGTGCTGGGGCAAATTGATTTCACCCTTGAGAAACTGGAGATTGTTTCAAAGTTATGTCAGCAATGCTGCCTAATGCAATTCCCCATTAGTGCATTAAAGTGTGCCCTTATTAATTCAAACATAAAGGCAACAAAATAAGCTGTTAAATTTAAAATATAATACATATATAATGAGGAGAATGTGTGAAAGCTTTATTCAAATGAAAATACCGGAGTGTTTGAACTACTGAGGTATCTTTTGTATTGAATTATGAGCATATGTAATAGATTTAATTATTAATTTCCCCATTGTTCTATGCACACAGACAGGGTTCAAGGCACAGTCATTCTCTGGCTTTCATAGATCTAATTTGTATAATTATTGCCTGAAAAAAGAATTGCTCCAATTCCTAGCTCTCTTTCTTTTTTCTCCCTTCTAAATACTATTTCAATGCTGCATTCCAAAAGGGGAACACCTGCCACTTCTTCAAAGTCAGCTGATCATTTGGAATGATGGACGGCGCTGCTGCCGATGACGTCCCCTTTCAAGTCTCTTTGTCTAAGTGAATTATCGTGCATCCTTTTAATTTTATTGAACAAATTACATTTGTCAAGGTCTATCTTTGTAAATAAATGATAACTAGAGACACATGGATGCGTATTTCTGCTGTTCAAGGGCTCTTGTTCCATTTCTGGAAGCCAGATGAACATGGAACAAAGGAGAAACTTTCCTCTAAAAGCAATTATCTTTCTGCATTCCCATCAGTATAATTATATTGCAGGGAATTTTAAGAAGCTGTAGAAGTAGAATTGAATGCTTAAAACTGTGTTTGCTGAATTGCTATGCAAAAGTTGAACAGGCTGTATTGCATCACGCAAAATAGTCTATCTCTTTCCTGGCCACATTTCTATAAGTTTAGAATGTGCCTGGAGGATACAGAGGGCATGGGGAGGGGTAGGGATGAGGTGGGTCATATTTAGGGGTCCCTGTGTCTCCTGACTAGAATATGCAATGACATTTCTGAACCCTAGGGGCTGTTAGCAAGGTGAGTGGGGATGTGTACACTTGAGCTACCCATATCCAGTCTGTTTGGAAAGCTTCTGACGTACAGATTGCTTTCTGCCTAGAACAGAGTACTCGCTTATTAACTAAGCCACAAATAGGGGTGGGAGGGTGGAATAAGGTGGAGACTGTTCGTGAAATGATGGTGGCAGGAATCACACTGACCCCAAATGCAAGCCAGCAGCTGGTTTAGAGAGAGCTATTGAATGTGGTTTGCGTGGCTACCATATCAATACTGCTTGTCAACAAAAATCGTGTCTTTATCGTTGGCTCCCACCTAATTTAGTGACATGAACTGTGGCTGTGGAAGAAACTATGCTGTCTCATCACTGATGGGTCCTCAGTAGTCTCACCCTCTCCTGATTTTTAGCAAGCCAATTGATGGGCATTTTGTGGTAGTGATGATGGGATGTTGGAGGGCATCAATGAGAAAGGCTAGCGGAGAATGCCAGAATCAGGGGTTGCTCCAGTATGGCTGGTTTTGAGGTTTTGAATTACTTGAGAGTGGAGAGAGATACACAGTTGCCTAGAAATCTGAAACTGAAGAAATGCAGAAATGAGATGAGCCTTGAGTCGCCAAAGATAAATGAGTAAAAGGGTAAGTCAACTGTCTGGAAAAATGTTTCTGGGTCACAAGAGGTGGCGCAGAGCAGTATTCAGAGCATGAATCCAAGGGTAAAGATGGAAGACATTCACTTGCCTTTCTTACCTCAATGCCCCCTAAGATGAGGGTTATAAAAGAGATGATTGCATATTTTGTGTTTAGATTTGGGGCCAAGATCATGAATCCCCTTGTCTGTTACCACAACAAAATACCTGAGGCAACTTACTTTATAAAGAGAAAATGTTTGCTCAGCTCAGTTTTGGAGGCTCAAGTCCAAATGCTGTGGCCCTACTGGTTTTCACTCTTATCAGGGAAATAAAATGGCAATGACAGAATGTGTGTACATGTTGGGTCACATGGGGAGCCAGGAAGCAGAGAGTAAAGAGGAACTGAACATCACACAGCAGGCTACAAGGAGCATGCAGATCTCTAAGTGGTCTCTTAAATTCAGTCAGGAGAGCCCCACCTTAACCACCAAATCCAATTGAATTACTTTTCAAAGATCTCTTCCTCTCAGTACCATTAACACAAGACTTGGGACTAAACTCCTGATTTGGGGGAAAGAAATAGTCTCACTACGTCACCCCTTGATTGGGACATTGACCTCCATAAGAGGGGGCAGGATACAGGGGAGACCCCCACACTGGGATTGCACCACCAGAATGTTATGAATGTGCTGAAGGGGAAATTGTTTATTCTCTTTAGAAAACAAGCCCAGTGGTTTCTCTCCAGTTTCTGTGACTGGGGTTTGGGGATAAGCAAGAGCTGAGACCCAAGGGATGGTTCGAGGAACCTGATCAAGAAGTGACAGGCCTATGCAATAGGCTTAAAATGATACCAGATGATGGACTCTATGTTTGGTATATGCTTGCAATGGGGGAATCTCAACTGAACTTGAACTGTGGTTATGCAACAAGGTGGAGGAATCCACCATGGTGGGAGGGTTTGGGGAAGGGTGGGGAGAATCCTACTACCTATGAAACTGTGTTACATAATACAATGTAATTAACGAATTAAAAAAAATGATACCAGGACTTCTTGGTACTGAAACATCTCTCTTCTCAGAGAAAGTGGCTAATGTGGTTGGGTTGCTTGATTCTGATCTTCTCTGCAAGCAGAGGTGAAGGGAAAAGGCAGAGAAAGTATGTGCAACTGAGCAAAGAATTCAGCTCCTCCTCAAACTGTTAGATACCTTGGGTCTGGTGTGATAGCCTAGTGGCTAAATCCTCACCTTACAAGCACTGGATCCCATATGGGTGCCAGTTCATATCACGGTTGCTCCACTTCCCGTCTAGCTCCCTACTTGCGGCCTGGGAAAGCAGTGGAGGACAGTCTAAGGCCTTGGGAGCCTGAACCTGTGTGGGAGACCTGGAGGAAGCTCCTGGCTCCCGGCTTCAGATCAGCTCAGTTCTGGCCATTACAGCCCTTTGGGCAGTGAACCATCAGATGAAAGATCTCTCCTTCTCTCTATACATCTTACTTTCCAATAAAAAATATCTTTTTAAAATGTATTTTTTACTGCAAAGTCAGATATACAGAGAGGAGGAGAGACAGAGAAGAAGATCTTCTGCCTGTTAATTCACTCCCCAAGTGTCCACATCAGCCGGAGCCGTGCAATCTGAAGCCAGGAGCCAGGAGCTTTTTCCAGGTCTCCCATGTGGGTGCAGGGTCTCAAGTCTTTGGGCCAAGCTCAACTGCTTTCCCAGGCCACAAGCAGGGAGCTGGATGGGAAGCGGGGCTGCCAGGATTAGAAGCAGCACCCATATGGGATCCCAGCATGTGCAAGGTGAGGACTTAATATATAAATAAAAAACTGGTAATAGAAGGTCACACAATCCCTGTTTTTAGAACCATGTTGCATGAGTCTGGTGGTGAAATCAGTAGGACAGGGATCATAATAAAGAGCAGTGCAGGCGTGGACAGTGTCCTGAGTAGGAGGGTATGCCACGAAGCGTCCAAGCTGCTCACCGAAGGTCATGGGAGCAGGTGAGGCCTGAGTGGGAAGTCAGATAAACGTAAAGAAGGGGAATGTTAATCAAGGTCCAGATGCAAGAACCCGCTGTTGTTTCAAGACAGCCCGAAAGGTGAGGGCAGCAGCCTAAGAGGGTGAGGCTGGGATATCCGTGTGAGCCAGATGGGGAGTGGGCTAGGGGCTGAGCCAGAAGGTCTAAAGTTCCTGCAGCGAGTTACAAGAAAGTGCTGGAGGCATTTCATAGGTCAGAGGAATGATGAGGGTTGAGCTTTAGCAGCTCATATTGGCGGTCAGCCTTGGTCACAAAATCCAGGGAAAGCTGAAAATGGGGGCTCCCTTGTTCAAAAGTCAGGAGAAATAGCTTTATTAAAGGTGTTACAATACAGAATTTTGGGGTTTATTCTATACTCTCACAACCCTTCATAGTATGTTTGGTTTGTTCTTTAATGCCCCCTTGCTTCTCTACTCAGGATAGTTTATTTGTGGGGCCCGTACAGACTCTTACAGGAGCCTGAGCCCCTATGCCAGGACTTTGGGACTCTTGTGGCATGGACAGCTGATATCTGCCTCTTGGGAGCCATTGAACTGATGGGCCATGCCCTGGCACAACAGGAAAATGAAGTCAGGAACTTTCCCTCTCCAGAGATCCAATGTCCAACCATCCACAGGCAAGTGATTCCCAAGGGTCTTGCAACTTGTTTGTTGGAATGTATTAGGTTAATGGGGTGAGGTGGGTTTGATGCTTGTCTATGACAAATCACCTTCCAAAAGTATAGTGGTACTGCTAGCCTAAGGTGGCCAAAGGCCACTGCCATGCCCAATCATAGATAGTAGAGCCATTCTGCCATCCCCACACCTGTGTTTGTGCCACTGCTAGGCATGGAGCTGGCAGCAATTGCTGGGTGAGGTGGGACAGGGAGCGGGAGTAGGTAGCTGAGAACTTGTCCTGGAAGCACTGTGTGATTTCCTAAGTCTCTAGCAGTGGGCTAATGTTCTAAGTACTTTCTTTACAAAATACCAAATTATTAAAAATTTCATAGTGACAACCACAGAACATTAAACCTCAAGCATAGGTCCTTCTCAATGTAGGTTCCTTTGCTGTGTGATTGTCAAGGAGGGGACAGTGCAGAAGCCAACCTCAAGGCACGAAATCCTTTAGGAAAGGACAAGATTTATGGGGTTATCAGTCATGAGAGCCACAACTAAGCTCCAGGTAATGAGAAAGAAGAGAAAGCAAGGATGGCTGATATTAGGAAGTAGAGTCTGTAGAAGTGAGGCTAATGGCATGGGAGTGTGCAAGGCTATGAGATATATGGTAACTTCCAGGTTTCTAGGTCTAGCAACAGGTATTTTATGAAATACTTTCACATGAGTTTTGTCACTTTATTTGCAAAATAGCCTGTGGAATACATCTTACTCTTACTTCCATTTTATCTAAGTTCATCCAGTGAGAAGATTTGGGACTCAACCCAAAACGTTTGATTTCAGTTGCACATTTCCTTTACTATGATGTTGGAGTTCTACTACTTGGATGACTCTGTTTTGTTCATTCATTCATTCATTCACTCAGCAGTGTGTCTTTTTGAGTCAGTATAACGTGCCTGGCACTTGGCTAGGTACTGGAAGTACATTTGGTGAGCAAGGCAGACACCTCTACTTTCGCATCCTAGTAGAGCCCAGGTGCCACATTCAATCAGATGTTCTTGCAGGGTTTTCAGGGCCAGTGGAAGCCATTGTTTGCTTTGCTCTTTTGTTTCTGGTCCTCGTTTCTAATGAATTGGGCTCTGATTAGCTGTAGCAGAACACTCATGACTCCAGGGAGAGGAATAAAGTGTCCTTGCACCCTCCCCCATCTGAAGTCTGTGAACAATTAGGAAAAGCAAACCCTAGTACTCTGTATCTCCTCCTGGGTTGGCAGAGATCAGCTTATTCTGTAGATAATTATGTTGTTTTGTTCTTTAACTAAAAAACTATGCTGGGTTTCAAAGAATATTCTAAATTTCAGGCTAGAGACTGGACATTCCTGATGAAGGATAAATTTCAAACTATGAAACAGTCTCTGAGGCAACAGCTCTGCTTCAGATGACTCAATGATCGGGTCAGGAGGTCCTTACCGGGCTGGTGACTCAGCTCCTCCGACTGCACTGCGCCGTCGAAGACCATCAAGAACACATGTGTTGAATGGTGTCAGGATGAACCCGTTTTTGCCCTTGGTGCACAGCCCCAGGAAACTAGAACGGCTGCCAGATGGCTCAGAGTGCTAGGACATGAGCATTACAGGTATGGTGCAACTGAAGGAAGTTTGGAAGCTGAAATCCTTCTAATGGCAATGCCTTATCTGCTAGGGAGGAACACTTCAGTAAGATGAACTGAGATCACAGAGTCAGTAGTCAAGGAGAACTAAAGTCCTTCTTCCTGCATAACAACTTACTGGGTCAGATGACGTCTCTGTGGCCTGTGATGTGGATGAGAATGGGGAATATGCCATAGAAACCTGCAAGACTAGCAGGTGCACAGCACACATCAGCCTATTCAGGACCTGGGGACTGTCCTTGGCCTGAGAAGGACAGAATGAGAAGTGAAGGGGTTCGACCTGGAAGTGGCAGATTGGAGTTGGCCTGGCAGACTGGATACTCACAAAGCCTGATTCAAACGAAAAGACATCAAGGGTTCTGAAGACCATCCTGAACCTTTGCTTGCCATCATCATCATCATTTAGGCCCAATTTGACTGCCCAGCCTGCGTAGGAGGCCTCCTTGTCATGTGCTCGCTGTATGTGGCATGACACTTCCTTAATGGCGTTCCCTTCCTGCCCTGTGGCACCGCTCTGTTCTCATGCAGTCCCTCTCCATAGTAACAGAAGCTTCTACTGAGTTAACACCTCAACCCATTAAGCTTAAGTGCTTTTCAAAACATTTTATTATTGGCTGGGTGTTTGTAAAGCAGCTTACCTTGGCCTCCGACTGCTTCAAGAGGTTTGCGCTTGTCTGGTGTACCAGAGGGACCACGCCACAGACCTGCATGTTCCCGTACCCAGAGCTCCATCTTCCTCCTGCCTTTCATAAGACAGCACGGTGCCAGTCACAGGAAGGCCACAAGCAATTTTTGCATACAGGCTTGATGTCATTTCCTTGGCTGATTCTGAAGAGGAGCATCAGACTTTGCAAACAAATTAAGAATTGTGTGTTACCTGGACAGAATCTGCCCACTGGGTCAGCCTGGCAGTAGGGAAGTGGGGGTGGTGACGTTGCCATGGGGCTCTGTTCAGTGAGAAGCTCAATGGGCCACTCTCAGGGTTTTTGCTGGACCCTTCCTGACTTCAAGTTCTTTACCTGTGTCACCAGACAGGCACCTGGGTGTCCATTCAGATTTCAGTCATGACATGACAGTTCTGCTGTCTGGGGGAAATAACATGCATTTCAGTAACATCTTGTCAAAATGCCATATGTAGGCATGCCTGTGTGTTATGTAAGAGACACGAAGCTTGAGCAAATCAAGCCCATTTTGGAATGTCTTCAGAGACCCATGTGGACTGTGTGTGTAAGGGAGGGAGGTTAAGTAGTAACATTCAAAGGACTTGGTATATGCAAATACTAAGACAAAGAACTTAATGATTACAAACCACAGCAAATATTCACAATGGGTGAGATAAACACATTCGTGTGATTTTGATTCAGCCTCTTAGAAGACAGTCATAAGACTGTGGCAGGATCTCATATTGAGGTGGGTGGAAAGTGGTGAGATGGCTAATCACGAATGATTTTAAAATCAATCTGTGGCCAGGTACAGTGGTTTCAGCTCACCTTGCTGCTTTGGGCTGTGGTGGGGACAAAGCTCTGTGGTGACATGGAGAAACAGGAGACGAGCAGCTCTTCCTCCTCATGTGTGCTCATCGTACTCCTGCTCATTGTTCTGAGACTTCAGCTTTCTTCCCCTGAAGCTACATAGTATCCCCATCCTCCCCAAAACTGACCCAGCTGCTGGTGGCTGACAAACTTGTAATACGCTGTCTGCTTGACTGTCTCCTGGATATCCTATACTACTCTCAGACCAGCCACAGGGAGGCCCTGGGAGGGACAGCTGGCATGAGTTGTTGGGCTTCTGTGAAATTCCTCAGATTTGGAGACACTGCAGCCAAGAAGGGAACAGCTGTCCTGGACTTCCAGAGGGCCCAGGAACGGGAGGGCGAGAGAAGCTCCACATACATAGGAGCTGGCAAAGTGTGCAGTGTGGTCCCTCGCCACAGTGGAGTCAAGGAGCATTGTAGCTGGATGCTGTTTCCACTGAAGGACAGTGCAAGATTTGTGGTGGGAGCTGGTGGGCAGCATTACACCTTAGACCCTTTTTTGAAAGCCCTCCTCTCAGAACCCCCTTCCCTGCAGTGTGGCCTTGACTGTGAGCCTAAAAGATTCCAATAATATATTAATGACAACTGAATTGTCACAGCCCCATGTCATGGTCATTTTGAACACAGGCTCTTGGTTGCCCGTGTATTGTATACTAGTGGCAGAATGTTTTTCTACAAGCACAGTGTCACTCATCTGTTTTTATTTTTCCATCTTTCTAGGTCATGTCTGTCCTCACAAATGATGATGACAGTGATGGCAATAACAGCTAACCCTTATGTGATGCTAGGCTCCAAGCACACTTCAAATGTTAACTCATTTGGTCTTCATAGGACCCCTCCTGAGGTGGCATCTACCTTGATGCCCATTTCACAGTGCAGTAACAGAGGTACAGATGTTAAGTGGTGGAGCCAGGATGCAAATTCATCCAGGATGCAAAGTCATCTGTGCTCTTTCTTTATCACTTTGCAGTAGGGACTCTCATTTATTCTATACCTAAACGGCAAGACAGTGAAAGCTGGGACAATTATCTAAATTGTGCAAAAGGTATGACATCTTCTAGTAGCTTGATCCACACAGTCCTGGGAATTACCCTCCTCATTTTCACAACAGTCACCTGCCAGCCCACAGAGCACCAGGCTGGGGATAAACCCAGAAGACACATGGCTCCTAACTGCATAGCACTTCTAGTCATTCTGGAAATCACCAAAGTAATGAGCACTATGTTAGATGAAAGTGTGTCACTTTCATGTGTGCTTCCAGGCACTGTTCTCAGGGCTTCTTGGGGAGTCCCTCATTTAATCCTGACAGCTACCCTGTGGGGTGGGTGCTGTTTTCTCCTTGCTTCATAAATGAGGAAATGGAGGGACATCAAGGTTGTATAATTGCTCAGTGACACTTGACACGGCCATTTAACGTTGGAGCCAGTACCACAGAACACATCTGGGCAGGCCAACCTCGCCTAGGAATGTAGGAGCCCAGTTCTAACCAACTGGTGAGCAGTATGTGTAGAAATAACACAAAACAGGAGCCTCTGCTCTCATTTGCTTTCTTAAAAGCATTTATTAGGCATCTTTGCTATGCAACATTAGAAGCAAGGAGTGGTGTTTGGTGGTGTGTGGACACAGAAAGGACAATACAACTTGTTTGCGCTTAAGTAAACACAGTTGCCAATACTTTATTAAGTATTTAAGGGTATAAAAGGTAAGAATTGCTCCTTGTTCTCAAATGTGATACACACTTAGACAGGAGGAGACAGGCAAGTTGGCTGTGCTTGAATGCATGCACACAGTATGACAGACTGAAGAGTGGGCCTTGGGGGAGGAGCAAGTGCAATTTCTGTGCAGACTTGAGCACTGTATAGCCCTGTGATTCTGACCCAGTCTTGGACATCACGGGTAGTAGAAGGAAAGCCCAAATCCTCACTTTACAAGTGAAAAACCTGAGGCTCACAAAGTTGTTCCTAGCTAGGAAAGTACTTGAAAACTGACAATTCTGTGACTTAAGTGTTTCTTCCAGTACCTTGGACATACGAATCTTAACTTGCAAGAGACTTTTAAATTTTCCAGTACTTAAATAATAACACACATGTTGGAACTTTGGTAAGCTGTAGGACTGGGAATAAAAGACTATGAAATCTTTCTAGAATCAGTGAGAGGCACACCAAAGAAAGAGGGGAAAGCAGCATGGATAGTACAGAGACACTCCCACCATGTGGCAGTATTTTGGGTAGAGTTTGGGGGTGATAAGAAAGAGAATGATAGCATTGTCAACCAAAGTTGGTTAGAATGAAGAAGGACAACAAGAAATACTGCAGGACCAAGTTGACATCATTTGGCAAATAAAGGAGATAAGGGAAGGAGGACTATTATCCTAGGTTCTAAACGTTCATATTCGTCAACACATAACACCTATCTTTTTTTTTCCTAAGGATTTATTTATTTTATTACAAAGTCAGATATACAGAGAGGAGGAGAGACAGAGAGGAAGATCTTCCACCCGATGATTCACTCCCCAAGTGAGCTGCAACGGCCGGTGCACGGTGATCCGAAGCCGGGAACCTGAAACCTCTTCCGGGTCTCCCACATGGGTGCAGGGTCCCAAAGCTTTGGGCCGTCCTCGACTGCTTTCCCAGGCCACAAACAGGGAGCTGGATGGGAAGTGGAGCTGCCGGGATTAGAACCGGCGCCCATTTGGCATCCCGGCGTGTTCAAGGCGAGGACTTTAGCCGCTAGGCCGTGCCGCCGGGCCCATAACACCTATCTTATGGTAGCGTAACTAAGTAGGGTCTTTAGCACCACTGTGCTCAGTTACTTTAAATAAATGAGTGGGAAGTATCTAACACCAAGTTCAGGAAACTGGCAGAGGATAAGGCCTCCAGTGAGTGGCTCTCATGTGAAGGAAGCATTTTTTTAAGCAAATATTTATTATTTTATTTAAAAGGCATATATATAGAGAGTGATCATTTTCAACAAATCATTCACTTCCCAAGTGGCTACAATGGCCAGGGCCTGGAAGAGGTCAAAGCCAGGAGCCTGGAACTCCATCTGGGTCTCCCACATGGGTGACAGGGGTGCAAGTATTTCAGGGTCTTCCTCTGCTGCTTTCCTGGGACATTAGCAAGGCGTTGGCTCAGAAGAAGAACAGCTGGGACACAAATCAGTGTCATATGGGATGACCACCTGCACGTAGCAGCTTAACCCACTGTGCCACATGCTAGCCGTTAAAGCAGAATTCTTCTCAGATATTTGTAAATACCTTTACATTCACCAACGGTTCTTTCGATTTTAATAAGAAACCTTTTTTAAAGTTAGGCTGCATTTACTTGCTAGTGTTAGAGGGAGCAAGAAAGTTCTCCTTTTGGCTAGTGGCTATAATCTGAGAAACATCAATAGTGGAAAAAGAAGAAGAAACTGGGGACAGGGGGGGGGGCAGCCAAGGTGCATTTGGAGATGCTGTGAGGCAGCTTCGGTTCCTTTGGGTGAACTGCTCCCCTCCTTACTGCTCTTTGTAAAGTCATGCTGGTCTCAGTCAAGCCTGTACACGATTTCACTTTCTCATGTTCCCATTTTGCCAAAAAACCGACTATGACTCTTAACGCCAGGTGTAGTCAGCGAGCAGTGAGCCGGAGTGTGCTAGAAGTTGTCTTTGTTAAGAACATGATCTTGGCCATGCCAGGGAGGAGGAAGGCAGGTAGACAGAGGCCCGCTGATGTAGAGCTGTTACAGGGCAGGTTAGGGAAGGATGCTTTCAGCTGGAGAATGTTGCCTGAGGCTGGGAACCCCTGGCCCCAGAGGCCAAGTGGGAGGTTCCAGCACCTGTCAGAGTGGGCTGTGCCTGGCTACAGCAGGGAGAACTTGTGCTGTCACACAAAGATTTGCAATGGGAAGGCTCGGCTCCCTGTTTTGGCTCATCTCACTTTCTAGCTCCGCGTAAGTTACCTTCTTCATGGCCCTGTCATGAAGGGCAAGTGAGGAAAGTTACGACAGCACTGTGTAAACTGTAAGGCTGTGCAAACACTGGTTTGTTGTTGTTACCTAGCAATATTAAGGATGGTCCTTGTTTAGGCTCCAGTTCAGAACCCAGGGTCTGTGTGGGTGTGGCAGGTGCAATGAGTAACTGGAGGGTGAAATGAGGTGAGAAAGGCTGTAACATGGGCTTCATTCTGAAGACTGAAAACAACACCATGGGAGAGCCAGGTATCATTTTTCCCCAACAATTGCTTGGGGGTGGTAACTGGCAATCCTTTTTCATCGGGCATCACTCATGCGTCTTAACGGCTCCTCCACCCTACCATTGCTGCGAGTGTTCCAGAAGATTTGGCACCGTGCACAACACCTTCTTGTCCATGGGTTCAGCCACAGCTGCTTCCTCAGCCTTGTCCCCTGAACCCCTGGAGCTCTCTCCTGGTCTCCATCTTTCCAACCTGATGCACCTCTCTTACTTGAGCCTTGAAGCTGACACTTTGCTTGGTTTTAATGCCTATTCTTCACCTGTCCTCTTGGGCTCCATGCTGCTGACTCTCCATACTTCCCAATCCTACCATCTTCCATCCCCGCCCACCCCCACACTTATTTGAGCATCAGAGAGGGGAGGTGGGTGAATCCCATCTCTGGGCTGTGCTGTGTTGCTGGAGGATGGAACTGGAGACTTTCTGGCCAAAAGAGTCTCTCACAGTCCTCAGGGGGCTCCCTGAGTATAGTTTCAGATGCCCTGGACGTGTCCCGAGGCCATAACACATCCTTGTTTTGCTGTGCAGTCCCTCTGAAGAGCCCGCAGTTGCATATCACCTTAGGGAAATGGAGTCCCTTCATTCTGTCTGGGAGGAGTCCTTTAGGGCCCATCAGGTTCTGGTACTGCTGGGCACCTGCTTTCACCTGTGCTGGGCTGACTTTTCCTGTCCTGCATCTTCCTTCCGGGGACCCTTCCAAATGACCACTGTACCTGAAGCATCAGTCTTAACCCTTCATGTCCTCCCAGGAAGGTAATTCCATTGCACCTTGACCCTCTAGCTTTGCCTTCATCTTTGATCCCTTTGGACTCTCCTCAGTCTTGGGACCTCTGTTGGCCATCTCTCCATCTCAGAGATGCAGGGATGCCTTGGCTCCCAGCCTCAGGGCTGGTTAGCTTCTCCTGTCTCCTGTTGGAGCTGCGGAACGAGAGCTTCCGGGCAAGATGCCACTGAAAAGCCCAACTCCCTCGGCTCTCCAGAGCCTGCTCCTCTCCTGGTAGTTCTGAAACAGACTCCTTCTCACAGCTGCATGAAAAGCAGCCAAATGCCCATTCTTAATGTGTGACAACTGAGGCTCCTATGCAAACTGCTGTTATCGCAGCAGGAGGGCAATTTGCAACCATTTAAAATCCTTTCACTCTTCCCTTCTCCTCACTGGATGTGATACACACACCAGTCCATATTTATTAGTGCAGATGGTGAGAAACTCCTCACTGAAAGGGCTCAGAGCGCAGAGAGAAACGGATTTCTGGCCCCACTCTGGCCTCGAAAACAAGAAGGTTTGAGTGATTTTAGGTTCCTGATTCTTGCCTCAAAAGAGCACAGTTTGCTTCTCTCCAAACACAAGAGGGTGTAAATTGGTAATTCATCTCAACCAAAGGCCACATGATGAGCAATTGTAGAAGTATTTTGTTCTTGTTGTGGAAAGGAGGAACCAGACGTCTGAGTGTGGGTTCCAGCTGGTATCTGCCTTTCCCCATTTGCAGCCCAAAAGTATTGACTGGGCCAGCCCGGGGCCCTGACTCTGGGCACTGGGCCCCTTCCTCTCCCTCTCCACCTGCACCACGACCAGGGCCGACACCAGCGTAGATGCCAACTCAGCGCTTCCGCGGGATTCCTCTTTTATTTTATTTTAATTTTTTCAGCTCAAAAACAATCCATTCTAATAAAAACATTTATACTATATTCTTTATTGTCAGCTAATCCTGCCTGAATCATTAAATGGCAGTGTGTGGGTTATTTGCTGTCAGTGAAATTATCAAAGGCATTTTTCAGCTGGGGCACCAGGAAAACACATGCTTCAATGCCAACGAAAACAATAATGAGGAAATGTTAAGATCAGGCTTGACCAGATGACCTTGCCCATTTTAGACTAGTTCTGAATTTGAGCACAAGGGTCATCCCGTGAATTCTTACAATAAGTCACTGCTCACCACTCACTTGAAAAAGATGTGACTTATTAGAAAACTCACTGTACTCATTGCAGTTAATGAGATGTGGAAAGCTTTGTAATTTGATTTGCTGGTTCCATATGCTGTAAAGGGATACTGCTGGTTTCATTCCTCTGCCTTTAATTTAAGCAGTATGCAATACCTTCTTCATATGGCTACTTATATAATAAAAATTAACTCAGGGTATAAAAAATACACCATTGTGGGCTTTATGACTTGATGTGGTTCAGTTTCAAGTGCTTTGCATGGAAACATCTGTAAGTAATGTGCACGGCTCTAATTTTAAATCCTGCCAAATATTTTCCGTTTCACATTTGGTCTAACTGACAAGCTTGCAGAGGTGGTTTTCAGAGCTGTGAGTAACAGATATGGATGGTATTCCCAAAGCAGTAGTGCCCGCACCCCTCCCCTTTACGTGGAAGATAATAGTAATTCAATACTTGCGTTTTCTGTCCCTTTTTACATTCCAATGAATACGAATTGGAGTTCAGAGGTAGCCACCTCTGGACCTTGAAGATCCAGCAGCAGCTCAGTCTGGCACCGCTAAAAGTGGTCACCTGTTAGGGCTTGGCTGTTGCTTTAACATCTGTGAAGCACAGATCTGAAGCAGCTTGGGAAGACTTCAGAACGGGGTCCCACCACTCCTCCGGGGACACAGAGGGACAGAAGGGGCCAGGGCAGAGAAATGGGCCCAGGTCATGGAGGTCACAGCACTGGACAGGCCCTGAAAAGCCACATTCATACTATTGTGCTACTGCATTAAAGAAATCCTTGTCCGGCGCACAGAGGAAGCTCAGACTCCCAAACGAGCCATGGAGCTCGTCAGAAGCTGGGCTGTGAAATCCTGCAACAGGAGCTCTCTTTCCTCCCAAGTAGGGTTCCCAGGTGAAACAGAGGGCCCCCAGTTCAATCTGAGTTTCGGAGAGGCCAACCCGTACTTGTAGGGATAAACGCCCCCCAGCCACGCCGCATTTGGGACCACTTGGCTTGTAGCAGGGCCCTATTTGCTTAACTCTCCTGGCCTGGGGCCTGGGGGCGCCCCGCCGCTCCACTGCTGACTCAGCAGCACCGGGTGAAGGGAAGGGGGGACCCCCAGGCCACCCCGAATCCCCAGGCCCGAGGGAGAAGCTCCACATCACACGGCGAGAGGTGTGGCATGAAACCTTGAGGGGGCTGGGGGAGGGCGGGCAACTGTCGGTGTGGCTTCCAGGGCAGCGGGTTGTGAAACTCACGGTTGCGCAATTCCACTCCGAGTTTGCTTTCACGGTCAACGACAGCGAACGGTGCCAGGGGTCCCTGGGGGGCGTCCGGGGCCCCGTGTGTGGGGTGGGGGGGCGCTGGGGAGACGGTGTGGCTGGCCCCAGGGGACGGCGCGGGTCGCTGGGGGTCAGGGGGAGCCCACCGAGCCGCGGACGCCGCGGGGCCCCCACGGCGGCCTCCGAGGGCCAGGCGACGCTCCGCGCACCTCAGGGCGCCTCCCCTCAAGCCCCGGGGCGGCCCTTCCATGTAAGGCAAACCCGGCCGCTGCGCACGCGTGCTTCCGGGTGGCTGGAATGGCAGGTACTAAATTGCCTTTATGAGAGCCGAGCAGGCCCGCGATGACAACGGGATGATAACAAAAGAAGTGTGGCCTTGTGGAAGATTTTATGTGAACGGAAATGATTCATTGCAATTCAGAGGGAGTCTTGAACCTGGGCGGAAGCAGCCAAGCCCTGACTTGTCAGAACTTGCTTGAGGAAAAAAAAAAAAAAAAAAAGAGGGGAAAATGGGGGAAAAAAGATCCCAAATCTCCCACCAAGGGCTTCATTTTCATTTGTTGTTGTTTTTTTTCAGGTACAGGTTGCCACCTGCTTACCCCTAGTCGGTGGCAGCTGTGGAAATGGGCTCTGCGGAGGATGTTCAGCGGGAGGGACCTGGGGAACGGGTGGACCTTAGAGGCTCCTACGAAGTGCAAGACATTAAGGATCTTTCATGGTTGGAGAGCTTGAGGAAGACAGTTCTTAAAACAATCTAATTCATTGTCAGTGGAGAACGTAGCTACTTTGAAGGCGACTCAGTCATTTCGTGTGTCTTCCCTATTTAGAGGAAGCTCAGGTGGAGAGATCTGCTTTGAGTATTCATTAGCTTATGCAACCCCATATGTTGCATGGTAGGTGCTGGCAGTTAGAGTCCAGTGACATGTTGCCACGCTGGCATCTAGTGACATAGATAGTCCCAGGCTCGTGTCTGGAAATTTGTCCTCCAATGGGAAGCGGTGAGGAAGGATGCACAGTTCTATTCTATTCTGTTGAAAAAAGCTCCTGTTTTCTCATTTCACAGAGAATCTGAGAGCAAAATAACCAAAACACAAACAAACAAACAAAAACCCCAAACAGGTCAACATGACGTTATGCACAAATGGCACATTGGCCACACAAGCCAAGTCTACCTTCCCTGCCCTACAGCAGGTACCTGTCTTTGAAGGCCAATTGCCTTCTTCTTCCAAGATGCTCTTCTTTTCCAGAACCCCATAATACCCTTTACTTTGAGCCACACCCTTAGCCTGCAATCCTACAGGCTACCTTGAGGACCCCGGGGTGCAGAGAACAAGTGGGTCACTCACACTGTCTGACTTTGTAACCAGCTGTTGAATGGCCCGACACGATTGTCCTGTGAGAATGAGGAAAATGTTCATTTTCCTTCTGGAAGGAGGAGAAGCCAGAAGTTTATTTAATCCTTTCTAGGCAACTTATTTTATTGCATTTTTAATTTCCTCTCTTGCATTAACATGACCCTTTTCACTGGCTTCCCACGCCTGGTGCTTAATTACTTATCATTAGCAATGTACACGGGGGCCTTGCTGCATATTTATAGATGTGATCATTAGTACATGGGAAGACAAAGGCTTCTTTAAGGCTGTCATTAGTTATTCTGTTTTCATGGAAATGTTCATTAGGAGAAACTACCCACCTGGTTAAATAATTATAATTAAGAATTTGTAATCTCCTTTGCATTTTTAACTTGGTCTTCCGTCTGTTTGCATGAAGCTCAAGAAGCCTGATTTGGCCAGTATTCTCGCTTTCATTTTCACAAGAATTGTCAACAAATGCAGACCCTTTGTTTTTACCCTATAGGTGCTGACCGAGTTGCAGCCTGAGAAGTCTGATTTTTGTAGCTTGGCAGTTCTTTCCCAGACCTATGGGCGAGCCGTGGAACAGTGAGTCAGAGATCCTAGTCACAGGATCTTTGGCTGCTTTTATTTTCTGGACCCTTGTCAGTGGCGCAAATTGAACTGGAGGCTTCCACCCAAACTTTGCTAAGGGTCTCTTTCATTCCTCCGTTACAGAGACACCAGGCTGGGTGGCCACAGCCCTGGGTGTGCCAGGCAAGACAAGTGGCAGTGGGAAGGTACGAGTGTTTGTGTGTCAGCATCCGTGTCTTTCCATGTCTCGGACGAGGGTTAACCACAACAGTGTCACAGCCGAGGCCCTGCCAACGCCTAGGCAAATAGAGTCCACAAGCAGTCTTCCAATTGCTAGCAAATGGTCATGAGGCCCATACATGGTTACGTGTCAGCTGAGTTGAAACAAATGAGGTGACAGAAACACAATAAAGGGAGCGTGGTCATGCTGCCACCCACTCCCCTCTGCCCAGACTGGTCCTCGGCTAGCTGCCACCCCGGACTGATGAGAATTTGCCAGTGATAAACCACAAGTGTGGGAAACGCTGGGTGGGGGCAGAAATATCATCTGTAAACAATTAGGCAGCCACTGCTCATTCAGCGCCGTTTTGAGAAGCTAAGGAAGTCTGCAATCAGTTATATCTCCAATTACCGTAAAAATATATTAGCCATTCATTCATTTATTAATGATTCATCAGTTAACCACACATAATGAGCAAATAATTAGCAGTGCTGTATGGTTGCCAAAATTGAAGAAGTGTTGGCATTTTAAAGATGAAAGGTTGCATTTATGCAAAAGTCTGGTGATGATAAAGTTAATATGGAAGATAATTATAAAAGTGGCTGTCCTATATTACAGGCTGAGGTACCACAAAACTTGCCTAATTGAACTGAAATTAATATTCTTCCGAAGTCTGCGTGTTGCCACACACAAACTGCTGCATTTCTCTCGCAGATCTCCCTTCAGTAAGGTACACTGCACAATACAAGTTAATAAAATGCCAGACAGCTAGACTGTCTTCTTTGTTTGCTTGGTTCAGGGCCTCGTGGAAAACAATAAATTGCATTCATGTCAGCTGAGGCCCATCCCTTTGCTAATTACCGTTTGGTGCTGAAATGACTTCTGTGAAATTGGGAGCATGAGGAAACATCGAGCCGTACAAGAGAGGCTTTTCAGAGTTTTGCAGTAAATGTGAGATAGGCCTCAGGCGCACAGATGTTAAAACAGTGAATTCCCCCACAGATTACACTAATGGAAACCCTGTCAGGGTAAGTCAAATCCGGGTCTGTGGTCAAAATCTAATTAAGGTTTCTGTACTTAAAAAGAATATGAATGCCTGGGGGTGGCGATGAAAGTATAAGAAACTCACTTGTTTGTAAAATTGTTAGCATGAATAGTCAGTACCAGGGGGTGGGGGCTGGTACCTGCCATGTAACACCTGTCTTCAGAGTCGCTCTCTGCTTTGCTGAATGGATCAGGCAGCTTATTTCAGAGGTCGGTGAACTGGGTTAAGGCCACAGGGGCCTCTCATTTTGGGAGAAGCCTGGTGCAAGGCATGGCTTGAGGTCACAGATGAAAATAGACCTTTGGAAGTTGCCCTGGAATCCCAGAGGATGCATTGCCTCACCACATGGAAACCACCCTGGAAGATCCGACCCCTGACTCCCCCTGCTGCCAGCCGCCATTGAGCACATAGTTCTTGCTGAGGGTGTGGGACTGGCCTCCCCACGCTGGGGAAAGGAGAGGTTGTCTGCTCGAGGCTCACCCTGTAGCCTGTGGGGACCGCCTCCTGGCACAGCTGCAGCGTGCAGGCGCGGCCCTGCTTCTAATAGAGGAAATGAATTTATAATGCTGCAGTCTCTTCATTTTCACCAAGCACAAATTTCTCCTTAAATACTTAAAAACAACACCCAGAGCTGGATATACCTTAAATTTCGAATAAATGAAATCTTAATCCAGTCTGTTGCCGAGTCTGAGTTGTTATTAAAGAAATAAATTTGAAACAGCAAGTGGTTTGAGAATTTTTGAATTTAATTATTTAAATCTACTTAGGGTAACTCTCATGCGCTATTTCAGTTTCCCACGGAGAACATGAATTCTGGGAAAGGTATCCCACGCAGGGCCCTGGAAATATTAACTTTCATGTACAACTCTGCTGCCCTCCTCCCCGGAAAAGCAGAAGTAGAGAAACAGTTTTTTTTTTTTTTTTCTGGAAAATTCAGCCAAGGGATATAGAACATATTTTTGAAGGAGAGAGGGCAGCCAAATTCTCCCGTTGAAACTTCTTTGGTCTGCTTAGGATGCATTGTTTGCAAGTAATCTGAAGCTTGCCAGAAAGAGGGGATTCATGGGTCATGCCTTGAGGAATGCTAGGAAACCCTAGAGTAAAGAGAAATTATAACCCGTGTAACTTAAATGGCTAGCAACTAATTTAGGGCATAGTCTAGCCTGGAGAAGTGTCCGGGGCCTGATTTTTGTCACTTGTGAAAGTAGTCCTTGTGCCATGACTGCCCCAAGGGCAATAGCCCCAGGGCATAGTACTTGGATCTTGCCCTACCACTTAAGTCCTTGGACTTGGCTAGATTCTGCTTTCATGATTGGGGCTGAATGACATCCAGGCCTTAGCAATGAGAACAAAGAATGCCTTCAAGATATTAACAAGCTTGTTTTAGCGGTGTTCGCTTTGGGATATAGGAGGGGGAGAGGGTGCAAGATCTGGGGACATACTTGTGGGACCGTTTCTCCAGTTTACTAGCACGTTGTTACTGCACACAGTGGGTTGTTTCGGAGCATGTGGGGGTTAATTTACCAGACACCTGCAAAGACAGTCAGTAGAGCATGGTTACACCCACACAGGGAGACCTTGGGCAGGGGTGGGGCTGAGTCAGAGAAGCCCAGTGTCTGATTTAGTGCTCCTGAGTGCTGGCCATTTGATAGGCATTGGGACTTGGTAACTGCCAAAGGAGTTTTCCACATCCAGCTCAGATTAACAAGAGGATATTGACTTGGAGAGATTTCTACACCCAGAATTCTCTTCTTTCCACATAATATAAAAGTCATCATAGAAGCCAACAGTTTTTAAGAAAGCAGATCTTAGTGTGGGGTCCAGCCTCAGTCTCGACTTAATGACTGCGAAGGCCTATGGAAGTTGCACAATTCAGTGTTCAGAGAATGAATGAATGTTGTATCATCACCAACAGGAGACAGAAAGCTAGATTAGGGGTTTCCACAGGAAGTAATTTTGCAGTGGCTAACAATAGCTTAGAATTCAAGAGGATTTAAGTTTTGAATAGCAGTAACATAGACTTATAGCTAATTCTGAATATGTAATATTATTTAGAAACCTATAGACATATTTGGAACAGGCAGAGCTGGGGCTCAGGAATGGAGAGAGGAAAAGTGGTGGCTCGTGCATGTGGGAGGTGCTCATGTTTGTTGGCAGAGTTGGCACTCAACCGCATGAATCAAACTCCATGCAGCCAGATCTGTGTGTAACCTGTCTACCCTGTAGAAACTCAAGAAATGTTTGTTGAATGAATGAATCTGTTCAAAAGGGAGTGTCATGCTTCCTGTCTTTTGAAGGAGTTACTGTGTGACTCAGATTCAACATTTGTAACTCATTGGTATACCCCTACATGCTATACAAACATGAATTGCTAAATAACTCCATAATAATCATGGATCTTAAGAAACTTTCTTGGAAAGTTTATGACAGTAAGATTCTTCAGTTGGGCAGATGGTATAATATTGCACCTGTTGGAAAACTAGGCATTTTGCAAAGGGACGTTAATTCAGAACTCTATTTATAATTATATAGTTAAAATATAGCAAAAACACTGGCTTCTTAATAAATGTAACTTGTATTGTTTTCTACTGAAGTAATGCAGCTTAACACTCTTGGAGCAACTGGAAATTAGAGGACCAACATTTCTGAAAGCTTGGTTTACATTCTGTCTTCATCTCTTGCACAGTATGGCCTGCCTTTTAGTGCCCAGTTTGTTTGAAGCGTTGTCTCTCTGTCACTTGTCTCCACCCGTTCCTCACTCCTCGGGGCCCTCTTCTTCTGTTTCCCTTGTCCTCCTTTCCCCTCGCCTGCCAAGATATTCATTTCTCGGGAACGACCTGTGAGCCATTTCTGAGTCTAACTGAACTGTGGTTTATAGGATATCCAGAAGTGCTATTTCTGCCTACATTTTTTAAAGACTTATTTTATTATTTTATGTGAAAAGCAGATTTATAGAAGGAAGGGGGCACAGATTGGTCTTCCATCTGCCTGTTCACTGCCCAAATGTCTACAATGGCAGAGCCACTCTGAGGCCAGGAGCTAGGAGCTTCTTCTGGATCTCTTAGGTGGCTGTAGGGTTCCAAGGGCATGAGCTAGCATCTGGTGCATTCCTAGACCATAAGCTGGGAGTTGGATCCCAAGTGCAGTAGCCGGGATATGAATCATAGCCCATGTGAGATGCCAGTGCCACAAGTGGAGGCTTAGTGCACTATGCCACTATGGTGGCCCCTTCTTCTATTTTTTTAAATTTTGATTGTTAAAATGTATTTATATTAATGGAAGAAGTGAGAAAAAGAGTGAGCGAAAGAGACAAAGGCAAGAGTGAGAAAATGCAGATTCTCCCATCTGCTGGTTCAAAAAAGCCTGTCAGGGCTGGGGTTAGGCTCAGCTGAAGCTAGAAACTAGTGATGCATTTCAAATCTCCTGTATGGCTGGCGAAGACTCACCCACTTGAGGCATCACCTGCTGCCTCCCAGAGTGGATATTAACAGGCAACTGGACTCAGGAACTGGAACTGGCTCTAAGGAGCACAGGTACTTTCATGCAGAATCTCGGAAGACATCCACACTGACTGGCTCTGCGGAATGCCCACTCCTGCCTGGATGTTGAACTTCGCCTCCTCCTTCTCCTCCCTGTCCGTTTCTGGGCAGGAAGCACCATGGCAGCCAGCCTGGCATCCTCACTACCCTACAAAGGTTAGGTTTGCTCCTTGGGCCTCTGTTTTCATTACTATCTCACCTGGAAGGTATTTTCCTTCTTTCTAAACTCTGTTATGCACAGACCATCTCCTCTTTATAATCGTTCTTTGCGTCCTTCATTTTAGCTTCTTCGAAGCTTCTCATGCCTACAATTTAGTCACTCTTTTTGGTGTACCCTGTGATTTAGTCACAGCAACCCATATAAACCCTAAACTTCTTATTGCTGAAAGAAGTTAGTTATTCTGTACCAGGGTCTGTATTAAGGTGCATTTCATTGTTATTTCATTTAATCTCCTTGACGGGGCTTCGGAGGTAGGCACTTTTGTCATTTCCATTTTATTGATCAGGAAACAAAGCCCAGAGAGTATAATTGACTTACTCAAAGTCATACAATTAATGAGACCTAGTGCTGGGTTCTACAGTGGTCTTTCTCTTGTACTACCTAGACCTCAGTTCAGACTGAAGGGCTTGCTCCAGCTGCTTTGAGTGGTGCTGACGGACAGGCTCAGCGGTCAACCCTTTCTCGCTTGTCCTTTACTCAAGGGAGCCTCTTCACCCCTGCCACACCCCCTTTGCTGCAGGACCCTGCACACGAAGGTTAGTGTTGGAGGAGCGTGGAGGTCTGTCTGCCTCTTGGCAAATTGGGACAGCTCCTGAGTGCATCCCAGCCTCAGAGCTGTCTGTGAGGCTGGTGCAGGCCTTTCTCATGACTGTATTATAGCCTGACTTTTCCCTTCACCGGGTCCTATTTCTTGCTGTTCTACAAACGATAATCCCCAAGACACCACACTCATAAAACGCCTGTACATAAATCTGTGGTTTAAAGTTGGTGTCAGGAATGGTCTAAGAAAGGCGATGCTAAGACAAGATTCTGGAGCTTTGTGTCACCTGCTAGCCTTTGGTACTGCAAACACTTTTCTGGGTAGAAGTGCACTAATGATAGACTCCAGCACAAAGTAGCAGTGTTGAGCTGGAATGAAATGCTAATTGAAGGGACTTCATGAGTGAGTTAATGTATTGGGCATTTTGGAACTATAGGAAAATAATAATTATTTGAACAATGGTATTGGATGGCCATTACTAGAGGTAATGAATGCTTTGGAAAAAGAGGGCAGTTAGTGTGAAATTCAGAAGCTCTCACTGATTGGCTATCAAGGCAATCCAATATTCTATAGTTAAGATGTAGAAAAAAATTGTTATCTGGGCCAGAGCTTAGTTACAAGGTCACCAGAGTAAGTGTGCTATGCTAGACCAGGTTCCTTGAGATATTAGATGGTGATGACTCCAGATTCTTCCAAACTTTCTGCAGAAATGGCCCACTCCTCTCTGACAAGGGCTAGCACTATGCCTATCCAGCCTGGGGAAGATGCAAAGACCTCTGCCTTGCAAGATACATGCTTCTTGTGCACTTCCAGACTTGCGCTCATGGTCCTTCTCCTGGCAGCCAGACAAGTAAATAGGGCTAAATAATAACATTGCCTGGCTGGGAGATGCTGGGTCAGCCAGGAGAGGAAATGCAATATACAAACCTTAGAGGAACTGAAGGACCTGGCCAAAAGGTACTGGAAGGATGCGGAATATCATTTAAAGAACTAGAGTGTGATATTACTGGGTAAGGTAGATGGAATATTAACTCACAGAATGGAAATTTTATCAGCATGGAAGCACTCCCCTGGGACAGAGGATTTACCATGTGGCAAACATCCTGGCATCCCACCAAATAAACTGAGTGTCTCTCAGCAATCTGGAGAGAGTTCACACAATGAAGTAGAAATGAGTTACCGTGACAGTTGGTGGGAGAAAGGATGAAAAGGCTCAGAGAAATGGCAGGACAGAGAGGAAGTGCTGTGAAGAGAGACCTTACCAAGCAACTATGTTCAGTAGCAAGCCCAGAGGAAAGATTGCCCACTTTACGCATAGTTTAAAAAGAAACACTGTCATGTTTTGGGATTTTGCTTATTAGTCATCAAATGATTATGTGGTGAGAACTCCTTATTATGGACTGTGGTTTCTGTCTGGCCCAACAAATCATAATAATGATTGGGTGAGCCCAGGAAGTAATCCATTTTTAAGATGGAAAAGAATGAGCTGAGCCAGAGGGCAGAAGTAACTGCACAACAAGGTGGCCCAGACTCCCAAGTTCTCATTTACCATCAGCACATTATCTTTTTCTTGGTGGGCATCTACGGCTACATGGCAGTCCCTTCTGACCAGGTGATGGCCTACATACAACATCAAGCTTGGTTGTGAGTATAATATTTGTTTAGTTTATGGGGGTATTGTGAAGATGGCCTGCACTCTAGCCCTACTCAGGGGGATCTTGAAGTTGCCAGTGAGTGAAAATCCCCCCAATGGGTACAGGTTCAAGCAACATGCCTAATTATCTACTAAAAAGTTATTTAAATAGAAAAGAGAGAGAGAGAGAGAAAGAAAGAGAGAGAGATTGATTTTATCTGTTGAGTTACTGCCTAAATGGCTACAATAGCTAGGGCAAGGTCAGGCTGTAGCTAGGAGCTGGAAACTCCATCCCCATCTCCCATGTGGGTGACAGGAACTCACATACTTAGGTCATCATCTCTTGCTCCTGACAGATTATCAGAGAGTTGGATCAGAAGCAGTGTGTACAGGAATTGAATTGACACTTCAGTATGAGATATGGGTGTCATAAATGATTACTTAACCCACTGTGCCACACTGCCTGACCTTTATCCATTCTTCTTGTAAAAAAGAAAATACTTGAACTTACGGACAGTGGCAAATGGGTTGTCCAAATGGTCTAAATCCTGGAAGGAAGGAGCCTGGATGTCTGAGGAATACATTTGTAGGAGTGAGCTATGTTTTTGTGAAGATCTTTGTATGACCAGTTTGTCCCAGTCATACTACAAAGAAGGCATGTAACACAGAAGAGGTGTTAAACAACCAACAACATAACATGACTGTGCTGGTGGACGTAAGCCAGCTTCATACATGGATTGCACTAGAGCTGGCATGGATGCCACATCACAACATGTCACACCAAGTGGCCCACTTTATAACAAGGGCAGTGCACCAGTGGACACAAGGCCATGAAACCCATTGATCCTCAAATATTGCCATCTGAATATTTGGTCTCCTGGAGTCATGGCATAGCATGAAGGTACCAGCTTGTGGATGGCATCTCTAGAATTAGTCACAGTTCTCCAAGATGAAATGGACACTCAAGTTCAATGACCTTTACAGGGACTTGGTTCCCGTAGGGAGAGCACATAGACTACTCATAAACCAAGAGAGTAAAGTAGATGTGGTGGATTATCCTCACTCTTAGTGGCTCAGATGTGGAATTATATTTCCCTTTCCCGTAGTTCTGGACCCTGAAGGCTTATGTGTCATGGCTACCAACAGGAGAAACCTTTCATCAGAGACACAGTAGCATTCCCTGAAACTCTAGACTTTGGCTACTGGTGGAACAGAGTCCAAGTGCCAAGGGACCACAACTTTAGCTCTTGAGCGATGGAGACCAGCAGACCCATGTTTTAGATTTTTAGTTTGATGGTAAGTAAAGCATTGATGGCCTCAGAAGAAGATAAGAGGCACAGAACCCTCAAGGATGATTCATTTCAGGTATATTCACCTGACCAGAAGATAAGCCAGGTGAGAGGAGGTAATTTGAAGTGGTCATGAGAAGTGAGTGACAATCATGATAGCAGTCATGATTTTGAGACCAGTTGTCAATATAGCTTGCTCCATCCATGGTAGGAGGGACTATGTCTGGTGGGGATAAATATTTCTGCTTTCAGCAGCTCTGTCTTTTTTTTTAAAGATTTATTTTATTTTTATTACAAAGTCAGACATACTGAGAGGAGGAGAGACAGAGAGGAAGTGGAGCTGCCGGGATTAGAACCAGCGGCCACATGGGATCAAGGCGAGGACCTTAGCCACTAGGCCACGCTGCCGAGCCCAGCAGCTCTGTTTTTTATGCTATTTAATCATTTGTTTCAAAATTAGTTCTTCCATGTCTGGCATACCAGGTTAGGCTGCTGGATAGGTCAGGCTGCTGGATGGCATTTGCTGCCTTTCTACAGCCTTTTCATATTGTTCAAAGACAATTGTCCGCCCACTGGACATTCATTAGGTATCCACTGTGTGTCAGGCTTTGTCCTTCATACAGGGGTAAGAAAAGTCAACATTAAAAACTGACAGTCCAGTGGAGGAAAAAGATACCCAACTAGATTATTTTAAACATGTGGCTAGTGCAGTGGCTGAGAAGAGCAGAGAGGAACAAAACCTGTGCACAGGGAGGGGAAGGACTGTAAAGGGGAATTTGCAAGGGGAGCTAATGCCTAGGCTAGCTCCTAAAGGAAACCACAGAGAAATGGAAGGACATTCTAGGAAAGGCAGAGGGATGGGGTAACAAAAAGTTTGGATGGATGTTGCTGGAGAATCTAGGCAGAGAAAATGAAGGAATTGGGTCATGAAGGTCTTGCTTTCACCCTCCATGCTTAGGAGCAGAAACTATCCTGTGGGAGATGTGGAGCCATTGGCATACTTCTGTCTTTTATTTAGCCTCTTACTTACAGTTGTCTCTCTTACATCCACAAAAGAAATCTGCTTGAGTATTGTTTGGTTTCTGTATATGATGTCTTCCAAAAGTGTTACCAGAAACATGGGGGATGGTGCATTTATAGCACCTACAAATCTCTGTAGATGCCAGAAAACCTGGCTGCTGGAAAGGAGTCCTGGAGGTTACTCCCTGTAGGTAGGGTCTTTAGTGTCAGAGGTACAGATGCCATTTTAGTTTTCTATGTTGTTTAAAATGGCTTATGTTTTTTCCGAGTTAAAACTGCAATACCAAGGTTACAATGGGAGGTATATGAATGATTCTAGTTCTAGAGTTGCAGGAGGGCACTGGGTTCTGAGACAGTCATCCCAGGAGTTCTGTATGTGCTGATAGCACTGACAAAGTCTTCCTCATCATGGGATACTTCTCTGAGTCAAATAATAATCTGGTAATTCTGAGGACAGAGAACCCACACAAGAATATATGTAAAACCCAAGGTTTCAACATTTCAAGGGAATTTAACAAAGGCAATGTTGTCTAACGATCACATAGTATGCAACCTGGTGATGAACAGAGCCTAATTTAGGAAATATCAATATGCTTTAAGGGCTCTTTAAAAAGTTCCTGGAAAATGAATAATATGAGAAAACTACTCATGGATTTTAATTTTGTGTGTGTGAAGATGACTCTACCTCTTAATTCCAGTTTTCTATGAAGTTTTCTGAAGTGTACTCTTAAAGTAGGAGAAAAGGACACATATAAACTACTTTGGCAACAAAATTCTGACCAAATTAAAAAGCAACATTGAACTTCAGTTAGAATCTAATGTACTATGTAGATGAATTCATAAATAAACTAGAGATCACCTTCAGCTTCTTAGTTTTTCACTTTGTTCAGTAACCGTGAAAAGATGTATTGATTAAAATACAATGACTTTGAGCATGGCAATCAGTCTACTAGGATGGAAGCTATGTTTGTTTGCAGAAATGAAGTGTTATGGAAAAATTATAATGTCAAGAAGATGTCCCCCTTGGGTCAGCTAAATAAGAATCCAGAAAATTTTCCAAGAAATTTTTCAGAACAGTTTGTAACCTGGGTTAGCACTTGGTATTTCCTCATTTCTCATAGATGTAATGCTGGATGTTGCTTCAATACACCCCACGGTATTAACCTACACAGAGCCTCAGTGGGATGCTCTGCTATTGAAAATCAGGTTTGAAACCAGGCATAATTGTTGAGAGGTGTAGGGTATCCTCCAGAAACTGGATAAAACTTTAATCTAGAAAGTCTGTGTCAGACAACAATGGTTAAGTACTACAACCAAAATTGTGATGTGTCTTTTGTGACTAATATTTTTTGGCAAGATACCTGGAATAAGTTAAATGTGGGAAACAATTTTAAAAAGTTTTTTTTTAATGTGTTAAAACCACTGTTAAACTTATTTCAAATGTTGTAGATCTGCATAAAAAGGCCAGACTTCCAAATGGGTTAAAGAACTGGCAAGTGAGTCTTCTAAGGGGATTTTAATTTTCTTTTTTTTTAAAAAAAGATTTATTTATTCTCATTACAAAGTCAGATATACAGAGAGGAGGAGAGACAGAGAGGAAGATCCACTCCCCAAGTGAGTGATGACGCTGGGAACCGGGAACCTCTTCCAGGTCTCTCATGCGGGTGCAGGGTCCCAAAGCTTCGGGCCGTCCTCGACTGCTTTCCCAGGCTCCCTAGCTGGACGGGAAGCGGAGCTGCCGGGATTAGAACCGGCGCCCATATGGGATCTCAGTGCTTTCAAGGCAAGGACTTTAGCCGGTAGGCCACACTGCTGGACCCGATTTTAATTTTCTAACCATGTCTCCTACGCTCAGCAACCGTTCTCCTTCCTCATCTCCTTAAAGCCTCTTTCAGTCCTTAGTAAGTTGGATTCATGTCATTTCCTTGCTGCTTCCGCTACAAGCCTAGTTGTTCACACAATGAATCACTAAGCTGCACTGCACAGGAGAGACTGAAGTGCAGACATCAACTGACATTGATTTTTCTTGAACTGGGCTGAGCAACAAACTCAAAGGAAAAGTGAATTCCCGAAAGACTTTATAGAGACTAAAACAAGTACGCCTTCTTGGTGGAGAAAAATGACTATTGAATGAAGTGTAACATTGGACCCAGGATGGACTTTTTAGCCCTAAATTGGATGTATCTGTGTTATCCCTTGTTGAGTCATACAAAGATGTAGAGATGTGAAATTGCTAAATCCAGTTCTGTTATTAACTAAAGGATGTAGTTTTCTTAGGAGGAGATGATATAATGCTCTCTAAATTTCTTTTAAAGTTGAAAATTTTATGAATGAGAATCACATAGGGCCACCCTGGTGGTTGTATTGCTACTGTATGTTCTGTATCTTTTCTTTAAACTGAGTCCCAGATTCACTCAATATGAAGTAGATTAATAATGGGAACCAGAAACTCCACTGTCATGTACAGGGAATTGGCTGTCTTGGCCTGTGTGTTTGTATTTATTTCTTCTGATGCCTGGGGGCAGGGTGGGGGGAGGGTTGAAGTTAGGGAAGTAACATTTATGTGAGTGCAGGCAGAGGGGGAAGTTTTCTCCTTCACCTCGCCTTCCCAAACACTCTAGCTTAGTTCATCATCTTGTGTTGACATTGCTTATGAATGCTAATGAACTCATAAATGCTAATTAATAACTCCATGTGCTTCTGTTTACTGGCAAATATAGAGATCCAGGTGCAATGAAGACCTGGCCCAAACAGTACGTTTCTATCTCTGAGCTGAGAACATGGGTGGGATGATTGTTGCAGCACTGCCAAAGTTGCTGCCTTACACCTTTTTAAAATACATGTGAGAGCTATAATTAAACTCTCACAAAAACATTGTCTTCTGATTTCCCAGTGAGAAAAGAAACCTGGGTCAACACCAGCTGGACTCAGCAGGTTCTCCTGGGAAATAGAAGCAATAGGGCACACACTAGTCAGTGCATGGAAAGAGACTTGTTTTCTTCTTCTTCTTTTTTCTTAAAAGATTTATTTATTTGTTTGGAAGTTAGAGAGAGAAACATTTCCACACGCTGCTTTACTTCCCAAATGGCCACATCAGCAGGTCTGAAGCAAGGACTCATGAGTTGCTTCTAGGTCTCCCATGTGGGTAGTAGGTGCCCAAACACTTAGGTCGTATTACATATTACACTGCTTTCCCAAGCCTTTAGCAGGGAGCTCGACTGGAAGCGGAGCAGCCAGGACCTGAACCAGCATCCATATCTGATGCTAGCATGTGGGAGGCAGCTTTACCCTCCACACCGTAATGCCAGACCCAGGAAAGAGATGATTATGAGAGATTGGCTAGCACGCATATAGAGGCTAAGGAGTCCCAGGACCTTCTGTCTGCAAGCTAGAGAAACAGGGTGAGGTGAGTCTCCACATTTGATGACTTGAAAACCTGGACTGATGGTGTAAATGCTATTTGGAATGCAAAGGGCCCGGAAGCAGGAACTCTAAAGCCTGGAGAAAGGAGAAGGTGAGAAGGAATTCTCCCTTCTCCCACCTTTTTGTTCTAGTTAGCCTGTTGCTGGAAAAGAGGGTGTCCACCCCTTGGTGAGGCCAATCAACCTTACTCAGTTCACCAGCTAAACCAACATCCTCATAGACACACTCCGAAATGACAACTCAACAGCTATCTATCCTTCGTTAGGTCAGTCAAGTTGGCTTAGAAAATGAACCAGTAAGAACCAATACATCAGCAAGCAGCAAGATCTGGTGGGAGTTTAAATCTTTAGAGTAAGGTCAAAGCAGAGTGGAAGGCAGAGGTCCTGCCCCAGTAAGCCCAAGATGCTGAAGTGTGGTATCCTTGGCACAAAATGCAAAAGAAACCAAAGATCCTCCAGGCTGGACCTACAAGGATCAATGGTGTGTAGAATGAGGAGCATGGCATGCCAGCACCTTTGCCCTCTTGCAGGTGCAGCTAGCCCCCTCTGCTGCACCATGGGGTGGGCTTTGCAGAGTCAACAACTTAATCTGCTGAGAGCCAAGCCTCCTTCCATGTGTGCTACCCTGATGCTGCTGGCAGAAATCTGGACTTTAAGCACCACTGAACTGTCTTTGGCAAAGGAGAGGATAAGGCTACCTGAAGTTTTGGTGATCAAACCTGGACATTGTCAAATGTTTATTACGCACCAGGCTTGAGGTTGGAATTGAGCAGTGCTATTTTGTAGTTAACCTCTTATTATTGGCCCCTCTTGAAGGTAACAAACTGAGGTAGAGCAGTCACATAACTTGGTCATTTAGCTAGCAAGAAGCAGAGCTGGGGTTTGAACTGCCCTGTCTCCCTGAATGATGCCCAACTTGAGCAACTTGCCACCTCAGGTGCAGAGTATTCTCTGGCAGTGATGGGGTCCCCAGCAGTGGAGTCTGCTCTCACACAGGTGGCGTTGAGCTGTTGGCAGCCCTGCCCCCTGTAAGTGCCCCAGCCCTGCCTTACCGGAACCACTTTTCTCTTTAGCTAGAGTTGAGACTTTGATCCAGTTCCTGTGCCAGCTGCACTTGCCTGTGAGCCCCTAGAGCCCTTCCTGAATTGGAAATCATTCAGTCTCTCCTGACCTCTACAGCTTTCTTCTTTCAGGTCCCCATCTCCAGCCCAATAAAGCCCTGCTCCCTGCCCCCTGCTCTATTTTAAAGTCACTGTTAAATACACTTAGGGTGGCCCCTTCAGGTAGAGCACTGTGGTTACAGAGGGTGGGGCTGAAGGCAGTGCTCACACCCTTGGGGAGAAGCCAGCGGTGAGCAGGAGCCACCTAGCTATTTCTTTTGAGTGAGCCTTCTAGGATGGGTGAGACATCACAAAGAAAGAGAGGCTCTTTATAAATCCTGCCCTCCCTCCAGTGGCTTTGTGACTGGTGGGCAAAGCTGGAGAGGCAGAAAAGTGCTACCTGTCAATGCCAGATGCTTCATAGGCGGGAGGTGACAGGCTAGAGGGGTGCTGCCTCTAGCCCTCTTGCTCCCTTTGGGATGAATGATAAACTCGTGGTGGTTTGATGCCTCTCGGGAGCTGCTCATCACCCTTCCCACTTCCCAGCCAGGGTTGTGCTGGAAGGAAAGGGAGACCAGTGGCTGTGTCTGCCAGCCCCAAATGCCAGCAGCTGCACAATCCTGGGATAATTGCTCATATCTGTTTCTTCTTTTTTCCAGGCCTCAGAAAGTGTTCCAGGAACGAACTTTCTGCAGTGTGATGACCTGTAAGAGCAGCCCGTCCATTGACATTTCAAACTCTAAGTCAGCCGTGTCAAAGTTTGAACCAGGACTGTGGAGGATAATGGGTCAGATGCGATTAGCAGCCTGGAGAGCTGCATACTGCAGTCTGATTTATTTTTTTGCCCATCAGATTCCAAGAAATTTAGTGCTTAAAAGCTACTACACAATTGCCCTATTGTACTGAGAGAAAGCCCAGTTAATTCAAAAATCAGTTGCACCACCAGGTGGGGCACATTGTGGCCCCAAACAGAAGAGGTCGGAAACTCCCCCAAAATGCAGTCCTGCTAAATTAAAAACTCGATCCAGGGTGGAACAAATAAGGAGCTGTGAATGGGCCCGAGTCCACCCAGGCGATTTCTTTCTTCTCCCACTCCTCTCCTGCCTTTACAAGAGAAAAATGCACCATTCCACTTTCATCAGAGTTAGCATTTATGCAGCAACGCAGCCATCCACCGTCTGCAGTAAATGTGTTACTTTAATTAGTCTGAAAATTAAAGGGCAACTCTGGGCCAATGTGAATGATTATGAAAATACGTGTGCATCCCATGCAATCGTCTCATTTAATTAATAGTCTTGTAAACTGTACCGCTCACTTTAAGTCAGTCGAGAAGTATAACAACTCCATTTTAAATATCCACTTAATACTTAACAGCCTGTGAGGAACACACCATAGTGTAGGGTCGCTTCTCGGGTTTCACTGTCTGAAATTTTTCAAAGCTGACCCAAGTCAACCCGAAACATGTTTAACACCCTGGGCTTGAACACAAGCAACTCTGTGATGAACAGACATTCAATTACATTTTTAAAAAGTGAGCAGCATTTTTGAAAAATAGTGACTCCGGAAAGTAATTGGCAGCCGCAGAACTTGTGAACGAAAGCCAAATCTTGTGGGGGAACTTTTACTACATTAGCACAACTCAAAGAAAATTGTGAATAAGGGGCATCTTTGTTTCCCAGTCAAATTAGCTGATTAAGAAATGAAACGTCTTAACGTGTTTTTAAATGTAGAATTAATTATTTATAGGAGAAAAAATTAAAAGTCGGGTTGTATGAATTCAACTCTGTGTGTGTGGACTGATTGGGAGAGAAACACTAATCCTTGTGGATTCACATGGTAGGTCATTAAGCAAAATGAAATATTAAGAGCACCAGTTATTGATAAAAAGTCGCATTCAAGTTGCAGATCGTGCAGGTGCTTTTCAGTTTCATAGTCCAGATTAGTTATGACACACACTGCAAATGCAATTCAGAACCAGAAAACTGCTTCCTGCAGGGCGAGGACCGACATGGAGGGGAATACAAAGAGTCAGGTGACTTCTGGAAGAACACAGGCCTTTGGCTCTTAAGGAGCCCAGGAAGGTTCACAGGCAGATTTTGAACAAGCCATTCTTTCTTTTGCTCATGAGTAAGAAGGGACTTCTTGAAAGCAGGACAACCTAAGTTATTCCATCGACTCAGAAAAGTCATGGGCAGGTGACCTTTGGACATCTCGGGCTCACAGTGTCTCAACTCCAGCCCTTCCTCCTGACCTCTTAGCATTCCGATATCCTGAAGCCAGCCTCTCCCTAAAGGAGAGGCTGCAAGTGATCTGTGCCATGTGGATAAACATGCGCTGGGTCAGGTGTGGCCTAGGGACCACCTGCATCAGCATTTGTTGGATAATTCTCAAAGATGATCATTCCAGGGCTTGGAGGATAGGGATGGCGCCTACCAATCTGTCTTTTCCACGGATTTCCTAGGATAGGATATTAATGTTTGCGAATCCCTGCGTCAGTGTCTAGCTAAAGATCGCTAGAGCAATTTCTACTCAGTTTCCTTAATAGGTTCCCCATAGTGAAAGGCATTTACTAAAATGTGAAGGCCTGCCTACACATTCCTCATTGCACAATCCAAATGTGTTGTAGCCATTCCTTTTGTTTCTTGTGATATCTTTGAACGGTGGTAGTACAAGAATGTTTTGTCCTTTAAAACAAGTTCAGTGAGTACTTGAGAAGTCACTTGGCAAGAAATGAGGAATGAGACAAAGGGGAAAGATTAATGACGAACAGAACCAGAGTCCTTGCTAAAATAAAAATGGATTCACACCCAACTTCTTCTGAAGGGTAAGACATATGGCAGCTCATGTGGGAAGCGAGCGTGTGCAGTAGCGAGAGGTCCTGTCGCGGAGCTGTGCGATGTAGGGCGCAGCTTCCTCAGCCAAAAACAGCACGTCATATGCTACGGGAGATGCACCATCTCTCCTACGTGACAAGGATTGTCTAAAGAAATTGCTAAAGTGAACTGTTGCCTGAGTGACTTTCATAGCCTCCTCGGCATCCAGATGATCAGATTTGGGGGTTCAGATCTTAATGCTGCTGTTATCGTTAAGGTTAGCCTAACAGCCCAACAACTTCTGTGGCTGCTTATGGATGCTACTGATAGTTTAAGGTTCCTCATTTATAAAATGGAAGCTGCAATTCTTCTTCATTTTTTAAAGACCAAGGAAAGAGAAGTGCTGGCCACCAGAACTGTGCTTCTAAATTTCAGCAGCAAACTATGGATGCACTGTTCTTCTAAATCTTCTTTAGACATGTTTCTCCAGGATAACACCAAGGCATATCTGGACTCCCTATTCTCTTTTTGAGTAAGGAAAAAGGATAGTCCATTTGTACTTTGGGATCGGCTGTGCACCACCCTTAAGATAACAAGAGCCCCAGAGACTCCAGGATTCTGTTTCTAGGATTTGTTCCATACCATAAACACATACACACAGAGAACATTTAAAAATGTGGCTTTTATTAAATGTACAGTAGCAGTGACAAGAGTTCAATTTTTGTCCATGGAAAATTGCCCCTTAATAAGAACTTTCCCAAACCCAAGTCTCCTTTGAGATAAAAATTTCCACACTAAATTTCATCACCCTGCTAGAATTTCCTTTGGAATGTTTGTGCTAAATTCCTCTTGCCATGACTGAAGTATACAACATAAGGTCTAACTTTGAGACTTGCAGACAAATGTGCTGAAAAGCATAGATACATAAAATGACTTGGAAGGGAATTTGGGCAGGGGAAAGGCAGAGAAGGTTTGAGAAAATGAATTAAATCCCATAATAATTAAGAAGGGACTTATTTGGTGCTTTCAACATCTGGATGGCTGGAACAGTGGGGCTGTGTATGACTTGATTATATGCCATGGGCAACTCCGATGACTGTTTTCCTGCAAGAGGTGGTTGCTGTTGTGTTTGCTTTGGTTTTGCTTTTTTTTTCTTGGCTTGGTATGCACAGTTGTGAACTCAATTAACACATTAGTGATTCTGCAACTTCAGAGAAAGATGTGAGTACAGAAGAAAGGGAAGTTGTCCCTTACTGTTCATAGTTCTTCTCATTTCCCCTCTTGGGTTATGCATCAGGAAAACACGGGTACCCCACAGAGCCGAAGAGTCCAACCAGTACACCCACTGAGGTCCAACAGCCAGGGAAACTTCAGAAAACACAGCTGTATCTTGTGGACCATTCTATCTGCTTTTGTATCAGAGAAAGCAGGGTTAACAGGTAGTAGCAGTTAGCCATTTCTATAATGACATCATATTTTATATCCCTTTTCTTACTATATTGCTCTCATTTGGAAGTAACTTGAACAATTCCCCTTTGAATCAAACCCCGTAAATTTGGGCAATATCATTAGTTTCATGAGGCAAGTTTAAACCAATAAAGTCTTGTTTTGTCCCCGTTTTCTCCCACCCACCCTCTTAAAACAGCCAAAGAAAGACACAGCTCTGGTGAGTAGCTGGAGTGTGAAGCTCTGGTACGGGAAAGTCTATGAAAAGATGACATTTCTAGATGGTGGGTACATATATATTTAATTTCTCATGTGTGAGTGTATGTGTATATATATTTCTACTTCTGTTCATAGAGGACACAACATCATAATTAAGGGTATTTTACTTTATCCAATGAGGAGGTTTTTTTTTTTCAGTTCTCTTTAATTGGTAATTTAATTATAGAGCTAATTAGGAACATAGTGGGTGTTGGGGCTACTGTGATTGTCTTTAACTGGAAAGTTTTACTACTTACCAAGCAGACAAGTTTTCAGATTATGGAACACTTAAATAATGGATTAATAAGGCAGTACACACAACAGTATGAAGGCAGATCATTCACATGCCCTTCAATTGGCAAAATTCTTAATGTGAGTCTGATCTATTCCACTAAGTAATTATCGCTCTGCCTTCCCAGCATACTGGGGGGTCTAGGCTGAGGCCCTGAGGACTTTATGTGTGCAACTCCAAGGCTGGAATTCCTGGACCAGAGTTGGGGTGAAAAGTGGAGCAATTGAAGGCTGTTTAGGAAGCACAGCCCAAAACCAGAAGAAACTTTCTTGCTAAGCCTCTGCCACTCACTCAGGCATAGAGAATAGCAACAGAAAAGCTTCTCCCCCTGCCTCAGTGCCTCTGTACCTATGTCCACTACAATGGGTGCATTCATCAGAGGTAAAAAAAAAAAAAGCAGCACTTGAGGGGGTCCAAGTGTGGACTCCGGCAGCTGTGACTTTAGCACATATAGGGGAGTTCCTTTAGGTCTTGAGTTCTTTGAAAAAAGCCTCCATCAAAATCCCATATCTTGGGTCTCCTACTGCAAAGCTCTTGTCAGCAAAGGTGGTATCCCAGAAAGACTAGCAATTTGTCATGGAATCTGCTAAAGGTAATCCACATCCCATGGATCCATACGGTGAACTTTCCGGTTTCCCACCCTAGCTACAATTAGAGGAAAGAGAAGACCAGGAGATGGCTGGGGGCCAAGGGGATTCCCAAGGTACTTCTAGTCCTTGTGTTAACCAATAGTTTCACTCTAACCCTTTCTCCCTTAAGCCTTGAACTGTAATTACCATCCAAGACCAGAACTATGTAGGATTTGCTGGTTTCCTTCTGCTACTCTCAACATTACCAAGAAAGGGTCACCCAGGCCACACCAGGAAGGGGCACACACAAAAGTCTAAGGGTCCTGGCAGTTCACAAACCAGTTTTCAGCATCTCAGTTCCCCACTTCTCCAAAGAGTCACTTGGAAATGCAAGCAAAAACAACAGACAGGCTTCCCTCCAGAGTTGCTTGCATGGGAGTATTTTCCCGAGTGCAAGGGCTTAGAACTATTTTCAGTTTCTCCTTAGTCATTAAAGGAACTTTTTGATTTCTCTTTCTTTTTGTATTCTTACCATAACATAACTTTTTTTGGTGTGTGTTTGTGCTGAGGCTTCTACAGTTTAGGCTGAGTAGGACAGTTCTCTCAGACTTTATTTTATGTATTTGTTCTCTACCTTGCCTCAAAAATGACTGAGCTGGGGTTTCTGGTGTTATCCAGCCCAAGGGAAAGGAAATTATAAACATTCATGTGCACAGAGGCTTGAATTAGAAAAGCTGTTCTCTTACGTACTCCCTTTACTGGAAATGATTGAATTCATAACTTCACCAGAACTTTACTTCATCTACTTAGTAAACCCACAAATATCTATTAAGGGCTTATGATGGGCAAGTACTGTATGCCTTGAATCCAGACCTTGTCCTCTGGGTTTTTAGCTAAATTGAAGTGACAATACATGCACACATTATTATTTTGCAGGACAGAGGATAATAGATTCCATGTGTGGGCCACTGGTAATCCAAGGCTTTTGAGAAGTTGGGAGAGAGAAAGCTTTCTTTCAGTTGCATTAATTAGGAAAGGCTTCATGGAAGGGGAAGATGAGCTCAGGTTGGGCTCAGGTTAGGCAGTGATTAAACAGAGGTGGGAGCAGGGCAACCCGTTGTGGCAGGGTGAGCTTTGGTTGAAAGCTTTTATTATTATTTTTTTTTTTGGCCAAGAACTGGCTAAGCACGTGATATGTATCTAACTCATTTATTTTTTACTAGAACCCAAAGAAGAAACGATGAATTTCTCTCAAATGCAAATCATAAGAATAACTAATCTTTATTAAACATTTGCTGCGTGTCAGATCTAGTACCTTACGTGGATCAAGTCTTCTAACATCATAACTCTATGAAGAGGGTGCTGTTTGTTACTTACTATTGCTCCCATTTGTAGTTGAGGAAACCAAGGCATAGAGCCGTATACCTTTCTTGGGTTGATTCAGCCACTGAGGGGCAGAGCTGGGCATAGAACCCGGCACTTCCTCTCTAGTTCTGATTCTGTTCCACACTTCTCATGGGAAGAACCACAGTTATAGGAAGCACTTGTAGAAATAATGAGAAAGTCAGTCCTGAAGTTGATTGGAATGTGTTTGCAAAGCTTATGTAAATCAGATCATTTTTAAGAGTGACCAGTCTTAGAGAATATTTAAGTTTTTGTTTCAGGATTTAATTATTTAGGGCCTGGCACAGTAGCCTAGTGGCTGAAGTCCTCACCTTGCATGCCCTAGGATCCCATAAGGGTACTGGGTTGTATCCTAGCTGCTTCGCTTCCTTTCCCAGCTCCCTGCTTGTGGCCTGGGAAAGCAGTCGAGGACGGCCCAAAGCTTTGGGACCCTAAACCCGCGTGGGAGACCCAGAAGAAACTCTTGGCTTTGGATCAGCTCAGTTGTGGCTATTGCGGCCACTTAGGAAGTAAACTAACAGATGAAAGATATTCATCTCTGGTTTTCCTTCTCTCTGTAAATCTGAATTTCCAATAATAAATAAATAAATAATAAATTAAAAAGAGAGATTTAATTATTTATTTGAAAAACAGAGTGACGATGAGAGGAAGAAACAGAGATATGCCAGAAAAAAAAAAAAAGATCTTTCTTCTGCTGTTTTCACCTGGCCTAGACATGCTTATTGGGGCCATTTGGGGTGTAAACCAGCAGAAGAAGAGACTCAAGCTTCTGGGCTATGTTCTGCTGCCTTCCCAGGCACAGTAGCAAGAACGTGGGTTAGAAATGGAGTAGCTAGGACTCAAACCAGCACTCTAATATGAAATGCTAGTGTCACAAAAGTATTGGCTGAACCAACTGCATGCCAATGCTGGACAGAAAACTTTTAAATTTTACATTTAACAGGCAATGTTGCTACAAACGTAAAAAGGTAATTTTCAACTCAGTACCTCTTATCTCTATTGGTCTATAGAACTGTGGAGGGTAGGATGTGGGGAATCTGGGGAAGAGGGAAAAGGAGGGAAGGAGGTAGCAGTGTTTTGTTCAAGTGGGTAAAGCCTGTGCCTGCAGCACGGCATACTATATGGGTGCTGGTTCAAATCCTTGCTGCTCCACATCCAATCCAGCTCTCTGCTAATGTGTCTTGGAAAGCAGTAGAATATGGACTGAGTGCTTTTGTTCCTATACCTACATGGGAGACCCAGAAGCTGCTCTGGCTCCTGGCTTGGCTTGGTCCAATCCTGTCTGTTGTGGACATTTGGGGAGTGAACCAGGGGATGGAAGATCTCTTTCTATCTCTCCTTCTCTGTAACTTTGACTTTCAAATAAATACATAGTCCCATACTTCCCCAACTACCTCTCCAAACAAAAAAAGAAGGAAGAGGGGTCCCCCATAGGAGAGGAACCGGTGTGGTTCCTCTGTACTAAGGGTTCAAGTAATTCTCTTTGCAGATTGCAAACATCTTTCAGGCAAGGAGAGTATGTGTGGATCATTCAAGGAGTCATTTTGTGGAATTTCTTAATCAAAAGAGGAAGAATTGGGCGGTCAGCTTTGTGTGCCTGGGCTTGTTTCTCATGGGATGAAGCTGGTGCTGTGTACATGGTGTGGGTGGGTGGTCCTGGGCACAGGCCTAGTGAGAGGGCCAGGATCTGGTAATGAGCTACCCGCCCTTCAGTTTCCAATCATATAAGAATGATCTCAATAAGTTATTTGGTTCAAGGTTGACTTGAGTGTTGAAAGATTCACATGGCATACTTAAGGGGGAAGCCTAATTTGGTCTTAAAAACTTCATGGTGTACACCATAGTGTATGCAGTAGATTCTCTTGTGTTCTAACATTGGATCCTGCAGCATCTGCAGGTAGAGTAGGGTATTTTACAGGCAAGGAGATGGAGCTAGGTAAATATAAGCCCCTAGGCTAAAGTGCCACTCCTGGGATCAGGCCTGGAACTTTGCCTCCTGGTGTCAGCCCTTTTAACTCTAGCATCCTTGTCCTGGCTTTGGATAAGTAAAGCCTGGATGATGAAGAAGGATGATAAAGGAAGGTATTGAAGGAGTTCAAGCTTGCTAAGGGTTGCAACTCTAGAGCAGACAATGCCCAGTGTCCTTCAAGTAGGGCTAGAGAGGAACGGTAGGACCAGTGAGGAAAGAATTCAGAACCAAGAGGCGACTGGACCATTTGCTGAAAGTCGGAGAACTACAGCCCTTGAGAGAAGCCCTGACGACAAGACCTTAACTACCTCTGATGTGAAAGGATTCTTAGTGAGCAAAGAAAGGAACTTCTGAGTATTTATTCAACAAAACTTTAGCAAGCACCTACTGTACCCCTGGCCACAGGGACAGCTGAGGTGACTGAGTTTCAGTATAGTTCTGAGAAATTCCTAGTGGGCATGGGTAAGTAGACAGAGAAAGAAATAAGTTGCATCCAGGGGCAACTGATAGAAGCTAGATTGGGAGTGCAAGGGGAGGAGGAGGAAGGAAACCCCAATTGTTTAAATTATTTTGTATTATTGTTTTATGATACAGTTCTATAGACTCTGGGATTTCCTGACTCCCTCTCTCCAAGTTCCCTCCCCCACCCGACTGATTTCCCCTCTAATATTACAATGGGTGGTCCAGGACCCCAAACTTCCATGTGTGCCAACAGTATGACAGAATTTTTAAGTGTCTTCAGCTGTTCTGTGTAAAAGGTGTCCCACACCATTGCCAGTCAACCCGTCCTAAGAGAAAAGGAGGCTAGAGGCTGAGAAACTTCCAGGCGACATGGTTTAAAAGGTAGAGGAGAGATTAAAATATAAATTTGATTTATGTCCATATTCCAAGTGACCAAAGTGTTGTGTCATTTTTATCAATTCTAGCAAATAATACTCTGTCCCGGTGTTTCCCATGTGTACATGGATGTAGTGGCTGCGGGAAGCAGAAACAGTGCAGTGAGAGTGGGATTTGGGTGAAAGATGAGCAGAGTCGATGTTACTTTGTATTCTAATATGAACTAGGAAAATCTGTACAGCCTTGAGCCCAAGCAATGAGCCAAGAAAGAAGTTTATAGTATGGTCTGTGCTGGGTTAGGACATTAAAAATCTGGTTGGATTTCCATGCATTTCCTGTGATCTCTGGTTTAGGAAATGGCGTGATTTGAAGACAGAATATTTTGAGATTTGGTCTTCAGGGTGGCAGTATTAGGAGCTGTTCTAAACTTCTAGTTGGTGAAGTCAAGTCTCTCTATTCCTGGTCCAACATATGATCGTTTTCCCCAGTACACACTGTCAGTCTTCTCATCCACTCATCCACCATGCAGTTCTTCCTGGAACTGAGCTATGCAGATGCTCTTGAATCTCCTGAACTACGATCAAAATAAATCCTCTTTTTCTTCACAAGTAGCCTGCCCCACTTATTTCATTATAGTGATGTAAGGGTGACTAATAGGGAAGCTTGCTACCAAGGAATGGGGCTGTTCTTGTAACTATATCTGGAAACCCTGAAGTCGTTCTGGAATTGGCATATGGGAAGAGGTTGAAAGAGATTGGAGAAGCAGAACTAGAAAAAGCAGAGAAAGCTAAAAGTGGAATGTTTTATGAGCAATTCTAATGAGGGCTCAGAGGAAGACTGCAATGTTAACAGACAGTAAAGGACATGCTGACGAGGCCTCAAACACAACCGAGGATTCTACGGGAAATTGGAGTAAAAGTTAAGAACCTGGCTCCATTGTGCCCATGTCCTAAGACTTTGTGACTTAAAGATTATGGATTATTTTATTTGGAGGAAAAGATTTTGAAAGAGCAAGACTGTGGCCTGGAGTTATTGGCCACCTTTTAGCCAGATTCACAGTGGCTGAAAGGAGACATAGAGGAGAGATTTAGAAAATCTGCAGGCTCGCCAGGAAAGGACTAAAACTGTGTTTAGAAGGCAAGGATTCAGCCATGCTGCTTGCTAAAGACTGGCCCAAGTAAAAGGAAGCCAAGTGCTTTGCATCATGACAATAGGAGAGATGCCATGAGGACATCTCAGAAATCTTCCAGGGAAACGCAATTTTCCAGAAACAGCTCCACAATGCCTTGGGTGCTCAGGGCTGACTAGCTATCAAAGGGTTCCACCCTTGCTGCTAGAGCATGATTCAAGAGGACCTTGGTGTCACCTTTGTGAGTCTGACCTTGTAGGTGTGCTAAATGCAAGCATTATGAAGTCATGACAACTTCCTCTGGTGTTTCAAAGGTATTACTAGGAGGACACTTAACAATGCACTACAGGATTGGGGCCCCTCCATGAGGCTGCTGGGGTATGATGTCAATTGGAGTGGTGGGAATGAAGCTGAGTGGAGATCCTAGAGAGGCAGAGAAACCAGCCACTTGCTGCAGTAACCTCAAGAAGCTGTAGACATCCATATGCAGCCTCAGCAAGCAGCTGTCTAGACTGCAAGCAGCAAAGCAATGAGGCAGGACTGCCCAACACCTTGGGAACGCCTCGCCTGCCACAGTGTGCTCAGGACGTGAGGCTTGGAGTGTGAGAAATTAATGTTTATTCTACTGGGTATGATCTTCCTTTGGGTTAGTTACTGTCTCCTTGCCTTTCTTTGTTTTGAATAGAAATGCTTATCCTGTGCCTCTGTGCCTTCCTTGCTGTCATAGTTTGGGAGTATGCCATTTGTATTATTATTTTTTACAGGGGCTCACAGTTCAAGGGACTAGTTTTGAGGTTCATGTGTGCCTTTGGACTTGGATTTCTGAGTGATACTGGAATAGTTGACACATTGGGATTCTCGAGAATGATGGCATTTTGCATGGTGAGGCAGACATGAACTTCAGGGAGACCTGCTAGGGACAGAATGCTATAGTTCTGCTTCCCCAGAAGGCTAATATGTTGGGAACTTGATCCGAAGTCTGTTTATATTTGTTGGATGATGTGACCTTTAAAAAGGAAAGTCTTCGGTTCAGTGATGGCATACCCTCAAAAGGAACAATGGGACCCTACTCTTTCTCTACTTTTGGTTCAAGGTGTGACCACCTGTCCCAACACATGCACCCATCATTGTTACACATCATCTACTCATTATCACAAGGTTTCCCCGAGAATTAAACTGAAGCAGACACCTTCCCGTTTGAACTTTCTAAACTGTGAGCTAGATAAACTGTTTACTTTCTAAGGAGTCCTTATCAGGTGTTTCGCAAAACTAAAACAAGAAGAAGCATAAAATGTAAGGCATACATTACCAAAGATTTTCTTCCTGCCCCCATTTAGTTTCCTAAACACGCTTTTTAAAAAAGATTTATTTATGTTTGGTGGAAAGGCGGATATACAGAGAGGAGGAAAGACAGAGAGGAAGATCTTCCGTCCAATGGTTCACTCCCCAAGTGGCCACAACGGCCTGTGCTGCACCGATCCGAAGCCAGGAGCCTCCTCCGGGTCTCCCACATGGGTGCAGGGTCCCAAAGTCTTGGGCCGTCCTTGACTGCATTCCCAGGCCACAGGCAGGGAACTGGATGGGAAATGGAGCCACCGGGATTAGAAACGGTAATCATATGGGATCCTGGTCTGTGCAAGGCGAGGACGTTAACCATTACGCTATCACGCCGGGCCCTCCTAAATACACTTTTAAGAGATCTGTTCATCTTAGTTTTTAACCAAAAAAGTACTAATTGGTTCAGTGGTGTTCCTGGACAAGACTGGACCTGTTGTGCTCTTGGATGCCTTCCAGAAAAGAGGCCTGTGTTGGAAGGGCTTTGTTTTCCCTGGACTTGTCACTGCCCCAGGATTCTGAGGCCCTGGTTGGCGTGGGGAGTGCAGAGAAACTGCTTACAGACACTGTGTCACTTGAACAGGGACATTTGGGGGGTGGGGGGTTAGCTCCAAAATAGCTTCCCATCCTTGGATAATTATTTTGTCAAAAATGAAACCTCTGGTGCTCCCTGGCCTCATTTTGATATCTGCCATCCTTTCTCCTCTCTTTGGAGTCCTATAGTAATGTCATTAAAGTCTCTGGAAAATGTCAGCTGAAACCACGTTTTTTCTCTGTTATAACCTATGAAAAATGGGGTGGACTTAATATGTTTGGTTTGGGAAATCAGTTTTTGTCCACTATAACCAATTGTCCATAATAACCATGTCTGTTGTAAGTGGCGTGCACGGTAATAACCCTCATATAAAGGGTAAAATGAAAGACAAACCATTCCAGTTGGTAGCTGGAGCCGTATCACTATAGATCACTGCCTATGTATATCAAATGATTGACGGCCATTTTTAGAGCTTTTTCAATTCAATGCCAGTGCCATCTAACAGCAGTAAAGCACACAGTATTTGCTGATACCCTTCCTGATAAACCGTCTGGTTGTGAGTGAGAACAGCTTAAGGAATGAAAAGTCACTGGGAGCCATTTCGTTCCAATGATCCATTCTCAGTGTCCTGGCGGGAGGACGTCATCTTCGCAGAGAATGAGCCCATGCTAGAGAGCAGGCAGCAGAGCTGAAGCAGGACCTGCCCCGGCCCAGGAAAGGCTGTGTTCTAAACAGTGATCAGCTCTGGGCCTACTGAGGCTGCCCACGGCGGTAGGAGGGGCGAGAGAAGCAGCTTTGAAGGGAGAGCACTCCCCCGGCTCCCCGCATAAGCAAGATCCCATTTGACCTTCACGACAGTAAGCACGCACAGCTGTGAGCACGTTCTACTTGTAAATTCATTTAATCCTGAGATAAACCCCATGAGGTCAGTATTCCTGCTATTTCCGCTCTACAGTTGAAGGGACAGAGGTGTGCAGAGGCTCGGGGATTACAGAGTTAGGGAGTGACCAAGCTAAAAGTGAAATCAAGTATTGCAACTCTAGAGCCTGAACTTTGACCCGATAGGCTGGTCCACCATGGGGCTGGGGGCAAAAAGTATATAGATACTTACCTACGTTTGGACAGAGTAAGTGTTGGCAGTAGAGGAGGCTACTGATGCTGACACTCACTCCCATAAAAGCTGCTGATAGACATGGTGAGGACACCTTTTGTTTTCTTCCAACTCTGCTTCCCCCTGTGGAGCAGGCTCACCTCTCTGCTCTAGGAATAAATATGAATGTTCCAAGTGGATTGGTGCTTCTGACACATATTTACTTAAGAAGTTGACGCTCAGGGTGGGTGTTTGGTGCAGTGGTTACATGTCACAATGGGATACCAGTAACCCATATCAAGTGCCTAGATTTCAGTCCCGGCTCTGCTTTCAAATCCAACTTTCTGCTCATTGCACCCTGGGAGGCAGTTGTGACAGCTCAAATACTGATAAGGTATAGCGGTTGATGGCTAGCACCTGCCTGACAGGTTAATCGATAGAGAGGACAGTTGCTGTCACCAAGTTGGGCACTAAAGACTCCTCCTAACATCCTACACTTGTGTCTGGGGTGATCTCTCTTGCACTCTACCACATTTTGAAGGCCCCAGAGAGATGAGGTCCCTGGTCAGAGGTGATGGTCACTTTGTGCTCTGGAACCCAGTTTCCTGGCCCCACCGTGTTGTTTAGGGAATGTGGAAATGAACCAGTGGATAGGCCGTTTCTCTTGTTTGCTGTTGCTCTGTCTCCCTTCCTCCCTCTCACTTTCCTTTTCAAACAAAAAAGAGTTTCCACAAGATTAGAAAGTGTGATTTCTCCTGTACTATATATCCAAGTTTTAGTTTAAACAATCATTTATGGATGTTATTCTTAAAACACGAGTCCTGTAGAAAGAGCTAGAAACTTCTGAAGACAGAGACCACTTTTTTGTTCCTTGTTTTCCCTCCAGTCCCAACACAGAGAAGCCCAGCCATGAGCCTGGCACATAGTAGGCTTCAGGAATCGTTGCAGAATGAGTATAATGAATGAAAGTCTTCATAATGAGAAGAAACAGAGTACTACATTTGTCCTCGTCTTTTGCCCAGGACAAGACATGTGCTAAGTCTTTTGCCAAAGGATTACTTTCCTTAAATTACCCACATCTCAATTACGGAAATGAAATTCCACAAGAAGCAGTTCCCTCTGTTATGAAACCCATGCAATTGTTAAGCGATTCCAAACACATTCCCTATGCACCCCATTAAATCCACCAAACTCTCTCTTGTCCTCCTGTGGTGCTTCCTTCCTTCCACTGGGGGAGCAGGGAGCACACGTTAAAGGGGTAATCCCATTGCTTTGCAGGATCCTCCTGATGTTCACTTGCTTCAGGAACACATGCAGATACTCACGGTTTAGCACATGGGCCCTGTCTTATCAGCTGTCTTTTAATCTTGGGTAAATTGAACAAGCGTGGAGAACTTGCAGGTGACAACCAGCTCAGCTGAGACTGCGGGGATGAAAACCGCAGCAGTGCAGTCCCTAAAAGTCGTCCGGTGTGCTTGAAGCACACAAAGAGAACCCTTGATCCCGGCTATCAAAGGGTGCAGCAAGATCAAGAAGAATTAAAACTGATGGTGTGCCAGAAACCACCTGCAACAGAAGGTCATTACTTCCCCTCGTTAAAACAGCCTCAGTTCTGGGGCCTGATCTGAAGCTTAATTGAAATGTTTCAAACAGTGGATTATAACGAAGATGAGACATCCCCTGCCCATTTCATGACCTTTGCTAAGAAAGATTGGTAATAAGGTTAAAGAAGAAAGAAAGAAAGAAAGAAAGAAAGAAAGAAAGAAAGAAAGAAAGAAAGAAAGAAAGAAAGAAAGAAAGAAAGAAAGAAAGAAAGAAAGAAAGAAAGAAAGAAAGAAAGAAAGAAAGAAAGAAACATCTGAGCAGTTTCCTGAGGATGGCCAAGGCCTCTTAATGATGCGAGCCAGGGCACCTGTCTTGGTCCAGGATGCTGAGGGGACAGTGGCCTCAGGCATCCCAGCCACTCCTCTGGACTCCTCTCCTCTGACAGTGCTACTGTGCCTTATCCTTGCCTGAACAGAACTAGGGGACAGCCGGCACTAGATGAGGCACCAACCCTGGGATAATATTTCTCTACTGTCGTGTATGTTATTCTTGTGGTACAAAAGGGTCCATTGGTGTGTCACACTTTTGAAATCTTTCTATCTCACTTGGGCAACTGCACATGACCCCCTTGAGAGCTGCTGATCGGTAAGGCCCTCCAGGTCTGCACAGAATGGGTCTGTGTCAGGAGGGAAGACCGGCTGGAGATAGCTCAGTTCCGATGTTATCAACTTTTCTATATCCTGAAAAAAATCACAATGCTGCTCCGCTTGTGCTTTTCACACGATAATAAAGTGCAAGTCACATTTGCTCAGAGATCTGAATGCCTTTGGACTCTCTTCCCCTTTTTGGTATGATTATCTGTCCCAGCAATGTAGTCCATGTCTGAAGTCCTGCGATTATCTCAACCTCCGGCTGGCACGTTGTGAAAGTCACTGTTTTGGGGATACTGTTGCAGCAGTTGATATGAAAGAGCTACAGAAGTTCCTGTATCTTCTGGCCTTTTCAGCCTGGTCCCACCTGTTTTTACAGAACTGTGGTTGAAGTCTCTTAACTGATGGGTGGTCTTTGGGAACCCACACTGCATCAAGTCTGGTCTATAGCATCAGGAGCAGCGGGTACTTTTCTTAGAAATGCTGCCCTGGGGCCCACCCAGCCCTACTGCTCTGACCCTGCCTGTGCTTTAGGAACAGTTCCAAGTGATTCATTAGCATGTTAAAATTCACGAAGGACGTTAGGAGGAGGCACTGTGTTGGCTGGTGGGCTTCAGGAGTCACATGAAGTATTTCTGGATGCAGAATACCTTGCTAAGACAGGATTTAGCTGCCCTGGTTGCTGAGAAGGCCTGGAGGGATCCCTATTTCTCTTGCACATTTCTAATGGGGGAGAGTTAATAAGTCTTTCAACAGCTGGAGATATTTTGCAATCAGGGACCAACATAAAAAGACAGCAGGCCAGGAACCAAAGCCTGCCTGCCAGAGCTGTTGGATTAGGCTCCTACGACAGCCTAAGAAAAAGCACTAGTTGTTTCTTCTGACTTTATTAAACTTTTGTGTGGTGGCAAAATTTGTTTGAACTTAACTAAATCTCCCAAATAAAAGGCCAGCTCGGACCATCTGGTACTGTAGGATGAATGATTTAATTCAGGGCAATTATCAATCATTGTTTTGGGATAGCTCACAGTGGAAACTCCTGGTCCTACCTGCTGTTTCTCTACTGAAAGTTTTTTGTTCTTTCTTTTTAATTAAAAAAAATTTTTTTTTTCCATGAAAGCTTCAAATGGAAAGTTGCACTAAAGTGATTATCTTAATTTTACCTCTTGCTTTTTGATACTTGATTCTCTCATTTCATCCCAATAGAGTGGCTCCTTTGAGAGCAGTGCTTACTCCTCCTGAACTTGTTTTTGTTACTGCCCATGTTTCTCCTGTCTTTGCATTTTTCCTCTACATCTTTCTATGACTGGGGTTCTATTTATCCTATCTAATCCCCAGATGATCTCAGGAGCTGGTCCCATAATCCTCCTGAGTGGCTAGTTTTTCTTACCTGAAAAATGACGTAAGCATTGCTTTCATTTGCTCACAGAAGTGAGAGGGCTAAGGAAGGAAAAGCAAGGGCTGTGCACTCCTTTTCTGCACAGAAGACTGTCTTGACCCTAAGGCTGCTCCCAGCAAAGGCCCCCTGCCCTTCTTAGCATCCCTGCTTGATCTCCTTGGTCCCTCTCTGACCATGCACTTCCACCTTCTTCCCACTCTTGTTTCTTTCATGCATGGATTGCTCTGGGACTAAGCTTCTCCTCCTTGTTGACACCTGCCATCTTTTAGGAGTTCCTGGCAGCAACACCTTCTCTGAGGGGCCTTCCATATTGTCCCAAGGAAACTTAGCTCTCCTGCTTTGTAACTTCTATGTGCTCCCCCCACATTCCTTCATCATTGTCTGCCGTCCACATGATGTATTTATCTATAGTGTGTAGCTTTTTTTTTCTTCAAAAACCTTTCTCTGTATTCACAACTAAATGTAAAATTTTGAGACTGAGAAGCTGATTAATTCATGTCTATGTCTTCAGTGGCTAGTTTGGCAAGTGACTGTGGAGTGAGTGAATGAATGCATGGCCTTCTAGACCAGACTGCATTGATTTTTTTTTTTTTTTTAAGAGAAGCAAAGTTGGAGTTGATTATGCAAAAAGCAAGGAATTTCTGATTAAGATCCAAAAATGTCTCATGGAATCCACTGCTAGGGTATATAGCCTGAGCCAGGCCCAGACTGAATCTGGAAAGGATCTCTTTGTTTCTTATTTTTCTGCTGTTAATTATCCACTTGCCTTATCCTCTTTCTTATTTTCTATCTTTTTTCCTCTCTTTTTCCCCATCTCTATTTTCTCATGGGTTTCTTTCCCTCTTAGATCACATGAAGAAACTATTTATATGTCATGAGTTCAGGCACCTAGGGAGTCTAATAAATATTCCCTTGGCTTTAACTTCAAATATCCAATAGGGATCCTGATTGGTCCAGCTTGGATCAAGTGTCCACCTCTGGATCATTCATCTGTGGTGAGGGAGAAGAACAAAAAGTCCTGCGAATACGGCCAGAGCAGATCTCCCCAAAGGAGGCCATTATCGTTATGTAACTGGAGAATGGCTTAAATGCCAAAACCGGGGATAAATTTAAGTGGTTAAATTACACGTATTAAACAATGATTTTTCAAACACATGTCACCACAGATTTCATTAAAACATGCACCTCTAAAATTAATTTTTATGGGCTTTTGGGGGATCTCATAATTTTTAATTAAAACATTTGCTTCTAAAATTAATTTTTATAGACTTCTAGGAGTTCTATACTTTGATCCTGTATCGATCTTTTTTTTTTTTTTAGGTTTGAAATGCATTTATTTTATGATAACTGGAACTCAACTTTCATGAAATTTTTATCAAGTAGCGTATTTTAGATTAAGCTTAGGGTATGATTGCAATATACATACAAGTGGTTTTCCATTCCAATTTACAAAAGCATTCTTTGTTAGTAACAAAAAATATAGAAGAGGTGCAGTTTTCCTTTTACTCCAAAGTTTTTATTTTTAAAAGACCATTCACTAACATTCTATTACAGATGACTTAGAAAGAGAAGCTTATTATGGCCAAATCATCCCATTTACCCAGGCATGTGGTGATGGGATATTTCAGAGTCCATGTTGGTTTTAGATAGTTTAGATAGCAAATTCTCTTATAAGATAGGTTTACTAGTTGTATAGGGGTAAACCTAGATAACACTAGAACACATGATATTCATAACTAAAAAGGAATGATATTCAAAACTAAAATGGAATAAGTAAACCTGTATGGTAGATGACCAAGCAGTATGGGACAAACTCACTCCCAGCAGTTCATTTTGTTTCAGAGACAGGCACACTAATGGTATTGCTGATGGGAGCACTTCAGCAGGTTCCCAGGGACAAATTCAAGGTTTTCAAAGGATGCAGACAATGAACAGTATCTTACATAAGCTAGTACAGCACTTAAGGCAAGACGCTAGGCCCGCAGGCCACCTTCCCACTCCCAGGGCTTCAGGGGAGTGCCCAGGTCCAGTGACATGATGATCACCTCTTAATATTTTCTAGAAAAATACAAAGTAAAATGCCACACCACGCTATTTTACAGGAAATGTTATTAACTGAAGATGCCTGGTATTCCCAGGCTTTCTCAGTTCTATTCCATTGACTAATGGAAAACCTTCATCCAGTCCAATCACTGGAAGATATTGGTTATGATGAAAAAAAATGCAAAGGCTTTGTTGCCGCATGGAATTTCAACTAAAGGAAAAAAATTAATTTCATTTTCTTTCCAAATCTGGTTGTTCTATGAACCCCATAAAGTGTAATCTGAAAGGTGGTTGCTTCCTTAATCCGTGTTCTCTGGAGCCTGGGGATTGGGGCTGAGATTAGATTAACCCCTGCCGGTTGACTATCATGCCTTCCAAGTCTGTGGCATCAAATTGCAATATGCTTAGAGCCATGTTGGATAATCTCCCAACTTGTGAAAATGAGTTTCACAAATGGAAGGCCTATAATGAAAGGTGAGATGGGATTGTCCATGGGGATGGTTTCTTTTGGAACTTGGCCTTCCTGTAGCTGCCAGTGCAGTAAGTAAGGATTTATATACCTTTGATGTCTGTTATTGAGATTACTATCATTGGTGTCCTTTATTCTTCAGTGATGGGGACTGGATTTTCTGACAAAGTAATATTATCTTACATGTAATTCTCTACCATAAAAATAATTATTATATGCAACTTGCCAGAAACAGGGCTGGGAATAGATTTGGAGACTACTCAGGAGGTACTGTCTGCCAACAACAACAGTAGCAGTAAACAACACGTTTCTAATGGTGCTTTGTAATTCAGAGATTGTCTTAATGATATAATGAATGTGAAAGCACTTTAATTCTATAATTGCTAATGTAAGGTTTCCATATTACCACCAATGATCCTTTTAAGCCATTTAAGTTCTTGGTATGTTGCAGATGGCATATGTGGGGGAGGATGGGGGAAGATTTGGAAGGCAACTAAGATGCTGGTCTGTTTTCAAGAGATTTAATTTTTACCAGGGGATACATAGAAAACTGTAAGACAATATTAATGTGTTTTGAGATATGATCTATAAATTTCATATGCATTCAGAAGAAAGAGACGGCCCAAAGGGTGTGGGACAGAAGTACAATGAAGCCAGGACATTTAAAAAGTCATTTCTGTATCCTCATACCTGGCATAATGAAGATATTTCAAAATGTTCATGGAAAATGGAATTAAAAGATAAGTTAATTTTGGTGCAGTGCTTTTTAAAAATTCATGCATGGTTTTCTCATATTATGTAATTTTCATAAACTTTTAAAGATCTGCCTCATGTAATAGGTGCTCAGTAGGCATTTGATAATTCTTTCATGAATGAAGAGAAACTTAAGCAATGGAAGATGGGTTGATCAGGATATGCGGAGATTGAGGATATAGAATTGCAGGTGGTGGGAGCAACCTCAGGCTGTGGAAGATGGGCGGTGGGGAGGCTGTGGCAGACGCACAGCATGCAAGCAACAATGACCATGCAGTGGCACATGGCGGGAGGTGCTTCACAGAGTGGAGCTGGGAGATGCAAGGAGTATTGTTGGGGATATTTCAAAATCATGATACAGCTAATTTGCCACTCTCCCCTGATGGCTGGGACTTTCACCTATCTGCAGGATGCTCCAATTTCTCTCTATCTCTGCCATCCAGCTTTGCTATCAGGCCATTTGCATCCACACTTGCTCTGTCCCCATCATCTGTCAGAATCTGCACTTGGGATGATCATTGAAAAATGGAAGTCTGGGCCTATCACCATGCGCTTCTTCTTGCTCCTCAGATGCAGATGAGCCTTCTGCTGTGGCCTGTGAGTCCTGAACTCGGCTTGCTCTTCCAAACGATTCTGAATAGTCTTCCCTCTTATCTGTGTCGTCCTAGCTGGAACTGACCTCTGTCTCTGAAACGTGCCACGTATTTTCCAATCTCAGGGCCTTTGCATGCACTGTTCATTCCGTCTGGCTGACTTCGGGCTACTCTCACCCTTCTGGACTTTCTTGATAGTTGTTCTGTCAGGGCAGCATTCTTGAAATTGGCCCACATCGTGATAGGAAATGTATTCAGCGCCTTATCTGTAGTTTAGTACTCTGATTTCAGTTTAGTAGTTCCACGATTCTAATTAATGCCTGCTACTTCTATTGGACTATTGTAAACTTCATGAGGGAAGTTTTTTTTTTTGTTTGTTTTTTTAATTTGGAAGGTAGAATCACGAGAAGTGACAAGAGTAGGAAGAGAGGTCTTCTATCTTCCAGTTCACTCTAAATGTCCACAGCGGCTGGAACTGAGCCAGTTTAGAGCTAGGAGCCAGGAGCCAGGTACTTCCTGTAGGTCTCCCATGTGGGAACTATGGCCCAAAGACTTGGATCATCCTCTACTGCCTTCTCAGGCCACAAATAGGGAGCTGAATCAGAATTGGAGCAGCTGGGACATGAACAGCACCCATATAAAATGCTGGTGTGGCAGATAAAGACTTAGCCTACTACATCTTGGTGCTGGCCCCTGAACGTATCTTATAAAATCAGTGCTGTGTTCTTAACATTCATCTGGGTATCTAGCAACTAATAGATATTTGCTGAATGTGCGAGTGGCTGGGTGAGTGTTGGCCATGGCTGGGAAGCACAGGACGGTGGCCTGTTTCTTGGAGAGTGCATTGGAACAAGGCACTGGGAAACATGGCTTTGGTGTCAGCAAGACTTTGAGTTGCTGCTTCTTTTACCAAGTGACCTGAATTATCTAAATTACTTTGGATCATTTTCTTAGTGATTTTTTAGTCTGTGTTTTCTTAATATTTAAATAATTATTTAATACTAGAAAAAGAGTAGACATTATGCCTGCTTTTTAAAAAAACATGCTGGCATGTTGGCTTCATATGTGGATGCTGTACATGTACACACACATATACTATTTTCTTCTTGAAAGCAGGGAATATTGGGGTTGGGGTTGTGGCACAGCACATTAAGCTGCTGTTTGTGCCAGTGCATCCTATGTAAGTGCGGTTCGGAGTCCCATATGCTCCACTTTTGATTCAGCGTCCTGGCAGTAGAAGATGGTGCAGTTGCGTGGGCCCCTGCTGCTCCTGTGGGAGATCTGGATAGAGCTCAGGCCCCTGGCTTTGGGCTGGCTCAACCTGGACTGTTGCAGCCATCTGGGGGTGTCAGTGGATGGGAAGATTTCTCTCTCCTTAGCTCTGTAGCTCTGCCTGATCAAATAAACAGATTTTTTAAATAAAAAAAAAGCAGGGAACATTCTATCACATAACTTGGAATTCATAAACTGAGAAAAGGAGGTATATTATTATGTACAGGGAATAATTCAGTGAAGACAACATTTATTATGATCTGTATACCAAATAATATGGCATCCGCACCATTTTTATACTATCTCCATATATTAACTTCCCCATGTGAGAGAAAACATGTGGAATTTATCTTTCTTGGTTTGGCTTATTTCCGTGACTTTTAAATGGGAAACAGCACTGCCTATCCCCCAAGGGTAGTGAGAAATGAATGTTAGGATGCACACAAAAGCATTTTATAAAAATGGAAAACTTATAAATACATCGGTCATATAGCCAGAAATGACTTTAGAAGCTTGTCAGAATCACAGCTTTATGGATAAAACAAAGGAAACTAAGCAAAGTGAATTGACTTGTCCACAATCATGTCTGCACTTGGGGAAATTATGAATGCAAACAATATTGATGCTACCATTTTTTTTTGAGCACTTGCTGTATACCAACTAAACTGCTAGTGCATTTCTTGGTGAGTCTTGGCAATGAACTACAAAACAGAGGTTGTGTTTAATAATGAGAGAAGCTTGTCAAAGAGTTCAGAGATCAGAGAGGGGGTGAGAATTCCCATGTCCTGTCTTCTCATTCCTTCCGCATTGTTCACTTTTCTTGTGTAGGGCCAAGGCAACAGCCAGACACATCAGGAAATATCCAAGCTTGGATTGGCCCCCGCGAGAGTTAGAGGAGGAAGCTCGAGTGGGAGGAGCGGGTTTTTGTTTTGTGAAGATGCACTGTGATATTTTAATAGGACCAATTTCTGATGAAATTATTAAAGTTTCCAGAGAAAGAAACAAAACCCTAGGGAGTTGTTTAACTGGCATTTCTAGTTCTTGTGAGGATTCTACTTCCACTTATGGGAAGAGAAGAATAGAAGTGTTTATTATTGTGAAGTTCCTATAACAAGACATTTTAACATGTGGAATTTGTAATTTTACTGCCATAATCAGTATAAAATGCTAACTCCTGAGTTTGAGTTAACAAAGCACAGTTGTTATTTTCACGTTCTCTTTTTTACCACAACACTGTGATTTTAGTTGCTGGTTTCCCCGAGGACACAAGGGTGTGTTCTTGCCCTCCACCTGTTTCCCTTCTTCTCTATCTCTCTCCCATCCTCCTTTCCTTCTTTCATTTCTACTTCCATTCTTTCTGTATTTTGTGTAGTATTTTTTCTGTTAAAGGTGTGCAAGGGCAGTGGTAGGAGCAGCGCAGAGCATGCCATCCCTCACATGCTATCTCTCTTGGATGTGCTGAGTATCTTAACAGGTGATGTTGTCATCGGTTAGTAGCCTAGGAGTTCATGTATCCAACAAACATTTACTGAATTCACTTATTTTGAACAGAGACTGGAAAAGGAAGGAGAGGAGGATAGATGAAGGTATGATGTGTAAAGGAGATAATAATTCCCCAGCCCCAAATTGCCATCGTAGAGCTGTGTTGGAAGTTGGTTTTTTAAACCTCTTCCTTATGAAGCAAGCATTGCTCCAAGCACTTTTTAATTTCACAAGGACTTCATATCCCAGGTCTTATTATACCACTATGTGTCACAGAAACACATGAGGAAATTGGGAAGAGAGATGCAGCAATGTATACAAGGTGGCCTAGATAACAATGCTGAGGTGGGAGAGATATTTGAACCCAGGTAATTTGACATGTGAGTCCATGCTGCCCTGGTGAAAACTACATTCCCTGTCCCATTGCTGAGCAGTGAGAATACATCGGTCTCTTGGAATCCAAGAAAAGCAGGAGAGGATGGGACGCCAGACCCGCAGCAAGCACAGCTGCTAACCTCGCCCTGATTTCTGACGTGTCTGTCAATCTAAGCAGCCTCCCTTCCCAGGTTTTGAGATGGGCCGTCACGATCCACCTGTTCTTTCGACCTGGAAATGGGTACGCTCATTACTCGCCCAGACTTTGATTGGGGAGAGTAATGTGCAGAGGTGGACACTGGGTAGCTTCCACCTGCCAGATTCTCTGGCTCTATTTATAGTCATGTTTGTGCATTAATGTTTTATACTTAGCTAAATTGTGCGCATTGCATTTAAGGCCAGATTTGCCTTGTTTAAAAACATCCAAATTGGGATTAAGTATTCAAGCTGTAATCTCTTTAGTGAGTGTCTGTCTATTGGATTTGTGTGCCATAAAGAGGGTTATTGAAATACTGTAACTTTAATATATTTTTTATCCTCTCTTCAGAACTGATTTGGAAATGAATTGAGAAGCCAGATGAGACATTAGAATAGACCCCAAACAGCAAAGCAGCCTGTGTTTATTTTTCAGGCTGGTTACAATAATACAGCCTATGTTTGTGTCAGTGCCCATTTCTAGATTCTTCCTTTCCCTTTGGTATAGGAGAGTGAATTTCCTTGAATCACACATTCGCCCTCTCCCTGGTGGTAATGTTGTTGTTCCAAGCAGACACGATTTCCCAACCTCTTTTCCCTTGTACTGCTAGGGAGCTTTGCTCAAACTCACAGGAGTTCCAAGATTGGGGTAGGGGCTGGGTGGAGTAGGGGTTAGGACGAGCATCATGAAATCTACATATTTGACTTAATCGACGAGTGTGCAGCTCCAGTTAGTATTCTGCAAATATTGGATATGAAAAATCAGATAAGACACATACCAGTGTAAAGAACCCAATAAATTTTATTTTTGTGCTACATTAAAATAAAATTCAGATAAAAATTTAAAATCATAGCATATTCAGAATAACCATTTGATAGCTATATATAAATCTATTTAAGAGATGAGCAAGCACAAATTATGGGATGCCAGAGCAAGTTGATTTAGGCTGCTTTTTCTCTAATATAAATAATGCAGAGTGCTGCAAATATTCAAGTACACTTAACTGAACATAATTAAAATATTGGAATATATTTTAAAAATAAATAATTAAGTAGTAGGAAGTATCTGCAATACTAATTCAAAGTGATCGTCATGTGGTGATTATGTTATGCAGTTTACCCCGCACTTTAAAGTGCAATAATAAAATTTGCATTTAATAAAAATTATGATTCTGTAATATTTGAGGATATGGGCAGATTCTATTTCAAGTACAAAACACAACCCTTGTCTCCCTGATCCATCAGCAGATGGACTGAGAACAGACATTTTCAGCTCAGCTGAGCAGCTTGCCTGCTGGGCCATGCTTTTGCCATTACCATGTTTTTATTGCTTTGCAGGGACTTCTGTTTGCCTGTTTTCTTTTCTGGGTGGTCATTCCCTAGAGGAGACAGCCCCAGATCACCTTATGAACCAATGCTGAGTATGTACTGGTGAGTGGTACATGTTTAACAAGAAATAGTGGACAGGGCGGGCACTGTGGTGTAGTATGCTAAGCCTCTGTATTGTGGTGCTGACATCCATATGGAGATCAGTTCATGTCCTGATGGTTCAGTTTCTGATTCAGCTCTCTGATAATGTACCTGGGAAAGCAGTGGAGGATGGTCCAAATGCTTTGGCCCCTGTGCCCATGTAGGTGACCTATAGGAAGCTCCTGGCTTTGGGTCAGCTCAGCCCCCCCCACGGTATATTCATTCGAGGAGTGAACTAGCGAATAGAAGACCTCTCTCTGTGTGTCTTTGCTTTTCTCTGTCACTCTGCCTTTAAGATAAAAATAAAATAAGTCTTAAAAAAAAAGAATTGGTGAATGAATGAATCAAAGGGTACGGGGCTCCCTTGTTCCCTATCCTTGGCGCAAGAGTAACATGCCAGGCATGTTCCATCTCCAGCTCTGCGAAGGGAAGGATGCTTTACTGTGTTTACTCGGTGGATCCGCAGCCCTCTAAAGTATGTGACACAGTGGAGATTCTCCGTGACAATTGGTCACATACAGGCATTAATGAATGAATTGGCTGGGGAAAAGTATTGCTCTTGGATGTGGAAGGTGGGTGGATGCTATTGTGGCACATCTTCAGCATTGTGGGGTTCAAGGAACAAGATGCAGTTGTTTGTCTTTCTTGTTTGTCTTTCTGTCTCATCTGCTGGGATGGCTCCTCAAGAAGAAACTAGGCACTCTCATTTATTCAAAATGTCTGTGCAATATTCTGCTGACTCTATGATCTTCTCTGGCTCTAAGTTGGCTACGATGCTTGGCCCAGGTGAAGAACACTTAGCTCACTTATGCAATCTAGTATGGATGCTTCAAAGAAAAAAAATTATCTGAAAGGCAGAAAAATATAGAGACAGACATCTCTAATAATTTCATTCCCCATAGTCCTACAACAGCTGGGGCCAGGGACTCAACCTGACCCTCCCACATGGGTGACAGGGATCCAAATATTTGATCCAGAGTTCACATAAGTAGCAGTGTTGGATTTGGAGTGGGGTTGGAACTTGAACCCTGTCACTCAGATAAGGGATTTGGGTGCTCCAACTATTGTCGTTTTGTGAAATATTCATTTTATTTGTTTGAATGACAGAGTGATGGGGCGGGGGGAGAGGAAAGAAGGTAGAGAGATCTTCCAAGTGCTAGCTCACTCTCAACAGCCACAAAGTCTGTGACTATGTCAGGCCAAGACCAGGAGACTGGAACTCAAGAGTCTCCCACACAGGTAGCAGGGACCCAAAGCTTGGGCCATCTTCTGCTGCCATCCCAGGTGTATCAGCAGAGGGCAGGATCAGAGATAGAACAGCCAGGACGTGAACTCGCACTCCAATATGGGATGGTGTTGTAAGTGGTAGCTCAGCCTGCTGTGCCACAACACCAGCTAAGCCAGGGGTTGTCTTAACTGATGAATTAAATGTTTGCCCGCTATCTCTCATGTGGATTCTTATTCTCAGGGGACTTTATGCTCTCCTCTCCTTTCCCAGCCATTCACTGTCTTTGTCCTTGTTTTGTGACCTTCTGTCAACTCCTATACAGGCTAGGTCTTCATTGAACCATGACCTGTGTCCCACACCACACAAATTCAGGAGCATCAGAATGTGTCAAAAAAAAATAAAAATTCTGGGTCAGCCGCCTTGGTGACCTGGACAATACAGTAGGTTATGTGTTTTGTGAAGTCCTAGTCACTCTTTTTAGAGAAGTGCTGTTGCCTCTAGCCTGGTTTGTGAATAGCTCGGATCAAGAGTATTTCATGGCCATGCAGCCACGCCAGTTCTGGCCCTAGCCTTCAGCAAGATTGGCAGCTTCTGTTTCCTCCTCTTTCTTCCTCTTTCCTAAGAAGCCTGGCTTGTCTACTGCAGGTGGAGAGACGTGGCAACCAGGGCAAGAGAGCAAGGCCTGGCCTTCCCAGCAGCCCTGTTGCGCATCACCTCACACTATCCAGCAAGGTGACCCAGAAAGGTGCCAGTCCAGTGAGAGTGGCATCCCAAATGTGCCAGCTCTGTCTGTCATCTAAGAATCTGTTAGAACAACAGTCCAGCCAAGCCTGTCAGCCCACAAAATCATGAGAAATAACAAATTATGGGTTTAAACCACTAGATTTTGGGGAGTTATCCAGTAAGAACCACTGTAAAGGGCAAATTACAGAAGCTTTGTTTTCCAGCTTGCCGGGGCTGCTGCGAGGTTGTAGACTAAGGGCCCAAGACAGGGCCTGGAGACACAGTTACTCAGTAAATACTCATTTTCCTGGCTAGGCAGGGTTGTAGCTCCAGGCTTTTCCTTCCAATTTCACTTCCGCTTCCTGTGCAGTTTGTTTTAATATGTTGTTGGGGAAGACAACGTGAGAAACCCTTCCCAGAGGATGTGGACACCAGTTAGTGCTGGGGATTGGGGCTGTGTGTGCACTTCCAGGAGGGGCTGGGAAAGCAGGCAGATTTTGCAATGGACTCCAGGGGCAGTGACGGACAGGCAGAGGGAGAAGGGGAGAAGGAGATGGTGATATGAGAGGAGGGCTGGGGGTGCAGTGGGTTAGGTGGCGTGATGAATGTTTGGAGCCTCTTACAACATGTCAACAAAGACCGAGGATGCTGAGCAAGTGAGCTCTGACTGTATCTTGGGAGAAGAGTCTCCACGCAGCGGCAGGAGCTGGCCTGTGCTAAGCCATGCCCAAGCAGGTGCTGGGGCCAGGCAGCGAGGGCACACCCACTCTGGCCGCCCATGTCATCTCCCCTGCTCATTCTCTTCTCTGCTTAAATCCTTTCTTAATCTGCAGCTGTGTTTTAAATTTATTATTATTATTATTATTGCAATGGTGCAGTACTGGAAGGAAAGGCCAATTCATGATGCGGTGACCACCTCAACTCCTCAGCGGTGAATCCAACAATACTACCCAACTCCTGGTTTCCAACTGAAAAGGAGATAGAAGGACCAGAGGCTAGGGTTTGAAAATAAAATGCCCCCTCTTTTTCCCCCCAAGTCCCAGCCAATTAGTTAGAAAGCTCTAGAAAGATCTTTTCTGATACAAAGCTGCAGAGAATGTGGCAGAACAGACACAGGGACACACACGTGCATCATGTCTAGTCAGTAACCACTGCCTAATTTAGTGTTTAGGGATATTGTTTCTTCTCCAGAGAGTACATGTAATATTTTTTAATGCCTACTCCCAGTTTTATTACAAAATGGATAGGACAATATTAAAGAAAACTTTCCCATATCCCCAAAAGAAAAACACTCCCTTGATAAAGATCAAGATTTATTTTCCCTTTAAGTCAGTGCTATTCAAAACTGTTACAGTTTTGCAGAAGTGGAGTTTCCAACATTGATTCTTTCTCCTGCTGGTGTGGGGGGAATGTGTCATCTGCAGGGATGAAATTCTCAGGAAATACAATAAACTAGTGAAGGTTTCTTTTTTCCCAGTTCAAACTCTTTACAAAATAACTAGAAATGATGAGTGAGAAAAGCTGAAATAGTGAAAGGCCAGAGAACAAAAGGGAAAAAAAAAACTGCAAGAACTAATTACTAAAGGTCTGGGTGATACACTAACTGCATAATTGGTGGATGAATAACTAAGCTGATTGTTTCTGAAAGTTTGTATAAGAGAAAGGGCCTCGTAAATAAACTAAGAGAACATCTACTAATATTAAAGTATTTTAGCTTTTAAAATCATTGTGGAGATCAATCAGGTTAAGGAAGAAGGCTGTTTGGTTGCTTTCTCCTGTGTTTTGGTTCGTAGAATTCTGAACAGTTTGAGGATGTGTGTCAGGTGAAGGTTGACAGCTTGCTCATCAGCCTCATCGTCATCAAGTACACGGATTCGCAAGCCTTTTCATTCCTTGTCCTGAGCCTGAGAAGGAGAGATACCCTGTGTAAGTTCTGCGACACACCACTTTGTAATTCTTGTGATCATTTACAACACGGGAGTGATAATAGCCTGGTCTGCCCCTCAGGAGAGCAAGTCCCACCAGGAGAACCATCCTGCAGCTGGACATAGCTGCTGTCACAGCATGATCTTGGGAGGAAAGCGGCTGGAAAGTGGCCAGGTAGAGAGGCCTGGGCCTGCCAAGAACTTTCACTCCTCCATACTCACTAGCGCAGAAGGCAAGGGCTTTCCTCCGAACCAGCGGGAACAATTTGAATTTATTGCATTGACTAATCTGCATTTAAATCTGCACTTGATGATTTATTGAAATTAAATTTCTATTTATCTCCTTCATGAAAAGTTAGTTTACGTACACTTTATTGGAGCTTTTTTCTCTCCATTTTGATTAATTATGTCATTTTCATGTTGTTAAACTTTAAAATTGCATCTTGCTTTTTTGTTACGTATTTTCTATTTAACTCACAGTTTATTCAAAAATCTGAAAAACTCCTATTGTCATGCAAATGTTACTCACTGCGCAACCAAGCTGCCTGTACTTGGGTTTAAAGGGCAAGAGGCAGAGGTGGGCATTGGGCGCGCTGGTGGAGAAGCTGCTTGCCACACTCCTTGTGTGCTGTCTTTACTCCTTTGTTTGCTTTTCTAAACATTTCCTCCAGTAATTACCTTCTCGTGTTGAAATCGTTCAGGCAGACTTTCCAGACCTTGCCCTTACTTTCTGCAATTTTATTTTGTCCCCATTCTGTATACTTCCAAATATGCATGCTTTAGTTCTGCCAGAGGTTAAAAAAACATCCGGAGTATGGATTGGGGCGGTGGTAAGCACTGACCTGCAGGAGGAAGGAGGGGCCGAGAAGGGAAGTCTCAATGATGTTCTCTCTTCTTGATTTCTTCCTCTCCCTGTCTTCAGACTAAGGAGCTGAATCAACTAAACTCGCTGGACTTGACCCTCAGTTTATCCCATGAAATCAGACCCTTTTTGTCCAAGTGAATATTTGCCATATACGTGTACTTCTTTCCTCGGACAGAGCATAAAAATAGACCATTTTCCTTGGGCCTCCACGCCTCATTTCTGAAGGCTCTCACATTTTACTTTGTTAAACAAAATCGCTACATTTTCTATAACCTGTCTTTTGTTATGGGAGTATAGGCCCATGACCCTTGTAATAAGTGAAGAAAATATACTACCATTTGCCCCTACAGATAAATATAGAATTGGGTTTTACATAACTTTTTCTTTTAAGTATGAAGTCATTACTTTCTTTGGCTTCCAACATCGAATGTTATGGAAAAACTTAGGCAAATCTTATTGTTAGTCTGTTGTGGATAGCTGTTTTTTTTTTTTTTTTTCTTGGAAAGTCTGTTGAAATTTTCTCTTTATCCTTGGGTTCCTGAAATTTCATCAGGATGAAGCTTGAAATGGATTTTTACTTTTCATTCACATTTCGCATCACTTACTGACTCTGTTATGATTGAACATTCATGTCTATCATTTGAGGGAACTTTTCTTATTTATTGCCTTTGTTTATTTTTTCCTTTCTGTGGTCTCTGTCTTATGCCCCTCAGGATTCTCATTACCCAGCTACTGATTCCGTACATCTCTACCTTTTCTTACATTTATTGTCTTGTCTTCTTGTAACATGGTTTGACAGATTTCTTGGAGTTTGCCAGATCTCCATTTGTTGTCCATAACACATTCAATTATTCAGATTGCCCATTAAGTTTCTTATTTAGACATTGTGTTTATCTCTTTCCAAGAATTCTTTTCCTTTTTTCTCCCCCTCTGAGCACTTTAAGAAAAACAGCATCTTGTTTTTGGTTATTGGATTCTTTGTCCTCTTGAATTTCCTCTGAAACTAATTGAATTTTCAAATAAAATTATCCTCTATTTTTCCGAATGATCTATCTTCTCCCTGAGGGATTTGTTTTCCTTCCTTTCTTCATAATTTGAAAAAAAAATTTAGTGATTCTTGGAATATGTCCCCATATATATTCTTAAGAGACTATGAGTTCTGTAAGATGGTTTTAAAATCTGATTTTCATTTTAACGACAATGTTTTAAGATGCCAGTTGCAGATTCTGGAACATCTAGTACGGCAAATCATATTAGAATCCACGTTTGCATTTGTGTTTACCGTGGCATCTGTGCCCTGTGCTGGCCAAATGACTTGAGTCCTCTGGATGGATGACGATCTGCACAGATTAGCCTGGAGAGGGTCAGAGGCTTACATAGTGCCTGAGCTCTGGCTTGGGAGACATGCCTTCACTCTATGTCCCTGATGCAAAAGGCGATGACAAAATTCACGACTCAAACTGGGATATTTTTGAGAGCAAAAAGAAAACTAGTAATAGTTATGTGGGTATTGTGGCATAAAATACAACTATCTGGGTGGCCCAGGATGACCTGGGCAGCTCTACTTTCACAGTTCTGTCCTTGGCATCTGTTACTAAAGTCTAGAATTGCCCCCAGCTCTACTCTACTAAACCTCCGTGCCCAGATCTAACATGGATCACTCTAGGCATATCACTGCCCTCCTGTAAGAATTTTCCATGCACTTACCAGAAGGAAAAAGGCACTAAGATGTTAGCCAATCTGCAGGCCTGGGTAGTGTTGGTGGGGTGTTTGCTAGCTTTGTTCAGCTGTTCCAAATGCAGCCCTTTAATTAATTGCTCTTCTGGTTTCTCACTCCCCACTCTGCCACCTCCCCCTATCCTCAGCTTTGCATTTGTTGACTCTGAGTTTGGAACTTGTCCAGAATTTGCTTGCAGCATCCTCAGTTCTTATTTCTTTCTGGTCTGGTGTGCTTTTTATCATCCAGGAATGCCTCCACTTCTAGTTCATCTATGATGCATTCTACTTTTCTTGAACAATTTTGGGTTTCATTATTTTATTTTTGTTTAAAAATTTTAATTAAATTATTACAGAAGCAGAGAGATGGGGGAGGGAAGTGAAAACTCTATGTATGTCTATGTACCAGGTCTATACCAGGTAAAGAGATAGATAGATAGATGTCTCGTTTTTTAATTCATCCCCATCAGCAATGACTGGGCTGAAGCTGCAGCCACGGGCTGCGAACTCAGTGCATACCTCCCATGTAAGTGGCAGGAATTCAGCTACTTGAGTCATAGCCACTGCCTTCCATGGTCTGTCCTGATCTGGAGCCACAGCCAAAAATTGAACTGGGACACATCAATGTAGGTGTTTTAACATGGGTGTTTTAACCGATTGACTGACATTTCATCAACCATTTCCATAGAACATTTGGAAGCAAGCGAAGCAGATCTGTTCTCAGAACATCAGCATGAACCACAACTCCCCTGTCATGGGATTTTGCCTTTGTGTCTGAAGAGGAATGTGTCTTGTGGACTCGTGTTAACACCTCAGTGTAAATTATAAAGTTACAGCAAAAAGAAACTCATTCAAGAGATCACCATTTTTCTATTGTGTCTTTGCTTTCCCTAAATAAACTCCTAATCCTATACTAAAAAAAGAGATTAATCAATTCTCAGGCTAGGATTTTCTTGATTAAAGCTCTATTCACTCTTTAGTTCAGTGCCTTCTTAGCTCAAAACTATCCTGAATGAAAGGAAGAATGGAAGACCTTAGAAGACAGATCTTATCTTCCTAGTGTTCTTTGGCTATGTCGGAAGAGAGTCTTTTTTCCAGATTAAATATTTGTTGGGAAATTAGTACAATGTTATACGCTCAGTAGTGGAAGGAATACAAAATAATTGCAATGTAAGATTTCTGGCCTTGCTACTAAGTTCCTTATCTAGAGGAACTGAAAACGTTTGCTAGGGAAACAAGAGAGACGAGATCACAAGTTAGAACATACCTGCTGGCTTGGAGGACAGGCTCCCACGTTACGAATTAGAGAGCTGAGAAGCTCTGTATCGAGAAACACTCTGATCACTAAACAAAGAGTAAGGCTGCACCAGTAGAGAAGAAAGGCTGGAGAAACGTGGCAATGAGGATGCCATAGCCAAGAGGCAGAAGATGGCTCTGTTAAAGTTTTGATGGATGGGTCAGATGGTGAGCACAGGATATTCATGTTAGAATGGTGCAGGGATCTGAGCTAGAAAGGGGGTGGGGCTCTTGGGAAAGTTCTGGAATACCACTTCAATGTTTGGAATGCAATCTCACTGAAAGATTTTGTGCTTGCAGGGACTGCAAAGTGTTTAAGAAGTTTACGAAAGGCCAGCATTGTGACATAGCAGATAAAGTTACTACCTGTAATATCAGCACCCTTTATGGGCACTGGTTCAGGTCTAAGCTACTTCACTTCCAGTCAAGCTCCCTGCTAATGTGCCTGGAAAGCAACAGAAGATGGTTCAAGTGCTTGGTTCCTTGCACTACTACATGGGAGACCTGGAAAAAGTTCTTGGCTTCTGCCTGGTCCAATCTTGGCTGTTGTGATTATTTTGGGAATGAACCAGCTAGTGAATGTTTTTTGTATCTGTCTCTCTGTGGCTTTGAATTTAAATAAACAATGAATTTTAAAAGTTTATGAATCTATGTTGAGAAGGATGAAGGGAGAATCAGGATGTAAAGACCATGAACATAAAATTTGTAAATCATATCACTGACATTTTAAAAAGACATTATTTTGGGGTATAATGTTAACAGAAGTCTTAGGGAAATAAAGTATGTGACTTTCACCCCTCTGCTTTCTGCTTCATGGAGATTAAGATCCGCACAATGAAGCAGAGTCCAGTAGAGGGAGAGAATGAGAAGGGGAGAGAGGAGTAGAGTGATCCCCATTCTCTGATTCCACCCTGATCATTGCAGGTGCCTGAGCTAATGCATAACCTATTTTTCATAGTGTGAGTCAGTTTTCCCTCACGTGTAACCAAAAAAGTCTTAACCAACACAGAGCATTCCGTCAATAATGGGAATTCACACAGCTATTGGGAAAATCAGCACATAGTTGCTGGAGGACTCGGGATCAACTGATGCTAACGTGGCTTTCCAGGGAAATTGAAATTGGAGGGCATGTGAGCTTCAGCGGTCCAGGTGGGAAGGATGTCTTATGTGGAACCCTGAAAAGAGGGATACCATGGCACATTTGGGGAATTCTGAGGACTGTGGATTGCCTGGAGTGGAGTGTGCACAATCAGTCTTCATGAACATTCTTAGAACAATTGCTAAAATGCTCTCTACTCTAGGGTCCTTATGGGGCACAGCCAGAAAAGACAATGTCTGGCCTCAAAAATTTATAATTTCTCCAAAGGTATTGGACACAAATATCTAGAGTTAAAATGTACAGTCTCATAAGATGACATCAGATCATTGATTGTAAGGTGGTCAGGTGGTGTCATGAGAGTTCAAAACAATAAAAGTTCCTGGGGATTGCAGATAAGAGCATTGAACTGGACCTTGAAGACAGGGCAGGGCTGTGTGACCTGGGGTCCATTGCTGGGCATGACTTGTTTGGGCATCAGTGAGAACACTGGCAGGGTAGTTGTATTTTAGAGGAAAACAATGTTGAAAGAGGAGGTGGAGTCAGCTGATGTTTAGCAACTCTAGACTTTATCCTAAAGACAGACAGAAGCTCTGAATAGCTATTGAAGGTCAGAAGAGGTGAGATGTTAGGGAAGTCAACTTAGGGAATAATTTGGGTGTATGATGGGGTGGTTCATGCAGAATGACTTGGACCAACTGGTGTCTAAAGCCAACAGGGATTTGGGCAAAACTTGAACTAGGGTAGTTTCAACGTCAATGGGGAAGAACGGGATGAAGACATGGAAGAAGAAAACTAGATGGGCATGGATTATTGAATGTGAAGAAGGAGAAGGCTGCGTAGGGCTGCCATTTGCCTGAGAGAAAGGACAGTGGTTACCCTAAGGTGAACAGGCTCTGCCACCACAGTCGGCTCACACAGAATGTTGAGCCACACACACACACACACACACACACACATGCTTCCTCCATGGCTGCATCAGCCTTGATGGAGAAGGACAGCAATAGATGACAGAAGTGATTATGCAGTGATGCATAACAATTGCATCGCTGTAAGTTACACCTCCTGTGTCAGTATGCAGAACTAGTTTGACTGAATTCAGTGAAAAGAACACCTGAATCCAGGAAGACAACACATTTACTGATGTGTCAGCATGACACCAAGGATTTGCTTAAATGCTTTGACTGTCTTTAAAAATACATATCAATTCTGTCGTCACCAAGACAAATCACAGGAGTCAACTGGTACAATGGCAGGCTAACAAGGCCAGTGTACTCTTCTTGTCCCCATTTGAGCTAGTTAGTTGCTTATACACTTCTCCCAGTGATGGTAATTCAGCAGTGTTTGTCCAGGAACTAAAATGTTGGGGCATGTGCTACCATGGTAGAAACTGAAATGGAGAACAGAAGGTGCTTGAGATAACCTGGGGCAAGTATAGTTTGGGATAGGAGGATCAGGATAGGCAGCAAGTTCTGTTTTTAAATCCCTACTCTGCCATCAACCAGTTGTAAGATTAAATATTGTTGCCCTTCACTTTTCTCATCTGTAAAATGGGAATAATATTCATAGTACCTTGCGTGATCAAATAGATGACAGGAAATGTTTAGCATGGAGACAGGCACAGGTGCTTAACAAATAATGCCCATGAATCATGCATTTCAGGAAATAAGAGTGTAGCACCTGAGGTTGGTATATGATGCCATGGAGATGTAGAGGGGCAACATTTGGCTCACCTTCCAGGCTACCCAGAGAGATGACACCTGAATGGAATATTGGTGGTGGGTAAGGAAGAGTCAGGAAGGGGAAGAGAGAGGAATTCCAGACAGAAGTCTAACAGAACCATGGATGGAGGCATGTGCTCAGAGTCTCCAGGGCTGGCTGGCTGGAGCCAGTTGCAGACACTTGATTTGCCAAGAGTGAGTCTGACTTTCACCTGGGGTGTCAGGAACCCTCAGAGGGACTGCACCCTGCTCCCTATGTTGTCTCATAAGCTGTTTGCATTCTGCAAAGAGGACAGCTCTGCGCCAGATCCTATGCTTTCCCAAACAGCAAGCTAGCCCATGGATAGTCTTCCTTCCCCAGGGTAGGGCCAAGGAAGCAGACACTGTCCCAAGGCAAGTCTTTTCTCCAGGTATCAGAAGGAGGTTTAATAAATAGGACAATTAGTATGCCATCCTGTGCTCAGGAGTCTTGGCTTCTTCCAGACCCTCAAAGCCTCTGCTAGCTTCCCAATCTACCACTGGTACTCTGTCCATGGAGAGTACTCTGTCCATGTCTTTGGACTGCATTGTTACACCTGAGTTTCAGATGGAGAAATTGAATGTGGACAGAGATACTGTTCTTTCGGTTGCTTTTGCCAATGGAATTGAATGTTGGCCTGTTTGAATTCTTTGTTCCTGGAGCTGTTTCTTCTTTTCATCTTGCAGGGAAAGAGCCTTGGTGGTGGAGGGGCTCCTGGCTGGACCAGCTTCTGCTGGGACCATGGTGTTCCCTCCCCACCATGAAAGGCACAGTGGAACTCTCAGTCATTATCATGATCAAGGATGAAGGAAGCCGTGTCAGTGTGTAAATGCAGATGCTCTCCTGGTTTCTATGATGGATGTATTCCCCATGCCAATGCACCAGTGTGTTGAGTTCTTTTTAAAATCTGAAAGACCTACAGGCTCTTCTCTCCTTTTCTTAAATCCATTTTCCTGTTGAGATGAAAAATGTAATACTTTTTAGCTTCTTTAGACTTTCTTCAAAAGTATTTCTGGTAAAGGATCCTTCATGTGGAGCATATGAAAACTGTCAGAGGATGGGAGGGAGCGAAGTCTTAAAAACACACTAATGGACAGCCAGTGTGCTGTGGGAAGTTTCCCCAGACAGCAGGGAAGTACAGGTTGGGGAAGTTGGGGGCAATAGGTGTAGGGGAGGAGGGGGCAGAGGCCCTAGGGCTTCAGAGACAAACAGTCCTGAGACAACATAAACACTTGGTGCATAATAAGGTGGGCAAGATAACGGCCCAGGTTGAAGATGCCGGTCAAGGTGTGCCCTTCATAGTGCTTGAAGCCATCATCTTGAGAGTCTGACTGCTGCAATTTTCCAATGCTGACTTTTCCACTTGCTTGCTGTGATATGGGTTTCCTTGACTTTCTCATAGGATTGTTGGGCTAATCCAATGAGATCATGTGTGCAGAAAGCCCACCTTATTCTCTGGTGTTCAGTACTAACTACTAACTTTAATATTATTATTATTACTACTGCTACTACTACTATTATTATTATTATGGCTGGCTTCATCGACATGAGGAGATAGCACCCAAGACAGAGGGGGGAGTGGCCTGTCTTGTTCTCATGTGAGTGTGCATGTGTCTGTTTGGTCAAACACACCTTGGCCTTCTTCTTTCCGGATGGCAGTGACTTAACATGTTTCAGCCCGCCATTGAACTTTCCTTCCTTGTGATATGATTGCTATAACCTTGAACCTCTCAGATTGAGTGCACATGCGTGCAAAGGGCTGTATTCCGTGGCGCCATGAGATCCAAGAAAAGGGTCTTGTGATTCATTTCTCATCTCATCATCATCCACCTGGTCCCTCTGCCACCAGGACTGGGAAATAGTGAGCTGGAGTCCTGTGCTCTGAGCAAAGCTGAGTCCTGAGGAGAACGGGAAGGAAAGGGAATAGTTGAAAATTATGCCACAGGAAAGCAATGGCAAGAAACATGGCTTCTCCTGAACTTGCCTGATTCAGCCTCTAGAAAAGGTGTCGTAAACCTCTGCAGGAGTGACTACGAGTTGGGACAAAGGCAGGTCTGTTGCAGACATCTTTGGAACTCCAGGAGCAAATCTCTTTTTTCCCCTCTTAAATAACTCCAGAACATTACATGGCATTAACAAGTTTCCCAGGACAGGAACTTCTAGTTTATTACTTGCTCACATTGTCATCAGAAATTAATTTTGTCCCTGAAAGACAAATTGGCTGGTAGCTTATGAAGTTAAATGGAAAGAACAAGTGCGCATCTGTTTCTTCTGCATTTTGTCTCCTTGGTGTCTTACATATAAATGAATCAGAGTGTTCAAACTTAAATTAAGATCTTTGGCTAGATAAACAGTTAAAACTGGTTCCCATAGCTACCTCTCACACATAGCTGTGATTGCATTATAATCCCCCAGTAATCAGCTCTAAATGAAAGAAAGATGATAAGGGTGCTCTTTGCAGTTTTCACTACTGATTTTTATTAGCTCTCAGTCAGGCCGGGACTGCTCTGTCTTTCATCACATTGTGGTAGTGTTTGTAGAATCATTAGAGTAATAAAGTGTAAATCTTACTGAGGTGCATTTTTCTTGAGGTGTTTTATAGAATGAAAACTCTGAAGATTACACTGGCTGGTACAAGAAAGATTTGTTTCTGTGATGAAAGTAAGAATGTAATGCAAGCTATATTCATTTAATCTTTGCCAGAGTCAAAAACCTAATGAATTATCTGGCCTGGGTAAAGTGACTGCCACCAAAAAACTCTTGGACTTGAGCAACTGAAGTGCTGCCATAATACAGATTTGCATGAATTCAGTCATGTCCTAATTTGCCTTGTCATCCTTCTCCAACACTCTTCCAGTGCAAAGCCCTCACATCTACAGATGCATTACCCAGAAAACCACAGGCTTTGCTATTCCCAATGTGATTTCTTTAGCAAACTAGTGTAATCCAATAAAACATCATGTCACACCAACATTGAAGAATTTATTGCAGAATAAATTTCAGCTAAAAAAAGTGTACATGTACCCCTGCCTTGTCGCATACCAGGGAGGGGCCAGTTTTGCCAACCTCATGGGGCTGAATCTCTGAGTGGGACGGGAGTGGCACCAGGAGATACCAGCTCTCTGCAATCTCTCTGCATTTGTTCTGGATGTTTCTAGGCCCATCTGAAAGATGGGAGCATGCAAAAAAAAATTTTCCCTGACTGTCCCCAGATGTTACGGGATGTTTCAGATGTGCTACAAATTCACGATTGACAGACTAGTTAATTCTGACGTGCCTCTCTTTTCTTATGAGCTCTGTGATAGCCGGCATATTGTGAATATTGTGACAATGCATCATATCCATAAAAGTGCCTTCTTGGCTTGAATGTTGGATTTTATGTTTATATTGGGCTGAAACTGTCCCCATCTTTTGGTGACAGGCATTTGCACTCATGCATGGGGTAAGAAACAATATCTTGCAGCAGTGTGTAGTCGCCACAAGAGCTTACAGAAATGTGGTAGCTTTATATTTAATTTTAAGTTACATTTTCTAAAGAAAGGTTTTGCCTGGGATAATTATGACGCTCCCCTTGCTCACATGGCGATAATGCACATCTTTGCAGCAAGCAGAGTATTGTAAGATTCAGGTACCCTGAGTCATGGGGTGACATTATGATTTGCCCCAGGGGACTGTTTTGGTTCATACCATTTGTATAAAAATAGGTGTAGGTGTAGACTTTGACAGCCAATAGAAGTTTTAGAGAGCAGAGAGAAGACATCACTTGATTACGGAGGGCCAAGATGATAACGGAACCCTCATCTTCATTGTTTTAATCCTTATATAATAGCGAGAGAGAGCTCACGTTATTCACCACATTTATTTAAAAATATGAAAGCTGAAATTCAAGCATTGGCTCTCCTTTTTTTTTCAAAGAAAGCAAATAAAATATTTTGCTGATGATGGCGTTTTTTGTATGTGTTTGCATGTTGGTACTTAAAAGCAATATGTCTGGAAGATGTTGCTATTTCACACCACACGCACAAGAAAGAGTAAATTGTAGGTCCTGATTATCAACAGATAACAAGACATACTGTATATAAATAAATGCTCAGCATCAAAACCCATTATTGGATTAGCTATATAATCATGTCTCAGGCTGTAAGTCTGTGCTGACAAATGAACACTTTTCATTTGGCTCAAGGTCCTCATCAGCAACGGAACTAATTTTACATTCTCACCCATTAAGTGAATAAGATGTGGAAAAAGCTGTCTGCTTTTTGAAGTGTAAATTTGCTGCTACAGGCTGTGCAGACCAAAGCGCTTTTGAAGCAGGCAAATGAGATCATCTCTAGGGACATGTGAACCTCACGAAGTGTAGGTCATTTCTGTGGAAGGTGCTGGGTGTGCGGGGGTATGTTCACACGACTTAGGTAGCCTTGCAGCTTAGGCTGAGTGGGTCACAACAGGAACCCTTGTGCAACCCTGGGAGAGAACTGCCAGAACCGTCGTCCTGTTCCCCAGAAATGAAGGAACCAGAGGACCTGGGCCTCAGGTGGACAATCAGGCGCTGGCGTTTTAGTGCGCATGCTCCGCCCTCCGGGACCACCCTTCCGAGGGAGTGACAAAGCTTCTGGACATCGACTGTCCCGGCAGGTTTGACATCCTTTTGAGGCAAATGATTGAACACTCATTTCTGGGCACAGGCCTCCACTCCAAGAATCAGCCCCTCACTTTCCGCAGTGGATGTGTCTGGTCTACTGGGATGGTTCATATGTATCTCAAAGCCATGGAGTTCCATCCTGGAGAAGGGTTATACCCCCAAACACGCAGGCTTATAAACTGCATTATCATCTTCTTTCTCATGTAAGCAGAAGCTTAAGAAGTATCCTTACTTCAACTTTTAGCCTCACCAATGGAACAGAATCATCAGTGTTCTTGTTGACTTCATCAACACAATATACCCTACTTCTGATTGGACACTCAGCCCAGGCAAACACCACTTCTCACCAGCCCTCCTAACTTGCCTGCTTTCACTTGAATGACCCCATCTTCCCATTTATGCTCAGCAGTCATTCTATTTTATTTTAAATCATTCATTCACTCATTTAATTAATCGAAGGACAAAGTGATAGAGAAAGCGAGATCTCTTAGCCACTGATTCATTTTCCAAATGGCTACAGTGGCCAGGGCAGAGACAGGCCAAAGCCAGGAGCTTGGATCTTCCCTGCACGTGGCAAGGGGCCATCTTTTGCTGTCTTCCTAGCTACAGGAGCATGGAGCTGGATTGGAAGCAGAGTAGCCAAGACTTCAACCAGTTTCATGTGGGATGTCAGTACTGCAATTGGTGGCTCAATCTACTGTACCACAATGCCCCCACCACCTCCTCTGAAGACTCAAGCATAGTCTTCATTGTGACCTACAAAACTTTGTAATTTGCCCCTTGCCTGTTTCTCCAGTACCATCCTCCCGGAATGCTACCCTCATCATCCTCAGCAACACAGGCTCCTTGTTTTGTTCCTTAGCCTTGTCAAACCTTTCCCCTTTTCTTGACCTTTGAACTTCCTAAGCCCTCTACTTGGAATGTTTGTCTTCTCCTCTGCTCTCTGCATGACTGACATCTTACCCTCCAGGTTGTAACTTACCCACCACCCTTCCCTACCTCTGTTGTTCTTTCCTGCCTTGGCCTCTTTTTACTTTGTAGTTGCATACTGTGTTAGACTTTGCTTTATTCTTGCTCGCTTTTCCATTCTGGTTTGGTCTGTAAGACTCAGGAGATCAAATGGTTCTGGGTCATCAATGTATCTCCAGTGCCAGTGTAGTGCCTGGCATTCCTGAGGTGCCCAGCCTGACACATGCCATGAGTACTGGGGGTGAATGCATGGAAGGTATTTAGAGCAGCACCTCTCTTCCGGTCTTGTGACTGGTGGAATGTGTTTCTTGTAAGCCTGTATCTTTTTAATTGCTTGTAAAGGGATGATTCTTACACGGGAAGCATCCATTGGTTTTTACATGTGTTGGAAATGTATAGATCACTTCCTGTGCTCAAGTTCATCCAACTAGAATTGGAGCACCTGATAAAGAAATCACATGGAGGAATAACACATAACACACGGGCAGTATGTCAGGTCTTTGTTCATTATAGAATGTTTATAAATCTCCTTGAAAAATTCTGGCCCCTTAGAAGGCCATTGAGTTCACTATCATTTAGAAGCACCATGCTTTCAGTTTTCGCTAAGTTGAAAAACAGGAAGTTTTGGTGTGGGGGAGTATGGTAGAGTCTGGGGTTAGCTGTCACCAAAATCTGTTCTACTTTCTTCCTAAGTGCAGTTAAATGACATTTCCCAGCATCTCCTGAGTTAGGTGTAGTCATGTGACTAAGTTTTCAGGAGTGATAAGGACAGAAGTGACAAATGCCATTCTGGGGCCAGCCCGGAAATCCTCTTATGAGACATCCATGGTATTTCCAATGCCCAGGACAACCTTAGTGGCCATGGTTGAAAATAAAAAATCATCATCAGTTTGGGTCCACAATAATTGTATAGACAAGACCTTCCCTACAGGCCTGAGCTAGTTGTGAATTTCGGTGATCCTTTGTGATGCTCTGGAAGGCACTGGCATTTTAGGGTCCATTTGCCACTGCAGGCTAGCCACCCCAACAATATCATGACATCATCTTTAAGAAGCTGCCATTCATGAGAGAAGTGAAATCAGAAAGCACCGAGTGGCTGATAGTGCCAGCTACAGTAGGAGAGCTTGAGAGGAAGGTGAGTTGATTTTAGAATCAACTCAGGTAGGAAACTCTTCTCTCTTGAGCCACACAAAGAGATTTGGAAAGAACCAGAGAAACAATCTGTTCTTTCTATATTTTGTGAGGTGGAGACCAAGGAAATGGAGGCATTAGCATAACGTCCCGCCATCTTCTGGTACTCATCCTTAGGCACTGCTTCTTTGGATTTTTTTCCTCTGATCTTTTAACCATAAGCCCTCATGGGGGGTATTGCCAACGCTTTGAAATCAACAATAGGAACAGAAAGACAAGGTCTGTGAGCGGGCTGGATGATTAGTATGAACCTAGAAGGGGAGCCAGAAGACAAGCCAAATTGACATGGCAATGGTTCTAGCTGTGAGGAAGCCTGTGGCTGTGTTTCATGGACCCAATGTGATCTATCCTGGCTCAGTGCTTGGTAGATCTTAGTGAATGTTTGAGAGGTAAGTATCTGCGTTGTCTCCTTGGAACATCACAAAACCCTTGTAAAGAGAGAAACCTTTGTTTTAAGAGCTGTGGCTTGCCTACTGGGGTGGGAATGATTGCCATTTCTTTCTCTTCCTTCTGGTACATGGAAGCCCACACTTTCAGTTAGGGGAGGGCAACAACTGGCTGTGACTTAGTATATGCATGGGGAAGGTGACAGCAGAACACACCAAGCCCCTCCTCTGATGCAGCTGGAGCTCCCAGGCTTATGTGGTGGGGTGGAGCCTCGAAGAGCTGAGCGAAGCCCTCCACTGACTTGGGCTGGGCACGGAGTGTGTTGAGTTCAAACAATGGTGTGCTATGCACTCTAGCATCTCCTGGCCTCTCTAGATGAACACACATACTTAATAGCAGCTTACATGTGGCCAGCACTTCTCTACACAGCCATCTCTTTTCGGAGAGGCTAGGTCCCTCCCAGTCTCAGAAGTAAAATGTGGGTGGGCTGGCTGGATCCCCTCAGGCAGCAATGACTCTAGGGGTGTTTTGTTCCAGTACTGGGGGAATTTTGCTTCAGAACTGTTGTGGAACGAGTTCCTCAGTTATAGACCTGGAGAGAAGGTGCTTCCTTGTCATGGGCATTGTCTTTGGGAGTTGGGACTATCATCTTGTGGTGTTAAATTACCCTTATTTGACCGTGTTCTATCCACCTTATAAAAATGTGTCACATAATGCAATGTAATTAATAAAAAAAAATTACCCTTATTTGGATGTTCTGGCTCTCGTACCTTGGAGCACCTGAATGCAACATTTCCTTTTATCAAAGAAGAGCAGTTCAAGGGTACCTAGGATGTGTCCACAGTCTCCTGGCTGTGAAGAGAAACCAGATCTCTTTCAAGTGCTCCAGGGACAGCAAATGGGCTTTCTTGTCACTGCCAAATGACGAACTGGGCATGGCTGCAGGTAGAGTTATGTCAGGAAGGGTTTGAAGGTCACATTCAAGTGGAAACAGCCTGTTGGTTGGTCACCCACTCAAGGAGAATGTAAGGAAGCCATCCTCCTTTTCCCTGGCACTGCAGTGTGCCAGGTTACTTCTGGATTCACATCCATGTGGGCCGCCTGGTGCGTTAGTCATCGACTGCTGAGCAACAAATTGCCCTCAAACTTGCTGCTCAACAGAGCCAAACATTTGCTGTCTCACAATTTCTGTCGGGTGTGGGATATAGGTGCACGTGAGCCGGCTCTTCCATCTCCGAATTCCTTGGGTGGTGGCAATCAGCCCTGTTGTCTGAGGCTACAGGGTGCAAACGCACAGTCTTCCAGGTTGTTGGGATTCTGTAGCTGTGAGGGCCTCCAGCTCTCAGCAAGCGCAGCCTCCTCCCAGGGCAGCTGGACCTGGCGGCTGGTTTTCGCCAATGACAGTGAATGCTAAGTAGAGACCATGGTCTTTAATGACCCCTGATTGCCTTCTTCAGGCAGTTTGCTGTTCATCAGAAGGGTGCCGGGACCTCAGGCCCTGCTCGGTGGGGCCTGCCCCAAGGAATGGATTGCAAGAGGTGGGCATGGGAGGTAGCTGTTTCAGACCCTGCCTGCCAACCACAAGCAGCAAATGAAATTTCTTTTACTGTGGCTATTTTTGTAGTTGTTGTTGTTAACTATTTTGCCTCAAAACAGTGATTTCTCTCCTCACAGCACAATTCTTACTCCATTTCTTGGAGCAGTGGCACAAGCTTCTCTAAGGTCCCCTTTCTCTGTCAAGGAGTTAAGTGGGCCATGATAACATCATCACTGACTTGAATTAGAATTTGATGTAAGTCATAGTCGATAACATTAGAGTCCCATTTTGTGGTAGATGCCGCTGGCATGGGCATCTGTCTGACCCCTATCCCCACAGATCTTCATCCTGTGACAGGTACTCTCATTTTGAAATCAAACATGAGTATTGCTATCTTCTCTGACTCTGTTGTACAGCCCAAAGATGGGTTTAAACCAGATGTACCAAGGATATTTCACCTGCTGAGGGAGAGCACAGAAACAAGAAGGAGAAGAGAAGCTACCACTTTGTGCAAGGCACCTGCTTCCACATCCGGTGCTTTGATTGATATGAGATGCACAGGCTTGAGGCTTGGGCTGAGGATTAGCAAGAAGCAGAGTGGGTTAATGTGAATCAAAGTTGCTGAACAGTCATGGGGCTTTTACTAGCCTGGATGAGACAAGGGGAAGAAAACTGGACTTTTAATAAAGAGAGGCAGATTAAATTAATCATGACAGGAAAATGAGCAAGAAATGCTTTCACATTGTTATTTAATAAGAAAAATGTGTAATTAACTGATAAAAATAGTTTTTGCAAGAAGCAGGCAGTTAAATAGTTTATAAAGCTGGCCAGCCCGGTCCCCAGCATCCCTGACTGCTAGCAATCAGAATGCTTTTTATATGGTGTCTTTCTTTGGAAACGCACAAACCATTTCACCACAGACATTACCTCATTTGCTTCACAGGCCCATGACTGCTTTATGGCTGAGAAATGGTGGAGGAGGCAAGGGAGACAAAGGAAACGAAGAAACTGAGGTACAGGGAGAGTGGCCCAAGCCTGGCACGCATGCCCAGCTAAGTGCCTGTGTGTAAGACTTGTCTCTCCTGGCTCCTGCCCTTGAACTGTGCCTTAGGCACTCACCAGTGAATATCAGAGAATGGCTTACTCGCCCCTGCCCAAAGCTGCCTAGAGGAGGCGGGGCGGTGCATTCTGGCTGACTTGATCCCAACCTTCCGCTCGGGAAATGGGAGTGGGATGAGATCCTGGCATTTGCCATCTGGTAAGCCTGTCTTTAATCCTCAGGAAAGTAATGGAATGGTGAGGAAGAAAAAAAATGTGTAAGAATCAGGAGCATAATGCCACCACGAGCAAGCAGCTGTCTGGAGTTTTAAAGAGCAAATTCCACGAGACAAATTTAATTGCATTTTTTAATAGAATTAAAAAAACCTACCACAACATTAGTGGGTGAAGGAAATGAAATAGATGCATCCAGAAATTGCACTGGAAAGATGAGTTCAACCGAGCTGGTTCAGAGCTCCATCTCCCTGACAGAGACCTGGTGGGAAGGCCACGTGGGCAGCTGCTGGACAGCATGGGCTGGCTGGGAAATGGTGGCCAATGGTGTGCTTTTGGCATGCTCTAAGCTGAGCTGAGGCCTACAGAGCATCATTATTAATGACTAGCAGGAGATGACGAGCAGAACATTAATTAAATGTGCACATGTGGCCAAATGGGGAATTGGCGGCAAAAACACCAGAGAGGCAGTCACGTAATACCCAGGTACATGTTTTTCAGCTTCTGCGATTTGGCCTGTGAGCAGCGGCTTGACTTTGCTCTTCCTGCTTTCTCCCTGCTGTCTTGAGCTGGAACCAGATTTTTGCATGGTGCCACGGGGGGATGCAGCGAAGGAGGTGCCTTGGGAATAGGTTCACAAATCCCCTTGCCAAACATCAAGGTGTGTACAAGTTGCATTTCCAGCCTTATGTGTTGAAGACAGAAACCAACAAAAATTAATATTGATATTAGCAGAGTAAGGGAGCAGCTGCAAAGCTTGGTTCACAAATGCCTGGCCTGCCGCACAGCATGCTTACATTTGCAAACTGGAAACCAAGCAGGAGATCCTGGGGTCGGAAGGTACATCCTCTGGGTCATCTTTGGAGATACTTTCTGATCCAGCACATCCTTCCTGACAGAAATCATGGTGGTTTAACTGCTGAATACCTCTGGGTGTTTGGAAGTGACATAGCTTGCTCCAAATGCTGAAGAAAATCATACTGGTACATGAAGTTTGGCCATTCCATAGTTTTCACCTCCAATCAATATTCAGTTCTTTTTTTAAGAAGTCCTCCCAAATAACTCCATTATCTTGTCTGGTTGCTTTGTCACAGCTCGGTCTTGGCACTGTCCCTATAAGTACTTTCATTTATTGAAAATGATTCTGTTGCCAAGATAGGACGAGGGCTCCAGGAGCATGCAAGATCATTGCTCTGAAACACTGAGTACTGTGTGTTCTGAGAGGATAGATTATCTTTTGTGTTTTATTCAATTTGAGAACCTTCAGCTAGACTCTGTGCAGTGCTGAAGGTGACAATGATGAACCTGTGCTGTTATGAAAGTGTACAGTGGCTTATGAGATGGCCATGCAAGTGCTCATCTAGAGGGATGAAAATGCCACCCTCCCCAACCCTCGCCACCACACCAACCACAGTAATGTGATCTCCAGCCTCTCTCATCTAATTTAGTCCATCCCGCACTACCATAGAGGTAAGTATTTGCTATCATTCTTATTCTACAAATCTAAGAATTGGTCAAGACTGAGACAAAAGCTTCCAAACTATAGGTCAAACTTCAGAGAGCAAAGCCTGTAGAAGGCAGAGGTGCACTGGGTTCCAGCATCATGATCAGCACCCAACCTCAACCCAGACAGCCGGGCAGGAGATTTGATGCCTGGAGGAACATATCTGAAGTTCAAGACCAAACAATGAAATGTCACTTTTAAAATTAATCTGCTTACCATTTCTAAAAGATTGATTTATTTATTTTGAAACTCGGGGCAACAGAGAGGGAAATCTTCTGATTCCATCCCCAGATGATCTCAGCAGTCAGGTCTGTGTTAGTCCAGAGTCAGGTGCCAGGAGTCTGGAAAGCCATCCTGGTATTTCACATGGGTGGCAGGGACTCAAGTGTTTGTGCCATGCTCTGATGCCATGTCAGGTACATTGGCAGGATGCTGGATTAGAAGTGGAGCAGCCACATAGCAGCACAATCAGTAATTGCAAAAACATGGAAGCAACCAAAATGCCCATCAACAGAGGATTGGATAAGAAAGCTATGGTTCATCTACTCCATGGAATACTACTCAGCTATTAAAAAAAACAAAATGCAGTTCTTTGCGGCCAAATGGGCCAAACTGGAAACCATAATGCTAAGGGAAATGAGCCAATCCCAAAAGGTTAAATACCACATGTTTGCCTTAATTTAAGATGATATGATGTTATGTATAACATGTTATGTTTTGAATGTTATATGTTGTGTATAAACTAAAATTGAAGTATAGGTGAGGTGGTCACAGAAGGTGGCTGGGAACTCGCATTTATCTTTAACATATTGGTTACTCATTACTACGTCAATTAATTCCATAATGATGTAAATTTTTGCTGATGGTATGTTGGAGCTTTCAATTGACTGGGATGATACTCTGCTGGCTCTGTCTTCAGACCAGAGAGGGTATACCTAAGAAGCCGTTGAACTTGACTGAACAATAAGATGTTGGACTCTATGTTTGGTATACGCTTGCAATGGGGGAATCTCAACTGAACTTGAGCTGTGGTTATGCAACAAGGTGGAGGAATCCACCATGGTGGGAGGGTTTGGGGAGGGGTGGGGAGAACCCAAGTATCTATGTAACTGTGTCACATAATACAATGTAATTAATGAAGTTAAATAATAAATAATTTAAAAAAAAAGCAAAAAAAAAAAAAAAAGAAGTGGAGCAGCCAGACCTTGAACTGGCATTCTGACAAGATATGTCAGCATCATGGGTGGTGGCTTAACCTGCTGTGTACAATACTGGCTCCACTGCTTACCATTTCTTTACAGGAGAGACTGAGGTTCATGTGATGGACTGGCAGAAATGAAGTTCTGTTGGGGATGCTAAGCAGTCTGTTTTCTACTTTCACATGAAATGTAACTCCAGCCTCAGACTTGTATGTTATACCCAAGATAGCAAAGGTTCTGAGTTAGCTTGGCCTATCCTCCAGAAAAGGCACTTTATTGACCCTCTGCCACAACCAGCATTTGGAATCTCACTTCATACCAACGCCACTGGGTGGAATCATATGTCCCAATGATACACAATGTGTTGCTACCTTGGAAGACTTTTAGTATATTCATCCTAATCCATATCATCCCATTTCCAAGGATTTTTTAAAGGTTTAAGTGTCATTTAAGCACTTTAATAAATTTATGTATCAAATCAGTACCCTGCAGATCCTCCCAGAATCAATTACTAACTCTCAAACTGGTTTGGCAACAAAGGAGGTATTCCAAGATTGAACAACAACAACAAACAACTTCAGAACAAAGAATCACCCACAAGTGACACAGCCATTTTTGGCCTTAAAGCTGTAATAAGAACATAGAGATTGTTCCGTGTCTCCAGTTTCAGATTGTGTTTTGCAGTGGTTGTATTTTTCCAGAATAGCCCCATCTTACATGTCTTTGGGAATGTGGTTTTATACTCTGCCATCAAAGAGGAATTTAATTTCTCTCCTCTGAATCTGGCTTTAGCTTCTGTTTTCTTCTGTGGGTGCAGTGCAAGTGGCACCACCTGGCCTACCACACAGGTCAGATGAGGCCATGAATTTTTGTGTGCCTTTTCTTGTGACACTCGTTTAGTGGGAAACCAACGTCATGTAAATAGAATGTCTTGAGATTATCTGGAAAGAGGGGACAGATGTAGTGTGCTCTGGTCAGCAGTCCTAATGAAGTTCAGTATTCCAGTTATCCTTACCAAGGCTCCTGACCTGTGAGCGCAGCCATCTTGCAGTGAGGTATACAGCTGACAGCTCTCATGATTATCATCTGCTCTCGGCAGGAGGAGTGGATGAACAACCCAGCTGAACCCTGTCTGACTTCCTAACTTGTGGAGTTCGTGAAGCGTAGTAAAAACGGTAATTGTTTCCAATCTGAAAGTTCTGGGGTAGTTTGTACACAGAACATAGACATTTCTCATCACTGACAGTTATTTCCGTTCAAATATTCCAAATTGTTTAAATGACAACAAAAACAAAGACATTTATTCTGTATTAGGAAATAAATAGACTATGGCCTGCATCATCAGAGGTGCCTTACAAACTTGCTCATCAGTGGGGAAACAGGGTTTATCTCATATTTGGTTTCTGATCTTGCTTTCTAATCAGTGAATTGGCTTGATGTTGAGCCAATATTCCTGCATGAGTCATGGAAACAAGCAATGAAAATTAAGCCTCATAGTATGGCTTAAATGAGCACACAGATATAAAACCTGTCATGGGCAAGAATACCAGACGGAGTCACAGGCTCAGTTTCTGCAGAACTGTTTCCTGAATTCAGGACTCAGAAGTCACCAGCTAGAACACAGTCCTTAGAAATGAGGGTTCTGACTGTGAAGGCGGACATAAGGAAACGTTTCTCTCTGAATTTGGGTCCTTCTAGTGAAAAATACATATTTTTAAAAAAGATTTATTTACTTTTATTGGAAAGGCAGATTTACAGAGAGAAGGAGAGATAAACAGAAGGATATCCCATCTGCCGGTTCACTGCGTAATTAGCCAGTGGCCAGAGCTCAGCTGCTCTGAAGCCTGGAGCCAGGAGATTCTTCCAGGTCTTGCACAGTGGGTCCCAGGACTTGAGCCATTCTCTGCTGCTTTCCCAGGCCATAAGCAGGGATATGGATGAAAAGTAGAGCAGCTAAGACATGAACCAGTGTCCATATGAGATGTTTGTACTTGTAGGTGGAGGATTAGCCAATTAAGCCACCTTTTTGTTTGTTTGTTTGTTTGCAAAGTCATAGTCGAAGCAGTCCCCTCCAGTTCTGAGTCTGAGAACTTTGATCCTTGCATTGAAATGTAAGCATATTTTCATTAATTGTTGTATCTGGGAAATCAGTAGCAAGAATGCAGGGTACAGTCATACGGTAGGGTTTTTTAATCCAAACATTTATCCATGACTAATAAAAAATACAATGAAAGCATTTTTAGAAATTAAAAACCAAACTGAAAATCTGTCATACTGTAAAACAAGCTTTTTTCCTCTCTTTCACAAAATCAGTTCAAATATCTGGGGAATTTACAGGTGTTAAAATTGTCCTTGAAAAGAGCCTTTTTATTTCCTGGGGTGATAGAAATCTATTGATAATTACAAGGGAAAATCAGTTTTATTTTTAAGTAAAACAATTAGAAGGGTTTAGCATTTAAGTGAAGGAAAATGTAATTTTCCTTTCCTTTATCTATCATTAAATTGGGGTTACAAGCTATCAGAAGAGTCTAGTCAAGGCTGGCTTGTGAATCTCTTCTCTGTCAGAGAAGAAGGGAGAAGGCTGGCAGCCTGTACATGTGTGTGCATGTCCCCCCCCCCCAAAACCCGCAGGGCATCGTTTTCACAAAATCATGAAATTCAAATGGTGATCAGGGAGTGGCAGATGTTGAATCAGAAGAATGTGGGAATTTACGTAGAAGTCTCCGCTTCCTGTGACAAGGCTATCTGATTTAGGGAGAATATTGCACATCATTTCCTGTTTTTGTTTTGTCTTTTTTAGTTGTAAATAATAAGTGTAATTTCTGTGCATAATATGTAACCTCTAATACATCTGAACAGGTCCTGTCAGGGGCACGTGGAGCCACTGATGTGCCCTTCAACTGCACCCTTCCCTTCCCAACACTATGCTCAGTGGCGTCACACAATGGTGAGGGTGTTGACACTTTGCAAATCAGAAGATGCTACAGCGCTCTCTCCATCATCTGATAGTAATTTAACTGTAATTGGCAGGATATATTCATCAACATGCCACTGATCAGAGCTAAATAAAACAACAAAATTAATGGGACTTACTACATTTAAGATTGTTTGCATGATAATGAAGCCTAAATGATTAAAATACATCACCTGAAGAACTACCTTTTCCCTGACAGCCTTCATGTATCAGATCTGTGCTTTTCATACATTACCTCTCGTCCTTATGGGAGCCCTGCAAGGCAGTGTTACTGTCTTCATGGTAGGTGAAGCAATGGAGATTCAAGAGCACTGCTAGTGACCACACAGGTCTTGAACTCCTGCCTGCCAGAAACAGTGTTACTGAAATTGGGCGCAAGTAGAGGATGATACTGAGGGAGCCGAGTGTGCTTGAAAGCCCCTGGGAGGACTCTAGGCTCTCCCAGCTTCAAGGCTGAGCTGCCACATGTGGCATTTCTGGAGACTGCACTTGAAATCACCCTTGTGAGTTCACCTCTAGCTAAGAACTGCTCCAGCAGTGATTCCCCCTTTCTTTCTCTCCCTTGTCTCCCTTATCTCCCTTCTCTCCCTTGTCTCCCTTCTCCCTTCCTTTCTTCCTTTCTTGATTTATTTGAAAGGCAAGGTTATTTGGGAGGAGAGAGAGAGAGAGAGATTTATCACCCACTGGCTCACTTCTCAAATGGCTGCAACAAACAACCTGGGCTAGCCCAAAGCCAGGAATCAGAAGCTTCCTTTGGATTATCTATACAGATACAGGGGTCCGAGGAGCTGTGCCATCTTCCACTTTTTTCCCAGGACATTAGCAAGGAGCTGGATTGAATATGGAGTAGCTGGAATAAAAACTGGAACACTTTTGTGATGCAGGGGTCCCAGGTGGCAGTTAATGATCACACACACACACACACACACACACACACACACACATTCTTTTATTTCCCTACCTTATTAGCATCTGTTTAAGTCACATCGATGTACCTATCCAGTACCTACCTAACCTCTTTCCTGTCACCTAATTTCATCTTTACTGCCAGCAGAACATAACTGCTTCACAATTTGGAAACAACTTTGAGTCCCAGGGCAACTGGGTAGCTAATGTGTTGTTATTCTAGTAATTGACAGCACAGTTTTTTTTATGGGAGCCAATTTTAGGTTAAATTAGATACCAAGAGTGGTGCTTGGGAGGGGGATCTGGAACACAGTTTCTGCGGGGAGGGCAGCTGCCGGATTTGATCAATGAACGAAGATTTGGAGCTGGGTAAGTGGAATCTAAAGGTGAAGCGAGGAAGAGCGAAAGAGTACACACCTGCTTGGGATATTTCAAGGCAGTTTATGAAACAGGAAAAGATTTGGTGAAGGATTCTTACATTTTGATTGTTGGTGATGAAGAAGGCCCTGGATTAAGCACAGGAGTTGATGTGTGAGGGACAGAGGCAGCTTATTAAGAACTTGGAGCCAAAAACTACTTTAAGGAGAGGCCTCCGAAATCAGTTGAAATCTTGGAGGGAAGTTTGGAGTTTCCAAAGCTGTAGAAATTAATTCTGGCTGTTTTCTTCATATCCACAAAGTCTGGAGGGAGGGGGAGTTTTTGTTTGCATCTGAGTTCCCCTAGCCTCCAATATCTACTATCTTATCCTGACTTGATTGCTCTGCCCTTGACTGGGATCCAACATTCTCTTCCTCCTTCTCACCCTTTCCTTCCTGTGGTTGCATGTAGGCTTAGGATAACCAGTTGGGTCACTCTACCAAATGAAATTAAGCAAAGCAAATACATATCCCAAGCCAACATTGACACAAAAGTAGGATCCTCTTCTCCCCAAGAAATCTTCAGCACAGCAGGAAAACCTCACTTTGAAGTGGGAAGGTGAAGTGGGGCGTGTCAAGCATAGTACAGCTTGGGGGCTTCCTTGCACAGGGCCAGAAAGGTCATCTGAGTGAGCAATCGGCCTGTGTGACATGGTTGGGGGGTCAGTTCCAGCTTGACTGAGCTACTCATATGTACTCGCCAGTGAGAGCTTGTGTCTTTGGCTCTGTCCCCAAGTGTGAAGCTGAAAGCAGATGGCCCATTAACATGGGCCTTGATGAATTCTGTGATGTTGACAAAGGTGTAGGAATCCTGCCAGTGGTTAACATCATAAATAAGAAACTTAGGAGAGAGCCCTTTCAAGTCCTGAATGATACATTTTAGGCAGGAAAGCAGGGTTTAAAAGTTGACATAATGAGTGCACAGGATGTAACACCTCAGATTCTTTAACCAGCCACCTATCAATGGAGGAACAATACTTCCACTTGTCAGAAATTGCCTTAGTCACTGAGGGTGATTTCCTACCATTCCAGAAAGCTGGTACCAACAGCCACCCTCCCAAGCAAATAATCCCCCATGCAAGGAAAACATTTAACTCCTGTCAAAGGACAAAGAAAGAGATTCAACTCCAGCACTGGGACTTTAAAAGCACAACATCATTTTTTTTTTTAAATTTTGCTTTGAGTAGTAGTATAAATTCTAGCAAAGGTATTGCTCAGGCATGTAGTTGTATAAACGGGCCTTCTAAGTGAAAAGACTGGAATTTAGACCATTGACCTCTCGTGTTTATGGTCAAGTCCAAGTGAGCACCATTGGTTTGTCATATCCCAGTTGACATCATCCTGCTTGGTTTTTCTATTTGCCAAGAGTATATACCATGACCTAAATCAATGAAAACATATTCTATAACTTTACCAGAGTGAGCCAGAAAGAAAAATTTATACTGAGCAAGAATGTATTCCAGATACATTCAAAGAGATGTATTGAGCTGCCATTGACCAAGTATAAAATTGAGATTGTGATAGCATTTACCTCATAGGGTTGTTGAGAATATCAAAAATGATCACTCTCAGGAAATTTTAGCCCAGAGCCTGGAACTCAGGAAAGCACACATTCAGGAAATGGTACTAGAACTCTTGCTGATAAGTGATGGAAAGTTTCCATGGTGTGTCAGATTTACGCATGAGTGGAACACAGTTCTTCCTTCAAGAATCTCACAGAGGAGCAAGTAGAGAAAGACAGAACAGCAGGTAGTATATAATAGATAGCCCATGGAAAATACTATGACTAATAAAAAAGAGCAGCATATGCTGGACATTGCTGTCCAGTGCAATCAGTGAGTGTCAAAACATCATCTACTCACATCAAGCCTGTAAATGCTAGATCAGAGCCTAGAAAGGCCTGTGTTGCCATTCTTGAGGACAGATGAACATTTGCGAGCAATTGAATGGAATCTGGCATTGCCATGAATTGTTGGAACAGATTTCATGATTAGCATCAGCAGACTACAGTGCGGATTAGATTGTCACACTGACATAAGGTTTTTGACCTTTCCTAGGAGTCCCTTTTGTGCCTCAATGTTCAGCCACTTCCCCAGGAGCCAGGTCAGACTGGCAATAGGGGACTTAAGACTGAGGATTGAGTTAGATAACCTTGGATATAAGCCAAGGATGTGATTGAGAAGGAAATTTCTCCATTTCTGGAATTTTGGAGCAGAATAGTTAGGACTAGTCCTTTACCCAGTCTGAAAGTCAGTTCCCTATCTACAAGACATGGAATAAAACACACCTCTGTAGGATTTGTGGCTTTTAATCACAGCTTTTTAAAAAAGATAATTTATGTATCATAAATGCTACCTTGATAAAGTAATTTCAGTAGTTTTTAGCACATTTACAGATTTGTGCAACCATCACCACTATCTAATTCCAGAATATTTTCATCACACCCTAAAGAAACTTACACTCATTAGTAGTCACTCCCCATCTCTCCTTCCCTCAGCCCCCTGGCAACCACTAATCTACTTACTGTCTCTATGGATTTGTCTATTCCAGACATTTCACATAAATGAATCATACAATATGTGATCTTTTCTTACTGAATTCTGTTGCTTAACATAACATCCTCAAGATTCATCCATTTTGAAGCATGTGTCAGTAACTCGTGCCTTTTTATTATTGAGTAATATTCCATGGTGTAACTATAGCAGATGCTGTTCATTTATTTCTTGATCAGTTGATGGATATTTGGGTTGCTTTCACTTTTTGGCAATTATAATAATGATGCTATGAATATTTACGCACAGGGTTTTGAATGGACACGTATCTTTCTTTCTTCTATACTTGGTGGAATTGCTAAATCATAAGAAAACTTCACATTTAATTTTTTCAGGACCAGCTTGACTAGTTGCCAAAGCACTCTCACCATTCACAGTTTGACCAACCATAAACAGTTTAAATCTCTCCATACCTCAACCTGTTAATTTCTTTCCTTTCGATTTTAGCCAACTTCTTATCATCTGTCCTTTTGATTAAAACCAGTTTAGTGGGTGTGAAGTGGTACAACATTGTGGTTTTTATTTGCATTTCCCTAATGACTAGCAATGTTGAATTTTTAATATGTTTATTAATCATCTACATATTTTCTTTGGAGAAATGAGCAATGAAATTTTTGCTGATTTCTGTTGGGTTTATATTTTTAAAGATATCTCTTTAAAGGGCAGAGAGGCAGGAGTGATAGATTTTTCCATTTTCTGATTCATTCCCCAAATGTCCACAACTGTTGGTGTTGGGCCAGATAGAAGCCGGGAGCCAGAAACTCCATTGAATCTCCCATATGAGTGGCAGGAAGCAAGCAACTGGACCATCACCTGCTGTCTCCCAGGTGCATTTACAGAAAGGTGGATAGAAGTGGAGGTGGAACTTGATTCCAAGCACTTTGCTATGGGATATTGGCTTCCCCAAATGGTGGCTTAACCTACTGTACCATAATGTTGGTCTCAAATTATATATTTTTTAATTATTTATTATTTAACTTCATTAATTACATTGCATTATGTGACACAGTTACATAGATACTTGGGTTCTCCCCACCCCTCCCCATACCCTCCCACCATGGTGGATTCCTCCACCTTGTTGCATAACCACAGCTCAAGTTCAGTTGAGATTCCCCCATTGCAAGCGTATACCAAACATAGAGTCCAGCATCTTATTGTCCAGTCAAGTTCAACGGCTTCTTAGGTTTGGTTGCGACAAAACCAGTACACATTATGGAATGCCAGGGCGTGGTTGCCTGTACTGGATATGAATGCAGCACCCATCCAGCACACGTGAGATCCAGGAAGGAAGGGGCAGAGCTGGTGGGGGGATTAAGGGGCTGGTCCCCTCGCCGGACAGCTACTCCCACTGGAGAGTGTTGGCTGGGATACAGACAGACCCGACTAAGCAAGGCTATAACACCTGTACGCTGCATGTGGACTAGATCAGGGCCGCAGCATCAGCTGGCCGCAGAAGCTGGCACTGGGGACTAATTCTGTCAAGTCAAATCACAGGACCACCTAAAGAGTGCATAAACCGGGACAGAGAGACCTGGGAGGGAAAAGTGGGTTCCCCCTTCTTGGGTCACTATTCCCGTGGGAGGGCATGAAAACTAGGACGGGGGCTGGGATGGCTAGATAGAGAGGCACTCAACAACATCTGTGAGGGCTGGATGGTTGAGTTGGTTAGATAGAACTAAGCTTTAATACCCATTGACAAGTACCAGAGCCAAATGGGATGGGGGACAGACTGGTCTTCTGCTACACATACTGGCAAACCAGGGTAGGGGGCGGGCCAGGTGGGGGTTATTGTGGGTCGCCCCGACTAGGCTGCAGCTCCCACTGGTTGAAGTAAGGGCCGAACCAGACTGGACTGCAACACCCATTGGTTCCAGTGCAACTCGGGACTGAAAACAGAACCAACACAGCAATTGCAACCACCAGCTGATCGGGGTGATGGACTGTGCCGGGCCCTGTGCTCGCTAGAACATACAAGAAACTAATCTGGGAATACCTCAAAGTATCTTTGGAGATCTCCCCAATCGAACTGCTGGACTCAGAACTCTAACCAAGAAAAGACAGAAGACAGAACAGGACAATCATTCATCTCAGCTATATGTTGGCAGCAAATTATGGGGCAAACGGAGACTTTATGATGGACCATATCAATTGGTGGACGACCTCATCGAGCGAAACTGGCAGCGATTCATAACTGGAGAACTATTAACACCACTCGAGCACATATCTCAGAGCATGCCCCACATCCGGGACTTGGGGTGGGCGGGAAACCGGGTGGGGCTTCTCCCTCAATATCCCCCTTTACCTCAGATACATGATGGAAACAATATGGACATAATAGTATTACCCACTTCCCTATACCCCCTGAACCTTTTTTTTTTCTTTCTTTTTTTCTTTTCTTTTCTTTTCTTCTTTTTCCTTTAACTGTAATTAACTATGTAAAGATTGTCAACAATACAATAAAAAGAAAAAAAATTATATTTTAATTGTTGAGTTGTAAGAATTCTTTATATATTCTGGATATAAGTTTCTTATCAGATAACTGATTTGCAAGTAGTCTGTCCTGTTCTGTAGGTTCTTTTCTTTTCCTTAATGTTACACAAAAATGGATTATTTTTGAGAACTCCAATTTCTTTCTTTTTATTTATTTTTTTTGAAGAATTTGTTTATCCATTTGGAAGGCGGAGTTATAGAGAAAGAGAGAGAGAGATCTTCTGTTAGTTCATTCCACAACTGGCTCCAGTGGTTTGGGCTGGGCCAGGCTGAAGCCAATACCCAGGAGCTTCCTGTTAGTCACAGGAACCCAAGCAGTTGGGCCATCTTCCACTGCTTTTCCAGGTGCATCATCAGGGAGCTGGATCAGAAATGCAGCAACCAGGTTCCAAACTGGTACCCATATGGGATTCCTGCATCGTGGGCACTTTACCCACTAAGCCACAATGCTGACTCCCTATTTTTTATTCTGTAGCTTGTTTTTATAAGAAACCATTGCTTAACTCATGATTATAAACATTTACTCCTGTTTTTTCTTCCAAAAAAATTGTAATTTAGATTTTACATTTAGGTTGGTAAGTCACTTGAAGTTTTGTAACTTGTGTAAAGAAGGGGTCTATATTTTAAATATATAAATGATATTCAGTTGTCTTAGCATAATTTGTTTAAAGGACTATTCTTTATTTAAATATTTTGGTATGAGTCATTAAGTTTTTTTATTCATTAAGTTTTAAAGAAGTGTAAATTTCAATACATAGTAGCTTGATTTTATTACAATCAGCTTGAAATCTTCTATGTGAGATTCACAAATAAAAATAGAAGGAGCAGGAGCTAACAGTTTGTTGAGTATATCCTATGCACCTGACACTTTAACTAACTCAGTAACTTGTTAAAATACCACTATAAGATAAGAACAACTGTAATTTCTGTTATTCAAATGAGAAAACCAGGACCTGCGATGACAAGCAACTTAGACAAAATCTCACAGGTGGCAAACCATAAAATGGACATTTGAATTCAAACAGTTCTTGATTGTTATGGCATCAACCCCACAGTTGCAAGTAAGAGGCCTATTAGAATGAAATAGAATGACGTGTCCATTGAGTAACATGGTAAAAAGCAGTGAGAGGTGTTTTTTTTTAACATTTATTTATTTTTATTGCAAAGTCAGATATATAAAGAAGAGGAGAAACAAAGATCTTCTGCCTGTTCATTTACTCCCCAAGCGGCTGCAACAGCCGGAGCTGAGCTAATCCAAAGCCAGGAGCATCTCCTGGATCTCTCACATGGGTGTGGGGTCCCAAGGCTTTGGGCCATCTTGCTTTCCCAGGCCACAAACAGGGAGCTGGATGGGAAGCAGGGCCTCTGCGATTAGATGCCCATATGGGATCGTGGTGCATTCAAGGCGAGGACTTTAACCACTAGGCTACCACACCAACCTAAGAGGTGGTTAACAGAGCAACATTGCTTCGTTTTGAATCCCAGCTCATCCACTATCAAGCTTCATGACCTTGGGCAATTTGGTTTCTTTGACATAAAATGTGAAGGCTACTTATCTCATGGGCCTATTGTGAGGAATAAATGAGTTTAAATTGAACAATATACTTAAATCAGTTATTGGAACATAAGGAAGTACTTACAAATGGTCAACTGTGACATTGATGGCACTTTCTGAACTTGCTTTCTGGAATTATTGCTACTAACAGGACTGGCTTCAGAGATGTGCAGCCTGTGCAGCTTTGTAGACCCCTGTACCCAGAAGGTCCTTGGACTTGGTCTAAGCTCTAATGTCCCCATCTTAAAATTCTTAATATTTTTGAACAAGGACTTTTTTTCCCCTGCTGGGACTCTCCAATTATGTATTCTGTCTTTGGCAGGCCACATGCACAGCTGGAAGAATTTTCTGTCTTCCAGTGTCTCTGGCCACAGACTATATAGGGGTATCTACACACAGAGAGACACACAGTGAGGCCTCCTTGGCCAGTCTGAGTGCCAGTGGAGTTCAACATGCAAGACCATGATGCTGTTTGGGTTCATTACCATGTCATCAAAGCGAAGGCACACCCACTTGGCATTCCTGATTTATTACCTAAAAGTGAATGCAGTGTACAGTGGGCCCCAAATCCTGCTTCTGTTATTGGTCTGAAAACCTCCATTGACTTCAGCTGGCAGCCTCTACCGCTAATTGAGGACAGAGTTTGGCCCCATGGGTTTTATATAGAGCATTTTTCTTTTTTTCTTGTTTTCATGGGTGTGTGTTGTGGGCTGGGGATTATTTTTATGTTTTTCCACTTCCTGATTAGTTTTAGGACTTGTTTATTTGGAGACTGCTTTAATAAATTTGCACAGCAGGGTGAGGTAGTAACAGGGTTGGTGTATTTAACCAGGGACCTCCTTCTTTTCAGCTTGGTTTTTGGTGTTTAACTTCAGGGCACAGTCACTCTGCTTCAGATCAGATCTTTGCCAAAGATTGCCTGTCCTTGGTCCAGATGCTCAGGGCTCTGCTGACAGAGCCCCCATAGCAATTTGTCACTCTTGTCACCACATGTCACCCTTGTGCCTTCAGAGTGTGCCTGACTTACAACGATATTTTTCCACCTGCCTCCTTCTCCAGACTACTGAGACCCAGGACAGGGACCTGCTGATTCAGGGCATTGGCCAGTATCTGTTCCAGAAACCCTTTTTGTCTTGAGCCTCTATGGTGCCGCAAAGGCAATAGCTGTGACAATGAGCAAGACAAAGGAGGAGCTCCCTGCCTAACAAAAACTGGTGATTAACTGGCTTAGAGGGGCTTCCACTCTATGAGCGAGGAGGCATGGGTGCAGCTTAAGTCAGGGATGGCAGCAAGAATTGTAAAGTATGTTATGAAAGATAAAGTAGAAGGATGTGACCCAATGGCTGTGGATTTGTGCGTGTGTGTGTTGGTGGGGGGGGGGGGGGGGACAATGATTGGGATTTCTGGATGCAATGGGCAGGGAAGTGGTGGTTCAGGACACGAGAACTATGGCAAGAAGGACTTATCTGATGCAGATCCACTAACTAAAGAAAGCAGCTGGTGGCAAAGTGCCATTGCAAAAGCATGCTCAGCTCTGAGGAGCATGAGGAAGGCAGGAACATGGTGAAAGCCTGGCACACTGGTAGGAGATGAACTTGGCCAGGGGCTCATGACCCAGTTGCTGCCTGTCCTTGTCGGGAACTACATTTCTTCCAAGAGCCTGCTGTAATTGCCCTGGAAGAGCACTCTGGCTGCTTTATAGATAAGGAGCTGAGGGTGGGGTGGGCAAGTGTGGAAGCAGGAAGATCTGTGGGCAGGCTTTTGTGGTAGTTTTTGTTTTGTTTTTGTTTTTTTTAAAGATTTATTGTTATTGGAAAGCCGGATATACAGAGAGGAGGAGAGACAGAGAGGAAGATCTTCCATCCGATGTTTCACTCCCCAAGTGAGCCGCAACGGGCCGGTGCGCGCCAATCCGATGCCGGAAACCTGGAACCTCTTCCAGGTCTCCCACATGGGTCCAGGGTCCCAAAGGTTTGGGCCGTCCTCGAACTGCTTTCCCAGACCACATGCAGGGAGCTGGATGGGAAGTGGAGCTGCCGGGATTAGAACCGGCGCCCATATGGGATCCAGGTGCGCTCAAGGCGAGGACTTTAGCTGCTAGGCTACGCCGCCGGGCCCCTTGTGGTAGTTTTTGAAACTGGCTGGATCACTCCAGGCAAAACCTGCTGTTGTCCTCACCAAAGTGGATAATGGAAGGCAGAAGTGGAGGCACCGTGTAAGGTTCAACAGCCTCTTGTTCTGAGAGCCAAGGTGACAAATCTCTCAACTGAGTCCTTGCTTGTAATTCAAAGGGAAACTCAGGAGCCCAAGGTCTTGTTCCTGTGATACTGGGCAGCCTGGATCCTCAGCTAGTGCAGAAAGAGTCTGGCTGGAACTGAAGGGAGGAACCACACCCCCAGGGAATGACTTCACTGAGAGAGAAGAGGCAGCACCAAGAGTGGTGAAGAGTTGGGGCTGGGCATGCTGTGGCAGCTGGTTTAATAGAGTGCACGGCAGCAGATCAGCAATGGCATAGGGCTGCAAGGACTGCATCCTGGAACCTATTTAAAGAGGCTATTGTAAAAGTCTCTGAGCCAGTTAATTACCAGTTTTTGTTATGTCAGGAACTCCTTGAGTAAAAGCAGAAAGAAACCATTCATGAGTATGTTCCAGTTCTGTAGTTTAACGGGATAAGTTAAAAAAAAATTTAAAAACTGATAAAATGATTCAGTTCATGGAGGACTGAAAACCCTCACAAGCAAAGCTGAAATGATGTATTGTGCATCATCTTCTCCTTTGGAGGCTGTTGAAATAGCTACTGTCCTAATGACCCATTGCTAGTATGCATGAAACTTGGATGCCTGCAGAGAATTGACAAGGTCTTGGAAATGGCCAGGAAACATGGACTGTGGCAGATACCAAGACCCAAAAAGGCCTTCTAAAGCCTTGGTGTCCGAAGTTGAGATGGGCAAAAGGATGACAGCTGTGTGTGTGCTGGGCTGGAAGCCTCATCACCAGGGTCCCCTCTGTCTCATGGCCCAAAAGCTGACCACATGGGAAACAAGCAAAAATCCACATTTTCAGCTACAAACTTGGGGAGGATTGGGAGGCATGGGTGATGAGGTGTAGAAGAGGAGAAGGTTTAAAGGTGCCTTTCTACATGCATCAGGAAACTGGTGTGATCACATGAACTGAGAGCACTTCAGATAACAGAAGGGGGCATATAAAATTGCTCCTATGCCTGAGTCACATTCCTTCCTAACCTGCTTTAGTTCACTCAGGTCTCTTTTTGGGTATGTATCTAATGCTGGAAGAGGGTTTCTGGAGATCTTGCCTTTCAATACTGCTCACTGGCAATGCTGGAATCTTATAGACTTAGGTTCTAGCATGTGCAAATGTGTGCGAGTCTTATTCACATCACATTCTCAGTCCTCAAGTAGAGACAACGCCTCTATCCCTCTTCTTAGCCCAAAGTGATGGGTGACCCTGAGGGACCTGGGCAGGTGGATGCTGGCTGCCTAATGGAGGAACTGCTAGGACAGGTTGCAGAAGTGGCTGTAGACTTGGGGGCCCTGAATTATCCCCAGCAGGCTCTGTCATATCCCACTGGATCAGTGTGGATCTTCTAGCAAAGTTTTTCTTCGTGATGTTTTTAAAAAACATTTATTTTACTTGTTTAAAAGGTAGAGTTTTAGAGAGAAAGTTTTTTTTTTTATCTGTTGATTCATTTCCTGTACAACTAGAGCTGTGCCAAGCAGAAGCCAGGAGCCAGGAATTTCATTTCATTGGCCAATTTGGGTGGCTGAGGTCCAGATACTTGGGTCATCTGCTGCTTTCCCAGATGCCCGCGTAGGAAGCTAGCTAGGAAGTGGAGCAATGGGGACTCAAATCATGCTTATATGAGATGTAGGAATCCTGGGCAGTGGTTAGCATGCTGAACCACAGCACAGTTGCCTTCCTTCATATTTGAATCCTGGTGAAATTGGAAAGTGGAGAAGCAGTCCACCAGTCTGGCTACTGACAGACAAGGCACAGGACTGGATGAGGAACAGACAAGAAAGGGAAGTGTAGCTGGACAAAGGGGACCAAAGGCTCTGACGTGGAACTATGGATGCAACAAAATGTGTGGTCAGACATTAAAAAGTTTCCTAGTCCATGGGGTTTGCCTGAATAGTGACCAAAAGGGCCTCGCTCATCTGAGACCTCAATGGAAAAAGTACACGGGTGCCCTCTTTTAGTGAGTCTGTGATGACAAAACATACACAGACACACACACACATAACATAAAAACAAAACAAAACAAAAAAGCTTTGATGTATGTGGTAGCCCGCATAATGGCGCCTAAAAATACCAATCTCTAATCCTTTGGTTACACCTGTGCAGATGAGAGTCAGTTGTCGGGGAGAGTCCTGTGTCGCTGACCCGCAGCGACACTAATGACACACTCTTGAGGGTCTGGGAAAAGCTGGAACCGCAACCGGACCCCTCACTGCCCAAAGCGGTCGTGTTTAAACCCTTCTCTCCGCTGCCCCTTTGCCCATTGGTCTTACCTTTCCTCCCCGCTTCTCCAGCCCTCTGTCTGCCATCCTTCTTCCTGTTCCTCTCCTCGTAGGTCTGTACCGCATTTGTACCCCTCTCTGCTGCTTTTCCTCTGTTCTTGTCCCCGTATGTAGGCCTTACTGTTTTTGTACCGATTTTATACGCTTTCTGCCACTTTTCCTCCCCATATGCCTTAGTTTTTCCACCTGAAGATCTTAGCCCCTCTTCCCCTCTCTGCTGACCCATTCTTCCCATCTTCTCGTCATCCCCCTCCTTAGCTTTTACCGGCTGTTTTTATACCATTTTCCACCAATCACTTCTCCCCGTGGGCCCACTTGGTGCTACCTGATAGGCCAGTAGCAATGACATAATCGCAGCGAGGGCAACAGCCTATCCCTGTGACTTCCTGTTTACCTGCTGGTAAGACCAACTCCGCCTCCTGGCCCTGGGCCAGCCGCCATCTTGTGACGGCCCCTCCCAATCCCGGGAGCGGCTTCGGCACCGGTTCCCCACAGTCCTGAGTGACCATGAGGCTCTCAGGCTAATCGCAGGCATCACAAGAGGGAACATCAGACCATCAGACCTGGCTGCAGAAGGCAGGAGGCTGCATGATAGCACCCAAACAGTAAAGGGGCTGGGACCCAGGGAGAGCGACTGTTAGCATCCATTTGGAACAGGAGGTTTCCCCCCAGCACAGCAGCTGGGTGATGGTGTTTGGTGGCCCCGGAGGGGTTAATGAGTTCCCAGAAGCTGAGGTTTGGGTTTGTTGGAAGTAAAGGGTGGAAAAGTGTCCGTAGTTATGGAGATGTTTTCTTAATTGGGGGCAGGGACAAGCAAAACTTCCCTCATAAAAACGGGCATTACCTTGTACACTTACAGTCTCCAGAATTTTCGGACAATGGCTTTCTGTTTGCCTACCAGAAAACAAGCGGCACTGCCACTAGAGAACATTTCAAGGCTTCAGAGCTGCTCTTGGGACACTGGATCAGTTTTATCTTCTAAATTGTCTTATGATTCCTAAAACTCCAATTTTAGAGATAAGCATTAATGACTGCATTCATTGTGTCTTAAAATGCAGAATGCAATTCTATTGGATGTTGAGAAGCCGCCCTATTTCTATATGCCTTTGTCAATAACTGAGGTGGTATACGATGTGTGTTTTAGTAGTTCAGACCCAACCAGTGTCTGGGAAGGTTTAACAGTAACTAGAAAAACTAAAGTGTTTATAAAATATTTATAAGGTCTTGATTTTTTAGGATACTTTGCTGTAAGTTTTGGAGCTGGTGTCATGGCGCAGAGGGTTAAGCCTCCACCTAGGATGCCTGTATGCCATATAAGAGTGCTCAGTTCAAATCCTGACTACTCTGCTTCCAATTCAATTTCCTGCTAATGTTCCTGGGGAGCATGAGAACATGGCCCAAGTGCTTGGGTCTCTCCGGGAAGATCTGGGTGGAGTTCTTTCTGGGTTCTTGGCTTCAGCCTGGCACAATCTCAGTTGTTGCAGTGTTTGGGAGTGAACCACTGAATAGAAGATCTCTCTCATGGTCTCTCCCTCACTTCACCTTCCAGATAAACAATTGATTTTGAAAAGCTCTTCAACAATCCAGGGAAGTAGGTAGTTCATGCTTTCACATTCATTTTCTCAAGCATATCTGGAGTAGACCTTTCAAGGATGTTTGTTTTAAGGAATGGCTTAATTCTTCCGTCAACTGTAGTTCAGCCAGGACTGTGATTTGGTTAAGTAACAAGTAGCACTACTGCTGTCCTTCTATTTTGTCCAATACCTCAGGTCCTCTTCATCATCATCTCTTAAAACAGGCAATACTCCAACCCACACATTATAATGGTTTCTCTGTGTCTGAAATGAATAGATTCTCACCTACATCAAGGTTATCTGACAGCAGCCCAGACAAAAAGGCAGGCACCCAGAGGCAAAGAACAAGGTGTGAGATGAAGGAAGGGAGGGATGGGTTTTCAAGGCTTTGTCAGTTGTCTTGACAATACTGTGTTACAGATGTGCGTGCACACTGATCTGCATGATTGAAGCCAATGAGGTTGTTTCTGTTATTTTCTCTTTTCACTTTGTTTTTTCCAAGGAAGGTTCTTTCAGGAGGCTTGACTTGTCACCACAGGGAACGAAGTATAGCTGTAGTCAATCAACTGGCCTGGCTTGCTCCTGTGCTTCTTCAAGGAGAATGAGGTCCACACTTACTGTCTCCATTTGCTCACATCCACTGAGTCTCCTAAGGATGCATTCACTGTCGAATCCCATGGACCATGCTTGGTCCCGGTCTCCTGTGACTGTTCTGAGCGTGCTGGCTCTACTGCACCATTTGTCTTCTTCAGACTGGAGCTCTGTGGGTTGCCACAGGTCCAGGGTGGTTACGGTTTTATTCCTTCTGATTCTCCTCCCTGCTTGGCTTCTCTGCCCAGTGTTGTGTGATCTAGGGTTCTGCATTCAGCTTGAGTCTGTCTTAGTCTAAAACCTTCAGGACAATGACAGCATATGCCGACGGGTCGTGAGCTCTTCCAGGATTCATCCAGATGTGGTTTGCCAACTGTCTGACTCCAGATCAAGCCACTCAACTCCTGTGTCTTGTCATTGTCAACAGAAGCAGCTCTTCCACAGTCTCAAATGAATGCATCCACACTGCTTTCTACTTCTTCCCACTTGCAGCTCTTTCTTTATAGTACCTTAACCGGGAGAATCCTGTGGCCACTGAAATACACTTCATTGATTTGTGTTCCTTCTCACTGCCACATTCCACTTGGATGTCTTCATTCTTACTTTTTTTTTAAAGATTTATTTATTTTTATTGGAAAGGCAGATATACAGAGAGGAGGAGAGACAGAGAAGAAGATCTTCTGTTCGATGGTTCACTCCCCAAGTGACCGCAATGGCTGGAGCTGAGCCAATCTGAAGCCAGGAGCCAGGAGCTTCTTCCAGGTCTCCCATGCGGGTGCAGGGTCCCAATTCTCTGGACCATCCTCAACTGCTTTCTCAGGCCACAAGCAGGGAGCTGGATGGGAAGTGGGGCCGCCAGGATTAGAACTGGCACCCATATGGGATCCTGGCACGTGCAAGGCAAAGATTTTAACCACTATGCTATCACACTGGGCCCTTCATTCTCTTTTTTACTGGTTTCAAATTTCATGCTCAATTCTCTTGCTTGATTTCATCTCTTTATACACTGTCAACACTCTTGACATTTTCTGATTTCTTTAAACTGTTTTTGATGAAATCATCCTTTTGCTTAAGCCCACCTCCTCCTCTTCCATATATGTAGTTGAGTATGACTGCAAAAGACACAAGGCGCCCAGACTGATCTCACCTCCAACTCATGTTGGTGTGTGTCTTTAATGGGCCCCTCATACGACCAGGCAGGAATGCAGCACTTCCTTTATTTTTTTAGACTTATTTTTATTTAAAAGTCAGACTTACGGAGAGAAGGTCTTCCAGCTGCTAATTTACTCCCCAAGTAGCTATAATGGCCAGAGCTGAGCTGACCTGAAGCCAGCACCCAGGAGAGAGCCTTTCAGATCTCATATGTGAGTGCAGGATCCCATGTCTTTGGACCATCCTCTATTGCTTTCCCAGGCCAGAAGCAGACAGCTAGAGAAGAAGTCGAGCAGTTAAGACATGAATTGACACCCATATGGGATGCCATTTCTTGAAGGCAGAAAATTGGCCATAGTTGCAGTTCCAAGAATGCTGCATTTTCCAGGTTCTGGGTCCTTCCATTCTCCAAGCTCACTAATTTCCTTCTCCTACGCTAACTCAATTGATGACTGTGCCTCCAACTTCACTGCGCAAACTCAAGCAATCACAGAGGGAAGTCATACCTCATGTGTACCCACCTACTAGCGCCTGCACCAGAAATCCACCCAGCAGCCTCTGTCTCCAGCTGAAGCCTCTGTGCTCCCAGCTGAAGCCAGTCCCCTGCCTGTGTGTTGGGTTATGACCTCTCTTCTGATCTAGAATATTGCTGTAGCACCTCTCTCTTCCCTCCCTGGTGCAACATTTCTTCCTGTTCCCCAGAGCACTCCCTCAGCTTGATTCTAAGTGATTTCATGCACAAACCAAGGTTTATCTGGTGGCCCATATGGTGACACATACTGCTCCCCCACTTCTCTGACTTCTCTCCTGTTCTTATTCTTTTGCCCTCTGTTATTGACTGTGGTCTCCTTGTTGTTCCTCCAACCTCAAGGCTCATTTCCCTTCCCTGTCAGAAATGCTGTTTTCTCAGGTATCTGCTTGAATGACTCCTGAAACCCGTCTAACTCTGTGCTCAAATCCCACTGCTCACTGGGGTTTCCCTGATCTTCCTAATTGGGTTGCGACCTCCTTCCCCCAGGCCTGAGCATTCCTTATCCCCCTTGCCCTCCTTTACTCTGTGCTTTTGGCTAATCGGCTACGTTATGAGACAGTTTGCTTTTTCCTTTGGTATAATGCCACTTGCCTGTGTCTGCATTAGAATGTAAATTCTGCAATGGAAAATACGTCTCACTGATGTATTCTAACCATTTGGAGAGGTTTCTGGCAAAGAGCAGAGCTTAAGAAACCTCTGCTGAATGAGTGGAGATCTGGGGCACTGGCTCCATGATGCTCTCTCAATTCTCCAACATTAGCTCACACCGTGGAAAGCTTCCCATTTCCCGTGCATGCGGCAGTCTTGCCGGTCTACCACTCCAAGGCTGGAGTTCACTGATGTTCCGTTTGTGGCACAGATGATCTGTTCTTTTGCTGTACGTGCCACACTGCCTTGCGCCTCCAGACACCTGTTGTTTGTTGTGTCCCTGAAGTGCTCTCCACACCTGTGTCCAAATGTGCACTTTTACTCCAGATTCAGCCCTAATAACCTCTGTTGCAAAAGCTTCCCAGGAGTTCTAAGACCTTCCCTTGGTTTTCTGTGTAAAGTGGTTGAGGGAAACACATTATCTGCTTTGAGGTTCCAGTGCCCAGTGGGTGCTTGGCACCATAGAAAGGAACATATACTTCATCTTTTAGTGCAAATGACTGATCATAGAAATGATAGCCACTAGCAAGGTCGCAGCATAGTCCTGCTTCTGTTCGTCAGATTTTGTCTGGATCCTGGCCGAGGTAACCTTTTTTCCTCTCCCCAGGCCTCTTAGGCAGCACCTGCAGACTCGTAAGTGCACCTTTGCCACCAGAGTCTCAACGATGTTGATCATGGCAGAAGTAGTATCAGGAACCCCTTTCCATCATCTTTGAGTCAAAATTATGTCACTTCTATCCCTTGAAAACAAAGTCTGAAAATCAGTCCTTTATCTCCCTTTTCCATGACCTAGTCCCAATGCTGGATTCTTCTTTGGCTGACTAGGAATAACTGGAGAAGGAATAAACAAGATGCATGTTTGCCTACTCTCTGTTGCCTGGACCTAGTCGTAGCATCTCATGCGACTGCAAGGGAGAATGCAATTTAGCTGTGTGCCAGGAATAAGAGAAAACTAGAGATGGGGTAGATCTTAGCCTTGGTGAACCGAGGCAGAGCTCATGGAACCACAATGACTAGTTTTAACTTACCAAGTTAAGATCAACTGCCTTGCTCCAATTCCCACACACTTGTTAGTCCTCTAGTATCACTACGCTAATGGCTAAAGAAGACATAAATAATCAAATCTCTTTTCTTTGCCTGGTAGTTCTTAGGATAGAGGCTGTTCTGTTAGGGATAAAGGTTACAGCATCTGGAAGACAGAGAAGAGAGAGCTGTGCTAGTTGGGAATATCTCAGTTTCAGTGACAGCCTTCGGCTTGGTGCCAGCACACTCTTCTCTAATTTGCTCTGGGGGGCAAATTGATGTTTTTATTTCCTAGAATGGGAACAGCTCATTTTTCAGGACTGATATTGTTGGCTGGAAAGAAAAAAGAATCAACTGAAGGGAGAATCAGAGATAGGTATGCATTTATACCTTAATTTAAATTTTTTTCTTAATATAGATGTAGCTCAATGGCTCAGTGGCTAAATACTTTTCTTGCATGATTGTCATTTCTAGCCTGCAACTGAGGCTTTCCAAACCACTTGGTATTCTTGTTTTACTAACTCACACATTTACAATTTGTTGAACTGATATGTCCTGTGTTCAACACCCTAATAACACTGGATCTCGGCTAGGTAAGTGCTAAATTTAATATCCTTACGTTCCTCCACCTACCACATCTCACTGACAATTTCTGGGGAGGAATAATTGTGTTCTGAATGGAGATAAATCCAGGGTTGACAAGTCTGTGCTAGGTGGCATGGTTGGTACAGTGTGTGGATATGTCAGCACGTCAGAGTCATGCTTTATCTGGTGAGATGGTGTATGGAGGTTATGATTACATTTTTCTCCAAGAAAGTTATTTCTTTTGCTTTAACTAACCCTTCAATTTAAAAATACTAACATGATACAAAACATGTTTTTTGTAAAGACAAATACACGTTCATTAAGGAAAATGAGGAAAATATGAAGAAGCAAAAAAAAAACCATGCAATTTAGTGTCCCAGTGGGAATAATTAATAAAACTGTTGGGTGTTACTTGCTGGATTTTTTAATGCCTGAGGATATATAAATGTATGCATAATTACAAAATTGAAACTATATCAAATATACACATCACTTAAACTTACTAATTTACTTAATATTTCACATATTATTGCTTATATCAGTATATGATCTTTCAAAGTATGACTTTCAGTAATTCATATTCATATTATATATGACCATTACTGAGTCTATTTAATTGCTTATTATAGATATCTATGTTACTTATAATCTGAAACTGTCCAAATATTTTTATATGATTTTAGATGAATTATTGTATATTGGGCCAGGAAAATGGGTCAATGGCTAAATTCTTGCCTTGCAAGCCCTAGTATCCCATGTGGGTACTGGTTGGTGTCCCAGACTTTCCACTTCCCATCCAGCCCCCTGCCTGTTGCCTGGGAAAGCAGTAGAAGATGGCCTAAAGTCTTGGGACCCTGCACCCATATGGAAGATCTGGAGAACTCCTGGCTCCCAGCTTAAGATCAGCTCAGCTCCAGCCATTGTGGCCACTTGGGGGGTGAACCAGCAGATGGAAGAATTTTCTGTTGCTCCTCTCTGTAAATTTGCCTTTCCAATAAAAATATATAAGTCTTTAAAAATATTATTGGGCATGAGTTCCTGAGTTAATTTTTGGATTATCATACTTGCATAAGTTAATTTCACAAAATTAACATGGTTTTACACTTTTCTACCATACATACATGAGAATGTTTGTTTTCTGTACCTTATTTGAAACTGAAGCACATTTAAGCTTGCCAATTTGATAAGGGAAAAAAGGCAACTGGCTTTGTCTTAATTCATATATTTGATTACTGTTTAGTTTTTTTTTTTTTGCATTTATTGGCTATTTGTGTTTCTTCTGTGAAGGTATCTATTGGTAGTATTTGACCATGTGTTTTTGGGGTGTGTGTGTGTTTTTCATTTGTACAACCCTTGGTGAATCATCACTTGCCTGAACAGAAAATATTCTTGCTGGAGAGGCAGATCAACTGGATCTATATTTCCTTATCTATGTAAAATGTAGATGCAACTAAATGGTCAATAATCCATTGTATTTTATTTTATTTAAAGATTTATTTATTTTTATTGGAAAGGCGAATTTACAGTGAAGAGATAGAAATATCTTTCATCAGCTGGTTCATTCCCCAAGTGGCTGCAAGGGCCAGAGCTGAGCTGATCTGATCTGAAGCCAGGAGCTTCCTCCAGGTCTCCCACATGGGTGCACAGCCCCAAGGACTCATGCCGTCTTCTGCTGCTTTTCTAGGCCGTTAGCAGGGAGCTGGAGAAGTGGTGCAGCTGGGATATGAACAGGCGCCCATATGGGACACTGACACTTGCAGGCAGAGGATTAGCCAGTTGAACCATTGCTCCAACCTTGATAATCCATTTTTTAGGTCAAAAACGTCAATTCTCAGTCATTTTACACAGTTCAGTCTATACTTGTCTTACCTCTCTAACAGGGAGTCTAGAGACTCAAATGAGTGAAGTACGGAATTTTTTTTTTTTTTATATAAGAGTGTGAATCAAACTAAGAAATTCACCAGTTTACCTGTAGAAATCTTATAGATACAAGCTGTTTTATCTATTGTGTCTCATATATTTCTCACCACAAGCCTGGTAAACATGATGGCTATTCAAAAAGTTCATGGAAAAATGTTCATGATTGGCAAATTACTTATGGATTTCAACATTTGTTTGCATCAAAGTAAATTTTTAACCCAAAATTTCTATGAAAGTTTTGAAGGACCCTTGCACATATATACCTTGGCCAGTTAGCAGACAAGGAAAGCAAATCTCTGCTAGTTTAAGTCACACAACTCACAGGGAAGGGGAACTGGACCTTGGTTGGGAAGGTCTGGTCCCTTGACCTGCTATCTCTTCAGCCCATGACCCTGCTTCTCTCCAATTCCTTTAGCAGGCAGATGAATAAACTCCCCGCAGGCATCATAGCTCACCTAGTGATGGGCATTAGACAAAGCTGTGCAGAGCTTGGATCAATATAGTCACCAATTATGTCTCATTAATAACCTAAAGAGCATTATTATTCAGTTGTGATTATTTTCTTTTAGAATCGTGTTTCAGAGACACACCGTTTTAGAGTCCTAAGACTGATTTGGCTCATAGAGCTAATGACTAATGATTTCAGATCATGGCCATTGCATAATGGCCATTCTTATTTGTAGTTGCCCAGGTTGTGACAAGGCAGTTTCACAATCCTTACAGTGTGATTGGAAGAGCAACACTTTCAGAGCCTAAAATTCCTAAACAGGTATTATCTGCATCAGTGTCCCTGCCTCTGCTTTCTAGGTATGTGAAAATAAACAAGATCCTCAGAACCATGTTTGTACAAATATGACGAAAAACTTAATTTCTCTCATTTTATATCCAGATGTTTTCCAACAGGAAAAAAAGATTTCCATAGAAAGTAAACTTCCCAACCAAATAAAATGTCCAAAAGAATTCTCTTACTAGATTGCATTGTATCACTCCCAGACTAGCTGGTGAATAAAAGCTGCTTTGAAGTCTTTGTAGTCAAACTACAACGTTTCTTATGGGTAAGGAGACGCATACGTAACTGAACAAATATGTTTTCTTGATTAATCTCCTAAACTTAGTTAACTTTATGTGTGATATTTTAGTCATTGAAGTAGCAAGTAGATTCTATAGATAAGATCCTAGGTCAGACAGAGTGAAGATACTGACATGAACAAATCATCATTGGGCTCTGTGGCTTTCCAAGTTAGGAAGAGTTGAGTTTAAGGCAAGAAACTTGCACTAAAAGTTAAAACATGATATATTCCGCAGCAGAGTGACAACCACCAAGTTCCATAGGGCTGGAGGAAGGGAGTGTTCCCGCCAGGGAAGGGCAAGGCAGGCAGCGAGGAGGTATCAGTAAGCACAGTGGGAACACTGTGGACATAGTGAGCGAGGGCAGAGGAGACAGCACTGGCAAAGCTGGGGTCACTAAGGCATGAGGGAGGGAGAATAAGGAGAAGTGGGGTCTGGCTGGGCTAGAAGTTGGAGGGCAAATACCAGATAGGGTTGGAGGATGGGGCTCTAGGAAGGTGAGCCCAGGGAATGTGGGTCCTCCAGCACGCTCCTCAGCACTGGCCCAGAGCCTGGCCTGCATGCTACTCGCAGGGCTCCAGGATGTTGGTAAATTCCATCAGTGAACAACTGCACTTGAAGACCCCATTAGCCATAAAATGAAGCCTTCGGGTTGGGGCCAGCACATTCTTCTCTAATTCTCTCCATGGACTAGTGGTGTTTTATTTTTTAGAGCAGAAACAGTTCACTTTTCAGAAAGGTAGTTGATTGGCTGGAAAGAAAAGAGAATCAACTGAGGGGAACATGAGAGACAGGTATACATTTATATCTTAAAAGTTGTTAAATTTCACCTTAATATTAATAAATGTGCTTTTGTGATTCTTTCTGTGATCTCTGATATTAATGCTACATGGGACCCAGACTTCTTGAAGTGAGGGCTCCCCAACTGGAGCTCCCCACATCATTTGGCACTAACTACACCCATAACTCAGTAATTTACCATGCAGGTGGCATACATGAACACGCTCAGGAAGAAATGCAAAGGCAGGAACTACTTCAGCCTTTGACTATTTGGCCCCAATCCTCTAGAGTGTCTCACCCACAGTTCACGAGGCAGCATTAATTGTTTGCCACTGCATTCACCAATTCCTTCATAAACTTTCTACTTTTTATCAGAACACCCTCTTCCTTCCCCTCAACTCATGTTTTGCTAGGTTACCTAATGTTGACCAAAATTATATAATTGTAGTAACTAGGAGATTTGGGATGAGGAGTCTGAGATGTGACACAATTGGGAACAGAAACACTTCAGCTAACTGGAGTGTCCTCTCCCATCTCCAAGACTCTGGCAGAAACCATGGGCCTGTGTGGTGTCCCTCAGAGGGCCTTGAGAGCAACTATGAATGGAACAACAGATTCCTTTTGAGTGTGTGGTTTCCAGGGTGCCACTAGCTCCTCTTACCTCTTACAGACACAGTCATATCAGATGTAAGTCACGCAATCTGGATATAAGACGTAGTCTGCTTGGGGCTCATCCAGGGTCAGGGGGACACCTCACTGTCAACTTCTTGGACCCTTGCACTTATCACTGAGTCCCATGGGAGTGGTTCCCAATAACCAGCTCCAGGAAAGTGGCTCAAGGGTATGTAATTGTTTCAGCATAAATCAGTCCAGAGTGGAGAGGAAGCCTCTAGGGACCCATGGAACAGTGCTTGGCATCCTGCTAATATGTATTAAACAGTTCCAAATAAAATTGGACGTGGCTTTCTGCTACACTAGGCAGATTGCTGGACTCCATGGGAGTTGAATACTTGGAGGAGAAAAATGAAGGCTTCTAAGACTCTGGCTGGTGTCCTAGCAAAATCCATTTTTCCTGTCAAGGTGACCGGCTCCCTGCAGGAGGGAATGGGAGCCAGGCTCACTTCCGTGTCTGGGGCCAGTGCCAACCTGATCCCACACAGAGCAGGCACAGTGACCACAAATGGAAGGGACCTGGGGAGGTGTTGGGGCCAGCTGGCCTATGCCTCTCTTGGGCTTCACTGGTCGCATAACCTACAGAAAATCCTTTAATCTTGAAAGGCTATTTTGTTGTTGTTGTTAAAAAGTGAGGGTAAACTGAAAGTATTTGTGAAATTGAAAACTAGGAGTCCTGCATCATGCAGTGTTCATAACTAGACAGGGACATGGAGTTTATTGCTGCAAATACCATGCAAACTCAGTTCCAGAACTGTGTACCCATCTGGCTCCTCATCTTCTCTTTTCTTCAAAGGGACTGATGATGAGCTGACTTATGCCTTCATTGATCTACCCTCCAAATGTACCTTCATTGGTGCATTTGCCCTTGAAAACAATCCCACTCCTCAGCTCGGAGAATTTGGGAGGCTGTTTCCACCCATCAGCCTCACTCCTCCCTGAGTATCTACCACCATGATTTTCCCCAAACCTCTTTCATGGAGCAGTTATATGAGCAAGACTCGATTTCCTGTGATTGGTGCTAACCTGCCATGAGGTCAAGTGACAGAGTGGGCAACACGGGACCTAGGACAGTTACTACACAGTTGTGTCTGGGAACTGATGGCAGTGTGGCCAGTGTGGCGCCCTGGAATCTTTCTATGTTGTCTTGGTATGAAGCAAGAGGCAAACAAGCTGATTATTAGGCTGTGAAATGTCCCATCAAAGCATACAAGATGCTACCACCATTGAACAAGCACAGGAAGAGTGACAGGTTGATGCATACAGAAATGATTTCTTTCAAATATATGCATGACAGTTAAATCTGGTAAGGAACGAGTGAACCTGTTGCTCTTGATTGGTAGTGGCTTAGGCCCAGGAAAGGGTTTAGAATGTGTTTCTGGAAGCTGTATAAAGGAAGGCTTTCTTCAGGGCCACGTTTGAATCCTGAGAGAGGGGACGGGGGCTAGGAACTGGAGCCTGAGCCCAGAGGATGGAACTCTGAGGGCTGGCATGGTTGAGAGGGCCTGAGGCAGCAGGCACCGGGTGGCATTGCCATCTGGCTTTGGTTTCGTGGGCTTTGGAAAGTATGTTGGTGTTCTGAAGGCAAGGCAAGAGGGTTCCCAGTGCCAGGGAACAGAATAAATGAGAACTTGTCTCTAAGCCATGGATTCTGGAATTTCCCATAATTAACATGCCAGTTCAACATTCAAAAGGCCTGGACATTTGGTAGGCCTGTAAATTAAAACAAGATAAAGTGTTTCGAGTCTAGTTATGAAGGTAATGATCTAGGAAATCATTGTTAATTGGGAAATGTGACTTAATTTTTCTGCATCTGTGGCAATAGGTGCAGAAGTCTTAAAACTGTTAACCTTGACAAGGATCTTAGATAATCTGACTAATTGCTTTATTTTAGAAAAGAGAGACAACTGTGTTACTGTAATATTGATATTAGCATTACTGTTGACTTGGCTGAGTGCCTTGTCTCCATATTTATTTAATCCTTACAACTTCTTTCTGAAAAGTCATTACTATTATCCCTATTACCAAAAAGAAAATGGAGACTTGAGAAGGTTGAGCATTTTGCCCAAGGTCACACAGCTTATAATGGGTATAATTGGAACTTGAGTGCAGGTTTAGCACAGTCTTGATTATGAGGGTGTTGAGAAGTAATTCATCAGCTCATCAGCTCATATATAAGCTCTTCTTTCTTCATGCCTGAAGGATCCGGAAAGACTCAAAAAGATGAGATGTAAGATAGAAAATTTGTTCCTGCAAGTGGTCCATGCTGCCTTGCATGGCAGTAATTCTTTCTCTCTGTCTCTGTCTCTGTCTCCCACCCCCCCACACTCATACGGGGAGAGAGGTCCAGATAGGATTAAATTCTATGACTGGATTAAATAATTTAATCTTCATTAAAACCCGTTAGAGGAAAAAAAAATACCCTGATACTTATTAAGGACGGTAAGCCAGACTTTATTTATTCAAAGGGGATCAGAACACGAGTTACAGGGTCCACTGACCTGGGGTTTTGGAGAGAAAAGTGGAACTCAACTGAGGCTTAAAATACAAGTGAAGATTTGTATTAAAGGAGTAGGAATATTAGGGATACGAGTATTTCTGGGAGAACTCAGTTCAATAGGATTATTGCTGAAGGCAGGCCAGGGTGATAAGACATGAACAGTGGGTGGGAGACTTCCGTTCAAGTGAAGCACAATGCTTGCTCAATACGTACCTTGCAAGGTCAAAGCAGATATTCCAAAGTCAGCTCCAGTCAAACAGAGAACTCAGAAGAGATAAATATGTTATTCAAAGGAGAGAGCATTTGTCAACCCACACGAGGTGAGTGATGTTACAGTTTCTAGTTAGCAAAGCAAGCAGAGATGAGTCAGGGTCACAGAGTAAACAATGGAATCATGATTTGAGGCTCTTATGTACTGCACACACATCTACCATGCTTGTTACTGACGTGTCCTCCCACACACCCACCCTATAATGACAATTAGACAGGCAGATTAAAACAGAACCATCATGTCTGCGGGAAAGTTCATCCTACTGTTCTCAAATATTTTGGAGACAAGTAGCCTATGTAGTCTTGACAACCTTGCTAGGCTAACATCTCAGTTTTGACCATCCAACCACGAGGAGATGCTTGCTTATGTTGAAAGGGTTGACCTGGTTGCAGCTGACCTTCGTTCTGCCTTCTCCCTCAAATTGGCAGGAAACCCAGCCCCACCATTAGGCCTTCTGTCCTCCTCTTGATGGGTTGTATAGGAAGTCATTTTGCAGATGGAATAAGCATTAGGTTTGGTGAGATAGTGGCATCCATTGGTGCTGAAAGGTATAGAATGAGATTACCTAAAGTAAAAGCTCTTTTCCAATGATTTCATATCTGAGATCTAAATTATTTATTTGAGAAAATAATGAGTTTGGACTTTAAAAGTTACTGCAGGATGGATTTTTTCTTCTTTTGCCTCTAATGGATAATGTGAGGGAATTGGTTTATACATCAGGAAGATAAAACGTGAATTTGCAAAGTTTGCCGTCTGATCTTACTGCCTGGTATATGGCCCAGGATGATTCCCTGGTGGGTATTCAAGCCAGAGGTGCTTAAAGGCATGAGCTACAGATAGACAAGTCTCTTTACGTATTACTTAATGCAAAGCCTCAGAAACTGCACATTGCCTGTTTAGTGATATCTGGAAGCTAGGTTGCAAAGCTGATTTTGCCCTTTGTTCTTTGGAAGCTGGGACAAGTGCTTGGGCCTCTGCCATCCATATTCCTGGTTTCCTATCAGCCAAGCCCCAGCTGATCTGGCCATTTTGGGAGTAAACCAATGGATTAAAATCTCTCTCTTCCCCTCTACCTCTGTAACCCTGTCTAATATGCCTGCATGAATCTGACCCTGAGTTGGACAGACACAAGATGGGGAGCGGGGTGCAAATGGTTGAGAAGATGAGTTCTGCCTCTGTTGCCTTCCATGTTGCATGTGTGTTTTGTAAGCCCAAAAATTGAGCCCTGCTTTTAAAATGCGACCTACCAACTCATGCCAGGCTGCTTAGTGCACAGAAATACCCTATGTTCAAACATCGAAAGAACCTTAATGTCCACTAAGCCCATAAAGAACCCAATTGCTTTGCTTTTTCACTCATAATGTGTTCTACTTATCTCCAGTGTTTTAATAAAGCCATCTTCCACTGCATGTTACTCATGTATGGCATCTAAAGTTTATTTTTTTTCATGAGAGTTAATTTTTTTAAAATATCTGTTTGTTTATTTAAAAGACAGGGTTACAGAGGTAGAGGGGAAGAGAAAGATTTTAATCCATTGGTTTACTCCCAAAATGGCCAGATCAGCTGGGGCTTGGCTGGTAGGAAACCAGGAATATGGATGGCAGAGGCCCAAGCACTTGTCTCAGCTTCCACTGCTTTTTCAGGCACATTAGCAGGGATCTAGATCTTAAGCAGAGCAGTCAGGTCATGAAACCATACAAAACTCCAGCCACGCCACAGCATTGGCCCCTCTGAGAGGATATCTCAGGCGAAAGTTATCATAACTATAATGTATTGAATGATTTCTTTGTGTCTGAATACATGCCTGGAAAGTTATTAATACAGCTATACGTCACTCACTGATGGAGACAGTCTGAGTTTGCCTGCATTGTTAGGCAATTTCATAATTGTGCAACCACAATGGAGCATACTTACAAAACCTAAGTGGTACAGGCTACTGCACACGTAGGCTGTGCATTTAAAGTGTGGTGTTTTGCTCCTACAAAGGAACAAGCACAACAGAAATTGAGGCAACCAAGAGATGTGGTAAATGTAGGCTGTATGAGACTGCCGCTAGAATAGCACATGAGACTATATTACAGCTCATTTATTTTACATAGAATAATCTATTATAAATAAAAATTATTTTAGAGGAATACATGCTAATGTAACAAGAAGGCCTAGCATAGTACGTACATAAACCTGTAACAGTAAAGTTTTATCATTATCAATTATTATGTACATGTCCATAGTCACATATGCTATACTTTCATATGACAAGCAGTGCTTGGTCGGCTTAAGCCAGCATCACTCACACATATGAGTAATGCACTACAGTGTTGGGATGGTTGCGATGTCACTAGACAATAGGATAGGTATAATCTTATGGTGTCCCTATCCTTGAAATGACTGTAATTATGTGTAATGCCTGTCATTACTGTTCATTGACTCTAAGTAAAACACTGTACTAATTGCTTCATAGCTGTCCATTGAGTTAATCTTCATAACGAATGCATGAGGTAAGTGCTATTCTAGAACCCATTTTACAGATGTGGAGACTATGAATCTTAACTAACTTGCCCATGGTTAACCAATTAGTAAGTAGCAGAATCTTGAAATATGTAGTGCCAACTCCTTTTTACTCTCCATCTCCCCATAAAATCTGCAGTCTTTCATATTTTTTGAAACCATTTGCCATGGCAGTCTATTATCATATATTCATAATAATTAGATCCACACTCTGATCTCAAGTCTGTCTGCACCCAAAGCCCATGCTCTTGCTACTCTACAGTTTTTCTCCAAGGAAGGTAGGCTCTGAGTTGCTCATCCTCATCTGCCCAGTTGTTTTTTCTCAGACACAGAGATATAGGCAGGATTGTGACACCTAAAAAACAAATTGCTTGACTCCAGTGGCTCTCCAGAGTCTTTAACCTTAGTATTCTTCCTTTAGATTTTATATGGTAACCCTATATACACACGAAATCAAGAAAGAACTGTTGTGATTGAATATAGGGTAGGAGACCAAGCCTATTTTATGCCCTTGTTCAACTTCCCATGAGCCGTGGTCTCTGTAGATCCTCCGTCAAATACTGAAGGACACTACAGAGCACAGCTGGACATCACTTCAGCTTGTCCAGAGTCAGTGACACATAACAGTCATTCCCAAATGAACAGTTCTCTATCATAATTCTGTATCTATCAAGTATAACACTATTTTAAGACATCAGTGGTTTATTAAAAATGAAGTATTTTCTTTATTCCACCAAGTGATACATTTTTAAGACAATCTTCCTGTTGTTACCATTGTAAGAAACTTACTGGTTTGATCAAATCAATAAAAACTTATCTAGTGCATGCAAACCCTGGGAAAACAAAATTCAATAGGACATAGCAACTTCTATTTTAAACTATGGTATTATTGTAATGACTGTTTTCAGCTTTCTGTATGACTTACACCAAGTCAATTAGGGCCTTTCCAAACTATGGTAAAACACCATGTTATCTTGGATGTCTCCTCCCATACGAACCCAACATTAAAGCCATAGATATAAAACATGCTATCATTTCAACTAAACAGCTAGAATCAATCAAAGCTCACTTTTTTCCCCATATGAAACCCAAAGGATATGCCAGTCATTGGCTTCAGCTGCTGGTTTTCTTGGACTGGAATCAAAATATATTGCAGCTAACCACAGCAAAATGTAGACCTCCATAAAGACAACTGAAAGTCTCTGGCTGTGCCTATCCTGTTGACCATTTTACTATCGGGTTCATTTTCTGAATTTTACTTTCATATTTATTCCAAGGAAAATTTGACTTCTATGGAAAAAGAAGTTTGGAAAAATGTATAGACACATATTTCAAAAAGTTCATGAAAATGGAATTGCAAGATGTTTATTTTGGTGCAAAGATCCATGTGCAGTTTTTCATGATAGGCATTTTCCATGAACATTTTGAAGCACTCCATGTCTTTTAGGTTCAAGATAATAGGGCATGGCAAAGATTACCATGTGTCCATCAAATCTCATTTCTGTATTTTTAAGGCACAAGCCTAGTCTACAATTTCAAGGCTTCTTTGCAAATAAGTGGAAATCATATCATTGAATGTTAGCAAAAGTGTGGTGTATTATCTCCAGGTCTGGCCCATTGAGTATTCAATGCAACTCATCACTGTCTCTCCTTCTGTGTTTGCTGGTTGAATGGAGAGGATTCTCAGGGACTAGAAGAGGGTGGCATGTGAATGATTGTGTAGAGCAAAGATGTGTCACTGATTTCCATGGGACTGTGAAATGAGGGAAAATCACATTTGCTGGCATTATGCTATGAGGTCTGAGAACCACTTGCTACAAGAGTCAGCCCACTCTGACCGTGCAAAGGCACAGTGAAGGAGAGCATGCCCACCAGAGTCAGGCAGCCAGGGATTCTGTTCCAGCTACTCCACCTACCAGCTGTGTGACCTCACACATATTACTCAACCTCTCAGAGTTTCAACTTCATTTGTAGAATGGGAATATAATAACACTTACTTCATAAGATTCTGCGAGAACTTGATGAAAACATATGTGTCTAGAGTCTGTTATATAGCAGGTATAGCAAGATTACAAATTTACTCACACAATTCAATTGCAGAAAGACAATGTAGTTCCTTTATTTCTCTATAACTGATTGAATTTTCTTCAAGATCCTCCAGCCCTGAGGTGGCAGGGAAACAAAAGTGAACTTTAAATGAGCCAATTAACAATATGTCAGTCTCCTTTTGTTTTAAATAGTTCTTCACAGGTAAATGTTCACACTTAAAGAATCCACCTTTCAAGGTAGTAGATGAGCTTGTTTACTCTGTTCCCATGGTGATGGAGAAGGCCCCAGAGGTTCTGGCATCCTGATGCAGGTCTTTTGCTGCTCTCTGAATCCTCACTGGCCTGCTGGGTTGTGTCCTTGCCCTATAGTCTTAGCACTAGCCTTGCTGGCATCTGCCACTAGAAATCTGAGACCACTTCTCTAGCATTCTGGGAAGAATGTGGGTGTATCCCTTTTGATCTAGTGGGTGCTGTGTATCTACAGGTAGTCTGACTGCCTCCTACTTTCTGGCCATGGCTGTCCCTGGCTATAGGATTATCTCATTCCACCTTCATAACATTCGTGGTCAACTGTTCAGCTAGTCATTTCCTTTCCAGAACCTTCTCTAGAGCTGTCTCCATTCAAGAAGGCAGATTGTAGATAACCAGCTCAAGCCCCCTTTGGCCTGCAACTTGGCTCTGATGTGGCCTCCACAAGTTGAGTGGGAGGATCGGGGCAATCTCTCAAGACTCATGTTAGGACAAGAACTTCTCTGTTACTGATTGTGCTGCTATGAGCATAGGAGTGCATGTTGGTTTCTCATAAAACAAGTGTTCTGGATATATTCCTAGGAGTGCTATTGCTGGATCATACGGTATGTTGAATTTGAGTTGTTTGAATATTCTCCATACTGATTGCCATAGAGGCTGTACCAGCCTGCAGCCCCACCAGCAGTGGAGTAGGGATCCCTTTTCCCCGCAACCTCGCCAACAAGTGTTGTTGGTGCTTTTATTCATGTGGGCCAGTCTTACTGGCGTTAGGTGGTACCTCATTGATGTTTTAATTTGGATTTCCCTTATTGCCAGGGAACTTGAGCATTTTTTCATATGTTTATTTGCCATTTGGGTTTGTTCCTTTGTGAAGTGTTTGCCCATTTCCCATGCCCATTTCTTGAGTGGCTTGTTTGTTTTGACATTTTGGTTGTTTTGTAGCTCTTTGTATATTCTGGAGATCAGCCCTCTATCACCTATGTCGTGTGCGAAGATCTTCTCCCATTCTGTGGGTTGCCTTTTTACTTTGTTGGTTGTTTCTCTAGCTGTACAGAAGCTTCTTAGTTTGATGAGGTCCCAATTGTTTATTTTGGTCTTGATTTCTACTGCATTTGGAGTCTTTTTTAGGAAGTGAGGGCCTATCCCTAAGTGTTCCAGTGTGTTTCCAACATTTTCTTCCAAAAGTTTGAAGGTTTCTGGATGTAGGTTTAGATCTGTTATCCATTTAGATCTGATCTTAGTGTATGGTGAGAGATGTGGATCTATTTGCAAAAACATGGAAGCAACCAAAATGCCCATCAACAGAGAATTGGATAAGAAAGCTATGGTTCATCTACTCCATGGAATACTACTCAGCTATTAAAAAAAACAAAATGCAGTTCTTTGTGGCCAAATGGGCCAAACTGGAAACCATAATGCTGAGGGAAATGAGCCAATCCCAAAAGGTTAAATACCACATGTTTGCCTTAATTTAAGATGATATGATGTTATGTATAACATGTTATGTTTTGAATGTTATATGTTGTGTATAAACTAAAATTGAAGTATAGGTGAGGTGGTCACAGAAGGTGACTGGGAACTCGCATTTACTCTTAACATATTGGTTACTCATTACTATGTCAATTAATTCCATAATGATGTAAATTTTTGCTGATGGTATGTTGGAGCTTTCAATTGACTGGGATGATACTCTGCTGCCTCTGTCTTCAGACCAGAGAGGGTATACCTACGAAGCCGTTGAACTTGACTAGACAATGAGATGCTGGACTCTATGTTTGGTATACGCTTACAATGGGGGAATCTCAACTGAACTTGAGCTGTGGTTATGCAACAAGGTGGAGGAATCCACCATGGTGGGAGGGTTTGGGGAGGGGTGGGGAGAACCCAAGTATCTATGTAATTGTGTCACATAATACAATGTAATTACTGAAGTTAAATAATAAATAATTTAAAAAAAAAGAGAATTAAAAAGAAACCAAAAAAAAAAAAAAAAGAACTCTGTTTTTGGTGTCTGTGTTAGGACTTTAAGATGATCTGGTATGATCCCCACATCTTGGTGTTCATACCCTTGTTGAATGCTACCCCCACTATGAGTGTGGGTGGACTCTTGACTGGTTACAGCCAACAGAATATGATAATTGTGTGCAGTGTTAGTCCTGTAATTATGCAAAGAGATGCAAAATAGGTGCAAATATGCCTCTTACAGAGAGCATCTTGTTGGAACACTGCTTCTAGAGACTCCCTTGCTGAGTCAATTTTGGGTCATGTTGGTAAAGTCAAGGTGATAAGAAAACATGGTGACCTCTAGGAATGGTGCATACCCTTAAGGTTCTAAGGGAAGTTTAGCCATTATCTAGTAAGAAGATAGGACCTCCAGTTATGCCACATACTGGCAAACCAGGGTAGGGGGCAGGCCTGGTGGGGGTTATCGTGGGTTGCCCCAACTAGGCTGCAGCTCCCACTGGTTAGTGTGAGGGCCGAGTACGTGCTGGACAGAACCAGACTGGACTGCAACACCCATTGGTTCCAGTGCAACTCGGGACTGAAAACAGAACCAACACAGCAATTGCAACCACCAGCTGATCGGGGTGATGGACTGTGCCGGGCCCTGTGCTTGCTAGAACATGCAAGAAACTAGTCTGGGAATACCTCAAAGTTTCTTTGGAGATCTCCCCAATCGAACTGCTGGACTCAGAACTCTAACCAAGAAAAGACAGAAGACAGAGCAGATCAATCATTCATCTCAGCTATATGTTGGCAGCAAAAAATGGGGCAAACAGAGACTTTATGATGGACCATATCAATCAGTGGACGACCTCATCGAGCGAAACTGGCAGCGATTCATAACTGGAGAACTATTAAAACACTTGAGCAAATATCTCAGAGCATGCCCCACATCCGGGACTCAGGGTGGGCGGGAAACCGGGTGGGGCTTCTCCCTCAATATCCCCCTTTACCTCAGATACAAGATGGAAACAATATGGACATAATAGTATTACCCACTTCCCTATCCCCCTGAACCTTTTTTTTTCTTTTTCTTTCTTTAACTGTAATTAACTATGTAAAGATTGTCAACAACAACACAATAAAATAGATTATAAAAAAAAAAAAAAGCAAACTGCCAACAACTTGGGTGAGCTGGGGAATGAATTCTTGACTACCATCTTGATTGCGGTCTTCTGAGTTTCTAACCAGGGGGCTTGGCTAATCCTGGTGCACATACACTGAGAGAATCTATGTGCTATTTTAAGCTGCCAGGTTTGTGCTAGCTTGTTCTACAGCAATGAACTTTGGCTGAAGGAGAGACGTGCCCACTGTTTTCCCTCCTCTCTTTCCCCTTCAGCTTCCCACAACCAGCTTCCAGTCTAGTAGGTGAACTCCTCTTGCTGTGCACACACACACACACACACACACACACACACACACACATTACTGTTGCCTGAAGTGGCATTTATTCTTTTTGTGACTGTTGGGCCCAAGAAGGGGTGGCTTCTTGAAGCATAATTTAGAGGAAAAGGAAGAAAACAGAATGGATATTTTAAAAATAAAATTTACAAATGTGATATCTAGCATCCTTCTCTTTAGTTTCAGTTGTTGTGACTCTTAATGTTTTCTAAGTCAAAGTTACAGGAAACATCTTTAACTCTGTTTCCCTCTTTGGTTTTGTCCTATCTCAAACTTCTCCTGGAATACTAAAGGCCACTAGGGTTGAAAATCTCACCTACTTCGTTATACAAACACAGCTTGCCATAAATGCTCAGAGGGCCCCGCTTCCCAAAGAAGCATGTTTATTGGAAAGAGAAGCAAGACAAGTAACTATTCAGAGTACATGGAATACAAACACATATGATTAAAGCTGAATAGAGAGCCATGAAATACACTCTTACAGAAAAGGAAACTGGGTTCGAGGATGAGAAGTGACTTGCAGAAAGCCACCCTATTGGTCGTTGCAAAACTGGAACCTGAGTTTGAGCATCCACAGCACCAGTTCATGCACCAGTTACCGAAGACATCATGCATCATATCAATGGAAGTTCTGCAAGCAGTGAGATTTGCCAGAGTGGATTTTTCAGATCTACTTCCATGAGCCTTTTCCTATTGCAAGAACTCACTTTTATCTTTTTCTGAGGATAACAGAAAATGCTTCTACGTGAAGTCAAAGAATAGCGAATTTCCTCTCACCTGCTGAATGGCAAGAACTGTAGAAATACATCCATTACACTCCAGGGAGCAAGATGTAGAGGCGTTTATAGAGGCTGGGACCCAGATGGAGTTGCCTAGATCAAGCCTCAATCTGCTGACCTGGGGCAGACATACGATTTCCTACTATACTTCTAGGTATTGCCCTGTCTTTCTCTCTCTTTCTCTTTTTCTTTCTTAAGAAGGGCAGCTAATCTTCACTTTATTTTTCCTTTTTAGTCTTAGGCCTCAGAAAAAGCACTGAAATTATGAATACAATCTTTGTAAAAGTGAGGGTTTTTTTAAAAAAAAATTCTTTCATAATTTTTATTCATTTTTGCTGAAATTCGTTTTGTTCCTAAGGTTAGAAATTGATTTGGATCAATAGAAGATGACTTTTAGAAAGCATTTTTTATTCCTAATATGCGTGACTGAACTCCCTGCAGATGAGTACCTTACAGCTGTTAATGTTCCTTCATTCCATTCTTTTTTAAATTTACTTAATTCATTTGAAAAGGACAGTGTGCACAAGAGGTAGGGAGGGGAGAGAGAGAGAGAGAGAGAGAGAGAATCTTCCATCCCCTGCTTGCCTGCCATAGCCAGGAAGCTAACAGCCAGGAACTCCATCTGGGTCTTCTACATAGGGAGCAAGAACCCAAGTACCAAGGTCCTTATCAGCTGCATGTAAGCACTAGCAGGGAGCTGGATTAGAAGCAGAGCAGAACTTGACCTAGGCACTTCTATCTACAATGCATGTGCCCAAGTCACCTCACCGAATGTGCCATAATGTCCTCCCCTGCTTTGTTTCACTCTTTCTCAATCATGACCACAATTGCTGTCAAGCATGGGGCCACATTTCGATTTTGTGGGAAATGAAATAGTGGGTAAGAACACTGGGTGTAGTGTGAAAGAGACAAGAGTTCAGATAGCTGAGCTATGAGACAACTTATTTGGATCCTAATTTCCTCATATATAAAGTGAGGAGATGAATTGTCCAAGTTGTAGGGACATTGAGAACAATAAATAAGACTATAGCACACTTAAAACAGTGCCCAATACATAGAGAGTGTTGCCACACAACACGTAGCATGTTTTATTAGAATTCCTGCACATAAATGATTGTCTATACTCCTGGCTGGATTTACACTTCCTAGAGCAAGGATTGTGTCTATGTTGTACCTGTAACACCCAAACCACTGTAAAAGAACCAAATGTAAGCACTAATCCCAGTGCTTAGCTTAGTGCCTACTGCAGAGTAGGTGCTCAGAATATGTTTTTTGTGGATGAATGCATACATGAATGATCAAAACCAGGTTAACTCTTAGGCAGTGTTTCTCAGATAGTATAGCAGTAGTCACACAAACTATTTGAGTCCTTCTAGGAATGCTTCTTCCAGAAGCACACTCTGGCTTGGCCTTACGGAGATGTGGGTGTCAACTGCTTCCAAGCTTCCTACCTTGGAAATATACCCTTAAGTTCAGGAGTTTGGAAAGATTGTTTCATAGCCTGGTAGAATTGGAATTCAGAGAAAATTCAAACAGCCTAGAATTTAAAAACACCATCTGAAAAAGAGATAGAAAGGGCAAATGTTAAAATAATCTGGTTAGAAAAGCAAAATTTCTTATAACTTAGTTCTCAAAATGCAAAACCCAATGTGAACCCCTCATGAGTTCAATAATTTCCAAGGAAACTGAGGCTTTTAATGTTCCCGCTCCATTATAGATAATTTCCTTCTCATAGGAGGCCTCTAACAGCAGTCAAGATGGAAATAAAAATAGTCTGAGAAGAGACAGGGAGAAATAAAAATGGAACATAGCATGGAGGCGAGCTAGAGCCCTGGGAGATGGGGAGTTTTGTAAACAAGCTTTCTCGGGGCTGTGATTGGATTCATCTTTGCATCTCTGAGGCTGGCACAGAGCTCTGCCTTGTTAGGTACTCAGCCCAACCTCCTGGGTGGAGGAGCAGCTTTGAGGTGAAGTGCAGAAGACTACAGCGGGGCAAGTTAGGAAGGGTGGGTGTCCGTCACTGGGGCTGACCCTCAGCAAGAGGAACACGAACACTTGGAGGGTATGGGGAGAAGAGAAAAGCCTGGAGGCAGAAGCTCTTTCCCTATTTTCACTTTTACTTTTATTTGTTTCTTTATTTAAGAAAAGCAACAAGGGAGAAATAGTGAGAGCGGAGTGTTCTGGAAGGAATTAAAGGCAAATGTGTGAGAGAGAATTAATTCCTCACTCCTCTTTTCTCTCTAAGCATATGAGACCTCCCGTTGGATTCTCTATCATCTCTTCCCATTTGTGGCTGTCTTTATTTGTCTCTCCCACTAGACCATGAGCAACTTGAGGGCAGACAATCTGTTTTACTCCTCATTGTATCCTTCACTGGACTTAGCTGGGTGCCTGGTTCATTTGATGTCTAATGATCTGAATTGGCAAGAACAGTTGATACCTATTAGCAGATGTCTTCACGTTGACATGAGAGTGAGACAATGAATTCTTTCTCCTCTCATTTGGGATATACACAATAATTAATGGAAAAAATTTTGTACTTCTACACATGATGTTTGTGGAAGTCACTGGGAGACTCAAAGTAGTATTACTGACATCACTGTGTAATATGACAACTTAGATAAACTATCCTTACAGATGTTAAGGGTAGAAGAGCATATCTCTGGATGACAACAAAGGCACTGGGAAACATGTACCGATGTTGCATGACGATCTGCCAGTTCTTGTCTCAGATTGAGACACTTCAACAGTACTAGATAATCCAATTTCTTCCCATTAATTTCTTACCATTATGAAGTTTTGATTAGTGCAGGCAATTAACGTTAGAAATAAAAACACACCTAGGGATATAGCTGAACTATTTTAAGAAGTAAAATGCAGGAGGTGAGCAGGTATGAAAAGTTATAGAGAGAAAAAGAAAATAAAGACAAGGGATAGACAGAAAAGAAGAGCAAAAAGAACCATGTAGCTATACAGAGAGCTGCATTGCTGTCATGTTTGATATGTGTGATAGAACTAGGGTCTATTTCTTCATCCTAAGGTCAGAAGGTGTTATTTAAACAAGCCAAGATGTAAGCAGGCCTTAGAATGATGAAGATTGTTACACAGTTATGTGCAGACCAGGTTCTTAGATGCTTCTGAGTTGCAGAGTCACAAGGCTTACTCATTCACTAGAAAAACAGAGGTACAGAAACAAAGCAAGTAAAATACAGAGAGATTTTTTCCATCACTCTCCAAATGGACACAACAAAACCTGGAAGTCCACTTGGGTCTCCCATGTGGGTAGCAGGGGTTCAAACATGTGGACCATCTTCTACTGATTTTCCCAGGCACATTGCCAGTGAACTGGATCGCAAGTGGCAGCTGGGACACGAATCACTATCAGCATCACGGGTGGTAGCCTGATGCGCTGCGCCACAACACCGACACTTCGTTGAGTCCTTTTAAATAAATCTGATGAAAGCTAGTCAATCTTTTCCCCAGAAAAATGCTCAATCATCTCTCAAACAGGCATGTAATTTGGGGGGTTCACAAAGCTCCAGAAACTCCTCTTAATTCTGCGCAAGACCCCTTATGATCAGCAGATTCTCATCTTATCTGCGAATGGAGTTCCCATTTGCCATCCACCCTCGGACAGATGAGATACAAACACTGTTGGTCTGTGGGTTGGGGTTATCTGGTGTCTCTGCTCTGTGTTTTTGGTGCAAACAGTTGCCTTCCAGAAATGGGAAGTTCTATTAATAGCTGATGTTGGCCTGGGGCAACCTGAAACAGTGTTCTCCAAATGCTCTATGGGCAAAGTGAGTGAAGCAACCAAGAACAAATGGTTCACATGAATTCATCAGGGAAATGTGGGTGTTGGCAAAGCAAGGGCTGAAGCAGACACATCAGTGTGAGATGCCTCTGAGCCAGCCCATGTCTGCATTGCTGTGTGATGTTGTACATCTGTTTTCCAGCTGTGACAGCACTTCATGCTAGACCACATCTGTCTAGCAAAAGGCCAGGAATGGCAAACAGAATTTATCTTCCTTTCCAAGACCCATAGATTGTGTGATAGACTGTTATATTGTTGCCCAGCACCACTGTATCACCACCTTCCCTTCAAGTTAGGCTATTGCCCTATTTGGCTTGAACCAGTAAAATATGACAGAAATTGGGTTGTAACAGTTCCAGCTTAGGTCTCATGAAAGCTTGACAGTGGCTGCTCTTTTACTCTTGGGAGCTCTAAGCTGACATATAAGAGGTCTATTTGTTCTATTAGTGAGGCTGTGCAGAGAGAAAATTTGGGGAAGGAAACACCCTGAGATTCCAGGATGGCAATGTAAGAATCCAGTTACAGTGAAAACTGAGGCCTAAGAAGGACACCAGGCAAAGCATGGTAGGCCTCAACTGCAACTCCTGGCACCATCCTAGCTAAAGCATCAGCAAATAAGTGCAGAAGTCATTTTTCTGAAGGAAGACATGAGGAGCAGAGGGGAGCCATCTCTATTGCTTAACCCAGTATTATGAGCAACAATAGATGTTATTGTTATTTTAAGCAATGTTTTTTTTAATTCTTTTCTTTTAAAAAGATGTATTTGTTTATTTGAAAGGCAGAATTATACGCAGATAAGCAGAGATAGATTGACAGACAGACAGACGGATGGATGGATTGATCTCCCATCCACCGATTCACTCCCTAAGATGGCTGCAGTGGCCAGGACTATGCCCGGCCAAAGGCAGAACCCAAGGGAGCCTTCCAGCTCTCCTAGGTATGTGGCAGGAAGCTGGATCACAAGTGGAGCAGCTGGAGTATGAACCATATCCTTGAGCAGTAAGTTTTCAGGGTAGTTGCTACATAACAACGAACTATTGAAATGGTTATTTTAAAATGGTTATTTTTATCCAAGAATGGGCATTGCTGTAGCCTAAAATTAAAACTTGGCCTTGGTTTTCTGGGATCAATGGGTGAAGAACTTGGAAGGGCCTTGAAAAGAGTATTCACAAAAGCTGAAATGCCTATAGGAAAACTACAATGGAGAATAAGAAGCAATGAGTGGGGATGTTGTGGAAATAAGAGGAACTAAGCCTCTGAAGTCTACCAAAAATCTTCAAAGTAGATGAAAACCTGGGCACAGAGATTACTTTTGTTACATTTGCAGAAAAACATGTTCTTGTAGGTCAGATGATATCAAGGATGTTGCCATATGTCCCTTTGTGGAAATCTCAGTAAGATTTAAATTTGAGTCTTGCAGATTCTCCCAATTACACAATTGTCAAAAAATATTTATTCATTTTTATTGGAAAGGCAAATTTACAGAAAGAAGGAGATACAGAGAGAAAGATCTGTCCACTAATTCACTCCCCAAGTGGCCACAATGACCAAAGCAGAGCCAATCTGAAGCCAGCAACCAGGAACTTCTCCCAGGTCCCCACATGGGTGCATGGTCCTGAGGCTTTGGGTCATCCTCTATTGTTTTCCCAGGCCACAAGCAGGGAGCTAGATGAGAAGTAGAGCAACCAGAACATGAACCGGCACCCATATGGGAAACCAAGCATGCAAGACAAGGATTTAGCCACTAGGCTACCACACCAGGCCCACAATAGTGTTTTAAGTCTTTAGGGACTGGGTGCTTATATACTCCTAGCAGAAGTAGCTTCTTAGAGTCTCAGTAGTGTCTCCTCCATAGCGCTATTAACTCAAGGTAGGAATTTATTTAGAAATATTTGTGTGTGTGAGTTGTTTTCAATGAACTGAATTATAATTCAGTAAATAGAAATTCTATCCAAAAATGTGAATGGATTGTCTCAGTTTGACGGAAAAGGGCAGAAATCGTTGAAAATGAAGTCTCTGCAGTCCTGATCTCCCATGGCCAGGCAGCGGGTTGAGAAAGCTGCCCAGTTGCAAACACAAAGCATTTCTGAGGAAAAGCATTACTGATGGTGAAGCCAAGAGCTCAGACTATAGCTCTGAAAGTCATAGAGAAGTGTGCTAGGGAGCAGAACTAAGTCCAATCCACGGATATTCCATGATTTTTGAGTTGGAAGATTCTTACATTGCTGTGGATCAGCAATTTTATGTGCCCCTTACGCCCCTCTGTCATTAATGAAACTGAATGTCTATTTGCTGCTTCCCTGTCCCTTTCTTCCTGTAGGTCCTGGAGTGTGGAAAGTACAACATCTCCCTTTTCAGCTCTTGCATTTGAGGCATCCTCTCTGACTGGCTGCCCAGAAATGCTCACACGTTTGGAGGACCATCCACAACTACTACTCAGACTGTTAATGCGAGTTAAGATTTTAAGAAGATGTGATAGCCATGATAAGACGACATTTTCCACCTCAGGGAAACAGGAAATACATCCTACCCAAAATCATGTGAATTTCTGTGCTCAGAGGAAAGACTATAGTAGCTCTCAAAAACTGGCTGCTAACAATTCTCCATGCGTTAGGCACACGCTGTTTCTCACATCAAGCATTCACGATTACTTCTCCTCCTCCTATATCTAGGCTGATCTTCAGGCTCATTTTAACTGGTAAAATATGGAAGAAGTGATGGAACAGTGGCTGCTTCTGTTTTCTCCCTCTGGGAGTAACTGTCCTGCTGCACTAAGCCCAAAGATACAGACAGCCCAGGTGAAGAAGGCCACGGAATGGCCAATGGACGGCTTTGTCCGTGCTCCCAGCCCAAGCCAGCCCAAGCCAGCCCAAGCTAGCCCAGTCTGCAGCTGTGTGATTGAATCATCTTGGGCTTGCTAGCCTAGCAGATTCCTGGCAGAACTGCAGCCCAGGTATCACTCATGGTATGGAAGGATCATCTAGGTGATCCCAGTCAACCCACCAGACTGGGAGAGCTGACTTTAAAATGGTTGTTTTAAGACATGCAAGTTTAGGGGTGATTTGTATTTTCACAGTAGGTAAATCAAACAAGTTAGTAGAAGCTTTTCAGAGGACTGTATGAAGAAAGATTTTAAACTCGTTTGGAAGACAGGAATGGAGAGTAGAGCGTCCCTATAAAAATAGGACTGGAATTATAGGATTACAACTTATGCTATTTCAGTAAAGCTCAGGAGAAGTGATTGGCAGCTTCTGCAAGAAAATTGTGATTTAGAGCAAAAATAATTTAAAATCTTAACTTATTATGAGCACCATGTTTTCTGTGTTCTGTGGTTTGGATTGTTAGTTTCTGAGGAACTTTAACCCAAGAGAACACACAGAAACTCGGTGAAAGGTTTAGAGTCAGGGGACCTGAAGCGTTAACTGCTTTCTCCCTTCCTGGTTTCTCCCTTCTCTCTCTCTCTCTCCCTTCAAACTCGAAGCTGCAAAGCCCCAGGTCCTGTTAGTGTCCCTGTACATCAGACGTGGAAAATGTCTAAGCTCAAACCCAGGACAAAATGTGGAGGTTCTGGATATGTCAGCTAAGCCTTCGTTTGCTCACTCACTCTCTTCCTCATTTCATTCTATGTAACATGCTGTTACGTACGGTTCTCTCTTTGCCAAACCTCTCTCCAAAGGCTGGAGAGAGAGAGAAATTAGAATGGCACGGTGCTCAGCTAGGCATTGTCCCTATCTCAAGGAACTTACGTTCTAGTGTGTAGAAGAGAAACGAAATCAACCTGGATATTGCAGCAGAACAAGAACAACACAGCAACAATAACAAAAAGGCAACATTATAATAGTAACTAGCATCTACTGTGCATATACCATGTGCCAAGTATCTCATTTAGCCTTCTTTTTAAATTTTAATTAATCTTCATTATTTTTATAACAGCTTTACAGAGATTTAATTCAGATGGTATATAATCCACCTCTTTAAAGAGTGTAATTCCAAGTCTTTGGTATACTAGTGGAGTAGTGCAATCATTTCCAGTATCTAATTACAGAACATGTTTTTGACCCCCAAATAGAAACTCTTACCCATCAGCAGCTCCAGCAGCCTTCTAGCTCTTGGCAACCACCTATCTATTTTCTGGCGCTACAGAATCAGAACCTCTTTGGAACATATCATATAAATGGAACCACTCAATATGTGACTGTTGCCTTTTATCAAGGTCCTACTATGTTGTAGTATGTATTAGCACCTTATTTGTACTGCCCAATAATACTCCCTTGTATAAATGAGCAAGATTCTAATTGTCAGTCACTTAACATTTGAGTTGTTTCCACATTTGCCTACTATGAGTAATGCTACTATGAACATTTGTGTGAAATTTTTTGTGTGGACATATATTTTTAATTCTCACGGATTTTACCTAAGAGTGAAGGGGCTTGATCATATGCTAGCTCTATCTTTAACTTTTTGAGCAAATGCTGAACTATTATTGTCTCTCTTTTTGATTTTAGCCATCGCAGTGGGTGTGAAGTGCTATCTGACTGGGATCTGGGTTGCTTTTACCTAATGCTAGAGACGCTGAGCATCTTTTCATGTGCTAGTGACCATATGTATTTTTCTTCTTTGTGATAAGTATTTATTCAAACCCTTCACCTATTTTTGAACTGAGTTATTTGCTACTGCCTTTGTTATTGTTGAGCTGTAAGTATTCTTTACATGTGTATTCTGGATACACAGTTTTCACTGTACATATATGGATAAAGACTAGAGAAGGCAAAAGAGATAAAAATACCAGATTATAAATTAGTGCAGGTGAAATGGTGAGGTGAGTTGAGAAGGAAGAATAGAGGAAATCCCTACGATGCATGAGTGATAGGGCTTATTAATTAATTTAGTGCAGGAAAGCAAGAGGAAGGGAAAGAGGAAGAGGAGCGGGAAGGGGGTAGGGGATAAGTGGTGGGAAGGAAAGAGAGTGAAAAGGAAGAAGAAAAGAACAGAACCATTGGAAGAAAAGAAGGAAACATCTATTTCTTGAGGGTCTATTATTTGATAGCTCTATTGCCATATTTTGGGGGAAAACTACACCAACAGGTTTAAAAATATGCCACCTCTCTCAAAATACAAGACTACTCATTAGTGGATATAACAAGTTTAAAATCGAGTCCTGTTAGATATCAAAGCCCTCACTGGCTTATTTATAGTGGGTTGTGAAAAGTGAAGTTCAGGATTTTGTACAGGAAAGAGGAGGTATGCTGACATCATTTGTAAGGAAAAGAGAGAAGGAAACTTACTTCACTAGGAAAAGGGCACAGGGTTCATTTGGAGGGCACTTTGTGTTTGAAGGAACTATGTGTGACCTCTGATAAAAATGAACTATGAGGAGCCAGTGCTGGTTAAGCCACATCAACAATGCCAGTATCCCATATGGGCACAGGTTCAAGTCCTGGTTACTCCACTTCCGATTCAGCTCCCTACAAATGCACCTTGAAACTCAGCTGTAGATCGTCCAAAACACTGAGCTCCTGTACCCACATGAGAGACTCAGAAGATACTGCTGGTTCCTGGTTTCTGGCTTCAGCCTGACCCAGTCGTGACCATTGTGGCCATCTGGGGAATGAGACAGTAGATGGAAGATCATTCTGTCTCAACTTTCTCTCACTCTGTAACTCTGAGTTCCAAATAAATAAGTAAACCTTAAAAAAAAAAAAAAGAAAACAAGTGATCTATGAATGGTTAGAATATGGAATCAAAGCTCAGGAAAAACACTGGGCTTGCATTGCTGTTCTAGAATCTACTTATCTCCTCTTGAAGTGTTGAACGATTACCATGAGCAACAGATGAGAGTGTCCAAGTGTGGAGCACGTGAAGAAGGACAAGCAATGAGTACATTAGATGGATCAAAGACAGGAGTTAGCAGAGGCAGCGACATCTGTCCGGGTGGCATCTGTCCATGGGCACACCTGACTTACATCCTCAGAAAAGTTGACTTTTAGACCTTAGGTGAGTGTAAGCAGGAGTAGGGAGGCCTCTTCTGTCCTAGAGTGAGCACTGGAAAATGACCTCTATTACCATGACTGCGGCTGTAATGACCAGAACTACCAGCTTAGTCTCAGGAGTCTGTTTGGTGCAGCCCGCTCCAGAGGCTGGCCTATGGAACAAGATAGTGTCTAGAGGTGACTTCCAGCTCCATAGCTTCATCATTCTCCCACTCAAATGTGACTAGTAAATAACACCTATCTGGTAATTACAATTTCTGGTTGAGAACCTAACATGATACTTCCAAATTTTACTGAAGAAAAAAATATTTGAAGCTCAATAGAGACACTCATTATGCTGACTTTAAAGAAAGCTTCACTTACTTATCCAACAAATAGTCATATATCGGTTTCTCACATAAATAACCCTAAATAAGTGCTATTGTGAGGCTTCATGTAGGTATAAAATCCCTGTCCTTGGGTACTTTGTAATCTAGTTAAGGGGTGGGGAAAATAATCATATCTACAAAGGTAAATATCAATGGGGGGGGATAACTAGTCAAATTCAACTTTCCTAAGAATTACTTCAAACAATTTATGTCTAAATCTTGGACATTATGAACTGCATGAGGTTAGAAAAGAGGGAGGGAGGGATGGAAGGGGGAAGAAAGAGAAGAAAGAACTTGAAGGTAGCCTTGAGATTCACTATGATTTGGACTAAGATGAGACAAGTCCAGGAGACAGAAATGAGAGGAGGTAGGAGGTGAGGAGAGCCACAATATGCTGAGGGCAGTGGGGCCTTGGTGAGGGGCCTTGTTGGGTTCTGAGGTCAGAGGCAGAAGGGAGGGTCACAAGCCACAGGGCTCATGAATGTGATTCACAGGAGGCTCATCCAGGACTTAGAGTCACTGGGAATGCCAACATCTGTCCCAGATGTACAGGCAATGCACTCTATATCCAATCTTTTGTAGGCTTGTTTTAGAAGAGTTATTGGCACCAATGTCTTGTAGGCATCGGAGAAACCCATTCTCTACTATACACATTAGTCACTAGTGCAGTTCTCCATGCTCTGTAGGATGTTCTACCGTTACTGATTGCCTCCTCTTAATTTTATTTATTTTTGTATTGGGAAGTCAGATATACAGAGAGACAGAGAGAAAGATCTTCTGTCTGCTGATTCACTCCCTAAGTTGTCACAATGACCAGAGCTGAGTTCATCTGAAGCCAGGAGCCAGGAGCTTCTTCTGGGTCTCCCACGCAGGTGCAGGATCCCAAGGCTTTGGGCCTCTCTTAACTGTTTTCCCAGGCCACAAGCAATGAGCTTGATGGGAAGCAAGGTGGCCGGAACAGAAAGTGGCACCCATATGGGATCCTGACAGGTGCAAGGTAAGGACTTTAGCCACTAGGCTACCGCACCTGGCCCTGACTGTCTCCTCTTTGCTCACTTTTCCTAAACCACAAAGCTTACCGTGGTAGAAAGCAGGGGCAGTGGAGTCTGAGGACAGCTGACTGATTTCTCCACTCTGTTGCTTCCAACCATATTGCTCAGGTGTACACACCTGTGTGTGTGTGGCACATGTTTGTGATATACACCCCACAGTAGGGCCTGGGGTGTCCCAGATGCTTTGTGTAGTGCCTGGATAGCCAAAGATGGGGCCTAGGGGAAGGTTTCTTAGACACCAAATAACACATGTATGATTTATACATAAATGAGTCAGAAATATGGAGATTAAGTTTTCACTAAGATGCACATGAATTGAGGAGAAAAGTGTTTGAGATGATTTAAAAAGAAATGCCATGAAACTTCAAGCATATGGAAAATAGTACAAGACGTTGGAGATATCTCTAAATGAATGGGGTTTGGTCTATGGAGTCCTGGAAATCCTTGCCATTTCATGAAAATCTCATGATTTGGAGAAATTAGCCTGACTTTAGAGAGTAGCTGAAAAGGGTCTCTGGACTTAACTGGCTCATCCCCAGTCTAATTGTTCGGATTTTAATTTTTTTTTTTACCTTGTTCTGCGGTTCATGTCTAAATACTCGAAGATGTTTATATTGCATACATTCAGCTTTAATTGGCCCTTAAAAGAAGGTGTTGATTAGAATCTGCTCAACATCAACAGCTAGCTCACACAACATTCTGTAATTACTGTTTATTAATTTAGTTCAAGTGGCATAGTTGAAAGCCCTGTTCAGATGGGAGAAGTAAATTGTCACTGGTATTGAATATGTAAATTATGTGCATTGTAAATTTCCATGAAGAAATGTTTAAAGTTAAATGCTGTGCACATAAACCCTTCTGGTTCTCTGTAACCTAGCTCTTGGAGTTGGATCAGATCTTTGTATAGAAACCACATGGCCGAGGGACAGGGCAGGGTCTGTGTTGTCACCCCAGGGTCCTGCATCTTACCTAGGGTTTGCAAAATGAGATTGTTGTAATCAACTCTTGTTGCGTGTCTTCCCTTTTTCATGAAACAAGGCGACGCTAATGTGCCCTCTTTATCCTTGCTCACAAAGCCTTTCCCTGAGTTCCTTAGCAGATTTTCTGAAGCTGTTTTCCAATCTAGCAAATTCTTCTACTGCCCTGAGGAAGCTTCTAGATGTTGTTGGGTGGCATGCTGAAAACAGCAACAGTAGAACACAGTTTTCTTTTTTTCAAGGCAGATAACTAAAACAAGTTACTGGGAATGTGGGTTTCCCCACCTTGTTCAAAGGTTTAAAAAAGATGGTAGGAACTGGAGCAAACTCTGTTGCTGGGATTATTTTCTGGAACCCAACTCCTCTGATGCCGGGAGTTTGTATTGCAAGCTCTGAACTTCCCAGGAGAGGGTGTGGCTTAATCTGTTTGGGATCATTTTATTCCATCAAAAACTGCCTAAATTCTTGTTGAATTAAGTGAAAATCTCCCTTAAGCACCCACCAAAGCATTTTGCTTTTCACCAGTAGTAACAATGCTTCGGGAAAATTCTGTTGCTTGAATTCCTTACCTGTAAAACAGACAAAAGAGTAGTGCCAAGTGCATTGATTGGATACAAAAAGTCAAGAAGATAATACCTGAAAAGTGCTTAGAGCAGACGATGAATATTAACTGTCATTTGTCCTTTTAGAAGCTGGCACTAATGAGCCAGCATAGTAGCATAGCAGGGAAAAGCATTATCTGTAACAATGGCATCTCCAATGGGTGGCGGTTTGTTCCCCCGCTGCTACACTTCCAGTCCTGTTCTCCTGCTAATCGCCTGAGAAAAGGAGCGGAGGATGCTCCAGTGCTTGGCCCCTGCCACCCACGTGGGAGACCCAGATGAAGCTGCTAACTCCTGATTTCGACCTAGTCTGACCTTGACCATAGCAGTACCTGGAGAATAAACCAACTGATGAAAGACCTCTCTCTGTGTCTCTCCAAAACTGAATTCCAAATAAGCAGTTTTTTGAACATTGACATTGAAGCTGTTATCCTAACTGCTTTTTTATGTTACTGAAAGATTCCTTTTCCAGAAATTTCTGATTGTTTGGTGAAGCTTAAATTTACCAGTAGTCCAAAAAGACACTTAAAAAAATTAAGGCTAAAACCCCAGAGGTTTTGTAAGCATGAAAATTCAATCGTGATTTTTTTTTCTAAAGGTTAAAAAGACTAGTTGAGGCAAAGCGTGCAGCTGGCTGCTACGCCAGTGAAGCCCACCCATGCCCATTTGGGGGGCTTCTGTCTTTGTACAAGTTTTTCAGCCCAGATGTTGGATGTTTTCAATTTTGCAAAATCTGACTATAAATGAACTGGAAAAAAAAATGGCCCAACTGTTACTGGGACTAATTATGATGGTTCTAAGGAGAATGTGCACGCTTTCACTTTTCCTTTATGAAGTGTTCCCGAAGAAAGCCTTTTGATTGAAATAACCCTTTCGGATGATAGCTGACACTTTCAGAAGTAATAATAATGCTGCTGCAATCTATGGAGCGGAGGGAATGCGAATGCCAAGCGCCTTACAGATGCTGCTCGTTCATTTGCATCACTCTCTGGCATTGCAGGTGGCGAGACTCCTTCTTCCTGTTTTACAGATGCAGAAACTGAGGCACTGAGAAACAGCAGCAGAAGACACCAAGACTCTGGAGCAAGTCGGCAATGGCAGCCAGAGATCTAGAGCCTTAGGCGCTGTGGCTAGTGAGAGCGCCCATGACCCAGGGGTCACAGGTGTGTTTCTGCTGAATTGGTGTTTCATTACTATAAAGCAAATTTCATTTCCTTCAAACTTCTACTGAAAAGTTAGCAGTATGCACCCCTGCAAGTCCCTTCCACAGGTAAATGTGAACAAGTTTCGACATGAAAGTTGCACAGGCTCAGGCTGTTTTCCCATTTCCCTACTCCCCCCCCCCCCTCCTCCAGGAGTATTTCAGGAAGTAGGGAAGAAGATGGTAGAGTTGAGAGAACACTTGTAGGGCTTCCCATCCTGTGCTCATTCTGAACCATCTTGCTTCAGGTCTCCAAAACTTCTGTCCAGTCAAGACCCTCTGAGTAGATTCTCAGTAGCCCTACAATTAGCCTTTGCACCTCCCCTGTGTAATTCAAAGCTACAGTTTCACAGATTTTAAGGAAGGGACACCATGACCAACTTGCAGTTTAATTTCGTAAAAGGTTTTGTTAATCTGATGGCCCATTGATGTCTTTGTTGCATGTCAGGCATAGGACTTAGAGAGAAAGAGGTGGGAGGAAGTGAGTATGGAGATGAACAGGGCATTTGCCCCTCAAGGAAGTGGACACAAGCCAACCTCAGTTATAATGAGGCTGTGAGTTTAAAGCAGGTGCATTTAGCTAATCCTACCCCAAGGAGGCAATGAGCAGGAACTATCCTGGTGAAAAATTGTGTGGGATGTTGCTCTAGGAGGGAGCTGCCACATATGCAAATGTCTGGATACTTTGAAGGAGCCTAACCTGGGAACAGACAATGCGTATGGTGCTTGGGTATGGTATACATGAACTTGAAAGCATGGAAAGGTACAGACAGGTGCAAGCCAGGTTCAAAAGGTCCTTGTGGGCTTGGAAAAGTTTGAATGGTTCTCTGAAGGGTACAGGGCATCACTGAAGGCTGCTGTGATGGGGATTTGGTTGATCAAGGGGAAACCTCCATTTCTATGAAATCGAATGTTTTCCACCTTACTACTGAGTCAACCTACTGTTTATGTGTTTACTAGTCAGGGTTTCTTAGAGAAGCACAAGTGATGGGATACTTATTTATCTATTGAATGATTGGTTGCTGGATTTTAAGGAATTGACTGAATCATGAAGGCTGGAAACTCCCAAATCTACAGGACGAGATGGAGAATTGAAAAACTGATGTAGTTCAAATCTGAAGACCACCTGCTGGTAGGATTCCTTCTTCTGGAAGGATGGAGTCAGGTGGGGATGCTGTGTGTGTCAGTCTTTCATTGAGTCTTTCTTTCAGCTAGTTGAAAAAGGATTGCTCATGTAATGAAGCACAATCTCCTTTACCTAAAGTCTACCAACTTAAACGTCACTTTCGGGGTGGCACCATGGTTCAATTTGCTAATCCTCTGTGCACAAGCGCTGGCATCCTGTATGGGTGCTGGTTCATGTCTCTGCTGCTCCACTTCCCATGCAGGTCCCTGCTTTGGCCTGGTTAAGCCTTTGGATCCTGCCCCCATCTGTGAGACAGGAAAAGGCTCTTGGTTTTGGATCGGCTCAGCTCTGGGCATTGTGGTCATATGGGGAATAAGCCAGTAAATGGAAGATATTTCATCTCTCCTTCTCTCTTTAAATCTGTATTTCCAATAAGCATAAATAAATCTTTAAAATGTCACTGTCATTTGAAAACACAGAAACACAGAATCATGTTTTACTACCTATCTGGGCACCATGACCCAACCAAGCTGGCATGTGAATTTAGGCATCACAGGTGCGGTGTGCTTAGATCTTTGTTTTCCATTGGACTCCATTTATTTATACATCCTTTAAAATCTGTGAATTGAATGCCTACTATGTGCCAAGCCCTAGAAGTCTAATAATGAGAAGATAACCAATGTTGCTGACTTCATGCAACTTTTTAATAACTGGAGCAGGGGTTAACAAGCTATAGTCCAAATCTGACCCAAAGGCTCTATTTGTTAAGTGAATTTTTATTAGAACACAATTGTGCCCATTTGTTTATGCATTTTTAACGGTTGCCCATTTGCTCCAATGGAAGTTTAGTTACAACAGAGAGCAGAAGAAAATGTTAAACTATTTACCGTGTGGCTATTCAGAAAGTTGATGGCTTCTGCTTTGTTGGATATGGGTGATAGGAAAGTTCACAGATATGTCAGTCGCCATAGGTATATGAAGAAAAATAAAGAACAAAAAGAAACCTGTTTGTAAAAGTGGTATCTGAGGGGCCAGCATTGTAGCAAAGTGGGTTAGGTTGTTGCTTGTAGCTCTGGCATCATATATGAGTGCTCGTTCAGTTCCGGCTGCTTGTTTTCTAATCCAGCTGCTTGATAATACATCTGAGAGGGCAGCAGAATATGATCCAAGTGCTTGGGCTCCTGCATCCACATGGAAGACTTAGAAGAAGCTCCTGGCTCCTGGCTTTGGCCTGACGCAGCCCCAGCCATTGTAACTATTTGGGGAATTAATCAGGATGTAGAAGATGTCTCTCTCTCTCCTTCTCCTCTTCTTCTCTGTGACTCTACTTTCCAAATAAATCAAAAATTTAAAAAGTGATTTTTAAGCAGGGACCTTAGTAAAAGGAGGAGTGGCTTACAGATACCTGGAGGAGTCCCAGGTAGGTGACAAGTACACCCCTGGAGTGCTTGAGGATCCGGAGGCTAAGGAATGCCAGGGCGGGTCCCCAACCAGGTGCTCTCACATGTAGCACATGCCAGGAAGCCTGGCCTTCACCTAGGCTGCCTGCAAGGCTGCATTCCGGAAGGCAGTATAGTTTGAGACATTTGGTTCTGGGAAAGAGCACCCCAAATTGCTGTGATTTCAACAATGCCCACATGATACTCTCTCCCCTCTACAAATCACCACCATGGCAGAGTTCAAACTACAAATTCCTCTGCCTGGCACTACTGGCCGGACTCTTGTCCCACCCCTTCTGACCTTGACCTGACATGGTAACATCCTAGTTTCACAGTTCCCGCCCACCATCCCCACGCTCCTTCCACACAGAAGTCCTATGTGTGCTCTGTTCCTCACATTTCTGACACCTCCTCTTCTCAATCAGTGCCACAGCCTGTGCTGGGCCCCATCCTTCTGCAATGTTGTCAGCTCCCATCCTCTCATTCTTCCTCCCTGTCTTCCTCCTTCTTTAGCCTGCACTTTCAGACCCTCTCTCATCCACTGCTTGCTACTTGGATCTCATTGCCATATTAACTTCAGTTCATCTCATCCAGGTTTGTGCATCTAAGTTTCTTCCAGGCACCTGTACATCTGAATGATAAAAATGCAGGGGTAGGGACTGGCATTGGTGGAATATAAGGCTAATCCTCAGCCTGCTGGGCCAGCATCCGAATGGGTACCACGTAGAGTCCTGACTGTTCCACTTTTGATCCAGCTCCCTGCTAATGACTTGGGGAAACAGCAGAAGATGGCTCAAGTGCTTGGGACCCTGCACCCATATGGGAGACCTGAAAAAAAATCTCCTGGCTTCCAGCTTCAACCTGGCTCAACTCTGGCCATTATAGCCATTTGGGGAGTCAACCAGCAGATGGAAGATCTCTCTGACTCTGTCTCTTTCTGGATGTCTGTAGCTTTTTCTGTATGTCTGTATTTGTTTTGTAAAACAAATACATCTTCAAAACAAACAAAAAGGATGTGCTCGCTTCGGGAGCACATATACTAAAATTGGAATGATACAGAGAAGATTAGCACGGCCCCTGCGCAAGGATGACACGCAAAACAAACAAAAAGGAAACACAGGGGAAGAAAAGTATGTACTCTCTGCAGAAGGAATGGGGTCAGATAAATGATCATTATTTGACATCTTCCTGGGCACTTGGTTGTTCCAAGCACTCTGCAGTGGTCCCAAAGGGATAGTCATGAATCAGACCTAATCTTGACCTTTAATGAGCTCACAGAGTGATTTTTGGAGAAAAACACCTTAGCAAATGCTGACAGTACTATCTAGATGCTCATAGATGTGCTTCAGAAAGAGTATGTAGCCACTTCTCCTGGATGAATCCAAGTCATGCCACTGAGGAGGTGACATTATAGAGAGCTGTAGGCAGAAGAAAGGACAGGGGATCCTGGTTAGAAGACATGTGAAGAAAGACAAAGAAAGCTGAAAAGGAATTGCACTTAGCTGAGATGTCAAGAGGTGTTTTAACTGCTGAAGTTCAAGAGCCCTTCTCTTTCTCTGTATCTATGGGCACTTAAAAGTTGCTATCCATGAGGAATGGGCCTATGTCTGACACAGAATCTACTTGTGGCTTCCTCTTGGACTTACCAGCTTCCAAAACTGGGAATGAATTTCTGTTGCTTATAAGCCACGCCATCTAAAATACATGATCATAGCAGCCTCAACAGACTGACACACACACACAAGGCATTTCATCATGTATCACATGATTTTCTTGAGTTCACTATAAGAATAAACTTTCCTCAATTGCCTGATCCTGGTAGGTGAGGCCAGTATACTGACTATGCATAGGAAACTTGTTCTCCATGAAAGTGAGGGCTGCGTCCTGTACTTATGAGGTTGTTGAAGCCAGCAGACCCATGTGCCATTTTTGTTTTCTGGGACTCATTTCATATGGCTAGTAATAAAGTCAGGTTAAGTGAGTGTGACAAGAGTTCGTAAGGGGGCAGGAGGGGATCTTATGTATGAGTGACTGATTATCATTCAGTATCAATGTTTAATTACTGAGTGAAGTGATTGTGATCTGATAACAATTTACTTTCCTGCCCAAACAACCCAAACCATACAAGGTTGTCCATGTGTTCTTTGCAGGCAGCTACCACCATCTAAAAGATGTTTGTTCCCTATCAGTCAATGAGGAGTGAACAAAATGTTTCCTACTTGAGTCTTCACGTGATAAAAGCTTAGGAGCTTTGAAGACCTTTTTATAGGCAAATGCCTAAAAGAAATAGCCATTTGAAAAGTGTGTAATTATGTACTTCTATACTAGTATATAAAGGGAGCATAGTTCCCATTAAGGGTTATCAAGTAAATAACGAGTTCTCAAGTCAGTAACCACTTACTTCTGTGATGTCAGTAAGGGCAGCCAAACCATTGTAAGTTGCTGGGCAGACCTTACTCTTCCATGTAGCTGGGTAGATAAAGTGCTAGGATCTGCTCTTCACTCAGACACAAAAAGCACCAGGAAATTTGCAAGAAGGTGAAGCACTGTGCTGCCATTAAGCCAGGGTCTTTGCATGTGAGTCAGGTTCAAAGTGATGGGAAAGTCACTGCCTAGAGGACATCTTGCTTTGACTATGCTGCATCCACTTTCTTTTCTTCTGACAGAAGGCTTTCTTTCTTTAGGATCTGTCCTTCCCATGTTTTTTTTGTGACTCTGGCAGGACTGCAATCAAATGATCAGGCTTCCCAAGCACTGCTCTTAAGAGTGCTTTCAGGAGTTGGGTACAATTTCTGCAAGATGCAGACATGTTCTATCCTGGATTCCATGGTAAAGGTTAGTGTGAAATTGAAGCTGCTGGTGGCTTTGTTTATGCATAGTAGAAAATTCTTGCCTGAATTGTATTAAAGTAAAAAGTAAGACATGGTGAGAAAGAAGATTTTTGAAAACATTAACCACCACAGCGGTCCAGTAGGGAACTGGTCCATACTGCACATCTCCCAGTCTCTGGCACAGTAGATTGCTGTTTTAGGGTTGTGTGATTTGAGCTGAGTGTCATGTTGCCAGCATGATGGGTTCTTAGATGCGGGGCACCCTGTTTGTGGTTTTTCTTTTTCTCCCTGCTATTGCTCACTCAGTTTTGTTAAAATGACTTAGGTAATTCATCAGGAGACATATTTGTGCTTTAGAAAAGATGAACCCGTAAGCGGTTAGCATCCAATGCCAGTCATGCTAGTTATGTTAGGATCATGGGAAAAGTCAAAAGTGAAGGTTTAGTTTTCTCTTGCCCTTGCTAATGCTTCCGCCATCTGCAGGAATCACATGAACTGCCTGTCTGCACCTCAGTAACAATCTCAGGAGAGAAATGGCCCCACTCTTACTGTCCCCCTTCATCATTTCTTTCCATCTTTGTCAAATATATAAGTGAGGTGAATCCTGCGCAAGCAGGAGCCATCTGACCTGCCACTGTGATGGTGGGCAAGAGCAGCAAGATGCTGCAGCACACCAGCTACAGGATGAAGTGCATCCTGCAGGACAGCCACAGCTTCATCGGCACCTATAAGATTTTTGACAAGCACATGGATTTGATCCTCTGCGACTGTGATGAAGAACTTCAAGCAAGCTAAATGAATCCTAGGCTCGGTGCTGAAGGTGAGAACCTGGTCTCCATGACAGTAGAGAGGCCTCCTCCTAAGTGTACTGGCAGTGCCCGAGTACCCCTTGCTGAAGCTGCAGCGGGCCCAGGGATTGGCAGGGTGGCTGGCAGAGCAATCCCAGCTGGTGTTTCTGCAGAACCTGCTGGCCCAGTTCATTGGAGTTGTTGGGCCATCTGAGCAGGTGATGACTTCTCAAGGAAGAAGCACCATCATAGCTTCTGCAGCTGCAGCAACAGGCAGCATTGCAGGGGCTCCAACCCAGTACCCACAGGGCCTCCCTGCTGAGGGGCTGAGGTGTCCCTACTCCAGGCACGATGGGCCAACCTCTGTTAAGAGGCCTCCTATGGGTCCCCCAGTGGGAACTCCCCCTGGACGAGGAACTCCAGTGGGCCTGCCCCCTCCAAGGATGCAGCCCCCTCCACCTGGGATGCGAGGCCCTCTTTGATCCTTGGCCACAGAGTTGGAAATAGATGTGGGCCCGATTCCCCAGGGCCATGTTACCACAGACCTGTTTGTTAGCTGTTGCTCGCAGCATCTCACCAGATTGTCTGGCTTCTCTTACAGGGCCCCCTACCCTGGGAATGTGCCCACCAAGGCTCTAGATTGATCTCAGCCTTGCTCAGCTCCTGGCTTGTGTCCTATAAGACTGTATCTAGCCTTTTTATTTCCTTGTGGCCTATGAAGCTAGGTTATAATAAACTCTTCGTAAATGGCACCTGTTTTTTTTTTAGAAAACTCTTTGATATATTGGATGCTTAAGAGTCAAAAAAGGTTGCCTTGGAAAAAATTTCCCTAATCTTAGTTGCTTCCCTATGAAATATTTTATTACATATTTGTATCTGATATACAGCCTTGTAGAATAGTTATAAAAATATATATATAATATGTATATATATATATATATATAAGTATATATATGTGAATGAGATTTCTACCTTCTTCAATCCAGATGATAAGTACAAGGAGACACTTAATGATGAGACATTTTGCTTAAATATTTAGTATTTTAACACTTGCACAGTGCTAAATGGCAGTGTTGGGAATGATACAGTCTTTGAGTTTCCAATTAAAGCTGAGAGACACCATTCACTCCTGAAGACACAGTTATTAAGCAAGCGCTGAAAAGGGAGAACACATGCAAAGCCTCAAAGAGGTATGCAAAAGAGTGACTACAGGCACCAGAAAATGGGGGAATCCCAAATTAGGACTAGGTTTTTTGTGGCTAAACACATAGAGTTAAGACTGTAAGAACAGGGATGGATATTTATCATGGCATTAGATGTGCCACTTGGGATACCCACATCCCATATCTGAGTGCTGCATTGAGTTTGGGCTCTGTTCCCAATTCTCACTTTCCTGCTAAAACATATCCTGGAAGGCAGCAGGTAATGCCTTAAGTATGTGGGTTCCTGTAGCCCACAAGGAAAGCCTAGACTGAGTTCCTGACACCTTGCTCTGGCCTAGCTTAGTCCTGGTCATTTTACATATTTGTAGAAGTGAGCCAATGGAAGAAAGATCTCTCTATCTCTCTCCATCTCTTCCCCACCGCTCATCTCTTTCAAATAAAGCAGATAAGTGATTTTAAAAAGATGTACAGGACTGGAATCTTTTTGGAGATGTGGTTATGCTCGTGCCCTTTAGAATTGGGGTTCAATGATAAGAGACAACACTCATCCTAGCTATTGGTTCTGGGTCTTGTTGAGAATATCACGCCCTTTCTGTTTGCTTGGCTATCACTATGATTTCTATACCTGGAGTAGGCCAGCAATGACCATACATTTTTTCAGCCTGCTACAGGTGTAGAAAATCTTAACTAGCGTAGTGAGAAGGCTAAGTTGAGAGCAGAGTGACACAGCTATTTCCACTGTAAGGATAAACATGTTTATCTGAAGGAAGATTCTTTAGTGTTGTGTCTGAATAACTGGCATTAAAAAAATTTGAAGAAAAGGCTAGCAGATGGCCTAGGTAAAAAAGGAAGAAGAAAATAAGTAAAACAAAAATACACCCAGAGGCAGAAGCAGACTTAGAGGGGAAACGGCCAAGGAGGTACTGGAGTAAGTTGGGAAAGAAGAACTTGCTGTCATGACTCAGGTTACGGCAGACTTTTGAGATTCCCATGGGAGGCACTTGTCAATCATTACAAGTACTTTTGAGATTAGTCTCCAAACCTTTCCTGGATATACATCCCTCTTATTGACTTTTTCTTTGTATAAGAAGACTGTACAATTATTTTTCATGTCTACTTTAAAAAATTATTTCCATAGGAGACTTAGGCTAAAATTTAGGTGGTATTACAAGCATATCTCAAACTTAAGTTTTTTCCACTTGCATTTGGGAATCTTAAATCATTTGGGCAGGCAATCAGAAATATGGTGTGTTGGGGAACAGGGGCTAAAGAGCAGCGCTTTTATACAGACTAAGTTCTGTTCTTATTGACTTACAAGTTTAATAATTTCCATCAAAAATGCAGAATGAGAAAACCTGAAACATTTCCAATGCTGTAGGAAAGGCCCAGGATTTGACTTGGCTGGCGGATCAGCTAAATTACCTAAGGTTCTTCATCTGTGGCTAAAATTTGAGAACTGGATGCTGTTGCAGTGGCTGGCTTTCTTTGCCTTACTCTGCTAAGTTTCCAGAAACTCCTCTCCATCAACTAATGCCTTCCCTCTTGCCTCACCCCCTGCCTTCCTCCCTCTCTCCTTGCCTCCAAAACGGCTGTTCACATCCCTCCTCTCCTTTCTTTTCCTCCTTCTGCTCATCTCTGTCAGGGCCACAGTGGCAACAGAAATTAAATAAATTTCTCCCCGGGGGATAGGGTGTAGTCTTCACAAATTCCATTGAGCATAAAAGCCACACTGCTTAGCATGTTTTCCATTTCCTTAGAATAGATTCAAAATGCTAAGACCCAGGACGTCAGAACTTTCAATGTCTTTGTAGCCTTGAAGACCCCATGTCTATATCTGCTAGAAATACAAAGGGGGCAGTGCTTTGACTTAAACTAGTTCCTTGGTCATTTAGTTCTGGACATTTTAAATCCATTCCACAACTCAATGAAGAATTCGTTTTCTGTTTTGTCACATAACAGATGATATAGTTGTACCCTGCACAGTGATTATTCTATTTCAATTGTGGGTGGGGGTGGGGTGGGGAACTAAAGCATCCAGCCAACAGACTTATTTGCTGATGGGTTTTTTTGAGGATAAAGCATGGAAATGTTATCTCTCCAGGTCCTAATGGAGCTGTCCTGGTGCCTCCAAAGGGTTATCACGTCTATCAGAGAGATCCCAATCTTTGAGACTATGGGGTGTGGAGTAATTAGGCTTCAATGTCTTCAGGAGGATTTTTTCTGGGTAAAAAAAAAAAAAAAAAAACTATTTCCAGATGTAGAACTGAAGTATCTGATGCTTCTGATGTTGCTGTCAGAGGCCGATTGGGAAGAAAAGTATTAAACACAATGACTCCTTTGAATTCCTTTGCAAGAGGCTGAACATTCCCAGCCTCAAGATTCCGCTCCTTCTTGCCTCCGTGTGTGCAAAAAAGCAAATCCCCTTCAACTCGAAGAAAGAGTTTTCCTCCTCTCTGCTCTGCACGCCTGACCTCTGAACCTGCCTGAGCTCTGCTCTTTCTTAGGAAATGGTTCGCCTCAGAAGCATGGCATTTGGAGGTGAAAGAGGGGGAGATGGGAGGAATGTGAGACTGTTTTCACAACTCCAGTTGGGATGTTGGAGAAAATTTCGGTGACATTTAAACTGCCAGTTACTTTATTAGATTTTCATTTCTAAAGCAGAACTAAATAAGTGCAGTCAGTCAGTGATTCTGGCCAGAACATGTGCGAGCGTAGGCTCATTAAGAGCATTTGTTCCCCTTGCTGGAAAGCTCTGCAGTGTTGGCCTCCTGTGGAAGCACCGTGGAGAATCAAGTATAGCAGTTTCTCATTTCCGTCCCCAACGCAGTTAAGCATTTTTTTTTGTATGAGGAATCACAAACTGGGGACCTAAAAAAACAAGCTGAGTCATTACTGTCCCTTTCTGGGCTGTTCATTTTCATTAAAAAAAAAAAAAAAAAAAAAAAAAAAACTTAAAATGGGATGGATCAATTTCTGAAGCTTCAGGACAGTGCAGATTTGAGAGCAAACCTATTGCTACCGGGGCCTGCATGCCAACTAGATTGGCCAGAAATGCCAGTTGGAGAGGTCTTTGGGCTTTCTTCTCCTCCCCCTTGCCCTGTTCCCCCTTAGAGCATGATTTAACGTAGAACATGCACACATTAGACAGAGGGCTGTGTGGGAAGGGATGGCAGGTTCGTGTTGTCTTACGGTTTCTGTTCACTTTTCCAGTCGTTAGTTGGGGTTGGGGAAAGAGACTGTGCATTTTCAAGATGGAATTGCTCTCAGGACCCTTTTCTGAATTATTGCTGAAATTAGTTTCTTAATTATTCAGGAGCAGATTATCCGGTTTGCAGACTATCTGGGTATTTGGTTTCTTCCTTTTCCTCTCTCTCGTTGCCAGAGTTTTGACAATTTCCTCACTCTGCTAACATCCACAAAATTGACCATAAAAGGAGAAAGGAAGCACCCAATCAGTTTTGTTTGTTAATTGCTCTGGTACAATTTGTTCAGAAAGAAGCTCAAATATAGACCAAACTGGAGTCTGAAGATTATCTGTGACTTGAATCTATCCATCCTTTCTCTAAACCTCATTTATTCCAATAATCGAGGCTTGGCAGAACTTCAGAGAAGGATCTCTTAAGGGAGATCAAACACTTCTCAGAACCCAACTCCCTCTGAAATAGCACATTTTTTCATTCCCATGGGAAAGTTCTGGCTTACAGAAGTAAGTAGATGGAGGTGCTGACAGAGAGACAATTCCGCTGGTCTGCTCCACCTTCACGGGACAGGCTCCATCAAGAATGTTCAAGTTGCTGATTCGTTCTGGGCCCAGATGCATCTGTAGACATGTGTATGCCTGTGTGTGTGCTTGTGGATCATATCCGAATCCACCTCAAGGCAAGATGCCCTGAGAAGAAGCGAGGGAGCTCTGTTCCTGCGAACTGCAGGTTTCTTATTAATAATGTGAACACTTGTCAGCCCCTGGCACTCAGGCTCTCCACTCGTCTGGGTCCAAGGGTTCCTCAAACTCTGACCACCGTGTGGCACGAAGACCTTCGGAATCAGCACTGCCAATTGCTCTCCACTAATTGGTAATGAAAAAACCCATCAGTGACTGGTGTGGGGATATTCTGAGGCCAGATGTCATAAGGTTAATGAAAAATTAAGTATTGCATTTTGCTGGGGGTGATTACAATTTTTAAAAATGGGTGATGTGTTTTTCTCATTTCTGCTAGCAGCTCCTGGTCGCCATGAGTGGGCCTACTCCCTATCACTGATTGGGTTTGCTTTTTCTGGAAAGTCAGAAAACTTTCGTTACCAAAACTGAAGCCAGCTTCGTCTACAACTGTGTTCATCCAGAGGGAAGACAGCTAGCTTCCAGAGGCCACAACAGAAATGCATGTAATTGCCTGATATTGCAGGTGCTTTGCCTGCAAATGCATTTGTTAAGAATTGGAGCAAATATCTTTTCCCATCTTTCGGGTCCTGGAAATGGATAAGAGGGAAATTATTGGAGAACTTGACTTGGACTCCAGGATCCCATTTCTGCAAGAGCATTCCTTTTTAACAGGTCTTTGTTCTTGCTCTAACCCTCAGACAAGGGTTTTGAGAGACATTCTCATTTTCTTCTAAGTCATATCAGCACAGTAATCACTCTTGGCTGAAAACCAGCTGCCATTTGCATGTGGAATAAAAATATAACACCAATACCGTTTTCAAAACTACTTTTCCTTTCAGGCTAGGGCTTCAAAATAAGCCGGTTTCCTATACCTACCATAAATGCTGTTTACTCTGGTTGAAGTCTTTAAAGCAGGGCGTTAATGCTAAAACAATCTGATTATTTTTCTTACTTCTGTCAGTCACCCACCATCTCTCTCAATTACGGCATAAGGACATTTACATAAAGAGGGAGAGAGTCCTTTAACTACATTTCTATTAGGCTTGGCACTTGTGTGAGAGGATATTATATTCATGTGCATTAGGGGTTGCTTATGAAAGATCAGGATAATGATAGCCGATGAGACGATAAAGGTCTCTTTTCTCCTCCTAGACAGGCTGTCTCTGACAGAAGCACACAGTTCATCAAAAGTGTCTGCAGGTTGTCAAACTCAGGGAGGTTTGGGGACCCTCTGTGGCTGTCATGGTCAACAAGAAGATTTTCTGCCGGGCTTCTCCATCACTCACCCCGAGGAAATAATCACTCACTACCTTCTGCATGTTCTCATGATACAGCTCTCCATTTGCGAGAAAAAAAGCCATTTTATCAAAGGACAATATAGCCCTTCTCTGGGTCCACATAGCTTCCATTATCAGACCATAATAAATCATATTTATGTCCTTAGTTAATAAGACTGATTACAGCGTAGGTTCCAGACGTGGGAAAAGCAAAGCAGGTGGAAAGATGTTTTAATGAAAATATGATAAGAAAACAGCTTCTTGTGAACATTTTGTGCCATTATTTGTGATGATTATAGACAATTTTTGATGCATCTTCTTTAGCAATGGTTTAAGCTGCATAGATCGGCTCACTGGTAGATAAGTAAAAATAATAAGGAAAAAAATCATGAGATCATCTTACGTTGTTTAGAATCATTACATACATAACAGGTACAAAATGGGTTTAATGTTTATGTTGAGGATGGAGGAGAAACAGAATTCTCAGAAAGGCAGGGTTTGAGTATTTTTCAAGATGATTTAGAGATTATCTCATCTTGTTTGTTGAAGATGTGTGGCCCCTTGAAACTGGGGCATGTTAGTCACTAATGTCATCTCTGTATATGAACATGTAGCTCTGTCTTCCTTGTTCAACTGCAAAGTTGTCTTTCCTTTCCCTATTTTATTTTTCTTCTCTCTGAGGGCTCAGTACAAAGAGACACAGAGATATGTATTTCCGACTCAATGTTTGTGTACAACTGCCATTAGTGCTAATGGGAGTTAAGTGCCTGCTTAGGAGGAAAACAGATCCCAAAGTTTCATACTGAAAGGTACCTTATTAAAAAAGGTCTGGACATTTTTAGCTTCAGTGAGTTCAATTACCTTAAAGTACCAACTTTCTAAATTAGTACAAAAAAGAAAAAAAATCAGATCCAACATTGAAATAGCTTCAGCCTTTAACTGTATCAGAGAGGAGCTGATGGCCGATAACTCAGGATACGTGGCAGTACAGCTTGTTCGTCCACATTCAGGTACCACTTCAGTAGGACAATGAATGACAATCCAAGTTAGCAGTCAACACTCAGAGGGTTTTTTTTCCACTGCCCATTTACAGCTTTGATGAGTTTTGTTACCTGGTTTTTGAGTTTCTAAAAAGGCTGTGGCTCTTCTTGCCTGCCAGACCACTTGCACAGGAATGATTTTGAAATCTTAGGATATAGGCTGATTCAAATTCAGCAAGTGGTTGGGAGATGATGGCATCTTTCTTATGAATGCATTTTGGCCTCAGAGGGTGCACATAGGAGGAGTTCTTTAAGAATTTCCTTGCAGGGGCCCGGCGGCATGGCCTAGCGGCTAAAGTCCTCGCCTTGAAAGCCCCGGGATCCCGTATGGGCTCCAGTTCTAATCCCTGCAGCTCCACTTCCCATCCAGCTCCCTGCTTGTGGCCTGGGAAAGCAGTTGAGGACGGCCCAAAGCTTTGGGACCCTGCACCCGCGTGGAAGACCCGGAAGAGGTTCCTGGTTCCCGGCTTCGGATCGGCACGCATCGGCCGTTGCAGCTCACTTGGGGAGTGAATCATTGGACGGAAGATCTTCCTCTCTGTCTCTCCTCCTCTCTGTATATCTGGCTGTAATAAAATGAATAAATTAAAAAAAAAAAAGAATTTCCTTGCAGGATAGGCATTGTTTGGAACTTAATAAAAGATTCCTCTCCATCATAAGGTTGCCAGGGCTAGGAGATGCCTTGATGGTACAAGGAGCTCTGCACCCCAAACGAAAACTTGACAACTTTCATTGTCTTGGGATCCTGAATTTTGCTGAGAGGCATGGGTAGTGTTTTTGCGGAGACATTTTGCACCAACGTTAGATGCCAAGGAGTTAACAAAGTCAGCAAAGTCCAGGAGATTAACCTCTCAAGTCAAAAGAAAAACCCATTGAGAAAATGTACGGTTTTAGTTGGTAGCAGTGGACATGTACGCATGAGTTTGCATATGGGCCCATGAAGGGGCCCCACGTTTTTTTAACTATACTGCGTCCTTCCCTGACATTTAAGGCCTATTGAAATCCACTCCTCTACCCTAGATCATTGCTTTCTTTGCCGCACATTTCTTTTTGTTCTGTTTTCACATGAATAGAAGAGGGGAAGAACGATGGGCCACACGCCATTCAGGTTGCCTGACTTCCACAAAAACTGCCCCGATTTCTGTTGTATCCTCCTTTCACCGTAGCCCCTCACACCATTTTTCTTTTTCATGGGTTGACCGAAAAATATTGCCTGCAAGAGAATTCCGTAAATGCCACCATATATCTAATATCTATGAGGCGTTTTGTTTTAGCGTTACTGGACTTAACCACAAAAGACATTTGACATTGATAAAGAATCTGTCAGGGCTACCCTGATCAGCGCACTGAAATCACTCATGACAGGGAAGGCACCAAGCCCCAAAGCAATGGTAGATTAGGGGGGAAGATGGTTAGAAGCCCCATCGTCGTAGTGAAGCCATTTCATGTGGGGCCATATACCGAGGCAAATGTGCTTTGCTTGTCACACTCCATTAGCAGGTGTGAAACAGTGGGAAAACGGCCATATGATCAGACAGAAGGAAACCTGGATTCTTCATACTGGGACTTGTTACCACTGAATAATGTCATTGCAAGAGGGATCCGTTAAGGGTTTGTTAATTTCTTGTGTTGTAGAAAGGAAGCAGCAACTGTGGATACACTCCATAAAGGCTGGCCACAAGTAGTCCCTCCACATTGCAGGTAGGGGATGCCAGGGCTAGGGCCACATAAGCCCTAAGGGGTCACCTGATCTGACCCTACCCTACCCAGCCCACTACAGAAAAGAGTCAGCATTCAGTGACTATAGTAAGCTTCTTTAAAAAAAAAAAAAATCTTTTATTTGAATGTAAAAAGTTGCGGGACCTGGTGCAATAGCCTAGTGACTAAACCCTTGCCTTGCATGCACCAGTATCCCATATGGGCGCTGGTTTGTGTCCCACTCCACTTCCCTTGCAGTTCCCTGCTTGTGACCTGGAAAAGCAGTAAAGGATGGTCCAAAGCCTTGGGACCCTGAATCTGCTTGGGAGACCCAGAAGAAACTCCTGGCTCCTGACTTCAGATCTGCTGAGCTCTAACCATTGCAACCATTGCAACCACTTGGGAAGTGAATCTCTGTCTCTCCTACTCTCTGTAAATCTGACTTTCAAATAAAAAAATAAAAAATAAAAAAAAAAAGAAGAAAAAGGAAAGGAAGAGTTACAGAGAGAGAATCTTCTATCCACTGGTTCACTGTCCAGATGGTCATAGTAGCCAGGGCTAAGCTAGGCCAAAGCCAGAAGCCGCCAGATTCTGCAGGGTTTCTCGGTAGGTGACAGGGTCCACTTGGGTCATCTTCTGCTGCTTTTCCCAGGTCACCAGCAGAGAGCTGAATCAGAAGTGGAACAGCCAGAACGTGAGCTGGCGAACATCAACCATGGATGATGCTAGTGTTGCAGTGGCAGCCCTGGAGCCGCCGCAACACGAGCCCCTTGCACACTCACCTCGAAGTTGACAGTTTCGCCAGGTCTACAATTTACATTATACAGAACCAAATGTAGAAAAGGGCTTCTCCATCCCAGCTTCTGCGTCAACCCACTTTTAACCATGTTAAGAATACTTGGTGAAATCCACACTATTATTGGTGGAAACTATCATTAGCATTTCGACTATTCAAATTTCTCCCCCTCCACCCACCTCTAGGAACCAGTAGATTATCATTTTCCCAGGGCCTGAGCCATCATTCTGTGGCTAAGAGAAAAGCAGGACTGGCTGCTGATAAGGACTTCCTGCTGAAGTGGCTCACGCTTATGCAGGACCTGAATTTGCACTGATATTCTCCATGTTCTTTTCCCATTTTGCTGATATTTGTTGGTTTGCTTGTTTTTCAGGATAATGCAGGGAAAGAGCGCCTTTAAGGATGCAAAGATAAGAAAAGCTTGGATACAAAGGAAATTCCAGTGATGCTTAAAAGCCCATGGCCTCAGCCCTGTGAGGGAAGGACAGAGTGGGCAGTAGTTTCCTCTTGGGGGTAATCTGTTGCAAAACCCACACAGAATGAAAGAAATCCTATTATGGGAAAGAAAGATAGCTTTCTCGAATCTTGGCCTGTATAATTACATATGTATGAGAACGACAATTCCTTAGAATGAAATCTTGTCCCACATATGATTGGGGAATTATTAAATGTTGACTATTAAATATTTTAGTTAGTTTCACACTGTGTTTATTTCTCCCAGAATGATGAATATGCAGATTTAAAATTGAATTTCTTCGTTCCCAAGCAAATGATGAAGCCAAGTCCTTGACGATGTCTAGCTTTTACAGATGGGCCCTCTGCTCCAATGACTCACCGCAGCAGGCAGCAGCCTGTGTCAGAAACACCCGCCTCCTCCGAGAAGGAGGGCCATTTGCATGGGGAAACCGCACTCCCTCCGCTGATGGTCCCTGGGCGTCTGTGCAGAACTGTGGCCTGATTTAGTGATTACCGTGCCAGTTCCCCAGCCCCAGGACCCAAGCAGAAGATCCTGCGGACACAGAAAAGGGTGAGGAGGACCTAACAGGGCAGTTGCAGAACGGCTCAGGCCCCTGGACAAAACAGCATGCAGGGTGGCGCTTCACTCTGAACACCCACCTCTGCGTTTTTCTTGAGCTTGTTCAGCCTGCCTGGCCTCCACAGCCCCGTAGCTGGTCCAGGAATTCAATGTGGCCTTCCCTTGGGACTACACAGACTGTGTTTGCTGTGTTGAAGGCCAGCCCAGGACTAATTTTGAAAAGTAAATCTGGGAAACAGCTTAATTCCATTTCCCTAAGGACTTTTTTTTTTTCTGGGACAAAGTTAGAAGAGAAGACAAGTTGAACAAAATAGCAATTAGAGACAGAGGCTACTTTGAGAAAAAAATAAAATCTGCCCCATAATGCTTGCTCCCCGATTTTTAGAGTATGAACCAAGTTAAGTAGTGGTAGTCTGGGGGGCTATCCTGCGGTATTGTAAGCCCTTGTGATGTTGGCATGAACTGAAGGATTGAAAACTGAAGTGTCAGGACAAGGGCAGAATTAAAACAACTCACATGAGAGGAGTTGGTATTGTGACATGTGGGTACAGCTGCTGCCTGCTGTATGGGCATACAGGCATTGGTTTGAGTCCCTGTTTCCGTACCTTTGACCCAGCTCCCTGCTGATGGCCTGGGAAAAGCAGCAGTAGATGGCCAAAGTGCTTTGGCCTTGGTACTGCTTGGGAAACTCAAATGAAGCTCCTGGGTCCTTGCAACAGCCTGGCTCAGCTTTGGCCTTTGCAACCATCTGGAGAGTGAGCCAGCAGATGGAATACTCTTTCTCTCTCTTTCTCTCTCTCTGTCGCTCTCTCTCTCTAGCTCTGTATTTCAAATCAGTTAACTTTAGAATATATTTTTAAAGTACTCCACTTCATCTCTGCTTTCTGTACTCCACAAGGATTTACTACTATATATCGTGTGCTGCAACCAGCAGGCTAGGCCTCCTTGTCCCGTGCTCTTTCTGAAACATGCACACTGCTGCCTGCAGAGGATTGAGACTTACTGAGCCAAAGTCAGGACTTCTGATTGTATAGGTCTCAGGTCAGAAACAGATGTTCTGGTGTAGTAGTTAGGTCCAGGATTGGGATGCCTGCATGCCACTACAGAGTGCTGGGGCTCAAGTCCCATCCCTGCTTCTGCTCGTGCACACCCGAGAAGGCAGCAGGATCTTTACCATCTGTGGGAGAGACATGGATGGAATTCCCGGCTTCCAGCTCTCACCGGGCCCAACCCTGGCTGTTGTGGCCTTCTGGGCAGTGAACCAGCAGACAGAAGATTACATTCGCTCTGTCTCTGCTTCTTTCCTTAATGCACTGTCGTTCAAATAAATCAAAAATAAGTAAATAAACATTTTTTAAAAAGCCATTTTGGCTAAAACACTTAAAGCCGTAATTATAAATGAAGTGCATTTACTCTTTGCAGAGGAACCAGTGCAATTAGAAGCACAGGCTTTGAAATCACATATCATGATTCAAACTGACTCTTGCTTTCCAGTTAGCTTGGACTTAGGCAAATGATGTAATGTCTGTAAGCCTCTATTTCTGCATCTGTAAAGTGGGTATAATCATATTATCTATTTTTTTAGCATTGCCATAGAGATTAAATGAGGGTGGCAGAAAGCACGTGATGTGGACCATCGGGGGAGCCGCCTGGGGGTCCGTATATAAGGGCTGTGAAGCACCCCAGAAATAAGTGATAAATGTGGGACCAGTAACTCATAGTTCAATACACCCTGATGTATCTGGTAAAATCAAAGTGTCCTATGTAAGTTGCCAGTGTGCTTCAGGAGGGAAACAGTATCGTAGTTGGCTGGTGTTGCTGGTTTGCAGGGTCCAGCTGGAGTCCTGAGCCTCCCGCCTTGAGCCTAGCAGCTCTAGGCAGCTAGAGCCCTGGACCCTATGATGCTAGGCCTATGACTGTGTTCTGAAGAGCTAGGCTATTATCTAAATTAGAATCCTGACACTAGGTTTCCTAAGCAGCATCTGATTTATAGAATCATAAACAAAAACAAGAACAAAAACATGGGAAGCATTCTGTCAGCATGGAAGTCTAAGAAATTACATATTTTTCGTAAAACTCGAAGACGCCTTTACAACTCTATCAAGATAAGTTATCTTCGTGTTTTGTAAGAAACACTATTCAGTTATGAGAGTAAAAATAAGTGAAATGGAAGGCAATGCTAATTAAGATGTTTCAGTGCGTGAAATAATCCTCTCACTCTGAATGCCAGGAACGGCACATACGAATTGTCTCAGCAGAACACCAGTTCCTCCCAGCCTCACCAGCAAGTACTGGTCAACAGGCTGGTGAGTTGTAGCCACATCCAGCCGCGCCAAGCCACGCTGCCTGTGTTGCATCTGACCACACAGTGCCTACCACCTGGGAACTCGTTCACTGATTGGGTACTCACATTTGCTTTGAGAACAACCTATGTTTCAAAATATGTGGCTATGCACTGTGGAAAAGCTGTTGAGTCAGTGGCTTTAGGACTTCCAAGGCCAAGGGAGAAGCCAGGTGCTTTCAGCTGGCACAGGGGACTTCCTGGCTGGCCTGGCCTCTGAATCACTGGCATATTCTCTTTGCCCTACTCTTTGTGTCCTTCCTTTTCTTCCCCGGGCTCCTTGTGTGCCCATGTCCACATGCCAAGCCCCTAACACTGAGCTTGGTGCGCAGTCTCACATGTGCCTGCTTCCATCTCTCTCCTCTTCCTTGTATCTCCCACCCTCCCAAAGGAGAACTGTTTCATCCACTCCTGACAGGTGAGCAGTTCAGGCGAACAGTCGCTCACCTCTCCATCTTTGTAAGAGAGCTCTTGGCAATGGTCTTCACTAGCTGTTTTGTGCAAGCGCAGGGTGAGTAGATGGCAGGAAGTGACCAGGGGGTCAGGAAGAGAGGGTTCCAGAAGCCCGTATGCCTTAGCCAGACAGATCTTAGCACGATTGTGAGGATAAACGCTCCTATTCAGTCTGTCTGAGCACTGAGTCTCCAGTGGCTAAGCGGATTGGGGGTGGATGCTGCTGAGTATCAATGGTGTTCAAACATTTTTATAGGAATACAGACTTGTTTATTTTCATTGGGGAAGGCAGATTTACAGAGAGATGGAGAGACAGAAAGAAAGATGTTCCATCCACTGGTTCACTACCCAAAAGACCACAACAGCCAGAGCTGTGCTGAGCTATAGCTAGGAGCCAGGAGCTTCTTCTGGGTCTCCTATGTGGGTGCAGTATCCCAGGGCTTTGGGCCATCCTCTGCTGATTTCCCAGCCCACAAGCAGGGAGCTGGATGGGAAGTAGAGTGACAGAGACACAAACCAGCACTGATACAGTATCCCGGAACTTGCAAGGGGAGGATTAGCCTATTGAACCATTACACAGGGCCCAGGAATACAAACCTTTTTCACAAACACCGTCTCATGTGAAGTACCAATATACAGAGTAGATGTAGTAAGAGGTATATTAGAAGTGGACCAGGAGCTCAGAGCTCAGGACCTGGCTTCCCCATCAATGCAACTCCTCCCAAGCTCTCTGCTGGCTTCCCAGAAATACACTGGGAAAACTGGAAGAAATTATCCCCAAAATCTGCTTTGGCCCAAGGGCACTCCATGGGGGTGTCAGCCCCTTAAGGGCAGGCATGGACCCGTATTTCTTCCACGCATCTCCCTTCACGTTCCCTCAATGCTTAGCAAAATGTTAGCTGGTAGAAGCAGCTTATATTTATTTATCCCAGTCAACTTTCCGGTGACTAGGGAAAAACAAAGTGCTCACATATGCTTGTGGCCACATAGATTTAGCTTATTTGAGTTGAAATTTCAGCATTTGTTTAGGATTTCCATGACAAGAAGATAAAAGGAAAAAAACCCAAGGTGCTGTTTCCTAGTCAATGGCACCTTTCTTTGCTGGTGTTCTGAGCAGTCAATCAGCAAGACTCACTGGGAACTCTCCTGTCTGTTAGCATGGTGTCCCCCCACAGCCTGCGGAAGCCCTGTCTGCTTCTCCTAGAGCGTCACTTGCTTAGGACAGAGACAGTGGCCAACTTCTTTGGTCTGGTGCTAAAGACAACTCCTGCGCTGTTGTAAGCTTTCAGTTTTATTTTGCTTTGTTTATAGCCAAAGGCCTTGCCAGTGTTACCATCAGGTTCCACCCCCTTGTTCATCAAGTTGGGTGTCATACCTTTCATCTTGGTCAGGGGAACTCATTCTGCCCTGGCTGGGTGGTACTACTTCCTTTCAAGTGTAAGGGGGAATCACCTGGGGATGCTTCTTAGAAAGCTAAAAGGTTTGAGTGGCCATAGGCTGCCTGGATGTGTGAGCAGGCCCAGCTGTGTGCAGGGATCTAGGGTCTCTGGATGGTTGGCCAAGGAGCATCTCACAGAGATGCTGGAAGGTTCTACCAATAAGAAAATTCCTGGAATTGATTGGAACAAGTAAAAGTATCTTGGCTGGATCTGTACCCCACTTTGAAAGGCACACAGTGCTGCCTACGCACTGAGTAGGCAAGTGTGGCACCTGGGGCCACTTTGGACCATATGAGGAAATTTCAAAATGGCAAGAGCCCCACTGGCTGTTACGACATAGAAATGCCAGGTGTTTGTATAGATCTGGGGGCCTCGCAGCAGGCCCAAGAAGATAAGCAGGGCAGTTAATACTATCTCTGCTTTCAAGGTGAGGAAATGATTGCACAGAGAGCTGGGGGAACTGGTCAAAGAATGGAGATGGCTCAGCACATCCTGGGTGCCCATGTGTCTCCTGCTCCAGACAGCTGCTCAGCCTCCTTACCCTGACTCTGGGATCTGAACTATAGGGAGGTATTTGGGGGAAAGTGGAGGAGACCCTTGGCCCCATGGCCCTGTTTCAAGCCATGGGGCTTTGGTTCTGCCCGCCAGCTGTCCGGGCAGTAAGAGCCAAACTGTTCTTTTGTGGCTCTGTAGACTTCCTTTGCCATGTTTGGGGATGTTCCCAACGATGCAGAGAGAGCTTCTCTCAGCACAAGAATCTCTTGAATTTGGAGTGGAGGCATACTCTGCTTTACCCCCAAAATACAACTGCCAGAGCTGAGCCAGTCTGAAGCCAGGAGCTGGGAGCTTCTTTCTTATCTTCCATGTGGGTGCAGGGTCCCAAGGAATCAGGCCATCTTCTGCTTTTTCCAAGGCTTAAGCAGGGAGCTGGATTGGAAGCAGGGCAGCTGACACACAGACTGGTGTCCATGTGGGATGCTGGTGCTACAGGTGGCTTCTTTACTGAGTGTACCACGGTGTTGGCCCCTATTTTTAAAATCAACTGTCCCTAAGCAGAAGTTTTTAATTTATGCGATTACTGAAGATCAGACAGTTTCCATATATCCCATGCCCAGTTTCTCCCATTATTAATGCCATATATTAGTATAGTATATTTGTCAAGGTTAATAAGCCAGTATGTATTTTTCACTATTAATAAAAGTCTGTGCTTGGCTTTCTTCAGTCTTCTTTAATGTCCTGTTTGTTGCTGTTGTTTTAGGATCTCATCCAGGACACACAGCAGATTTGTTACTCATGTCCCCTACAATTTCTCAGACTTCCCTTGTTTCTGATGACCCTGACAAGTTTTAGGAGAACAGATTTCCTGCTGTGGGGCCACGGCTGGGCACTAGGATCTTGGTGGACTTTGGATAAGAGAATTGTGTTTGTTCTCAGTAGGGCGGCACTGCTGGCTGAATTATGTCCTCTTCAAAATCTGTATATTGGTGCAGTCACTGCTTAGGATAGCCACATCCTGTAATAGAATGTCTGTTCAAGTCTTGGGTGCTCGACTTGCTGCTAGCATGTACTGACAGAGGCAGCAGGGGATGGTTCCAGAACTTGAATCCTTAACATTTGTGATTCGGATGCAGTTTCAGATTTCTAGCTTCAGCCTGGCCCAACCACAGCTGCTTTGGGAGTTTGAGTAATGAACCACCAGATGGAAAAAATCCCTCCTTTTAAATAAATAAATAAACATATGCTGACATCCTAATTTTTAGTACTTCAGAAGACAACTATTTAGAAATAGTGCCTTTAGAGAGATAATTAAGAAAAAAGGTAGTTGTTAGCATGGGTCCTAATCCAAGATTGTGGTGTCCTTGTCTAGGACTGGGGTTCCTGGAAGAGGGATTGTAGCCAAACTGGATTGTCTTTGTGTCTCCAGTGAAAAGTTGGAACAAACAGATGAATAAAAGAATGCTTGAAAGGAAAGCAGCAAGGGAGAATGAACCAGGACACCTAGTGTGCAGGGGTCCTTTCAGACCGCACCATCCAGGTGGTGTCTGCATTTAGGAGAGGATTGGGAATGCGAAGGTGAGGCAATGAAGTCAAGATGAAAGGAGAAAATTTGCAAGGTCCATGGTTATAGCATAACCCATGTAGCCTTAGGTTGCAGAATCATGCTGTCCAAAGGTGGCTATGTAAATTGAATTAAGGTTTAAAATTCAGTTGCTTAGTGCACCAGCCACACACCTAAAGTGCCAGTGTTTCATCCTGATTGCAGTTGTCACACAGGACAACGCAGATACAAAACACCCTCAGAAGATCCTGTGGGGTAGCAGCCTTGGGGGGTGATGTCCGGAGCAGAGCGCACACTGAAGACGTGAGCAGGGCTGAGGTCAGGCAGGATTTTGTGTTACAAGCTAAGGGGCTCCCACTTGATCCAGAAAGTGGTGGAGAGATGTCGGCAGGAGTTTTTTAAAAATCTGTGATGAATTATACTGAACATAAAATTGGCCATTTAACTCTTTATAAGTGTAAGATCTACTGACAGTCAGTACCTCGCTATTGCTGTGCACCCATTTCCTAATGTTTCCATCCCCTCCAAAGGGAAATGCTGCACTCGTTTAACAAAGCCTTTTGTAGTCTCCCTTGGCACAAGTGTGGACTGGGATTGGATGCACCGAGCCGGGTCAGACTCCAACACCCTCTGGTTTCCTGGAGGACCAGGGGAGATATGGGACGGACTTAGGCAAGGTCTAAACCCCCTACTGAGCCATGAGTGAGCCGTATGTGGGTATGAATGAGCCATGGCTGGGCTGAAACATCCAACAGCAAGGACCAGTTTGGGTTGAAGGCCAGTCAGGAAAAGCCACTGTTCCTGCTAGGACAGGAGGTGAACTGAGTAGTGCTGGCTCATGGACCCCCTGGTATGCGCAAAATCTGGCATTGAGAGAGGTTCTGATGGAGGAGCCTGGGCAACTCCTCTGGCAGGACACAGACCTGGCAGGTAAGTGCAAGAAACATGATAGGAAACAGCCCAGAACAGGCCATGGAAAGTTTCCCACTGGCATACATTTGGCATGGGTCGGGGGCAGACCAGGCTGAATCAGTTCACGTCATCCACTGCCAAATCCAAGCACCAGAACAATGTAGGTCAATCCGGGTTCTGTAGCAACAAAAGCCAGTACACATTATGAAATGCCAAGGTGAGGTTACCTGTACTGGATGTGACTGCAGCGCCCAACCAGCACACGTGAGAACTAGGAAGGGAGGGGGCGGAGCTGGCAGGGGAATAAGGGGTGGCTCCCTTGCTGGACAGCTACTCCCACTGGGGAGTGTGAGCTGGGATGGGGGCAGACCAGACTGAGCAGGGCTACAACACCTGTGCGCCTCATGCAGACCAGATCAGGGAAAAGCCAGGTTGGGCGGATTATTCTTACTGGTGCAAACAAAATTAGAGCAGGTGAGGGTTGTTTGGGCTTAGCCACAGCATCAGCTGGCAGAAGCTGGCACCAGGGGCTAATTCTGTCAAGTCAAATCACAGAACCACCTGGAGAGTGCATAATCCGGGAGTGGGAGAGGCCTGGGAGGGAAACAGTGGGCTCCTCCCTCTTGAGTTACCACTCCCACAAGAGGGCACGAAAACTAGGACAGGGGCTGGGGTGGCTAGACAGATACCCAACAGCATCTGTGTGGGCTGCATAGTGGAGCTGGTTAGATGGAACAAAGCTTTAATACCCATTGACATGTACAAGAGCCGAATGGGGTATGGGACAGACTGGACTAGTCAGCTATACATACTGGCAAACTAGGGTAGAGGGCGGGCCTGGTGGGGGTTATTGTGGGTCGCTCAGACTCAGCTGCAGCTCCCACTGGTTTATGCGAGGGCCGAGTATGTGCTGGGCAGAACCAGACTGGACTGCACCTCCCATTGGTTCCAGTAGAAGTCGGGGCTGAAAACAGAACTAGCCCAGCAATTGCAACCACCAGCTGATCAGGGCAATGGACTGTGCCGGACCCTGTACTTGCTAGTGCATACAAGAATCTGGTCTGAGAATACCTCAGACAAAGTTTCTTTGGAGATCTCCCCAATCGAAATGCTGGACTCAGAACCCTAACCAAGAAAAGACAGAAGACAGAACAGGTCAATCAACCATCTCACCTATATGTTGGCTGCAAAATACAGGGCAAACGGAGACTCTATGATGGACTATGTCAATCAGTGGATTCTTCAAAGACCTCATCATGCTTGGAGTGGCAAATTTGGCAGCAATTCATAACTGGGGAACCATTAAAACCACTTGAGCAAGAACCTCGGAGCATGCCTTACATCCGGGACCTGGGGTGGGTGGGAAATTGGGTGGGCCTTCTCCCTTAATAACCCTCTTTAAACATGAAGGAAACAATATGTAAATAATAGTCTTACCCACTTTCCTATAGCTCTTGAACCTTTTTAACCCTAATTAACTATGTAAAGATTGTCCAAAATATAATAAAAAAAAGTAAAAAAAAAAAACAAAAACAAAAAACAAAGCGTTCCCCTTCCTTCTTCACCCAAGCCCTGGGAGCCTCTGTTGTTTTCCTTTGAATTGGACTCTGTGATGGACCTAATGCAAGTGGAGTCACCCAATGTTAGTCCTTTTAGGTTTGGCCTTTCTCATCCTGTTGCAGCACGTGTGAGCGTTCCACGGTACAAACAGACAGTACATTTTGTTTATCCATGTACTGGTGGATATTTGGGTGAGTTCTACACTTTGGATATCATGAATAATACTACTACAAATATGGGTTGAAAATGCTGTTTGAGTTCCTGTTTTCATTCTTTTGGCTAGATACCCAGAGTTGGAATTATCAGATCAGGTAGCTAATCTGAGTTCGTGTTTGCCAAGGAGCACTTACACTGTTTTATATGTCTACCAACAGCACACAAGTGCTCCAGCTGCCCCACATCCTTGCTAACACTTGTTATTTTTGGCTTTTTGAATAACAGCCATATTTTAAAATGTTTATCATTACTATTAATTTTAAAGGCAGAAGACAGGGAAAGAGACAGAGAGAGAGAGAGAGAGAGAGAGAAACAAGTGTGTCTTAATGTGGGAAGATTATAAAGAGAAGGCTCTTGGGGTATCCAGAACTCATCCTTCCTGTTTCTGAGAACAGCGTCTGCTGCCCTTCAGGGAGTTCTGCTTCTGTGGCCTCGGTTCCTGAGGACGGGTGAAGTTCAGTGGTGCTGGGTAGGTCCGTCACACCTGAACCCACAGCATCTCATCACCTAGGCCACAGGGACTGGCTGCAAGATAAACAGGTGATCCAAGAGGGCCCACAGCAGAATCCACCTGGGACTGTGTGGACTTGGGGGAACCAGCTGCTCCCTGCTGAGGCTGTGGAGCTGTGAGACATACATGTGGAGCTACTGGTAACCCTCCTACCACCCCACAAGGGGAGCCTTCCTGAGAATAAGCCAACACCAAGGCACTGGGGAAGACAGCGGACATCTTGTCTGAGCACGCAGGTCTACTTTCTCCAGTACAATAAACCCACTGTGTATCCATCGGTTGGTGATAGTTTCTGACACTAGCCATCAAGACAGCTGTGCAAAGCACAGATCAAAAGAGAAAGATTTGCATTTTTAAAGGATTTCTGTGATGGAGGGAAGATTTGAACAGGCAAATCTAGAGGCAGAGATCTTGTCAGAAACCTTAAACAAGAGAGAAAGAGATGGCTGTGACATCACCGAGGGACAGAGGAAAGGCGCTGGGTGGGAAGGCATCCTTAGCAGGTAAGGTGAGTAGGACAGTGTGACTGACTGGGCTGGAGGCCCACAAAGCAGCATGATGACTCCGTCTCCCTGGCTTGGTGCTGGGGAAGGCAAGGCAAGTGACTTGAGATAAACAAGCAGGTGTAGGCCTGCTAAAAGCTGAGCTATTCTGCCAAACCCTCCACCCCCAGGGATCACAGACCTGGCACCCACCACACAGGTGGATCTAAGGACCCAAGCCAGGTGACCCGGGCCCTGCTGGAACCCTGCCTCTGGTGGAAGCCCACTGGTTGGAAGATGGCATGCTTGTGAGGACTTGGCTTGTGGGCTTGCAGAGGTGTGGGGATGACACAGGTGGTCTGGAGTCTCATGTCCAGGATTGGTGGTCTGACTGTGGAGTGCATGTGTCAGAATTGGGCCTCCTCAGTGGAAAAGCTGAAGTGGGGATGACATACCCAGATGCACATGGAGGATATAGCTTCCCATTGGGGCATGCAAAGGACATGTGGTACCACAGTAGAGGAAAGAGGACAGAACAAATTGGACAACCACCCCAGTCAAACAATGACAGCAAAAATTTGGGTGAATGGAGACCCTAAGTTTGACTATGTCAGCCAATATGCATTGTAAAGCTTTCCTCGTCCTTGGATCAGTGACAGTGACAGCATTTCAGAGCTATTGAAACCACTTGGGCAGAACCCATGCAGCATGCACCACACTGGGGTCCCCATGCTGATACTGGGTGGCCATTCTCCATCCCTGAGTACTGGGGCAGTTGGGAAGCTGGGTATGGCTTATCCTCTTACCTCCCCCTTGACCCCAGATACAAGAGAGGAAAGAGAAACTTGGAAACAACGATCACACCCACTTTCCCTGATCCTCGACCCTTCCTACCGAGATCAACCATGTAAACATCAACAAAAATAAAAATTAAAAATGATCAAAAGAGAGATGAATTATTCTGATTCAGTTGAATTGGAAGTGCCCTGACAGGCCCAAAAGAGAAGCTCAGTAGAAACCTGACTGAATGAATGGGTGAGAAAATCAAGTGCAAGGTCAGAGCCAGGTCCAAGAGGAGCTGTCTGTCTGTGGGGCTGGAGAGGTGGTGGAGTCCAGAGGCAGATGTTGCAGCAGGACCTCTGGCTCGCTGAGACTTAAGGATCACAGGAGCAGAGGCGAGCCCACCAAACAGAAGGAGCAGGCTCAGGTATAGGAGGAGGCAGGGAGAACCACTGTTGCAGGAGCAGGGGTTGCAGCCCGCGCAGGACAATGGAAAGGCTAGTCCCGGGGGACTGGTCACAGGCTCCCAGGCAGCCTCCCTGCTGGCAGCAGCGCTTGCCACTGAGCCTGGTGGTGGGAAGGCGATGTGGTGCTGTGAGAACAGCAGAGACCTTGAGCGCAGACTCTGCCTCAGCCCTACAGTGCAGTGGGGATGCTGTGTGCCTCAGGCCTCCTCTGAGCCTAAGCCCCCAATCCACAAAACGCAGACAGTAGTGCCTTTCGATATGACACACGGGAGGCTTCAAGGAGAGACCCAGGGAGCCTGGCGCCCACCAGGGGTTCATTTCCAGGGCACCCCTTCCTTCCCATTCCCTTCTTGCAGGCGCTATCTGTTGACGGAACTTCCATCAACTCTTCAGCTGAGAAGAGGCAGGACTCCTTGAAGACCTGATGGCAAGTCACTGTCTCGCCTGTAAAAATGACCGTTGCAGGCAGGACTAGGGATGGGGAAGCAGTAAGAGGCAGGAAGTGGAGCGAGAAGTAATGTGGGGATCAGGCTGATGGGACAGAGGCGACCATGAATCTGAGGACCCCTGCCCCAGGGCTGGGAGTGATCTTGTCTCCTAAAAAGGCAATCAAACCAAGCCGGAGGAGACCCGAGGGTTGACAAGGGGCAGTCTTCAAGGCAGAAGGCCATTTAGGACGGCAGGACTCTGGCAGAGGGACCATGGGCTGGAAAGGGACTTTTTGCCCAAAATAAAGAGGATTTCAGAAATCCTGGCGGCAAGCTCTTCCATGCTGTTTCCTATTTCCATGGGAGATATAAGCCCCAGAGGAGGTGGGCTTGCAGAAATTCATTCTCACGCACCCCACACTAGATGCAGGGCGGGGTGGGGGCCCATTATAACCTGGTCGCCCGTGGCTGGGGTGACTTCTCATTACCCACTCACAGCACTCCCATTGGAGCAGCTTTCCTGAGTCCTACCAGAAAGAACGGAAGCAATACAAGTTTACTCAAGTTTTCTTAATAACATTTGCTTCACAATAACCTCTAAGTGACAGCCTATAAAAATGTAAATTATTTTCTTTGCTATCTGTTACTTTGGAGAAATGTTCCAACAACAATCAGGCATCTTAAAAAAATGATCTAACTTCACATTTTATACCAAAATATGGCCACAGAGAAAGGTCGCAGCATCTAGGAAGGTAGATTTTCAGTTTTCGAAGAGCCGGGCCTCTCTGGAGGATGCTGGATCCCTCCGCCAACACTGGGCTCCGCGTAGCTTCCCCTCTGCACACACTCCCCTTTAATTTTAGAAGAGTTTATTCAAAGGTTATTGCACACGTATTTTGGCTCAATCATTGTATAAACTGGTCCAGTTAATCAATACACACCATTTATATTAAAGCGATGTTATTTAGTTGATTTCACAAAGAGCCCCCAGGAGATCTGAAGAGTGGGGAATTTCATATTCACAAACGATTCTCAGCAAGGCGGTGATGGAAATAAGGAAAGGAATCTCCAGAGCAGGGCTTGGGGAGCAACGGTTATGGAGACCCAGATCTACAAGAGAAAGCCTGGAGTGGCTCCCCAGCGGTCAGGGAGCTCAGGCTTTATAGACTGCTCCGTAACCAAGCACGGAGCTGACGTGCTGGGCAGTTTTTGTGTCATGCCACACTGCCTTTTTTGTTTGTTTGTTTTTTGATAGCCAGTGCTAGCCCAGGCTGAAGTCAAACGCCACAGAATCAGTTCAGATGTCCCACATGGATGGCAGGGTCCCAGGTGCTTGGGCCATCACCTGTTGCCTGTCAGAGTCTGTGTTCACAGGGAACCGGGATCAAGAATGGAGCCAAGGCTTGAAGCCAGGCACTCTGCTATGGGATGCAGCCACCCCGGAGAGCATCCTGAGCGCTGCACCAACACCTGCTCCCATGTTGTTTTTCATGGATCTGGCTGGAAGCCGCCTGCGTGCACCTCAGAGTGCTCAACTCACTCCGACCCTCAACAGCAGAGAACAGCCAGCATTACCCCCATAACATTGTCTTTCTTATACAGTAACGCCTTGTCGAACCATATGAAAGCTCCTGCGGGCAGAGTTTATCACACTTTTCTGTTTGTTTTACAGCCCAGGTACCAAGCAAGGCTGTGGCAACTGGGCTCTGAAGCGTTTAGCTTGAGGATCAGCAGATGGCGCTGTTTGTCATTTATTGGTCCCCTTACCCGCGTAGAAAAGCGGGTGGCCTGGCTTCTTGCCTCTTTCATGCGAATATTACAAGTAAAATGTTTTCAACTGTTTATTATGCATGAGCCCAAATTCCATGAGTGTGTAACATTTTCTCCTGTATTTCCCTTCTTTATAACATCATTTAAATTCCTTATTAATAATTGAAAAATGTTCTGGATTTTAATCACTTTTCTCATCACTAAAATGTCTGATGAAGTGATGTTTTCCCTCCGCCGAAGGTGGTATGGAAGGAACCATCAGCACGTAAGGCAGAAGAACTCTCACCCTCAAATCAAGCTCCCAGCCTCGCACGTCACCCCATCTTTCCAGTGTAATTGAATAGTATCTATTTAATTAATAAAAATATCCGTCTAGAGTAGGTTTCAGAAATCCAAGGCTAGCATTGACTGCCATTAATAAAGCACGTTTTTTTATATCCAAGTTTAATTATGGTGGTGTGTGTTTGATAGCTTGTTACTGTAAATAAAAGAGATAAAGGCAGCCCTTCACTAGAGTGGCTGGAGAGCTGTGAAATATGTACCTAATTAAAACTATTGGTGTAAGAGGCTAATAAAGTACATGTGCCTACTAGATGTCTTATTCTAATGAATCTCGGCTAATTTGCTTTGACTGATGAATTTCGGTGTTAGTGGTAGGGGCTGAATAATTATGAAATTTATCACAAGATACAAGGACTCATTAAGGATTACTCAGGTTGAGTTAGAGGAATGTTTCCTTTGTCAAGAACACAGGCCTTGACCAACATAATTACGGCGGTGTCAGCGAGTAGCCCGATTCCGATCCAAACCCAAGTGACTGTTCAATGCCCGGTGCAGGGCTGGGGGGACTGGCTCAGAGCTGGGCTGGGCTGGGCCATGGGGGAGGGGCAGGCAGGAGACACCTGTGGTCAGGCCTGACTTACTAGTGGAAGCTGCCCGAGCCCACAGACCTACTCATGGGGGGGCTCTAGCATCTGTGTTTCTCTCCTTGCGTGACTCTGGGAGACATCCCCCACCGTGTAGGGAGAGCAATGGTAAGGCTAGCCTTTCCTTAGCAAGGAAGGCACATTTAGCACCCTGGCTCTTTTATTTTATTTTTTTTTTCTTCTAAGCTTTAATCCTCTGAGTCCACAGGCTTCTTTCTTTATTTGAGAAAGAGAGGGAGAGAGAGAGAGAGAGGGTGCTCCCTTCCCTATGTCAGTCCCCAAATGTCTGCAACAGCTAGGGCTGGGCTGGAGCTGAAACCAGCAGCCAGAAATAGCATGCAGGTGGCCCACAGGGGTGGCAGGACCACCACGTGCTGCCTCCCAGAGTTTGCCATGACAGGAAGCTGGAGTCAAGAGCCAGTGATGGCATCCAGTGCAGGCTCTCGGATGTGGGACACAGGCACCTTAACCTTGTCTTAACCATGAATTTAATGCCTGCCCTGAGGCCTTTTCGCTCCTTTTCTTAACTCCTGGGGAGTAGACTGCAAAATCAGAATCCATTTGACCAGTATCGTGAAACTGCTTGCAGAATGCTCCTAAAGCAAAACCTCTCTGTACACGCGGAAATGGAGGGCCTCACCGCTGTTCTGGGGGCTGCCAGCAGGGCGTGGGAGAGCTATCACCCCAGTGAGGGCCTGGATGCCTTGCTTGTCACTGCCTAGGGGCCAGAACAGATGATGGCGATCCTGTACCCTTTCTGAGCACCATGGGGCACACAGCTGTGAGACAAGTGTCCTCTTGTGGGTAGCCAGGACCTCAGTTGAGAGGGTGTGAGTGAGCGAATGAATGGATGAATGAATGAGTAGGTAGAAGGCTATGGTGGGCTCAGCTGGTTTCGGTGGAGGGTGTGGTGATGGTGATGGTGATGGTGATGGGGCCATCCCCCAGTGAGTAAAACTTAGCCACACCCCCGTTGGAAATCTTGTCAAACAGTTGGAGGCTCATTTAATCCCCCGCCATTGGACATGGCTGTCCAGGGCTGAAAGCCAGGGAATGGTGCAAAGCCTCATGGAAGCTTCTCGACCCTTATCCCAGTGTGAGAGGGCTTCTCTCTATTCACACACAGGCATTTGCTACGAATAAAGAACTCTACACACACGACATCAAACCAGCTTTATGAATACAAACGTGTACATATCAAACATACCCAATGATGTATTTCTCTAAATGTGATTTAAAACCCTAACAACTAGAGATACAGTTTGTAGATGTGCCACCACTAAAGGTCTCAAACCAATGACCCCTCTCCATTGTTTCTCATTCAGTTTTTTTTCTGCTGTGCAGAGGAATGTCAGATACAACTAGGTACAATTTCAACCTCCAACACAAAGGACCAAAACTTACTGGTTGGTTTGCTGGAATCCACAATGATCCTTTTCCTTGTGTTTTACCTCGGAGAGTCTTCTCTTTTTCAGGGAATAAACTATTTCTGTGATTCAAGACCAGGCTAAGAATGAGGAGGGCTGAGGGCTCTAGTTTCTTCCTGATCGTCCTGATATTAAGTAAAAGTCATCACCAACAGGAAGCTGGGCCAGCAAGTGAGCCACACGACACCGCTGAGACAGGCACCCACATTGTTTCCTTTCTTTTTTCTGCAGAGATTTACCCACTGGTTCAGAGAGCAGAGGGTACGTCCCTCCCACGGTGAGCTGTAGAGTCAGCTTCTACTCCCAGTTGGCCTGCCTAGCCACTGAGCAGTGCTGCCTTCTGATCGAAATACACTCTGTGTCACCTTGAGAATCTTCTAGAATTTCCAACACAATTCAGCATTTCTCATCACTTCATACTAGGACTGATCTTTGTGTTTAAATGAGGAGACTTGGGTTAGCATTTGTTTGAAGGCTTTGCTTCTAAAACTGCAGGCAGTGGGAGGCTCAGCACCAAAGGGAAACCGGGGCAGGGATGAATACTGTCAGGGCCACTACTTGACACATGTATTTTTCCTTTGCCTTGGGTTGACCTGTTCATTGGAACTGGTTGGACAGGTCATGTAAGGGCTGAGAAGGCTGTTAGAAAACCCCCAAATAGGCCCTGCCTCCCTCCTGAAACCTTGCCTCTTCCAACCATGATTTATATGAACTGCTCTGTCTTTTATGGTTTCCTGAGTTAGTTGTTTCAGACTAAATTTGGTGCAATACAAGCCTGAGCGTCCATGATTTCTCAGGTTTTTAATTACAAAATGTAGTTTTGACCTATTAAATCATGTGTGAGGTAAACTTACTGTAATAAAGCTTTATTAATCCTGCACAATTAAGAATTTACAGTTCTTTTGCTGGACTTATTGAATTTCCCAAGAGGATCCTTGCACTGCTGACTGGGAAGAAATGTTCTAGCCTTTAACCAGAAAGCCAACAGAGTACAGGTAAGAGTAGGGTTTGGAAAACAACTTCATCTGTGCATAAGACTTCCTGTTTCAGCCAACAGTATCTTATGGAACCCTGACAATGACCTTGTGGGAAAGGCACTGGTGTTCCCGCTTATAAATGAGGAACCAGAGATACAGAAATGTAATGTGACTTGGCCAAGGTCACACAGCTACTAAGTAGTAGTCAGGATTCGAACCAGGCCCTCCAGCTCCAAGATGCATGCTATAAGCAAGGGTCTACATGCCTCGCTCAACAACAAGAAATCCAGCACTTACTACGCTCCTGGCACTGTCCTACAATAACATTATTTATTGTCACTTATCTCTAGCCATCTCTTGGAGGGGTGTGCTATTCATCGCTGCCCTTTGTAAAGAGGAAACTGAGGCACAGGCAGATCACGTATGTTTTTTGAGATTTCACAGCTGACAAGTGGTAAGCAAGGGACAATGCCAGAGCATTGGGCTGTGGAGTCACTGCTCATGGCCCCATCAGGTCTTGTCCCACCCTCTTCAGGTCCCCCAACTCCCTGTCGTGTCCCAAACCACACCCTGAAAACCTCAGCCGTGGCAATTTTGCCCCTTTCCTTTTTCTGAGCCCACCACATGCTTTCTAACACAAGCCTTGGCTCTGTCTGTTCTCTTGGCCTGGGGAGGGCTCCTGGGCTCTGGAGGAAGACAGGATTGGATCTGCTTTGTCTGCATGATTCCCTAGTTTTTCCCATTTGCCGTGAGAGCCAAATTCCACCTTCTCCCTCTCTGATCACTTCCCAGGGCCACTCAGGTCCAAATCTGGGGATCTACACAGGAAATATTCCCATAGAGGGAAAGCATTTACAGCTCTTATTCTCAAAGCCCCGTTAAGGTCCCTTCCTCTGCAAATCCCTTCCATGGGCAGTCTACTTAGCTGAGCGTGGCCTCTGTGCACACCCCCAGTTAGTGGTAAGCACCACTCGCTCTGTACCAGGCTTACTCCTGTGAGTGTCTGTTTCCTACCAGACTCTGTGGTTCTCAGGGGTCGGAGTCTGTAGCTCATCTTCACATCCCCAAATGCAAGACCAGGACCTTCTGCACTCAATCTCTAAGGAAAATGTGGGTGAATTGAATTGAAAAACAATGTGTTGAAACTGTGAGCTCCATTAATGATGTGCTCCAGGCATCAAGTGGATCTCTGTTAGGCTGGAGTGGCTTCTTGCGATGATTCGAAACAGAGCCAGCCTCCTCCTGCTTTCTTGGTTCCCACCCCGTTCCCCACTGCTGGAGCCACCAGCAGCTGTTCTGGCCAGTGCTTTGTGATCTTGACCTGTTGCAGTGCTGCAAAGGGCACTGGACAGTCCCTGTGCTGGGTCACAGGAGTCCTGGGAGTGATGGGAACAGCCCTCTGAAAGTCGATGTCTTTCCTGAATTCCTAAAGGGAAACCTAATTCCTATAGGGATGATCTTAGGGGTGGGCCCTTTGGGAAGTGATTGGTTTACAACAGTTTGATGAACAGGATCAGTGCCCCAGGTATTTCTCTCCCTTCCTCTACTGTAGGAGGACCCAAATAGGAGTGGATTCCTCATCAGACATGGAATTTGTAGGCATCTTGATCTTGAACTTCCCAGCCCCTAGAACCATGAAAAATGAATTTCTATGGCCCATAAACCACCGGTTTATGGTATTTTGTTATGGTAGCCTGAACAAAAGACAGTCTGTGGTCGATTGAGTTGGTGGCAGAGGTAGTGGACTGACCGCTCTGCCAAGTCTCTCTCCAGAAATCCTGACCTGCGATTCTGGACTAGGAACGCTGTCTTCCTAAGAGTTCTGAAGGAATGGAGGCCTGGAACACGCTGCCAAGGGCTCTATACCTGGTCCTGGCACCCCTTGACATGGCTCCCTGGTAGCTTCACAGCTGAGGGCTGAAGGACTCCTACCTGGAAGTGGCGTCTGTTGACATGGGGTCTGTGTACAGATGGCGTGCAAGCAGAAGATGGTGTCAGCAAAGACAGCCAGGCCTTGGGTGATGGGGATGACACGGAGAGTCCTAGATGACTCACAGAGAATGGAGCACGGGGAAGGTGTGTGGTGGGGAGGGCCATCGCCGGGGGCCCTGTGCTTCCTCGTGGTCCCAAGGCCCCTGCTGCATTTCTAGCGGCTGCACAAGAAGCAGCTTCATTCTTCAATTGTTCCTTCAAGGAGAGAGAGGGAGGCAGGTAGCACCTGTGGCAGTTTAAAGCTCTGACTTGGGGCTGGCACTGGGACGTAGTAGGCACAGCGGCTCTCTGTGATGTCAGTTTCCCATAAGGGTACCAGTTTGAGTCCCAGCTGCTCTACTTCAGATTCAGCTTCCTGCTAATGCTCCTGGGAAGATACTGGGTGGTGACTCAGGTCCATAAGCCCATGTCAACCACAGGGGAAACCCATACGGGCTTCCTGACTTTTGGTCTGGCTCAGACCCGAATCTTGTAATCATCTGGAGAGTGACCCAAAGGGTGGAAGATCTCTCTCTCTCTCTCCTTCTCTTTCGGTGAATCTGACTTTTAAATAAAGAAAGAAATCTTCCAAAACAAAAGAGCTGTGACTCTCGAGCCACAGAGAAGGTGATTTCAATTGTGATTCTGCCAGGAGCTAGTTCAGTGATCCTGGGCAACCTCTTAGTTGCCCTGCCCATTGCTACCATGACTCAGGGAGCCCTGTCTTGCTGGGCACTGAAGCAGAGAAGGCAGCCCCGGCTCCTCCCTGCATCTGTGCCTCCGTCTACTGCAGAAAGTCCCAGTGACTGCAAGAGGCTGCCACAGGCTGCCCATGGTCTACAGAGCACTCCTGTGTGCGTCTTGGAAAGATCCCATTGCATGCATTCTCTGATGCAGCCCTCCCTCTCAGGTGAATGTGCCTGACAAAAGTCACATGGCTTGTCACAGCTGTTCAGGGCAGAGGCAGCTAGCAAGCTGAGCTTCTATCCTGCGCCTGTGGCTGTGGGAGGGCCTGGTGGGCAGTGGGTTTTGGGGATGGGAGTAGTGTTTCCTCAACTCTTAGCAATTGCTACCCCATCCTTAGACCAAAAGAGTGACAGTGCCATGCTTGTACAAACAGGAGATGGCTCTCCGATGGGAGATCACTCGCAGGCTCCATAGCATGCGGCCCATTCCCAGGCCCTAGTTCGGTGAACTTGATCCACTTTCTTTCTTGCCCATGGACATCTCCCTCCTTGTTGGCGATGTTTTCTTTGTTTTCTTCTGGGGCTGGGTTTGGCCCTTGCCTCTCTGCTTCAAGCTGGTGGGTTTTCCCCACCCCCCATCCTCCCCAGCCCTCCCTGGTTCCTATCAGGGATAGGCCGTGATTGAAATTATTGATTCAATCAGTTTATTCTCCTGCCGGGATGCATCTTGGCTGGATCGCTGATTTGGGCACAGCCTCGCACAGTCCACTGGCTTCTCTGCTTAGCGCTGGGGGCGACTGGAGCTGCAAAAACTCCTGGGGTGTCATCAATGAAAGCTGGAGGACTTGACTCCTAATGGGCTCCTGGTCCTCAATCTGGTTGCTCCTGCTGCCACATCCAGAGGGAGAGAGAGAGAGAGAAAGAGAGAGAGAGAGAGAGAAAGAGAGAGAGAGAGAGAGAGATACCCGGCTCTTCCCAAGGCATAGCCTGGCAGCTTGGCCAGCTGCAGCAAAAGGAAGTGCTCAAGCTCCCCAAATTCCTCCAGAGCTGTACCACCCACCACCAGGGATCGCTCTGGAACATTGCTCCCCATGCAATGGGCACCACATGAGTGATGATAAAAGCTTCTGGATGGGGCCAGTTTGGGCAGCCCAGGCAGTGGGCTTGTTGGTATCATCCTAGTTTGCTAGGGTCCTCAAGTTCTCTCAGTCAACCTCGTTTATTTTACGGGAATTCTGTGTAGCTGAAGTAACGTGCATGAATGTTTCGTAACACCCTGTGGATGGATACAGCATTGTAGAAATAATTTAATTGATGAACTGTAATGAAAAGAGCGCTGGGCAAGTCGCTGGGGTTGCAATTTCTCTATGTATTTTTACATGGCCGTGGCTAGCGCTGTTGACGTGAATAGGCCAGTATTGATTTCATTTAAAATTTTCAGCATCTGAATGATGTGAGCAGTGATCTGTGGGAAGATACTGCGGCGTTGCTGGCACAGCCCCTGCTAACAAAATACCATTTTAAAAGGATTTTTCTATTAGCATTCACAAAGAGAAGAGGGAATAAAAGGGGCCAGAGAGAATGTTAAAATTTTCACTAACTAAAGAAGGATGAAGTCACCATTTTCATTTTCCTCTTAATTAATTGAGTTATTGGACCTCGTATAATCCTCTGTTAAGTACCTAAAGGAAAGCAGGCCGGCACCTCGAGGTGATTGTCTGGACTACTGAGTTTTCTAAAGGGAGCACCGGCAATGACCCCACAGAAAGTCCCTGCCGCCAATCAGATACCTGCCCCGCCCCCAGAACTGGACTTCAAATGCGACTGTGACTCCTTCACACCGTCCCGTTAATGAGTTCCAACTCAGTGATTCCAAGCAATCGTCCTCACACAACACTGCCACAGACGGAATTCTCTAACTTTCCCAAATGCTGCTTCTCATGATGCCTGAGACATTCAGGCAACAAACGTCTGGGGGAGAGGCGGGCATTGGGCAGCTGGCCCCAGGTTCTTGCTTTGAATAGCAACCGTGTGGGGTACTGAGGACCCTAGCCGATTCCCTCTCCAGGGAGTGAGAGTTTGAGGTGCTCTCTGTGCCTGCCTCAGAGAAGGCTTCCCGTCACAATGTGGATCCGCACTAAGATGGCAGTTCCGCACCCTCCTCTTTCTCTTTACCTGGAAGTTACCAAAGTCAGGCACGCTAGCAGGGCTGTTGCGAACCTTCCTTTAGGTCCTTGAAGGGCTGAGAAGTCACCGGAGACTGAGAGGTAGCCCCAGCCTTCCTACCTTTTCATAGCCTGTGCTCACCTTCTGCTCAGACACAGACAAGAGATGCGAAGGGCAAAAGCAGGGGAGTGCTTTGTAGAATGCCAGGAGATAGGGCTGATGAAAGGGGCCGCTGAAGGCAGTGCTAGCTAGGCTGTGGGTGCTCCTGGATACTGGCCACTGTCGCATACCACAGGCTGTGCTGAGAATGCGAGAGCGGGCCCATCGTGGAGTGCCTGGCCCAAAGCACACAGCACAGAGAGCGCTCTTGCTGATTGTGGTTGAAGCCAACTGTGGCTTCAGCTCTGGCAGGGACAGGGGAGGGGACAGGGTAGCCACGAGGCTATAGAGGAAGGCACAGCGGGGATTCTGGGCTTCACCCCAAGAACCACAGGAAATCATGAAAATATTTTAGGCCAATGGAGAAGCATTATCCTCAGAGACACTCAGGTGTGACTGTGAACGCAGTGCCAATGCTGTCACGGCGTTCTTAGCATATCCCCTATCTAGCTTCTCATACTGTGTATCATCTCCATGGAAAACAATGAAGCTAGCATCATTTTGAACACAACTGTAACTTGATCAACTTTTTAAAAAAATGACATTGGGCCTGATGCAGTGGCCTAGTGGCTGAAGTCCTCACCTTGCACGCACCAAGATCCCATGTGGGTGCCAGTTTGTATCCCAGCACCCCACTTCCTATCCAGCTCCTTGTCTTTGGCCTGGGAAAGCAGTCAAGAATGGCCCATTGGGATGCTGCATCTGCATGGGAGACCCGGAACAGACTCCAGGCTCCTGGCTTCAGATCAGCTCAGCTCCGGCCATTGCAATTACTTGGAGAGTGAATCAACGGAGAGATCTTCCTCTCTTGTCTCTCCTCTCTGTGTATCTGACTTTCCAGTAATATATATATTTATTTATATGTAATATAAAATATAAAATATTTTATATATATGACATATATATTTTCAAAAAAATTAAAATGACATTGGAGTGTCATCACTGCACAGGCTGAGTGAGGCCCCTGGCACTGATGGGCATGGGTGGGGCAGGTGCCCAGGCCTAGCGTGTTTCCATCTGTCAGACGGCATGAGAGGCTTCCCTGTCTTGTCAGAGTCCCAGGACGGGTAGCCAGAGCAGCAACAACAACCACAACCAAGCCTGCCACCATGGCCCCCTGGACACTCTCCTGCAGCATCACACTGCGGGCTGGCACCCCAGCGTGAAGCCACCCCAGGGAATCATGGCTTGTCACCTTCACCCAAGTGTCTCCTACAACAGCTTGATATTCCCAAAGTCAGAGATAAGTCAGAGGTTAGCCACTATCTCTGGAAAGTTCCCCAGAGAACCTGTGGGCTACTATTTAGTGCTGGCGTGAGAGAAGACTGTTCTTGTAAGATGCCCTATCAAGGGGCCCAAGAGGCCTGAAATCCCTCTGGTCCATAACCCATGGTTACTCTGAGGAGAAAAAGAATAAAACATGGAACATATGTGACACATGATGCCAATGAGAATGTTGGCTTGCAAACCCATTGCAAAGCCTAACAACCTTGGGCTGGACCACAGGGAAGGCGGAGCCCCTCGTGTCGAACCTGCTGCTTCTGGGCTGCCCACATTGCAGTGGGCTGGGGACTTTGCTGGCATTGCGCTCCAGTGCCCTGGTGCTCCTGTTCCTGGAGCTTACTGCAGTGATGATGAAGGAGGTAGATTCAGGGCGCAGTGGACCTAAGGCACCAGGGATGGGAAGCAAGTTTCTTCTCGGTGCTTAGCAGAGAGCTGGCGCACCTTGTCTTCCAGTGAAAAGCAGGGAGAAAATGCAAGGCAAGGGACAAAAGGAGTGTCCCCAGCGGTGTGAGTCCACCACGCCTTGCCACACTGCTGTGGAGAGTGTGCTGGTACCCTGCGAAATGAGAAGACTGAGTTCAGCATCGTATGTGTGACTGATGCCAATTGTTCTTGGGGCAGTCCACACAGTCCTGACAGAACAGTTTTCATGTTGCCCAGGAATGGTCTATCGGTGCAACTTCAGGGTCAGACAGTCTTGTTTTAAGGTGATTTGAGGTTGGCTCATGGATATCGTTAATGAAGTATATTGCTTCATTTAATGAGAAAATGCTTCCATTTAAAATCCTTTCAATCCTCCTAATTAATTCAAGGACATTATCTCAATTGGTGCTATGTATCTTTAACACCTTTTTCATAATTTAGTTCATCTCCCTTATTCACAGAGCATAGGCCTCAGCCTCAGAGCCTTCAACAGGCTAAAATACAGAGCAAAGATTTATGAGCGAGTTTTTATTTTTGTCTGTTCCGTTTTGTGTTAGTTCTTTTTAAATAAATGTCATTTACTTAATTCCTTTAAGGTAGACAAAAAAGATCATCCTCTTACGTTTTTAATAATATAAAAGCAAGAGTCATGTAACACCAGGGACTAGAAATTGTGGTATTTATTGTATACTATTCTCCCCCTCTTATTTTATTTTTTTTTTATTTTATTTTTTTTTTAGTTTTAAAGTAAGATTTATTAGAAAAGCTAAGAAAGGAGACTCCCGCCCTAGTGACGGGAGGGGGTTCTGAGATAGAAAAGACCCCCCCCCTCTTATTTTAAAAGGCAGGGTCACAGAAAAAAGGAGACACACAGAAAGCTCTTCCAACTGCTAGATCACTTCCCAGATGGCGGCAAAGGCCACAGGTGGCTGATTTGAAGCCAGAAACCAGAAACTTCTTTCGGGTTTCCCAAGGAGCAGAGTCCCAAGGACCTAGCCATCCTCTGTTGTTTTCCCAGACCATTATCTGGGAGCTGGATTGGAAATGGAGTAGCCTTGATTCAAACCAGTGTCTGTATGAGATACTGGCTTAGCCTACTGCACCATGAATCAGTCTATGAACTCTCATGTTAAAAACATGTATTTATTTCATTTTTATTTGCTGATTGATATTGGTTTCTGTGCCATTTATTTCTCCTGATGGAGACTGGGGAGACAGCAGGCATAGAACACTGCTGATGGCAGATACAGACTAGGGCCAGGGCAGCCCTGAAGTGAAGGCGCAGCCGTTCCAGCCTGCGTTGGGTGCATTCATGTCACTGTGGTTGACATAGATTCTGTCAGGGCTGACACACAGGTGCTTGGCCAGCAGGTCCCACAGAGCTTGCTGAGGGTGCTGATGTGGTACAGGCTGTGCAGGCTGCAGAGCATGCATGCTCACTGCAGCCTCAGAACCCACAATCTGGTCCAGGACCACATGCACCATGCTGTACTGGGCCAACTTACCTGTGGCCTGCACCAGGTGCTGGGTGAGCTCCAACAGAGGCACAGGGGACATTGGTGTTCACGACAAACAACGGCATGATGGATCTCTGACAGCGAGGCTGGAGCAATGCACTTAAGATTTATTTTATTTATTTTAAAGGCAGTTACAGAGAGGGAGAGAAAGAGTTGGGGAAGGTCTTCTACTTACTGGTTGACTTGTCAAATGACTAGTAGCCAGGGCTGGACCGGGTTAAGCCAGGAGCTAGAAATTTAATCTGCGTCTACTATGCAGCTAGGATTCAAGCACTTGGACTGTTTTCTGCTCCTTTCCCAGGTGCCCCTAGCAGGGAGCTGGATCAGAAGTGGAGCAGCAAGGACTCAAACTGATGTCCATATGGAATGCTGGTATCGCAGGCAGAGACTGAACTTGCTAAGCCACCATGCCAGCCCTGCATAGTATCGACAGAGACAGAGAGACAGATGATCTTTCTATTTGGTGGTTCGTTTCCCAAATGCCTGTAACAATTGGGGGCTGTTCCAGGCTGAGGCCAGGAGCCCTGAATTCAAGGGACCAAAGCACTTGAGCCATCACCACCCACTGCCTCCCACGAGGTGCTTCCTGTGGCCCAAGATCTTTCTGAGAAGCAACTTGCTTGTTTCTGATTAGGAAACCTGAGGTTTAAACCCGAGTGTAGCTTTCCTAGTTCTGAAGATTGTAAATGAAGGGTCTCAGGATGCCTGTCAAGAGCCATTAGTGTAACAAGATATCACTCCAAAGTCAAGGAAGACTCCTTTTGTCTGGGTGGAGTTTGATCCTTTTGTACATCTGAAGCCGCATCAAAGGCAAGGCTTGAGATAGTCGTGCCTGTTTTCCCGCAGCCAACTCAAAAACATCTCTTGATTTCAAATGTAACTTTCTCCTCTGTTGTGTTTATTTCTACAACACATTTTGAAAAGCCTGAAAGCCGACAGAGTAACACACTGCAGTGGCGTGCTGGTACTGTAGGTGGCGGAGATGGGTCCAGGCAGGCTAACCAAGCAGAGCCGGCATGGGGAGTAGCGTCCAGGGCCAGCACTGCCCCCGCTCTCTGTCAGCACAACCTTATCTGCTCCAACAAGAAAGGCCGGTCTGAGTTTGTAATTGTCCTAATGAGGAACCAGTGGAGACATCACGTTATTCTACACGTGCCTTGCTATGACAACAACATGGGCATTTCAAGAGGTTTGATTTTTTTTTTTTCCTTTTACTTTGAAAGTTTTTCAAGTCCTTCAAGTCTTGCCTGGTGACCAAACCCTAGTGTTCTGTGGCAACGCGGGCTCACCTCCCATTTCTCGTCCCTCACTTCCTCCAGCTTTAATTAATCCAAACAATAAAATCCCCACTCTCCAGCCAAACCACCATGGCCTGTAATTTTGTCAGCTCTCTTAAGCCACACAGAAACACATGCTTTTTCTTGTTCAGTCGCCTGCATCTGCTATGTCATGTCCAGAGGAGTCTCGTCTGGCTGTCCAGCATGCCCCGTTCCTCCCTTCCGTTTATTTATGTGCTTTCTCTACTTTGTTTCCCAAAGAAAACCTTGGGTGCTGAGACTTGTGAATCCATAACCGAAGGACTGAAGGCATAGGCCTGCACTCTCAACAATCTAAAGGCTCTTTCCAAATGATGGAGCAGGAGGGAGAAAAAGCCAAAAGCTACCACTGGCATCCCAAAGGGCATGTCGGCTTCCATCAGAGCAACACTGGAGAGCTTTGCCATGCACAGCCATCCTCCCAAGCTTGTAGAAGAATGCATGGCTTCAAAGCATCAAAGCTGAATGTTAAGGCCATCCTTCCCCCAAAATGTGCAAAAGATTGTGTCCTGGCCTCTGTGCTTGGCCCAGACTGAAGCAAGCCTCCTTGGAGGCACATACAATCTCCTCACCCGCGGCCACAGCTGTCTCTACCTGCCTGTTTCTCCTGGATCAGAATATCCTCGTGCTTAGAGAAGAGATACTAAAACATGCACGCGAACCATCAACATCACCTTCGCCTTCACCATCCCCCAACGCCTCAACCTCAGTCCTGCTCACACCGCCCTGTAACTTCACTGAAATCCTATGAATTCCTGGCAGCAAGTACTCGGGTGCCCTGCGTACCACTGATATGAAGATAATGTGTCACTCCCTAGCATACACACACTTGGTAATGTAGCTAGGGATGGGTTTTTCTTTCTTTCTTTTAGTTATTATTATCACTGTTATTCTGAATTACCTAATACAAATTCTATGTACTATGATAAAGATACAAATAAATTGTGGCCTTCTGTTGAGCTGCTAGCAGTAAAATTGCTGTTGGAAACCTTTAACTCTACATTCCCTGGCTTTCATGTGGATGGAGTTTTACCTCTAATGCAGCATTAATGGGGCTTTGCATTGAATTGCCTTTTGAGGTCTGATTTGCCTTTCAGAGAAGCTGGTGTTTGACTGCATGTTCAAACACGGCATGTATTCTTATGAGCGATGTGAGATTCAAATAAACACAACGAGTGTGTTCATTTTGATGACCTTCCCATCACACATTCAAATAAACACAAATGTTCTCAAATGTACAAAAGCAGCTGTGTTTATGTCAACGTGCAAAGCACCAGATATATACATTCAGATTCACTCGTCTGTCTGGGACCATGTACCTCCGCTCATCGTTAAAAATTTAGTGGAAAATCATGCATGGGGCATGTGTAATGTGCAATTTCCAACCATACACACATCTCTAAACAAATTTTCTTCAAGCATGTTACTGACATTTGTTCTAATTGAGGATGAAGCCTTGAGAAACTTTGAAGTTTCTGAAAACAAAACAAAGCTAAACACAAGTTGCTACCAGAGGGCATAGCATATTTAAAATATTCTGGCAACATGAGTAAGTCACCTTCCCTCATACTCATAAGAACTCTCCTTCCATTTCCTGCTCTCCCCTCCCTTCTCCTCCCCTACACTCCACTCCACTCCTATCTCCTCCCCTTGCCCCTTTTCCCTCCCTCCCTTCCCTTCTCCCTTCCATAGATTAAGCAAAACTCAAGTTCTTCCTAGCCTCCCCAATCTTCCCTCCCTGTGTCCCTCCCCCCCTCCCTCCTTTCCTTGCTTCCTTCCTTCCATTAAACCCATGCAATGTGCCATCTCAGAGTCGGGCTTTTCTCGTTTGCTTTAACCACCATAAATGTGGGATACAACAAATGTTTTTCTCCAAGATTTCAGCTGGAACAGTTCAGCATTAATGCTGGGTTAAGCTGCACTTTGGCCATAAGGAATAACTTCTGTGTGTGTCAGACAACTCTTGTTATCTCGGTGTGCACATCTTGGGGACAGTCCCCAGCCTCCACAGTGCTAGCAGATATAGTAATCAATAGAATAAAAGTAACAGCAAAGGAGAAATGAGATCTACCTACATGCTGGGGACCGTTCTGATGTTTGGAGTATTTTGTCTCATTTATTTCTCAGCCACCCTATGAGGCAGGCCCCATCACTATCTGACACAAGGGGGAAGGCAAATACATAAGTTTCCCAAGGTCGCAGGACCAGGAAGTGGTAGGCATGTAGATTCCAGGCCTCTTGGCTTTTAAAACAATCTACAAATTATTTTCCATTTGCATGTAATTTGCAAATGGAAATAACGCAAATAATATCCCAATTTTTAAATGCTAGCTAGAGGCCAATGTTGTAGTGCAGTGGGCTAAGCCACCAGCTAGCATCTCATATGGGTACTTGTTCAAGTTCTAGCTATTCCACTTCCACTCCGTCTTCCTGCTCATGTGTCTGGGAAAGCAGCTGAAGATGATCTGACTGCCTGGGTCTTTGCCATCTGCATGGCAGACCATAATGGAGTTCCAGGATCCTGGTTTTGGCCTGGCCTGGCCATGCCCTGGACATTTTGATCATTTGGGGCTTTGAACCAGTGCATGGAAAATATGCCTGTCTCTCCATAAATTTGCCTTTACAAAAAAAAAAATCTTTAAAAAAATCAGCCAAAATTTCAAAATATTAATAAACTCTGTTAGCTAAACACAACATTTTAACAAACTGTCAACTAAACAAAGACTTCTAGTGGCAAGACCTGCCCCTGGGCTGCAAGTCTGCCTCCTTTGATTTAACGGATACTGTCTTTAGTTTTGCAGAGTCCTGGACCTATTCATGACTAATTGATTGAGTAGAAAGAAAGTAGGATTTGGAGGCAGAAAGCTCATGTTCACCTAAGAATACTGTTGGTTGCCAGTTGAAGGACCTTTAGCAAGGCACTTCAGTTCTGTTCACTTTAGTTTCCTCAGCTGCCTTAGGAAACTGTGAGCACCATGCAATCCTCTCGGCTCCTAAGGAACATACAGATGGAAGCCTTTCTAACCAGAAACTACTGCTGCCATTGTAATCATCTCACACTGAAGTATGAACGGAGGGTGTGTGCATTTGCCAAGTGTTGAGGCATCATGTCAACACTTTGACCTGCAAAGGTCAACAATGACTTGAGCTCCAGTTTTATAGATGAGGACTTTCAAAGGGGTTAAGGAAATTGCCCAACTGGTATGCAGGGGATGTGAAATTCACAAACAGGTCTGTTTGATTCTAAAACCCATGGGACCCTGCACCCTCTGTGACAGCAGCTTACAGATGGAACATCTATCAGTCATTGTAATTTTAGTAAGAGTTAATTTTTAATACTTTTAGAAGGGTCAGCTTGGGGCATTGCTGGAATATAGCTAAAGGTCAGTCACGACTGATGAGGAAACAAACGCGCCTGGAATCCAAGGAGTACAGGAGGACAGGGTTGGGCTGACTCCACAATGGGGCCCTCTCAACACCGTGCACAGGGATATAAGATGCCTGAGAAGGAAAGTTCCAGCATCCCCCTTCCCTTGAGAACAAGTCCTCAGGAGATGAGGTAAGGGCCTGGGTGTGCGTGCGCACGTGTGTGTGTGTGTGTGTGTGTGAGAGAGAGAGAGAGAGTGAGATTGGCGGGAGGATGGTTGAGGGATGGAAGGTCAGACAACTGACTTCTCTCTGCTGGAGTCATCCGCCTTCCAGGCCACCATGAAGTGAGTGTGAAATCTTCCCTTCCTCTAAAAGAGCAATATTAGGACTATTTCTAACTAGAGCACAGGGCAAGGCTGCTTGCCGTGTGAGCCCAATGGCCTGGGCCAAGCAGGGGAAAGCCACGTGGCCCTTGGTGGGAGGCATTTGGCTGGTCTGCTTTTGGGTAGAGCCTCTTACTCCCTGGAGGCTCCTTTTAGGGATTGCAGTGACCTGTAGGGGAGGGGCAGTTCCTTGACTGCTGCTTTCTGGGAAAGGGCCGGTTTTTCTTCTCTCCCCGTTTCAAAGAGGAAAAAGAGGGAGTGGTGCCACGAATGAAACAAACGTCCCTGCCCCCACGGAATTCAAGGTGGGCAGTGGCGGTAACAAGAATCAATACAAATTCGGGACATGCCCTGTTCTAATGCACTCAGTAACCAGATCTCTCATCCCCCAGTACTTCCAAAAGAGAACTGTGGGCTCCCAACTGGCCACAATGCTGTTGTGAAGGAGGTGTGCAAGTGTGTGTGTGTGTGTGTGTGCGTGTGTGTGTTCTCTTTTCTCTTAGGGATTCTATAGCTTCCTTCATTCTTTGCCTCTCTCATATTACAGAGAGAAGGTAATTTTTCCTGGCCATTTACTAAAGCTCATTAAGGACTGGAGAGAACAAACAATGCTACTCCTTAGAGACTACCATTCAAAGTCACTCTACAATTCTCTGTTCTAATACTTGAGACAAATTAATTATTCCTTAGTGAAAAGTGTATAACTCCTATTCTTCATTTGGGGGGGGGATGGGGAATAATAATGGGAAGTTTATATCTGAGTGAAAAGCTGTCTGTACTGAAGGGAAATGAGAAAAAATATGTGTTCGGAGAGGAGTAAAAGCAATTATTCTAATAATAATTCTAAGAATATTAATGTCTTTTTAAAGTAGATTGCCTTCAAATAAACACAGGGGTTGAAGCAATGGGAGGCTGGTTTATTTATTAATCATTCCAAGTGTGCCTTCTTCTAAATGAACAACTGCACCATCAACTTCACCGGCACATATTAAATTTAGTTAAACAGCAACTTGCAAATGTCTCAAAACTTTTGTAACCAGAGACTAATTTGTTTAACACATTTAAAATGTTATATATTGATGTAAAGCCTCGCATATTAAACTTCAAAGGGAAAAGCTCCTGAGAGTTCCTCCTTTTAAAGACTACACGCTGACTCGGAGAAGGGGACAGGCTCCTTTTCCATTCTTCTGTTTTGTTTTTAAATCCAAGGCAGGCGGTTTCTGGGCCCAGGGCCTCATCCTCCGCCCCACGTTTTGGTTGTCTGCAGAACAGCAAGTATCTAGCTGTGGAGACTGCAAAGCTACGGTTAAGAAAGGTCTAGTGTTTCCCTTTCATCTCCATTAATTAATCCTGGCTCCGTTAGCTCCGTACGCTGCTGTTGACATCACCTTTTCCTTACACTTTAAAGAGTCCCGAGAGAGAGCCTGACTGCAGAACAAAACTTGACAAAGGGTACATTTGGTAACCATTTTATTTCTCAATTACCAGCCTCAACGTATGGAAAAGATTTGTGTGCTGTCCGATTTACACAACAATTATGCTTCAAAAGTTTAGAAATAAATAACTTTTTTCTTGAGCTCATTAGTTCCTCGACCAATTGTAATTGGTGTCAACTAACGTGCTTGCTCCATAGCTTGCCCTTAATTACTGATAAAAGCTAAATTGCAACTCTAGCCAATCAGAAACTAGTTTATTCATGAGAGTATAGTATTCTTTTCCAAGCTCTGCTTGTCCTAATAAGTGGCTTTGTGTTTGGCTGAAGCCTTCCATAAGTTCCTGTAACATAAGCACAGGACTCGTCATAACTATCCGCAACACAGGAATATCATTACTGCCCCCATTCAAGCCCATGAAACCAAGGAACTGTTTTCTAAATTTCCTTCGTATATATACCATGAACTTGCCAGGCCCTGAAATCTCATCCAGCCGGTGGGAAATAGATATTGGTATCCATAAGACTGATATTGAGAATTTGTTTCCTCTCTCAATGTCTTTTTTTTCCCAACCTGTCACAAGTCTTCTGAAAGAGGCAGTAAGAAACAAAAGAAATCCAATAGAAGCATGAGGCATATTAAATCCTAATGGTATAAACAAGGCAAGGCTGAGGCCAAAATCCCACATTAAAAATAATAGGCGTTCTGGAAACAAGAGTGTTAAGAGGGAGCATGTGGTAGAATCATGCCACGGGTGAAGCCTGGAAACCAGCAAAACCTCGCATTTCTGATTGCAGAAATGTCATTCTGGCCCCTTTGTTGTTATTGCCAATTTCAGGAAACAAAATAAGCCTCTCCAGGATGGCTAGCAATTCTTTTTCTGTTGTTTCACAATTTTATTTTTATTTTTGTCTGGAAGAGCAGGTACACACATGTCTCACTTCCCACATGTTCAGTGTCCACAACGGCCTGGGCTGGGCAGCGCTGAAGCCTGCTGCCAAGAACTCCATCAGGGAATCCTACAGATGTTTTTTAGGGGGTCACCTATCTGAGCCTTGACCTGCTGCTGCCCGTTAAAGTGTGCATTAAGAGGAAAATTGGATCAGGAAGAAAATGGAGATTTAAATCCAGGTACTCTGGTATGGGATGCAAGAGTCTTAACCACTGTGCTGAATGTTGGCCCTGGTATTATTGGAAATTCAACTTTATAACAATTAGGATACTTTGGGTTGTAATGATCAGAAAACCCAGTTATAGTATCCAGTAAAATAGACATATCTACTTCCTCACTTCACAAGGAGTTGGAGTTCTGAAGTTTCTAGTCTAACTCTTACCAACCTGTTAAATACAGATGTGTACTAATCTGTCCATTCTTTTGCCCCGGTGTTTCCTACATGGATGCAAGATGCAAGATGCGAGAGGTCAGAGGTCAGAGGTCAGAGGCTGCTACTGCCTCCATGCTTATTTTTTGCTGTCACGAAGAGCAAGGAAATCTCCTGGAAATAACCACATTTAACCTCCTGTCGCATCTTATTGGGTAGGACAAGGTCACATGTCTTCTCCTTAACCAAACACGAGAAGGAATTGTCTCAGGCTTTAACCCAATCATTATTTACTTCTGAACATGCTAGAGGATCCCAGGTTCCTGAAGAGCAGTTGTCACCTTGATACTCAAACAGAACCACATTCCCAAGAAGAAGCAGAAAGGGAATGGTGGAGAGTAATTTGTTGCAATGGTGAATGCCATTTGTCATGCACTTGAGATTATTATTCCGTAAAAAATCATGCTCGATTTCTCTCAGTCAAAAATGAAGTCAGTGGGCCCGGCAGCGTGGCCTAGCGGCTAAAGTCCTCGCCTTGAAGGCCCCGGGATCCCATATGGGTGCCGGTTCTAATCCCAGCAGCCTTGCTTCCCATCCAGCTCCCTGCTTGTGGCCTGGGAAAGCAGTTGAGGACGGCCCAATGCATTGGGACACTGCACCTGTGTGGTGACCTGGAAGAGCTCCTGAGTTTTGGCTTCGGATTGGCTCAGCTCTGGCCCGTTGCGGCTCATGGGGAGTGAATCATCGGACGGAAGATCTTCCTCTCTGTCTCTCCTCCTCTCTGTATATCTGGCTGTAATAAAATGAATAAATCTTTAAAAAAAAATGAAGTCAGTGAAAGTGTGAATCCAGCAGACAAATGTAAGAATAAGTCTAGCCTACTGTGGCTCTCAATATCTACTTGGGCAGACAAATGACTCTTAAATAAAGGGGTTCATGTCTTGGTATTGGAAGGGAGTTTGGAGGCCCAAGTGATGAGAGTAGGAGAGGGACCTAGGCGTCAAAGTAAATGCTGTCACTAAATTATGGGGGGATTGCTCCTGAATCCCGGTTCCCTGCACTTCCCTAACTTCACTGTGCAACACCAGGTAGAGCCAGTGGGTCTCTAACATGGCCTCTGACTTGGGAGGATGGATTTTTCCACTTTAGTCGCACCTATCTAGTAAGTCTCCTTTGCCTCTTCACACTCCCGGCAGATCTAAATGGCATGCCAGAATTCTCCCTGTGCCTTTGGATGGTGCTCATCATTTAACTCTTGTTTTTCAGATTAGATTAAAAGATGAAGTACAACTCTTTCTTCTTGGACAATACACAAGACTCTTCTGTTTGCTTTGCGATATCTTGTGTTCATGGAGCTAATGTTTCTTGAGGACCTGCTTGGTCTGTGCATGGCTCACTGTGCTTTGCATACATGTGGTGCATCTACCATCATTATTTCCTTAATTAGCTTTATTCCAGCAGCCTTAGGTTTCTTTAGATTTTCTTAAGAGAGGCAGAGTAGCATTTATGAGGTAGACGCATCACATGTTTAATGTATTATTGTTCTGAGGAGGAGGTCAGGCTGAGTCACACAGGATGACACTTTCTCTGAAAAAGGCAGCACTCCCCATTTCTTAATATCACTTGTGAATTTTATAAGCACAATTTCTGTATGTGGCGGCAAAGTTAGAGGAAGTAGGGATGATCGGTTCCCATAACCTTCCTTAGTCTTGAAGACAAACGGCAATAGAATGTTTCATTTTAAGAACTTCATGAAGGCAAGTGAGAGGATTCCTGCTGGATACTACAAACACAGAGACTGAGCAATCCTGCATTTTAATGTCTGCCTGCAAAATTCTCTTGGACACTTTCAGTTCTTTTTTTCCTTAAAATGTGGTTAGTAGTAACTTTAAGCTTGCATGCATGTAATCAAATGGTATTTATTCTTCCAAGGCTGACAAGCAAGTGATTCTAGTGTTTCAAAGAAGAAAAAAATCCACATGGTTGATTTCTGTCTCAAGTGGCAGCATCTTTAGTTGTAACAATCTTTGGTGTGTTCAACTTAAAAATGGGAGTGATTCTTTGGCAATTAATAGTATACAACTGCGTGGCAGTCTGTCGCAAATGCAGCAGTAAAAGAGCAACAGATCACTTTATGACCATAGGCCTGATGTAAACTGTGACAATGTTTGAGATATTTTACACGACAATAAAAAGCAGCGTGCCAAACACAATTGTGGCCTATTGCCTCCCCAACCCTCAATTCCAGCCATAGGTACACATTTCTCTGCTAATTTTATTTCTGATGTTTTCAAGGCAGAGATCCCCTGAATCCAGGGAAGGTCTCTGGTCCTGATCTAGACCATGTGACAAGCCAGTGTAATTAGGCGGAAGTATAAGGGACAGTTTCCTTTCCAACGCAGCCAACATGCCAGGGCAATGACCTATTTTTTTGTTAGCATCTTAGCTCTCAGCAGTGTTTGCATATTTAACAAGTTTCCTCTTTGCCTCATTTTGTGTGTGTGTGGGGGGGGTTGGGGTGGGGAACCCTGGTTTTCCTCCAGCTGCAGTTACCTTGTCTTTTCCCACATCTTTGTAACCCCTAGAGTTGGGCATGCAAGCGCCCAATCATTGGCTCTTTCCCTACCGAGGTTCCATCTATATGGTCTTGTACATAGCTGTAATGCCTTCCATTTTCAGGTTTATTTCTGCAGTTCAGAGTTCTCCTGTGAGTTCCCAACATCCAAGCCTACACAACTTTCCAATTTGGCCATAAATATGTTAGATGAGAAGTTCAACCTTCTCATGTTTATGTCCAAAAAAGTCTCTTGACTTGCCCCATAATCTTTCTTTACCAGGAAAGCAGGTTTTTACTTCAGGAAAAGAAAGTGGCCATTCATCTGCTCATGCCAACAGAGAACAACTTTGATTTCCCTCTCTCATTCTAAATCCCCCACAATGTATCGACACTCATGCAGGAATTTGGTGTAGGGGGTTAAGCTTCTGCTTGACACACCTGGATCCCATGTAAGAATACTTGCGTTTGAGTCGCAGCTCTGCTCTCCATTCTACCTTCCCACTAACGCAGATCTCTCAGATAGTGATAGTTCGAGTAGTTGGTTCAGACTACGAAGCAACCATGTTTGATCCACTCAAGTGTCTTCCTATCTGTTCAGATTAAAATGGAATGATTCTGCTCTTTCTCCAACATCATCAGCTACAAGCTCTTTCTCACTCTATTCTTGCAATACTGGCATCCCCAGCTTATTCCCACCATAAAGCCTTTGCACTTGCTGTTTCTGTTGCCTGGACTCCATTCCATTTAAATCTCAGGAGGTTTGACATCCAGCTTTGTTCAGGTGCAGTCTGGCTTGGTTTCTTGATTTCGCTTCCCAAAATGTTATATGTACACCTATCGTCAAATTTCGCAAGAGTCCAGAAAATCTTACTGTTGGACTACCCATTCAAATTATCTCAAACACAGCCCACAATAAATACAAGTTGCGTGTGCCTATATAAGAGTTGACATATCACAATTGTCAGTCTCATCAGTTACTTTTTATAGGTACCTCCTTGGATTCTTTTTAACTTCTATTTTTAGTTTGTTTTGTACTTTGGGACTGGAAGACTTCTAGGAACTGAGCTTTGCGCCACACAACACATGGGGTAAAATTTCCCCAAATGACTGTAAATCTTTCCCCAGACAACACACTGAAATTGTTTTGGCTATGGAAACTTCCTCATTTTAGAACTTTCGGCTTAAAAACTCCTTTTTATTTTACTTATTTGAAAGGCAGAGTGATGAAGAGATAGGCTCTTCCATCTCCTGGCTCACTCCCCAAACAGCTAAAATGGTTACAGCGAGGCCACACTGAGCACTCCACCCAGGTCTCTCACAAGGGTCCTGGCACTCCACCCAGGTCTCTCACAAGGGTCCTGGCACTCCACCCAGGTCTCTCACATGGAGTCCTGGCACTCCACCCAGGTCTCTCACAAGGGTCCTGGCACTCCACCCAGGTCTCTCACATGGGTGACAAGGACCCAAGAACCAAGGACCATCTTCTGTTGCTTTCCAAGGTGTGTCGGCAGGGAGCTGGATCAGAAGCAAAGAAGCTGGGACTGAAATTGACACTTGTGATATGGTATGCTGCTGTTGCAAAAGTAGCTTAACTTGCTGTACCACAATGCCAGCCCCTCCTCAGTTTAAAATCTGAAGGAATGATTATTAATAAATGTCTTATAATTTATGTTATTTCTGCTGTGATTATTCAGTCATCCAATAATTGTTTAAATGAGTTTCTCAACTTGGGCATTATTGGAGTGTAATTCTTTGCTGTAGGATATATTCCCTGCCTCCTAGGATGTGTTCAGCAGCCTCTCTGATGCTAGCAGCAACCCCTTTTCACGCATCCCCCGTTGCCATGCTCCTCCCCCACCGAAAAAAACATACACCCCATGTGATGACAATCAAAAGACACAAATCATTCAGGGTGATTGTCACTGGTTTAGAAGGTAGAGTTAGAGGACTCTATTTAATAAAGCCCGTGTTATAAATTTATTGTCAAGTAGGAGTAGATCATGGGAGATCTCTTCAGTGTGTTACAGAATATGAATGTTAGACAATCGAGGGGATAGTGCCTGTTATATCAGGCTGTTATTAACATTAAGTGAACTTCTCTAGGGAAGGAACTCATTCATCGTCTGACACCCAGTGAGAGATTCCACATCAGCTATTTCTCCTTTCTGAGTTAAAATGGAAAGATGTGAGCAAAGGGCCCAATGAGATGGCTCAATGACCCTCTAAGTGCCAGAATCCCATATGGGCGCCACTTCGTGTCCCGGCTGCTCCACTTCCTATCTGCTGCACACATGCGGCCTGGGAAAGCAGCAGAGGATGGCCCAAAGCCTTGGGACAATGCGCCCATGTGAGAGACCTAAAAGAAGCTCCTGGTTCCTGGCTTCGGATCAGCTCAGCTCCGAGGCTTACAGCCATTTTAAGAGTAAACCAGTGGATGGAAGATTTTTCTCTCTGTCTCTCCTTTTCTCTGTAAATCTGATCTGCCTTTCCCATAAAAAGAAATAATTCTTTTTAAAAAATGTTCATGAAAAACAACAGTCTGTTATTTCTGAGATGAAGGAAAGCTGTCTGTCCAACCTTGTAGAAACAGACAGGGACTTACACCTGCCCTGACATGAAAACACAGAAGATTTGTTAAAAGCACATGAGTGCAATGGAAATTGTGAAATAGAAGCTGTGGTTCTCTATATATCAATTTAAAAATACATTCAAAATATGATCACTCCTTACCTACCCTTCTACTATCATAATGGATCAAGCCACTGGCATCCCTTGCTTGATTTCTGCAAAACTCTTCTGCCTGGGGATCTCATTGCTCCTGCTGGACCTCTCTGTAGTTGGTTCTCAATACCACAGCACAATGAGGCATTTAGAGTATAAATCAGATCATATCGCTTCTGCTCAGAACCCTCCAAGACCACTCAGGTGAAAACCTATGTCCCGATCTGCCCTAATCTGAACTCTGATAGCATCTCTGTACTCCAGGCCATTGCCTCTTGCCTGCTTCTATTTTTCTTTTGGTTTGAAAGGAATAGAGAAAAGGAGGAGAGGGAGGGACAGAAAGAGGAAGGGGAAGGCAGAGAGAGAGGAAGGGGAGGGAAAGAGAGGAAGAGAGAGGGAGAGAGAGAGGAAGGGGAGGGAAGAGAGAGAGGAAGAGAGAGGAAGAGAGAGAGGAAGGAAAGAAGGAAAAAGAAGGAGAGAGAAAGGGAGGGAGGGAGTGAGGAAGGAAGGATGAATGCAAGGAAGGAAGAAAGGGAGGAGGGGAGGAAGCATGACTTTCCATCTCTGCTCATTCATGGCCCCAGTATCCACAACAGCTAGGGCTGGATCAAGCTGAATCTAGGGGGCCCAGAACGCAATCTGATCTTCTACATGGATATCAGGGACCCAGATACTTGGGCTGTCACTGCTGCCTCCCAAGGTCTACATTAATAGGAAGCTGGAATCAGAAGTGGAGCCAGGACTTGAACCCAGGCATATGGTATACAGGTGTCTCAAATGCCCACTGCTCCCCTTCCCTTCCAGCATCTGAATTACACCAAGCACTTGTTCTCTGCTCATGTCATCTTCATGAGGGTGCTTCTGCTTGGAATCAACCTTTCCTCAGAATCATGGCTCCTTTACTTTCTGTAGGTCTTTGCACAAATGCTGTCTTATCTTGAAACTCCTCTGATTCTCTTGTGTTAAAAAACAAAACAATAACAACAAAACCAGCTCCGGGCCCAGCATGACAGCATAATGGCTAAAGTCCTCACCTTGCCATGTGCCGGGATCCCATATGGGCACCGGTTGTTATCCCGCCAGCCCTGTTTCCCATCCTGCTTGTGGTCAGAGAAAAAAGTAGAGGAAGGCCGAGGGCCTTGAGATGCTGTATCCATGTGGGAGACCTAAGGAAACTCCTGGCTTTGGGTCGGCTCAGCTCAGAGAATCAGCGGATCGAAGATTTTCCTCTCTGTCTCTCCTTTTCTCTGTAAATCTGACTTTCCAGTAAAAATAAATGGATCTTAAAAATAAAAATAATAATAATAAAAAAATCAAAAACCCAGCTCCAGCCTGGTCACATTGCTCCCGTTATTCTTAAACTGCTTTGTTTTGTCATAGCATGTACCCCCAGGTAACAACATTAGCTATGAGCATTATGGGGCTAGAAGCTGTGTGTGAGGAGTGGAGGCTAACACTGCTGGGCAGAGCAGGTTCTCCATAAATCCTTCTGGAGTGGAAGATTGAACAGAGGATGCAAAAAAGTCAATCCACGAGCCCATTTGCACAAGTCAACTGGTGTTTATTCTGCAAAGCCTTCCACCTGCTAGGCTGATGGCTCCCTCAACGACTTATGTGGTCTCCTGCCTGCCACACCTACATCTCTTTTGATACTTGTTTTGGATATGTTCCTTAGATGGGCTTTCTCCTCTCCCACATACAGGGCGACAGTCTCTGTCCTCTGGCCACATGCAGTTTGTCTGATGCTGGTCACCTAAAAAAAAAAAAAAAAAAAAACTTAACTCCTTAGTATCTATTTCCTTTTAGTGCATAATTCTTTCTCAGCCTAGAGATCGTTAGAGGGAAAGGATGTCCAGCATTTGCCTCACTGTGAATTCTCTCCGGCTTATTCTTTGTCCCTGGAGGGGTACATCATCCCCCTCAGATTGCCCCATAGGAGGCTCTGGTTGGAGATTTTGCAATCTGAATTGTAGTTGGAGTCGGCACCACCCTGACCATTCCATTCCTGCAAGGAGGACACGATGGACATGTCTACTGGTATATCTTTAAACCTTTAAGCCCAATCCTCAGGCCTTGTAGTACTGATATCTTTCCCCCTGTCCCTTGTGCCTGAGTTAGTTATTGGACTCTGTTACATATAAACCACATCCTACCTATTATGTACCCTGGCTGTGTTGAGAATGCCATTTTTTCCTGGCTCTGCTAGAGCAGGGACTTTTACAATAAAGAGCAAACAAAATAATTCATGGGGGGAGAGAGAGGGGTAGCCGCAAACTATTTTACTTTATTATTTTTTAATTTACTCATTTTTGGTCATAGCATCTGTATTCATTTTCTATTCTTGCAAAAACAAATTACCATCCATTCAACAGCTTAAAGCAACACTCATTGTTTCAGTCTCTATAATTCTGGGCTCAGTGTGGTTGATTCTCTGCTCGGGATCTTGCCAGATTGAGATGTCACTTCACACTGCGTCTTGTCCTGGTCCCCACGCACTGGTTGTTGGCAGGATGTAAGTCCTTTCACTGGCAGAACAATGGTCTCGAGCTGCTGCGGGGGAGGCTCACTTTGCCTAGTGTCCCTTCCGTGGGACCTTCACATATGGCACCCAGATCCTTCCAGGCCAACAGGAGAGCACTCTGGCTTTGAATGTCTCTGACTACTTCCATCAACTTGGTCTCTTTAACAAGGGCAGTCCTCATCAAGGTAGCCTACCCATGCTTGAGGAGAAGGGGCTGTCAGGCCATGCTGCCCTTAGCTGGTAATATTGGGGGCCATATTAGGACCCTGACGACCATCACTGCATTTCTATGAGTAAGCCACCATACTGGAGCCCAGACAATCAGATGCACTCACAGAAGAGAAGTCCAGGACAGGTGACCACAGTTGCCGTCAACTGGGAATCAAGACCTGGAAAGTAGTGCAGGTGTTTATTGATGTTTCTAGAAGAATCGATAACATTAAATATATGATTGCTTTTTTTGTTTTGGAAGTCAAAGACACAGTTGCTTTGTGTGTGTGTTGTTGTTGTTTGTTTTTGTTTTGGTATTTGTTTCTTTAACTGGTACAGCCTTTAGAAGCTGCTTTTTTGTTTTTTTGGTGTTTTTTTTTTTTTAAAGATTTTATGTTTGTTACAAAGTCAGATATACAGAGAGGAGAGACAGAGAGGAAGATCTTCCATCCAATGATTCACTCCCCAAGTGAGCTGCAACAGGCCGGTGCGCGCCGATCCGAAGCCAGGAGCCAGGAACCTCCTCCAGGTCTCCCACTCGGGTGCAGTGTCCCAATGCATTGGGCTGTCCTCGACTGCTTTCCCAGGCCACAAGCAGGGAGCTGGATGGGAAGTGGAGCTGCAGGGATTAGAACCGGCACCCATATGGGATCCCAGGGCCTTCAAGGCGAGGACTTTAACCACTAGGCCACGCTGCCGGGCCCTAGAAGCTGCTTTTTTGATCAGGAGAATCACACAACAAACCTTTATACTAAAAAAAAAAAAAAAAAAAAAAAAAAGCACTTTCCAACAGTGGGATCTCAGCCAGAGTCCTTGACCCCCTCGTCCATCAGGGAAAGGAATGATTCTCCATCAGCCATTTGACAAAATTGAACCAAAGTAACTGTAACACAACAGTGTCATAGGATACATGACACCTGCCTCAAAACTGAATCTCCTGGCTTTGTCTTTCCCTTTATTTTCAATAAATGCTCCAGTATTATTGCCACTGCATTAATCTAGCAGCAGGAAACCATTATCCTATGACAACAGTCTCTTCCATTAACATTATCTTTTAATTTTAAGATTGTTTAGATGACTGCTAGAAGCTACTAAATTAAGATAAAATGAAAAAAGAATTATTTTCTTTGAGCCAAGTGTTCAGTCAAGTTACCAACCTGCAATCTAGACTGCTTTGGCAAAAGAAGCATGATTCTTTTTGTACCAGAGTACTAAATGCTCTTTGAGTGTAAGTTGAAATTTCCAGAAACTAGACAGGTTTTTTAAATGTCATGTAGGAAAGAACCATTAAACTTTAAATTCTTACTTATATATTTTTGCTGTATTAGACTAGAAAATACTGTTATTTTTTTCTAGGAAGCAATTGTTATAGTAAATAAAACAATAATGAAATCACAATGATGAAAACTCAATAAAGAAATAAAGGAAACATTTGTCTAGCAGAGTTTACCCTGAGAAATAATTGAATTTGGAAAACACAGAAAAAAATGAGTCAGGAGGAAAATAAACCTAGAATTAAAGGGAAACTGGGAGTACCAGTAACTGTTTTTAACATTCTGACCAACTTAAAGTAACACTGATACAGTAAATGTATCTGTGAGTTTTGTACCAATACTTTTCCCAATAATACCTGACTTGCCGATTGCCTATTAATTTAATTTTCTTTTATTCTATCAGCTATATCCCAACACTTGCAGAAACTCAGTATTTGTTTTATTTCATCTTCAACCATCCTAATTAATATTTCCAGGGCTTTCTTTCTAAAAGGCAGAGGATCATATAACTACAAGCTAGGAATCTAAATAATTACTAGATTAGTGATAGTATCCATTCAGTAGTTGAAACTGGTGATTCCGTACTCCCATGAGTAAATGACCCAGGAGGAAATTAATAGAAGCCAAGTTAATATTTTAATAGAAATCGTACTGGGGGATAAAAAAAGAAATGCTAAGCCGTGAATTCTCTGTCACTCATGTCGTTCCTAAAGGCCATCAATATGTGTCCTATTTACTGATAGGTGCAAAATAGGTGGTGGGAGATCAATCAAAATCCCCTTCCATAAATTACCATGACTTCCAGAAATTATCAAAACTTCACTGGAGTGTCATATGTAGTCTTCCCAGCTTTGAGTTATAGTCAATGATTCATTCCCTGACAGTGCTGATAACAGGCAGATACTCTAATAATGTGCTAGGATTTACTACTGGACATAAGCAGTAGGTAGGAATTGCAATGCAGTGGTAAATGTTATCTCAGTAGAGAAAGGCAATAAAACCGGACTCAGAGCGGCTTCTTGGCACAACGTGTGGGTGTGTTACCCCTCTAGTTATCACACACACAGTGTACAGGTAGTGCTGCTGAAGTTCTTTTTTGAAGCAAATTGTTTCCAAAGTATTGTTCTGTGATGACTTCTCCTGGCCTTATTGTCAGAGAACACTGGGGAAAATGCCGAAAAGAAAGTCTATTCTATTCTTCAGTTGTTTTCCCAACTTAAAACTAGTTTCGTTTGAATATTCTCCCTTCAAAGGAAACTTCCAAAAAAAAAAAAAATGATCATCTTAGGCGAAAAGTCTTAAATATATTTCCAGAGATTTCTTATCATACAGAGAAATGGACAAATTTGCTCTCTCTGTCAGAGTGTTTTGAAGCTAGAAAAGAAGTGGTGATTCATCAAAAACAATTTTATTATGAAATTTGATTTATGTTGAGAAAAATAAATGATGACGTTAAAATGTGTACCTGGCATGGAGGGAACACATTTTAGTCAATTGAGTTATCCAATTTTATTATTTTAAAAAAATCCATATCTGGTTGTTCTTTTTATTCTAAAAAATTTATGGTGCTGTATTGAATAGAAATGTGTGTTTCTCAAGTCTATGGACAGCTATGGATTGTAATCCTCTAATTTCAACAGAGTCATTCATTACAATTGGATGAACAAATGTTATCCTACTTTCATCATTTTTTTTGCAAGGGTGAGCAAATATAAAAAAATTTCCTACTTTAAAATATTGCATTTTATTATAAATCTAAGCAGCAGAAAAAGCTTTGTTGTATCAATGATTAGAGATGACACCAACTGTAAAAGCTATGGTTTGGGGCACTTGAAATTTCTGAATTATTAACCTTTCTTTTACTAAGAACAGTTAGTGGGGAACATATGGGAGAATGAATTATGTTTTAATGTGTTGGTTTCTCTATCAATAAGTGCTCATTTCCAAAGCTGTAGAGAGGAACAGGAATTAATTTTAAATGGAACTGCTATTTTCCACTGGATTTATAATTTTAATATATATTCTTGGTAATAACTACCTCACATATGTACAAATGGCCCAGTCATCTATATATGCTCTTTTGTAACTATTACAAAATTAAATTTATCCATGCAAAGATTTAACTCGACTTTAATAAGCATTGCCTGTCGACCCAGTAGATCATTTAGAAGAGCTTAATGAACATATGATATACTCATGCAATAGTCTGGAAATTTATTTGCATTGATACATACAGAATATCACTGTGTTTGAATACTGTTGACAGAATTCAGTCCTAGAAGTACTGGAGTTAGTGTGTCACATGAATTTTTCTTCTGATGGCTTCACAGTGAACCAGGCATGCGTCAAGAGTTCCTCATACTTCTCAGGCAGGCTTGGGGATTTTAAAGGTTCTGTTTCTACCTTACTGAACCTGTGTGAAGCAAAGGTCCTGGGATCATCTCTAAGTGGCCTTTTGGGGCCAGGATATGTTTTCTTCTTTCCCCTAACCCGTTTCAATTATCCCGTCATTCCCAGAAGTTTAAAAGTCCTAATCAAGCAAAATAAGTGAAAGCAAAGCCTACAACTGAAGCTACATTTCTGCCCGCATCACTGTCAATGTCACTTTGTTTTTCTCAGTGAAATCCTTTCTCACTGTGCTTTTATATTCCCCTGTGAAACAGAAGTTAGGTGGGCTGGCACTGTGGCATACTGGGTTAAGCTGCCACCTGCAGTGTAAGCATCCCAAATGGGTTCTGGATCAAGTCCTGGCTCACTCACTTGAAATGGCTGCACCCACCAAGGCTGGGCCAAGCAGATCCCAGGAGCCAAGACCTTCATCAAGGTCCTCCCCTGTGAACGCATGCCTCAGTCGCTTGGGCAATACTCCTGCATTCCCAGTCACACTAGCAAGGAGCTAGATGGGAAGTGGAGCAGTGGACGCTGGGACCTGAACCAGGGTCCACACGGGTCGCCGGCTGGTAGGTGGCAGCTTAACTCACTGCATCACCTTGACCCTTTTATTCAATACTTATCCCACTCAGAATTGCTACACTAGAGTCATGCTTTTCAATTTACTTTAGGGGTAACTTTCAAGGGGGCTCTGTGATGGCCCCAATAAAGATGAGATTTAAAAGCTATAGTCGGAAAGGACTTTATTTAAAAACAGTTTTGCAGTGACAATAAAGGGAAAACATCTTTCCCCATGAGGAAGAGGACACGGCTGCTTGTCTGGGAGATTGCCCTATCAGCATCTAAACAGTATGGGCGTTCTCTAGGCTTCAGAGACCCCGTGGGTCAGCACCAACCTCTGGCCGCACTGTCACTTGGAGAATGAGCATGATCGAAGGACTTACATGAAAGGGAGGGAAAGTGAGAACAAATCATTTTGGGATGAATGAAAATGAAGCCTTCTTCTAGGATCAATATGGTTCCGTATTCGATTGCAATTCAAGCAAGAAGCAATTTGAGCTTTCTTGTCCGAGGTAACATACTCTGGCTTCTTACTGTAAGTGAGTAGGATGAATGCGAATGAGTGACCACCAGCAGAGGCTTCTAGATTATTTTAATGTAGGCAATTTTACTTTACACTGGACTCATCACTGGGAGCACTGTCTTTGTATTTAAACACCGAATACAAAACTCGTTTACACATAATGAAACTCTGTGTGTGTGTGTGTGTATGAGTGTGTGTTTGTACAGTTCTTCAGTGGTTAGTATCAACTGAAATAAAAGTGACACTGCTCCCCTACTCCGGCAGCCACTTCAAGACCACAAATCTTGCTACTCCAAGGAGAAAGGACTTCTTCAAGCAAAGAATGCAGAAATAAAGATTACCCAGAGGTGGCGCTGTGGTTCAAGTACACCTGCATTCTGATGCCAGTGAATGTATTCACTCCCTACTCCTCACAAGAGAGACTGTTAGCCATTATCGCTTTTGTATTTCTATAACCACAACATCAGCAAATAAAGCACTCTAGTAACACAGTCACACTCACTCTGACCTATCGGGACATGTGTAAAGATTTCACTGCGCACTGAGCTGCAGCCAACCTGTTAAAGCATCCTAGCGGTATGCGCATCCAAACTTTCACCTGGCCTTCTCTCCTTCAGATAATCTCTCAAAGATATCTGAACATATGCCCGGTTAAATATCTAACATTTCATTCTCTTATTAAAGCTTCATTGTAGCATACATACTTTAGGCAAACACGAAAAGTGCCACAATCCATTACAGATTCTTTCATTATGTGCCCTATCGTACGTAGCAAACCATTTTTACAAGGGAAAAACTGGAGCAGACATGGTAGCACAGTATCTTAAGCTGCTGCTTGGGAACCCACATCCCATATGGGAAGGCCAGGTTGGAGTTCTGCTACCAGTAGCTTTGGGCCTTCCTTTCTGCTAATGTGCCTGGAAGACAGCACTATTTGGGTCCCTGTCACCCACAGTGAAGGCCTGGATGGAGTGCCTGCCTTCTGGCTTCCAGCCTGGCCCAATCCCTGGGTGTTACCAGCGTCTGATTTGTGAACCAGCTGATGGAAGCTCTGTCTTTCTGCCTCTCCCCTTTCAATCACTCTACTTTTCAAATAAATAAATATTTTTTTAAAAGGAAATTTAAAGACCATTTAGTTTAATTCCCTCATTCGAGAAAAATTAAAGTTCAAGGAAGGATATTTATTCATACATGACAAATCATTACCTAATTGTGGCTTACTAACATCTTGTGCCGTCTCGTTTTGATGATTATAAATTATTAACAAATACAAAATGAACCAGGGAATTAAAACGTATTGTTTGTTCACGGGTTCCTTTCCCCCTATGGTTAACTGAGTTGTCTTGACTAGGCTTGCAGAATAGCAAATCTTTGCTAAGTTGCCCTTCTTGAATCACGCCCATGTGCAGCTGCTTTCTGAACAGGACATTTTAATTACTACTCCAACCTTAATGATTTTTGCAAAAAAAATGTTTTTCATATTTGCACAAGGTGAATTGATCATAATATGATTTTAAATACAAATCAACAGCATGTATTCACTTAATTTTAGGATGCCAGGAATTTAAGGTGCTAGAAAATAAAAATAAGTCTTTCATTGGCATTTAAAATACCCTGTGTCTGATCCTGTAGACAACTTATTCTTTCGTTTGCTACCTGTGTTTGCAGTCTGAAAGACAGAAATGCCCCAGACACACACCGAAGTCTTGAGGGTTGACCACCTGCCATGATCCCACTCAAGTTCCTCTCCTCAATCCAGCCAAGCAGTGTGTAACCCAATATGAAAACTTGTCCCGCTACGTTGGCTTTACTTAATGATACTTAACAGAAGGGCTTTGCGCTTTCATGATCATTTCCACCAGAAAATTCTATCTGGAACTTACTGATAATAATCAGATCTAATACGAGCCTGGGATCGGAGATTTATTAGAACTATTTGGCAGAGTGGCTCAGGTGCACCGCCCAGGTATTTAAGCATCTAGGTGGGGCTGGGGACCTGAATGCCTCCCACGCCAGCATCCTAAGCCACTGCTCCCTCCACACAGGCCCTGAGTGATGCTGACCGACTGCTTGCACCGCTTTGGGGGGCCTGGGAGGCACTGTGGCTCTCTTCTTCCACGATGGAGAGGCTAGTAGTGGAACCAGGCTTTCTCTGTGCAGTTTCCTTTAACTGCCAAACGAGTGACAAGCACCTATAAAATGCCCACTGGACAGAGTTCATTCTCGGGGTTACAGAATGGGACTAAGGAGGCGAGAATTTAGGTAGGAACTATCACCTCCCTCGCTGTTCTTATCTCCTGAACTAAACTTCCACTAAGGTAAGAAACCGAATAACAAGAGCAGCACAAGCGAGACGGCGAGGTAGAGGGTTGGGGGAGGGGAAAGAGACGGTAGTCAGTCCACCGACTTTTTTTTTCCCCCTCAACAGAAAGAGACCACGTCTAAGAAAGACGTGCAGTAAGTTCCTAAAGGTCTCCCTGGGACGAGCACGCCCCGAGGGATGAGCGGGTGGGGACCGCGGCGACCGTGCGCGCCGCAGGCAGGTGCGGTGCCTGCGCCTCGGCTCCCGGCCTCGCGGAGAGCCGCGCGCCACGGTCCCTCGGGCACAGGGCGCCCGCTCCCTTCTCCCCGCCGGACTCCGGCCCTCGGGCGGGCCCGGCCCGCTCCGCCGCCCGCCTCGCTCCCCCCCGCCCCGCGAGACTCCTTGCAGTCATCCCTTTGTCCTCCCCCGGATTGGCAGGTTTTATTATTCCGCCTGAACAATCCGGCCGCCCAGTGGCTGAGGGTCGCTGACGTCGGCGGCAGAGCCGGGGAGTAGTTGGAATTCTGCTCCGTCAGTAACACATGTGGAAGCGCCGCGGAGGGAGCGGGCGAGCCGGCTAGAGGCCCGCGCCGAGCCGGGCAGCAGCGCGCAGCAGCGGGCAGCAGCAGCCCCCGGGCAGCGGCGCAGGCTCCAGCGCGCCGGGCCCGGCCGGCCGCAGCCCCCCGCGCCGTGCCGCCGGCCGCTCCCGGGGCCGTGCTTTCCTGCGGCGGCTCCCGGCCGGAGGTGCAGGGGAGTGCGGCCGAGCCGCCGCCGCCAGCCCGGGCGAGCGAGCGGGCGGGCGGGCGGGCGAGCGCGCGGGAGGGAGGAAGGCGGCGGCGGAGGAGGAGGAGCGGGCGGAGCGCGGCGGGGCGGGGGCGTATACAAAGTGAAGCCACATTGCCAAACTTGCAGCAGCGATTGCAGCAGTTGCTGCCGCTGCGCCGCGCCTCCAGCCGCGCCGCGCGGGCCGAGGGCTTCCTGCAGCTGCTCGAGTGCAGCCGGGAGCTGGACGAGAAGGACTGAGCGCCCGGACTGACACTTCTGCTCCCGGCCGCCTGCCACTTTACGCCGGGGCTCCCCAACCCAGCGCCAAAGCTGCGCGGTTAAACAACAACAACAACAAACACCCGGCCGCCCTCAGCCCCCTCCTCCCCTTTCCTGCATCTGCGAAAACTCCCTCCCTCCCTCCGCGCCGCCGGCCGAGGCGCCCCTAGCCAGGAAGCCGAGCGGCTCCGCTCGCCCGTCGCCACCGCCGCCCGCAGTCTCGCAGTGTAGGGGAGAAGCAGGTAAGGGGGCGGCCGGGGAGTGGGGGAGGCCTCCAGGAGGGGGGCCCCGTTCGCACCCGGGCTGTTTCCTTTGGCTCCCTTCCCCTGACCGTCCCAAATTGCAAGTAAACAATACGTCGGCGTAGATAATGCGCGAGTCCGAAACTAGCGAGGCAGGCCTGCGAGCCGGCGCCGAGGGCACCGAGGGCAGCCCCGGGCCGCCCGCTTTGTGGCGGCTCCGGCTTACAAAAGGGTTCCTCTTGGAGACCGGGGACCCTGGAGGGGGTGGGGATGTTCGCAGGTCCTGACGGGGAAGGCGCGGGAGGAGGGGGGTGTTGCTTTGATGAGGGTCTAAGTGTGAGAAGTAGTGTGTTGAGGGGTGGGGGTGGTCACGACCCCCTCCCCCTTCTGGGAAGCACAATTTTCGAAACAGTGGCGCAAAGAAGCCAAGTGACCAGGATGAGGTATCGCTGAGTCTTTAAAAAAAAATTCCTCTTGGCTTGTAAGTCTTTTGTTCCAATCCAGGAGAAATCCGGTGAATCACCTAATTAAAATCAAGACATGAATTAAGCATCCATTTTTGTACTACAAATTGCCAGCGCTACGTTTGTCCCTCCCTTGGTCTCCATTAAAAAACACCAGAGACGTTGTTAAAGGGGGGGCAGATTTTGCCTCTAGCTGCCAGCTCTGCTTTCTATTTCACTGACTATCCCAGGACCTAAATTGCTTGGCTATGTAATTACTAGAGTATAAGCCTATTTAACTTAAAAGCTTTCTTTTTTTTTTTTTTCCAACTCTAAATGAAACTTGATGAGGGCCCGTCCTTAGTTATCAGGGGAGTCAGTTTCTGGTCAGTCGTCTTGATTCATCTCTTTTAGATTTAATCAGCATTAAGGTATTGCTTGTCCTTAAGAGCTTTAGCTAATGGGGTTACTGGATGCTTTTCTCAGTGTAATGTTTCCTTTTCAAAAAATATATACATATATATATTTACCTCTCACCAACCATGGGGGTAGGGAAGAGCTTGAATCTTCTCCCTCCCTCTCCCCTTTTAAGAAGGAATTCCGAGCCTTTAATACAGTGTGTGTGTGTGTGTGTGTGTGTGTGTGTGTGTTGGGGGGGCGTTGAGGGGAGGGAACAGTTTAAAGACCCAGGGCAGGAAATGCAGATTCATTTGGGTTAGGGCTGAAATTGTAACAAAAAGCAATTCCTCGAGTAAATGCATCAGATAAATCAATTTACATAAAGGTATGATGCATTCGGATAAATGCAATGCTAATGGGTTTTAGAGTGGTCCTGTTTCCAAAGTCGCAGGGTTTTGTTACAGCTTAATTGGTGCAGTTCTTATTCTGGTTTATTGTGCGGTCGCTGGACACACGTTCCGGGACTCTTTCGGAGGAAATGTGTTTAAAATCGGCCTATTTAAGGAACCCAAGTCCTCCTTTGGTTCCCTCTCCCTTGCTTCTTTGCAGCGGCCAACTTGGGCCGGGGACAGGGGAAGTTCGCCCTGTCCCCTCTGAGGGATCAGCTGAAGGTCTCCAGCAGCTAGCCTGGAGCCGGGGGAAGCCCACAGTCCGGGCTTAGCCAGGACAAAGACAAAACAGGCTGCTTAATTGGCAGTAAATAACTTGATCTTTTTATAGAATAAGTGACCGAGGAACACTGGGACTTTATTGGACTCAGGATTGGAGGCAACAAATTAATCGGTTTAGGCTAAGCTTTATAAATTGATTCCTATATTACACTCCAGTTGCTTCTCCTGCGGCATGCATTTGGAAGAGTGGGGAATTTTTAAAAGCAGTTTTTGGTGACAGCAGGATTGGCTCCAATTTAACTTGTGCATCCCCCAATAGTGCCTCCTCACATATTATCTGCACGCACCGCCCCCCCCACCCCCCTTGGAGGAACAAAGCTTTAGCATTTAAATTGCTGATCAAGGGCAGATTAGTGAGACCAAAGTGGAGAGTGTTTGTATAGGAAGTTAACAGGCATCCTAAAGTTCAATGATCTATTATTCTTGCCTGTGTCCTGAAAACCCAGAGAAAACACTCACTGATCTTCAAAATGAAATGAGATTTGGAACAATAATGGGAGATGGCGGTCACCACAATGGCATGTGAAAGGTGCTGTTTAAAATACGAAAAACCAGTTTCGCAACTTTACACGCCGCAACTCCCCCCATCCCCAGCCCCACCGCCACCGTGCCTCCCCTCCCACCACGACGCTCGCTCGCCTCCGCCCCTCCGCCGCTGCCTCCCCTTCGTCCCTTTCAGAAAACCCTCCTCTTTGCAACTTGTGAACTGCAGCTGCACTTCCCGGGCAAGAGCTCGGGAAAGAACGTGGCTCCCCCGGGCGCGCTCCGGGGCTCGGCGGGGGCCGGGGAGGGGCCGGGCGCGACGGTGGGTGGGTTTGACCCTCATTTGCTGGGAGGCGGGCGGGCGGCGCCGGGGGAGGCGCCGCGAGGGGTGGAGCGCACGGCGCGGCCAGGCTCGCGGAGTTTTGACAGTACTCGAGCTGCGATTGTCAGCGAGTGCAGCAAAGTTGCGAGGAGCTCGTGGCCCCAGAACAAAGCTTGAGAAAAGTAAACAGGCGGCTGCTGCCGGCGAGCCTCCCTCCTTCCCTCTCCCCCTCATCCTGCTTCCCGCCCTTGCCCGGCCGCTTCCTTCCAGCAGCCCCGCGGGGAGGAGGGGAAGACGCTAGCCTACTCTGCTGGCCTTTACTAACTTTTGGTCGTCCATATTCTCTCTCTCTCTCTTTTCCTCTCCTCTCTCTCTCGCACTCACTCATATCCTCTTCCCGCCCTCTGCAGATCATGGTGAATCCGGGCAGCAGCTCGCAACCGCCCCCGGTGACGGCCGGCTCCCTCTCCTGGAAGCGGTGCGCAGGCTGCGGGGGCAAGATTGCGGACCGCTTTCTGCTCTATGCCATGGACAGCTACTGGCACAGCCGGTGCCTCAAGTGCTCCTGCTGCCAGGCACAGCTTGGCGACATCGGCACGTCCTGTTACACCAAGAGCGGCATGATCCTCTGCAGAAATGACTACATTAGGTGAGACTTTCTGCTACTTTTCCCTTCCCCAAGCTGGGCAGGCACAGCCAGGGCAAGGCCACAAGGTTACCTTACAGGGGTTTGAAGGAAAGGAGCGCTTCCCACCCTGGGCATATCCTGCAGCCTGCGCCCTAAACGCCTTTGGATTAGCTGGATGGAGGGCTTTCAGGAAGCACGTGGGAGTCTTCCCCCTCCCTCCAGCATTTGGTGACAGGTTCATGGCAACTGCCACACTAGGTAAAGGCTGCCCATAGGTGTGCCACCGGCCTGCCACCGAAATTCTAGGCTGGAATTGTGTGTGGTCAGCCTCGTGCGGGACTTCAGGCTGCTCAGACACGTTTCAAGTGGGAGTTAGGCTGTGTTCTGCTAGCAAGGGAAGGGACTTCCAGAGAAACTCCGGAGACAAAAGGTTGGCTTTAAAATGAAACATGTAGTGAAAAATTATTTGTCTGTGGTGATAGCTAATTATGGTATTTACATAAGCACCTTTAAACTTTCTTAGGTTTGAAAAGCTGTGACTCATTCTTTGTGCTCCCTGTGAAAAATGCTGATTGCCCATCAGCTTAAAGACTTGTAATTCTTTTTATAGCAAAGCACAAAACAAAACCCCAAACCAAAGCCTAGCAGTAGCGCTTCTCTCCGTGCTGGGACGCAGAGCTGGGAATGCTCTGTGTTAGTGTGTGGTTTGCGATGGGGAACTGGCAGTTGTGTTTTCTTTTTCTAATTAAAGAATGTTCAGGTTTGGGGGTATTTTTGTTGTTGTTGCCATTTGTATCGCTGCCCTTGATCCCCAAAGGAAATTTAGAAAAAGAGGCTATAGAGTTATACTAATCTTGCATTTTAAAGCAGTGTATAGGAACATTCATATGTCTGTGTAAGCAATCTTTTCCAACAAGTTTCAGTGCAATTAATGGAAAGAATTCAGGAGGTCAGGTGCCTATAGGATCTTTTCAGGTGAACTCAAGCTACTTAAACTCATTAATTTGAAAGGAGGCATTTGAAGGATTACACATTTAATTTGAGTAAATGGTTTGATAGACTGATGCACATGAATGCTTCTAAGAGGTGTTCTGTTTCAACATCCAGTAATTAAAAAAATAAAACACCACCCCCCCACACACCGTTGATGCTAGACACCCGCACAGTTTAAAGGAGAATTTTGTTGTGCGTAAAGCTCCTTTCTGCACCTTTTTATTGATGGTAATAAGTAAAAAATTTTGTTCTTTCTGCAGCATGGGGAAATCAGTTACTGATTTTGCTCCAAGTTTAGCTGCATGGCGCTTGCCCTCGCCTGCTCAAGATCCCAGTATAGTACAGGTCTGAGTCCAGCGGGCATTTGCCAGCATGTGGAAGGATGCAGCGAAATGACATGTGGTTAGACTAACAGTGCACCTTGTGTCCACCACGCTGGCGTCCTGCATCAGTCAAGTGAGAGAACTGTTGGAAGGGAGAGGGCTTTGGTTTCTATATGAAGACGGCTGTATTAATTCCACTAAGTGTTCTTCTAGAAATGAGTGTTGGGAAAGCAGCAGGATCTTGGCTGCAGTGCCTTCTGGTTCCTTTCAGCAGACGACAGTATTGTAATTAAATGGAGAGCGAAACTGTGGTCAGGAAGGAGGGCTGTTTGAAGTGGGAAGATGGGCAGGGGCAGTTGAGATTGGGAGAGTGGTACAGCTTCATCTTCTCTTCAAGTGCCTTCAAAAAAAATTACCACTAATTAAAAAGATGGGTCCACTGCATTCCCTTAGGACAAGTTGAGGCAAATGGCGCCCTGGGAATCCTGAGACCATTCCTTTCCCTGTTCTTGGGGCCACAAGTCAGTGCTTCCCTGGTGTTTTCCTGCACCTGATGCAGCCGGGAGTGGAGCCTGCCTGAATCTGTAGTCATGTAGGATGTCATGCTGAGCTGCATCCAGGAGAGCTGTGTTCTAGTTCAGTACCAAGTTGATCCTGGCCGTCAAGGCTCTGCAGCTACTGAGAGGGAGATCTCACAGGTCTTCTGTTGACACAACCCTCACCACACACACACACATACACACACACACACACACACATACAATCTCTCTCTCTCTCTCTCTCTCTCTCTCTCTCTCTCTCTCTCTCTCTCTGTCCAGCAAGGTGCCACAGGGGTGGGAGGTGGTCCATAGCATCTGCCTTGCTCTCCCTCTCTGCTGCTGGAGCACCAACTCCACTTGTTGGAGGAGCCTTCAGTCCCACAGATTCTCAGCAGTGGAATGATTGGTCGGCCAGGCACGAGGTGAAGGAGTCTCCTGGGGTCCTGGCTAGGACCACAGAGTGATTTATTAAGGGGCTTTTAAACTGTCTGACTTCGAGGTTGTGGTTTTTTTGAAAACACCCGTGATGTGACTAAAAAGCGGAGGGAGGAGCTGGGAGAGGCCCGCCCGGTCAGGACGAGGGTTTGGGGGCATCCGAGATGTATGTGTTTGTGTTTTGGGGGGCCATGTCCCCTCCCCCTCCGTGGCCAAGTGTCGACCAGGCAGAGCCGCTGGCTCTGCCTTCTCTTCCTCCAAGATTTCAGATAAAGCCGCTGCCTTGCAGCAGCGAATCCGCACAATTAAAAGCTTTAATTAGTGGCTCCTCCATTTTCTTAGTTCTGATGGGCTTTATCTAATGAGATCTGGTCTCTGGCTTAGATCTGCTCCGAATGACGTGTCCGCAATGAATGAGAGCTGCGTCGCAAACAAAACATTTAATTAACAAAATTGGCCTCTAAGAGAGGGAGGGAAAGGCGGGAGGAGGGGGTGTGCAGAGCAGGGGGAGGGTGGATCTTAAAGGGACCAACGCCCGCCCTCCTTGCCGCCCCCCCCACCGCCACCTTACAAAAGTCGGCAGAGCCTTCCCGCTGCCCGCGTGCAGCCCCCAGGCGCCCGACCCCTTAGCTGCACCCCAGCGCCACCGAGTAGCTTCAGCAACTCCTTGCTCCAGCCCTCTTTCCACCGCCCCCTCCGCGGGCCCCGAGACTGGCGCGGAAAGTGCAGCCTTGAGAAGGAAGTTGGGGGACCGACGGGTGGGGCTGCAGGTCGGGGGAGGGCGAGGAAGCGCGCAGGAAGCCCGAGTGGCGGTCGTGGGCGAGCCCTTCCTCGCTGGGCCGGCCCCTGCCAGGGAGAGGCCGCTGCCGAGGAGCCGGGCCGGGCGGCCAGCGGCCTCGGGCCCGCGAGGGGGCGAGCGCAGGGCGGGAGCCCGCCGAGCAGGCTGCGCTCGGGCGGTTCACGTGGCGCCCGCAGCCGCGCCGAGCACCGCGCGGCCGGGGAGCGGGTCCCGGGGTGGGTGGGTGTGTTTGGGGAGGGGGTAGTGTCAGGAATGGAGGCGCCGCCAGGCAGTGAGTTCATTTCCCTGGTAATCAACAGCAAGCTGCTATATTCAGAGAATGCTGTCCCTTTAATTGAACAGGCTAGGTAATTAAATGGCACTTTTCCAATAGGACGTGCTAGGTAAATCTAATAGTTGGTTATTTAATATCACTTTGAAGTCTGCCCACTCAAGCACAATGACAGCACAGGAGCATGTGAACTATTAGCTAGGAAAAAAAATCCAGGATCTCAAAAATTAATTAAATCGCATGCAATTTAGGGGGAACGTTTATCTTGATTTGTCATAACAGAATTAATTCAAGGCCTCCAATTCACTTGGGGGCAGATCTGTTACTCTGAATTAACCAAGCGTAATTTGGCTGATTTTTTTCCCCCCTCCCTCCCTTCTCTAATGCAGCCGTTGCGATTATGCACAGCCCCCCTCTGAAGTATCAATAGCTTCTGGTGCTTTTAAGGTGCTTGGTCTCTAGTTATTGCGAAGTACCTTTAATGGACTTGGCTCCAGGCATAATTTCTGGGTTGCATTTCTTTGTTACATTTAATATAGCTGGTGCAGAATTTAGATTAAATATAGGATCCTGCTGGAAAACCAATTGCTTCTGGATCAGTAGCTATGGATGTGCATTTTTCTCCTCAGATAGGTTGCTGATATTTACTTGCAGGTACAAATGTATACCTTTCAGCCAGCACTCTTAGAGAAAGTGTGTCTGCTTGCCTGAAAGCAGTTTAGAATACACAGCCTAGTCGCTTTCTGTGGTGTATGGATTCTGCTGAAAGTCATAATGCAGTGTAAAATAGGCCCACCCATTGGCCACTGAAAGTTACTGGGCGATGCTAGGCGTTGATACTAAACCAAAAATATGGCCTGCTGTCTGTTTCCTAATGTCGACAGGGAAAGTTGGAGCTGGGGGGGGGGGTTGGCGTCGGGGACTCAGCATACTGGGGTGTCCCCTGCCTTTCAAGTGCAGAGGTTTGGTGGGATTTCTTCCCATCTCTTCCCTTTTCCCCACATAAGGAACCTCCTGATGTTTGTGATTGATTGCATTGCCTAAATGCTGAAATATTAACGACCTTCTTGGGCTGAGGACCCAAAGAAAGGAAACTGAAACCAATTCTGTCATCACAATTAAAGACTCCCCTGGCTTTAATTAGCCTGACCTGGGGTATATCTCCCGGTTGCTTGAGTTAAAGAGAAAAGAGCCCATTATAGTCCAGTCTGAGACCGATAGCTACTTAATTGAGCACCTAAAGCCTCTAGCCTTTTAAATCAAACACTGTCCTGGACAGTCCCCCTGGTTAGATAATTAACTCTCCAGCGCACAGAAACGTTGTAAAAACACGCACACACACACAACTTTTCAGGAAGAATAGGGTGAAATTCTAATGGTAGCCTTGCCCTGGTACAAGGGGATCAGAATGTGTGTATACGTGCAAGTTCTGCTCTGAGGCAGCCTGGAAGCTGGAGACAGGGAAAAGATCTTAAACTCTGGCAGCACATCAGCCCTGGCAGATCATGGTCATTTTCAAACTTGGGAACTATAATTTTGGACACTTTAGGAATCCCACCGTTTTGTGGCTGATTGTTCTCTGACAGGTTGTGAAAGCAGTGCTGGAGAAAATAAAGATCCATGAAAAGCTTTTGGATTATAGACGGGCTGCCCTGATTATTAAGATACACTTAGATGGTGAAGACATACAGCCGACTTTACTCAGGGTGGATTGTTAAATAAATGAACACTTAGGCTGGGTAATCAGATCAGTACTGTGAAAGGGTATTTTGGAGATGGAGTGTCACCGTATACCTGTTGGTAGCGGCAGCCATAATTATAGACTGTGGTCCATTAAAATACTTCTGCGTTGCTCTTAGAGGATATTCGTTCCTTAGCTCTGGTAGGATTCTAACCCCATGTCCTCTGCCCAACCCCGTTTAATCCTCCTTCAGCCACATAGACTTTTCACTTTGTATTTTCTCCTCCCTGAATTGTTTGAATTTGGTATCCCTGTTGGGGATTGAAATAGCCTCAGCAGTTTCCAAAAACTCTTCCCCCCCACCCCCACGGTGATTCTCTGGCCACCCTGCCCATCTGCAAAGGCCCCCCGCCGAAGCCGCAGCACCCTGGTTGAGCCTCCACGAGGCCCTGGTCCGGGTCCTCCCAGGGTGGCTGGTTAGGAAGGCCTGAGCTCCAGGTTGGTGGGGACCTGGTGGGGACCTGCGCTGGAGCTCCTGACACTGTATTATTTCAGCTTGCTTTCTGTAACTGTTCTGAATCTGCGAGAACGTGTCAATGTGTCGTGGATCTCAGACTAATTAGTTTTGAAATGGAGTTTTGATTGAACTCTTCAAATCGATGCTGCTGCAAAATTTGTTTCTCAGGCTTCCTATTAAAAGCCATCTTAAGGGGCAGTTTTACTACTCTCCCTGTCGTTCAGTCGATACATTTAATAACAACTTACAGGCTATTTTCAATAAAGTGGCGACAGCAAATTAGTAGTTTGAACATGACAAGCCTCTTCTGCAAGACCAGATTCTGAAAACTCAAAGCAATTATTTTTATATAGAGGCATGCCACAGCCATTCAGATTACGGGGCGTTCTATAGGAACACATCTTCGGATCTGACACAGACGGCGCTTTATGTCTTTATTTGGTGAAGGAGGAAGCGCAAATATTAATATTTATTATGACACCAGTATGTTCATTTGTTAGTGCCATTACTTTGTTTGTCGTCCATGCAAAGTGCCTCTGCGACCCTGCTCACTTGTCCCACTCTCACCCTGCAGTGGGGAATCATTTTGGTCTGTTTAATAAATATTTGTGGATATCAAGGAGGGAAACCCGAAAGCAAATAAAGCTTCCTGGCCTGGGTCTACAGATTCCGTTAGAGCCAAAGTTCCCCCGTCATTAGCATATTTTGCTGTGCCTGGAGAAGACTGTGAGGAATTACGTGTCTGTTCCCCCTCAGCACACCACACTTCCTCCAGCATTCCCCTCCTCTGCAGCCCTTTCCTTCTCCCCCTCCTCCCCCCATGGCAGATGTTGTGGTCTCATTTGATTGCATAGGAAAACTGCAGTGATACAGCAAACACCCAGAGAGATATGATGACAAATGGGTCCAGATCCCGGTAAATTACTTTCTGCTCAAATCGAAATTTCATTCAGTTTGTTGCTAGCAGAGATGAAGTAATCTAAATTGTGGACTCAGGAGCAGATAGAGGGAAGTTGGAGCAAGCATTTCATTATCAAGAGAGAGAGAAGGTTAGGATGAAAGAGATGAGCAGAGGCAAATCTTAAGTGTTGACACCATGATTGAAAAGGTTAACCCATACACATTATATATCAACCTGGATAGTACAGAGTTTCTAATGGAAAGCCTGCACTGACGGAGCTTTACGGGAGTTTCAATACACTGAGCATGATGTCTTCTTAGATATACAATCAAATCCTCTTAACCCTTTTGATGACTCATATCTCGAGATATGATTAAAGTACAAAAGAGTTCTTCATATAATTTCAAGGACACAATGCATTTAAACTCCAGTCATGAATTGTATCTTTTTTATGACAGGGGCCCAGTAATCTGATCAAATGTGTGTGGAGAACAGAATTGTTTTGTATTTGCTGGAGGTGTTAGTCAATATTCACTTGAAATCTGGGGTATCCTCTTGCTTGGACATAGGGCAGAAGCTAGCTGTCCCACCCCGCTTCCTCATCCAACCCCCAAAAAAGAATTTTTCTTCCTGGATGATACAAATGGCTCAGAAAATTTGAGGCCTGGGCCTAAAACTTGAGCCTCTTGTCAGGTACATTCCAAAGGGAAGGCCGGATACCAAGACTAGGAGTAGTGGCCTCTGGTTTGCCATGGCTCACCGGTGTCAACTCTCTCGCTTTGTTTCAGGTTATTTGGGAATAGCGGAGCTTGCAGTGCCTGCGGACAATCGATTCCTGCAAGCGAGCTGGTCATGAGGGCACAAGGCAATGTTTATCATCTTAAGGTAGTGCTGGCACCCCTCCACCCGCTTGGCAGCTATCGTGCCTTTCCTTTAGCAAGAACTCTGTTTTCTCAAGCCAGAAGCAGTGATGCTTGCAGGTGTATGCACACACACACACACACACACACACTCCCACTCCTGAGTGCACAGGTATTTCTCTTCCTCCATTCTGATCCAATTCATTGTGTTTCTGCTTTGCTGGGCTGGAATCTTGTCAAAGGAAGAAAAACACTAAACCCTAAGTAGCCCTGTACTTGACAGATACCTGCTTAAAAACAGGTTACAGCCTCGTGACCCAAACCAGACTTAATTTGTACTTGTTTTTCCCTTGCAGTGTTTTACATGCTCTACCTGCCGGAATCGCCTGGTCCCGGGAGATCGGTTTCACTACATCAATGGCAGTTTATTTTGTGAACATGATAGACCTACAGCTCTCATCAATGGCCATTTGAATTCACTTCAGAGCAATCCACTACTGCCAGACCAGAAGGTGAATACCCAACAATTACTAATGGGCTTTATTAGATCGAGTGGGAAGGTCTAGCCTCTTCACTTTAGCAAGGGAGGTTTTCTGCGTACTTATGTTTTTGTGTGACCTGGTACAAAAATGTAGACTGCTTCTTATCCAGAAGAGGGTGCAGAAATAGGATCGTTCGTTAAATGGGGAACAGTGTGTAGTTGAAAAAAATTATATCACCTGCTATTGGGTTTATTTGTAGATTGCCCCATGTTGAACATAAATTTTAGCATATGCAGAATCAAAGTCAGTGTGCAAAACTCTCCTGTAATGTGGTTGTTTATTCCATGTGACAGTCTTACTATTGCGAAACACCAAGTCATAGGTTATTACAGCAGGAAAATTAGGATATTTATGACAGGTTGAGGGAATAAGTGTCTTGGTCATGAGAGAATGATTTCTGCGTTAGCGGTATCCTTCCGGACACCTGCCTTCCAAGCCCAGTTCATAGTGCTTTTATTGTTAGGGGAGCAGTTTTACTAAACGTTCTGTGATCCCAAAGGAGTACAGTTTTGTTGCTTGGTCATCGTTCAGACTTTGAATAAGTTATGACTTTGTTGAAGCAGAGTTCTTGCCCCTGCAAATCCCTCTGTACCATTGATTGCTCTGTTAAAAATTACTGAACCAGAACTTGAAAGTATTTTTGGACAAGATTTAGAAATGAGGAAATTATGCAAGTATACAAATCATATAGCGGTAGAAGGCACCGCGGAGGGAAAAATCGGTAATCCAACAGTTGTCCAGCACCCCTAGGACTAGGTAGTTTTAGATCTATTTTAATCTCCTTAATAAGTCCTATAGCTATGCAAGTGAGTGCATTTTGATAACTGCTGTGCCTAATTTGTAACAATTACTGTCAACCTTCAGTTAAGAGACTGTTCATTCCACACTGGCCCAGAAAAGAGTGAAATGTATGACTCGTGTGCATAATTTTATTCACATCATATTTCATACTGATTATGTATTGATGACATTGATTCATTTACTCTTCACAGCACCACTTGCATGGATATTAAATCTTATTGACCACAGATGAATTTTAATTTCAGATTGGTGATAGATTTTTCCATCAGCTCTGATAGTATGTTTGACTTTTTCATCATTAACCCAGGCAATCACACAGCACTGAGTTATTGCATTGAAACAAAAAGTGCACACTTCACTTGGTAATTCTTTATGGATTTACAATAGGAACTTCATTAATGTCTGTTGTAAGGATCCGGGGAAAAAAATACAACATTTATCTGCAAATAGAAATTCAGCAAGCTTCAAAAGTCTGGGGAAAATATTAGCCTTCTTTGTCTTCAGTAATGCATTTTCTTAATGCTCTGTGTGTGTGGAGGGGAATGACAAATATTTGCAAACTTTGTGCCATTTAAAATTTTACACGGCTATATTTTAGTGCTTATACTTCTCCCTTAGTTAATTTTATGGGGTAATTTTAAATGTATTTTCCATTTTTTTATAAAATAGTTGTTAATTACATGGAAACAAGTACATTTGTATTTATTTACTATCAGAAGCTGCAGGGAATAACCACTTTAAGATTAAAACTAAATTTTGTTTTCTTTTGCAAATTAACCCATCCCACTGATGAGGTATTGCAAACTAATTTAAGGAGTGCCAGGACATACAAATCCAGTTCTTGATTATTTGAATTCTAATGAAATGACTCCAAGGAGCAAAGGGCAGAATAATGGATGGGTAAACCAAGGATTTTGAGATACTCATTTGAAATCAGAGGTGATAGTTCACCCTCATGCTGATAAGTTGGTAGTGAAAACAAAAAAACCTGAAGAAGTACTGGGAAGAAAATGATAGATTGTTTCTCCACACCTTTATTGTAAAAACTTGGTTTTTCTCCCAAGTTTCGTCGCAGAGTTTGCTGCTGGTTTGACACCATTTCTGTCCTGGCTTAGCCGAGGATACAAAAAGGTTGTTTAAGAGCTTAGCCACGTAGGCCTGGTACAAACCGAAGGACTGAGGCAGGAGGAGGGGACTTTAGCTGAGTGTGAAGCACTGGTATAGGCCAGGGGTACCTCAAAACACGAGCGGGAAGTGGCAGTGCCAGCCTGCTGAGGGCAAGGTGAGAGCAACTCAGAGCTGCTCAGAAGACAGACTGGAGGGGAAAAAAAAAAATCAAGTTTGTGCCTTTAGGAAGTTCCACACATTGTGCTTTCTCATAAAAGTCTAATGGGAGGGGTACGCTGTTCATGTTAGAATCCAAAATATATTTTACACAAACAATACGAATTACCAGTGTCCAATTTTTTAGACAACCAATATGAACCCATATGAATTATCAGTGTCTAAATTTTTAATAGTGGAAGCCGAAAAAATAAAGGGGCAGGTGGCCTTCAGAAATTAATAGCTCTTACAGAGGCCTCAGGAAAAATAACTTGAGGATATGTTCTTGTCAGCCGTTGGTGAGAAGCTGTGTTTGGGGTAAGGTTAATGAAGAACATTTCCCTGTTGGCATACATGTCTCACATTTTTGCCCTTGGTGCTCAGCTCACCAAGAGCACAGTCGATTCACAAGGTAGTTTTTGTAAATAAAGGTTTTGGGTGAGCCAAACACAGTCCAGAGAGATATTAATGAGAGGGCAAGTGGGAAGAGGTAATGAAAACACACTTGATCGTGTAGTATTACCTGCTGTTTGGATCTAGTGAAGGCTTTCAAATTCTCTTCCCAAAACCTTATGGCATTTCTGTTCCACAGGAGATGAGTGGGAGAGAAATGACAAATAGCTCTGTTTTATTATTTTCTTTTCTCTGGTTCTCCATGTTTTTGGTAGGGAAAATTGGACACTTACTTTGGCCGTTTTCCTTCTAGTCACAGAAGCAATTACATTTTTTTAGTGTATGATGCCTGGTAAATATATACAAGCATCCTCTGGCTTAAAAGGTAATGAGTTGATTATTTGTACATGCCTTCTTTAACAGCAGTTAATTGTATGGAATGTATAGGCCCCATCCTCTGGTCTGCTTGAACTTCTAGTCCCCTAAAATTTGTTTCCTGTATCAAGGGTGTATAGTAGTTAGTTGTTCTGCTTCATTGGCTTTTGTGTATTCGGAGGGAAAAAAATTATTTTAAGCTTTTAAAATCGCACAGTGATTGAAATTTCAGATTGTCTGAAATCTCAACCCACTGGTGTTCACAGAGCTACAAAATTGTTTTGCCTGTATCACTTGAAGCAAGTTTGGCTAGCCTCCGGAGAATCCTGCCTTCTAGAGCGTTATGTAAATCAGGGGATGGGGCCAATTTTTTCTTTTGTGGATTGCTGCCTGCTCTGGAATTTTTTTCTTCCACTCACAAGGATGAGGGTGCCATCCAGAATTATGTGTGCTCTTCTGTAAAAGGCTGGTGAGATCACATCTCCGCAGGCGGAGGAGAAGCTGGTGAGCTTTGTAGTTTACAGATCACTTTGCAGTTCCTCCATAGTTATGTAATTGGTGTTCTGTGTGTCCATCGTGCAGGACAGTTGATGCTCATTTATTAAATATGCTTGCTGGCTGCTGCTGCATCTTTGTTCTGGACAAATTACCTTTCTCACACTGAGCTTCCACTCTAGGGAATTAAGCCTCGGCCACTTTAATTAGCTTGGAAGTGGGGGGTTGCAGTTCCTAATAGTCTTCAGGCTTTTAGTTAAGTTAGGGAAAGGGTGACAGGAGAACTTCCTGCTTAGGAAGCTCAAAATCATTTTAAAGCCATAAAATCGTAAAATATATGTTACTCACTTTGGTGATGACTGTGTGAGTTGTCGCATTTCTAACCTAGACACTGAAGTTAGACTTGCCTTGAACCACATTCTTTAGCACAGGTCATTGACATGTTACATACACTGCCTTGCATATGTATAATATTTGTGTAAGAGTGACTTAACTGGAACATTCGTTGAGAAATAGTATTTGCGTATTTGCATATGGAATGTTTCTGTCTCTACACACACAACACTCTCTCTCTCTCTCTGTCTCCCCACCCCTACCTGTGGGTTAAGACCCATATGGATGAATACAAATCACACGGGAATATCTAACTAAGAGTGACAGCTGCGTTGTTGAAAGTGCTCTCTCATAAGGCTGGAGCCTTGATCGTAGTAGTCTTACTCATCTCCACTTTAAAGATGAGGCTATGCAGGCACAAGCTGTTGAAATAACTTGCCAAAGGGTTTCACAGTTGCACATATTAAGCCAAAACTTCTGGACTGGGACTTTTCTAAGAACGTTCTGTGATTAAAGAACCCAAGAAACCACCACTAGGCAAGACTTAGCATGCATCCCTTTTTAGAGAACAACTTGGCTTTTAATGAAGTTCAGCAATGCATTGTAGAACTTTCGCTCCAGGAACTTTCTGAACGTCCATTTAGTGTCTCGTCTTCTCTGCCAGTAAAGCTGCAGAAAATGCTGTGCCTTAGCTCTTTGCTGCTGGGGTAAGTAGCATAGAGAGCCTCCGTCAAGTCGCAGTTGAGAAGTAATCTAATACAAGAGTAGTGAATGTGTGGGAGACAAAAACAGTCATGTTTGAGGTTCCAATCTCTCCAATTTAGCATTTTAGCTAAGATGCCCATTTTTATGTCTTGCAGGTCTGCTAAAAGGTCAGAGTGATGCAGAATGCGTGCCTTCATCTCAGATTTTGTTCATCACAGGTGGACCCCATGTGTCTTCAGTAGACAAGTCACCTCCATAGCTAGCACCAGTGCCAGCTCCATGCCATTGCACCTTCTTAGTCTTGATTGCCCTTCCCGCATTTATTGGTGTATTAAAATGACTGAATATGAACATTAAGGACTCCATGAACCTGGGCTAATGGGAGACTGTAGAGAAAATGAAAAAAGATCCACCGGAGGACATCTTGGGGTGGGGGTGGGGGAGGGAGCTTGGGGGGAGGGAAATGACTAATGAAGCTAATTAAAAGAAGCATTCAAATCTGCTTTCTACCCTCATTAACAATTAGCAGGGCACTGGCCAGAGTTTGTACCCTGTGTTTTACCTTAACAACATTCTATTTGCTCTTTGTATATTTAAGTGTTGTAAGGAAACGTGTTTCAATCAAAACTGAACATGAGATAAAGAAGAGATGTGGCTTTTGTGATATTCTATCACAAACACTTTTATTGTATCTCTGTAAAATACAATGTATGTATGCATGTAAGTGTTTTTGTCCTAATGTTGCTACTCTCATGGCAAAGATTAAAAAATAAATGAATGAAAAAAGGGAAAAAATGGGAAAAAAATCAGGCTCATAGCAGCTACTTGTGTAGAAATTTCCCCCTACTTCTAATTTGCTGAATGAAGAAAAAAAAATCTTTTATTTGTGATATTTTCAGAGACATTTGCTCTAGTATGGTGTATTTAAATAATAAAAACTTAAAAGAAAAATACGCATTGGAGTTTGGGTTTAAACACTGCTTTTTCTCGTCTCTATTTTGGAAAAATTTCTGGCTTCTTTGTTGTTCTATAACTAGCTCACTTTGCATTTGAGGGGTTGGAGAAGGTGGTGTGTATATTTATTTAACTCTGATCCAGTAAGGTATTCTGGAAATGACGTAACTGCCATTTTTGGCAAGGGTACAAGGCAATGTTTCTAACGGAGTCCTTTCATACATTTAGAATATTCTGTTAACAGTACCACTTCATGCTGTATCACAGCGAATCTTTTGTTTATGTATAAACACTTGTTTGATTCTTGAGCGATTTCATTCATTCTTTTTTTCTCAGTAGGAGAGCCTTGGGTAGTGATCAGAAGCATATTCAAGAATATGGCACAGCCATCCCATTCCCTTCAAGTCGACAGCTTTGGAAGGTCATAGCATCTCTAAAGCTCGTCTCCACGCTCATTAGGGACTGGCTCTGTCCTAGCTTCCTTGCCTGGAGCAGCCGTGTTCTGGGGAGCACTCAGGCTTTTGTGATCTGCTGGAAGGTTTGTTTGTTTTGCTCTTATCCTCCTCTTCTGCCTCTGCCTTTCCATATGTTTGCTGGAGAGGATTCCAATTATGTTTACTAGTGTTGTTGAGAATGTTGTTAGTTCCTAGTTGATAGTGCTAGGCAAAGAGGATCCCACGGAGGCGCCTGCACCACCTAGAGAGAGGTCCAGAGGAAAGGAATCGGTGGACCCATGGTTGGAGCCAGGGTGCAGAGGAACTAAGCAGTCCTGGGTGCTGGGGCTGCTCTCCCAAGAAGCTCACTGTTGGCAGGTGAACTGCAGCTTCCACCACAGGCTGATAAGCCACATGCATTTGTGCTACTGCTTCTGCTTTTATTTTGAATATGTCATTTACTGTCTGTGATTCCAGAAAAGCACCTCTAACAGACTTGAGAACAGGAGTAGGTTATTGAGAGAGATCCCTGTTGGCTCATGTCAGCTGACAGCCCAGGCAACTGCAGAGCTCCACAGCGCACTTTACCAAGGTTCTGGGCTGGGGCTCGGGGCAACATGAGTTGTTCAAACGACACACGTCCTTTTAAAAGAAACACTTTCTAAAGGAATTTGTATCCTTGGTGATGGTGGAGAAAGAGGTGGTAAATGTTGTGCACATCTTTCCCCACCTTTTTTTTTAGGAATTTTTTTTTTAATTGGAAAGACAGATATACAAATAAAAGATGCAGAAAGATCTTGTCAGCTGGCTCACTCCCCCGTGGCTTCATTGATCGAAGCTGAGATGATCTGAAGCTAGGAGCCAGGAGCTTCTTCCAGGTCTCCCACGTGGGTGCAGGGCACCAAGGCTTTGGGCCGTCCTCCACTGATTTTCCTAAGCCACAAGCAGGGAGCTGGAAGGAAAGTGGAGCAGCCAGGACACGAACCAGTGTCCTCATGGGATCCCATGGCATACAAGGTGAGGATTTAGCCACCAGGCCATCGCGCTAGGCCCCTTTCCCTATTCTTTTAGATGTGTATTCACAGCTCCTCTAGAGTAAAAATTTCAGGAAGATAGGTAATGACTTTGAGTAAGAACCACGGGGTAGCATTCAGTGATGGTAGGGGGCTGAGGTTGTTGTAGACTTTAATGAACTGTTATATGGCGGGTTCCTCAAGCGCTGCTACGTATTCAGTAATGAGCTTCTAAAAGCATTTCTTAAGTTGCAGACCTATAAGATTACAAATGTCATTCATGTTAGTATAATCCACATGCCAGTGATGAAGCCCTCTCTTTGATGTGCTAAATTGGAGAAGGACTAATGGAGCTATGAATATACAATAGAACATATTTAAGTAGTAGTCTTGCTTTAGGTAAAACACTTTCTTGAAACCAGAGGCATTTCAAACAATAAAACCCAGCTCTAATGGGGATGCTGTGTGGGGATGGCAAGCTACTCCAAACACTCAGGTTTATTCTGATGTGAGCGTGTGATTGTGGGGCACTTCCTCCCCTAGCCCCAGCGTGGCTTAGGGGAAAAAAGAATCTATAAGAGCATTCCCTTTCATCCACCGTGTTTGAGAGGGTGCTTGGCAGTGCAATGGACGTCGTTCTTAATACTACCTGCATCGCGGAACGAGATGGGCCCCAGTCCCAGGAAGTGTGATTAGAAACAAAAGCAAATGGTGCAGAGCCCTGTGGAATTGCTTAAAAAAAAAGTTTATGATAATATAACTCTGACTCATGCATATTGTCACTCTGGTTAATGAAAATTTTGTGAAAATGATTGTCCTCCAAAAGGGTTTAGTGGTTTTTTTTTTTGTTTTTTTTTTTTTGCCTATCTGATTAGATTTATACATCCCGCAAGGCAGAAGAACCTTTTGAAACCAGATCACTTGCCAGGATGAAACTCTTTCCAGCTCTTCCTGATTTATTAAGAAATAGTTTAACATGGACTGTAGTGTCTTACAAAATTCAAGATGAGAAAACTGAGTGAAGCCAGAGAAATTGTCATCCTCTTAATATTAACTATATTTAAATTCTTTCTTTTGCCCTTATTAACACTGATATTTGAAACAACTAATCATCCAAAATGAAGCTCTTAAATTAAATGGCTTTAAATGTCAATATCGCAAGATTCTAATATGCTACTATTTATATAAAATATTTCTTAGGGCCCATAAATTATATAACAAACACAGTGACTACAACAGCAATGGATGAAGCCTTCTTAGGGAGGAAGGAGTTTCCACGTAGCCTAAATGATTCTATTTAAATTGAAGGACTTTTTCTTTGTCTTGTTTTTTTTTAAGACTTCTTGTCGGGGTGCCGTTCCCATCCTGCAAGCTCTCCCACCTGTGATTCAGGTGGAGCGGCCCCTAGAAACCCAATTAATGCTGCTTCTGGCTTTGTTATCAAAACTCACTATTGTCAGTCCAGCCAAGTCACAGAAATGCTTATTGCAGTTAAATAGCAATTTGTTTCCATGAAACTGCAATTAAAGTATTACTGAGCAGCCATTTTAGATTGGCAAAGCTCCGCACGCATGTTAAGCAGCCGGTAACTCGCACTTTGCAGAGCTGGCGTCCTAGTGGCAGAGCGTAAACCCCTTGGCCCATGTCGTGGTCGTCGGGGTGGGAGGCATTCTAAGACCTCCACTCCCATCCAGAGCGTGCTGAGAGCGTTACAAGTCGGGGCGGATTTTTGGAAGGTAATCTTGGAACTTACCTCAAGTGACTACAATTTTCAGTTGTACAAGAAGTGTTTTATGCCAGCTCATACGTGCGTGTTTCCTGGAGGGAGTGTTTTCAAGTTCAGATTGATTCTGCTGAGAACGGACTGCAACTCAGAGGCCGTAAGGCAATAATGTGCAGCAGGTCCTGACATGTTGCAGCTGTGTACCCATGGCCATCTCGTCTCCTAAATCACCACTAATCAAGCAGGGGATGGAAGTCCATTGATTCTCTTGTAGGTTCTGTGAGTGGCTCTGGAGAGTGGTTTCAGGTCTCTGTTCCAGTGAACAAGCCCGACTTGAGCCACCCAAGGGCCAGTGTTAGTGGTCAGCCCCCACCCCCGCCCCAGGTGCAAGCAGGGGTGGGGGGCCTTGAGGGTTTGTGTCACGGCCAGTGCCTGGGATCTGATGCCAAAGGCAGGATCTGCACCACATCCTTGCTGCTGAGCTGAAGTTCCGAATGTGTAGAGTGAGAAAGGTGAAGTGCAAAGGTTTTATTGAAAATGTGAAACGTTGATGTAAGATCCTGAGAGGGGAAAGGCTTTCAGAGGTGGTGTTTTAAAAAATGCAATTAGCACTGAATTCTAACCAGCTTGGCACAGTCGTCAGCTTGCAAGAACTCAGGCATCTTGCCTTGCATCGGCCTAGAAAGATTCCCCACCTTGAATCAAGAGGTTGACATCTGCAACGTTTTCAAAATCAATTTTCATTCTTGAAGGGTTTCTCCTGGCTTGTTTGAACTGTACCTTTTTTTTTTAAGCAAGATGAAAACATTAAAGAGTTTCTTCCTGAATTAATTTTTCATTTTTAGTGAAGTGAGGGTTTTTAGGAGCTATAATGAGAAAAATCTCAGGACAAAACTGAATTTACAAATGAAGATTAATTATGAAACCTGCAAAGAAAATTGATTGCTTGGCTACAATTGAATGTACCTTTTTCTTTATTTCAATCGGGTTTGGTAGGGATTGTTGTGTTTTAAAATTCTGCAGTTTCCTGTAAGGTCCCTGTTTCAATTTCTGTCATCAATCGTAGGGCTTAAGCTTACAGTTTTAAATACAGTGTTTAGTGTATGCAGTCTCATACTGCTTTGTGAATGCGTTTTTCGGGAACAGTTACAACAAGCAAGTACTTAGGCGCTCTCACATTCTTAATTATTGTTATTATTGTAGCTTTGCAGGTGAGATAACTTAAGGATTTTTGGTGAGGGGGAGAACTCATGCGGCAGGGCCCATACCAGAATAAGGGGAGTGGGCACCACGTTGGGTACAAATTTTAAGGAGTGCCAGAAAAACCCTCATTCTTTAGCATGGTGCTTGAATGCAGGGTTTCCAAATAAAATGAATGCAGCAGAAAGTCCAAGATGAACAAAGTGAAACCATTTTAAATGAAGGCAGGATCAATATACAGGGGCTTCAGAAAGTTCATGGAAAATACATATTACAAAAAACTAGGCCTGAATTTCAAAAAAGTAAACGATTCTAAATTTGAGCTCACACACGGGCTGTCATCTGCTTATTTCTCAGGCAATGCTGCAGAGAACTGGATCAGAAGTGGAGCAGCTGGTGCCCCTCTGGGGTGCCAGTGTCCTAGGTGGCTGCTTAGTCGGCTGTGCCATAATGCTGGCCTGTGCAAATTTCCGCATCAGAATGCCAGCCTCCATCAAACTTAAAAATATCTTCTTGCTACATAACTTTCCTTTGGTCTGTTCCTTCAACATGAGGTAGGGTCTGTTATTCAGATCCAAACTGCCAAAGTGTTCGGCATTTTGGTATTGCCTTATAAACTGTGATGCTAATACACTATGTTAGGAGCCATTACTCGATTGCTTTCCCTTAAAAATTAAAGCACCATGTTTCTGTGCAACCTGCAGTGCCAACTCACTTAGGTTGCCCACATGTCTCAGCCTCACTTGGGAAGATATTTCTTTTGATTTTTTGAGAAATCTCAACTACTTGATGACTAGTTAAGAATCATTAACAGCGATCCTGCCCACAAGTTGTTGAAGAAAAAGTAAAACGTTAGTAAAACTAACAGTTTAGAAAGCAAAATAGATATACAAACTCCATGTAAAGTACCAAATGATTTTCTAGGCCAGTGTATTCGATTATATGAATTTATATTGTGTAAATATAAGGAATCACACACATATGAACATGTTTTAGCAGGATGCCACTGTGCAGGAAGACACCACAAAAGCATTCATATTTATATTGTTCTAGCATTGGCAAATATGGAAGCATTCGAATGAAACAAAGCGTATCTTGAATTACATCCCAAACATAAGCTGATTTTTAAGAAATGTTATTACTTTCTATTTTACTGTTAATTGCTAGAGTCCAAAAAAATTAAAATCTGTGACAAAATTACTGTAACATATAACGTGTTATTAAAAGCAAGATGTGCTTATTACAAAGAGCAAAATAGTTAAGAAAAAATCTAGACCACTTTAATGCAGCCTTTTTGTTTTGGTTTGTTTTTTAAATTTTTATTGGAAAGGCAGAGTGAAGGAGAGCCAGAGAGATTTTCCATCTGTTGGTTCACTCCCTAAATGGCTGCAGCGGCTAGAGCTGAGCCAATCTGAGGCCAGGAGCCAGGAGCTTTTGGATCTCCCACATGGGTACAGGGTCCCAAGGCTTTGGGCTGTCCTTAGCTGCAGGCCATAAGCAGGGAGCTGGATGGGAAGAGGGGCATGTTGCCGTCTAGCAGCGACACTAAAATGACGAGGAACACTCTCGAGGGTCTGGAAAAACAGGAACCACCACCGCAACCGGAACCCCAAGGAACAAACGGAACAAACGAACGAACGAACCCGACAGGATGAACCTTTATTGCCAAAAGCGGGCTGCTTATAAATACAGCTCTCCACCAATCACTTCTTCCCGTGGGTCCACTGGGCGCTACCTGATAGGCCAGTAGCAATGACATAATCGCAGCCAGGGCATCAGCCTATCCCCGTGACTTTCTGTTTGCCGACTGGCGGGACCAACCCCGCCCCCTGGCCCTCGGCCAGCCGCCATCTTGCCATACTTGTGGGGTCGGCTCCGGGCACTGCTCCCCACAGGGGCACTCAGAAGAATTGGCACCCAAATGGGATCCTGGCATTGCAGGTGAGGATTTAGCTATCGAGCCAATGCACTGAGCCCTTTTATAAAGCATTGTTTGGTGTAGGTTTGAAGATTAAACAGAAAAAGATCTTTATTTCTCAGGTGATGCTGGCCATCACACAGTCACAGTTCCCACAGCCCCTAATTTCTCTGTTTTGTGCAACAGTTCATGGCCTAGTGGCCTTTTGCAAGCTCCCTTTTAATCTTTTGTTCAACTATGCACAGAGTTAGAGTTGACTAAAGTTAGCCAATCTGTGCTTTTCCCGATTGAGAGACCCCTGGAATTTGGGTGGTTGCACCTATATCCTCCTCTGGTTATGAAGACCCGGAAAATATACTTAGATCAACATGCTGATAGATCAATAGCAAATAATAAGGTGCTGTGTGCTTGTGCGGGGTAGGCCGCGTCCTAAGCTCGTGCAGTCAGGCGGCCCGGTAACAAGCACCCAGAGCTAGGCTTGCTCTGGCGCTGTGCAGCTGCCCACATGTAGCTGCTTGATTACTCTGTGGGGTGACCAGAAGCCATGATGTACTCCGGTTTTTCAGCAAATGCTGTCTGAGTTGAATAATAAGGCATAGCAATAAACCTGGATAGTATTTATTCTCCTTTTTTTGTCCTTTTTTTTTTTTTGTGGCAGGGACTGGGGATAGATGTTCATAGAATTTGTAACACTTGAAATATTTTCTCTTACAATTCTAGGCGTGTGGTGAAGTGTTCCTATCGTGAGAAAAGGGAGTAAGGACTGGAAGGATCACCTGCCCGAGTCAGCCTCTCTATAAGGTAATGGGGCTGAGGTCTCTGAGGTCAGGATGAAGAAAAACTGTGGAGGGTACCCCAACACTCTCACCATTGACCTCATTTCATTTTTGAAACAAATTTGTTTATTTTCATTTCAATTATTTATTTTTATTGGAAAGGCAGATTTACAGAGAGAAGGAGAGACAGAAAGATCTTTCATCCACTGTTTCACTCCCCAAATTGTTGTAATGGCCAGAGCTGAGCTGAGCTGATTGGAAAGCAGGAACCAGGAGCCTCTTCCAGGTCTCCCAGATGGGTGTAAGATCCCAAAGCTTCAGGTAATTCTCTGCTGCTTTCCCAAACCAAAAGCAGAGAGCTGAATGGGGAGTGGAGCAGCTGGGACACAAATTGGCACCGTTATGGGATTCTGGCGCTTGGAGGTGGAAGATTAGCCAGTTGAGCCAAAGCATAGCCCCCCCCCCCGCCCCCCGTTTTCATTTTATTTAAAAGGCAGAAAAAGAAACAGATCCCAAATGCTGCAACAGTCACGGCTGGGCCAAGGCAAAGACAGTTGCCAGGACTGAGTCTGGGTCTCCCACATGAGTGGCAAGGACCCACGTACCTGAGCCATCACCGCCTGCTGTGGCGCGCATTAGCAGGAAGCTGGATTCCAGAACAGAGCCAAGCACTGTGCTGATAAGGGTTGTGAGTGTTCCAAGCTGGGGAGGGGAGGAGAAGAAAAGAGTGTCTCAACAGCTGCCACACCAAATGCCTGCCCTCTGTGACACTCATGTTTGTTTCTTGCTTCACTGCTGTCAACAAGGGCCTTTGCCTTATCCATATAGGTGCTGATAAAACCCGGGCTTTGCAAAGCTGTGACATCAGCAGGTCTGACATTCACAATGTTGGCAGTTTTGAAAAGCTGATGTGATACAGCCTCTGGTGACACTTCGCAAGTGTGTCAGGCAGTGAAGCAACAGAAAAAAAAAACTGATTGAAACATTCTTGATGAGGTTTGGGTTGCCACTGCAGAAGGCAGGGTTGCCTCTTGGTCTGTGAAAGCCACAGCCTTTACCCTTTACCTCTCTGAGAGTAAAGGGGCGGTGGTGGAGCCCGGAAGAGGTGTGTGGGGAGGAGGGCAGGGACGGAGGGGCGAAGCCCAAGTTTTCTGGTTTGTCAGTGAGTGAATCTACCAGATATACTGACTTGATTTTCAAAGGACAGGCAGTCATTTTAAATGGATTTCCGATATGGATTTTTTGCTTTTTTAGCTACTGCTTTCTTCATAGGGGTGGGTGTGATTAAGAAAACTCCACCAGCCGCCTCATACTGTATGCAATTTTTTTTTTTTTTTACCCTCTTTGAGTAATAAAATATGCTTGAGAATTTAAGGGACAGGGAAGAAAAGATTCTGGCTGCCATTGGCACACAGGAAAATCAGACACCCTTTGGTGGGGGTACCTGTAATATTTTTTTCCCCCAAGTTTGTTTTTTCTCTGCCTTGAATTTGATTTCCAACAGGCTTACTAACTGAGTCTGCCTCTGGAAGCCCCTTGTTTTGCATGCAGATGGCATGTTAATGAACTCATTACTGTGCATTTTATCCAGCTCTGGACACATTTGTCACATTATTTTTCAAAACAAAACGGGGTTAGGCAGTTGGTTAGTCGGGTCTGATGAGAATTGGGTGACTATGTTAAAAAATAATTCTCAAAACATTACCAACCTGCTCTGGGTTGCTGCTAGAGCGGCTGTGCGTTTGTGAATTAATCCCTCCCCAGGGAGAGGGCCCGGAGCTCTCCCTGCCTTCCCAGCGTGGGGAGACTGTGGGTCTGGGTTTCCAACTTCCAATTTCCGGCCAGCGCGCTCTGCACTTGGCTTTTGATTCCTTGGGTAAGTGGTGGAATTTTATGTATCCTTTTCTTTCCTTTTTTATATCTAATTTTTTTCTTAAGCTTGGATTTCTGTACTGTCTTACCCACCAAGGGAGAGACAGTGGTTCTCCTCATCCTCTTAAGGGTAATGTTATACAAATTAGTGATGCAGTAGTCACTGTGTTCTGAGCTCTTGGGAAGCGGGGCCCTCATACCTCCCCTCCCTCCGCTTTTATTTTAAAGCGCGTACCGGAGTGCGTTTTGTGCTGTGGTGTGTCATAAGCACCAAAGTGAGTGGGAGTCAGGAAACACTTAGAATTTAATTCCAATCCTGAAGGGAAGTCAAATGGCACTCTGATTAAATTTATCTTTCTAATCAAATATTAGCCATGGGCTAATCATTTCATTTGACTACCTCATTTTGTCCATCTGTTAAATAGGAGTTTACCAATAATAGCTATTACTTGCCAGTGCATTCAATGTGTTCATTAACAATAAAAGGGCTTTATATTCAGAGAACAGCACTTTTTTTTTTTTTTTTTTGGATTGTGATTACTGCAATACTGAAAAATGTGACAACTTCTGTGGTTTAAGGTTTCATGATAAGGTCTCTAGTTCACGTTGAAAATTATTCTAACCAGCTCTGATTCTCCATGGAATCAGAGTGATGATGTGGATTAATCCAAAGCAGTAGATAGCACTTTACTGTATTGTGTGAAGTTTTTGGTAGCAATGTAATAATGTTTTTGTTAGGCAAATGTTACACTAAATTTACAGTTTCATAAAATACCAAATGGTGATGTGGAGGGTAGCTCAGGAAAGAAATGGGTGCTTCTTTTTTTTTTATTATTATTATTGGAAAGCCAGATATACAGAGAGGAGGAGAGACAGAGAGGAAGATCTCCCATCCGATGATTCACTCCACAAGTGAGCCACAACGGCCGGTGCTGTGCCGATCCGATGCCGGGAACCAGGAACCTCTTCTGGGTCTCCCACGCGGGTGCAGGGTCCCAAAGCTTTGGGCTGTCCTCGACTGCTTTCCCAGGCCACAAGCAGGGAGCTGGACGGGAAGTGGAGCTGCTGGGATTAGAACCGGCGCCCATATGGGATCCCTGGGCATTCAAGGCGAGGACTTTAGCCACTAGGCCATGCTGCCGGGCCCTGAAATGGGTGCTTCTTAAACCTCTGTGTGAGCCAGTCACCTTTCTCCTGTGTTTCTCTCTCTGTAAAACCTCGAGGAAGAGAATTCTGCTCCTCTGATGGCAGCTGAGGAAGCAGAGACCCAGGTTCAACAACTTGCCCAAGGTCACACAGCCAGAGTTACTGGAACACAGATGAATCTGCCGCCCAGAGCCTGATCAGTTGGTTCCCTTGGTCTCCTGTAGGGAAAAGCATATTAGGATTAAAGGTTCACCGCAGTTACTCCCCCTGGTTGATAAATCTACTATCAGATAATAGGGTTGATGGCATACATTCAAAACCATAGGAATCTTGTGAATATGAAAGTGCTTGATCGCCTCAGCGAGTTGACATTGATAGGTCCATTGGTATTTCCTTACAAAGCTAGTTGTGGTGTCCTCTTGAGCTCACGCTTCCTTCTAAAGGTGACACCTCTCCTGTCAAGGCCATTCAGCGAAGGCAAAGGAGTGACCATTTGCTGTTTGCCCTGTCATTCCATTAGGGCCAATAATTACC